>NC_090450.1:489836413-491086413 GCF_031143425.1 Pleurodeles waltl
CACCCATGCCTTCCCGTCTCCATGAGCAAACCAGGCACAGTGATGTGGGGGGTGCAGAAGCAAAAGTGTGTGGTGGCAGCAACGGTGCCTGTGTCAGAAGGGGCTCAGGAGCATCAGAGTCTAACCCAGCTGAATTCGGGAATGACAGGATTGCAAAAGTTCAAAGGTGACGGTGTGCAATAGTGCACCATGGCTACTGCTGGAAGGAGGAAGTGCTGGTACGAGAAGAAGCATCCTTCCGGTTGAGGAGCTACTTACAACGGTGAACCCCGACACTCTGTCAACTTCTGCATCTCCAACCTCTCCTCTAGCTAGCATTTCAGACAATTGGTGTTTGATATCCTGAGATGCGAAATATCCTAATATGAACTCGATATCAGTGGTATTTAGTTTGCATGGGTCTTCCACAGAAGCCAAGCAAAGAACATCCCAATTACATATTAAAGCAATTGGAAAGGTTTTGAAAATGTTGTAGAGCCCAAAAGAGATGTTTATAATTTCAGTATCACATACACAACTATAAGCGTTTGTTATTATTCTCTTCCCCTTTAAAAAAAAAAAAACATTAGTTTCAATAATGTCTGCCTGGCTAGAAGTTGGCTCCATGCCGAAGGAGATTACATGTGTTGCATCTTATCTGATGCTGCTGCTCGCAGTGCACTAGGGATAATGTTGGCAAAGGCCTCACCATGGGGTACAGGCCCTAATGTGTGAACGGGGGCCTCATGCAAAGAACACCACATGTGATCCTTTCTTCTAAGGTTAAATGATCAGCTTCAAGTCAAATGTCTCCAAAGTACAGAAGCCATAACCTAGCTGGCCGGTCTTAGAACCTATTGACAATAATTTCGGTTTTTGTACATCGTTGTGAGACTCCTAATTCTGTTTGTAAAAATGTTCAGTATCTGAGCTCAAAATGTACAGATCTTTGAATGTCTATGTTAAAGTCAAATTATTACTAAAACGTATATAGGAATCATATGAATCTATTTAAATGAGTACAGATCCTGAAGGGCTACCCATGCTTGTTGGACAGATATATGTTTCTGTGTTGGAAAACCTTCATGTAGAGCTGGCAGGTGGTTGCGGCCTTTAAGAATGCATCACAGATGATTGGGAAAGGCAAGGGAAGACAACTCTGAAAGTCTCAATATATAATGCTGTTATAAACTCTTCCACTACAAAGTTCTACATGTCCTAGTCTACCCACAACAACACTGTTGTGAGAGGGAAATGGTATGAGGGAAGATGTGTTATACTAATAGGGACGACTAGTAACTGGTTGACCCTGATCTTTTCCAGAATTTGAGGCAAGAGAGGTAGAGGCGGGAAGTAAAACTTGCTCCTCTTGCAACACAATGGACAGGTGTTCCCTTGAGATTTGCTCTGATGCAGGGGGGAAGGTTTGACCGAACAGAAAGAAAACTTAAACAGACCTCTAAGAGATCCTCAACAGGAATCAAAGGGAAAATGTAACGCAGCAGAACGTGTATTTGTAAAGCGCATGTTCACCTAGAAGGGTATCTTGGCCCTGATAACAGATGTTTACTGTAACGGAACTCAATGGTACTCATTTTATCAACTTCAGAAGGAAGAAAGGCCGAGTAGATCTGCCGGAATTTGAACCTGTCGAACACAGGCCCCTACAGTGGACGCATTTGCCCACTAAGTCAACAGACCTGCCAGTTAATCAATCCAAAGTACCCAATCCAGGCATCAGTCCCATACACACCCTCCTGTGAAGCAAATGGTTAAAGCTTCTGCCTTTTCATTGCACACTTTGGAAGCAACTGGACTAACAACTAAAGTGCATGCTGATTGCACGTATCAAAGCTGTTGTTCCTTCCATGGAAAAAAACTATCTACCGGCTAAATTGTTGTTTGTAAACAAAAAACATCATACTGGCTCCTGGGTACGTGATGTGATACTGTCTCCAAAGGAACCCTTTCAAATGTTCCTGAAGTCCATCCAATCCACATTAGAAAGACAAGACCAAGTTGAGCACATCTATGCAACCGTTGCATATGTAGATGGATGCCTGGGACTAGGATTCAATCTAGGATTTAATCTGATCTGATCTGAGTAACAGTAGCATTAAACGTGTAATCCAGCAACTCCCCTAAAAATTCAACTAAAAATCTAAGGCAGGTGGTTCCAGTACCAAATGCGTTTTTGTCATTCATAGATGACAAATCAACAGTCAAAGGTGATGTCCTCCAGTAGATAAACAATGTCAGGGAATAAATGAAAGTTGCGGTGGTCTGCCGAGCTTGGGAAGTTCGCAACTTCAAGGGATCTTTCAGTAGCCAGACGTCCAGATGTGGAAAGATGTGCAGGAGCTGGCAGCATAGAAGCACTGCAACCACAGCAAATATGTTAGCAAAGATGGTCAAACCTGATTTAAATAGGAGGGTAGAAACTTGACATAAAAGTGGGAATACCCAACCATTACTCCGAAGTAATTATGATGCGCTTTTCTGACTGCAAAGTGCAAATATTCATGGGGATCTATTGACATCTAAAAATGTCTTTGACGGAAGAAGAGACTATGGCTTGCAATGTGACCACCTTGATTTTTTCTCTCACTACAAGTGTTTGTACCTTTATTCCGAAATGATCCCCCCCTTTCCCTTATGGCACCTGTGTTTCACACAAGAAAATATACGGAGTACACTTCCTTTTTCTGTTCACAACGGTGCACTTCTTAACTCAATTCCTCGAAAACAGGTTCACTGCTTCCTCTTGGAGAAGCGCAACATATTTCATAAAGCAAAAACCCCTGTATGATGGTATTGCTATTGGAAACTGATATGAACTGAGGACATGACCTAAGGGCCCAATGTCTGGCAATCAAGAATCTCAAGTGATCTCTTCTCAACTGGAAAGAAAAACTTGCACTGTGCGTCTCTAACCGGTTTACCGTGGGGTGGGGTGCTGGAGTTCATCACTGTATAGCATGCTCCCCTCCCTTGGGAGTCAGTGGCATCACAACTACTCTGCTCTATTGTTTCATCTGCCCCCTTGCAAAAAAAGAATGCTACAACTGTTGTCTGCCCAAGATTTGAAAAATCTGATATGGTCCTCTAGCAGGAGGCCAAGCAGACTTTCTAAAAGAATATGCTGGATGTCTGTATTCCAGACCCACAGAAGGGGCAGTCTCAGTTCACCCTCTTTGTATTTCTTTATTTGTATGTGGCTTAAAAAGAGCAGTGAAACAAAACATTGGCGATGCGTTGCTGTACCTTTAGGGAGAGATGCTCAGTTATATAGGTTGGAGGTGCATCCTCGTACCTATTATCACTATCCAGGACATACTGATAAAAATAGTGAAGTTCCAGCATATTAGTAGCCTCCACATACTGCTCCCAGTAGGAATCTGGCTGCACAATTGTCCTGTGCTGAAATGGTTTCTGCATGAATGTCTAGTGAATAGAAGAGCGAAATACAGGGCTGTCCAAAAGCACAATAGGCATTTTGCTGAGAGGTGAAAAGCAAGGCACGGAAGTTCTTTCCCTGGCACTTTTTAGAGGACGAATATGTTATAGCTATTTTACCATCCTTAGATGGAGTTGAGAGCTTAGAGGCCTTGGAGAACTGCTCTAAGAATTGCTTCAGGGCCCAGTATTTCACTTTCAAAAAGTGCTTGCAAGTCGAACTATCATGGTCAGTAGGCTGATGGCACAGGCATTTGGAGTGACCACCGTCACCAAAAATCTTGCTCTCTGATTGGGTGAAATATTTTAATCAGATCATTTTACTAGTTACAAGATAAAACAAGCATTTCCAATGCAATGGGTCTCGCATTTGCTTGAGTTAGAGCTATTAGCGTTGTAAACTCCTAACTGGACTTTTCTTACCACATAAATGGAAAAGTAAAAGTAAAACAGTGTGACATAAGCGAGCCGATTCAAAGCGCCATGCCATAAGCATGAAGGAGGGACACAAAAGGAAAAAAGTTTGCTCGCAGTCAAACGTATCGGCAAAAGTGCAATTAGCCATGCAACAGGGTCGATAATGTCCAAGGCGGTAACCAAACCTCCCCAAAAAGGTACAAACGTAAAGCATTTATTAATGATAACAAAGGAGTTTTGAAGGGTAAGCCCATGAATGAGCGATAGTGATGGGCGTGGCTAAAAGTTCAAATAGATAACAACACGTCGGAAAAACAGCGTTTTTGTACACTGCTATGCTCGACCTAAAACTCACTCTTCCGCTTTGTAGAATAAAAGGGGCCATTTTTGTCAGAAAAAATATTGGGTAGAACACTAGGAGCCTGATTTAGAGTTTGGTAGATGGATTACAGTGTCATAAATATCCTGTCTGCCTTTTTACAAGTGCGTTATATCTTATGGCACCTGTCATGAGGTAGACGGGATACCTGTTGCATTTGTAAATCTACCTGTCAAAATCTAAATTACGTCCTAAATTGCTAAATCCGGCTCTGTAGAGTTTGAAAACCAAACTTGGTTAAAAGGCTATCTTAGGCTGTCTTCTGGGCTTGAACAAAATTTATTTGAGCTTTAAAAAAGCATTAAAGACTATCGTCCATTGTGGGTACGTGCTACTGTTTCTAATGTGATTAGAACAAGCATGTTTGCTTTTAGAACGACAAAGGGCGTTCCACTAAATACAGGAATATACACGTCTGTAAATTAAAAAAAAAAAATACACGTTTCTGTTACTGATGAAGATGTCACCTTTAAAGTGTAACTGTCATATTTTTTACAGATTGACTAAGGAGACATTCGCGCTCGTTTTTGACTACTAAAAGCATAGTAGGAAAGCTCAAGCAAACAAATCAGAAATTACACCTTTGTGGAACCATTCCTTTTTACTGCTGATGCAACCTGTTTATTATAAAAGGGGATACTGTGATGACAAATGATATGATGCTTAGCAGCAAATATGTAATTTGTGGCTTTCTCGGATCGGTAAGAAACATCATGCCTCTCTGGACATAATATATGGATTTCTGACTGTATGTCATATTCAGCGGTATTTTTCTCGTCACTTTAGGCAGATACGCATTATGCACTATCTGACCTCTCCTCTTAATCCCACTGTATTTCATTTCACCTATATCCTAAATTAATTGATATATAACAAACATGAAATCCCGCTCTTTTTCCAGGGCATTCATAACTTACACCAAGTACATCAAATATGAAAAGCCATATTTTTCTTTCCACTATTTTTCCAGTGTAAATGTGACCCTCCAAGAAAGACCTATTTCGTTTACAGGGGGATTACTACGAATTAATCATTGAATTCTTGGCATGTTACCCCCAATTTCTGCCTGTTTGTCAGTATGTTTTGCCTGTCTCACTGGGATCCTGCTGGCCAGGACCCCAGTGCTCATAGTGCGTTGCCTAATGTGTGTGTTGTCAGAAGTGCTTAACTGTGTCACTGTAGTTCTGCTAACCAGAACTCCAGTGCTTATGCTCTCTCTGCTTCCAAATTAGTCACTATAGTTTAGCAACTTCATATTCCAATTCCAATTGGCACACTGGACCCCTTATAAGTCCCTAGTATATGGTACCAAGGTACCCAGGGCATTGGGGTTCCAGGAGATCCTTATGGGCTACAGCATTTCTTTCTCCACCCTTAAGGAGCTCAGACAAACCCTTCTTCAGGACTGCCACAGCAGCCTGCTTGAAATAGTGCACACACTATTTCATAGCCATTTTCACTGCACTCAGGTAACTAATAAGTGACCTATGTGTCTAACCTTCATTTACTGAAGGCTAGGTGCAAAGTTACTAAGTGTAAGGACACCCTTGCACTAGCAAAGGTGCCCCCACGCAGTCCAGGGCCTAATCCCCAGGCTTCGTGAGTGGGGGGACACCATCACACACGTGCACTACATATAGGTCAATACCTATATGTAGCTTCACAATGGTAACTCAGAATATGCCCATGTAAGGTGTCTAAGATCATGAAATTGTCCCCCATTCCAAATCTGATATTGGGGGGCCAATCCCACCATTGACCCCCAGTACTGCCAAACCAGTTCTCTGAGGCTTGCACTGAAGCTACATCTGCTGCCACCTCACAGACAGGGTTCTGCCCTCCTGGGGTCTGAGCAGCTCAGTCCCAGGAAGGCATAACAATGCATTTCCTTTGGGAGTAGGGTGTTACACCCCCTCCCTTTGGAAATAGGTGTTACAGGCTTGGGAGGGGTAGCCTCCAAGAGCCTCTGGAAATGCTTTGAATCGCACAGATGGTGCCCTCCTTGCATAAGCCAGTCTACACCGGTTCAGGGACCCCCAGTCCCTGCTCTGGCATGAAAATGGTCAACGGAAAGGGGAGTGACCACTCCCCTGTCCATCACCACCCCTGGGGTGGTGCCCAGAGCTCCTCCAGTGTGTCCCGGACTTCAGCCAGCTTGTTTTCCAAGGTGTGGGAACACTCTGGAGATCTCTAAGTGGCCAGTGCCAGCAGGTGATGTCAGAGACCACTCCTGATAGGTGCAAACCTGGGTAGGTAGCCAATCCCCCTCTCATGGCTATTTAGGGTCTCTCCTGTGAGTTCCTCTTCAGATTCAGCTTGCAAGACTCCTCCAGGAATCCTCTGCATCCTCTGCTTCCGCTTCTGACCGTCAGATCAACCTCAGACTGCTCCAGGAACCGCTGTAACTGCAACAAAGTATCCAGGACAACTCCTGTGACCTGCAACTTCAGCTCCAGCTAGCATCTGCAACAGTTTCCAAGGTGTGCACGCTCTGAGGACTCCCTGCCTTCACCCTGCAACAGAAGAACTGAAGGAATCTCCCGTGGAGTGACAAAGTCACTTCCCTGCTCCTGCAGGCACCTTAAAGATGACAACCGGTTTTCTGGGGCTCCTCTCCTGACGACGAGCGTGCTCCCTGGAACACAGTTGGTGGACCAACACGACCCATACTGTCCAAATTTGGAGAAGGTAAGAGTTTGCCTTCCCGGTTTGCGACAGTACCACCTGTGCACCGCGTCATCTCTAGCTCCTTGGAGTTATGTATACTTCTTCCAAGAATCCTTCATGCACAGCGTAGCCCAGGTTCCCAGCACTCCATCCTGCGATGCACAACTCTTTGAGTTGTTCTCCGGTGGCGATGGCCCTTCTTTTGTTGTGCTGCACCAACCGCAATTTGCACCTTCTTTGTCCCCCGTGTCCTGGGTCTCCCGTGGGTGCTGCCTGGTCATATGTGGGCTCTCTCCAGTGTTGGGAGCCCCCTCTGCCTCCTCAGTCTGAGTTGAGGCCCCCAGGTCCCTTCTGGGTCCAGCAGTACCACCTTCCTTGGGGCTCTTCTGCAGTCTTCTTCTAACCAGAGAATCCACTTTTGCACCATCTTATAGGTTGGTAGGGGCTCCTGTCCTTCCTGGAATCTTCTGCGACTTCTGAACTTGGTCTCCTCTCTTCACAGGTCTTCAGGTCCAGGAATCCACCATTTGTTGCTTGCAGTCTTGCTTGGTTCTTGCAATAACTTTTATCACAACTTGTAGTGTGTCCTGAGGATACTTGCAGTACTTTACTCCTACTTTCCTGGGCTCTAGGGTGGGGTATTTTACTTACCTCAGGTGTTTTCGTACACTCCCAGTGCCCCTCTACACACTACACTTGCAGAGGGGGAGATTCGTGATTCGCATTCCACTTTCTTAGTATATGGTTGTGATGCCCCTAGGCCTATTGCATTCTATTGTATTTTCTACTGTTTGCACTATTCTATGACTATTTACTTACCTGATTTTGGTGTCTAATGTATATATTGTGTATAATACTTACCTCTAGAAGGAGTATTGCCTCTAAGATATTTTTGGCCTTGTGTCACAAAAATAAAGTACCTTTTTTTGGTAACACTGAGTATTGTCTTTTATTGTGTATAAGTACTATGTAACAATAGTGGTATTGCAGGAGCTTTGCATGTCTGCTAGTTCAGCCTAAGCTGCTCTGCAACAGCTACCTCTCGACAGCCTAAGCTGCTAGAACACTGCCTACATTTCAATAATAAGGGATTAACTGGACCTGGTATAAGGTGCAAGTACCTTAGGTACCCACAACAAACCAGGCCAGCCTCCTACAACAGTTATATTTTTTCATATAAGGCCAATGTGAATTAGACCCTTTTGTGAATTAGGATTTTATACATATATCAAATATATAGAATATATCCTTGGACGTCTTATAAGTCAACCTGCCTTTTTCAAAATTGGTAATGACCCATGTTGCTGCCCGTTCATGCCTTATTTGAAGATAAGTGATTGTAATTATATTTGTGTTTTGACCACTGACTCCACGTTGCAATTAGCCTAGCAGCACACCGTCACATTGGTGACCACGATCTTCATTTTACCTATTGACTTTATTTTAGCGTTGCTACGTTGCCACGTTAGAGGTGCTGATGTTAGAGGTGCAGAAGCTGCAAGAATTTTTCTGTGCCCATGTTATGCAAAGTGCTTTCTGCTCCTGTTTTTATTCTCGTGTTCTTTCTCACCAAGGGCTTAGAGAGATAATGATGTGCTAGGATGAAGTTTATGATATGGCAGGGAATGGTTTTGTTTTGAGAGAGCACCTTGGGAACCTGGCCAGTTCCAATATGTTCCTTTCAAAACTGACCTGAAGTAGCCAGCATTTTTTGGACAACAACTTGCGGAACGGGAGTAATTTTCTAGAAATCTCCTCTCTGGCTTGTTTAAGGTATATAAGAGACCGAAAACCAGATTGACAGAGAAGTGATTCAGAGACCTCTGGCAGGGTCGGGACGCCGATGTCTGTCATCTTTCTCGTGAGGGTAGATCTCTTTCTCTTCACAGTCGATCTGGGGTCAACAACTTTGTGCTGGCAGGAGAAAGATGAAGCAACTGTACCCCATGGTGATGCATTTTTAATTCCTATTATCTGCTTTGCATGGTGTATGTTATCTGTGTCTTTACATATATATTTGCTGCTTATAGATTGAAGATTCTTTGTACATGTTTTCATTTCATTATTGCGCAGTTTGTAAACGTGCACTTTATCTGTTTTCATTTCATTTTCGAGCACATTTTAAACGTGCACTTTCGGTTGTACTGAGCTTCCTTCAATAGATGTATTCTCTAGACTAAGAGTTGCATACCAGACATTCTTTTCAGTGTGTGTGTATAATCCAGCTCAGTCAGCAGTAAAGGAAAACAGTGATTCTGTTCTCTTTTGTCACGCCAAAGGTCTTCAAACAACAGTTCACAGAACCAATCACCCCACAGCAAAGAACAAAAACAAACCCTTGACCCCTAATATGTAACACCGTTCTCCCTCCACCTCCTGAAAAGCAGTAACTGCACAGCAGGTGCAATTTAGAGATGTATTGAATGGGGATGAAAGAGGACAGGAAGGTGGCTAATCCATTTTAATGGTTCTGTAATCGGAAACCTCAAGAGCCATTTGGGTGTAAACCTGTACAAATGATCTAAAAAAGGGTGCCTTCCATCCCACTTAGTATCTTATTTAATTTAACGGTGGAACCTCTAGGTATAACAATCAGTGAAAACAACATTTCATGGGTTAAAATGGGCTCTAAAGTGCTTACTGTTTGCAGAGGATTTGTTGACAATCTCTTCATATCACAGAAATAATAAACTTATCATCTATTTTGGAAACTTTTATGGGTATTAAATTAACTGGTCTGAATGCTACCAAGCTGGAATGGGAAATTTGATGAACTATGGACAATTCTTACAAAGAGCCAAAACACATGACCAATCCAGAATTTTTTTTGAGAGATGACAAAATTTCTCTGAAGGTGAACAGTGTAAACATAGCAGCCCACTTAAAAACTTGTTCGGTTAGATTTCAACAGCTGGTAAAGACTCAATATATTTTGCCGTGGGAAGTGGAAGTGCTGCGATGCACTGCACTGCATGGCTCAGCTAGGGACGGAGGTAGAGTGTACGGAGCTGCTCTGGAGTGAATTGAGCCGACAGTAGAGACAGTCTGACCTGGTTGTTCTGTGCCATTTTATTTGCCGCGTGGTATCACGCCCTGAAAGGCTGATACTTTGGTGATGTTCGGTGGCGGGAACTTCTGCTGGACCCTTGTTGCCTTCAGTTGTTACTGTACTGGACTAAGCAATAAAGGTGAGGTCTGCGTGGATTGTTGGAGCTGCCTAGGAATTTCAAGGAATCAGCTAATGTCGACTTTACCTAAGGCCAAAATATGCGGTTCTCTGGCAGTTCATATAAGGGAGAGGTACAAGTCTTTGCGGTTGAGCTGCCTACTTGGATCAGCAGCTGCTTCTGTGCTGCACAGTCTGTTGGAGAGCTTCAGAGGAAGCACTTGCAGTAAATTGAGTATTGAGTGGGGGTCTCTCCGGCCAGTGATATGGGGAAGTAAGAATCCTGCTGGCACAATCCAACAACACCCATGCATCCTGGTCCTTTAGAGTAGTGGGCAGCTCTTGGGGCCACTGCAGTCTGTTTTGCAACCCGCCACATTCTGTACAACTTATGCTGCTAACTCCGGGCGTTAGGAGCAGGAACAAAGCAGTCAATGTGAGGGCCCCTTCCATGGCACAACCCCCCCCCCCCCCCCCCCCCAAAAAAAAAGAAGTGGGGGACTAACCAAGTTAGACAGTATGCAAGTGACATTATGGCAAATTACATCACCATAAGGCTTCTTCTATGGTTAGTGCTCGGAGCTCACTGACACGCCGAAGAGAAGGGATGGCAATCAAAAAAGCCACTTTCCAGGAGAGGATCTAAAGGGGACTAGAATGGAAATGCTTAAAAGGGGGTCCCATAAGTCTTGTGAGTACGATATTGAGGTTCCATGGTGGAGCTGGTGTGGTTCGAGAAGGGATTAGCCTTTTGAGGCCTGCCGCGAAACCTTTGATAACTGGTATTTTGAAAAGGAATATATGTTCTCTATTCTGGAGGTATACAACACCATCTGCTGGATAGAGCCGAATAGAAGTCAATAATGGGCCACAGGTTTTGTAGATATAACAGGTAGCAGACAATGTCCATTACTGTAGTTGTGAGGGGGTTAATATGTTTCGAGTGACAGTAGGGGGCAAATCTTTTTCTATTTTGATGCACAGCATTCACGGACAGTAAGTCTATGCGCTTCTTTCAGGATAGCTATGCATTCTGGAGGTAATTTGAGGTGCTTGAATTATAAGATTCCAGGAGTCAAATCACTAGGTTGAGTGACTTGGGGTATGGGTGCTGTATTTCTCCAGGAATCTGCATAAGAAGGTCTGTCCTGTTTGGGAGCCTCTCATACTGAACCACTGAAAGTCCCAGAAGTGTTGTGATCTGCGGTTGGCGGGCCCAAGTAGGGGCCACTAGAATGAGGGTGAGGGACGTCTACTGCAGCCCCTACACCACAAACGGAAGTAGTAGGAGAGAAGGAAAAGCGTAGAAAAATATACCTGACCAGAAACTGTAAACAGACTTACCTTCATGCTTCTATGTTACAGTTTTAATATAACACTTTTCCTTTTCAGGTTCTATAGTGTATGAGTTGTGAGTGTATCTAGTTTTTTGTTTATTTACTCTTTCCTTTTATTGAGTTCTAATATGCAGAATGTATCATAACCCCTGTTTTTTCTACCCTCACTAGGTGATCATCTTCTTCCGTGGTTTAAATGGAAGAAGGTATTTTTTAATTATTTAAAAGTATTTGGTCCCAATATATCACCTGACGAGAAGACTTCTAAGGCATGGTTGACAGATTCAACCATACGTTATAGGGAAATAATCACTTGTTAGACTGATTAGTCAGGATTGGGTCACATTGGTGGAGAAAAAAAAAGGTTGAAGAGTATTGTTTCACTCCACCTTCTTTGACAGGTCTAAGTCCTTTTGAAGTAACAAATACAAACCCAACAACCATAGTTTGTCCCCTGTGGGTCAAAGCTTACAGCAATCATCAGCCTTCCACTATAAAGGAAAAATTAGCTGCTAGTAGATCCAGAGAAAAACATTTGCTTACAGACAGGAAGCAATACTACAAAAACTGCAAGGCTGTCAAGGACCTACGTGTTGAAGTTGGAGATAAAGGTGAAGTTGCCCAGGAGAACGTGAGGAGGGTCTCAACTTAGCAAATCTCATTGTGTTCTTAAAGTTTTCAAGGGGGCTGTGTGGTGTGGTTTATTTGGTGAGGTTATTTTCAGGGGAGGGAGTTAGTATGGTATTTGAATCTGGGGTTTAGCATACTCTGTGTTATTTTTCTCTCTCCTCTTGTGACTGAAGGATTGCAGTTAGAAATAAGAATGTTATGTCTTGCATGTCAGACTGTAAGACTGGAGCTGGACCTGGACACAAGTGGATGGAGGTACTCTTGTACCTGAATAAAGCATCTTACTCCTACTTATGCTTTCGCGACTCTACTGACGTTTACCTTGACCTCAAATTCTCCTTCTCCGGTAGGGGGCATCTCCAGTTGTTTGGGAGTTGGCTTTTATCTGCACCATATGAACTATAAGGGAGTCTGGAGGAAGCTGACCCAAATAGAAACAGGATCTGATGGGAACGCCTTATATTTTTTGTCAACTTGTTAAGTAATTACCCGACCCGCACTGGATCCTGAAAAGTGCAACATACACTTTAGCGTGGGGAGGTACTGAGTAGTGCGTTGTATGGAGGAGTGGGTCTCGAAGAAGAAATCCTCCTCAGTTGGGTCTGGTAGGCTGCTGCTCTAGTGAGGAATTCCTGAAATGTGGAGGAAACTTCTGGGGGGGATGGACTCGCTGGGTATAGGTCAGTATGGGCTGGAGGCTTGGCGTTGTAAGTGTCACAGGGATATTCTAGCTGTGGGGGGGAATGGGAATAGGGTCCTCCTCGTCTATGTCCCCTGTGCATGGAAGAGATCTCTGTAAAAGGAGAGTGGAGAGAGTGATTCCTGCATATTCTGTGGTGGTGATGTAGAAGCAGGAAGTGGACTGGTGTCTTTTTCTACTGTCTTCATTTGCTTTGGAGGTAGAGCAATATCCAAGACTTTCTGGAAAGAAAGCTACAGTTTTGGAGGCTGTATGGCAGTCCCAGGTGGTTGTGTGATAATCCTGCCTGTCTATGGGTAATGGGAGAGTGACTCGACTGATTCGACACAGACAATGGATATATAGTTGACTTCGACCCTGAGGGTTTCTGCGTCAACACCATCTTCAGTGTCAATGGTTTCGGCTCCGACAATTTGGGTGGCGCCGGGCCAGTCATAATAGGTGCCATGCAGCTGGCTTATAATGTTTATTGGAGTGAACAAAGTTGTTGGTCAGTTCAGACTGGCATGAGGGAAGAATGGTCAACGGCCTGCCGCTGGTGTTCCAGGGTGGCTGAGTGAAAGGTGCTGGAGGTCGGCGTGGCCTGCGAGTTATAGCAATGAGAAAAAGAGTCTGTAATCACGACCTGTTGGGTTGATGGAAGTTCTTCGACCTCCAGGTTGGAGCCAGAGATATCCTCTGGTGAGTAGGCCTCCATGGCAGCTGCAGATGCCTTGGGGTAAGGCACTCCTGCCTCTTCCACATTGAAGAGGTCCACTGGCTTGTCGCTGCTCCTGCGCATTTTCTCCAAGCGTTGGGTCTGACAGTCATTGCCGGGTTTCTTAAATCTGAAGGAGTGGCAACCGGTGCAGACACATTTGTTATGTCTAGGAGAAAGGCATTATGTTACACCCCTGATGGCGCCTGGTCTGTGTATATTTTGAGTAGCATCTAGAACAATATTTAGAAGGCACTCATTCCATCACCGTCATGGCATGGCACCGATTGGAAATGCAGAGTAATGATGGCTCCGGAGAGTGAGACCCCATGAGGGCCTGAGATCATTCTAAAGATCACCTGGGTGAAGCTAGAGTCGACCCAAAACGATTGCAAAATGAGATATATGATTGAAAAAAATACTGGAGGTTAGGATTTACCCGTGGGAACTGAAAAAGTACAGACAACGGACTCAAACTTAATGTAAGGGCAGCTTCTCATGGGTCTGGCCAAATGGGCGGTTTATAGACTAGCTCATGTGAAAGGTAGACAACAACTTTGAAATAAAAGACGAGCAAGTATACATGAACATGTTTGGCTGGGTACTTACAGTAAATCACAGCCAGATCAACAGGGTCTGCAAGCTTCTAATTCTAAAGGCTGAAGTATTTGCCACTGAAGACTTACTGAGGAGCTTTGCATCGGTTCAGAGAGTAATGCTCTGAGCATAGTTGGAATCAAATTTAAGTCCCACTTGGAACAAAAAAGGCGATAACAGAAGCAAGCACATCAAATTTTTTTTTAAATGAGCCACTATGTGCAAATTGAGCAAGAAAGGCACAGGAAGGTGGACAACTGAGCCAGGTATGGTTTCATGTTAGAAACCATCAAACCCTGTTGAGAGTGGTAAAGTGCAACATACAAAATACTTGACAAAGAGGTCTCCAAAGTGTTCAAGCTAGCATCCTAATAATAGGAGACAAGCTATCCTTCTACGAAAGAGGAGTTGATGAGGAAGGAGAGGCAGAATACTAGGTTCTAATGGATCTACATATCAAATCCTCCTGATCCTGTCTGGGAAATGAGCTGTGTACCAATCTCTAACATCTTTAGCAGAACCTTTGAAATCAGTCCCTTAAGTCCCTGAGACCAGATCAAGTGGATTGCACTGTGGTAAACCATGTGGTGGTAAGTGTAAGGTACCAAAATGAATATTTCTTTAGGGCTGTGGCAAACAAGGCAATGTAGGAAAGGCCCAAATGGGAGTAGACCACAACCATAACTATTTGTGATCTCTTAGGGAAATGTGAGTCAGGGCATCTGCCCACACACTCAGAGGTCCCACCAGATAAGCTGGCACTGAGAACCAACCGAAAAAGGGGGAGATTAGAGCTGCCACCCTTACACCAAGTTCTCCTTTAAAAGGAGTGGAAATTTAGCTGCACAGTTTGAACCCACTGAGAAGGCTGTCCCTGCCAAAATGACTAGCCTCTCAAAAAAATGTGAAACTGATGGTATTTCTCATTTATTTGTTTACATGGGGATGCCATTCCAGTCCCAAGCAGTGAACAATAGAGCAGATGTTTTTAAGCCCTCCAAGAAGGAGACAACATTTTCATTCAAGAGCTTCTCACCATCAAGCGGCATATCCATTAAAAAAGTCTGGACACCTCCACAATATCATGTAGCATGCATCACAGCATGCCCTCACAGGGTAACATCAGTAGCCATAGAACAAGATACACTTTCATCTGAAACTGACATTTCCGAATTTGCCTGGAAGCATCAAGGCCAGATCCTGAGATCTAAGTGGCTAATTATTGCTAACTTTGCCATTTCCCAAAGGCTGTGGACATACTGCCTGAGAAGGCAAGTGGCATTGGCTGAGTCTAAGCCCAGGCTAGCAGAAGCAAAAATATGTACCCTATAAAGTTGACATAAACACGTTCCTTCCCTTTGGTAATTCTCTTTCTGGTTGATACTGTATCTACCAGGAGATTCCTCACCTTAGAATATTCCAGGCACACGGATGGACCAGACTTTTTTTTTTTTTTACAGCAATGCTCCAGAGCATCGTCAGGTGGCAGGGGTATACCTCCTGTTTGGGTGATTTAGCTTAGCAAAAAAAACCTGTAATTCTCCTGGGTGAACTTCCAAGGCCGGAGCACCCTTCTGTGGCACAGTATGTAAGAAGGTTACCATGTACTGCAGAAACTTAATTTTCTGAATAAAGTCTTTTTTCTCCAAGAAGTATTTTTAAATGTGTTCCTCTCCTCCTAAGCTAGACCCAACAGTCCATGGTGAAAACATCCATTGTTTTTTTTTTTTGTATGGCTCCTTACTGTAAACCAACTGGAGATGGTCCTATGCTCATTTTGATGAATTCATGCACAGGGAAGAAATTCACTGGGTGAAGGTAACCCAAACATGAAACCCAGGAATAGTGAGGGAGACCCATGAAAGAATCCTTGCTGCACCCATTTACAGCAGAGTATGGCACATTATGTTTTAGCCAATAGGATTGAAAAAGTATAAAATTGTGCTCCTACTAGAGAGGTGAGATGGCAAATTAATAAAAGACCCAACAATAAAAAGAAAAGACCTATGGAGCAAACCTTAGTTGCCGGGACGAATGCAGGTGAGCAACAAATTCCTTTACCATTGCAGCATTCTTTTGCAGAGATGCTTTTATTAGTCCTGCTAGCTAGTGATTGCAATTACCAATCAAATGTTGTGAAGGGAATGCAACAGACAGATGGCATTCTTTGTTATTTACCAGATCTCCCTAGTGGAATAGTTTAATAGTTAGACGTTGCCTGCATTATCTATTCAAGTGATGAAAAATGTGGCTGCTTTCATAGAAACAATTTCACGCCATTTATACATTGCACACTAGTAGCGTCATACCTGATAGTCAGCTATTTGAAAGTACTAGTCACATCGTCTTATCAAGAAAAATATAGGAAGGCTGCAAAGAAGCACTTCCAATTCCAAAGCAAATGATATGGATATGATTAACTACTTACTTGCCTTCAGTAATGCTCTTCCTGGTGTATACTCTATCTATAGAAAATTCCCCAGCTCAGAATACTCCCAGGCACCCGAGTGGATTTGGAAACTATTCCAGCAATACTCCAGTGCACAGTATACTGCCAACCCTGTACACAAACCTCAATTTTTAAACTTTCCCCTTCCTGTTCCCTCAGATGCAGAGCACCAATAATTGTTAGATACAGCATGCAGAGTACTAACTTGGTAGTTTTTTAGTGTAAAGACAAGCCTACTAAACAGAACTGGGAAGCGGGAGAGCAGTGGGGAATCCACAATTAGATAGGGTATCCACTAGAAAGAGCATTGCTGAAGATAAAGTGCCTTGCTTTGTTAATGGATACTTCTAACTGAAGATTCCTCACCTTAGAAGACCTCCAAAACAGTACATACTCCAGTTTCAGGATCAATTGAGTTGTCTCAGATCAAGAAATCTTGCAAAACCAACAACGAAAGGTTCCTTGTCACTAGTCCTGGCTGTTAATACCACAATGCTTTATGAATGTATGCATCAATGCTTGACAGATATCAAGGACAGGCACTCCTTGTGCCAACACAGTGGTAGCAACCTTGGCACTAGTGAAATGGCTGCTTCTTGGCCCATGAGTAACAGATCTTAATGCAGAGGACTACTCACCTCAACAAGGTCCTATTTTGCATAGCCCTTCCTTTCCTTGCACCAGAGAACCCCACAGAAAGCATATGATGATCCTTGGTACGATCTATGTAAAAGCTTGAAGCCCTTTGGTAGTCCAACCAATGCAACCTCTCCTCCTCTTTCAAGGGGGTAAGCATTAGCAAAGAATGTGAGTAGAGTAATAGATTGCCCAACGTGGAAGGTAGTCACAGCTTTAGGTAAGAAGGCCACCTGACTCCTCAGCACCAATTTCTCAGATAAATAAGTGGTGTATGGCTGCTGCACTGAAAATGCTTGTGGTTCATCATTCAATGAGCAGAAATAATCTCAATGAGGAAGAAAATTGTTACAGTGAGAAGATGCAGCGAGCAGCTATGCCTTGCCTCAAAGGGTGCACATTTGAGAAATGTTAAGACCACCTTTCCACCTGGTTCCACTGTAGCATCTTAAACTCCCACTGGATACAAAGTGAGTGAAAACTTTCATTAAACTCATCACAACAGGTGATTTGAACAAGGATGGTTGGTTCAGCAAATATAGAAAAGCTAAAACGGACTACAAATAACCTCCTGTTATACCCACTGAAGACATTGCTGGGCTGAAGGCAAAATAAATAAAAGCACCTGTGACAGCTTTGCCTGTAAAGGGTCTGTGTAGTAGGCACTGCACCAGGTCACCCCACCACCTGAAGTAAATAGATTTTGTGGAGGGTCGACTGGCAGCAATGATAACATCCACCACTGAAGGCACCAAATCAAATGCAGTAAACTGTTGCCCCTCCACACAGGGAGGAGTAGATTGCCTGGATTCAGATGAAGACCCAGCGCGGATGCTGAGACAGGGTGTCATCTCAAAGTGGCATACTGACTGCAGGACAGATGCTCATGCTCAGGAGGTCCAGGTACCAAATTCCCCCGGCCCGATCTCAGGCCACAAGGTTGACTTGAGCCAGCCCATTCATGACCTTCTTCTGATCTTGAGGCAGGGCAAGAAGTTGGGGAGGAGGGGGGGGGGGGGGCAGGGAGATCGTCTCTTGTTCCATTCCAGCCAGAATGAGACACCTAAAGAGTACACTTGAAGAAACGCTCCATACTGTTGACACTGCATGTTCTCAGAGATGGCGAAAAGATCTAGCCTGTGTTCTATTCAATAATAGAAGATTCCTAGTGCCAACCTGGGGTGTTGATGCCACTCCTGATCTACAAATGACGTTTGTTTAGTGAACCTGCCAGGTGCCTGATGACCATAAAGACACCCTGGCGCTCAAACCATCTCCAGAGATGCAAGGCCTCCTGGCATAGGACACGGGACCTCATCCCTTCCTGCTTGTTGCAGTAACACATGGCACTGTTTGTAAGAGCCTGCACTGGTGCTGTTCGTAAGAGCCTGCACCAGCCTCCCGTGATGGATGGCAGGAAGGCCTTCAAGTTCAAAAAAATGGCCCGCAGTTCCGGAAGATTGATGAAGAGCCGGCTCTCCACTGGAGACCAGAGTCCTCTGATCTCCACCTCCCTCAGGTGACCATGCAGTGAAGCATCTGTCACCACTGTCCGGATGGATGGGGAAGGGAGAGTGGGCTGCCACATTACAAACTTTGGTCAGTCAACCATTACTGTAAATCTTGAGTTGTCTTCCCTGAGATCTGAATGGTGTCAGAAAGGTGGCCTGAGGCCTTAGTGCTGGGCCTGCTTTAACTTCAAGTTCCACTTAAGGGCCTGCATATGCTACCTCTCATGATTGACAAAGAGGATGCATGTAGTTTAGAGATGAAGAAGCCTCAGAACCACTCTCACCTGGATCCAGGAGCAAGCCGAAACATTAGGACCATAGCTTGAATGTCCTGGACTCGTGGCGGCAGAGGGGAAGCACTGAACTCTATGTATCCAGTATTGCCGCAAAGAATGGCACCCTCTGATATGGAATTGCTGGGACTTGATATTGTAAAACACTATGAGGCCAGGAGTTACACCATCGTCCAGAGGTGGTCCATAACTGACTGCGGCGAGTGTGCCTTCAGCAGCCAGTTATTGAGGTACAGGAATAAAGCAATTGCCCACTTCCAAAGATGGGCAGAAACTACTGCCATCACTTTTGTGAACACTTGAGGAGCACATGTGGGGCAGAAGAGGAGCATAGTAAACTGCAAATGGTCCTCCTAACCCACCTTGAACTGCAGGTAAATCCTGTGTGTCTCCATGACGAGTATATGAAAATATGCATCCTGCAAATTCAGGCACACCATCCAGTTGCTTGCATCCAAAACTGAGAGGATCTGGGCCAAAATTAGCATTTGTAATCGGTCATTCTTTAGAAAGGCACTGAAAGGACGAAGGTTCAAGCTGAGCCTGATGCCCCAATCCTTTTTCAGGTAAGATGAAATGAAAATGTCACTTACCCAGTGTACATCTGTTCGTGGCATCAGTCGCTGAAGATTCACATGTTGTGCATAGCCCGCCATCTGGTGTTGGGTCGGAGTGTTACAAGTTGTTTTTCTTCGAAGAAGTCTTTCGAGTCACGGGACCGAGGGACTCCTCCTCTTTGTCTCCATTGCGCATGGGCGTCGACTCCATCTTCGATTGTTTTCCCCGCAGACGGTGAGGTAGGAGTTGTTTGTTAGTAATAGTGCTCATGCAATGAAGTGAATAAGTATGTACCTATTTAAGATTTAATATATTTACAAATGTACAAAGTTGAAGCTAACTTCCAAACGGCTACAGGCTCCCGGGGAGGTGGGTGGGCACATGTGAATCTTCAGCGACTGATGCCACGAACAGATGTACACTGGGTAAGTGACATTTTCAGTTCGATGGCATCTGTCGCTGCAGATACACATTTTGTGCATAGACTAGTAAGCAGTTATCTCCCCAAAAGCGGTGGCTCAGCCTGTAGGAGTGGAAGTAGTCTGAAATAAGGTTCTTAGTACGGCTTGACCTACTGTGGCTTGTTGTGTGGATAGCACGTCTACACAGTAGTGCTTGGTAAATGTGTGAGGCGTAGACCATGTGGCTGCCTTACATATTTCGTGCATTGGAATATTCCCTAGGAAGGCCATGGTAGCGCCTTTCTTTCTGGTTGAGTGTGCCCTTGGTGTAATGGGCAGTTGTCTTTTTGCTTTAAGGTAGCAGATTTGGATGCACTTAACTATCCATCTGGCTATACCCTGTTTCCATATTGCGTTTCCTGCGTGAGGTTTTTGAAATGCAATAAACAGTTGTTTCGTTTTTCTGATGTTTTTAGTTCTGTCGATGTAGTACATTAGTGCTCTTTTGACGTCTAATGTATGTAGTGCCCTTTCAGCTATGGAATCTGGCTGTGGGAAGAACACTGGTAGCTCTACCGTTTGATTTAGGTGGAACGGTGAAATAACCTTTGGCAAAAATTTAGGATTGGTCCTTAGGACTACTTTATTTTTGTGTAGTTGGATAAAAGGTTCTTGTATTGTAAACGCCTGAATTTCACTTACTCTTCTTAGAGATGTGATGGCGATGAGAAATGCAACTTTCCAGGTTAGGAATTGTTTTTTGCAAGAATGCATAGGTTCAAAGGGTGGACCCATGAGTCTTGTTAAGACGATGTTGAGGTTCCATGAGGGAACAGGTGGTGTCCTTGGTGGTATAATTCTTTTGAGGCCTTCCATAAACGCTTTAATGACAGGTATCCTAAATAGTGAAGTTGAATGGGTAATCTGCAGGTATGCAGATATTGCTGCGAGGTGTATTTTAATGGAAGAGAAGGCCAGGTTCGATTTTTGTAAGTGTAGTAAGTAACCCACTACATCCTTTGGAGATGCGTGTAATGGTTGAATTTGATTATGATGGCAGTAGCAAAAAACCTTTTCCATTTGCTTGCATAGCAGTGTCTAGTGGATGGTCTTCTAGCTTGCTTTATGACTTCCATACATTCTTGTGTGAGGTTTAAGTGTCCGAATTCTAGGATTTCAGGAGCCAGATTGCTAGATTCAGCGATGCTGGGTTTGGATGCCTGATCTGTTGTTTGTGTTGTGTTAACAGATCTGGCCTGTTGGGCAACTTGACGTGGGGTACTACTGATAGGTCTAGCAGTGTTGTGTACCATGGTTGTCTTGCCCATGTTGGTGCTATCAGTATGAGTTTGAGTTTGTTTTGACTCAATTTGTTTACTAGACATGGAAGGAGAGGGAGAGGGGGAAAAGCGTACGCAAATATCCCTGACCAGTTCATCCATAGGGCATTGCCTTGAGACTGCCTGTGTGGGTATCTGGAAGCGAAGTTTTGGCATTTTGCGTTCTCCTTTGTTGCAAATAAGTCTATTTGAGGTGTTCCCCAACGTTTGAAGTAAGTGTTTAGAATTTGGGGGTGAATTTCCCATTCGTGGACTTGTTGGTGATCTCGAGAGAGATTGTCTGCAAGTTGATTCTGGATCCCTGGAATAAATTGTGCTATTAGGCGAATGTGGTTGTGAATTGCCCATTGCCATATTTTTTGTGCCAGAAGGCACAGCTGTGTCGAGTGTGTCCCCCCCTGTTTGTTTAGATAATACATTGTTGTCATGTTGTCTGTTTTGACAAGAATGTATTTGTGAGTTATGACTGGTTGAAATGCTTTTAATGCTTGGAAAACTGCTAGTAGTTCGAGGTGATTTATATGCAGCTTTCTATGATGTACGTCCCATTGTCCTTGTATGCTGTGTTGATTGAGGTGTGTTCCCCACCCTGTCATGGAAGCATCTGTTGTTATCACGTATTGTGGCACTGGGTCTTGGAAAGGCCGCCCTTTGTTTAAATTTATATTGTTCCACCATAGAAGCGAGAGGTATGTTAGGCGGTCTATCAACACCAGATCTAGAAGCTGACCCTGTGCTTGTGACCATTGTGATGCTAGGCACTGTTGTAAGGGCCGCATGTGCAACCTTGCGTTTGGGACAATGGCTATGCATGAGGACATCATGCCTAGGAGTTGTAATGAAAATGTCACTTACCCAGTGTACATCTGTTCGTGGCATCAGTCGCAGTAGATTCGCATGTTCTGCAATAGCTCGCCATCTGGTGTTGGGCCGGAGTGTTACAAGTTGTTTTTCTTCGAAGAAGTCTTTCGAGTCACGGGACCGAGTGACTCCTCCTTTTGTCTCCATTGCGCATGGGCGTCGACTCCATCTTTGATTGTTTTTCCCCGCAGAGGGTGAGGTAGGAGTTGAATTGTAGTAATAGTGCCCATGCAATGGAGTGACTAAGTATGCACCTATTTAAGGTTGAGATGATACATATATAAATAATTGAAGGTAACTTCCAAACTGCTACAGGCTCCCGGGGAGGCGGGTGGGCACATGCGAATCTACTGCGACTGATGCCACGAACAGATGTACACTGGGTAAGTGACATTTTCAGTTCGATGGCATCTGTCGCTGTAGATACGCATGTTCTGCATAGACTAGTAAGCAGTTATTTCCCCAAAAGTGGTGGATCAGCCTGTAGGAGTGGAAGTAGTCTGAAATAATGTCCTTAATACGGCTTGACCTACTGTGGCTTGTTGTGCGGATAACACGTCTACACAGTAGTGCTTGGTGAATGTGTGAGGCGTAGACCATGTGGCTGCCTTACATATTTCTTGCATTGGGATGTTTCCTAGAAAGGCCATGGTAGCACCTTTCTTTCTGGTTGAGTGTGCCCTTGGTGTAATGGGCAGCTGTCGTTTAGCTTTAAGGTAGCAGATTTGGATGCATTTAACTATCCATCTGGCTATACCTTGTTTTGAAATTGGGTTTCCTGCATGAGGTTTTTGAAATGCAATAAAGAGTTGTTTAGTCTTTCTGATGTTTTTTGTTCTGTCAATGTAATACATCAATGCTCTTTTGACATCTAATGTATGTAGTGCCCTTTCAGCTACGGTATCTGGCTGTGGAAAGAACACTGGAAGTTCCACTGTTTGATTTAGATGGAACGGTGAAATAACCTTTGGCAAAAATTTAGGATTGGTCCTTAGGACGACTTTATTTTTGTGTAGTTGTATAAAAGGTTCCTGTATAGTAAACGCCTGAATCTCGCTTACTCTTCTCAGGAAAGTAATGGCGATGAGAAATGCCACCTTCCAGGTTAGGAACTGTATGTCGCAGGAGTGCATGGGTTCAAAAGGTGGACCCATAAGTCTAGTTAGGACAACATTTAGGTTCCATGAAGGAACAGGTAGTGTTCTTGGTGGTATAATTCTCCTAAGGTCCTCCATGAATGCTTTAATGACTGGTATTTTATATAGGGAAGTTGAATAGGTAGTCTGCAGGTATGCAGATATTGCTGCAAGGTGAATCTTAATGGAAGAGAAAGCTAGGTTAGATTTTTGTAAGTGAAGCAAGTAACCCACTACATGTTCTGGAGTTCTGTGTAATGGTTGTATTTGATTAATATGGCAGTAGCAAACAAACCTCTTCCATTTACTTGCATAGCAGTGCCTGGTGGATGGCCTTCTTGCTTGTTTTATGACTTCCATACATTCTTGGGTAAGTTGTAAGTGCCCGAATTCTAGGATTTCAGGAGCCAGATTGCTAGATTCAGCGATGCTGGATCTGGGTGTCTGATCTTTTGGTTGTGCTGTGTCAACAGATCTGGCCTGTTGGGCAATTTGATGCAGGGTACCACTGATAGGTCTAGCAGCGTTGTGTACCAGGGTTGCCTTGCCCAAGTTGGTGCTATCAATATGAGTTTGAGTTTGCTTTGACTGAGTTTGTTTACCAGGTAAGGAAGGAGAGGGAGAGGAGGAAAAGCGTAAGCAAATATCCCTGACCAGTTCATCCATAGGGCATTGCCTTGGGATTGTTTGTGTGGGTATCTGGATGCGAAGTTTTGGCATTTTGCGTTCTCCCTTGTCGCAAACAAGTCTATCTGAGGTGTTCCCCAGAGTTTGAAATAAGTGTTCAGAATTTGGGGGTGAATTTCCCATTCGTGGACCTGTTGGTGATCTCGAGAGAGATTGTCTGCGAGTTGATTTTGTATCCCTGGTATAAACTGTGCAATTAGGCGAATTTGGTTGTGAATTGCCCAATGCCAAATTTTTTGTGCTAGCAGGCTTAACTGCGTGGAGTGCGTCCCCCCCTGCTTGTTTAGATAATACATTGTTGTCATGTTGTCTGTTTTGACGAGAATGTATTTGTGAACTATTATTGGTTGGAAAGCTTTTAGTGCTTGAAAAACTGCTAGAAGTTCTAGGTGATTGATATGCAGTTTTGTTTGATGTACGTTCCATTGTCCTTGTATGCTGTGTTGATCGAGGTGTGCTCCCCACCCTGTCATGGAAGCATCTGTTGTTATTACGTATTGTGGCACTGGGTCTTGGAAAGGCCGCCCCTTGTTTAAATTTATGTTGTTCCACCACAGAAGCGAGAGGTAAGTTTGGCGGTTTATTAACACCAGATCTAGAAGGTGACCCTGTGCTTGAGACCACTGTGATGCTAGGCATTGTTGTAAGGGCCTCATGTGCAGTCTTGCGTTTGGGACAATGGCTATGCATGATGACATCATGCCTAGGAGTTGTAATACCATCTTTGCCTGTATCTTTTGTGTTGGATACATGCGTTGTATGATGGTGTTGAAATTTTGAATTCTTTGTGGACTTGGAGTGGCTACTCCTTTTGATGTGTCTATTATGGCTCCCAGGTATTGTTGTACCTTGCGTGGCAGAATTTTGGATTTTGTGAAATTGACGGTGAACCCTAGTTTGAAGAGGGTTTGTATGATATGATTTGTGTGATTTGAGCACTCTATTAACGAATGGGCCTTGATTAGCCAGTCGTCTAGATATGGGAACACATGTATTTGCTGCCTTCTTATGTGTGCTGCGACTACCGCTAGACATTTGGTAAAGACTCTTGGTGCGGTTGTTAATCCGAAAGGCAGTACCTTGAATTGGTAATGTATTCCTTTGAATACAAACCTTAGGTATTTCCTGTGCGATGGGTGTATTGGTATATGGAAATAAGCATCCTTGAGGTCTAAAGTTGCCATGTAGTCGTGCAGTTTTAGCAATGGCAATACTTCTTGTAGTGTGACCATGTGGAAGTGGTCTGATTTGATGAAAGTGTTCACTACTCTGAGGTCTAGGATTGGTCTCAGTGTTTTGTCCTTCTTTGGTATCAGAAAGTACAGTGAGTAAACTCCTTTGTTTATTTGTGTGTTTGGCACTAATTCGATTGCATTCTTTTGCAATAGTGCCTGCACTTCTATCTCCAGGAGATTGGAATGGTGTGTTGTTAAATTTTGTGCTTTTGGTGGTATGTTTGGAGGGAATTGTAGAAATTCTATGCAATAACCATGTTGGATAATTGCTAGAACCCAAGTGTCTGTAGTGATTTCCTCCCATGCTTTGTAATAATGACCTATTCTTCCCCCCACTGGTGTTGTGTGGAGGGGGTGAGTGACCTGTGAGTCACTGTTTAGTAGTAGGGGCTTTGGGGCTTTGAAATCTTCCTCTATTTCTAGGGAATTGCCCTCCTCTATATTGTCCCCGAAAACCTCCTCTATACTGTCCCTGGTAACTGGACGGTGTGGCTTGTGAGGTGCTGGCTTGTGTGCTTTGACCTCGAAACCCCCCTCGAAAGGGCGTTTTACGGAATGTGCTGTAATTCCCTCTGCTCTGCGGGGAGTAGAGTGCGCCCATGGCTTTGGCAGTGTCCGTATCTTTTTTGAGTTTCTCAATCGCTGTGTCCACTTCTGGACCGAACAGTTCTTTTTCATTAAAAGGCATATTGAGAACTGCTTGTTGAATCTCTGGTTTAAATCCAGACGTTCGGAGCCATGCATGCCTTCTGATAGTTACAGATGTATTAATTGTCCGTGCAGCTGTATCTGCAGCGTCCATGGAGGAGCGGATCTGGTTGTTGGAAATGGTCTGTCCCTCCTCAACCACTTGTTTTGCCCTATTTTGTAAGTCCTTAGGCAGATGTTCAATGAGATGTTGCATCTCGTCCCAGTGGGCTCTGTCATAGCGCGCAAGTAGTGCCTGTGAGTTCGCGATGCGCCACTGGTTTGCAGCTTGTGCTGCGACTCTTTTACCAGCTGCATCGAACTTGCGGCTTTCTTTATCTGGGGGTGGTGCATCTCCAGATGTGTGAGAGTTGGCCCTTTTCCTAGCTGCTCCTACAACGACAGAGTCTGGTGGCAGCTGTGTAGTGATGAAAGCCGGGTCTGTAGGAGGCGCCTTATACTTTTTTTCCACCCTTGGTGTGATTGCCCTACTTTTGACCGGCTCCTTAAAGATGTCTTTTGCGTGCCGGAGCATACCAGGGAGCATAGGCAGGCTTTGGTAGGAGCTGTGGGTGGAGGAGAGTGTGTTGAATAAGAAATCATCCTCGACCTGTTCTGAGTGGAGGCTTACGTTGTGAAATTGTGCTGCTCTAGCCACCACTTGAGAATACGCGGTGCTGTCTTCTGGTGGAGATGGCTTTGTAGGGTATGCCTCCGGACTGTTATCTGACACTGGGGCGTCGTATAGGTCCCATGCGTCCTGATCTTGGTCACCCTGGCTCATGGTGGTGTGAGCTGGGGAGTGTGATGGAGTTTGTGCTGGTGAGACGTTAATCACAGGCGGAGGAGAGGGTGGTGGGGTAACTCTTTTCACCACTTTTGGTTGTGGTGTCTGTTCCGTCTGGAACTCCAACCTTCTCTTTCTCCTAATGGGGGGAAGGGTGCTTATTTTTCCTGTCCCCTGCTGTATGAAGATGCGCTTTTGCGTATGGTCCACATCAGTTGCTTGCAGCTCTTCCTCAAACCTATGCTTCTGCATTTGGGAGGTTAGCGAGTGCTCTTCTGTATAAGAGCCTGAAGCTGGGTCGCTTGCAGTTTGTTTCGGCATCGAAACCCTGTCTGCGTGTTTTTTCGGCTCCGAGGTGACTCTTTTCTTTTTCGGGGCCGAAACCTCTCGGCGTCGATCTGTTTCGGTGCCGCTGTTTTGGCGTCGAGCCGTGTCGGCACCGGCATCTCGGTGTCGAGGCTTGTCTCCAGCACTTTCTCGGTCCCGAGAAGGCTGCGTGCCGGTGTCTCGACCGGAGTCGGACGATCTCGGCACTGTTTGGGCCTTTTTCGGTGCCGACGGGCGGTCACCGAATTTATGGGTCGAGCCATGGCCTGGTGGCAGTGGCGTCCCCTGGGCCTTGTAAATGTTCTTCTGAGTGGATTTCGACGTCTTACTCACGGTTTGTGTATCGTCGAATCCTTCGGAGTCTGAGTCTTGGATCGAGAAGGTACCTTCTTCTTCCTGTTCCTCGAACTCCCGTTGGGCTGTCGGTGCGGACGCCATCTGAAGTCTTCTGGCTCGACGGTCTCGGAGTGTTTTTCGGGACCGGAACGCACGACAGGCCTCGCAGGTGTCTTCGCTGTGCTCAGGTGACAGGCACAGGTTGCAGACCAAGTGTTGGTCTGTGTAAGGGTATTTATTGTGGCATTTGGGGCAGAAACGGAACGGGGTCCGTTCCATCGGCGTTCTTCAGCACGCGGTCGGGCCGACCAGGCCCCGACGGAGGATCGAAAAACTACCCCGAAGGGCACCGGAGCTCTTCGATCTTCGATGCGGTGTGGAATCTAAGTACGCCGATCCCGAACGCAACAATACCGACGAAAATCTTCCGAAATTAGCTAATTTTCCGTTCCGAAACTCGGAGCGACAGGAACACGTCCGAACCCGATGGCGGAAAAAAAACAATCAAAGATGGAGTCGACGCCCATGCGCAATGGAGACAAAAGGAGGAGTCACTCGGTCCCGTGACTCGAAAGACTTCTTCGAAGAAAAACAACTTGTAACACTCCGGCCCAACACCAGATGGCGAGCTATTGCAGAACATGCGTATCTACAGCGACAGATGCCATCGAACTATCATTTTCGCCTGTATTCTTTGTGTTGGATACATGCGTTGTATAATCTTTTGGAAATTTTTAACCCTTTGTGGACTTGGAGTGGCTATTCCCCTCGTTGTGTCTATTGTCGCTCCTAGGTATTGTTGTACCTTGCACGGCAGAATGTGTGATTTCGCATAGTTGATGGTGAAACCGAGTTTGTAGAGGGTTTGTATGACCTGATCTGTGTGGTGTGAACACCTTGTCAGTGAGTCGGTCTTGATGAGCCAGTCGTCTAGATACGGGAATACGTGTATTTGCTGCTTTCTGATGTGTGCAGCCACTACTGCTAGGCATTTTGTGAAGACTCTTGGTGCAGTTGTTAAACCGAACGGCAATACTTTGAATTGGTAATGTATTCCTTTGAATACGAACCGTAGGTATTTTCTGTGCGACGGATGTATTGGTATGTGGAAATACGCGTCTTTGAGATCTAAGGTTGTCATGTAATCTTGTTGCTTTAGCAATGGTAACACTTCCTGTAGCGTGACCATGTGAAAGTGTTCTGATTTGATGTATGTGTTTAGTGTTCTGAGGTCTAGGATTGGTCTCAGTGTTTTGTCCTTCTTTGGTATTAGAAAGTACAGTGAGTAAACCCCTGTATTTGTTTGTTTCTCTGGTACCAGTTCTATTGCGTTCTTTTGCAGTAATGCTTGAACTTCTATTTCTAGGAGGTCCGAATGTTGTTTTGATATATTCTGTCTTTTTGGTGGTATGTTTGGAGGGATTTGTAGAAATTCTATGCAATAACCATGTTGCATAATTGCTAAGACCCAAGTGTCTGTTGTTATTTTCTCCCACACTTGGTAATACTGACTTATTCTTCCCCCCACTGGTGTTGGGTGGAGGGGATGAGTGACGTGTGAGTCACTGTTTGGTTGTAGGTGTTTTGGGGCTTTGAAATCTTCCCCTGCTTCTAGGGAATTGTCCTCCTCTGTATTGGCCCCGAAAGCCTCCCCTTTGGTACTGTCTCTGGTAGGTGGACGGTGTTGAATGTGAGGTACTGGCTTGTGTGGCTTGACCCCGAAACCCCCCTCTAAAGGTTGTCTTGCGGAAGGTGTTGAAAGTGCCTCTGCTCTGTGGGGAGTAGAGCGCGCCCATGGCTTTTGCAGTGTCAGTGTCCTTTTTTAGCTTCTCAATTGCCGTGTCCACTTCAGGTCCGAACAATTGTTGCTCATTGAATGGCATATTGAGCACCGCCTGCTGTATCTCTGGTTTAAAACCAGATGTTCGTAGCCACGCGTGCCTTCGTATGGTTACTGCCGTGTTAATTGTTCTTGCCGCTGTGTCCGCTGCGTCCATAGAGGAGCGTATCTGGTTATTGGAGATGTTTTGGCCCTCCTCAACCACTTGTTTCGCCCTCTTTTGTAGTTCCGTGGGTAGATGCTCAATGAGGTGTTGCATCTCGTCCCAGTGGGCTCTGTCATATCGCGCTAGGAGCGCTTGAGAGTTAGCGATGCACCACTGGTTTGCAGCCTGTACTGCGACCCTTTTACCGGCTGCATCGAACTTGCGGCTCTCCTTATCCGGGGGTGGTGCATCGCCGGATGTGTGAGAGTTTGCTCTCTTGCGAGCTGCCCCTACCACAACCGAATCTGGTGGCAGTTGTGAGGTGATGAAAGCTGGGTCTGTGGGAGGTGCTTTATATTTCTTTTCCACCCTCGGTGTTATTGCCCTACTCTTGACAGGCTCTTTGAATATGTCCTTTGCGTGCCTTAGCATTCCTGGGAGCATAGGCAGGCTTTGGTAAGTGCTATGTGTGGAAGAGAGGGTGTTGAAGAGGAAGTCATCCTCGACAGGCTCCGAGTGTAGAGACACGTTATGGAACTCTGCTGCTCTAGCCACCACTTGTGAATATGCTGTGCTGTCTTCTGGTGGTGAGGGCTTTGTAGGATACGCCTCTGGACTGTTGTCTGACACTGGGGCGTCGTATAAGTCCCAAGCATCTTGGTCCTGGTCACCTTGGCTTAAGGTGGTGTGAGCCGGTGAATGTGACGGAGTCTGTGCCGGTGAAATGTGAGCTACAGGTGGAGGAGAGGGTGGCGGAGTTACTTTCTTCACCAATTTTGTTTGTGGTGCTTGTTCTTGTTGGAATTCAAGTCTCCTCTTCCTCCTAATAGGGGAAAGGGTGCTTATTTTCCCTGTTCCACTCTGTATAAAAATCCGTTTTTGAGTGTGGTCCACCTCGGTGGATTGTAATTCCTCCTCGAATCTATGCTTTCGCATTTGAGAGGACATTGATTGTTCCTCTGAATAGGAACCGGTAGTTGGCTCGGTTGCGGGTCGTTTCGGCACCGAAACTATGTCCACGCTCTTTTTTGGGTCCGAGGCGACTTTTCTCTTTTTCGGAGTCGAACCCTCTCGGCGTCGATCCTCCTCGGTGCCGCTGTCTCTGCGTCGAGCAGCTTCGGCTCCGCTATCTCGGCGTCGATCTTTGCCGGCAGCACTATCTCGGTCCCGAGATGGCTGGGTGCCTGTGTCTCGACCCGAGTCGGACGATCTCGGCACTATTTCGGTCTTCTTCGGTGCCGATGGTCGGTCACCGCTTTTATGGGTTGAGCCATGGCCTGATGGCAGTGGCGTCCCCTGGGCCTTGTCACTTTTCTTATGTGCTATCTTCGACGTCTTACTCACTGTTTCATGGTCGTCGAATCCGTCCGAGTCCGATTCATGGATCGAGAAGGCTTCTACTTCTTCTTGTTCCTCGAATTCTCGGTGTCCTGTCGGCGTGGACGCCATTTGCAGTCTTCTGGCTCGTCGGTCACGGAGCGTCTTTCGGGACCGGAACGCACGACAGGCCTCACAAGTTTCTTCCCTGTGCTCGGGCGACAGGCACAGGTTACAGACCGAATGTTGGTCTGTATATGGGTATTTGTTGTGGCATTTAGGACAGAATCGGAACGGGGTCCGTTCCATCAGAGTCGATGTCACACGCGGTCGGGCCGACCAGGCCCCGACGGGGGATCGAAAACTACCCCGAAGGGCAACGGAGATGTTATCGTTACGATCCGATGTCGATGCTCTCTAACCCGATCCCGAACGCAACAATACCGACGTAATTTTCCGATTTTGAGCTAACTTTCCGTTCCGAAACCCGGAGCGAAAGGAACACATCCGAACCCGATGGCGGAAAGAAAACAATCGAAGATGGAGTTGACGCCCATGCGCAATGGAGACAAAGAGAAGGAGTCCCTCGGTCCCGTGACTCGAAAGACTTCTTCGAAGAAAAACAACTTGTAACACTCCGACCCAACACCAGATGGCGGGCTATGCACAACATGTGTATCTGCAGCGACAGATGCCATCGAACTTGTGACTAACAAACCTTGCCTTTCTCTGAGTTCATTACCTTCTCTTTGGACGGTAACAGGGACACCTCCTCTAGTCAAATGCACAGGTGCTTCTCTGAAATCCTTTCTGAAGTGCAAGGGATATTGGGTGGAGAGGAAAAGAAGGGTAGGGCACAGCAGTTTTGAATAAATTACAAGATGTATCTGTTGGACATGATAGGTGACGAACCAGGGAGAAAATGTTGGATCAAACCTTCCACCCAATGACTGAGCATTAAGGACAACCTAAAGCAGTTTGATGGCTGCGTACCAGGGGTGAGAAGCTGGAAGACTGGTGCTCCTGCTGGCCTCCCCTTTGTCAGCATGATCCACATATGTGTCTTCGAAAGGACTGGTATTTTTGTTGAATCCATGGTTGAGAGAGTTGCCTCTGTCTGTATGCCAGGTGTCTGGATTGGCCCCTACATTTCCTAAACTGGTGCAGAAATTGTTTTTCAGGAACCCTCGGCCCCAAATCAGTGTAGCTCTACTGTCCCTAAAGCTTTTGGAATCTGACTTTTCAGAGAAAAGACGGGATCCATCAAAGGGCTTTGTATCAGAAAAGCATGCACATCACCAGCAATCATAAGTAACCTCATACAGGCCTGCAGGCGAGATGAATAATTAAACTGTAACCTACCGCCCTGCCAAAGCAAACCGTGGTATACAAACCTGTGTGAATAACGTAGTTTGCCGTGTCTTGTCCGTCATGTTTCAAGTAGGCCAAAGAGGGTCTCGGATCCTCTGGGACAGCTGGCACAATTTCAATGGTCATGTCCAAAAGAAAATGGGTGCACCAGTCCAACAGGGAGACTGCACTGACTAACAACATCAGACTGGCTGAAGAATTATGTATTTGCCAAAATCATCAATCCTTTTATATTCCCTATCAGGAGGAATGGTTGGGAATGAATTGGGATTCAGTTTATTTATCAAAGTGTGCACAGTAGGGTCTCTAGAGTGGAATGTTTCATAAGAAAATCACGGGGAGCCGTCTGACTTTTGACCACCTACCTGTTCACAAGTGGGCAAGAACATGGCTTCAATCAGGTAGCCATCAGGGTATCAGTAAGAGCATCCTTGAAATGAAGCAAATGCTCAGATGTTGCTGCTCCAACTGTAGGATTTCCATCAACACATTTGTTTTAATCTCACTGGAGTGCAGATGTAGTTCCAACACCGTGGCTACCCTCTGATGCACCAATGTAGATGAGGCACTCGCCACAGGGGCCACCGAAAGAAGAAAGTCAAACTCTGTCTCAGAGAAAGGTGTCAAGCCCCCTGGCATTTTGTAAATCAAGGTATAGGGCATCATCAGTGTAATAAGGGGAGACAGCCATCTCTCCCACCATTATTCATTAACATCCTGGTGTGCACCGTGCTCTGGCACAGGCTCAGAACCAAAAAGATAATGGTAATACATGCGATGTGGTAGAGACACAGGATTAGAGTCAAGCTGCATGACTACCAGTTGTGCTCTTGTAATTATGTTGCACATCAGCTGAGTTCGGGCTGGCGTTGGTCCAGAGTCTGACATAGGTAGCACTAACATCTGGCTGGCGGGAACAAGCTTGGACTTTGGGTCCACTGTTGAAGACTGTTGGCCCAACAAAGTAAAGAATAAAAACTCTTTAACAATGTGTCACAGCTTTGAAGGTCTCCGCTCTCTTGAAAAAGTTACATATCTAACTTTTATATAATTTGTAAATGTCTGTTTATCCTCCATCAAGAACTAGAAAGGTGTTTTTTAGTCTTGATTAACCTGAAGATAAAAACCTTTGAATGATGTGGTAGAAGATGGACGCAATTACTGCTTCTCCTTCTTCCTCCTTTCATCACTGAGTCCAAACTGCATATAACTCCAAAAGATAAAGTCTTGATTTGTGAGTGAATTGTAAGATGTAAACCACCAAAAGCAGTATGAATCCAGATCACACAAAACTTGCAGTAACAACGAAATATGTGCCAAAGATAAATAAAACCTCTACTACCGCTTCCTTAGGCACACTGTTTGGAGCAGGTCCTTTCTTGTCGCTTACAGGTCGTGCAGCTACAGCAGGTGGTCTTGTTTCATCTTGTCTGAAATGACAGAAAGAAAATGACTTTTTTGTTTAAACATCTTTTTATTAAAGACAATATAACAATAAGTACAACCTTTCACTGCCTCATATATCATGTATTGTATCAATAAACATATACGGTAATCCCATGGACCCTGTCCAATCACCTTTCATTCTCTCTAGGCCATAGCCACCCGGCTCTGAGGTGGTAATATGGGCGCTAACATGATATCCTGCCTCTCTTTACCTATGGCTATATTTCAGAGGGCACCCCATCTGCACCAGATTTTCTCCCACTTTTTAGAGTAACAGCTACCTTTATATATAAGTTTTTTAGCACACATACATCAGTTGATATCTTTTTCCAGGTTTTGATGTCTGGTTATGACCCAGCACCCAATAATATGGCAATACTCCTTTTTGCTACATGCAGGCCTAGAACTGTTCATATTTTCTGGTATCTCAAGGCCTCAGTGTGTCCCCACACATTTAAGATGTACAGTTTTGCTTCATTATATAAGCCTGTTCTTCCTGCATGTGCCATGCACTTCATACGTTTTGACCAGAATGTCTGGATTGTTGGACGGGCCCACAGTATATGAAAGAATGTTCCCTCCTGCTAGCATCCCTGCAGAAAATGATCTTCAATGCAGCGATAATGGTACACAACCACATACTTTAATGTTACTTGATTAAAACAATTCATTAGAGGAGTGGGGAAGCTGAGTTGTGAGGAGAGGCTTAAACATTTGAGATTAAGGAATAGAGAAGTCAAAAGAGATGAAGGCATTGCATGACCAAGTCTGTGGCTGGCTAATTTAATGGAAGTTTTGTGACTGTGTGAGAGGACTAATTAGTAGGTGTGACCATCTATGTGATGTCTAGGGCTGGTTTGGTCTACGACCAAAGGCCGAGAGACTAAAGTCGCTGTTAACTATTTTCCTGGCTTGGGTCTGAAGTAGGAGGGTCATTTTGCTAAATCCATCCAAGAAGGTTTTGTTGTTTTTCAGAGGGTAGACAACTGCAAGGATGAACAAGTTTCCCTTTCTGCACCACTTTAGTATTTGGCCAGGAAGACACTGATTTGAATGCTCTGATACTGAAATAGGCAGAAGGGGTGCACCTTCCTCAATATAACCAGTCTGTATCAAGAGGTCTAGATGTCCACTTTGGTGGCCATAAGTGGTGCTCCCACTGGTGGATTTGATACTAAGGCCCTGTGCATCAATTTGATGGTACACATGGAGGTGTTACCCTCAATATATTTGTATCCACCATTACATGTTTTAATAATATCACCATTGTTGTTATCTGAAAAACTATAAAAAACTAACTCTGTTGTACTAGGATCTATGTCCTACATGCACAGCTCTCATTTCTAGAATACGTTTTTGTTTCTCCTGGGTTACATGCATTCTTGTTCAGTCTTCATTTCCTGACACTGGTCTCCCCTTTTGCTGACATATTGTGGACTTCATGACTAAGAAACAAACCTCCACTGACATTTTCTGCAAATGACTTTCAAGTGAAACATGCAGATCTTTATTACAAGCAAAATGGTCAGTTGTTGTGTCTTCAGCAGGTCAACTCACATTTACTATTAAAGCTATATTACTAAAATTTGAATATGAATGGTTTTGATGTGCTGAGAACTTGCTTCATCTTGTCTTGCCCTATCAGAGCACAATAATGTCTTTAACTTAGTGACTGTTCTTCATCATGCACCACTCAAATGCTAACGGCCACTCTTTTTTGGCCCAATATCTTTGCAACCAATCTCCCTTGTGTATGTATTTCAACCATACTTCTGCTGTGAGCATGCCTGCATAAACATATGAGCTATGATTCTAGTCTCCCAAATAGCTACTGAAAGTTATTCCCATGCTTACGACTGCAGAGGCAGACCCTCATGCCCCAGGCAGTATCCTCTGTGCTGTCTCATGTCTGCACCAATCCATCAGTTCTTACATTTTCTATTTAAGAAAATTGGGGCTGCACTTTATGCATTAAGCTCAAGACAGCATGCATAATGCGTTGCAAGCCTCCACTGATAGTGTTGCCCTCACTGACCCTTATCTCTGGTGATTCTCTGGTCTTGTTGACCCTTCGCGCAAACAATTCTGCAGTAGGTTTGTGCTGTATTTTGCTAAAAAGCCTGCTTAAAACTACCTGCAGTGCAATATTCCACCCTCCTGTCCCATAACTAGCATTAAGGGGTGTCTCGTCCTTACCATGCATTCCACAGCCTCATCCTCCTGGCATTAAACCATATTCTCGCTCCACCAACTGCTTTGCCTCCTTGAGAAATCCTGTTTCTAGTCCGCTTACATCATTCTCACAGCCAAAGTGGTGGTCCTCTCCTCCTGGCTATGCACAATATTAAGACATTTGTATTTTTGCCCCAAATGTTTCGAATTTACAGCAGATTTCAAGTTGAATCAATCAGCCTACATCTGTGGTTTTGGCCATGCTGCCTAGTTTGTATTTCATATTTTTTAAGAACCTCATTATACAACTCTGTGTAAATGCAGTTGTGATAAATTTGTGTTCGTTTTATAAGTACTGGGGAACTCAGTAAACATTTATCACTGATCGCAATTTTTACAATTCAGAAAAATGTGCTATATATTAAATCATTATTCACTCCGCAACACTGGTTGTCCATAAACTAAAAGACACAAGCGTTCCTACTGCTTCAAGTGAAGTACAAGATCATTAGAAACAATAGCAAATCAGCAGGTTGTGTACATGATCCTCTACTATTCTGATCTATGTTTGCTTTGAGTAATTAATCAAGAATTTAGATTTTCTTTAGACCTGTATGGCCTCTTTATGAACCAGAATAGTGTACATTACAAGTTTCCTAAAAGTAAAATGTGACCTGAAATTGAATTCTCTTATGTGTCAATTTATTTAGAAGTCTTAAGAATCAAAGCAAATACATTTATTTTTATGTTCATATTTACCCATAGGATTGTGATCTTTTCTTTCCACAAAATCTTCTTTTTAATTCATTTCTCTTAAAAAATACAAATACTCCAAGTAGAATAAGAGGAACAATGAGGAAGAAGAATACCAGAAGTCCATCTCGCAATGATGTGTCCTTGTCTGAAGAGAGAAAGACAAATAAGAAACAAGCTTTTTAAGATTACTTACATTTTTTAAAGAATGGGCCAATGTTGTTTGTACTAAAACTGGAAACAAAATCAAAGCCTGCATGAAGAAAAACATCTTACTATCGTGTGAGACAGCATCATACGGAGAGACTGTGGCAAAGACTAACTAATGCTGATGACACTTACATGAGAGATTTCAGGCTCAACCCTTAAACCTGTGTGGTTCCCTGCAAGGTAAACTGTTATTCACCACTGGGAGGTGATGACTGTTACTACTGGGATAGAGGATCGTATCTTACATCATAACTAAGCTCTCAAGATACTAGCCTTCTTTGCTTATAGTACGGTGGCAGTGTTGGCAAATATAGAGGGGTAAAGTCACAACCAGACTATCTTTGTAGTGAAACCTGAACCATGACAGCAAAAACTATACAACACAATGGAAACCCACACAATAATTTGGAGATCATTACTCAGGTCTGGAAACCAACCACAGAAAGGGTTTGCCAGACTATGAATCCATTGCTGCATTATTTACATGCTACAAACATCATGTTAGCCGTACTGCAACACATATTTACCTAATTCTGGACTGAATGAACACTTATCTGCTTACCTAAATCCGGACTTACCATCCAAGCTGTGACTACCAGAACTCTAAGGAGCATAATGTTTACCTGGTTGCTATTGGCTTTCTTTCTCGCATTTGCGTTGTCTGATTATACAAGGCTAGACTACTTTCCTGTCTTCAGATTATTGTTCTACTGACTGTCTGCTTCCGCATGCCAACATATGTTTAACTAAACTCAAATTTGACACTACAAATTACCTGGTAACACTAGTCTAGTTTCTAAATTTGGTGTTTAGTCTCCAAACTATTTTGCCTGACCACTGTTGGCTCCAAAGCTACTTGTTTACCTGTACAACATAGTCTGCTGCCATCTAAGCACATTTGAATACACTGCCTTACACTTCTACTCAATTACTGGGACACGTCATTTATTGGGCCCTCATTAACAATCCGATCAAGCAGAATTACCTCATTCCAATCACCTTTATTCCAAGTGGATGGGCTTTTTACATCTGTTTTTTCAGTGTTGGGAGAACCAGACCGATTTTAAAATGTGGAAGTTCTACATAGATAAATCGCGTAAGACTTAGGCTGCAGTAACGGCCAAGCCTCCACCTCTGCTTTTTTTTCTTTTTCTTTTTTTAACAAGGGAAGCACACAATGCTCTCTCCCCCTTTCCAGAAGGAAAATGTTACTTACCCACTACGCATTTGTTTGTGGCATGTAGTACTGTAGATTTACATGCTTAGCATAATCCCATCACCTAGGGTTGGTCTTGGAAGTCTTTTGAGTTCACATAGTATGGTGGTGACTTCTCTTACTGGTAATGTGCCTGGTCGTCAGCTCCATTGTTAGATTGTTTTGCCACAAGGCGGATGAAGTAGTAATGAGGAGCAGAGTGTAGTACAGTGAGATGTCAATGGCAAAAAAATGTATGATAATTAATAAGGTTGTCTGTAACATGCACGCACAGGTGTCAAGGTAGGAATATGGGCGCATGTGAATGTAGAGTAGCATATTCCATGAACAAATGCTTACTGGGTAAGTAAAATTTTCAGTTCGAGCTACGTGTGGCTGTAGATACACATGCTTTCAGAGGCTGTAAAGCAGTCCTTTTCTTATAAGCGATGGCTAACCTGTGGGAGTTACAGCTGTTTGAAATAGTGTTCACAGAACTACTTGGCCCACATTGGCTTGTTGGCAAGCAATCATGTCTACACAGTGATGCTTTGTGAATATATGTGGTATAGACCATGCCTTGCATATGTCAGCTATTGGTATATTACCTTGACAGGCCATTGACGCTACTTTTGTGCAAGTGGAGTGGGCTCTATGTGGAATAGGTAGAGTTCTTTTGCCTTAGCATAGTTCATTTCTAAACATTTAATGATCCAACCTGCTTTGGATATGGTGTATCCTTGTGTGGTGTTGAAAAAGCAACAACTTGTTGTTGCATCTTTCTGAATGTCTTGCTTCTGTCAATGTAGTAAATAAGGGCTCTTATAACATCTAATATATGTAGCTGAATCGGGTTGGGGGAAAAAGACTGGTAACTCAATAGATTGATTAAGGTGAAATAGAGGGACCACCTTTGGTAGAAATTTAGGATTGATCTGTAGTATCACTCTATCTCTATAGATGTGGAAGAAAGGTGCGTCCAGGATTAAGGCCTGAAGCTCAGGGACTTGTCTGAGTGATGTGATGGCAATGAAGAATCAAACTTTCCAGGATAGGAACTGGAGGGGACAACAGCGTAAGGGCTTTAAAAAAAAGGGCCCATTAGTCCTGTTAGTACAATATAAAGGTTCTATGTGGGAGCAGGTAGCACCCGCAGTGGAATTACTCTTTTTAGCCATTCTAAGAAGGCTTGAACAACTGGAATTTTGAAAATGGAAGAGTGTTGTCTTTTTTAAAGGTATGCAGCATCAACTGCCATGTGCAGCCTTAATGATGTAAAGGCTATCCCTGATGTATAGATAGATAGATAGATAGATAGATAGATAGATAGATAGATAGATAGATAGATAGATAGATAGATAGATAAAATAGATTAGACAACAAACATTACCTTGAGCCACTACAGCTAACAGGCCAATGTTTTTAGAGTTGCAATAGTGAACGTATCTTTTTTATTTAGAGGCATAGCAGGCATGAGTAGTGGGCCTGCATGCTTCTCTAAGAATGTCCATACATGGCTGAAGGAGATTTAAATAACCAACTCTAGGACCTCAAGAACCAGATGGCAAGATTCAAAGCTCTGGGATCTGGGTGTCTGATGTTTCTGTGATTGTGTGTGAGAAGGTCTTATCTGTTCAGTAGTATCTTGAGAGGAACTGCTGAGAGCTCTAGAAGGGTGGTTGAATCATGATTGTCCTGCCCATGTGGGAGCCACCAGGATGAGCATCAGGGATAGCCACCTAAGTTTGCGAAACACAAATAGAAGCAGGGGGAGAGGTAGAAAAGCACAAGCAAATATCCTTGACCAGGTCATCCATATTGTGTTGTCCTTCGACAGAGGGTGTGGAAACCCGGAGGCAAAGTTTGGGCATTTTGCATTTTCCGCTGTGACAAACAGGTTTATTTGCGGATGACCCCAATCCTGGAAGCATGTGTGGAGAACCTGGGGGTTGAGGTCCCACTAGTGGACTTGTGGGCATCTCTTGCTGAAGCAATCCACAAAGTTGGTGCCCACTCCTGGAGATATTGTGCTAACAGGTGAATATTGCATTGGAGATCCCATTTACAAATTGTTTGGGCTAGGAGAGAAAACTGAGGGATCAGGTGCCTCCCTGCTTCCAAAGGCAGTACATGCCAGTCACGTTGTCTGTTTTTATCACGACTACCTTGCCAATGAATGTGGGAGAAAGGTTTTGAATGCTAGATAAACAGCTAGCAACTCCAGGTGATTGATATGGAAATGGCTCTGTCTGGATGACCGATGGCCCTGGACAGTCAAGATCTTGTGAGTTCACTTCCCATATGTCTTGGAGGCATCTGTTCTTATGGTTCTCTGCGAACTGGAAAAAGGAAAGGACGGCCCTTTAGAAGATTGTTGGAACTCCACCACTGCAGAGAGCAGCAAGCTTGGTGGCTGACCAATGCTACATCTTCCCACTGACCCTCTGCTTTAGAGCATTGGGATGCTAGGCACCCCTGAAGCAGACGCATGTTGAGTCGAGCATGGGGCACCATGGCTATGCGTGAGGCCATCATTCCTAGGAGGCGTATGACTATTCTTATGGTTAGCTGTTGATGAGGCTGGAACAGTGGAATAAGTGTCTGAAAGGACTGGATCAGCAGTATTTGAATAAGCTATCCCCAGTCATGAGTTGAGGAAGGCTCCTTAGTATGGGTGTATTTGAAGGGGCTGGAGTTGGGATTTCACTACGTTGATGTTGAAACCCAGCTGATGAAGTACATCTATAGTGAATTGCGTGTGCTGGAAAGATTATGTGGGTTAAGCTTTTGATGAGCCAACAGTTCAAGTAGGGGAAGACATGTATATTCTGTCTGCGTAGGTGGGCTGCTACTACTGCAAGACATTTGGTAAACACCCTCGGGCGGTTATTACCCCAAAAGAAGCACCTTGAATTGAAAGCGCTGTCTTTTTCTGACAAACCAAAGATATCTGTGAAGCATCTGGAGAATGAGAACGTGAAAGTCGGTGTCTCTGAGATACAATGCAGCCAAGAAGTTGCATTGTGTTGACAATGGGATGACATCTTGTAAGGTCACCATGTAAAAGTGCACTGAGTGAATGCATCTGTTAAAGGGTCTGATGTCCAAGATAAGTCTTAGGGACCCATCTTTTCTGGAAATAAGGAAGTAGAGAGAGTACAACCATGTGTCAGGCTGGTGTGATTGCACTGATTCTATTGTACCCTTTGAGAGAAGTGCTTGATCATCTTTCTTACGTAACTGTAGGTATAGTTATGAAAGTTTGTGTCTTCGCGGTAGAATGTTTTGAGTTGTGAAAAGGTGCTACAGCCTCTCACCATGTTGGATAATATCCAACACTCACTGGTCAGAGGTGCTACTCTTCCAGGCGGGAAGAAACCCTTCTAGAACTCCCCGACAGGTGTTGTGTGGTTTGGGGTACAGTTGGGGTAATAGGATGGCTGGCATGTCAAGGCACCTTTATTGCAGTGGCTGAGGGTTTTGTAAAGCCTGTATTCCATCTGTAGAAGCCTTTGTAGGGTATTATTGTATGTGTGCTGTTGAGACAATGACCATAGGTAACCTTGGCCCCCTATCACAGAAGACTCTGCGCATAGTACAAAGCTAATTTAACTTTATCCTGTATTTCATCATTTGCAAAAGACAAGCTAGTAACACAATGATTTATGTACTTCTTTATGTTATGACAGTGTGAAATCTTGATATGTACTCATCATGGTCTGTTTATAAGTAATTTGGGTGGCCCATCTAAACTATTTTGCGACAATCTGGATGATGAAAGAATTTTTAAGTACTGCTCGCTCCCATTACCAGGATGATCATGACCACTGTGTTATTCTGGATAATACGTTTAGCTTTAAATCAAACATTAGGCCCAGTGTTTTTAATCATTTAAACTGGGGCTGGTCTGAAGGCTTGCAGGCTGGTGAATTGTAAAATATTGTTTTCTAGACCAATGAGAGCCAGACCTCTACTTTGGATCCATACAGAGCTAATTTTACACAAACCACTAACTTATATTCACCGGTGTTTTGTGATCATGTACTGGCTCCTGTGCGCTGTCTAGGAATTAGCAGACCTTGGCTTGCTTTGTGCTCTACTGGATTGTCAGATGATACAGGTTATCATCATCGGTTCAATGTATAAATGTGGAAAAGCACAGCTGAGAGCAAGGATAACTGTGTTGTTACATTACCACTTTTCATGCAGGATTTTGATGACTCCAGTCTGGTGTGCTGCTTTCAAGTACTGAAAATGACTGATTTCATATTGGGACAGTACCTAAGATTACTGACCATATCACGTAACGCTGAACAGCTCTGCTTTGTGATTATCACTTTAGGAAATAAAACTATACTTTAATATTTCTCATACTACTCATTTTATCTTGTGAGTTAGAATCCCGATGTATGGCTGTTTGGTTTGACTATAATATTTCACATACTCATAAAATGTTTGATTGCCTTTCCTCGATTTTTCATGTTTGAGTGTTGCAACTTGGGATGTGCAGTACTGTTATTCAACAGTGCTCACTTTGGTTGTTTTATAGATTTGTTAGTTCTGTCCTGGAGAAGAGGCACATTCATAGGCACAATAAATTCATCAATGACCCTTGATTCAATGGATTGGGTAAGATGTGACTTTAAAAATGTATGGTGATAAGGGCAGGTGTGGTATTTTAATAATCTTTGGATACCACCGTCATGCAAGTCATGTCCCACTCTTTCTTTCTTTAAGCATATGGTTACTTGCCATTGTAGGTCGGTCCGCTGTCTACGCTTCCACCATAGCCACTTCTATCACAATTCGGAAATGCCCAGCCGCTGTCACAGTGACAGTTTTTGTTACTGTTGCACACCTACAAAGCATTAAAACATATGTGTTTATACTGGGTTTAAAATAAATCTGCATGCCTTAAGATGTTTTATAAAGCAGTATGTGAATTTGTAAAACACCATAAAAAAACAGAAATATGCCATTTAGATATCCCACAAACGTTAATGTGTTTGCAATGCCTTTTTATCCTCTGCTAGTTCCTCAGCGTACCAGGCAACTGAAGGAGCTTGTCTAATGGGCAGGTCAGCAACTTATCGAATTGTTCTGCTAGAGCTTAGCATCAGTTTTCACTCATAAGGAAGGGGAATAGGTTGGAAAGGCCTGCAAAAGAGTTGAGGCAGTGATTTTAACCTATCAAACTTCAACATGGGGAACCCTTATAGTTCTTTTGGATTCAGCAGAAAGGGTAGGTATAAGAAACTGGACAGACAACTCCAGATCAATCTAGATTACCTCTAACTTTGAATCTCATCAAAATGATTTATAGTCAGAAAAATAATTAACACACACACACACACACATATATATATATATATATATATATATATATATATATACACGTATACGCACACACACACACAAAAATGTATTGTTATACCTATTTTAATTTTAAAAAGATACAATTATTGAGAAAAATATTGAGAAAACATAATATCAGACATCATTCTTTATTAGAAAAACAACCCACTTGTCCTTCCTCAATAAACTAATTCACACACTCATACATGACATAACTTAAGAACAAATAAAGATTGTTATTCTTTTAGATCAAGTTAATAAGATGCAAAGTTAGAAGCAATGCAGCTTGAGTGGGAGTTGTGCTGACTTATGGGAAGAGGAGATCTCCATTTTATGTTAAACGGAACTACTTTATGGTCAGTCAAGGAGATAGTATAGAAGATGTTACAGAAGACTCTTAAATAGTAACAACAGGATTAAGAATGTGACCAGTTATATGAGTGGGATTCTCATACTATAAGTTTAAGGCCAGGTGCTTCTAGTGAATCAGTAACCTCTTATAGTATGGTCTGTTTTCGATCATCTAATCATAAGTTTAGAATGTCTAAAACATCTAAATCGTCTAAACGAAGAGGGCAAAAAATATGAAATTTAATGAAGTAATAAATATCTCGATGCAGATAAACAGAAATAGTTCCTTGATTTCAAAATCTGTAAAGCCGTTGCAAAATAAATTTTCATTAGACAGGCTACATAGTCTTCAAAAGAACTTTTCCAAACAATCAAATAATTTTGTAACTCCTAAGCCTGTAAGAAATAATCACTCTCCATAAAACTTTGTTGTAACTGCTCCATATTTTTTTTGAGAAAAGACTGAAAACTTTCTTGCTTTGTTATCACAGACTGTGTCATCTACCCAGTCATCCATTACTCTCAAGCAACCCTCTATTTTCAGCCTTTACTTTAGATTCTAATTCTTCTATTATTGAAGAACTTAAGACAATCAAATCAGCATCCTCCTTGGATCTCTGCAATGCTATCATTTTAATAATGTACCGACTTTCGTTAGTGCTGAACTATCTAACATCATCAACGTCCCTTTCAACATCAGAATTCTTCCTAGTAAATGGAAAAATACATTAAACACTCTTGTCTTTAAGAAAGACACATACTCTTTAATCCTTACTAATGTTCAGCCTTTTTGACTAATTCCCTTTTATGGTAATGTGGCAGAATAAGGGTTAACAAACAACTTTCACACTTCACCGAAAGCAACACCATCCTTGATCACGCTCAGGACAGTTTAAGCCATAAGGAACAACTGAAACCACTCTTCTTGCCTTTACAGATCACCTTTGTCTTTCCCTGAATAAATGAAGGAAAGAGCTTTTGATCCTCCTCAACTTTATTGCAGCTTTTGAAACAGACACACATGAAATACTCGGACATTCGAGACACAGCCCTTGCACAATTTAATTCCTTTCTACCGGTCATTCCCAAGCTGCCCAACTTTCTATATTTTGCTCACTGTTCCTTCAAATTACTTGTGTTTCACACTGGTCCAGCTCTGAGCCCTCTTCAATCTATACATGCTCCCTTGAGCCTTCTTATTTCATTATTGTGGGTTTTCTTTCATGGCATATGCAGTCAATACTCTGTTAACCCTCACTTTAAAAATCAACCTTGCGGAGACACTCCTTAAATTCCAGGACTGCAAGTTTGCAGTATCCATCAGGATGAATGCTAACGATCAACAAGCACTGGCAAAACCTCTAAGTCTATGCCAGAGCTATTGGCTTTGCCAAAGTGTTTTAGCCATGCTGTATACCATAGTGGCTGCTGTTCAGAATGGCTAAAAATTATAGAGGCAAAGAGGAGAGTGGTGCGGAGAATAAAATGGCAAAGCGTGGAGTGTAATGGAGTGATATAGAGTTTTGTTTATTAGAGTGGAGTGATGCAGAGTGAAGTGGCATAGAGTGGAGTGACAGTAGAATGGCACAGAGTGCAGGGGTGTGGACTACATTGGCAAAGAATGCAGTAGTACAGAATAGAGAGATGTAGCGTGCAGTGTAACAGAGCAGAGTGTCGTAGAGTGCAGTGGTGTAGAGTGGCAGAATACATTGGTGCAGAGTAGTGGCATAGAGTGAGCAGAGAAGAGTGGTGCAGAGCTGAGTGCCGTGGTGTAGAGTGTAGTAGTGCAGAATAGAGCAGCGTACAGTGGTGTGGAGTAGAGTGCAGTGGTGTGGAGTGGACTGGTGTAGAGTGCATTGGTATAGAGTGTTGTAGAGTATAGGGATGTAGAGTGCAGTGGTGTACAATGCAGCATCATAATGCAGTGGTATAGATTAGACTAGTACATAGTAGAGTGCAGTGGCGTGGAGTGGTGCACAGTAGGGTGACAGAGTGCAGTGGTGTGGAATACAGTGGCTAGAGTGCAGTGGTGCAGAATACAGTAGCATAGAGTGCAGTGGCGTAGAGTGGTGCAGAACAGAGTTGCATAGAGTGCAGTGGCATAGAGTGGTACGAAGTAGATTTGCATAGAGTGTAGTGTCATAGAGTGATGCAGACTAGAGTGGTGTAGAATAGAATGGGTTAGAGTGCAGAGGCCTAAAGTGCAGCAGTGCAGAGTAGAGTGATGTAGAGTTCAGTGGTGCAGAGTGGCGTAGAGTGTAGTGGCGTACAGCAGAGGGGCATAGAGAAAACAGCATAGACTACAGTGTTGCACTGTAGAGCGATGCAGAGTGCAGAGGTGTAGGGTGCAGAGGTGTAGAGTAGATTGTTTCCGAGTAGAGTGAAGTGGCGCAGAGTGCAGTGGTGCAGAGGACAGCGAAGTGCAGTGGTGTAGAGTATAGTGTTGTGGCATAGAAAACAGTGGCACAGAGTAATAGCGTAAAGTGGTCTAGAAATCAGTGGCAGAGTGCAGCTGTGCATAGCATAGTCGAGTGGTGTACATTGAATTGGAATAGAGTGCAGGGACGTAGAACGAAGTGGTGCAGTGTACAGCGCACTGGTGTAGAGTATAATGGCATATAGTGTATGGCACAGAGTGCAGTGGCATAGTGTGAAGTGTTGCAGAGTGGCATAGAGTGGATTGACAGAGTGGAGTTGTGCAGAGTAGAGTTGAGTGGTGAAGAGTGCAGTGGCAAACAGTGCACTGGTGTAGAGTAGCTTAGAATGCATTTGCCTAGAGTGGTGCAGAGTAGAGAGGCATAGAGTGAAGTGGCATATAATGGCATGGAGTTAAGTGCAGTGGCCTGGTGTAAAGTGGAGTGGTGCTGAGCAGATTGCAGTGGCTTGGAGTGGTGCAGAGTAAAGTGGAGTAGCAAGGAGTGGAATATGCATGGTCTTGTAGCACACTTCCATTACAGACAACATATCTTCAATAGACATATTGTTTCACTGATAAAAGTATAAAGTGCACAAATGATAATGTGTGGAAATGTCATCACCTGGTGTATTGATATGTTTTGATCATATTAAAATATTTATTTTCACCACACTTCCGAATTACCAAAAATGTGCTTCATCCGGGCTTTTTAAATTCTGAAATATCTGCACAATTAATTTGCTGACTCTTAAATGTTGTTGTGCGCTAGAAAAAAAAAATCATACAACCTTCCTAAAGCACTCCCTGGAGCCAGCCTAATTGTCATATAAATCCGCTCACTTTGAAGTCAGAGAACCAACAGTAAACACCAAGCACACTGGAAGAGAGAGCCTGACACTTGACCTCTGTCTTTGAATGCACAGCAAATGTGACAAAGTAAGAACAAGAATCAAAGGCTTGTTTACAGAAATTGAGCACTGGTGGGCGAGTACAGTAAATAGGGTTTGAGCAAAGGAAGGGACCAACTCAAGCTGGATAGCCTAAAACAAACAGAATCAGCAAATAGAAAGCAAGCGCATGTGAGTTACAAACCAGAAAGCCAATGGTAAACAACAGGTGGAATGCATTTCCAGGGAAGCTTTCCAAAAGTCCCCAAGATGTTGTTAGCCGACCAGGCAGCTGCCAAGCCTGGTAGGCATCGACCTGAAAACAGAATGGGGAGCAGACCAAAGTACTTATCCTTAATAAAGATCTGAACAACTAGAGTTATGAAGGGGACCCATCACTTATTTGTACCACTTCAGCCCAAAATCTTGGTGCTCTTTTTAACTCCTTTCTTCCAAGAATCATGAAAATAAAGTTACGTCAGTTTGCTTCTTCATTATCAAAATACACAGAACATTTCTCCCCATTTTTTTGATGAATCTTCTTCAATAAGGAGTCCAAACTCCAATATGACTTCTGCTAGATTACTGCAATTACCTTCTCTTAAGAGCATCAAACCTAATTTTAAGAACTTTTCAATTAGTTCAAAACTCTGCAGCTTATCTTATTTTCAACCTTCAACGTCTCTAACCATATTGGCATTTTATAATTGCTTCCAAACTCTAAACATACCCTCTTTAAAAACTCTAAGTATGCACTTCACAAAACAGGTTCTTCTTATCTACAGGACAGACTAATCCCCATGTACTCCAAATACAACATTGCAATCCATCAAAGCTTTCCTGCTCAAGGGTTGTCTCAATACTCTAGCTCACAAAGATAATGGGTCATTTTCCTATATGGCCACAAAACACTGGAATGCCTTACGTTTTCTCCTTGAGTCTATTTCATATCAATTTGGTCTTTTTTCCAACTCAATTTATTTTTTTATTTCCACTTGATAATCACTAATTTTGATATTGAGGACTTCTGTTCAGTCCTTCTTCGATCCCTCAATGCTGGGATATCCTCTAGGGGAAGAGTATGCTTAAGGAATGTTTAAAATAACTATATATATTGGAGGTGTGGTAAAGTTTAAGGTCACTCCCAAATTTCTCACTTCTGTTGAAGAAATTGGAAAATGAACCAGTCGCTGAAGCTAGATAGTAGAATTATGATATTTAGTACAGTCTTCATATGCACATATTTCAGTTTTGATGAGAGAAGCCTAAGGTGGTTAATTAGGAACCAGGGGTTCATAAGTTGCGGGCATTGTCCAGTGGTAACATAATCAGGTCTAATAGGTTTCCAAGCTTTAGGAAGGCCCATGCGTCATCCAAATATTTAAATTGAAGGACTTAATGCGGTCTTGAGGAAAGCTGAGCTACACTTGATTGGAGCAATGGTGGAACCCTGTGGGACACTGAATAGAGAGGCAAAAGTAACTTAAGAAAAAGGATAAAAGGTCCATGCAAGAAAAGGCCATATATGATGCCAAGGGATGCCCTAAAAACATGCAAAGATATGGGGGAAATGGCTGGAGTATCGTGGACTACCATGATGGATATATTCAGATGGGGATTGGGGTTGTACTTATGCCCTAGTGTTAATGAGCTAGCGGACATGTTGTGAGTTGTTCTATGCTTAAAAAAAAAAAAAAAAAAAAAAATCAGTTTATTAAGAAAAAAGAACAAAAATTGAAGCTGCGGCCTTGATTTTGCAATGAACTTAATGTGGATTTCATGTAGGAGGATCCAAGGTCTTGAGATTGGAAAATTCTAGATGCCAAGGAGTGAAAGATGAAGGCTCTAGTTGGAATGGCAGCTGGGGTAGTAAGGAGCATCTGTTTATGTATCTTGAGGGTAAATACATGCTGCAAAGTTTGCAGTGCCACAAAGCCTGATGAGATCAGTGAACTGACTGGAAGAAAGGAAGTTGAAGGAGAGCAGCCTTTTTTGCTGGCTGGAGACAGTCATTTGTTAGTTGCTCTCAGAGCCATCACTTGAGGTAGTTTTCTTGGTTCTTGGCTTTGGAGATAAAGTGGTGCCTCAAAGAAACACTGAGGGCCTCATTATGAGTCCGTCCGCCAAACTCTTTGGGACAGAAGACCGCAACTCCGGTTTTCTGCCAGCTGGCCCTGTTATGAGTTTTCCGCTGGCCCAGTGGAAAACTCAACACAACATTGACGCTGGATCATAATAGAGCCGGAGGCAATGTTACAGTGCATTGGGTGTGACACCCTGTAATCAGGCAGTGAAAAGCGCAATGGGGCTGTCCATGGCATCACCTGCAGTGCCCATGACAAGTGCAGGGGCACCCATGGGGCCCCTAGCACTCCGTCTCAGCCAGCCTTTGCATGGCGGTGGAACCGCCATGCACAAGCTGGCAGACACGGGAGTCGTAATCCCCAGGGTAGTGCTGCTTGTAGTGCTGCCCTGGCGGATTAAGACTGCTAGCACCGCCAGGCCGTCGCCGGCATAAAAGTGGAGGTGCCGGCGGTCCGACCATGGCGCTTTCGTCACAGTTGTAATGTGGAGGTCAGACCACCACTTTGGCGGCAGTACGACTGCCACTACCAGTGTGGCGGTCTTAAGTGAGTGCCTGATTCCCTTTGAATTGATGGTGCCAAGAAAAGGTTATCCATGTTTCAGAGACTCAGCAATTATTGAGAACTACTCATTGAATGGGCTTCTGCATGCAGAGCGAGTAATGCAGACTATTCACAGTTCTGTATATTGCAGAGGTGTTGGAGTTTAAACGTATTCTTGCAGGTAGTTTTCATCCGCTGTTTTTAACAAGATTCATTTTTTTAACTTTTCAATGATTTTGTCCCACAAGTCAGCCTGCTGGCTTTCAGTCATTGTTATGAACACAAGGAGGTTATGAGTGAGATCCGATTTTCAACTGTGGTAGATAGCCAGAGCTGGAACTGCTGTAGTGCCATCTAAGTAATGGGAGCAGCAAGTGGAGACTGAAGGGAGCTCAAGTTTCTTTCATGGCCTTATGGGGATCTTGATCTTTGAGGATAATGTGGTCAATGGGAACAAGGGGAAGTCAAGACAGAATTTAATGAAGTAATGGTCACTTCAGGGTGCTTTAAGGTCACTTGGAGATGTCCAGAAGAAGTGAATGTCGATCAACTAGTGTCCAGTATAATCAATCAGCTTAGCGAGCTAATTGCCTATACAGGACACCAGTTGGTAGAGCGTTAAGCTTTTTAAATTCGAGACAAGGATACAAAATGATTCAGTTCCAGTTTGTCAAACCACATCTTGGATTTTCCTAATAATCCAGAGGATTGTCAAAGGATGAAATAATCCTATATTCTACAGCATCTAATCAATGATTTCATATGGAACATTATGTAACACATACCCAGGGAGGGAGCACACGTAAATATCCTCAACAGATAGTTCTACCAAATGGCCAGACTACATGTCATGAATGCAGATTAATGCTGGAACAGATATGGGCCCAGAGAATGTCTTCTTCCTATTCACAGGTTGGCTTTAAAAGTAATGCCATTTTAAAATGAAGTAATGAGGATAATCGATAATAAGGTACACAATAGGAGGGAACCCAAATTGGCCTCAAGTGGCAAATCACAAAAATCTACTGAATGGACTAAAAACTGGGTAGTACAAAGGTTGCACTTCAGAGAAGGGAACTGGTTGACTCGGGTAGCTATTTGCACAGAATATGAAATCCCTAAGGTACAACACATGCTCCTGCATAAGACTAGAAAGGCTTTGATACAACCTGAGCATTAGTGCTACAGTGCTTTACTCACAAAGTTAATGAACTTACATGTCCCTGATGAATAAAAGTAACACAAAGTACAGGAGGGACTCAAAGAGAAGAAATGTGAAACAGCTTCCATAACAAAGCATTCTGGAAGGTGCATCTCTTTCTTTCCTGGAGAAATCTCCATCCTGCTTATGGATCTCAAGATAATGCTTTAAAAGACCCAATTGTGCTTTGCTTATATCTGATGGAAGACTCATGATCACTGGGGCAGTTTGTTGGAAGGAGTGGAGTGCAGAAAAGGGGTGTGAGTTGGGGAGATGCACTTTATGTTTTGGATGATTCAGGATCAAGATAAAACAATTGAGCCCTAAAGGAAAATGTTCTAAATAAAAGGATCCCTTTGAAATGACAATATTTGTTTTGGAATGGTAATCTCTTCACAGCCTTTTGCTCACTGAACACATTCATTATTGTATTAATACTTGCAAAAAATAGGCCCCATAACGAGGCACAGAGTTCATTCCTGCCTAGAGTTAAATCGGTGGTCCAACATGTTTGATTTTATATGCACTCAACCATTACCTTGTTTATGGTTTCGTTCCACAAACATTTACAGGGCACACTGATCTGAACATTTCAGGGTCACCATTATTCATTTTTTTTTTATTTTATTTTTTAACTAATGACACTCAAGCTGTATGCCTGGTTAGAGTTGTTCCAATCAGCCTACACGGTGCTTTATCTAAATATTTAATTATTATCCATCATTGAATATTGGCAGCCTCTGAAACAAGCAACAAATCTGAGGGAGTATGGCCATATCACTAAGAGCTATATGGTAGATGAACAATTGTCCCATAATGTTTTTTTATATTAGGCATAACAATTTCTCAGTGTAAGAAATAAACCTTTATCATGTCCTGCATATGCTGATAGTACTCTGGTGCCCATTTAAAAATGATTGCAAGGGAGAGGAGGGAAAATGTGAGGGCTGCGTCTGTTCTCATTCTTTACCTTACAAAAGGAAAGAAAGAAAAAAATGACATTTCTTCAGCATCCATTTTTTTTAATAGATATTCGATCTTGCATCAGATCTCTCAGTTAATGAATACCCTCCAGGTGCCAGACTGGACCTGGAAACATTTTGCCCCACACAAACACTCTAAAGTGGCCATGTGGCTTCAGCCAGGATGTGACAACTTCAAAGTATGTAACACGCCGAACAGTGAACTAGTGTTAGTTCAGGGAACTTTTACCATGCCTTATCAAGGCTTTCAAAGAGGAAAGGAAGGAGCATCAACGAAGGCATAATACAGCATAACATAATTTTGCATACCTTGGAATCTTATGTAGTAACAGCATTAACATCTGATGAGAGGCAGGAGGGCGGTGACAAATCTGCAGGACAATCTAGTAACCACCAGAAAATGTCATTACCAAAATTAAGTACATTGTTCCTCGGCGTCAATACTATGGCCCTCATTACAACTTTGACGGGCGGCGGAGGCCGCCCGCCAAAGTTGCGCCGCAGGAATACCGCACCGCGGTCTGAAGACCGCGGCCGGCATTCTGAGTTTCCCGCTGGGCGGGCGGGCGGGCGGGCGGGCGGCCGCCTTAAGTTCGCCCGCCAGCCCAGCGGGAAACAACCTTCCCACGAGGATGCCGGCTCGGAATCGAGCCGGCGGAGTGGGAAGGTGCGACGGGTGCAGTGGCACCCGTCGCGTATTTCACTGTCTGCAATGCAGACAGTGAAATACAAAGTGGGGCCCTCTTACGGGGGCCCCTGCAGTGCCCATGCCATTGGCATGGGCACTGCAGGGGCCCCACGACAAGCCATACCGCCATCCTGTTCCTGGCAGCCGAACCGCCAGGAACAGGATGGCGGTATGGCTTGTCAGAATCCCCTCGGCGGCGCAGCAAGCTGCGCCGCCTTGGAGGATTCAAACGGGCCACGGGAAACTGGCGGGAGACCGCCAGTTTTCCTGTTCTGACCGCGGCGTTACCGCCGCGGTCAGAATGCCCTGCGGGGCACCGCCAGCCTGTCGGCGGTGCTCCCGCGTGCCGCGGCCCTGGCAGTTCTATACCACCAGGGTCGTAATGAGGGCCTATATCCTGCAGAATCCTTACATAAATTTGTCCTGAAGCAATACCTTTTGGGAGGTGGGATTAAGTAAACCGGATTAAATAATAAATTCATGTAACACAGTCTTTGCAAAATATTTGCGTATCGATATCTGGAATGTAGGAATGCTTTGCAGACGTGTGCAAGGATGACCAAGTGGTCATCTTGCAGATGTCAACCACCTGACTACCTCTCTCTCATGAGAGCAGACATGACCCTGGTGGAGAAGGCATGAATGTCAGCCCGGGGGTGTTTCTTGACCACTGTAGTAGATTTTAATACAAAGCATTGGTCAATGTATAATGGTGCCCTTCGCAATGTATAATGGGCTCCACTTCGCACTTTTTGCACTTGGCACATGTAAATCCCACAAAGAGCTGGTCATCCACTTCGTTCTATTGTGGATAGTCAATGTAAGACACCACAGACTTGGGGTCCAGGGTTTGTAATCATACCTTCTTTTTTTGCAAAGAGAAGAAGAATGTAAGGGTGATATGCAGGTCCATGTGAAAGGCAGAAAGAATGTTTAGTAATAAAGATAAACAGATGCAAAGAGTTGTTTATCTGTGGGGAGAGAACCGTAAGTGGTGGGCACTCAGAGTCGGAAGCTCACTGGCCTCTAGGCTGAATTCACTTCCCACCAACAATTTGGTCTTCAAAGTTAAAAGTTGAACTGTGCAAAGCGATACAATATGGAAAGTTGATAAAAGATTCACATTCCACTGAAAAACAATAAATGGAGCTTGGGTAAACAAGTAAAGTAAACCTTTCAGAAAAGGTGCCACTTGGCGACTTTAGCAGAGGTGGCTGAGGTGGGTGAGTGAGACAGATGAATGCAGATGGAGCAATCCATTAGTCTTCTACGGAAGCCACTGCTATTTCCTACTGTGCTAGAGATAGTAAATATCATAAAACATCAAAAACACATGACTGAGAAGGATTCAGACCTTCCGACTCACACCAGTGAACAAACTTCTTCCAGTGATCCGCTTAAATGGAATTCTGTCGGGTTTCATGGAAGCCAAAATGATCTTCAGGCTGCAATCAGAAGGTTTCTAGTTTGCACTGATGCTGTTTCACAAGAGTAGCCACTACATTATGGGATTGGGATGAAGAACTCTCCCCCCCATGGTGCAAAAGCAGATCAGCTATGTGCAGGAGTGGAATAGGAGGCTGAGTGCCGGATTCTAACAGATTGGCATACCAAATCACTGTTGCACAATCCAAGGAGATCGGGATTAATTGAGCTGGATTCTCCTGCACATTCTGAATACCCTTTGCCCCATAGGGCTAGCTGTCTTAGAATCTCGGTCTGCAATGCTCGTAGGAAAAACATTTTGACGGCATAGAGGAAAAGGCTTGTACTACAAGACTCTGGCGGAGGAAGAGATAAACAAACATAAATTTTAAGATGCATGCTTTAGGATGCCATGGAGTAATATGTCTGTAGATTGCAGTAAAGGGCTTGTTCAAGGTAGCTTGAAAAGCCCTTGTTAAAAGGTAGTAGAGGCTATGATGTTGACAAGGAAAGTTACAAGATTTCAATCAAAAACTAAAAACTTTGGCCTCAGTGGTGGAAAGGGCCAATTCCAATTATTCTGCCTCTTCTCTAAAGTGAACAATTAAACATTCTCAAGTGGTCCAGAGGGGTAAAGATATCTCCTCTTAAAACCTATCCTGACCACATTCATCTTTTGAAGTCCAGGGTAAAAGTCAGAATCTGTGTTATAGGAGGGGAGGAGATTATCTGCTTCTGGGTCATTATCATCAATATGGGCACAATCTTTGTCTGGCATGACTAGAGCACTCCATTCAGACCTAAAGGAGGGCCTACATACAGAAAAATCCTTGAGCTCTCAGATGGTATTCTCACACAGGTTCATTATCGAAACAGGGACAAACTTTATCCTTGTCACTTGGATAGCGTCCATTAACTGAGGTGGCTGAGACGGCATAGAAATTGGCTCTGAGGGCAGGGACATGATAAGCACCAAGCACTCAGAGGTCGACACCCTAGAGGGCATAGGCTTCAGTGGAAGCAGCACCAGGGCCAGAGCCTGTTGAGGTGCAGAGTTGGGACAGAATCACTGGAATCGACAAACCTATCAAACTCTCCCTTGGTGAGTGGTGCATAAAATACGGGTGGTGTCCTGGAGATGTCACGCCTGGCCTAGTTGAAGGCCTTTACCTAACCAGGGTTGACTGATGGAGTTGGGAATTCCAACTTAATCTTTTTCAGCATCCGAATCAGCTCTGACAATAAAAAAGACCCCAAGAGCCAGAGCTGGCATTGGAGCTCCAAAAGTTCCCAGGAGACGGACTATATAATTGAAGATAAGGATTTCTACTTAAGGGGAGTTTTTGTGTATTCATAAAGAGAGAAATCTAGAGAAAGACAAATCCATCAGAATGTTTCTCTGGGAAAGCTGTGATGCAAAAAGCATCTTTTGCAACAATTTTCTTACATTTATCTTAGAATGGGAAAATCAGCAGCATTCATCGGCAGGGTACACCTTAATATTTCTTGATTGTGCTTCGAAAGCCTATGACTTTTTAGCATATTTAGATTAAAAGTGTACTGTAGAATGCAATATTTGGTGCAACGTTTTCAACAATTTTCTCTTGGGGAGAATGATTCAGAAGCCACCCAGAGAAAGGTTAGCTCACTTGCAAATCAGGCGGTTTGTCGTGAAAGGAGCACAAATGGGTAGTGTCAGTGGTGGACTTTGGTGGCACTAGAGGAGGAAGTGGTTGGCAACCACCTAAGGAAACGTTTGTGCAATGGCACTGTTGGGTGAAACACAGTCTTAGCAATTCATACTTTCACCTAATATCCCTGTTCTTTGGAGGCCTGGAAAAAAAGAGTTAGTTTGAGTGCTATTATCAAACGACATAACCATCATAAAAAGAGGTAATGGTTCAATGCAATGAGGAATCTGTAGTAAAACATTCTCCATCAGAAAAGCACTATTGTAGCATGTTCTTTGAACTGATACTTTATCCTGCAGACACTTCATCGTAGAAAGACTCGGGAACAATGGTGCTAATTGCAGGTCTCAGTATTAGAGTTGAGAATAAGAAATAAAAAAACATAAAAGTGTGCTGCCAGGTTATAGCTGGAGTCACATTCTTCTAGAGGTCATTATATGAAGCAACATTTCGTTTTTTATAAAATGCCCTTCATTCCAGGATTTTATGTTACGATGAACGGCGGTGTCAACATATGGAAACATTTCATTCAAAATATTATTTCTGTACAAGATACTTTTTACATTGCTTACCCCATGACCGTTGCATTTTGTCTGCACATCACAGTCATACTTCAGGACTGAAGCACTTATACACTGGTACTCTCTACAAATCTGTAAATTATAAAACAAATGAATAATTAAACTCTGGAGGGCTGTGGTTCAACTTAAAATATGTAATACCATGCGTATTTCTTATAAAAACCCATTCAATAAATGGGACTAGACCTCTACGGAATATTCCTTTCGCTACTACTGTAAGGTTATGTTTGACAAATACAACGTCACTCTCTTTTACAGCAGCATATGTACTCCTATCCTAAAACATCATTTATATTTATGTGGAAATGCTAACACTCTGTAAATGATACAGTTAAGTTATGCCAATAAAAACATATGTAGTGCGACCAAAGACACATTCCTAGCCTTGCCACACTCCCTGTCCTGTACTGTTTTCCTGCACATTTCAGTTCCCATTCAACTGACAACAAGCAGAACAACAACTTTACTTGCCCAAATCGGCTGCGAAAGGTGTGTTGGTTGCTTTTTTGAGTGAGAGCTAAGCGCAAACATTTACCCAATTACATTAGATTTTGTCTTTACTACTTTTAAATCCACCCTATTTTATTTACTAATGTGAAATGGTTACAAAATAGAAATGAAAAGGAGGACTTTCAAAACAAAGGCCTGAAAGAAATAATCTTGATGACTACCCGTCAAAACTGCATGCTGTCCTGAATTGGATTTCTTGGAGCAGTGCTCTCAGGCATTAGACTATTCTCGGATATTCGTGGTTTTACTCCAGAAAGAGTTCACTGCAAGCTAATCCTAAACTACCTCTAACAAGGAAAAAAATGGTTTAAAAAAAAAACCAAAGACCTGTAAAACAGAAATTTCGCAATATGGTTCAATATTATAAATATTTTCCACCCGAGTAATTTAAGGACTTCCTATCTGTATAAGTTTATCTATTATAAACTGAGACCTACGATACAGGTCACCAACACTTATTCATCGAGGAACCTTAAGAACTGTCCTCATTGTCACAAACTATACAAAGCTAAAATAAATCACAGATATGTAACACATATATAAACTATGACAGTGAATTTAACGCTGGGACATAGTGATAATGCTAGAAAAAGACTGGCAGAAGCTATAGCGGAATCAACCTGGATTTTACTTTGGAGTTTTGTTGCAAGTAAACAGAACAGATGTTATTAAATAGTAGGTAGACATAAGCTCCTGCAGTTTAAACCTATACACCAATACTAGCACCCTCGTCTTTTTGTATAGAACATAACAAGAGGTCCAGCATATCCGCAATGTTGAAAGCCCAAACCCTTTTTTTCATTAAGCAAGGGGATGCCAGATATACAAGAATACTGACACAAGCGAATGATGTATTAGAGCAGATACTAAAATTTCACATGCTGGATAAATTACAATTAGTACAAGATGTGAAAAGCCTATTGGTACACAGAATGTAGCCCATTTTGAAAGCAGGGAGTGGGCCCTGTATACACACTGCTGGATGAGAGTCACCCACATGTGGTTACTGTGTCGGTGCTTTTTATGCACAGTTCTGCAGGACTGATGAACATTGCTGTGCCCTAGGTTATTTGTATCTTTCATTCTACCTTATGCTTAAACTCACATACAACACACACAGGTTTTCCAAACATAATGAATACAACTTCAAAGTAACTGTAAATACACAAGTGTTTGGAGTGGTTTTATATTCAACTTTTTTTTTTTTTTTAGCACAGTACATAAATCATTTACAACAAAATTAAGGCGTATGTGTGACACATTTTGTGTGGTCACATGTCAGATGTAATTCAGGAGCCACAGGGCAATCTTGGTTACTGGGCCACAACAGTGGTGGTTGAGCCTTTTACCACTGGTGACCTGGGGCCTGATCTACTAAGTCACTGTACACTGAATGTCAAGTACACATTGACCCCCAGGCTAGCATTCTTATGGCTTCTCAAGTAGGCAGTGCGGGTGTAAACATTTGGACTGCAACAGCTACAAGGTAGCATGCAATAATGAAAGTCCAATCCAGTGCTCATCTTTAATAAAAGAGAAGTACTTTAGTATTCCAAAATGAAACACCACACAAAGGAATATGCCCGTGGCACAGGGTTCTCTGACTGAAACCAAATGGAAAATATGCATCAGGCTTAAAATGCTCTTATAAGTGCAGGCTTAAAATGCTCTTATAAGTGCAGGCTAACTGTGATAACATATGCAAGTCTCTCATAGTAGGTTTTCCTAATTTCAAGAGAGTCCCAATGTTTGATTTGATGAGTACAAGTTCAAGGGTGTAGGTGTTATTGTGATATGAGAGCAGATGAAGTTAGATCCCTAGTTCAAAGTACTCCATCTGGAGTGCAGGGTCAATTTCCCCACCTTCCTCTGATGTTGTACAGGAGCTGTGGGGTCCACAAATGGACAGTGGGTATACAGGGAGTGCAGAATTATTAGGCAAATGAGTATTTTGACCACATCATCCTCTTTATGCATGTTGTCTTACTCCAAGCTGTATAGGCTCGAAAGCCTACTACCAATTAAGCATATTAGGTGATGTGCATCTCTGTAATGAGAAGGGGTGTGGTCTAATGACATCAACACCCTATATCAGGTGTGCATAATTATTAGGCAACTTCCTTTCCTTTGGCAAAATGGGTCAAAAGAAGGACTTGACAGGCTCAGAAAAGTCAAAAATAGTGAGATATCTTGCAGAGGGATGCAGCACTCTTAAAATTGCAAAGCTTCTGAAGCGTGATCATCGAACAATCAAGCGTTTCATTCAAAATAGTCAACAGGGTCGCAAGAAGCGTGTGGAAAAACCAAGGCGCAAAATAACTGCCCATGAACTGAGAAAAGTCAAGCGTGCAGCTGCCACGATGCCACTTGCCACCAGTTTGGCCATATTTCAGAGCTGCAACATCACTGGAGTGCCCAAAAGCACAAGGTGTGCAATACTCAGAGACATGGCCAAGGTAAGAAAGGCTGAAAGACGACCACCACTGAACAAGACACACAAGCTGAAACGTCAAGACTGGGCCAAGAAATATCTCAAGACTGATTTTTCTAAGGTTTTATGGACTGATGAAATGAGAGTGAGTCTTGATGGGCCAGATGGATGGGCCCGTGGCTGGATTGGTAAAGGGCAGAGAGCTCCAGTCCGACTCAGACGCCAGCAAGGTGGAGGTGGAGTACTGGTTTGGGCTGGTATCATCAAAGATGAGCTTGTGGGGCCTTTTCGGGTTGAGGATGGAGTCAAGCTCAACTCCCAGTCCTACTGCCAGTTCCTGGAAGACACCTTCTTCAAGCAGTGGTACAGGAAGAAGTCTGCATCCTTCAAGAAAAACATAGTTTTCATGCAGGACAATGCTCCATCACACGCGTCCAAGTACTCCACAGCGTGGCTGGCAAGAAAGGGTATAAAAGAAGGAAATCTAATGACATGGCCTCCTTGTTCACCTGATCTGAACCCCATTGAGAACCTGTGGTCCATCATCAAATGTGAGATTTACAAGGAGGAAAAACAGTACACCTCTCTGAACAGTGTCTGGGAGGCTGTGGTTGCTGCTGCACGCAATGTTGATGGTGAACAGATCAAAACACTGACAGAATCCATGGATGGCAGGCTTTTGAGTGTCTTTGCAAAGAAAGGTGGCTATATTGGTCACTGATTTGTTTTTGTTTTGTTTTTGAATGTCAGAAATGTATATTTGTGAATGTTGAGATGTTATATTGGTTTCACTGGTAATAATAAATAATTGAAATGGGTATATATTTTTTTTTGTTAAGTTGCCTAATAATTATGCACAGTAATAGTCACCTGCACACACAGATATCCCCCTAACATAGCTAAAACTAAAAACAAACTAAAAACTACTTCCAAAAATATTCAGCTTTGATATTAATGAGTTTTTTGGGTTCATTGAGAACATGGTTGTTGTTCAATAATAAAATTAATCCTCAAAAATACAACTTGCCTAATAATTCTGCACTCCCTGTATTTGCAGGTTCCAGTAATGGAACAGGTCCAAAGGGGAAGGACCCGTCCCAAACAAAAGAAAAGTCCACCTCCTGGTGATTCTTCGGCAGCCAATGATAGGTCATTTTTTCTGGTCTGTTTGGTAAAACATTTTGGCCACAGCCCACAATCATCCTCAAGTAATACATGGCACCAGGTAAAAAAATAAAGTGCTATTATGACCGTAAGTAAATGATCTTTAATTTTCAACTTTCTGAGCTTTCGCCACAGTGTAGGTCTACTTATGCAGTCAGAAGCCTTGGAAAAGTCAATAAAGACTGCATAGACAGGCACACCGTGCGCCACAACATATTTCTCCAAATTAGCCTGCAGGACTACAATATTATTTAAAGTGGAGCTGTTTGGTTTAAAACTATTGATATCCTCCCAATCTATCAGGGTCTTAGCAAGCCCACCAGCAGACAGTGGTTCAGGGTAGAAGCCAACTTCAGTGGTCACTTCTATTAATGTGAGTCAGAACCTATGATGAAGAATGCCCCCTCTTGGTGGGTGTGGGCTTCAGTCTTAAACAGCTGGACTTTCCTCAATAAAATTTCATATGCAGTCTAGATATTTTCCTATCACCTGGGCATCATACGTTTTTTAAGTAATTGACCAAGATTTGCCCTGGCAGTACCTCCATTTTCACCCATGTTTATGAGATACGTTAATAACATTACTAACACCTAACCAGGATAGGATCCAGTTAGGAAAGGATTTCGGGATCTTGAGATAAATTCCAAAAATGGAAAGATTTTTTAATCCAATTAATGACAAATGTTTTCATCTTTGCTCTTTATTTTGTTTAATAGCACATAGAACATGTTTAATGTCTGTTATAATTATGATACATTATAAGTTGTTACAGATATTGCTTGGAATTTCCATGATATGTGAATTTTTCAGTTGGTGTGGAGATTTCCCTATGGTAAAGCATAGGGAAAACTGAATACATTTATTAACGTTTAAAAATATTTTAGATTACATGTTAAAGTAAAGTTATTTTATATATTTATTTAAAATGAATGACAAGAAAATGCTACAGAATTAATAACGTATTTTAAACTTAAAAATAAATTAACCTGAATGTATAAAATTAGGCTCAACTTACTTTTTTAGAAGTATAAATCCAAAATTTCACATAAATATACTTTCAGGATTTATTAATACGTATTAAATGTTATGTATAAAATTAATTAAAACTAATTTAATTGTATTTTAATGAAAATTAATGGTACCTTGTTTTTTAAATTAAAAAGGGAAATTAAAGTATGTTAAAATAAAAATGTTTTATTTTTAGATACTTGTTTTACATTGAATTATTAATGTAACTTAACATTATTTCCTAGGGAGTTTTATTTTACGTTTGTAGCGGCATTATTTTCTATGGGATGGTGTTACAGTATCAGCGGTTGGCCACATGGGGTGCTGGTTGTACTATTGCTTCTTTTTGGCAGTAAAAACATTTCATTTGTAAATTCTGCACCATCCCCTGTTTCAGGGGATGAAAACATTCAAATCTACACTTTTGAATAACTTTCAATTCACATTTTGTGAGTAGCCCAAAGTAGTGAAGGTACTCAAAAGTGTAAAAGTAAATATACTAGTAGTAAATCTCCACCTGTAGATTTAGCTTTGTAACTAAGCCCCTCAATATAGAAGGCTTCTCACATAATAACCTGTGAGTCACCGACTGGTAAAATGTTGTGACCAAATGTACATGTGTAACAGTTGAAAACACGGCAAAGACACAGCTGTGAGGTTTGCTTTTTTCATTGCAGGGGTAGATGTGCTGTGACCTGCTATTTATTCTCTTGGGCTAAGAAACGTCTCTGTGGTGTGCCCTATCCTCCAACATAGTTATTTCACAACACTGTTAACATCAGATTAACTAGTTCTACTGACAATCTGGTCCAATCCCTGCCCTTCATCCCCTAGATTAAAAACCTGAGACCAAAAGACTACCAAAAAGTGGACTGGGCCAGTCTCAAAATCAGTCAGGCGGGAGGAGAGATAGAGTGGGTAGACCAAACCTGTTACTAATCATGACACATACTGGCAAAGAACATCAGTTCCAACCATCCTTTTTAAGTAGCCAATATCATTCCTAATTATCTTTCTTAATTTTCGCAACTTAAATACAATATGTTTACCACCATATTATAACAGTGCATAATATTCCTGCTCCTTCTTGAGAAGTCCAACACTCGCACCTAGTACAACCAAGTACAAACACATACTTTTATAAGAATTACCTTTCCTTCTTCGCATTTTGTGCCTTCATTCACCATTCCAGGGTCAGGAACATCTGAACCCAGACGAAAATCCACACCCCAACATACAGTGCCATGAATAGTTGTTTTAATGACGGCTGGATCAATTCCAAACACAGGAGATTCTACGTTTTCACACTGCAACTTTCCACACATGGAATTCCTGCAATATTGCACCAAAGATACTATAAACTGAAGCCTAATAATCTCATAAACCATTTTTATATTTACAACATACATAACAGTCATTGTTTAATATGGATCTGATGTTCAAATATTGTACAAGGCATTTCAGTCAAAATTACAAATTCATGCATTTGGTCACCTTAAATAAAAAATAGGTTCAGAATGCAGTCAGTTGTTACTTGTATTGCAAACCCTGCTTCTGCATAAAAAAGGGAAGTTATAATTGTGGCAATTCTGATACTGTTAGTTTTTGCTCTAATTTCTTCAAAACTGGTTAGTTTTTGGCAGCAGTTGCATACAACTTTAAAATATTAAAAATAAACATTTTTGGGGCTCTCCAAACCTACCTTTAGCCACATGCTGCCACGTCTTCTAAAATAGACTACACTTTTTTTTTTTTACTATATGTAGCTTCGTACATGGCATATGCTCTGCGCTAGTACTAGGAATACGGAAATCATAAGGGCATTTTTTTCCATACTCCATTGAACTGATATCTCTTCTACTCAAATGGTTGACAATCAATCAATCAATAACAGAGGGAGAGGAGACAGCATATGGCAGACCAGTACCAAAGGAATGCAGCTATGAAGAACCTCTGGGCCAAAAAGTCTTTAGGTTTATTTTGGTGGAGCCAGTTTGAAAAAGCTCTTTCTTTAAAGTGGAGCTACCAATGGACGCTTGTTGGAATTAGAAGTTCTAGGTTTTGTCTATCATTCTTGAATGAACTGTTAGCAAAACAATTGGCATTGGTAAGGGCTGGTGGATGTGGGTGATTGTATGGTAGGGATAGATAGACACAACTAGGCATTTACTACACTTGTTACGTGATTTGCAGATTTAACCAAAAATGTTTCTGTTTCAAATATACAAACGTACTGCCAGAGAATGTGCCAGATAATCTGCTTTTTTGCTGCATAGTTTAGATAAGCGGTTCTTAGCCCTTTGTCTTCCTCAAACCCCCCACTTATTCATTACTGGAGCCCGGGGACCCCTTCTGAACCATTACTGGAGTCATGGGACTCCCACTGGGTCATTACTAGAAGCAAAGGGAACTGGCCTAAGCATTTTCGATGATCAAATAAAAAAATAAAAAAAACTTTATTAGGCAGGTTGGACATTTTCTCATTTTAATTGAGGCCTCTCATCATCCATACTATATTCTGTAATGATACTAATTTAATTTTTAGTCTCAGGTTTTAAACTTTCAATTGTACATCTTGCTTCTTTATTAATGTTAATAGTTTTTAGCTTTCTAATCAGTTTGCAGACCCCTTCTGTAGGCTTTGCGGAACCCCTGGGTTCCCCGGACCACAGGTTAAGAATCACTGGTTTAGATGACTTTGCTGCATAACTTGTTCTTCCCTGCCACGTTGTCCTAGTAGCAATGACAATCTTAAACCTCTGCAGAGTACTTTTATGGCTGCTATATTTATGAATTACGGACTTCAAAGGCAATCTGGAAATATTTTCCACATTTCACAGTTCTCTGTGAAACATGATAGGTATGTGTAAATGTATATTATATATATATATATATATATATATATATATATATATATATATATATATATATATATATATGGAAAATGTCACTTACCCAGTGTACATCTGTTCGTGGCATTAGTCGCTGCAGATTCACATGCTGTGCACAGTCCGCCATCTGGTGTTGGGCTCGGAGTGTTACAAGTTGTTTTTCTTCGAAGAAGTCTTTTCGAGTCACGAGACCGAGGGACTCCTCCCATTTCGACTCCATTGCGCACAGGCGTCGACTCCATCTTAGATTGTTTTGCCCGCAGAGGGTGAGGTAGGAGTTGTGTGTGCTAGTAATAGTGCCCATGCAATGGAGTGAATGCGTATGTACATAATAAAGTTTTAAGTAATATATTTACAAATGTACAAATGTTTAAGATCTACTTCTAAACGGCTACAGGCTCCCGGGGAGGCGGGTGGGAGCATGTGAATCTGCAGCGACTAATGCCACGAACAGATGTACACTGGGTAAGTGACATTTTCTGTTCGATGGCATGTGTAGCTGCAGATACACATGCTGTGCATAGACTAGTAAGCAGTTATCTCCCCAAAAGCGGTGGTTCAGCCTGTAGGAGTTGAAGTAGTTTGAAATAATGTTCTTAATACAGCTTGACCTACTGTTGCTTGTTGTGCAGTTAGCACATCTACACAGTAGTGCTTGGTAAATGTATGAGGCGTAGACCATGTTGCTGCCTTACATATTTCGTTCATTGGAATATTTCCTAGAAAGGCCATGGTAGCACCTTTCTTTCTGGTTGAGTGTGCCTTTGGTGTAATAGGCAGTTCTCTTTTAGCTTTAAGATAGCAGGTTTGAATGCACTTAACTATCCATCTAGCAATGCCTTGTTTTGAAATTGGATTTCCTGTATGAGGTTTTTGAAAGGCGATAAATAATTGTTTTGTCTTTCGAATTAGTTTTGTTCTGTCAATGTAGTACATTAGTGCTCTTTTGATGTCTAATGTATGTAGTGCTCTTTTGGCTACCGAATCTGGCTGTGGGAAGAACACTGGTAATTCTACTGTTTGATTTAGGTGGAACGGTGAGATTACTTTTGGTAAAAATTTAGGATTGGTCCGTAGAACAACTTTATTTTTGTGTATTTGAATAAATGGTTCTTGAATGGTAAATGCTTGAATCTCACTCACTCTTCTTAGAGATGTGATGGCAATTAAAAATGCAACTTTCCACGTTAAGTATTGCATTTCACAAGAGTGCATGGGCTCAAAAGGTGGACCCATGAGTCGTGTTAGGACAATGTTGAGGTTCCATGAAGGAACTGGTGGTGTTCTTGGTGGTATAATTCTCTTTAGGCCTTCCATAAACGCCTTTATGACTGGTATCCTAAACAATGAAATTGAGTGCGTAATTTGTAGGTAAGCAGAAATTGCCGTAAGATGTATTTTAATGAAAGAGAAAGCTAGGTTAGATTTTTGCAAATGTAGTAAGTATCCTACTATTTATTTTGCAGATGCGTGTAAAGGTTGAATTTGATTATTATGGCAGTAATAAACAAATCTTTTCCACTTATTTGCATAGCAGTGTCTAGTGGTAGGTTTTCTCGCTTGTTTTATGACCTCCATACATTCCTGTGTGAGGTCTAAGTGCCCGAATTCTAGGATTTCAGGAGCCAAATTGCTAGATTCAACGATGCTGGATTTGGATGTCGGATCTGTTGTTTGTGTTGTGTTAACAGATCTGGCCTGTTGGGTAGTTTGACATGAGGTACTACTGAAAGGTCTAGTAGTGTTGTGTACCAAGGTTGCCTTGCCCATGTTGGTGCTAATAGTATGAGTTTGAGTTTGTTTTGACTCAACCTGTTTACTAGATATGGAAGGAGAGGGAGAGGGGGAAAAGCGTACGCAAATATCCCTGACCAGTTCATCCATAGAGCATTGCCTTGGGATTGATCTTGTGGGTACCTGGATGCGAAGTTTTGGCATTTTGAGTTTTCTTTTGTTGCAAATAGATCTATTTGAGGTGTTCCCCAAATTTGAAAGTAATTGTTTAGTATTTGGGGGTGAATTTCCCATTCGTGGGTTTGTTGGTGATCTCGAGAGAGATTGTCTGCCAACTGGTTCTGAATCCCTGGAATAAATTGTGCTATTAGGCGAATGTGGTTGTGAATCGCCCAATGCCATATTTTTTGTGTTAGGAGGCACAACTGTGTCGAGTGTGTCCCTCCTTGTTTGTTTAGATAATACATTGTTGTCATGTTGTCTGTTTTGACAAGAATGTATTTTTGGGTTATTATGGGTTGAAATGCTTTCAGCGCTAGAAATACTGCTAACAGTTCTAAGTGATTTATGTGAAACTGCCTCTGATGTATGTCCCATTGTCCTTGGATGCTGTGTTGATTGAGGTGTGCTCCCCACCCTGTCATGGAAGCATCCGTCGTTATGACGTATTGTGGCACTGGGTCCTGGAAAGGCCGCCCTCGGTTTAAATTTGTACTGTTCCACCATAGAAGCGAGATGTATGTTTGGCGGTCTATCAACACCAGATCTAGAAGTTGACCCTGTGCTTGTGACCATTGTGATGCTAGGCACTGTTGTAAGGGCCGCATGTGCAATCTTCCGTTTGGGACAATGGCTATGCATGAAGACATCATGCCTAGGAGTTTCATTACCATTTTGACTTGTATCTTTTGTGTTGGATACACGGCCTGTATTACTTTGTGAAATGTTTGAACCCTTTGTGGACTTGGAGTGGCAATCCTTTTTGCTGTGTTGATTGTCGCTCCTAAGTATTGCTGTGTTTGACACGGCAAAAGGTGTGACTTCGTGTAGTTGATCGAGAAACCTAGCCTGTGAAGGGTCTGTATGACGTAGTTTGTGTGCTGTGAACATTGTCTTAGCGTGTTGGTTTTGATTAACCAGTCGTCTAAGTACGGGAACGCATGTATTTGCTGCCTTCTGAAAAGGGCAGCTACTACTGCCAGGCATTTTGTAAAAACTCTTGGCGCAATTGTTATTCCGAATGGCAACACTTTGAATTGGTAATGTATTCCTTGGAATACGAACCTTAGGTATTTCCTGTGTGAAGGATGTATTGGTATATGGAAATACGCATCTTTTAGGTCTAATGTTGTCATGTAATCTTGCTGTTTGAGCAGTGGGATTACGTCTTGTAACGTGACCATGTGAAAGTGGTCTGATTTGATGTAGGTATTTAGTGTTCTGAGATCTAGTATTGGTCTCAGAGTTTTGTCCTTTTTGGGTATTAGAAAGTACAGTGAGTAAACTCCTGTGTTTTTTTGTAGATTTGGCACTAATTCTATTGCGTCCTTTTGTAGCAATGCTTGAACTTCTATTCCTAGAAGATCTATATGTTGTTTTGACATATTGTGTGTTTTCGGTGGGACGTTTGGAGGGAATTGGCGAAATTCTATGCAATAACCATGCTGGATAATTGCTAAGACCCAGGTGTCTGTTGTTATTTCCTCCCAAAGTTTGTAAAATTGGCTTAGTCTTCCCCCCACAGGTGTTATGTGATGGGATTGTGTGACTTGTGAGTCACTGTTTATTTTGAGGAGTTTTGGGGCCTTGGAATTTTCCTCGATTTCTTGGGAATTGGCCCCCTCTAAATTGCCCCCGAAAACCTCCCCTCTGATGTTGACCCTGGTAAGTAGGCCTTGTTTGTGAGGTTGTGGTTTCTGTGGGTTGACCTCGAAACCCTCCCCTAAAAGGTGTTTTTCGAAATGTGCCTCTGCTCTGCGGGGAGTAGAGTGCGCCCATGGCTTTGGCTGTATCGATGTCTTTTTTTAGTTTCTCAATGGCAGTGTCCACCTCCGGCCCAAACAATTGCTGTTCATTAAATGGCATATTGAGCACAGCTTGTTGGATTTCCGGCTTGAACCCTGAAGTGCGCAGCCATGCGTGCCTTCGTATCGTGATTGCAGTGTTTATTGTCCTTGCAGCTGTATTTGCTGCATCCATGGAAGACCGTATCTGATTATTTGAGATACTTTGTCCCTCTTCTACCACCTGTTGCGCTCTTTTTTGGAACTCCTTGGGTAAGTGTTCGATGAAATGTTGCATTTCATCCCAATGAGCTCTGTCGTATCTTGCCAAAAGTGCTTGTGAATTGGCAATACGCCATTGATTTGCTGCTTGTGCTGCAACCCTTTTTCCCGCAGCATCAAATTTGCAGCTCTCTTTGTCTGGAGGTGGTGCGTCTCCTGAGGTATGAGAGTTGGCTCTCTTACGAGCTGCCCGACAACTACTGAGTCTGGTGTTAGTTGTGTTGTAATATAGATTGGATCTGTTGGCGGTGGCTTGTACTTTTTCTCCACCCTTGGAGTTATGGCTCTGCCTTTAACTGGATCCTGAAATATTTGTTTTGAATGTCTTAGCATTCCTGGGAGCATGGGAAGGCTTTGGTACTGGCTATGGGTGGAGGATAGGGTGTTAAACAGAAAGTCATCCTCAATTGGTTCAGCATGTAAGGTGACGTTGTGAAATTCGGCTGCCCTTGCGACCACCTGTGTGTAGGATGTACTGTCCTCAGGTGGTGACGGTTTTGTGGGGTAGGAGTCTGGGCTGTTGTCAGACACTGGAGCATCGTAAAGGTCCCATGCATCGGGATCATCCTGACTCATTGTAGTATGAGCTGGTGAGTGCATCAGTGGTGGAGTTGTTGCTGGTGATGCATGTGTTGATGGTGGTGGAGACGGTGGCGGGGTTGTTTTCCTTGCCACTTTTGCATGTGGTTGCTTGTCCTTTTGTTGAAAGGCAAGTTTCCTTTTTATTTTGATTGGGGGAAGAGTGGTTATCTTCCCTGTGTCCTCATGAATATGAAGCCTTCCTTGCGTGTAGTCAGGCTCTACAGCTTGAAGCTCCTCTCCAAATCTATGTAATTGGGAGGTTAATCCTTGTTCCTCTGTATAGGAACTAGTTTTCGGCTCCGAGGCTGGATGTTTCGGAACCGAAACCTTTTCGAAAGTCTTTTTAGGCTCCGAAGAAACCTTCTTTGTTTTCGGCGTGGTGTCTCGGTGCCGAAATTCTTCGGTGCCGCTGTCTCTGTGCCGAAGTTTCTCGGAGCCGCTGTCTCGGCTCCGAGGTTGCTGTGTGGCGGTATCTCGACCGGAGTCGGATGACTTCGACACCAGCATGCCCTTTTTTGGTGCCTTGGATCGGTCACCTAGTTTTCGGGTTAAGCCATGGCCTGTTGGCGGTGGCGTCCCCTGGGCTTTTGTGGACTTCTCGTGAGTCTTGATTTTCGACGTCTTACTCACGGTTTGGTGTGTTTCCTCGGCGTCGAGTTCTTCAGAATCCGACTCGCGGATGGAGAAAGCTTCTTCTTCCTCCTCGAAACGTTCTTGACCTGTCGGCGTGGACGCCATTTGTAGTCTCCTGGCTCTTCGGTCTCTCAGCGTCTTCCTCGACCGAAACGCTCGACAGGCTTCACAAGTATCCTCCTTGTGCTCGGGGGACAAGCACAAGTTACAGACCAGATGCTGATCCGTATACGGATACTTGTGATGGCATTTTGGGCAGAAGCGGAATGGGGTCCGTTCCATCAGCCTTGAAGTCGCACGTGTCTGGCCGACCAGGCCCCGACGGGGGATCGAAAAAACCCCGAAGGGCCACCGGAGCTCTTCAAAATTCGGTGTCGATTTGTTCTAACTAACCCGATACCGAACGCAAACAATACCGACGATTTTTTCCGAGATTCTAACTAACTTTCCGACCCGAAACACGGAGCGAAAAGGAACACGTCCGAACCCGATGGCGGAAAAAAAACAATCTAAGATGGAGTCGACGCCCATGCGCAATGGAGTCGAAATGGGAGGAGTCCCTCGGTCTCGTGACTCGAAAAGACTTCTTCGAAGAAAAACAACTTGTAACACTCCGAGCCCAACACCAGATGGCGGACTGTGCACAGCATGTGTATCTGCAGCTACACATGCCATCGAACATATATATACATATTCAGTGAAAAAAGGGTTAAAGGAACTTGTATTTAGATGAAAATGTCAGTTAATACAAACAAAATCTCTAAAATTCAAAATTATTTCAAGTTACTATAGCTCTTGACCTAAAGTAACTATACCTTGTGCCCACACCATGCACAGTCATCACTAATGCTGCTATCAATGATGTCACACAACATGTCATGAGTGATGTAATATGTAAGGTCATAAACAGGGCATTGCAAGTGAATAAGTTAATCTTTTTTTCAGTAAATTTCCACTTTGTTTTAATGTAACGTAGATGTGTGCAGGAAGGTGATGGTTACAGGGTCCGTCTCATGGCTGAACATAAAGGGTGTCATTTTAAGTAACAGAGACTTATTGATTTTGTCAAAGGGTCCGAACATCAAAATATAAAAAAGGGTGCTTTGGCTTTATGAAGAGATCAGAATAGCAACATAATTAAAGCACATGTATTGCCTTTGTCAAGAAATCACCAATAATTGTAACAAAATGTATAGTTCATTAATTCACACAGTACAACATTTAATAAAAGTGTTCGTCATAAAAACATTTTTAATATGTTTTATTAAAAAACAAGCACCACCATGTCTCAGTCTGTTTGAATGATTTTTCGAGCTACATATTGCAGCTGTAGAACCAACTACAAGGGGGCACTACGGTCCATTACTAAAGCTCCAGCAAGGGGTGTTATATATCAAATACGGTAAACCCTTCTGGGATCATGGATTTATTGACCTAGGAGACTTACCTTTTTTTTTTTTTTTTTTTTTAATGTAGCTGAGGGGTTGGTTCACTCCCTGCAGCCCCCACATCATTCCAAAAATGTTTGGTGGCACCTTTGCCTGTTATAGCAGCAAGAAAATATGTACGTAAAAAAAGCCCTAGGGCGCTTAGGGGGTGCTCCTGGCTAGGAGCAGTGAATTTTAAATGAACGGCCCTTGCCACTCATTTCTATTCATTTTTTTCCCATTTTTAAAAAGATTTTATTAATACTTTGGGTATTCCACCCAATTTTTTGTTGGGGGCTGAGAGATGCGCCCTAGGGCCCCAGTGACCCCCACAGGCTCCCCTGCCAACACCCACTGTGGGTGCTGGCAATTCGTATGTTTTTTTCTTACTATTGGAGAGGGGAGGCCCCCTTCCCCGAGCCAATACTAGCCCCCAGGACCCCATCTCTGGGTCCTAAAGTGGGTCTCCCGGTCCCACCTGGGGCACCCACAACACCTACATTGGGAGCTGCGGGGGAAGGTCCATGGCCCCAACAGCCCCTCTGCGCGCACCCATCCTGGAGATGGTTATTTTCTCTACTCCCATGGGCGGGGGCCTCCTATGTGTCCCTGCCAGCAAGAACCCAGACAGGCAAAGAAAAGTGACCTCCCACCTGGCAGGAGCATTTCTGCAGCTCCCTCCGGATGGGAGCACACATTTGTTTTTCTCTGCCCGTGCTCTTGCCGGAAGGGTTGAAAGAGTTTGGGGTGGGATCCCCGGAACACAAAAATTAAGCTGGCGCCAGGGGATCAGGCCACTGGGGCCTTTCGAGGAGCATGGTCACATGCCCTGCTCCCTCTTTATAATAGCAGCCCCGGGGCATGGGGTACCTGGGGTCTTCCAAGGCATGGGGAGAGGAGTCACATGCCCCTCTCCTCTTTTAAGTAATTTCGGCCATGGGGGATGGGATTCCTGAGGCCTTCTGAGGCTTGAGGAGAGGGTGTCCACATGCTCCTTTTCTTTCATAAGCAATTTCAGCCCAGAGGGTTGGGGCCCCTGGGGCTTTTCAGAGGCTCAGAAAGGGGGAGGCTGGGCATCAATGAGTAAGACAGCGGCACAGCACTGTCTGTTCTAAAATCTAAATGAAAGCAAGCAATGCAGACTTTTACATATAAACTACTTATGTAGCGACAATTGGTTCACAAACTGTGTGCTTGGTGTCCATCTGTTCGTGGTGCCCATGGCTAGTTTTGACATTACGCCAGGGTGCCGCTGTGCACAGATTGGGAACCACTGATAAATTATATGTTTTAGATTTGGGTGGAAGCCAAAAACTTTCCATTGCAACATTTACGGGAAGAGGATTTTCTACCACCTTTCACCACCTTTTTGCTACTATGGCTCTGATAAACTTAATATCTGATTGCTACACACGCAAGCATACTTAGTGGCCATAATCCATTAGCAATATCTTTGGCAGTCCCCAGTGGAATAAAAAGGTAATAATGGGGAACTAATAGTGCTAAAGAAAAAAAGGGGAAGGTTGACCTGGAAAGATGCCACTACGGGTCAGATATTATTAATGCTGATTAGAGACAACCGGGGCCTAGCAAAGTCTTGTCTTTTATCCAAGATGTGTCCTTTGCTTTGTGCAGAATTCTTTGAAACACTTAGTGATAATTCAAGGACCTAGCTGTCAAAACCAATAGACAAAGTGAGGTTTCTTGGTTTGAAGGGTTCTGCAGTTGTGCCAACAAAAGGCTTCCCAGTGCCCTGAAGTCTTCTCCAGGAAATAAAGAGGTAGCGTCCTGTAGAAACTAATACAAATAGCCCTTACAAACAGGAAATATGATCTGTAGGCTGAAACCTGGGAGCAGTTGATAGGCTTGGTGAGCTAAAAGACACTAAAGTGTCCTGGCACTGTATTAATTAAAACATTTGTGCCAAACCACAGACGAAGCCCCTAAGCTCTGATACTGTACCTATAGAATAGGTAACTGTAGGAGGTTGGCCTGGCTTATAATCGGTACCTGATGGTACTTACACCTTGTGCCAGGTCCAGTTATCCCTTATTAGTAGATTAGTAGTGTTCTAGCAGCTTAGGCTGATAGAGGTAGCTATAGCAGAGCAGCTTAGGCTGAACTAGGAGACATGCAAAGCTCCTACTATACCAATTATATCATATAGCACTATATCATAAGAAACACAATACTCAGAGTTACTAAAAATAAAGGTACTTTATTTTAGTGACAATGTGCCAAAAATATCTCAGAGGATATACTCCCTTAGGAGGTAAGTAAAATATACAAAATATATACACAAACCAAAATCAGGTAAGTAAACAGTTAGAAAAGTAGTGCAAACACTGTAGAATACAATAGGATGCAATAGGCCTAGCGGCAACACAATCCATTTACTAAGAAAGTGGAATGCGAACCACTTAGGGACCCCTGGCCTAGTGTAGTGTGTAGAGGGTCGCTGGGAGTGTAAGAAAACACTAAGGGTGTCCAAGATACCCCACCCCAAGACCCTGAAAACTAGGAGTAAAGTGACCCTACTTCCCTAGAAACACAATAAAGTCGTGATAGGAGATTCTGCAAAGACTACAACAGACTGCAAAGCACTGAAGATGGATTCCTGGACCTGAGGACCTGTAAAGGAAGGGGACGGAGTCCAAGAGTCACAAAAGTGTCCAGGGGGGGCAGGAGACCACTAAACCCCGGATGATGGTGCAAAATGGCACCCTCCAGGTGGAAGAAGCTGAAGATTCTGCAACAACAAAAGGTGCTAGGAACTTCTCCTTTGCACAGAAGATGTCACACAGAATGCTGGAGGATGCAGAGTTGTTTCTTCGGAGAAAGACTCCAAATAAGCCTTGCTAGCGGCAAAGGTCACAGTTGAAGAAAATGGGTGCTGCCCGGGCCCAGGAAGGACCAGGAGGTCGCCACTTGGAAGAGGAGACAGAGGGGGCCCTCAGCAACACAGAGAGCCCATGCAGAAGAAGGCAGCACCCGCATAAGTACTTGAACATGGGTTCAAGAAAACTGAGCACAGCAGTCGTCTCAACACTACAAAGGAGGGTCCCACGAAGCCGGTGGTCAACTGAGCGAGTTGAGCAATGCAGGACGGAGTGCTGGAGACCTGGGCTATGCTGTGCACGAAGGATTCCTTGCAAAAGTGCACAGAAGCCCTAGCAGCTGCAGTTCACGCAGTACACAGGATTACTGTCTGGCGAGAGGAGGCAAGGACTTACCTCTGTCAAATTTAGACAGGTAGACCACTGGACTGTTGGGGTCACTTGGGCCAGCTCCTGTGTTCCAGGGACCACACTCGTCACGATGAGAGGGGACCCAGAGGACCGGTGAAGCAGAAGTTTGGTGCCTGCAGTAGCAGGGGGAAGATTCCGTCGACCCACGGGAGATTTCTTCTTGGCTTCTAGTGCAGGGTGAAGGCAGATAGCCCCAGAGCATGCACCACCAGGAAAGAGTCGAGAAAACCAGCAGGATTAGGCACTACAATGTCGCTGGTACTCTTCTTGCTACTTTGTTGCAGTTATGCAGGCGTAGACTGGCTTATGCAGAGAGGGCACCATCTGTGCCCTTCAAAGCATTTCCAGAGGCCTGGAGAGGCTACTCCTTTCAGGCCCTTAACACCTATTTCCAAAGGGAGAGTATATAACATCCTCTCTCAGAGGAAATCCTTTGTTCTGCCTTCCTGGGACTGGGCTGCCCAGACCTCAGGAGGGCAGAAGCCTGTCTGTGGGTTAGCAGCAGCGGTAGCTGCAGAGGAAACCCCAGAGAGCTAGTTTGGCACTACCCGGGGTCCATGCTGGAGTACCGGGGATGCATTGGATTGGCACCCCAATACCAGATTTGGCATGGGGGGACAATTCCATGATCTTAGACATGTTACATGGCCATATTCGGAGTTACCATTGTTAAGCTACATATAGTTATTGACCTATATGTAGTGCACACGTGTAATGGTGTCACCGCACTCACTAAGTCCGGGGAAATTGCCCTGAACTATGTTGGGGCACCTTGGCTAGTGCCAGGGTGTCCTCACACTTAGTAACTTTGCACCTAACCTTCACGAAGTGAAGGTTAGACATATAGGTGACTTATAATTTACTTAAGTGCAGTGTAAAATGGCTGTGAAATAACGTGGAAGTTATTTTACTCAGGCTGTAGTGGCAGTCCTGTGTAAGAATTGTCTGAGCTCCCTATGGGTGGCAAAATAAATGCTGCAGCCCATAGGGATCTCCTGGAACCCCAATACCCTGGGTACCTAGGTAACATATACTAGGGAATTATAAGGGTGTTCCAGTGTGCCAATTAGAATTGGTGAAAATGGTCACTAGCCTACAGTGCCAATTTTAAAGACAGAGAGAGCATAAGCACTGAGGTTCTGATTAGCAGAGCCTCAGTGACACAGTTAGTCACTACACAGGGACACACATTCAGGCCACAATTATGAGCACTGGGGTCCTGGCTAGCAGGATCCCGGTGAGACAGGCAAAAACAAACTGACATACAAGTAAAAATGGGGGTAACATGCCAGGCAAGATGGTACTTTCCTACAGTAACCCATTGTGTAAGGATCTATGGTCACCAGGCTCAATAATACATTTTCTCTGGAAGAGGTCAGGGTTGCAATTAATATGAGTCCACTGAATAAGGCTTCGAGCCCCAGTGGTGTGCTTAACTATATACAAATAAGGTTGATTTGTGGGCACCCTTGATGACTAATAGTATAAATTCAGCGTGTAAAACGGGCATGCCTAAGTACTGGTGTTCAGCTACAAAAGTCCTAGTTTTTAAGAAGGGGAAATTGCCAGGATCACAAATGCTATCACCTAGTAGCCATTCTAGATTCACCTGTAAATATAGTAGGAAGAATAATAGCAGACCTGTTACTGCTCTGGACCTCAGAACATAATATTCTTTTCAAGGTCCAGTATGGAGTCAAGACAGGATTTGGGAACACTTCAGCAGTGCCTTACCTTGCACTTGCTAACAAGCAAATAACAAATTGCAAAAAATAGTTCATTATTCATAGCATTCCTGGGCTTATATTGCATGTTCAAAAGACTAAACAGCTCTAAATTGTGGGCGCTTTTGTCGTTACTCGATCTTGAGGGGGGCCTGGTGGACTTCCTCGGACCCTTGCATTTCAATCATTCAGTGTCAGTCTTATTTGGGGGGGGGGGGAGTGGAATCTACAGATCAATTTGCATTATAGTGTGTGCCAGGGATGTGTTTTAGCACCTATCTTAATTTTGCTACATATTAACAGCCTAACTAATGTTACTAAAAAAGGAAGAGATATACATATAGTTAGAAACAAGCCTTTATCCACCCTCCTCCATGTTGAAGATGCTTTCTCTTTAGCACAAACCTCAAATGGACTTAAGATACATTTAGACTCTTGTTGATTTTATGGAGCATCTGAACTTGGAAACTAACAGCTTGAAAACTTTCATTATGGGATGTGGATCAAAAGAAAAAAAATTGAAAAACCTTTGTGTATCAAAGGGAAAGATTTGGAAAGGGCATTTAATTTCCCTTATTTGAGATTGAACTTCGTTCACTCAAACCCTTGGGCTCCATGCTTATCTGCCAGGAAATTACATTTTACTCAAGCTGTGGGGTCTCTTTTTAGCTTGGCCCCGAACTTAGGAAGTAAACTCATTGGGCCACTACTGGACATTTATAAAAAAAAATGTTTCAGTAAAAACTTATGGAGCTGGGCTTTTGAGTCATTAGCAGGGTTTATAATCTGCAGGAATAGGGAAATATGTTTTTCAAGAAGAATTCTAGATATCCCTCTATGCAACCCACATAATGTTCTTCAAGAGTTGGATCTGGGTTATGCTGAAGGTCATAAAATTGGCACCATTGTTACTTTTGACCTTAATCCCGACTAATGAGCATTCTTCCCTCATCAAAGAAATCATTGAATATCATGTTATTTATGTACCAAGATTGATGACAAGAATTAACCTTTTGATGCACATATCGCTATGCCTGAAATCCAGATGTGAACTCTGGTCACTCCTATCAATTGTGTTGTGGCACAATCAGCTTTGAAGTATTGCCTGCTGTGACAGACAGTCTTTCATGAGCAAATAAAGAAAGGAGAAGTGTGCACTTCAAAAGTAGCAGAACCCTAATAAAAATATAAAAAGACTCAGACCCTAATACATTTTGATGTCGGAAAATGGAGTATAAGAAGGGACGGGTGAGACGCTAAAATCTGTCATGTGCCAAGCAGTCAGTAGGGCATTGTGAGAAGGGGAACATCTGCAAGAGTTCTGCCTGTGGCCAGGAATGCGGGGAATGGCCTGCTAGTCTGTTTTGTTATATTTCTGTACATCTTGAAGTGTTTCATTGCAGAAAACCTCAGCTGCTGCCAATTGCCTTCTGACAACTGTTTCAGTCATTTCTGAAATCGCACTTCTAAACTACATATATATAGTATCCACAGTACGTCTCTCAATAGCTAGATTTACTTTATATCAATATACTTAATGCATAATGTAGTAAGTAAATATATCACTATATAAAGTTTTAATTCATGTTTATATCATTTTGCTAACACATCTGCTTCAGTATGTTCTGCTGTGGTTCAGATGTTGCTCACTGTTTATTTTCACATCTAAATGTTACTCATTGCCAACAAAAGCTAGGGGATTCCTAAACTAGGGGAACAAGTAAGGATAGAACCTGAAAGTGAAGATGTGCCAACATTGCAGCAAACACCCCTGTGGACACTCTGTTAGCAGATGTTAGGCCTGCTGCCAGAATGTTAAATGCATCTTTATTGGTACTGTAAATGCCTCAGGCAAATCACAGTAAATATGAATGCTGTTCCTTGGTTGGAATTTGTAAATTAATATGTTTGGGATCTTCAGATGCTACCCATTCATCCTGAAATCCAGAAAGGAAATTCCTCTGCAGCAACTTGAGGGAAAAATAATTTTATTTAGGTTCTCACAAATCTGAAGATCATAAAAAGGCATTACAACAGCTGTAATGATCTCTTTTATAGAAAGACATGAGTTAATGTAAGAATTCTTGCCTTGAATTCACCTGATATGTGCCTCCATATCTCAAATTGAAAAGGAGAAGCTAGACCTATTCACTTTCACTAAGTTGTGGTAATCACAGCAAACTGAGCTTGAAAGTGTCTAATAATGTCTTAAATTTGGCAAGTAAAGTGTCAGACTGTTCTGAATAAGGCATTGAGAAGCCGTTATTTTGTGAGGTCCCTCTAACTGATGCATTTACTTCAAAGCTATTAAGACTGAGGTGAATAACCTTCCTCTTGCCAAACATTCCATGTATTTGTCGCCAATGCGTTGGGCCATCTCCTGAGGGAGTATGGAAACCTCATGCACCAGTCCTCAACAGTGAAATGAAAGAAGCACCATGCACTCTGGAAAACATCCAGGACTTTGACAAACTGGAGAAAATATCCGCTTCCTGAGGTGATCCAAAGTGTGGGCTGATTCTAGATGTCCAAAGAATAATGGGAAGCGGCTTTAGGGCCTTTTGCAAATGCATACTTGAGACTGAACCCAACTCATTGTACATTAACTATTCTAACCTCATCACACGTAGGCTTGATCCTTCGTGGGTACTTAAATGCCACCAAAGAACGTTAATTGCCTTCAGTAACATTCTTTCTGGAGGATACACTACCTGAAAATTCCTCCTATATTGAATATCACAAGGCATGCCCCTAAATATGACCACCTGTTCCGCTAAGGTATTGCTTTTTTATTTGAGTTGCTTTGAAAGCTTTTAGGCTTTGCAAAGGGGGACACACTTTTGACAGGGGATTTTAATACTGTTTGGGATTCAACAATAGACAGATTAGATGACATTGGGGTGGAAATCAATGCAGTCTCTAACAAATCTCCAAGTGGCATTAAAGACATGGAACTGAGGGAAATCTGGTTGAAATAGAACCCCAACTGGAGTGTATTCACATATTTCCCTCATGTACGCAGAAAATCTACGCTAATACATTGTATCCTGCTCAGTAATAACTTGGCCGCATTAGATTTCTTTACTTATATTAATTCCATTGTAATTGGCGTTCAGGTCAAAATATTCTTGGGACTTGCAAGGGATCCGAATAGAAGGAAACTGATCAGGTGGCAGCTCAATTTATTGCTCTTAAAGAATGCAGTGATCAGAAAAGAAGTAAAGACTCACACTGCTGAGAACTTGAACCTTAATATTACTGGTGCGATTTCTGCCATATGGTGTGTGAGAGACACCTTTTAGAAGATTCTAAGAAGCACATTGATTTCCTCTGTAGCAGGATTTAGGAAACTGGAGATACAAAGACTGGAAAATGAAGACGCAGAATGGGACTATGCAAAAGTGCCCCCACTTATGCTCCTCAGACACATAATGAAATTTAGAGGTCACCTGAAAGCGATATTAATAAATGTGGTAGACACGGCCCTCATCCATCTTAAGAGATATGTTCTTGAATCAAGTAGTAAGGTGGGGATAAGGTTGGCACACCAATTACATGCGCAAGTGGAGAGGGAATATGTTATGGAAATCCTACCAGAGGATGACAACCCCTTGGTGGAAGAACAGGCATCTGAGGAGTTCCCATTCACAGCGTGCAGATATTCAAGGGAGAACCTGAGGGAGTACATCACCCGGGCTGAAGTGCAATAGTTGTCTATGGCCCTCTCTGAATTTGCTATAGGCTCTCATATAAGATGTAGAGGTTTTTATAGCTATGAGATCGACACCAGGCTTGGATGAATCTTCTGATAGGTTTTGTAAATTTTATGTCACCCAAGTAGTGTTCAGGTTTTGTACATTTTATGTCACCCAACTAGTTTTCAGGCTGACAAAACTATATAATCAGTAGCCAAGAAGTAAGTGTCTCATCATTAACAAAAGGAGAAGGGATAAAAAGCTCTGCCCCTAATGCCAGTTGCTCTCCTGAAAACTGATGCAAAAATATACAATAAAAACTTGCTAGTCAAGACAGAACAACAGTTGAGTGGCTTGGTGCATCTAAACCAGTCTGGATTTGTGCAGGGAAGGCACTATTAGACTGGTCACTCATCTGAGAGAGAATGTAGGAGGATCAGACTGCTCGATGTCGGTGGATGCTGACCCGGCTGCTGATAGTACTGACTGGTCATTCGTCTAACGCACAGCTAATAGATCAGCTAAGATGCTTTGAGGAGGTGGCGGGATACAAATCAACATGAGTCAATTGGAGATTTTCAATATGACCCTAAGGAGAGGAAATGCAGCAGACATTAGTGAGCGTTCAGCTGGGCTACTGCAAAATATCCACAAATTAAGATAACATGGCAAGTTGACAATTTCTACAAACCTGACTAGCCTTCCTTACTGCATGACATTCAGGAATTCAACTAAGTAGTTTCTGTCCTTATCACTTCAGTCACTAGAACACAAATATACATTAAAGACTTTTGTACTTCTTTCTAGCCCATCTTATCACAGTTGAACCAGGTTTCTTGCAGCACTGTAAAAGTCCTTATCATGATTTATATGGAAGAACACTCAACTCAGGGTCTCACTCAGACTCCTTTATCATCCAAAATCATGGACCAGGCAGGCACCACCAACTTTCAAATTATTCTATTACATGGCCCAGCATGAGTTCTGTTTGATAATTCTTAGAAACAGGCAAACCTTAGACACAGATGGAACGGCCAGTGATGGAAAAATCTATGTAGGGCATGGCATGCCTTCCTAACAATAGGTGCCCACTTAATTTCTACACTAGCTTTACAGTAAGTATGGTTTTGGGAGTTTGTGATAAAGTGGATACTACACAAAGATTAGCCTTTCTGTTTCCTTCCATGGACATCCATTTCAATCAAGACTTCACAATTAAGGATATACAGGGTTGCCACATCCAAGCAGCCCCAGAGTTGGTTTTATTAGAGGTGCATCTGCCAGGCATTAGTGAAATCACACAACGTGGTAGGTTCTTGTTGTGGCAGTGCATGGGGAGACTAAATTGAATTATCACTAATGTCTGGGGAAAAAAAAACACTTCCACAACCCAGTGGCAATGGACACTGGGGAGCATGTTAGATATGGAACGACTAGTTACTAACGTTAAGGAAGAAATCACCAGATCTGACTTGGAACCATTACTAAACTATGCATCCAAGGGACTGGTGAAATTTACATGCCCACCCAGATGCGGAGCCTTTGGACATTTCTTGTAGAGACCCACAGGTGGTGGGAAGTGATAAAATAAGGGACTTGGGAGAGGGAGGTCTATGAGTTGATATACAAGATATGTAAATTAGAATGTATGATAGACCAGTGTATAAATTGATAGCCATTGATGCAGGACTGAGCAGTGACCAATATTTTTGTTTTGGGTGGGTGGTTCTTTGTTGGGATTAGTATTTTTCATTTTCATGAGATCATGATGTTTGACTGATGCTGTACCATCCTATTTGAGAACTGACAATGAAATTGGTATCTCTGTATCTTATGCTTATGAAATTAATAAACACAGTCTTAAAAATTAAAAACAGAAAGAAGGCAGGGTGCCTGTTCACACAGAAGAGGACTATAGGTCCCATAGAGGAGAGGAGCTAAACTTATCAAGTGAAACTTGAGATGTGATCTGTGCTCCCTCAATGGAGTACCAAATCTTGTTCAGGGGATACTCTATTGATGTCAATTAGCAGTTGCTACTCCTGGCTAGCTCTTTGTTACCCCTGGCACTATCTTTGCTACTCCTGATCTCAGGATCATGTAACGTAAAGGTGGCAAAGCGGCGTGGCCAAGATCGTGGCTAGTGCAGACGCATTCTAAGACCGACGCAACAGCACAGCTCGCTGCACTCGACGGCAGAGCAGGTGAGCGCACTAGCAAAGAGCCCAGTCAGTGGGGCCCAGAAAACAGGCCCATGGCCCTCTCTAGCTGAATGGAGAGGGTATGTGAACACTAGCACGGACACTCCCTGAAGAGCAGAGCATCCCGACCACGTTCTGAGTTGCCCAACGGGGCGCCGGATTGCCCTCCCGACAATCACGGCCCCATCGGACTGCCACATATGCTTAGACCGCGGGATCATCACCCTAGACCACCAAGCTCTGTCCTAGGGCTACAATTGAGGATCCATTGTGACCCAGCCCCGGGACAGAGGCCATGCGCCCCCTGATTGAAATAACAGTGTCTCATCTTGGGTGGCAGGGGACACGCTAAGTCGATAACGCAACATCAAGCTACTATACCCAACATAACCAGATGGATGCAGCCAGGGGCCCGACACCAGTGCACAGGATCACAGTGGCAACCTCCTCTCTCTAGCATCTGCACTGTGCTCGGAGACGCACTCGGCCAGCGGGGTCTCTCTAGCCCTGCGCCTGGGCTGGCACCCAACTTGACTGCTCCAGAAGCTTGGAGGGGCTAGAGCCCTTACTAGCAGCCACAAACAACCTCATCAATCATGGTCAAGCCAAAACCACCCAGGCCACAACTACTGGCTGATACGGAGGAGCTGACCCTGTTGGCCCAGCTGGGACACAAGCTGCGGCACTGCAACAAATGAACCTGACACTGCAAGCTCACTCAGCACAGTTCGATAAGCTGTTACAAGCAGTGCTAGACATGAAAACTGCACTGGAAGGGAAAATAGACTCTGTAGTAATTGAAGTAAACCTACTTAGGGCAGACCACCGCAAATTAGCAGACAGAGTCAATGACGACGAACGAACGATCGCAGTTACTCAACCAGAAATCAAAGATTTGCGCGACCAGGTACAGCGTATGGAAACAGAGGTCAGCCTACTCCAGAAGAGAGCAGAAGACGCGGAGGGACGCTCGAGGAGAAAATGTCAGATTCACAGGATTCCCGGAGCGAGGAGAGTCACCTAACGCTGAACAATTCTTCGGAAAGTGGCTTCTGGACAAAGTCATGATGAATGTGACTTCACCAATGTTCGCAGTGGGGCGTGCACCCCGAATTCGGGTAATAGATGGGGAGAAGGCTCATGTTTTCCCATCCCCCGAAGACGCCTGGACATGGCTGCACGCCAAGTGCATGGCCCAGCTCAAGCAAGATGACATCAATTGGAGTACATGGCTCACTCCTCAACCCCGAAAATGGAAGAAAACAAAGTCTGGGACACACCCATCAAAAGCACAAGTAGCAGAAAGCCAGGAGCAGGCCCTGAGGGAGGCCAATCTGTTTACATTGCTGCAGCATCAGACGTACCGGGACCCAGATAAGGCAAGCTCGGACCTTTCAGTGGATACATCTAGTGGCTCTTCCTCTCCTTCGGCGGTCGGCCCGGAGCATACACCACACACAGCAGATGACGTCTAGATCTCATATGGCAATGCACAATGACAGAATTTGGCACTGACACCCAACAGATGCTCTGGAAGGATGGTTAGACGCCATGTAGCCCCAGCGCTCCTTCTCACACAGGTATAGAGACATTAAGAACGGAAGAGGGGATGGGCACACGGAACATGACTAGGGGGGGGTTGAATATACGTCTGGGACCGCCGAGAAGGGACACATCAAAATGGACCCCACGCCCCCCACACCCCAAAGGGACACTTGCCATGATAGTTAACGCACTGGGCACCAGTTGTGCCTTAATGTGATCAGTTGGGCATCACCTACGAAGTCTCTTTTCAGTTCCTTTCCATTCTCTCTCTCTCTATTCTTTCTTCTTTACGCTATGCAGTGTTGTTCCAGGGTGGGAGACAAGGGCGCGACGAAAGTGGGGGAAATGGTTCCACTTGGCCCAAGATCCTTTTCCTGGCTGGGTACCAGGGCCCACATTACCTCTAACACATGTGAAAATGTCCACTTACAACATAATGACCTGGAACATGTGAGGCATGGCTAGCCCTAATAAACGCTGCAGAATTTACACATCTCAAAAGGCATAAAATCCACATTGCTCTACTACAAGAAACACACTTAACAACAGAGGAATTATGCACCCTACAGAATAAATGGCAGGGCCTAGATTACAGCACCTCTTTCTCTGCATATGCCAAGGAAGTACTAATATGGATAGCCCCAGAAGTACCCTATACCGTAGACCACCACAAAATAGATACAGAAGGCCGGTATGTACAACCAGAGGGTTCCTTAGATGGCACACCACTCACTATCACTGGCGTGTATGCTCCTTATACAAAACAGTTAGAATTTCTCCTGTCTCTCACTCCTCAATAATTTCACGACCCCACCTTGCAATACATATGGGGTGGAGACTGGAATTGCGTACCAGATGTCATTAAAGGTAGGTCACACCCCCCTTTGGAAGGAGCTCCCTGTAGGAAGACTTCCCAGGTGTTTCAGGCCTGGATCTCAGAACACGGGCTGGTGGATGTGTGGCGTACACTGTATCCCCTAGATAGGGAATACTCCTTTTCCCCGGTCCACCGCCTTCATACTCGCATAGACCTGTTGCTTTGCTCGATTGCGCTGGTTAGCAATTTCACGGGAACCTCCTATCTTGCTAAAACATTGTCAGACCATTGTCCGCTGCTAGGTATGGTTCGTTGGGGCAAAACGAGGACGCGCATCCCCACCTGGCGGCTACAGCGAAGCTTACTGTTAGACCCACCATTCCGTCACGGGTTATCAGAGCACATCTCGACGTACTTTAAGCTCAATCATGGGACAGCGTCGTCACGCGCCATGGAGTGGGATGCCCACAAGGTGGTAGTGAGCGGTCTGTGCATGTCAGCGACGGGAGGGACATGGCACATATTATCAGATGATTTGAGTAGGGCAGAGACTGAGCTTCGAGAAGCGGAGAAGGGTGTGGCATTAGGCGATGTGGCGCTGGAGGACCTTCGGTCGCTCCGGACACAGGTAGACGAGGTCGACAGGCATCTACGCAAATTTGACTATCGCCATTAGGTAACTAGAGCACACTCAGAGGGAGACCGCTCCGGTCGAATACTGGCATGGCTGGTACGAGGGGAACAACAACATAGAGCAATAGGAGCAATAACATCAGGCTCGGGAGTAGTGATTACTACCCAGTTGGGAATAAATAAGGCTTTTCAACAATACTACAGCACCCTATACGCAGCGCAGCCTCCCCCATCCACACAACAATTGGCAGAATTCTTCGTAGAACTTCCTTTGACTCGCTTATCCGTGACACAGCAAGGTGAATTAGACGCACCCATCGCTGCGACAGAGGTTCAATTAGCGTTACAACAATGTGATGGCCTTCCGGGAGAATATTACTGCGCATGCTCGGGACAACTAATCTAACCATATATCGAGATGGTACATGAAGCGCTTGAGAAAGGCAGGTTATCAGGGTCACAACGAGAAGCAGTAATTGTAGTACTACCGAAACTGGGTGGTGACCCGTTGGATGTCTGCTCATACAGGCCCCTCTCTCTCCTGAACCTGGACTGCAAACTGATAGGCAAGATCCTAGCGAACCGCCTACTCCTGCTAATGCCACACTTGGTCCACGAGGACCAATCGGGCTTTATTCCGGGGCGCAACATGTTTATGAACATCAGACGTTTACTGCAAACCATAAGTGAGAGACCGGAGTCTAACCACGACCGGGTAGCGGTCTCCCTAGACATTGAGAAAGCGTTCGATACATTGGGTTGGCCTTTCCTGCTGGAGACGTTGTCCCGGCTGGGAGTCGGAGTGTTTTCCTGAAGTGGATAGAAATACTGTACGCAGACCTCGTCACTTGGGTTAAAACAAGCGGAGTAATTTCAGATGAGTGCCCGATAGGCAGGGGTACAAGGCAGGGATGTCCATTGTCCCCACTCTCATTCACTTTGGCAATGGAACCACTTGCCGCGTAATTCAGGATGAGGTCGCGGGAATGGGGCATACCTCACGGGCCGACTACCAGATCATCTCCTTATACGCAGACGATGCGCTGATATACTTGCACGACCACGCAGCCTCGCTCCCGGGCATGCTACAACTATTGGATCAAATTGGCAATATATCAGGCCTGCGGGTCAATTGGCCCAAATCCTGTCTGTTCCCATTAGCGCCGACACCGGTGGAAATGCGATTCAGCACTCTGACATACGCACTACCGTCGGCGTATACAACCTTTAAATATCTAGGCATCCATATATACCACGATGCTGCTGACCTGAGGGAGGGCAACCTGGGACGCGCGCTCAGCTCCATAAAAGGATCTCTGCCTTTCTGGGGATCACTCCCGCTCTCGCCCGTAGGCAGAGTAGCAATCACCAAAATGATAATCCTACCTTGCATGCTCTATCATTTAGCAGCTTTACCGCTACTGATACCCCGCAATTTTTTCGCATCATTGAATAGCCTCACGACGGACTTAATATGGGGCAAAGGTCGCCAATGAGTAGCCTTGACTGCCACGCAACTCCCATTAGAACTAGGAGGGCTAGGCACACCACACTACGAATTGTATTATGCTTCAGTGCAAATACAGTGGGCTTGGCGCTGGTTGCAAGACCCCCCCCCCTTCCCCCCCCCCCCCCCCGAACTCAGAGGCAAAATTAGGGCACGCCACCCTCGGACGCACGAGCATATTGTAATGGTTGCTGGATAGCTGTAGCCCGGCAGCTCAGAACAATACTCTGATTCAGATAGCTCACTGGTGCTGATGCCTCTGTATACTAGACGGGAACCACATTCCTCCATACTCACCCAGAATAGCTCTACCATCTGTCCCAGGGATCTCTGAGCTGACTAGGCAGCACAAATTGCAACAGTGGCCCGAGAGAGGTGTACAAACAATTGGAGACATATATTCGGAGGGTCACATGATGCCTTTTGCAGAACTTTCCTTGAGATACGATGTGGACAGGGGATGGTTCCTGACATATTGAGCTCTACAACAATTCATGAGTCGTACTTGGCGATGTGGAGATCGCGAACCTCCTACATCGCCTGTACTTCAAGAACTGCTTTCCAGCCTAGGAGGGCAACGCAGTATATCACAGTTATATAAAGTTCTACTAGATAACCCGGAGGTTGCTCAGCCCAAGGCGAAGGCAAGGTGGGACGGAGTCCTCTCAGCCCTTTTGGACCAATGAGAATGGGATACGGCACTAGGCTTGCTGCGGTCCGTGTCTCGCAACCCTAGGTTTTGCTTTACCCAGTTCAACTACTTACACCAGACTTATTTATCCCTGCACCGGCTACAAAGCATGTTCCCTCAATCTCCCCAGGAGTGCCCACGATGTGGGGAGGCAGATGCAACATTTTTCCACATGACATGGGAATGCCCGCCTTTACTGCGTGCCTGCCAAGACGTGACTGCTCTGACTGCTGAGCTGGTCGGGCGTCCGCTCTCCCCCACGCCCGCTTCGTGCTTGCTGGGCATCCGTCCACACCCAAAAAAGGACAAGCAAACACAAAGTTGCATCGAGCTGGCGTTCATCTTATTTAAGCACTCAATAGCAATGCGATGGAAGGCACCGGCTGCACCAGACATTGGATAAAAGATATGCTGAAGTGGGCGAGGGCAGAGGCACAAACACTACACTCACTCCAAGATAGAGGAATACAAATCAAGGGGATAGATTTGTGGGACACTTTGGTCACATCACTTGAAACTAAGGATGATTCCCACCCGCCATGATTGCATGGTCGACCCCGACCAGCAGATCATAATCAACATAATCCCAAAAATCTAAATGGACCCTGTGGTCTGGAGACACACGCCACGATCTAGCCCTAACTTACACCTCAACTACAAAACGCCACACAGTATGTGAGGCATAGGTAGACATCCCCGAGATGTTATGTAGTGGGCGGGAGGGTCCAGGCTAGGGGAGAGACTGCCCAAGAAACGTTAAGGGATGGGACAGGAGGGGACTGGTCGTGGCTGCTGACTATGGGAGGCAGCCTCAGAGCCCTCCCCACGTGACCCCGATCATCACAGTGAGGGGCGCTACGGACCAGCACACTACATCACTAAGGAGGGTACCTCTACCCCCCCACCTCACTGGCCCTTTTCATGGGCGCTATCCTCCCTCCTCCCTCCCCTCTCCCCCCTCCTCAGTCTCTTGATCAAGCTCACTTCCGCAAGACAATAATTATCCTCGGATCGGTCACCCTCACTCGGAACTCCCAATAGGTTAACCCACACCGCTGGACGCATAGCTCTACCTTCTTCTCTCACTCTTCTTCCCCCTCTCACTCTATGTTTCTCATAATTTGGATTAAGTATTATAGATAATAACAAGAGCAGCGTTCGATGCTCAGATGTATGCAATACTATGTTCTCCACATCAATAAAGAAATAAAAAAATAAAAACACAAAGGCAGCAACAGAAAACAGACCGGGTTCTAATGTTTATATTCTAGTCTGTATAGGGAGTGACAGCGTCACCACCCAGCTTCAGGTGGCACCACAGCAGGTATGTCCCCAGCCAACAGCTTGATACCTCGGTTCAAGATGGGCACTAAGGCCCGGAGGGCAAACAGGAGAAAGTCTGCAGCTGCTGGGGGTTAGCAGTGACAAATAGGAGTAAAGCATCATCTATAGAGCAGGAGGGCTAGTGCTGGATTTGTCTCCCATCATGAGGAATTAGGGTCTGGGGCCACAGTCCTGATGAAGGCCTAAAGGCTATCAGACAGGCCCCTCCCACAGCAAAGTCAGCACAGCCACAGTCTGCCAACTACAAGCCCATCCTAAGCCCCAAAAGCAAATATTTTCAGAGCCCCTGCCGTAGTCCATTGCAAACACCCCTCTTGCTGAGTGTACCAACAGCTGCAGAAGGAGATCCCGGGTACCCGCACACCCTGTACCTATGAGCCAACCCGCAAGCTCTGGTCAGGAGTAGGCCTCTTCCCTGATTTCAGGTCGGGCACAGCGTCAGCAAGGACCCGGCAGCTCTGCTCTCATCTTTGCTGCTTCTAGGGGTCTCGAGCTTCCCTCCTCCCCAAGCAGCCACTCAGGAGTTCACAGGGAGGCCCACTGTCCCCGTGTTGAGGAGCGTGTTGTGGGAGCGACCTCTGCTGCTGCAAGCAGGCCAAACAGAAAATGGAGGCACTCCTCCTCTCAGGGCAGTCAAGGGGCCCAGCGGTGATGCTCCGCAACCCGCTGATGTCCCCCGCTCCAGGAGTAGGAGTCAGCAGGGAGAGACTGCTCTCAATATCCCACTGAAGCTTCCCCACTTTCCAAAACAGAGCTCTGTCGGAGTCACCCTGGGACTACACACAAAATGGAGGGTGCGTCAAAACCTGTGGTTCTAGCCAGGTTGCACCACACTCTCAAAAACAGGATAAGAGGGCACCAAATCCACGTCCTCTCACTGCTAGTGCCCCCAGGGCAGCTGGGAACCCAGAATAGGCTGTCGTCGGAATGACGAGACAGGCTGCAAGAGGCTTAATAGTCCACTGAACCTCGGAGCAAGGACAGACTGCGTCCTACTCCACTCCCGGCCAGGCCACACCCCATGTAGTTTTTTTTTACAGAGGTGAGTATGGTACATAAGTCAGTTTGACAACTGATTTGGGCACGCACAGAACAGTCTCGTGGAAAATGATCAAGAATACTCAATGATGAACAAGCACATTTCCAACATTACAAAGAAAGTATATTACAAGAGAAGTATACATTTCAAATTTAAAAATGTACGTTGCATGGGAGAGCAAGACAGAGATGGTTCCACATAAATTCCAAGGATTTCAACTCCAGGAGGTGGTCTACTATCAATTATGTTCAAAAACTTGCTTTCTAACCACTTAAGGAGAACTATCAGCATTACTGGTATATAGGTGTTTTGCCCCTTTTTTTTAACACCTGTAGAAATGGACTATGCCTATGCACTGGGAGAGGGAATTGCCATCTCCAAGATGGGGGATTTGGCCAAAGGTATTTTACTTATTTGGGTGAATTAGCTTATCTAAAAAATCCTGCTGTGTACAATTCCAAGGAAGGAGCCCCTTCTTTGGAACATTCTGTAAGAAGGTTACGTGTACCACAGGAACTCAATTCTCTAGTTAAAGAGATAAATCCAAATGTGTCTGACTGGTACGGAATCCTTCTAACCGATAACCACCAAGTCCATGGTAGCAGTGCCCATTGTTTCCTTTGGTATGGCTCCTTCTTATAAATCAACTGTAGATATTTCCTTTGCTAAGCCATGAATGTCTGCACAAGAAGTAAGATCAGTGCATAAATGTTACCCAGACATGAAAGCCAGGATTAGTGATGGCTACCAATGAAAGAATCCTGGCTGTACTCAAAGCAAAGTTTCAAGACACTGTGAACATTATCTCTGGCAGTGGAAGGTAGGTTTAGCCACTGGAAATGAAAAAGTATTATAGTATTTTCCTTCCAGAGAGGAGAGATGGTAAATTATAAAAAACGGGCGAACATCAGTTGCCCTGACGGATGCATGCACAGGTGAGCAACAAATTACTTTAAAGTTGCAGCACTCTGTTTTAGAGAGGCTCTGTTGGTCCTGCTAACTAGTGAAGGGTATTCCCAATCGGATGTGAGGAGTAGGACAAGGAAAATCCTTTATTCTTCACCAGACCTCCCCAGAAGAATAGTTTTACAGTTAAGATTGCCTGTGTTATTTTTGCAAGTGATTCCAAATGTTGCTGTTTTCATAGAAACTATTTCACACCCTTTCCACATTGCAAACTAGTAGCTTAATTTTGGATTTACCTATGTAAATTTACTAACCACACCTCCTTAACAACAAAAATGTAGAAGGGATGTGAAGGACTTGAAATTCAAATTCAAATAGTAAGGACAGAGTGAATGTAAATTTTATGTTTGCATTGAGCAGTTGATTTCACCATGGTATCTTTAAGTATGCTAATGTTTTAATGATTTCCATGAGCACAGTTGCATGTTTGGTACCTATTCTGCTCCGTTTTACAAGTGGCTTGTATGGATAGCACCAGGGGACAGGTTCCCTTGGGTAGTCTAAGCACAGAAGAGTCAGAGAAAAGAATGACCATTAAATTACTGTTTGCTCTTTCTTGAATACACAGAACTAAGGACATTGCACTTGCATGAGATAATTTGTATAGGGCAACACAAACTGGATATCTGCTACATGGTTTACAATATGTGAATTTTCTTATGGCATACTCTGTAACAGGGTATACTGAATAAATAATCCTAGAGAAGGAAGAAAGTGACAATTTTCATTCCAAATTGATCATAATTAGTTTTTAGAAAAGTAGAGCACTTAAAGTGAAGCAATGTCCTTCTCATAAAAAGGTCCTGATATTTTAAACACGTCACACTACTGTGTAAAGTCAAAAAGCGTACATTGATCTTTATAACTGTTCACAGTTAGACAGCTGTTAGGTTCATAGTTGTAAGTGGTCTGCCTTACTGCCCTCCAATTGCAACAGAGGATTTTAAACCCTACATTGCATGAAACTTGTTCTCATGAATACATCAGTTTCTAGTCATCCTTGTAGCCCAGTCCTCTGTAAACAAACAAACACCAAAGTTTTACTCAGACTGTTAAAAAAATAATCATTTGCTTTACTAAACCACCAATTGTCAGTCCAATATGTGGGGCATATTTGTCACCCAGAACTCTTGTGCAAATCATAGCCCCCTCCTTGTTATGAAGCTCATCACCATAAAGTATGAGCATAAAGACTTCCAACTTTGTTTCCGCTTCTTTCCTTTAAGGCTAGTATGAACAATTTACTTACTTTCGGTAACACTCTTTCTGGTGGAAGCTTAGATGACTCACCTTTTGAATAACCCCAGACACAAGACTGGATCTGGAAAATTAAAACAGCAATGCTCCTGTGCACCAGTAGGTGGTATCATGCTGTTCCAAGACAACTTTCTTCAGTCCCAGAAGTGTCAAACAGAGCCGCATAAGTGGGCAAGATGTGGAACCCAACATTAATCAGCAATACCAGTGTGCACATTCCTAGACTGGTAACTTTTTAGAATGATATGGAGGTTATTCCATGAAATTAGGGGATGGGCAGTGAGGAATCTGCAGTATGCAAATTCACCAGGAAAAGCATTATCGAAGGTAAGTAACTTGTTCTTGTTGCTGATGATTCTAACCACAGATTCCTCCCTTTTGAGTAACTACTAAAGCAGTACATCTCAAGGTGGTGCATCTGCAAGTGGCTCAGGTTGAAAAACTCTGCAGGACCGAACTAACAAAGTGCCCTTTCTGTAAGACCAAGCTGTCAAGGCAGTTGTGCTTCTTGAATGTGTGTGCAGATATTCATGTTGCAGCCTGACAGAAGTTAAGGACAAGCACTCCGCATGCCAGTGCAGTGGTAACAGCATTGACCCTACTGGAAAAGGTCCTACACCCCTTCAGAAGCGGCTTCTGCTTCTACAATGCCTTGCCTTTCCTTTCCTTTCCCCAGAGAACCCCACAAAGAGCTGATCGTCCACCGGATGGTCTTTGGTGCTATTGCTCTAAAAAGCTTTAAACTCTTTAGGGTTAAACTGATGGAATCATTCCTCCTTTTTCAAGGGGTAAGGTAGGACAAAATGTTGGAAGAGTGATGGACTGTCCAACATGTAAAGCAGTAACACTTGTAGGTAAAAATGCTGCCTTGGTTCACAGTACAACATTGTCTGAGAAAAAAGTGGTAAAAGGTGGCTGCACCAAGAGCGCCTGGAGTTCACTCATGCGACAAACCAAATTATTGTGACCAGAAACACAGACTTCAGTAGGAGACTTAGGGGAGAGCTGTGCAAGGGTTTAATTGGCATGCACATGAGTAAGGTGAGAACCAAATTAGGATCCTACTATGGCATCACAAAGGATTTGGGAGGAACCAAATTAGTCAAAACTTTTAGAAACCTCATAACAATAGGTGATTTGAACAAGGATGGCTGGTCCGGTAAATGTAAAAATGCAGAAAGGGCTAATAAATAACCTTTACCTATGCCCACTGCAAATCCTTGCTGGGCCGGAGAGGACACAAATATTAAGACATCTGACAGCTTAGCTTGTAAATGTTCGGTATTGCAGGTGCCACATTAGGCTATGCAGTTAATTGCTGCTGCTCAGTCTCCATGCATGGAGGTGCAGATTCCACAGGTGTAGGACCCTGCTCTGTTGCTATAAGAGGAGATCCTCCTGAAGTGGTTGACTGAGTAGATGGCAGATGCTCATGCCCAGAAGTTCAGGGTACCACACTCTGCTTCTCTAATCCAGAGCTACTAGGATGACTTGGGCCTGGTAGTTCCTGACCTTGGAGCAGTAGCGGAAGAGGCACAAAGGACTTACAGGAGTTCCGTGCTCCACTCTATTTGGAATGCACCCCAGAAAGCGAGAGAGAGAGCCTTTTTGGAAATTCTAGCACACAAATGTTTCAACATTGCCCATTCTTTGCGGTGGTGAAAAGATCTAGCAAAGGTTCGCCCCACTGCTGGAAGATGCCCGGTGCCACCTCAGAGTGTAACCATCACTTATGATTCATCAGGTGCTGAAGGCTGAGTTTGGCAAACACTACAAGGGAAATGCTCTAGCGTTCTGGTCAGTTTCAGAGATTAAGTGCCTTTTGCCACAGGACTCCACCTTACCCCTGCTTGCTGCAGTAACACAGGGCGGTGATGCTGTATGTTATCACCCATGCCAGCCTCCCTTTGAAGGATGGCCGAAAAGCCTTCAAGTGCTAAGTGAATTACCAGAACTCCAGTAGGTTGATGGGGGCAGGTTTGCCACTGGCAGTGGTGCTGCCGGTAATCAAAAGTGGAGAGGCGGGGAGGGGGAAATGTGTTTGGGGGGAGGGGGAGGGGGGATAGGGTAAAAATAATAATAATAAATAAAAAAAAAACATTTACCTGCTGCTCCGGTCCCGGCGCCGGCCACTCAGCTCTTCATCCTCCCGGCAGTCACTGGGGCAGAAAAGCACAGGCTCCTAATCCAGACGTTGCTCTCATGCTACACCAAGCATGAGGGCAGTGATGGGATTGGCCTAGGGGGGTGGTTTGATGCTCACTCAGGCACAGTGAGCCCTTGCCATTTCTCCAACACACTTGTGTAACACAGCCAGGTTGGAGAAATCTAGGTGCGCATGTCAGTTTGCCCGGCCTAAGACAGACAGTCAAACAGACGTGCAGTTACAAATTTCCACCGCTCCTCCTCCCTAAGGCCCGGGCCCGTCCTACCCTGCTATGGCTGTCAGACAGACTCAGACAGTGATGAATAAATTATAATAAAATTATTTTATTATCATTTTATTTGTCTGACTCTGAGCGGGTGAGTGAGGACTAAAACCTCTATCATTCTTTGGCACTAGGAAAGAATAGGAGTAACAGCCAGTCCCTACTTCCTGAGTTGGGACACTCTTCATGCCTGCTTTGGCTAAAGGACCCTGCACATCTTGGACCAAGATGGACACATGCTTCTCTGAGAGCTGTTTGATGTGGGTGGAAGATGCAGCAGATCGATAAGAAATAGAAGGTCGTAGCCTAGTTTCAATTACCTTGAAGACCCACCTGGTTAGTTGTGCGCTGCTAAAGACAAACTAAAGTGACTTATAAGTGGGTGTTGCAGGAGGGGTAGACTGATAAGTTCAATACCACTGATGGTCTGGGCATTTTCTGTTTGATTCCTGCTACAGAAAGGGGCAGTGGGGCCTTGGTGTGGGTAGTTCACCAACCCTTTGGAGTAACTTTGATAAGGGCAAAACTGTTGATAACACTGTCAAAAAGGGGGGCAGCATAGGGAATATGCTATGGCCCAGCTTTCTTGAAGGAGGGCCAATGTTGAAACAGCTGTTTCGCCATACAAATGAGACCCACCTAACAGCATGTCCATTAAAGAGGCTTACACATCCACTGACAAGCTGTGAAACTCATCCCAGCAGTAACAGAAAGCACTACCCTAGTGCCAACTGCTCCGCTGAAGCAGACAGTAGTGACCAGTCCAGAATGGATGATGTACTTTGCAGTGTCTTGAACATCCTGGATGGTTTGAGCCAAAGTGGCCCAAAATTCCTCAGGGACTTGCCAAGGTCTCACCAACCATGTCCCAAAACACAAGGGTATTTCACCCCAGCAAGCAGCTTTCACTGACTAACAGGAGGGGTAGTCTGGCCATGAAAATCATCTGCTTTCCAAATGTCTCCAGACATTTCGACCCAGTCAGGCGGAGTTGTAGGGAAAGAGTTCATACTACTAGGGGAAGCATGAGCTACCAAATTCTCTGGTGTAGGGACATGCGTTAAAAACAAATTTGAGTTGCCTGCCAATGCTGTATGCCATCTGGCAACCTGTTTGTTCACTGATAAATGGAAACAATGCTTAGACCAGGAGCCAATAAGGGTGTTAAGTGATTAAATAGAAAGAAAAGGTTCTGATAAAGATTGTCCTGGTTGCAAAACTTGTATTACAATGTTGGTTTCAAATAGATGGCAGTTGTAAGTCCAAAACCTCTGTGGCACATCTAAATACCACATCAAAGGAGGCACTCTTTTCTGTTGGTGCTCTAGGGGGTGGACACAGCCCAATGACCGGGGAAGTGCCCAACCCACAGTCCTCCTGCAAATTCCGATATAAATTGTCTATCATGATGGAGAAAATACTCCACCTCATCACCATTGTCCTGCCCAAAAGATGGTCGACTCCGATTGAAGTCTGAACCGCAACATTGTAGGAGCTCAGGGATGCAGCTCTGAGACAAAGGCATTATTCTGTCTGAGTTGGAATGAGTGGGAGCTAGAGGCGTCAGTAAGGCATTTAGGTGCAGCCTTGGTTGAGGGCGGGATGGATTTGGCTCAGAGTTGAAGAGGATTATAGGAGCTGAGTTGACCTCCGGCACTGGCCATTGGAGTAAATGTCGCAGAGACTCGTGTGGATTTTGGTGCCAGAATGGAAGTCTGCTCTGGCATCAAAGCAGAATCCGAGGTAGGTTCTGGAGGCACAGACTGTACCGAGGGCAGACACTCTGGTGATGTCCAGTCTGAAGGCCTCTGCAGATCCTTAGAGTACAAAGGCACACCAGAAAGAATCAAAAGGGTGACAAAAATTCACAACATGACCATTCTAAAGGTCTCAAACTGTAGCCACATCACCAAAGGAACCAGAAACTTGGGGAGTTCAGTTGCGGAATCAGCTCTTTACAAGGGTCACTATTACATCCTCACGATTTCTCAGGCTGAGACATATCCTGCTTGGCCTCCTTGCATTTCCACTTCCATTTCAACTTACCAGAAGATTTGCAGGAAAGGGTCTGCTCCCTCTAATTTGAGTGCGACTTCTGAGTCTCGTTTCAGTGTTCAGTAACGTACAGTTTGTTGTTCTCAGATCGCTTATGGGTTCATAAGGGTGCACTCTTTGCATGACAAGGAGTTGTGCCCCATTAGGTATGTTCAGTTTTAAGCTTTTGTTTTGTGCCATATTCACAGCACGCTCATTACTTAGCATGCCCTAAAAAAATGAAATCCTCCCGACCACCTAAACTGTGCACCTAACCCGCATCAATTTTCAATAAATGTTCATATTTACCTCATAAGCTATCCACTGTATTAACAAAATGGTTTTTAGTACATACAAAATCAGGAATCTCCAAGACTACTCGATTTTTCCGCTAAAACAGGAATCCTGAACAAACAATCAGATCACTTTACAATTTCATACTGTCAAAACAAGACTTTTTTTTAGATTTTGCCACATTTACCTGATGTCACAGGTTTTGTAACCACTGCCATGGTAGCCACAGTGACCAAACCTGTCGCCCTTAGAATTCACATCCCTGAAACATACCTCCGGCGCTGATTTTGCTCCTGCAATATATTAAGAATAAAAAAAGTCAGCATTATTCTGTGAAATTAATTTATAGCACATATGCGCACCTCAAACGTATCCTTACAGACATAAACATCAGGCTTAAGAAAGATCTTAGTTATGACCTTTTGCACGTAGTTTATTGGCAGTACAGATAGTAGAGTTAAGCTAATAAATATATAATCTGTTTGTTCATTCCATTCCAAATTTTAATAGCCTCTTCTGATTGCATCTAATTGGGTACCTCTAGTCTTCTCCCCCTAGATAATTCTAGTGGTAAAAAATTATTTTCTTCAACTACCGTGTCTAGATTAATCGAAAACAACTTTTAGGTCTGGCCCAGAGACCACTTAAGCCGCCTTGCTGTGGTGATGTAATTAAATTAAAAACTATCATAAATAAAAAAAATATTTACATATATAAATATAAAGAGGAGCTACAGGTAAGTCTTCTTTATTCATTGGTCTTTTTAATTATCACTTGTATTTTGCTTCCACTCACATTGCAAGGAGGACCAAGGAGTTAGTTCATTTCAGCCAATGGCTCTCTTGCCCTGTGGGGGAGTGTATTTTTCCTGATCACAAGGTCACATGCTCCTAAAAGAAAGTGTATTTTAGTTCCAGAGGTGGTGAGCCAATACTTAACGTGGCCAATGCTTTTGGATTGTTCCAATTTTTCAGGGCTGGCATTAGCAAAGCCCTTTTGAGGATACTAAAATTATATATAAAATTCTACCAGTGGCTTTGAGTTGCCCACTTCATCCATTGGTCTGTTAAGCAATTCAAGTTTTTGCTTTGGCCACTATTTCAATGCTAGGAACAACTATGGCAAAGTGTACTTTTTGGGGCCAAAAAATATTTTAGCTTTTACCTATTTTCCTAATGGTTTAATAACTAAATATATAATAATATTGGTAAGTGTTTGGAAACTCCATCACATCTAAAGTTTTACAAAATCCTTAGCAAATGAAAAGAAGCATTGAAAAAGCCAAAAGGCTTTTTCAGTCAACGTCAGACTCATTGGCTTTGCCAATATTACTTATTTTTTTGCCACCTTTGTGTGTTTAAACTATGTATTCTGCTTACAGCAGTTCAAAGCCAATAGACCATTTTCTTTGCACCACTTAGATTCAGTATCTATATCTGTCCTAAGCACAATGTTTTGTGGTAGCCCATTCCTTTTTAGATTATTGTGATGGCCATGCTGCTCCTATCACCAATTATGATGTGAATACCAATCAGGGAGAGAAATGCTGGCACCATACCTAAAAAAAAACGTTACTTTAAATACATGTTATGGCAGCATTCTCCTTTAGCTCTTCAGCACTGGTTTTTTACTGGGCACTTCTGTAAATTTTCCAGACATTCCTGTCTTTGTAGTCATAACATTATTTCACAGTTCAATACTGTTCAAGTAAGAAGGAGGGTCCCTGTGCCACACAGTCATCTTGCAAATCTTTAGATTCTTCAGTTCAACTACCTGCTACGGAGTACGAGCACTGTCCGTTAAAATTAGATGTGATGATTTTTTTTTATTTAAATGTTTTTATTGCAAGCATATGGCCACAATATTTAAGTGTCGATATATTTTTTATTTTTGAATTTTTGGGGCATAACTGGCGACAAAACAAAAAAATAACCATGGTACATGCTTACCAAAGCGAAACATAATAGTTTTGCCAATGCTTGTTTATCAGGTGTTTTTGAGATATCTCACAAGGTTCTACCTGTGCTCATTGCATCGCATGTCAAGGCTACTGCAATGCTCTCATGTGTTACATGTCCAAACTGAGGAATAAAACTGAAAGCAGAGTCAGTTTACAAACTTACAGAACTCAGATATTACGTTTATGTGTGCTGGGATGCGGTGATCGGTATAAGTTTAAAATAGGTAGCTATCTAAAAGTATAACTTAAAAACTGATGGGATACATATTTACTCTTATTAAACTTTAGAATGGAGGTTCAATCGAAGAGCAAACTGCTACTAGAGATGAGCAAGGAATTTGTGATTCTCGGCATCATAATACCTTTGTGGAATTCAGCTAAGCTAAAGATGTTCTGTGATAAGAACTATGAGTTTAGTTGTGCATAAGCGGACAAATCGATTTTGCACCACAAAAAGGACAGCTCTTACACAGGCACGATTAGGAGTCCTCCTGTTTTTCTTTTATTATGGTATCTTTAGGCCTGGTAGTGACTAGTCATGATATGGAAGAGGGCGACCCAACAAATGAAAAAGTGGGTTTATGACTTGGAATTGGCCTTTGGACCTGTGGCCCTCTAAAGTTTCTCTCTCACTTTCCTGTCCTTCCACTACCAGAGGTGAATGCAGAGTGCTTAATAAACTTGGTGTCTGTTTCGACTGAATTAGCTCTCTGGTCTCTTCTGATGAGACGTGAACATCTGCCTATCAAATACAGCCTGGTTCTCCTGTGCCTGCTGGAGTCAGACATTAGGCAGCCAGCAGTTGCTTATGTGACTGCTAATGGATGTACACATCTACTTTTTAACTACACAAGTTGGGAGACATGGGGGGAGTGTCAGGTATGACTGAGATATTAAGGAATCCAGTGGGCGAGCAGCCATCACCCACATGAGGGTGGTGAACAGCACCACCTTGCCCAAAAGGCTAGTTTCCGGGGAACTGTTACAGCAATCCCAGAAAACAGTTACTGTTTCTGTTTCTTATTTATTTTGACCGTGAAAAGAGCCACCACTGTCAGAGCCTGACAGCCAGTAGACCTCCTGTGTTTCCAGACAGCCCACATATTCAAGGCACCTATAGACTATTTCTCATTTCCAGAGGTACATGGCCCATTTTCTATGTCGGCCTGACACCAACTCCCAATTTGCCCTCAGACTTACACTCAAGTCCTGTATTACTGTCAATTAGAGGTCCGCAATCGCCAGCTGTAATATCAATCCCTAGTACATTTCAGATAAGGATGGTACTAGGTTTTCACTGGCTTTGCATCCTACCTGTTTTTTGGCCACATTTCTTCAAAAGAGTTTGAGTACCTGTGCCACATTCAAAGTATTTATAAACCTCCTCATCCGAAAAACAAAATGCAAAAACTAAGGTGTTAATGCATTTGAACATAACAACTCAGTAAGTCCAAGAAAAACAACTTTATTTTAAAAAGGTCAAGTGTTGAATTAAAAGGGTGTCCTAATGTTCTAACATGTCGGAGTATACAATCACTAACATCAATCCAGTTCAACAAATAGCAGACACCATAAGGTGCTGGTGCTGTTTTGGTTATACTTTCAAAGCTTCATAAAATGTTGGGCACTCTGAAAAGAATACTTTGTTCACTGCATCTGAAGAGAAATACTACAGCAGGGTGCCATTACCCTTTTGTTAGCATGGTACAAGCAGCATCCTGCAAAGTAGCATAAAATGTAAGAGGTTCTCCCCAATTTGATTACCAGATGAGGAAATTGTTGGTATCAATTCTAAGGCATTCCTAGACAAGCTTTTCAGATTCAGTTAAGTTATCCTTTCTCTTGTTATAAAACGTCTAGCATGAACATTTGGGGTAGCTTCAACATATGATTATCTTCCACTAAAGGAAGTTAGGGAAACACATTCCTGAAATGAGCACATCTCCCATTTTTTTATTTGCGTTGACAATACATATTAAGTTCAAACTAAAATCTTTTAGCTTCAAGAAAACACTTCCTGGGGGGTGCCTATGATCTCCTTACCGACTGCAAAGTCCAATTTCCAAAGATAGTTGTTTTGCAATTCTTCAAATGTGTTTTTGTGGCTTAATACCAGAACCAGAAAGATTTCATATAACAAGCAAGTTACTACGGATTCACATTTTTGCCTAATATAGATCAGGTTTTGGTTTCCAAATACGTTTTAAGGGCTGTACACTCAAAGTATAGTAAACCACAGCCTTGCTAGTTCCTTAAGGACATATTATGTTCTCTTTAACAAACAGAGCTTGTAGAATTTCCTACCTCGTAGGCCAACATCTCAGTCAAAGCTTACTTAAACTCCAGGCTTGTGCATATATACCTGACTAAGGCATCTCCACAATAAGTAATGATCCTGAAAAAAACATGAGTCTGGAACTGTCCACAATATGCTGTCATTATGAAAAAAAATTATGGGCAAAGGGAATAGGTCTGCAAACTTTACTATTGAGGCGAGCTGCTAGGTCCTCACCAATCAAAAGAAAAACATTGCCTTAAAGCAAATATATATATTTTTTGTCTCCAAAACTAAACATTGGCATAGTAGTCCCCAGCATGGAGGGGAAATAACTTCATGTGCTACTTGTGAAAGAACAGAACTCATAATGAAGATAGTTAATGGGTGAAGTGGGCTAACCCATTATCACCACCATACCACCAGCAGTCCAATGTTTGAAGAGGGCTGGCTGAAAGTAACTATAAGCAAGTATGTTACATATATAATTTTAGTAAAATCAAATAGTGTTGGCTAATGCCAGACCTAAAAATATAAATGGCCTTCTATCGCTACCTACCTACTGTTGGTGCAGCACTCTTGTCCAACTCACAGTTGGAACATGTGAGTTCAGTGATGATTCTTATGACCCCCGTGTCTGCCTGTATAGGCTGCTGTGGTGTGCAGCCTGTGCTTTTGTTTGTTGACAACACAGAAATAAAAGACAAATCACTCAAACTGACACACTTAAGAATTGCCCATTGTTTCAGCAAAATATTGCCGACTGAAAGCAGAAGAAACAGTATATAAATCTTTCTAGTTTAACGGTAGTCTAATAACATATGGAGTCAACAAAGGCTCAATTCACAAAATGTGCTTGCTTCTCTTTAGGCTCTATAAAACTAAAGCAAGAATGCCTGCCAAAAAGAAGAGTTTTTTTTATTTTATTCGAATCTTGCAATGCTATATGAAACAAAGACAGTACATTTTTTAGGATTCTTTTCATATCCAAATAGAAAAGAAGTGAAAGTGAGCTGCCTGAACAGCAAGCAGAATATTAGCTTTAGTTGATCATGTAAGTCGATAACAGTTGCGCAGAAGGGCTGGGCAATGTTTAGTAGTATGAATTGGAACTTTCGGTCATACATGCTAGATCCTCTTCAAAGTGCATTAAACTGCCAGCGCAACATAGCTGTTTAATGCCTTTGAAGCAACATAAAGACAGAGCTGGTCAAATGCTATCTGCAAGAACAAAGAATGTAATAACTGATCAGTACTTCTAGAGTTGTCTAGTTTCTGAAGGGTCAGAATGTCCTTTAATGAGTCATAAGCTGCTAAAAGTATACTGTACTGTTGCCTAGGTACTGGAGGATTATTTGAATGTTTGGGAATATTTGCCCGAGATCCATGTGTAACCAATATCAAAGGCACGTTTTTCAACGGAATTAAATCAAATGTTCAATCCATTGTGTCTTCCTTCTCAGTGATGCCAGTTATGCCTTTCTTTATTACTATTATTAAAATTATAATTATTAGCAATTAACGTCTGAGTGTGGCCCTTCTCAAAGATCAAATATCACAAGTATGTAATAAACGTTATCAGGAGTGAGATCATTAGTGTTGAGAGGATCAATTCCTTAGGGGGCCCCTTTGGTGTGCTGAAGGTATTCTTTACCTGCTAGGATCTGGATGTCGGTTTAATGTCAATTGATGCACGTACAATTTGCAATGCAAACACACAAATCTCAATTAGTTATAGAATGCACACTGACATGCAATCCCAAACACAAAGAGAGTACAAATAATTTTAAAACATTAGCCCCTATTAGATCAAACTGACTGGGAGAATCAAGTACATATAGAGTCACTGAAGATATGAGTAGTGGCAAGGGGGTAGAGGAAGGCATTGGTTATATTTCAATAAGAATGTCCTACAGTGTTGAAGGTCCCCAGACTTTTAGGGATGTTAGGTTGGGTGATGGGGTGTACACTGAAGATAATCCATTCTCGGTTAAAATATTGTCGTAGAACGTGGCAGGGATGAGAAGAAGGTTGCTGATTGGGGCCATTTTATTGATGTTTCGGTTATCTGCATCTTCCAAGAGACTTACACAGGTAGGGGTTTACGTCTTATTGCAATAATATAGTACAGCAAGGCAGAGGAAGATCATCGGGGGGCTTAGAAATTTAGGTCAAAGTTTCGATTCAATGCATAATTACCCCTATTATTATAAATTCACCAGATCTAATTAGCAGTTAGCTTGAAGCTACCACCAGGAACGACCCTCAAGATTTTTAATGTATACAACTGGGTGGAAGGCCACACAGCTGAATCCATGGTGATAATGGAGCTAGAGAATAGTGTAATAGTAGCTGGGGATTGAAATACCACTATGGAACCCCTAATAGCGTCCATCCCAGAGTTGACATCGGAACTAGATTCCCAGTGGCAGATCCTGTAGATAGAACTTCCTCCTGTGAAGTAGACTGCTACAGCAGCACAAGTAGTGGCACTGACGCTCAATGTCGATCTGCAAGCAGCTAATGGAAGGACCCTTTCTGATAGAGAGGGCCAGGTAACCAATACTAGACCAGGTCAATCGAGCAGAATTGATTATTTTCTAATTAATGTAGGGCTCTGGCCCTTCTCGAAGGCGGGTTTTAAAAGCAAAGTTAGCACGGTACACCAAGTCTTAGGTTTTATATGTATTTTTTGGAAGACATCAGTAATCAACAGGGTTAAACTTTATGCTGCTTTGTTGATTTATGGACTGCCTTCGACCTGACCCCAGAGCTAAGCTATGGAAGATTCTTGACGAAATGAGCATCCCTGCAAACCTATTGAAAATACTGGTGTGGCTTGAAACAAAAAACTATGCGCAAGTGAGGCTGGCAAACACAGGCAACTGATAAAACCCTTGAGAATAAAGCACAGAGTTAGACTGTAGTTTCACTGTACATTAATAGGGAGGTGAAGTATCCGAACAAGGATGAGTGTTACTTGCCAAAGGTGGGTAGACGAAGGGTGCCAACCGTACTTTTCGCAGATGACACCCTACTGCTTTCAAAATCTCCCCCAGGGGCTCCAGAGGTTTTAAACAATTTGAATATGTTTTGTGTGGAGTGGGGCTTGGAAATGAAAATCTAAATTTATGGTGTTTATCAAGGTAGGTCAAAACAGCTATAAGAGGCATTTGACAGAAGGGAGTAACATGATTGATCAGGTGTCCCATTTTGACTACCTTGCTTTGAGGCTCACTCTAAATCTAAATTAGGCCATTCAAGTTCAGAAATCGTACTCAGCATTAATCAATACACAGCCTCAATAGCCAAAATACACCAATGAACAACTTCTAGGAGTGCTGCACCGGCCTTAGATAATTACAACTGTAAGGCCTTGGGTGCAGCTTTGTATGGCTGAAAAATCAGGAGATTTGTGAGCATTCAATCTTTATCAATAGTAGAAACTAAGTTTATTAGATTGCTCTCTAGATTACCTACAAGCACTTCAATGATTCTGCTATGCTTAGATTTGGCACGAAGATGCATTGCCCAAAAAGCTGAGTGCAGAATGCTGACATAATGGCATCGACTATATTCAACAGCAGCTTTGAACTCTTACTGTGCGGGACTCAAAGACCCTATGTCCCCTGTATGTGCATGCAAAATCACATGGTTGAATTCTGCATGATTGCTACTAGGGAAGGTGGGGGCTGAAGAATCTTTGGGTCTCTCCAGAAGAGATGTGTCCAATCTCAAAAGCTAGTTTAAAAGCAATCTACTAGGAAATTGCCACTATTCAAGCAACTGAAGGTTTTAGAGGTTCTTCAACAAGGGAATTTTTTGGTGTGAGACCATTTCTGTGCTACAAGCCAACCATAGATGAGATCACTGCTCTGTTAGCATGTAAACTGTACATTTAGTTCAGGTACAGGACTGTGCCAATCAAAAAAACCTTCAGCAATTGGTCAAGACCTGTACCAGGGGAAATCTATACACGGTTTGTGAAAAGACCACTGAATCTCTAACACACATTTTGTTTTTTTGTCCAGTATATCAGGATCAAATTTGGCTTTACAAATCAAATTGTAAACTTCAAATCAACAATATACCCAATAAATATCAATAACCTATGAAATCCTTGTGCTCTTTCAGGGAATGCACTGCAGAGATGGCCCCTTGTTTACTATCAGGCTTGGGGAAAATGATGGTGATAAACATTGTTAATAATGTTCACCATATATAAGTGAATTGATTAGGCTTTCCGTGTTTTCTGTCACCTACCCAGTCGCTTGAGTAGATTTTTCAGGCATTTTTGCATTTTAGGCCTGAATCAACAAAACAAAATGATTAATTTAGATTTGCTGCACAGTGCAAACAATTATCAAGGAAAACTCCCGATAGCAGGGGTATAAGGTGTAGAACTACCTACAAATAAAGCAGTACTTCATTACCAAATGCTCATTCACCTTTATTACTCTAAATCCCTTGAAGTATATGACTTAATCCTATGAACAATTACCATATGAATGTGCAAGTTTACACACATAAGTCATACACCCTCATTTTATTATTAGATAGAATACATGTTTTTGTTCTATCACATACTTAAAACTAATATTATCAAACAAATACAGATCCTAGGATGAAAACAAAATATCAACTACATTCATTCAATGTTCCTAAAACAAGATAAGCTAATTTAAGAAACAAAATTCACGTTTCTTCATAAATTATGGCTCTACTTACATAGTCTTAATAAAGACATGCAGCCTCTGATTTTCTCCATATAAGTGGCTCAGTCATCATAGTATTTTCTACATGTTTCATTTTAACAATTGTTTGTATGTAATTATAAGAAAACATAATATACTTTCTGCATTGATATATTTAGTTGCACATAAGAGAGACACTTACTTGAGCCAAAAATGGCCTGGCACTGGGCATCATAGTACTGACAAATTCCATTATAACAATAGGATTTATTGCTCTGACAAGGATGTCCGTTCTGAATAAAGACATCAGGTTGGCAAAATGGGGATGAGCCATTGCAATATTCCGGAAGATCACATTCATTAGACCTTGACCGACATTCTGTGCCACCTGGAAGGAACTTAAGAACAGAAGGACATGATGGTTAAACTTCAAAGTGTCTTTTAAAAAAAGGTAGCCACGGCAAACCGGCAATATGGGGGTTCACCTAACAGCAGTTGGTTTAATGATGCATGCATGAGGGCTAAGACTGAGTTAAGGAAGGCTATACTGGCCGGGTATACGGGGGCAATCAAACAAGCAAGATTCACGTATAAAAAAATAATCCTACAATCAAAGAAAGCTTGGGAAGATGCTATTTGGCAGGACTTGCTAGATGCTACTAAAACAAACAACAATACGCTTTTTTGGGAACTGCTGACTAAGCACGAGAGAGGGGGTAGGTTTATACAAAGGAACCATATTCAACCTGGTACCTGGGTGGATCATTTCTCTCTCTTGTACGAAGGAACTGCCTCCACTGGGACTGTCGATTGTGAGAAAGTGGGATTATACCCCCCAATTTCACCCAATGCTAACCTTGCCACTTCTCCGTCCAGTGGGAATCTATTTAACTCTGAAAGCTATATTTGCTTTTCTCTAGAAGAAACTGCAGACGCCATTAAATCTCTAAAGACAGGTAAAGCCCCAGGCCCTGATAAAATTCCAGGTGACCTTTATAAATCAGAGTTACCCATCTGGACCTGGTATATTAATATGCTGTCAAACAAAATCGCAAAAGGAGGACAGATCCCTGAGACGTGGAAGGGTGCAGAAATTATTCCAATATATAAAAAGGGCAACGTAAATCTTCCAATTAACTACAGACCGGTCAGTTTAATTGACAACCTACAAAAAATTTTTGCAAAACAATTGTTAGTTAGACTGACGAGTTGGGTGACGGAGCAGCAGATCCTATCACCACTTCAGGCAGGGTTCCGCTCTAGAGTTAGCACGGTTGACCAGGCATTTAGGTTGACCGTGCTACACTGGAAATATGTAGTCTTGGCAAAGCAAACACTATATGTCACTTTTGTAGACCTGCGCTCTGCCTTTGACCTGGTACCTAGAGACAAGCTTTGGGGAGTGCTACACAAAAGAGGGGCACCATCTGATATCATTCATTTATTAACACGTATGCATGAAGGCACATACGCTCAAGTAAGATGGGGTAACCAAGGCGAACTGACTAACAAGTTTCCCATTAAAAGAGGTGTTCGTCAGGGATGTGTCCTAGCGCCACTTTTGTTTTCTTTATTCATTAACGAGGTGGTCCAAGAACTCATGACATGCCAGAATGATGCTCCCAGCTTAGGCAATCAGAAAATCCCAATTCTTCTTTTTGCGGATGACTCTCTATTGATCTCAAAGACCCCTATGGGGCTGCAAATTCTTGTGGATAGATTTAAATCATTCTGCTGGAATTTTGGTTTAGAGCTGAACTCGAAGAAAACAAAATTGATGGTGCTTCGCTCTGGCTCTCGTAAGAAGTGTACGATCAGGTTAGATGGAGCTATTTTGGACCAGGTTAGCTCTATCGACTACTTGGGTGTGAGGCTTACAGACTCACTCCTCTGGGACGAACAAGTCGGTAAGAGTGGCGGGCTTTTGCAACATCGGGCAGCATCCATATTACGCCTTTACAGGAATACGATCGCTAAAGTTGTGTCTCCAGCAGTAAAGATCTATGTGGCCAAGGCACAGGGTGCTGCTGTTTATGGTGCAGAGATTTGGGGCATGACAGATAGCAGTAGGATAACTAAAATTGAGAATAGCTTTGCACGGGCTCTATGTGCTTGTCCCACTAGCACCCCATTAATCCCCCTTTTTTTAGATCTAGGGCTTAAACGTATAGCCGATTTGATTATCTTACGGCCCCTACTATATTGGGTGAGGCTTTGGGTAGTTCCTGAACTGGCTATATATAAGTCTTCCCTATTAGAATTGTTAAAAACCTCTAACTCCATGTCCATACCATGGATCAAACACGTATCTAGTTGGTTTTGCATGCTTGGACTGAGGAACTTCTGGGAGAATCCCCAGCAACTTGTGAAGCCCCATGTAAAAGTATTGAAGAGAGCTTACTGGTCCCACATATGTAATAATTACATTTCTCAGAAATCGAATGGTCATTTAACTAACTCGTTTATTGATTTTAAATGGTACCCTGAGTTTGAACCATACTTAGATACAATACCTGATTTGTTAGGCAAAAGTTTGTATGCCAGATTTCGATTTGGAACATTACCCCTGAAGGCCTTAACGAGCAGATGGGGACCTAAGTCAAGCTCTGATACCTGTCCTGTATGTGGCATTCCTTCCGAAACAGTAGAACATTTTATGTTTTTTTGTCCCGCCTATTCAATCCCAAGGTTTAAATGGATATATAAAATCTGTAGGGAATTGAATTTAAGGAAATGTTTTTTAGCTTTGCGGATCTTAAAAAGCCACAATTCAAATGTGACAATTTACGCAGTAAGTAAGTTTTTAGCAACAGCATGGCGGATACGCACTTTTTATTTACAATGAGTTGAAATTGTTTTAAGACGGGCAACATGGATCATTCTTTTTTTAAATTTTTCTATGACATTATGGTTTATATTATTATATTATATTGTATTGTATTGTATTGCTTTGATGGTCTGTTGGCCGAATAAAGCTTATGTGAAACACAAACACACAGAAGGACATGTACATATAAAATGTCTATAGTAATAGGGCTCCCAGTTTAAGATTGCAAAAAATCAATGGTGTGTAAACCTGACATAATATAAATATATATGTGTGTGTGTATGTATATATATATATATATATATATACACACACACACACACACACACACACACACACACACACATAAATATACACAATTGCTTCAATGAAAACATGTTTCAGTCTTGCCCTTTGACCTGGGGCATAAATATATACAAACAATATAAAGGTACACTGTTCCAAAAATAGAAAAGAAGAGATTGAAAACAGGGAAGACCTATATTCTCAGGAGCAAGAGCCCTCAAGCATCACTCTGGATGACTGGTATCATCATCGGGAATTGCTCCTCACTAGGCCGGCGCTGCAATACCTAGTGGGCTCCCCGAAGTGGGGGCTCTCAGCCGAATTCTGAGATGGTGACTAAAAAGTTTTTATAGTGCAAGACAAGGGTGCTGTAAGTCACCGTCGAAGAAAAAAGAGGTAAGAAGGAATTTGAAATTGGTTATTCATCCATAAACTTCATCATTTAATTAGTCAAATATAACAAGGATGAAGACCAAGGTTAAAAACAATTTAAAGTTAGGTTGAGGATTATGCTCATACGCCTTTCAAAAAAATAAATAAATGTATTAGAGAGACCTAAAATTTTAAGGCACCTCTATTTTACGGTCGACATGTTTCGCGTCTGTTGGTCTATACAGATCCACTGACGCTTCATCAGGACCTACGTAACTAAGGAAACAGACCTCTTTGGAAATATATGTAAAACCAGTCACTTACTTAAGTTGGCTAATAGTACAGGTTGTCGGGAGGCGGTCTCCGAGGTTAGGTCTGAATGTAGGACCACTGACCAAAATAATCGTCACCATGAGTCCTAGAGACGCCTTACCCATGGAACCTGTTCTCGAGTATGGGGTGGGTACCTGTACTATTAGCCAACTTAAGTAAGTGACCTGTTTTACATATATTTCCAAAGAGGTCTGTTTCCTTAGTTACGTAGGTCCTGATGAAGCGTCGGTGGATCTGTATAGACCAACAGACGCGAAACATGTCGACCGTAAAATAGAGGTGCCTTAAAATTTTAGGTCTCTCTAATACATTTATTTATTTTTTTGAAAGGTGTATGAACATTATCCTCAACCTAACTTTCAATTGTTTTTAACTTTGGTCTTCATCCTTGTTATATTTGACTAATTAAATGATGAAGTTTATGGATGAATAACCAATTTTAAATTCCTTCTTACCTCTTTTTTCTTTGACGGTGACTTACAGCACCCTTGTCTTGCACTATAAAAAAAATTTTGTCACCATCTCAGAATTCGGCTGAGAGCCCCCACTTCGGGGAGCCCACTAGGTATTGCAGCGCCGGCCTAGTGAGGAGCAATTCCCGATGATGATACCAGTGATCCAGAGTGATGCTTGAGGGCTCTTGCTCCTGAGAATATAGGTCTTCCCTGTTTTCAATCTCTTCTTTTCTATTTTTGGAACAGTGTACCTTTATATTGGTACTATTATAGGGAGATTATACACTGGACCAGCAACACTCCCAGTCCCTCCTTTTGTGTTAGTGATTTGCATAAATATATACATCAGCCCATTCATCCGGAAATCTAAGTTCGGTGTGCTGTGAATATAATAAATTAAGCACCAGTAATCATTTAGCTGAATACATACTTTGAAATAACTTTATGTTTCTTAGGCCCTTCACAACACTGTTAACTTTGTCCAGGGATTGAATACATTTTTATTTTCTTAGTATTTCAAAATGAAAATTTTGGGATTCGGAAAAGAAAATACTGTATCAAGGAAGCTACCAGACGAATTGAACAACTCAATTTGCTACACACTGCTTACATTACAAAAACATGCTTGTTATTTGCAGGTGGAGGGGATCTCTAATTGCATTTGAAGCGTGATGTTGAGAGGGGAATTATTGTACCACAACTGGTCTGTTTGTAAGAAGATGCAAAATCATTATGGCGGTGAACTCGAAAATGAATGAGATATTGGAACCGCACACTGTCAACAGCAAAACAGGCTATTCCCTGTACTCTGTTTTGTCAGTAGAAAATTACTACTGGGTATCATTCTATCGATTACGAGTGAGAGCTCTGTAAACCTGCAGACATGGCATGTGGCTTTAATGCCTGCAGAGTAGCCTTCTTCACTGCATCTGCATCAAATCCTACACTATATTGAGACTACTGAAATCTCTGAAATCATCATGATTGCTGTGGCCATCACCTCAGTTCATCTGAATTGTTGTGATGGTCAACAGTGTAGCACTCTATTAATAACTGAATAATTGTATTATTACAAAGTATTGTAATTTCTGGAAAAGGTGGGCCTTATGGCTTTTGATTTGAACGTAAAGTCATTTTGCCAGAACCAAGGTCTGGATTACAATCCCCAGCAAGCCCCATAACAATAGGAGGTGGCAGGGAGTGTTGTGGAGTGCCAGTTGGGTGCAACAAATGTCCCGCTTTCTTCCGGCATTGCAGAACCCACCCAGACGAAGACCGAGCCCTTCTTCACCTGTCATCACCTGAAAGAGACTGGGCTGGGCCACTCCCCTTACATCTTTTCCAAGGTACTGTTGTCTCATTTTCCGATGAGGGTTTTCTTCTTTTTCTTAAGACTGTATTTTGTCCTACTGTTTCAACATGGGGAAAAGTAAATCCTCCTTGATCCTGACGCTTCCCATGTAAGGAACTACATTGGATGGTTTCCTACAGCAGGCAGTGGGGGCCATTAGTCAGGAGTTTTCAACCGATGCCTATCCTGTTCCTCACCCCATGAGCATCTGCCTGAGTTAACCACTTCTGATGGGGCGCCAAGTATGTCAGGTAGGAGGCTAGGGATGTCTAAAATTCTTATCAGTGGCAATAGCGTCTTAGCGGGGGTGTCTGCCAGGTTTCCTGAGGGGGAAGAACTTTAACTTCAACCTTACACCAAGGATGTTAAAACAAGAGGTAAAGTGGGTAAGTGGGAGAGAGTGGAGAGTGGGGCTAGTTCAAAGAGACAATGCCTCGACCCATCAAACCTAACTCCAAGCCTTGGCCTAAACTTTGGGGAGAAGGCTGGGATCTGAGCCCTGCGATAAAGGAGGACCTGTGTTATTGTGTCCTAATAACTATTGCAGGCTTACTGAAGCTGATCCTGGATAGCCTAGAAAAGACTGAGATGGAGCTGGTTAAACTGAATCTTGCTTGTGCAGTGCAATCCACTCCTGAGGTGCCTCCTGCTGACACCCCTGCAGGTCCAAACCTACTATCTAAGGGCCTCATGGTTGTCTAGCCCATTGCAAGCATCTGCAGAGCCCATCGTCTTCTAAATGGCTGCTTGACCAAACAAGGGAGGACAGAAGTAGGTCAGCTTGGAAGGAAGTCAGCCCACATCGCATTCAGGAAGGGAGAGGAAATGTTTTGGAGAGAGCCACAGGGCATCCTGGATAATTATTACCCACAGCTCCCACCAGAGTGAACACCGTATGCCTTAGTGTTGAACGATGTTCCGGTTTTAGTCCCTCAGCAGCTAGAGGATTTTTCTACCCTGACAAATAAAGTTATTTATTGGTTAAGGGCAAAGACCGGGTGGTCACCGACTTATATAGGTAGACTTTAATGACTGGAAGGACACCTGGGGTTAGGCCTGGAAAGAAGGACGTTCCGGCGATGGTATCATTATCAATTTTAAGTCGCCTAACCTGGTCGAAGAATTGTTATCCCAGTATTGGGGCCCAGATTCTATCCAGGTCTTACCACTGGGCTACTATTTCAGGCCAAAGGTTCTTTCCTCTTGAGCTGTGAAAGAAAACCCTGTGCATTCGGGGGCTGTGAGTCAAACCTCTAAAGTTGAAGTCCGGAATTCTTTTGTTGAACCACTTGCATCCTTGAAGGATTTAGACTGACTTCTCCCTGGCATGGATGGGGTTACACAGCATGGATCTCAGCCTGTTACAAGATGAATGCAGGACCATGTGCTTGTAGGGCAGGAGGTACAGTGGGAGATCAGTTCTCCTTTGGCCCGATGCCGGATTCTGGTAGCGAAACACCAATCATGGAGCACCACAAGTTGCGACTCAGCACAGACAATAACACCACCATCAAAGGAACCCTCGACTACAGAACCCCTGGCCCCGGCTTCTGTCATGCCATTCCAGAAATCATTCCTCCTCCACCTCCCAAAGCCATCAACACCGAACACTACAACTTCCTCAGAGACCTTAACTTTCACCTGGCCGACCCAAACAGCCTATTCTTAGGCACCACCACAAACCCCTGTCCGCATTACATTTTTAACCTCAGCATCAACAGCATCTGCAGCCAAATCATCCAACCCCAATGACTTCAAAAACGACAGGCTGATCTGCCTGCTCCCCTTCACAGCAAAAGTAATAGAGAAAGCCAGCAACTCACACATCACCTAGAAGACAACAACCTCCTGGACCCATCTCAGTGTGGATTCCATTCCAAATAGGATGGAAACCACCCTCATCGCAACAGACATCAGAACCCTCCAAGGCCAAGGAGACTCTGCTGCCCTCGTCCTCCTTGACCTCTTAGCGGCCTTCGACACAGTCTCCCTCTACACAGTGCTCAAGAGACTCCATCATATCAGCATCGAAGGCAACGCTCTGAAATGGACTGCATCATTTCTCTCTGAACAAACCCAGAGAGTCCTCCTCCTGTCATTCACTTCGCAACTCAAGCCCGTCATTTGTGGAAACCCACAAAGAGCCTCCCTCAGCCCCACCCTCTTCAATACCTACATGACCCCCCCGGCCAGCAACTTACGAGACCATGGACTGAATATCATCTCCTATGCAGGTGACATGCAGCTGATCCTCTCACTTTCCAAAGACCATACCTCGGCTAAAACCAACTTCCACCTCTGCATGACCAACATTGCCGACTGGGACAACAAGTTTAAACTGAACACAGACAAAACTGAAGTTCTACTGTTCTGCAACACTGCTACTCCTGCTTCTCTGTGGGATTACTCCTGATGGCCCCAGGACCTAGGGACCCACCCCCGCACCAACAGAACATGCCCTTACCTGAGAGTCATCATCGGCAACAAATTAAGCATGAAGAACCAAGTCAACGCAGCATCCCCCTCCTGCTTCTGCACCCGCTGTTGTTACATAAGATTTTCAAAGGGCTTTTCACCGACACCAGGAGCACCATCACGCAAGCCCTTGTCACCGGCCACCTTGACTACGGAAACGCTCTGTATGCCGGACTCACTACAGACCTACCAAAAAGACTCCACATCGTCTAGAACACAGCGGGCAGGCTCATCCTTGACTTCCCAAGTCGGACCCACATTTCTTCACACCTCAGGAACCCACACTGGCTCCCCGTACACAACTGATGCCAATTCAAGTTGCTGACACTCACCTACAATGCCCTATATAACCAAGGGCCAACCTGCCTCAACCACCGACTGAACTTTAGCAAACCCACCCAGACTCCTGCTCTCTGTCTCCCCCTACCTTGCCCACACATCCCGCATTCGCAGGAGCAACTAAGACCTTTTTCTACCTGGCAGCAAAATCCTAGTGCAATCCGCCCATCAATCTAAGGACATCTGCCTCCATCCAAAACTTCAGAAAGCAGCTCAAGATCTGGCTCTTCTACTGACCTACGCAGTAGACACGGAGCCTGGATACCCTCCTGGGTGATTAGTGTACCAAACAAATCTTTGATTGATTGACTGATTCACAGTCCTGTGCGGAAAAAGGTGGGGGTTAAGGTTTTCATCATGGAACACTGCTGGACCCCATATTAAGTTAACAAATACTGATTGACTCTGTTATTGATAATGTGGATATTATGAGATTGCTGGATTCCTGGTATTTAGATGAATTTAGTATTAATGGTTATCACTTCTTTTGTAGTGCAGCTACCCCATACATCTCCGGGCGGGCTACCTATTTGAAATTCAGTACAGTTATCAGGTCCCTCATCCAGAATCATTAGTGTATCACTGAGCTTTCAAAGGGTTTAAATCAGACTTCATACTAGTTCAATTTGATTTTGATTAATCTCTATAATAATGTTTTTGACCAACATGCGGTGGACATATTTGTAGGGATGGAGAATGCTTTATATGGTTTTATAGAGAATTATATCTGTGAGAAAGTAGCCTCTTTCTAGCATGGTTACCCCCATTTTTGGCCAGTTTGTGAGTGTTTGTCAGTGTGTTTTGCATGTCTCACTGGGCTCCTGCTAGCCAGGACCCCAGTGCTCATAGTTTGTGGCCTATGAGTGTTGTCAGTATGCTTAACTGTGTCACTGCAGTTCTGCTAACCAGAACTCCAGTGCTTATGCTCTCTCTACTTACCTAATTTGTCACTATAGTTTAGTGACGCCATATTCCAATTCTGATTGGCACACTGGACCCCCATATAAGTCCCTAGTATAAGGTACCTAGGTACCAAGGGCATTGGGGTTCCAGGAGATCCTTATGGGCTGCAGCATCTCTTTTGCCACACATAAGGAGCTCAGACAAACCTTTCTTCCGGACTGCCACTGCAACCTGAGTGAAATAGTGCCCACACTATTTTACAGCAATTTTCACTGCACTTAAGTAACTTATAAGTCACCTTTATGTCTAACCTTCATTTACTGAAGGCTAGGTTCAAAGTTACTATGTGTGAGGGCAGCCTTGCACTAGCAAAGGTGCTCCCACGTTGTCCAGGGCCAATTCCCCAGACTTCGTGAGTGTGGGGATACCATTACACATGTGCACTACATATATGTCAATACATATATGTAGCTTCACATAGCTAACTCCGAATATGGCCATGTGAGGTGTCTAAGATCATGCAATTGTCCCCCCCATTCCAAATCTGGTATTTGGGGGGCGGGGGGAGGGCAATCCCATGCACCCTGGGGGCTCCACCATGGACCTCCAGTACTACCAAACCAGCTCTCTGAGGTTTCCACTGCAGCCCCAGCTGCTGCCACCTCACAGACAGGTTTCTGCCCTCCTGGGGACTGAGCAGCTCAATTCCAGGAAGGCAGAACAACATTTCCTTTGGTAGGAGGGTGTTACACCATCTCACTTTGGAAATGGGTGTTACAGGCTTGGGAGGGCTAGCCTCCCTGAGCCTCTGGAAATGCTTTGCATAAGCCAGTCTACACCAGTACAGGGACCCCCAGTCCCTGCTCTGACAAGAAACTGGACAAAGGAAAAGGGAGTGACCACTCCCCTGTCCATCACCACCCCAGGGGTGGTGCCCAGAGCTCCTCCAGAGTGTCCCTTACGTTAGCCATCTTGGATTCCAAGGTGTGGGGACCCTCGGGAGACCTCCAAGTGGCCCGTGCCAGCAGGTGACGTCAAGAGACCCTTCCTGATAGGTGCTTACCTGGGTAGGTAGCCAAACCCCCTCTCAGGGCTATTTAGGGTCCCTCCTCTGGGTGTTTCCCCAGATTCAGCTTGCAAGACTCCTCCAGGACTCCTCTGCATCCTCTGCTTCAGCTTCTGACCGTCGGATCAACCGCAGACTTTTCCAGAAACCACTGGAACTGCAACAAAGTATCCAGGACTACTCCTGTGACCTGCAACTTCAGCTCCAGCCAGCATTTGCAAAAGTTTCAAAGGTGAGCATGCTCTGAGGGCTGCCTGTCTTCATCCTGCACCAGAAGAACCGAAGGAATCTCCTGGGGAATGATGGAGTCACTTTAATGCTTCTGCAGGCACCCTTCTGCTATGACGACTAGTACTCTGGGACTCCTCCTGACGACGAGTGTGCTCCCTGGAAACACAGGTGGTGGACCGGCGTGACCTAGACTGTCCTAAGGTCCAGCTGTCCAAATTTGGTGAAGGTAAGAGTTTGCCTACTTGTGCTGCAACAGTACCCCTGTGCAGTGTGTCTTCTCCAGCTCCTTGGGCTTCTGTGCACTTCTTCCAAGAATCCTTCATGCACAGTGTAGCCCAGGTTCCCAGCACTCCATCCTGCGATGCACAACTCGCCGAGTCGTTCTCTGGTGGCGTGGGACCTTCCTTTGTTGTGCTGCAACGACCGCACTTTGCATCTTTGTCTCCGTGTTCTGGGTCTCCCGTGGGTACTGCCAGGTCTTCTGTGGGTGCTCTGAAGTGCTGAGAGCCCCATCTGTCTCCTCAGCCCGAGTTGAGACCCCAAGGTCCCTCCTGGGTCCCGGCAACCTCATTTTGACACAAACTACGTAGTTGCGTGAACCAAGGCTTGTTGGCGGAATCCAGCGACACAAACAGCCTGCATCCAACAACTCGACCTGGGACATCACCTGCACCAAGCAGGAACCCACAGCCATCTTCTTTGGTGCTCTTCTGTACTCTTCTTCTTTCCGGAGAATCCACTTTTGCACCATCTTCTAGGTTAGCAGGGGCTCCTGTCCTTCCTGGCCGCTTCTTCAACTTCTGGAGTTGGTCTCCTCTCTCCACAGGTCTTCAGGTCCAGGAATCCATCGTTTGTTGACTGCAGTCTTACTTGGTTCTTGCAAAATCTCTTATCACAACTTGCAGTGTGTCCTGAGGAAACCTGCTGTACTTTACACCTGCTTTCCTGGGCTCTAGGGAGGGGTGCTTTACTTACCTTTTGTGTTTTTCTACACTCACAGAGCCCCTCTAAACACTACACTTGCCTAGGGGGGAATTAGTGATTTGCATTCCACTATTTTAGCATTTGGTTTGTGTTGCCCCTGGGCCCATTGCAATCTATTGCATTTTTTATTGTTTGCACTATTCTATGACTGTTTACTTACCTGATTTTGGTTACAAGTGTATATATTGTGCACAATACTTACCTTCAGAAGGTGTATTGCCTCTAAGATATTTTTGGCCTTGGGTTACTAAAATAAAGTACCTTTATTTTTGGTAACACTGAGTATTGTCCTTTATTGTGTATAAGTACTGTGTAACTATAGTGGTACTGCAGGAGCTTTGCATGTCTCCTAGTTCAGCCTAAGCTGCTCTGCTACAGCTACCCCTAAGACAGCCTAAGCTGCTAGAACACTGCCTACATTTCACTATTAAGGGATAACTGGACCTGGTATAAGGTGTAAGTACCTTAGGTACCCACTACAAACCAGGCCAGCCTTCTACAATATCTGGGAAATATTAATAGTCTAGGCTGGTGACTTCAACATTAGGCTGTATGGAAATAGTGAACTCCCACCCTATGGTGCTAATAAGGACAAGGATGGGGGGGGGGGGACTCTGCACTTTCAACACACTCCAAATGTGGGAGAGCTTAAACAGGATCATGGCATCCAGGAATCTGGTCTTTGCCAAGGATTTTAGGGTGGATTGGCCAGCTCTGCTTTCCACTTATACTGGCGCCACTAAGGGAAGTGAGATAGACTTCTTTATCTTATCTAGATTCAGCAGAAATCATTTTGGGGTATGACGTTAGTGCTTTCTGTGTTACTGATCATAACCCTTTGATACTGGTTATTGATTTTTACCAGGGGGGCACCGCAGGAAGCCAGGCACCCATCCCATTAACCAACTCATGCAATAAGGGCATACATTAAAATGGGAGAGCCTAAATAAGATGTCCTTTGTGACTAACTTGGTCAAGGGGAATTTGTACTCTATTCTAACAGTGACATTGGCAGAGGAATCCCAGAGGGCCATTATAGAAGCTTTTTGTGCCCTCTGTCCAGACGTGGATAAAGGTCTGAAGAAGAATAGGGCATCAAAATGAAAGCCTCTTTTAGGATAGTTTAATCATGCGTGCACAGTGGCTCATAAGAATCTGACTTTGTCTCTTTCCAAAACTCCTCGTTCTAGAGAAGGTATTCAGAGGACACAGCAGTGTTACACAGCTACCCTGGATACCAGAAGATCTGAATTAAGAATGGCAGCCTGAGAAGAATTGGGAAAGGCTGTGAGGTAAAGGACAGTGCCGCCTTCTGGAAGGTTGTAAATCAGCCTTCCTTTTCTGAGTATGAGAAACCAACAGTAGATATAGTTATACCAATGGAAACCTGGGTTGACCATTATCCTGGCAGCAGCATGGCTGTCCGAGATTATAGCAAGATAGTAGTCCAAAATGTTGGGATGTATGACGTCCTTCGTGAATCAATTGAAGTAAAGGATACCATTGCAGCTATAACTCAAAGTCCTGCACTTAAAGCTCTTGGCGTCAATGGTGTCCCTCTAGATATTTTCAAAGGAAATATACTGCTTTGGGCTCCCATTTTAACCAATTGTTTAAAAGCAGCAATAAATGGGGAACTTATTCCCACCTGAAGTAAAGCCATAGTTGCCCCTATCTTCAAAAAGGGAAATAGAAACATGCCGGTCTGCTATCACCCGACTTCCCTCTTGGAAAGTTCTCTTAAATTTCTGGGAAGGATACTTGCTTCCAAATTATAAACCTGATTGCAGGAGAATCAGTGTTTGCTAAGAGTCCAGAATAAGTCCTGCTTGGGGGTCAACACAGTACATCAGTGCTTAAACCTTCAGTTGATCATTGGCAAATATGTAAAGGCCAGGAGGGGTTCAGTTCATTTCATGCTTATGAACATCTTCTCTTCCTTTGATGTGGTTAACAGGGTGAAGATGTGGGACAGCATTGCCAGGATGTGATACGACCAGAGTATAGTAGAATTAATACAAAAGATGCACTGGGATACTTCAATAAGGGTCAAGTAAGGCAAAGATGGTGAGCCTTCCTGAACATCAAATCGAGCTAGGGGTCAGACAATGTTGTGTCATGGCACCTCTCTTGTTTCTTATTTACATTAATGATCTAGAACCTTATCTGGCCAAAGCAGGGAAAGAACTGCCAAAAATAAATTCCAGAGCTCTCCTGGTTTTATTATAAGCAGAGGATGCAGTTTTAATGCTGAGAACCGCTAATAGACTACAGCTCCTTTTAGATAATTTTTATATTTTTATGGGGGGTTGGGATCTTAAACCAAATATTAAAAAGTCATTTGCAATGAGTATTGGCCCCAGAACCATGAAAACTAGGTATTTTTGTCTTGGAGGATCTGAAATTGTTAGAGTAATGACTTCTACTTATTTGGGATTTCCCCTAAATAAAATTTAACCTGGAAAAACTTGCATCATTCTAGGGCTGCCCAATTGCAAAGAACCGTGGAGTCGGCCTTCACCTTTGCCAGAAGACTCAGATGAAAGTCGACTGGATAAATGATTGATATTTATAGGAGCAAATGTATCCGTGGCATTATTAGGAGCAGGAGTGTGGGAATATAAAGGTCCTGGGCCACTACAGCAGGTACAAAATAAGTTTTGGCGCTGACTGCTGGCTGTGCCCCAATCTACACCTTTTTTATGTGTCATTCTGAGAGTGCTGTGTCCCCGCTGAATGATGAAGTTAAGCTGGAGCCCCTACTACTTTGGTTCCGGATTTGGAGGATGTGCTAGAAGATTGTCTTGCACTGGATAACGTTTACACTATTCCATTGTTTAGCTATATTAAGAAGGGAGATTTAGAGCTAAGTATGCTGGAATTCGTTGGGAAGCTTGTTAATTTAGACACAAATGTTGTATCTCTAGTGGAGGTGGCCTTTCAGCTACAGCAGAGGAGTTACCATGAGGCAAATTTTGAAAAACTGTCTGCAAGTGCTAATCATGATTCAATTCAATTATCTTATGGGTGTGAGTCTTCTCTTTTGTGGTTTTACAATATGAATGCCAGGTTTTATTTCACAAGAGAGCGATTTAATGTGTTTAACTTTTTAGTAGTTTTTCCTAGGAATGCAGGCTTGGGCACACTGTTGCCAAAATTCCCTGCAACAATGTTGTACAACGAAGCACAATGCATCTTTTTTTATTCTGTGGTTTATACTCCTATGCTAGAAAGTGGTACCTGACACTGATCTTTCACGCCTGTAAGATTAGCCCTCACAAGGTTGCGTCTGCATTTTTTGCAAAAGTTAGATAATATGGAATTCTGTGTTGCTGTGGTAAATTTTGTATGTTGTGCTTTGAGGATTAGAAGCAGGTATGGTTCAGAGTAATGTACCCTGAGTCTGGATCACAAATATTGTACATATTAAGGACTGTAGGTCAGTGGATTCTTCTGGACCTTCATTTAGGTTTTTTTACCATCAGTGGACTACTTCAGCTTTTTCCTGTATTCTTTTTAAATTGTTGCTGTATTTATCATTGTTGATGATGTTTTTTTTTAATTATGTTTTTCAATCCCATGCCGGTGTATTTACTTGTGATTTCTTTCTTCGTACTTTTATGGCCCAACGATGGCCAAATAAATTTTGTTGATGATGATGACTTGCACATCATTTGTATATTTATTTTTATCCAGAAGACCTCAGGATAGTCTGGATCTCACAAAACCCAAAGGACCCACATAAGGGATTTGGGTGGGATAAGAGAGATATGCTTTACCTTTTATATATGCGTTAGACACTATCCACAGAGGAGGTGCCTGTATTATTAAATCATTTTGGCCTATCTAAATCCTCTCAGATAATACATGTGTTCTTCTGTCAAAAGTAGGAAGAATATTGATCAAGTCACTTTAAACAACAGTAGGGATAACTTAATAGCACTGTGGCATAAATATAAATGTATGATGCCATTTTAAATGTACTTTCTTCTTGTTTCTTTTAAAAATGGGTCATAAGCGTTTCTATAGACTACACTCCTAAGCCAGGGAATTCAAGTCTTTATTGACAACAATATTTGTTGTTTCGTCATCACATCGTGATTCTAGAATCTATACCCTAATTTGTAACCGCTAAGGCTTCATCCTGGAGAACATTAGTATAGGGCGATTCAATGTCAAGTGTGCCAAGAATCCTGGCTCTCAATTTTATTAATGAAGTCCAAAGAGTCCCTTACAAAAGCCAGTCAAGCATACGAATGGTTTAAAGAAAAACAAAATCAACACATTGGGAAAAGATTTGAAAAGTGACTCACATGCAGAAATGATGGGTTTAACTGGAGGATTGTTTTTTATTTTATGCACTCTTAGAAGAATGTACATCACATGCATACAAGGATCATTCAGATTTAAAAACTCAAATTCCTTAGCACAAATCCATCCTTCCTCTAGGGCTGTTTTAGCTACCTGGTCTATTTTGTATACAAGGCCTTTAAAGGGGTCAGAGGAGATCAGACTGTAATGTCTCATTGTAAAGTACTTTCTGATCTTATTTTATTGGCTGGTTTCATTACAATAGTATTCTCTCCAGACTGCTTTTTCAGATTTCCTTTCAGCTTTTGACACACTGTTATTCAAAAAAGTTTCCTAGTGTTTAAGTTCTCTACTTCATTCAGAATCATGTTCAAAGGTGATAACTTGGGGGCATATACTCTGCGTAGGAGGACAATTAACAAATATATTTTTTAGCCGTGTGGCGTTATAGTCTGTTTTTCAGAGTCAGCAATCTTTGGCTGAAATGTACCAATCAACTGTAGCACTTCTGTTTGAGTATCAATACGATTCTTAATGGCCAGAAGCACGAAGGAAAGACCTTGACTCAAAAGCTGTGTTTCTAAAGCTGATAATTGTTAGTTCGATAAATCATAAAAAGGGACCTTCTCTGTCATGCCAGTTTGGGAAGAGTCTACCATCTGTCTTCTAGTTCTTACTTCTCCGGTCCAGTGTGCACACTCTCTGCCCCCTCCTATACCTCAATTGCTGCCTCTCACCAAAAAAGGCTAATTATTTGGATGAAGAAAATTCGAGCTAGGAATCTCAGATGATTCTTGACTTTACTCAGATGAAGTTTCTGAGGAGGTAATAAACCTTCTCCTTGACCTTCCTGGTACTGTAAATATTGATTGCTCAGATTATTTTTATATGTTTTTCGATGTATGGCAACATAGAGCTCTGCTTCACAGTTCTGGATCGCCTTTGGCTGCAAGAAGCGCACACGCCATGCACGACTTGGAGTTGTGCTCAGAGCCTAAAAACAAAAGGAAACTTCTTCTGTGGGTCCATCAGCTCTATCTGTTTTTGACAGTCACAGCATGGTTTGAATCCTGTATTTTTTTGTGAGGACATCATCCCCCTGGACACAGATTTCACTTTGAAAAATCATCAATACTGATAAAGAGGGAGCAGGGCTCCAAATCCATATTCCAAAGTGCTGAAGGAAAGGAACTGATGCTGGGGCACAGGTGGCACCTGGGGAATATTCTAAAGGTGAGCAATCTGCAGCTAGAAGTATCCACTAAAAATCCAGGTTAAAAGCAATATCAGAAATTCTAGTTTATGAAGTAAGATGGCAAAATCCATGAGGAGGTAACAAGGAAAATGTAGTTTTGACTGAAAGTGAGTTACAAGTTCAATCTGAGCATATGCAGGATTCATCTTCTGAAAAGGGACATTGTGGGAATATTTAAGCAAAATTTAAAGTCTGTACGAAGGCAACAAGGGAGAACCTGAAGAAGAGATGCCAAAGGATGACATATTATACACAAAATTCATACCTTTGCAATTATTTTTTAAATGAAAATACAATCTGTTGGTGAACGTAACTGCAGTAGAGGGACATCCAAAAAACAGACCATCAAAGTAAAGTCTGTAGAGGATGTAATTGTACAGGGCAACTATCAAGATAGACCTATCTCCATCTTTAGGTACATATTTGCCACAAATCTAGCATCTCATGTCTTCTGTTTAAAAAAGGAAATTATGGTTATAATATGAACTGTGGTTTCAGATTTCATCAATATTGTGTCCTGTTCAGCTAAACCAGTCAAATGTGATGCTTTTATGAGGCATATCACCAAGACACTTGGGGATTTGTTTCATTAAGGCCCTTTTCCAACTAAGGTCTGCATTTGCAGCCAGCCATATCCTCACTGCTGACACTGTGTGGTCAAGCAGGCGACGTGGCCTCCTAGTCCCACACAAAGCTGCCATATAACCCCCCCATCACAGCAGTTTTTCCTAACAAAGGGCTAGGCCTGCAATAAGAAGGTCTAATCATTCACCACTAATAGTTGGAAAGCCCAAAAATATTTCTGGACATGTGGTTGGTCTATACTTTCTTCACAGACTCTTGGTCAGAGTGTGCATAGGTAAATCCTTAAACAGCCACCTCACAGCAATGCGTGTGCTTCAGCACAAAACAAATCATGTATCCAATAGGCTGTATTTTGAAATGAGTATAGGAACTTAGGAAGTGTTATCCTTTTATAAAGTGTTGGCCAGCCCAGAAAAGAAAGCTATCATTTTGGCTAATACTGTACATTTTGCTAAATTTAATGAGCATCCTACAGATATTTAATTTTTTTTGTTTATCATGGTTGATAGTACTCACAAGCCTTTCTTTGCTACATGCTGTGGAAAACAAGTTGGTGGCTGCAAGATAGGAAGAATCATCTATTGGATGAGATAAAATTGTTTCCAAACCTCAAGAGAAAAAGAAGGCAATGTCTTTGCATTACTATGCCTCTACAGAAAAGTAACTTTTTTGTCCTTGGCAGAAGGTCACTGTCACTGAGCGTCATAACTTTAAACGGCTTGCACATCAAGATGGCCAGGTCTAAATGGAGGTTCCTAATTTGGAGCAGGATCTGTGGTAGGAGGGTGCAAATGGAGAAATATGTACTATGGTCCACATTATAACTGTTGGAGTAGTACCACAGTGGGTGTTATTAATACATGGGCATCAGTACTTCAGGGATGAGACAATACAGCATTATTATGAGTAATTCACATAAACATCCATCCATGGAATGCGAAATAAGGTAAGGAAATCATTGTTACCATGTGTCCTGATTTCCACATGAAATTCCTGAATTTTTGGCTTTTTTCAGAGACATGGGTTACGCCTTTTTTTTCCAGGGGTTACAATGGTAAAACCGCAATTGGCTGGATATTACCATAAGCCCAGTGCCAAAAGTGAATCCCTTTACTATTATACGCATCTATCTATATTATGAAGCCATATTCTGTAGTGTCATCATAAATTAAGGTTTTGACATATGGTTAAGTCTGAACATGGTGCAAAGGTACATGAAAAAGGGACAACATTAAAAAAATGCATTCTGCACAAGTCTGGGGATGGGCAAAAGAAGTTTATGTGTTCAACAAATAGCACAATAACACAAATAAAACAAGACACTTCTTGGACTTTTTTTTCATAGGTGGGAGACTTGTAGAATATGTTTTGATGGATAAGTGCTATCCTGGCAGTGCTGTTCGCGTTGATAGAAACAGGACTGACAACTCCAATGGATCTTGTGTTTTTCTAGGTTAAAAGCTTTTTTGCATTCATTATGAAAATAAGTTCTGCATTTAGTCTATAACACTGCATGAACGTGAAGAGAATATTGGAACTTGTTAATAGTCGGAGCAGAAGTGCAAGGATTTGGCACCTTCACTTCACTTTTGCTGTCCCAAGCGAATGCCATATGATGGCGTCAGAATCGACCAATACTTGCTAGAAGGGATTGTATATGTTTGTTGAGGTTAAACCAAAACCTGCCAGCAGGAGCAGCCCATGCTTTGCTACCACAGAAAAGTACAACACGGTCAGCATGAGTACACATCTTTCATGACAAAAAACAATTGTAGGACAAATATTTCAAGCAACAGCTTATCACAGATCATCTCGACTGCACAGAAAGCAGCAATAAATGATTCATGTACACACACACACACATACAAGAAGTACAGTATTAGCTGCAGGATCATGGAATCCATGCACACACTTAACATACTCTGAATTTTAGATGTAATTGAAACTACTTTAAACAGAAAGACTAGGTTCAGACTTGCGAACAGCAGTGAAAACGTTACTTGTACACAGAACACAACGCCTGCTTGAAAGGCAATCTTCTTTTACACTCAGAAATAGCCCAGCACAAGCAGCAAACTTCTTTCACACATGCACAATACTTACAGAAGGAGCTGCACGGGTACAATGTTTGCTCCTGTACTTAAAAAATGTGCAGCAGGCACAGAGTATTTCTAGCTTTATTTAAACACTCAAAATAAGTAACATCACAGATAACAAACAGCAGTGCAAGCTTTAATGAGGGATAGTATAAGGAGAATTGGCTGGGTGCAAAGGAGAGGTTGTATACTTTGCAGACACAGACACATGGTACAGCGATATCGAGGGTCTAGAATAATTTGTGTGCTAGTATAAGTGGATCACAGCACCTCTGAAAACTTGTGTGCTAAAGTTCCTTACAGATCATTCTAGAATCCTAGACCCTGGCATTAGATCAGTCAAGGATTACAGAATCGAAAGATCAAAGGGACTAAGGATCAGAACACCCATGATCAGAGCATGCAGGAGTCTCCACAACATGGCTACTGTGCATTACTGCACTATGAGGAGGATTTTCAATTAAGAGCTTATAAACACGTTCATTAAAACAAAAGTAACACGTTGGATCCATTCCCCTTGCAAATGTGTTGGAAGCAGTAATCCAAACAAATCTGATTTGTGTACACGTGTAGTCAAATAAAATATCTCATACTTGGTTCAGTATTACTTACCTGGGACAGGACAATCAGAAGATGAACCTTTAGCATACCATTTATTTAGACTTTATTTTTTAATACAATGAATGCTATGACTTACGCTTTAACAAGGTACCTTGGCAATTATAGACTGGAAGGCGTTATTGGAGCTCAGATCTGTTTAGTAACACTGCAATGTTTCTGTATGGCACAGGCAGTACTGAAAGAGTGAATGCAAGTTAATGGAATCAGTCCTTGCTGTACCCCAGTACCTAGGCTTATATACATTACATATCTGTGCCAATAACAAAGTTAGTTTTTAGTTATAAATGACACACGTTATACAAGTGAACATGCCTCAAAACACAGCAATAAGGATAATATATGCTTCAAAACACAGCAATAAGGATACTCACTATTAGGGAGGCATGTTGCAGACACACAAAAAGTGGTCCATATTTCGTCAAATCATGGTGCTACACAGCAACCTAAAGTACAGTTCAACTTAAAATTACCTGTAGTAGAGATTCTTCGAAAGCCTATAGCACTCCTTGCACACACCTGTTTAAACGAGAGACACAACCCAACATAGTTTTGCCCCAATCATTGATCACTTACCCGACAATTTTTGCAGCAGACACCATAGGCACATTCTGTTCCAGGTCGCCGTTTACATGTGTTTGGTTCACAGCAAGGATCCTTTTCACACTCCTGTAAAATTTTAACATTTGCTTAGGGCTAGTGTGATTTAAAAGTCTGTTTAACATTTGAGGGTTGGAGCAACACAGTACTGAAAATAAAGTGTGACTCATGAAAATAAAAAATATAAAAATGATGGTTTATCAAGTTTACAATTGTTTGGGCAAATATATGGGCAGAGATTGTCAATCGCAGTAAGGAAAGGACATGTAGAAGTGTAGACCCACTTGCAAACAGAGCCCAAGATAAAATTGCCAAACAGCTGCAACACAAATGAAACTGCTTACTTGAGTAGCCCTTGCGTGCGTTTTGGTAGCATGCCAGGGACAAAGTTTCCCTTCACAGGTAATGGGAGTGACAGTATAAATATAACAGCACAATTTATACAACGAAGAAATAAGACTGTAATGGTGAAGACTGATAAACATCATATTCAGTGATTACAATTAAAAATCCCTATGTTTAAAAAATATTGAATATGATGAAATAATGGAAACGTTTTTTTTTTTAAAGCATATTCATTTTGAAAAGTTTCCAGGTAAAGTGGCTCAACACAGCAATTATAACGAGCATCAGAAGAAAGAAAACAGACCAAAAGAAACAGCTCATGCACATAGTTCAGTTCACATAGCATAACAGGGTCACACAGCCATCCACACACTCCCGAACATGAGACCCACAAAGCCTTCAGTCCTTTGGACCCACACTCCAGACTAGACGTTCACAGATTATGGGCCATCCCCATCCCCAGTCAGGGTTGCCAGATTACCCATCATCCTAATGAAAAACTTTTAACTGGCAGCTACCACTTTCTAAGACATAAAACATGACACTTGCCAAACACTGTGGTTGATCCGACCGGCACCGACAGTACCCTTGATGGCTTTGACATCTGTTTTGACAGTCTGGTGTAGTAACAGTATGATTACATCTCCTACAATGTACCCTTTGCACAAAATGAGAATATCCTTCTTCCTGTAAGTAACAGGTGACTTACACAAGCCTGCAACTCAATCCAACCAATGGTAGCAAAACAAAAATAATAAATAAATAATAACCTTTTGCAAAATTCGAGTGCCTGCACTGTGAGGTGGAAAAGGGTATTTCAAAGTAACAGTTTAGTTTAAAACATCCGTTTTAAAAATCGTGTAGCCTCAACATTTTGGGTATTGAAAAGAAATCTTTTTTTTCTCTAACATCCTATGCTTTGGTATCCACAAAAACCTAATCAACCATCTGTAAAGGACTCAAACTGCTTCAGCAACAGCAATAAGGAGCAGCCTTAAATATTCCAACGCAACTCAATCCTCTGAAAACTATGGTGGTTCAAAAAGGGAAAAAGGATTCAGTTCCACGCTGCAGTCATGATAGACACAGTTAATCGTACAAAGCCCTAAAGAAATCCAAGAAAAGTTTAATATCTTCTTTCCGAAATAAAGTTAAGGTGCTAACATGTCATCAGATCACCAGGCAAGGTAGAAAAGTGAATGAATAAACAAGAAATCACTTCACAAACAACATGGATTAATGGTATGGAAAGTATCGCTCACTGCACTAGCATGGTGGATTATTTAGTGATTGCAAGAAGAAGACACTTGGATACACAATAGGTTAAATAATATTATAATAACAAACATAGAAACTTAACTTAAACCTATGCCTATTTGCTTTTCTCTGTCAATATTTCCTTCCTAATCTCTTCTCGTTTCGGTGTATATTTGCCTCTATTCTTTATAAAGCTTCCTATTCGTCAATATTCTTTTCAGTCAGCAAGCTACTGGTACATATCAATATGAGTTTGTCTCACCCGCTGTAAAAAAAACGTGAACCTTCTTTACCGTGTACAAGCCACATCACTGTAATCTGAGCCATTGTTCATTGCACTGAAAGGAAAAGTGCTGAAAAGCAGGTAGATTCCAGTACAGATTACAAACAAGTTATCGAGAATATCACCAGGATGATTTGACATTAAGAACTAGGTATTTGTCTCTTGTTGTAACACCACACCCTACAAACATTTGATTTTGGGAGTCACAATTAAGAAACCACAAGAACCGTTAACTTCTCAGTCAGTGCATGTCTGTGAGTACTTAGTTGTGTAACTATAAATATACATCATCAGATACAAGAAATTGCAATACCATCCCGGAACAAAAACACTTTAGCTGCAAGTGGTATCAACTGGAATGTCAGTCACATATTACTGCAAGTGTTGTCAAATGGAATGTCAAAATTAACTTTCCTCTTAGTGATTGAGTGCATTATTACCTGCAATAAGAAAAAATGCTTTTTGACAAAGTCAGACTTATTGTACTCTGTTTACAAGACAATTTTCTTAAAGAATAAGTTCAACCCACAAGCACAGACAAGAAGACTCAGACGAATGGCTAAGGAGAGTACCAACCTTTGGTGAGCCACAATCACATTCCTCCCCAGCATCCACTAGCTTGTTCCCACAGTAAGGGGCAGTGTAGGCTTCATCAGGACTTGGAACATTCATGAGACAGCTTCCACCTTTGTTCAATGTTAACTTCTCAAAGTCATCAGCACTGCAGCTGCTGAAGTTTTTTGAACCCCTGTACAGACAAAACAACTTATTGAGCAGTTTTATTGAGTACTGTTGACTTGAAAATACTTCTATACTTGTATTCTCTATTCATTGACGAGAACGCACAAAGATCATAGGGCCTGATTTAGAGTTTAGCAGAGATGGCACTACTATAAAAAGAAGGTCTGCCCGTCTAATTTATAGGTCTATCCCAGCTCTGTCACTGACATACTCCTCTGACAGTCTGATAGGCTATGAGCCATTGAGGGTTTCCATATAACACATACCTCTAGATTTAGAGTGGAATGTGGTATACGTTTTTTCTGCTTCTCGTCATCCCAAGATTAAACCTGGGAGTTAAGGACAGTAAAAAAAAAAATGCTCCCCCAAGTCATGTGATACAGTTCCTGTGGGTATGGGAACATTAGTTTTACTTTTTTCAAAAACAAAAACCCACTTTGGGACTTTGTTTTTGGAAAAAGTAAAACATTGCAAACGTTTGACAAGCAGCTGTTATGTTTGAGGGAGCTGTCTGTTAAACTTTTACATCACTGACAGGAAACACCATGAATTTGGTTCCTGCCAGTGTTTACAGTTGTCCACAGAGCTGTCAGACAACTCTAAATTTGGTGGGCAGAGGAGTAAAGTACTCCACCATAACACCGGACTTTCGTCTCTGCTCGTCGAAGTCTAAATCAACACTATATTGTTTAAGAGAAAATTGAATTACAGAAAAGTATTTGAAATGAATGATAATCTATTTAATCAAGTATCACCGACATAAGGATATGTTTAGCAAGATATGTGGAAGACTTGGGGGGACCTGGTCTGTAACTATCATAGTTTAACACTTGTTGTGTTATTTTTTGAGTAATGACTCCAACATCTATCAGAAGAGATGCACATCCCGAAATATTGCAATTTAATGTTAGATCAATTTCCAGCTGCCATTTGCATTAGATCTCAGAGTACTGCTTTTTACAAATGATAACATAACATTTTAATCTTCTATTGATGCAAAGAAGGACAAAATAATGGCTGATGGAGTCAGTATTCCATCTAGTCATTTTACAGGGTTCAAAAGTTACATCATTCGGTATTTTTTAGTTCTGGACCTTGAAACAGAAGGACCTTGAAAACAGAACCATCAAAAATTTGAAGATTATGTTGGTAACTACTATTCTTAACCTTTACAAACGGCACTTCTGTTTATGTACTTTATGTAAGTTACGTAACACAGTTGTGAGAAACTGGGTTGTTGGTTGACTGGGGTGCGAGCCCTGGTCAAGCAACAGCCACAGTCCCTTGCAGGGTGAACCACAAAAATCGCTAATTTACCCTGTGCTTGATGCTGGGTAGCCTGGCACAAAATGCAGTCAGTCTGAACATAGAGGCAAGGTGTTTAGTATTTGTGTGGTACACAAACAGCAATACAGTGAAAACAGAACACAATAAAAATCCCAAACCAATTCAGAATAACAGAGAACGTGCTAATAAATAATTTGACATCAAAACCATCAAAATTCAATTAGTTGACCCAGAGCTATGAATGTTTATATTTTAAGGTTCAAAATAGCAAGACCTACGTTTTTAGAAAATGGCCATCTGGGCATCTTTAGCACCATAACCAAGGATCCAGGAGGGGATGGTGATCTCTTTGGGGATTAAGACTCACTTAGGCAGGGTCCAGATACAGGTTCAAGATAGTGGGAGACTGTTATTTCCCTGTGGCTCTGAACAGTAGACCAGCTAAGCTAGCCCTTAGGGTCACCTCTGAAGTCCTGGGTGCAGGTGAAGATGCAGGGCTGCACTGCAGGGCTGGCCTCTGAAAGTTCAAGGCAGGCTCCAGGCAGCAAATCAATCCTTCCAGGTACAGCAGCAGTATGATGGAATGCCTAGCAGGTCACAGCAGCAGGCAGTCCCCTTTCCGCAGGTCCAGCAGTGAACTCAAGAGTGGGTCTGACCGCCCTATTTTTATATCCTGGTATCCTGCTCCGAGAAGTTGGTAAAAGTTTCCATAAGGGTTCTCTAAAGTTCCTGGAGTTTCCTGCCCCCCCATCCTGGCTCCTAGCTGTCTGCACTGACAACATAGGGTTGTTAAGCATACTGTGTGTGTTGGACCTAGCCCTTTTTGCAGGGTCATCCCCAAACTTTTTGTCTCCTTCTTCCTATTTTTCTTGACCTGATTTTGTTGGCTTTTGAACTCTGAGCACTTTACCACTGATAACCAGTGCTAAAGTGCATTTGCTTTCTGTGTAAATTGTACTGTTAATTGGTTTATCCATGACTGGCATATTTGATTTACTAGTAAGTCACTAGTAAAGTGCACTAGAGGTGCCAAGGGCCTGTAAATGAAATGCTACTAGTGGGCATGCAGCACTGATTGTGCCACCCGCATGAGTAGCCCTGTAATCATGTCTCAGACCTGCTACTGCAGTGTCTGTGTCTGCAGTTTTAAACTGTAAATTCGACTTGGCAAGTATACCCACTTGCCAGGCCTAACCCTTCCCTTTTTCCTACATATAAGACACCCCTAAGGTAGGGCCTAGGTAGCCCCATGGGCAGGGTGCAGTGTACGGTTAAGGTAGGACATCTAATAATGTGTTTTATATGTCCTGACAGTGAAATACTGCCAAATATGGTTTTCACTGTTGCAAGGCCTATCTCTCTCATAGGTTAACCTGGGGGCTGCCTTTAAACATGATTAAAGCATAGCTTCCCTTTAGGAGCAGATAGACATGTGGAGTTTGGGACCTCTGAACTCACAATTTAAAAATACATCTTTTAGTAAAGTTGGTTTTAAGATTGTGTGTTGGAAAGAAAAGTGGGCATTTTGTTGCTTGAACCATTTTTGTGACTCTGCCTGTTTGTGAATTCTCTGTCTGGGTTAGTTTGACAGTTGGGCTGTTTGCACCTCTCTCCAGACAGCGACACAAAGGGGGCTGGGATGTAGCCTGCATATTCTGATGAGCAATCTGTGCTAGGAGGGAGGGGAGAAGCGGTCACTTGCACCTGAAAGGGCTCTGCCTGCCCTTACACAATGCAGACTCCAACCCCCTGGTGTGTGTCTGAGGCCTTGCCTGGGCAAGGCAGTATTTCACAATCAAGTGAAATTTTCCTTTGAAGTAAGCCTACTTCAAAGGCCAAAATGGGTATAAGAAGAGGACCCAAAACCACAGAATTTAGACACTTCTTGGGGTAGACACTCTACCTCACAGACAATTCTGTACAAGAAACCGGCTGGTGAAGAATCCCTGAACCAGACCTGCCAAGAGGAACTGCCTGGATGCCCAAAGAACTCACTGGGACTGCTTTTCTGACAAGGACTGCTGCCTTGCTGTTGCCCTGCTGCCTTGCTGCTCTCCGGCTGTGCTGAGAAGTGCTCTCCAAGGGCTTGGATAGAGGTTGCCTCCTGCTCCCTGAAGTCTCAGGGCCAAAAAGACTTCACTCCTGCAACTGGACTCCTTGTGCTGTGAAAATTTGATGCACAGCCTGCCCCGTGGATGAGAAATTCACCAAACACCGAACCGGAACGACGCAGCGCGACTTCACAAGGAGAAAATCGAGCGCGACTGGAACTTCAACGCACGGCCTACCGGATCGACACACAGCCGACCCGGGACAACGCAGCCAGACTTCCAGAGAGGAATCGACCCAGCGCCTGCAGCGTGGGAGAAAAATCCACGCAACGCCCACTGGATCGACTGGAGCCCAATGGAGCACTTGTGACTTTGCTCCGCAAGCCCAGGATTCAATGCACAGTCCCTGGGGCGCCAGAAACCCCCGCAACCCGAAGGGGAACCAAGTCCGCGTGCCGGAAATCGATGCAAAGCCTTCCATTGCATGGAAAATCCTAACGCAAGTCAGTGTGTGAAGGGGCGAAACTGGCACACACCTCCCTGTTTTCCACGCATCGCCTCCTCTGCGGTCACTTGCGGAGATTTTGAACGCAAACCAGGTACTTTGTGCCTGCAAGAGACCTTTATTGTTTTTAAAATACATGTACTTGTTTTACAAAGACTTAAGACACTTTATATCACTTTTAGAGTGATATTTCAACATCTACTTATTGCATTTTAATCGTTTTGACCTGCATCTTATCAGATAAATATTATATATTTTTCTAAACACTGTGTGGTGTATTTTTGTGGTGCTATATGGTGTTATTGTATGATTTACTGCAAAACTACTTTACACATTGCTTTCTAAGTTAAGCCTGAGTGCTCGGTACCAAGCTACCAGAGGGTGGGCACAGGATAATTTGGATAGTGTGAGACTTATCCTGACTAGAGTGAGGGTCTTTGCTTGGACAAGGGGTAACCTGACTGTCAACCAAAGACTCAATAACAGTGTGGTAGCAAAGCCCAGCCTATTCAGTTGCAAATTGGGCGGTGCTTAGATCCGCCCCATTAAATCAGTTAATGGTCCATTCAGGCTCGGCTAATCCCACTACTGTGTAACTCTATGGGGTGAATTCACAAAGTCTCAACGTCAGTTATACCCGGTCATGTGACCTAAAGCAGACTGCAGGGACATAGGGCTAAGGGCAGGAAAATGGCCACTTTCTAAAAGTGGCATTTTCAAATTTGTAATGATAAATCCAACTTTACCGGGGGCGGAGCTTGCCCGATTGCAAGATGGCCGCGCTGTAGCGGAGCACCGCCGGCCGCCTGAAAATCCGACCATAATCCTTCACTAACAACTGCATTTTTAAACTTGAAACTCGCAGCTACAGCCGCCCATAGCACTCTGGAACGGCGGGGTGCGCTTCGACCCGAGTGGGAGCCGGAAGACGAGCCGGAGAACTCCGCTGCCCCTGGGCCCCGGTAGAGAAGAAAACGGGGAGGCAGGGAGGCCTGGCTGCTGCACAGCCCAGAGGCATTTGCAGGCCCAGCGGCGAGGAGATGCTGCTGGAAAGGAGACTGGCGGTTGGAGGGGCCCGGTTGTGTGCAGTGCCGAGTGGCGGGGCCCGGTGCGCTGGAAATTGCGGAGGTGGCAGGGTTAGGGGAGGACGCAACCTCATTGCGGAGGGGCCGCGACTGGGCCGGAGGTTTTCCGCGAGGCCTGGCTACGCGGAGATGTGCAGGTGCACGTGTGACAGTTGGAGCGTCCCTGGAGAGGAGCAGCGACGCGCGGTGGGCCTGGCACGCTGACAGTGGTGGAGTGGGCGCCCTGGGGCCTGTCGCAGCCATCCTGCCGGTGAGCTGCAGAGGTGCTAGACCGAGATCGAAACAGTGGGGCCGGGACAACGTGTCCCACACAAATTGTTCAGGTGCCACTTGGGGAGCATGGGCGAAGCGCTCTTGCGGACCCCGATACTGGTCCACTGGCTGTATGAAACTGGCACCGCAGCCCCCTTCTGGACTAATCGCTTGCGCTGGGCGGACCTGGGCTGGACATTCTCGGAGCCGTGGAAACTGAGTGCGGGGGCCCTCCTGCATCCCCCAGTAGTATGGATGTGCTCTGGGCTGGGGCTTGAGGTGTTCTGATCAGCACTGCCCATCTGACGAGATGCGGGTGTGCTTATTCGCCCCGGGGGAGACACGATTCTCAACTGGCAGTCGATCTGGAGATGGTCAAGGGGAGAGCGTCTGGCGCACTGGCGAACCCGGGTTGGTACATGACGCATGTCCTCCAGGGTGTGAAAAATGGGTAAAACAGACAAGAGCCAGGCAAAGTTGCAGTTCGACCGCCGCAAGTCGAGTGGCCCTCCAGGTGCGGGAGTGGAGTTTGGACTGGAGAAGGAGCCAGATGTGCCCTCAGGGGAGGAACAAGATTTGCGTCAAATATTGGTGGCAATGCAGCATAGCTTAACCCATATTGACGGCAAGATAGACTCCCTTTCATATCGCATGGACAGAATGACTGAACGCCTAGATAAACATGTGCAGCGTCTTGATCAATCAGAGAGGCAGGTGTCAGAGGTGGAGGACGGACAGACACAGCTTGCCACCAGTCATGTCAAGCTGAACAAGGAACTAAACTCTTTGCGCCTCAAGGTAGATGATTTGGAGGCCAGGTCCCGGAGAAACAACCTGCGTATAATGGGAGTCACCGAGTCTACCGAGATTGACAACATGGAGAACTTTATTGAGCGCTTACTTGTGCAGCTGCTGGGATGCACCGCCTTCTCTGATCTCTTCATCGTGGAGAGGGCCCATCGATCCTTAGCGACTCACCCGCCTCCGGGTACACCCCCGCGGCATATTATAGCGAGACTGTTGAACTACACATACCGCGGGGAAGCCTAGCGCCGCGCCAGGGAATTGAAAACTTTGCAATATGAAGGTATGACAGTCTCGCTGTACCCGGACTTCACGTTGCAGGTGCAGGAGGCGAGGAGGCAGTTCATAGCCGGGAAGAAACAATTGAGAAATTTGCACTTAGAATACAGTATGCTATACCCTGCTAAATTGAGAGTAGGAGTGGATGGGGGCTCTCTCTTTTTCACAGATCCCAAGAAACTTGCTCAGTTTGTTAAACGCAGGGTAGCAGGTAAAGGAAATTGTGGTGCGGACAGTACAGACCCCTAGACTGGTGGGATTGGCTAACTGACAGTATGTACTCAGTTTTGGGGACTCACCTGGGTCGCTCAATGTGGGGGTGATATCGGCGCTCTGGTCTTCCTAGGTGACTCCGCGCTGCTGCTGAGTCCCTGAATTAACATACTGGTGTTGAAAATTGAAATAGTAGAACACTCTCCTACACAATGTGCTTAGAAGGGAATAATGGGGGAGTCGGAGTGATTACTATTGACCATATATGCAATATGTAAGTCCTGCAGAGTTTGTTAGTAATACTGCGTTGGTGGCCGGCACCCAAGTGGAAAGCGTAGCGACCGGGCAACATCCACCTCTGTGTGTGCACCACTTTTAACTGTTACAAAGGTAGACTAAGTTGGGAGGGAGTGGGAAGATGGTTCGAGAAGTAATAACCAAATGGGCGTGTTGGGGTATTGTCTGCTGTGGGTGGGAGTTGGGGGGATGTTAGGGGTTTTCTGTTTGTGTTGTTATTTGTGCTTTGTACAGTGCGATTGCAGATTAATGTATGAGATGAGGCGGACACAACACTGGAGTCCTACCAGGGTAGATGACAAATAATCACTCACGTCCGATTGGACTAGGGGGCCCTCATGAGATTCGATTGGTTACGTGGAATGTGCGAGGTCTCAACAATGCTAGGAAGGTCCATAAGGTAGTGGCATACCTGCAAAGACAAAGTAAACATTGCCATGTTGCAGGAAACACACGTGGCGCAGGGCAGCCCTGTGCTCACATATAGAAGATTGCAGGGGCAGTTCCTGGCAGCAGGGTTCACCTCACATGCCAGGGGTGTATTGATATGGGCCTCGAGGACCTCGGGCATTACTCTCCGGGGAGTGGCAGCTTTAGAGATGAACTAGCTATAGCGATCAAAGACTTTTTCCAGATTAACAAATGTTCGGTGGCTAGCGTAGGAGTAGTGTGGGAGACATTCAAGGTTTACATACGGGGGATCACCATAGCCAAACATGCTGGGGTACTGAAGTCGATTAGGTGACGCTTGCAACTATTCAAGTGAGACCTGGCACAGCTAGAGCGGGACCATCAGACTTCAGCAGATAACCTAACATTAGGGCACATACACGCTAAATTACTGGAGTTTCAGGATATGGCCCTAGCGGAAATTCAACATTTGGGGAAATACGCTACTGCCCGAGCATACGGGGACGGTGACAGACCTGGCTCGGAGCTGGCAAATTTAATACCCCCCAACCGAGAAAAAAGTGTAATCATAGCCGTGCAGGCAGAGGATTGCAGTGCGCTTAGAGATCCGGAACGCATAGTAGATAGATTTCGTGAATATTCTCAATCTCTGTACACATCCAGGGTCACCCCAGGTCAGGAGGCGATACTGGACTATCTGACACATATTACTATGCCATGGCTGACGGACGCGGAAAGGGAGTCCCTTTGGGCTCCTTTTACTCTAGAGGAGGTAGACAGTGCGCTGGGAGGAATGGCTGAGGACAAGGCCCCGGGTCCTTATGGGCTGACCGTATGTTTTTACAAAACCTACATAAACGTGTTGCTCCCACAATTAAAAGAAGTCTATGAGGAAATGGCAGAAGGGAGACTCATGCCCCCATTGATGCGGAAAGCGATGCTGATCACATTGCTTAAGCCAGGGAAGCCCCCGGAGCAGTGTTCATCCTATAGTCCGCTGTCGCTACTCAATCTGGATGTTAAAATATATGCTAAGATTTTAGCAGCTGTCTGGCCAGGGTGCTGCCATGGTTGATCCAGCCAGAACAGGCGGGGTTCGTTCCAGGCCGTAGCCTGACTATGAATCTCCGCACGCTGTTCGCTACGATGCAGAATGTCAACTCAAAGCTAAAAGCAGTGGCAATTTTTTTAGACGCTGAGAAGGCGTTCGATTCAGTGGAGTGGTGTTTCATGAAAGCCGTATTGCAGAGGTTCGGGGTTGGGGATGTTTTTTTGCACCTGGTGTCCACACTGTACGGGGAACCTTCAGCTAGGCTCTGCATAAATGGAGCGGTGACGGAGGCTTTTCAGATCACTAGAGGCACCAGACAGGGGTGTCCGCTTTACCCCTTGTTATATGCGCTGGTGGCGGAGCCCCTTGTGTGTGCCCTCAGGGAGTACCACGGGCACCGTGGTCTTTGCTTTAGCGATTATACGCTTGTGATATCGACTTATTCAGACAATTCATTACTATATGTTAAGGACCCGCAGTGCAACGTTGATCCAATACCCCGGGAGATCACTAGATATGGTGCGCTCTCTGGACTCAAGATCAACTGGAGTATATCTGTCATGTTCCCCCTAACGGCGGTGACGACACGGGTGGAGGTGGGATTCCCTCTCAATTGGGAAGGAGAGTCAGTAAGATATTTGGGTATTAAAATTCATACACACCCTAAGATAGTGGTGGCCGATAATTTTGATGCAGCACTCCAGAAACTGGCAGGTGATGTAGAACGATGGATCAGGTTACTGTTGTCCTTGATAGGCCATATAGCACTCATGAAAATGTTTGTGCTTCCTTGGTTTCTGTTCCATTTCCAGAATATCCTGATGATGCTACCAAAGACGTATTTTACTGCCCTCAGAATATTGCTTGTTAGATTGGCCTGGGCAGGTAAGCAACCATAAGTGAGCTGGTGAACTCTGACTGTTCCGTGCGAGCTGGGGCGGTCTGGGGGCTTCAGATTTGGAGACCTACAGTATGGTGGCGCATGCTGCAGTGGCCCATGCCTGGTTCCATGGAGCTGGGGACACTCCATACCCCGAACAGACGCTATGGAGAGTTTGCGTCTTTGAACTCGGTTAAACGCGCCTGGCGCACACTCCTGCATAAACAAGGGTTGGCCCTGCTGTACTCTCCGCATGTGCTGTTGGAGTGGTGTGCTTGGTTTGCACTTTGGTAGGATTGAAAACTGATACAGGCTATGAACACCCTGGGTATCAGTACCATAGGCGAACTATTCGTGGAGGGCAACATGGAAAAATGGGACTCGATAGAGAACCGGGCCGCCAGACCCACAGCAAAGCTTCAATATCAGTACCACAAGGTGCAACATGCTATGGTTGCACTATTAGGTGAGGATCTGCGGGAGCCCCCAGATGTACAGGCTCTTTCTATGGTGATATCGAACGACCAACCTCGGAGACTGGTCTCCTGTTTGTATTTGCAAATACAGAAGTCACGCACCCATGAGCTAACAAAAGCACAAATGGAATGGCAAAGAGAACTAGAGGTACAGATAACTGATGACCGTTGCCGATACTTCTGCTCCATAACGCACACGATCTCTCTAAGCATCGCCTCATACACTTTAAGAATTTAAATAGGGTATACTACACCCACCTTAGACTCCATAGATATGGACTACGAGCTACAGCGAGTTGTCCTAGATGCGGAGAGGAACGGACTGACTTCCTGCACATGTCCTGGACCTGTGATGGGGTGCAGCGCTTCTGGAGGGCATTGTTTGACGAACTGGAAGCAATAGTTGGACTACAATTAGACTTTGAACCAATAATGGCACTCCTGGGATGGGATAGGCAGCTACCGAAAACATTCAGAAAGTTGCTGCCGATTGGGTTGCTACTAGCCAAGAGACGTATCGCTATGCGATGGGACAGGGGGCCGGTCCCAACAGTGCAAGACTGGCACAGAGACATGGTGTACCTATAATACACAAACAGACAATTATATTGAACTGCTCCCCCCAACAAATAGGCCCACGAAACATTGGGATGTCTATAGGCAGTATCTGGATGGCAGGGAAACTGGGGAGGCAGAGGCAGGTGACATGGTGTGATAGACGACTAGAGAGCTGAAGTTGTGTGCATGTGGCTGGTCTTTTGGCGGAGATGGAGGATTCCGGAACAAATGCTGAAACCAATGTCTGCATTTCATAAATTTGTAATATTTGTCAATCTGTACAGCACATGACTGCAGTTGCATATTCGTAAGTGAACTATTAAAAGCATAAATAAAGTTAAATAAATTAATTAATAAATCCAACCTTACCATTAAAGAGGGTTCCTCATTACATGTTCATACATACCAAACATGAAATATCCACCACCTCTGCTTTAATAATTACAATTTATTAATTTTAATAAGAAATACCCAATGTTTAGGAGTTTTTCACTATTAGGACATGTGAAACTAAAAAGTACATCTGTTACTTTTTAATTACACAGCACTCCGTCCTATGGGCTACCTAGGGCCTACCTTGGGGGTGACCTATATGTAATAAAAGGGCAGTTTAAGGCTTGGCAAAGGATTTTAAATGCCAAGTTAACATGGCAGTGGGACACCGCCTTCAGGCTGTAATGGCAGGCCTGGGACAAGTTTTAAGGTGCTGATTAAGTTGGTGGCATAATAAGTGCTGCAGGCCCAATGGTAGCATATAATTTATAGGCCCTGGGTATGTGCTATACCACTCTACAAGGGACTTACATGTAAATTGAATATGCCAATCAAGTCATGTTTTAGGGAGAGAGCACATGCACTTTAGCACTAGTAAAGTGCACAGAGTCCTAATGCCAACAAGCATAAATCCAGCAGAACATAGTAGGAGAAAGGCAAAAGGTTTGGGGTGATCCTGTAGAGTGGGCCATTTCCAACAACAGTGATTACATTAGTTCATAAAACAATAAAGTTCAATAAAAAATACAATTGTGTATTCTTATTCAAAATACCATTGATCTAAAATCACCAAACTCCAGCAATTCCTTTTCATGATTCATGACTCCACCTATCACTGGAAGCCCCTGGTCCAGTTGGGGGGAATGAACCTTCAGGAACCTCTCATAAATGTGGCCTTCATGAAACTTGCCAGTAATGTTCCCACTGAACAAGCTAATACACTTACTGACATTTTGAACTCCCCAAACCTTTGGAATACCTTTACCAATAGGAGGCATCATCTCCTTCTACAACAACAGGGAAATGAAATGGTTGACAGATCATCATGAAGAATCTCAGGTAAAAGGTTGAATGCTCAAATGTTTTTTGAATTGCAATAGGACATGTGGCTAATAAGAACATAGGATATACTTTAAAATATGTTCTGAAAGTAATGAATGCAGATTGTGTAAGCTTTACTTGTTTAGTTTATATCTCCTACATACGTGTAATCTATTGAGAACTCCTCTAACTAGTCTCTTATTGTGAATTTTAACTGACCTGGGGCAGCGACCATAAAATCACCATTTATAACAAAGACAACATGACAGATGCCAGCATGATATTTAAAGACTGAAAGATCTAAATGATATGCAAGAAAACAGTCATCACACCACTATATTTACCAAGTCACAACTAGAGGGTTTGTTTGAGTGTAAAAATTAATGCTTGTGTGGAGAAATGCACACATACTACAGGAACACACAGAGCAAATGTGCACAGCAGAATAAGATATGTGTTATGTAGTCCTTAAAACATAATATAAAGCAATAGCTCTGTAAAACATAAAAAATACACTTACGTAGCTCCAGAATTCATTATGCAAGCGGATACTTTACAATCACAATTCCTTCCATCATCATGGTTCATTCCTAAATTATGACCAAGCTCATGAGCAACAATGGATGCAAAGGCCTGCACATTGTTGTTTGGAAACTGAAAATAAAGCCAAAGCAGGTTACTACAAATTACTGCAAGTTCAAGTTCATGTCAATCTGATATTCTAATTTTCCATATATTGATCACACCCTGAATTAGACTAGATCTAGGAACAAACTTCAATTCCACAACTGGTTCCACAGCTGGATAGAAGGCAGTGTCATGGGCGCCAGTGGTAGATTGGCATAAATGTCACCACCAGAAGTGGTGTGTTAAATTCACTACAGTACTGTCCGGTGGCAATCACCTCAGTTAATTTTGACTTCTGACAGGATAAAAAGACGAAGGAAGAGGTCATTTCCTTTCTTCCATGGAAGAGACAATAGTTGGGCATAGAAAGTTTGCCCATCTTTCTTTCTGGTCTCTCAATAAGAATTTGTCATTAATGACATGCATCTGCAGTGTGTCCTAACTCCAATCACTACAAGTAGCAGTCTTGGGATCAGAGACCAACATAAGACATATGCACGTCATACAATGCTTAAAAGAACTCAAGGAAACCAACAAAAAAAAACTCTTGATTCTGGCATCTGTGGAGCATGAAAAAATTAATGATAGTTATGGATGGCCACTGGCATTTTATGTCAAATTAGGTGCCACATATATGCTTCTCTGCAGCAATTACCACTCGTGTGCATTACAGTGCCACTTTGAGGAGTTGAAGATTTTTCCAGATACAAACTGATGCCTCAGTATATTTCAAAAGATGAAGAATCTCTATTTGATATTTAGTTTAAGCTTTTTGCTTACATTGTTTAAAACTCTGAAACCTTTGAGACGGTGAGATTCTAGCCTGACACTGTTGTTAAGTCGGTTTAATGGTTCGTAACATAAGGTCTGGGGCATAAAACACAGTCACAAGAAATTCACTAGATATCTCATGCAAGTCTCAACATTCAGTTCCTGCAACTGCAAAATTGTTCACAGCTAATTTGGTACTTTAAACTGAAAACACGTTCTTAGAATATTGTACAGTTTGATTGTCAGTGATTTACAAATAGTTTAGAATTTCTTTTAAGTTTGTGATACATTAAATGCTGCATGAAAGGAAACACATCTCCTTTGACCTCTGTGTACTATAACAAAAAGACTTTGAACAATCTTACTCTGGGAAGATTTACTTCTTTTCATTATATTATTGAATACATGACACAAATGGAAAGTTAAATGTCAACACAAAACAATTCAAAGATATACCCCACAGGTTTCATCAGTCACCCACCAATAACCCACCCTCACTATTTCTCAGTTACTATGAGCCTCCAATGAGTGGCTCAGAAGCTGCAGGTAGCGTGCACACACCCTTGAAGTAGCCCTCCAGAGTGAATCTCGGCCTACTACATCATTCAGAGGGTTCACGCAAAATAAATAAAACAGCACTACTTAGCTCAAAACCCTCAGATGGGTAGTCATCTGAACCAAAGGAAGGGCCTCATACTAAGCCATAAAGACACACACTGTGTAGGCCTATGGGGCCTCAACATGACCAGATGTATCCATTCTCAATCCAGCAAAGTCACAAAGAGATTAGAAATGTTGTAGGCCACACTCGATCAGTAAGATCATGTGTGCAAAAAAGGGGCAAGGATAGAAGAGTGCCAGCAGTAGCTCGAACTGCAACAACAGTGGAGTCATCTAAGTCAGTGGGCCGATAGGAGCCTGAAAGAAAGTGTGTGGTGCAAGCGCTGAGACTGGGGCATGCTGGGGCTAGATCCAGAGGTGAGATCCTCTTCAAAGCTTCACTGTGTATATATCTTTGTGTGTGTATGCATGTGTGCACATTAAGTTGTGTCTGCCTGCATGTGCGTTTGACATCTCCCAGATAAACAGTGTCACTCAGAAGAAGAGTCTGGTGTCAAAGACCACAAAAAATATATTTTACATCCTATCATTCTGAGTCCTTTTCTGGCACCACTGTGTTCATTCTGGGCATAATTATGGTCCTAGCATGGCAACTGTCATCCTTCACAAATTTTGGGAATTCTTGGCAGTTGTGCATATGGGAGCCAATTACTGACATATTATGACACCATGGTGGTCTCCCGTTGGCATAATGATGACCAAAAATAAAATAAAAATAATGGCTAAAAATGAAAACTAGTATTTTGAAGACAAAGAATGCTTTTTCCAGGAATGAAATGTAGAACATTCAGTTTGTTTGCCCAAAATGGAAGAGATATTTGACAGATAGTGATATTCTGATAAAAAACAAACTAATAACATTTCCACAATACATTTAAAGCTTATAGTTGAATGGTAATTCAAGCTGAGATGGGGCAACATACTGCTGCGGTTCTGTACTTTGTTGTAGAGTGTGCCTGCTGATTCTGGTGATATTCTGTTAGTTATGTGGTCACACTGCACATTGATAATGCTTTTCCTGGCATTTCTGTGGTCACTATTGTACAGTGATAAAATGTGTTTGTGGCTCTGAATGAATTCTCTTGAGGAGAAGCAGCTCCCGTTATAAAAAACAATTGGACACCATTGGACTAAAAAGACATAGCCAGTGAATTTATCATTTTAGTGAAGGAAGATTTAAAAATCTGAGAACACTTAATCTGAGTGAGCTTTTTGTAATGCTGCAGTTTAGTTTCTTTCCCAGTGCCACAATATAGGCTAGATATGTAGGAGAGAAGCTGCTTTGCAGCCACACCGTGTTTCAGCCATTATAGGCACTCACAGTAACCCAAAGCTGTTCAAGAGAATGTGGGGACTCAAAAATACAGGCAGTCTTGTGAGACAGGTGACAAGAAGGAGAGATCATCACAGTACTTTTTAAATGTTCATATAATTTTTTATCATTTACAGGGTTTGTGTGAAGTTCATCCTTGATACAACATTAGGAACAACTGAGAAACTTGAAAATCATATGACGGGGCTCCCTGAAATTAACTTCTGTAGCATAAACACTTTAATATTGGCATGATTTTTACAAAAATGGTTGCAAGTGCTTCTAAATTAAACACAAAACAAAGAGTGTGCCCGTCTGCAGCAAAATGTGTGCAATATCATTCTCATTATCAATTCCTTTAAATAATACTCTGCAATCAAATTTGGCCCATTTATTTATGCAGGTTCCTCAGACTTTGTATGTTTTTTAATCACCCTGGTTATGCTTGGGATGGGAGGAAAATTAAAAAAATAATTCATGGACCAGGGATTTTAAAGAATTTTTCATAGCAATGTCCATCTTTGAGATTCTGGGTGTGTAGTTGGAGGTTTGAAATAGAAAGTGGTACAAATCAACATTTTGACATGGCCATTTCCCACATTAACCATCATAAAGCTAACAGTGGCACAAGAAGGCCCCAAGATCTGGTTACAGAGTTAAGGATAAGACATCAGAACCCAATGGGATTTTTAATAAGGCACAAGTAACCATATGTTATGAGCATCATGTCATTTTGACCATGAGCTTAATATGTGTCTCCAGACAAATAGATGAACTTAGTACCCAACAAGGTCAAAATAAAGACATGACCCTGACATGCTGTTCCTAGTCCTCCACCCTTTATTAGAACCTTTCTCCAACATTCTTCTCATTTTTTCTAATATTTGTATTCTCCATCTGAATTTCCTGAAGAAGCCTTCCCCTCACAAACTTGTCATTTTGACTCCACGCCCTATTATTTCTATCGTCTGTTTTAAGACGAATATCTGAATTAACTAAATGTTTTAATCTATTTGAAATGCACAGTACCTTAACATGATGCATGAAAATTAAATTACAATTGAAGTCAGTAGGCCCTCTAGGCTTCATTAGGCTTCATGCCCTATAATCATTGTGAGGCTTGTTCTTAACAAAGAATGCATTATGTCGGAAAAATAGAACATTCTACGTTTTCCCTGGGGCTTTGATTGGATTATAGCTGTCAGTGGGATACAATATCAGCACATGGCACACTGAAAAAACTAGATAAGGAGATGCAGCATTGACTAAAATGTGGCAGGCCCTGAAGAGCAAGGTGGACCAAACATTTGATTTATCCGGGACACGTGATGATTCTTGACAAGGCTGAAGAAGTAAGAGTGTCAGGCAAACTGGGGTAAGTGGATGTTTTAGGGTTTTGGTTCTAAAAGCAGTGTGCCTTTAAAGCAACATCGAACTTGTGATTTCTCTTAAGAAATGCCATTATACACTAAAATCAAATGCAAACTGGAGCAGATTACGTTGGAGTGAGGCCGAGTAGGCCTGAGGCTCCTATATGTAAGGGAATTTGGCACATTAGTATTGTTAATATGGTTACCATACCGAAAAAACAAACAAATAATGTGTCAAATTAACGAATAGGCCTTAGATAAAAAATAATGTTCTTAAAGTCATGGAGCTGCAGTAGTCTGCTTCATTTACAGGTACTAGGCGTGAACAGCTGAAGCAGCAATTTTCCTGCAAAACTTACCTAAGTTAAGAAAGTGACTGGTTAATATTAACTGATAATAAACTGATGTGCTATGAAAATAGTAGGAGTGCTTAGTTTTGACCTTCCCATAGGCAATATTCGACATAGTTGCATTATTTGTATTAAAATATTTTAGTTTAAGTCAATAAATATTTCTAGTTAGACCAAATAACATGTAGAATGTTAAATAAATCTCTTCTTTTTTTCATGAAGTAATGGAAATGTTTAAGTTAGAGTGCAATGATTTCAAAGTGATTCCATAGTGAGAACCCTCGAAGGTTAACACAAAGTAGTGGCCAAAATGTTAATGTAGATAAGTTGCTGTCTGTAATAGTCCACAGACAGCAACCTATCTACATTAACATTTTGTATTACTGGTGAGAAGAAGTGCTCCTGTTCCCATGATGACATTGAAAGCTGATTGGCTAGTTGGAGAAGAAGTAGAAACATGTTGCAAATGTTTGAGATTATAAAGTCTGTAACAGTGCAAGTTCCTGAGTACAAAAAGCTTTTGACGAAGATTCATTCTTTGCCAATGCCCGATTCTATGCTGCCCTGAGACTCTACTGAGTTTCTTGAACCCCCATTTATGGGACGTTCTGTTTTAATTGATATCCGATATTTGAATCTGAAGCTCTATGCATTAACCTCTCTATCTGGAACTCTCCATGGGTTCTGCCTGACACCTTATTTTCTCAGTTATCTCTCCAAAGCCACCCTTAATCTCAGAATAGGGATTCTTTTCTTTATGGAAGGTGCTTGATGCATTCATGCTGCTGTACTCATTGCTCATTTTGAATTACTGATAGACGATCAATATTATTGACGTTATATGCTGATTTTCATTAAAGATGAGCTATTAAAACTACTGATAAATAGCACATTTAAACTCATACCAACTTTCATTGCCTGCAAAGAGAAGCAAACAACTGTTTACTCTGACTGATGTGCAGCTTCTGTTCAATCTCACAAACGTCCAAAGTCTGATTGGCAAAGTGACACAGGGATTTCTCTCTGATGATTTGGTAAAATATATTTTGTAAACTGATGTAAATTGTGGCAGAAGGGAACTACACATAACCATCCACCCGAAGAGTCTTCCCAGCAAAGAAATTTTCAAAGGTTCATTTATTCAGTAGCCCTAGTCTGGCCACTTCTGAAATAAGTCACAGATGTTCCAAAGTGATAGAGGCACTTCAACTAGCATTAAGAACGCTGAATTGACCTGACAAGAGCTTGTGTTGATTGAATAAATGCTTAAGAGTAGCCTTAGGAATAACAGCTGCCACTTCACGTGAAGTTAAGTGTGTGTGAGTGTGTGTGAGTGTGTGTGAGAGAGTGAGTGAGAGAGTGAGTGTGAGAGAGAGTGTGTGTGTGTGTGTGTGTGTGTGCGTGCGTGGGTCCACTTTACCCATAACTGGAGGGCTATTGCACCAGGTATACAGCTGTTATGGGCAACTAGCAGACCACTCCTTTGGTCTCTATAAAATAGGCACAAGAGCACTAACTCGTAGAAAAGGAGATGGGGACCTTTTATACACCCAAAGATTTTTCAATGCCGCCACCTTTCAATACAGAACAGGGACAATGGTACCATGAAGTGAATATCAGTCTTAAAATGTGCTTAATGTATGTGCAGGCCACTGCTGATAGATTTATGTTCCCGGTTACGTACTACCCTGTTGCCACTCGCACTCTCAATCTTGCTTTCTCTAGCACAAACATTAAGAAAAATAATGAACAATCGCACCAGAAGGATTAAATTAGTGGATTACAGCTAATAAAACGAGATATCAGATGGTCATATGATGGAGTAGCTTAATAGGGTAGCCAGGGTATAAATAGTACAGGTCCAATGATAGCAACACCATGAAAGTAATTCAGTATAAAAAGGTGGGAAAAGACCACAGCAGGACAAACAAATACCCAATCCAACAAATACAATATTTTAAATAAATTAAATTCACATACCACATTTATTCCTCCTGCATGGCTCCTAGAACATACTGTTCCCACAAATGCCATGCCAGCAGTTCCTCCAAATCCTTGCTTTCTGAGGAAGATAAAATTGTTTAGACACAAAAATACACATTTATAAGAACCTCAAAGATATCATGAAAGGTCACTGTGTGCTCTTTCTTTACTTTAATGATGTTGCATGCCATACATTCCCAATGTTAAAGTACAAGTTACTTACCTTCGGTAACAAAATATCTGGTAGAGACATTCTAGTTGCAGATTCCTTACCTTAGAATTTCCCCCAGGTGTCAGACTGGATCCAGAGATTTTTCTTTAAGCAATACCCTTGCACGTCTGCAGGTGGAATCGGTCACCGTGATGACGTCTGGAGTAGTATATAGACACCGCCCTCGCGCAGTGACGTCAGTTTATTTTAACGACTTTCCACGCCAAAGCGCAGAGCCGCTAAGAACACTGAGATTGGTGCACCAGAGCTAAGGACCTGAAAGGGGGAATCCCTGTCCCTAGAAATAAGTTCGCAAGCGGCGAGGAAGGGTGGGCGGTAAGGAATCTGCAACTAGAATATGTCTCTACCAGATATTTCGTTACAGAAGGTAAGCAACTTGTACATCTGATAGAGACTTCTAGTTGCAGATTCCTTACCTTAGAATAGATACCCAAGCAATGCCATTCTCGGTGGTGGGCTGGGAACCAAGATCATACTAGGAAGTCCTGCAGGACCGAACAACCAAAATAGCGGTCCCGACGGACCTGACTGTCCAGGCAGTAGTGCTTAGCAAACGTGTGCAGGGATGCCCACATAGCTGCCTGGCAAATATCCAGGACAGAAACTCTGCGTGCTAACGCAGTGGAAGCAGCAGTTGCTCTGGTAGAATGAGCACGCAAGCCCTCAGCGGGTTGCTTCTTGGCCAAGGCGTAGCACATTTTGATGCAAAGAAGCACCCATCGAGAGATGGTAAGCTTTTGCACCGCCTTCCCTTTTCGCACCCACATATCCAATGAAGAGTTGATCGTCCACCTGGAAATCTTTAGTACGATTGAGGTAGAACGCCAACGCTTTTTTTGGGTCAAGACGGTAGAGTCTCTCCTCTTCATGGGAAGGATTTGGGGGTGAGTAGAAAGTAGGCAGAGTGATGGGCTGGCTTACATGAAAGGGTGTAACCACCTTAGGAAGGAAGGAAGCCCTAGTGCGCAACACTACTTTGCCAGGGTGCACAGATAAGTATGGAGGTTTTGAGGAAAGGGCCTGAAGCTCACTCACCCTGCGAGCAGAGGTGACAGCGACCAGAAAGAGAGTTTTGAAGGTGAGGAGCTGCAAGGGACAATTATGCATTGGCTCAAAGGGGGTACACATCAAATAAGTAAGTACAAGATTAAGGTCCCACTGAGGCATGATAAATGGAGTGGGAGGAAATAAATGGGTGAGCCCTTTCAGGAATCTACTCACAATAGGAGATTTAAAGAGTGAGGGCTGAACAGGTAGCCTAAAAAAGGCCCAAATGGCAGATAAATACCCTTTAAGGGTGCCCAAAGAAGAGCCCTGCTGGCCCAAAGAAAGAATAAACAGAAGAACCTCAGATAGAGGTGCGAAAAGGGGATCAACAAATTTGTTGGTACACCATGCCACAAATTTATTCCAACAACAGGCGTATACAGTTTTGGTTTGATGGATGCCTGGCTGCCAAGATAGCACTGCAGACTTCGGCTGGAAGGGCAAAAGCCGTCAACTGGCACTGCTCTATCTCCACGCATGAAGGCGGAGGTTGGACAGGTTCAGGTGAAGAACCGTCCACTATTGCTGCAACAGAAGATCCGTCCGAAGAGGCACTCTGAGTGGAGGATCGATGGACATGTTCAATAGCTCTGGATGCCATATTCTCCATGCCCAGTCCGGAGCCACCAAGATGACTTGGGCCCCGTCGTTCCTGATTTTCTTGAGAACTCTGGACAGAAGAGGTATAGGCAGAAAGGAGGCCGGAGTTCCATTCGAGATGAAAAGCGTCTCCGAGCGAGTGCTGCCTTGGAAACTCCAACCCGCAAAACAGCTGACATTGCGCGTTCTCTGCGGAGGCGAACAGATCTAACCAGGGCTCCCCCCACTGCTGAAACAGATCTTGCGCCACCTCCGGATGGAGATGCCATTCGTGATCAGCTGTGGATCGATGGCTGAGTTTGTCCGCTCTGGCGTTGAGGGAGCCTGCCAGAAGTTGAACCATCAGGGTAATGCCCTGATGTTCCAGCCATGTCCAGAGGCGTAATGGCTCCTGACAAAGGGTCCAGGACCCTACTCCGCCCTGTTTGTTGGGTTACCATATGGCGGTAGTATTGTCCGTGAACACTTGCACCATTTTCCCTTTCAGAGAGGGAAGGAATGCTTTCAACGCAAGCCTGATCGCCCGGAGTTCCAGCAGATTGATATGGAGCCCAGACTCCGCTGGAGACCAGAGTCCTCTGATCTTTGGCTCTCCCGTGTGGCCGCCCCAACCCAGAAGTGACGCATCTGTCTCTATAGATAGATCTTCTTGGGGAAGGGAGAGGGATCTGCCGTGGACCCAATGCGGATTCGAAAGCCACCACTGCAGGTCTTTCACAGTCCCCTCCGAGATCTGGACCAGATCGGAGAGATTCCCCTGATGCTGCGCGCCTACTAGAACTTCATGTCCCACTGCAGAGCCCACATATGCCATCTGGCATGTATCACTAGCAGGAGGCAGGAGGCTGGAGGCCATGAGGCCCAGCAGCCTCAGACTCAGCCTGACCGAAACCCAAGACCCAGGCCGAAAGATCAGAATCATAGCCTGAATGTCTTGGACTCGCTTTTCGGGAGGACAAGCCTGAAACTGCACTGTGCCCAGAACCGCACCGATGAAAGGGAGCAACTGAGAGGGAGTCAGGTGTGACTTCGGCATGTTTATAGTGAACCCCAGCGTGTGCAGGAGGTTCGTCGTAGTCTGAAGGTGGGAGACGACTTTCTGGGGCGAGTCCGCCTTCAACAGCCAGTCGTCGAGGTAGGGGAAGACTGAGACCCCTAACCTGCGCAGATGAGCTGCAACCACTGCCATCACTTTCGTGAACACCGAGGGTCGCTGGTAAGGCCAAAGGGGAGCACGGTAAACTGAAAGTGTTTGTGACCTACCACAAATCGTAGGTAACGTCTGTGGGCAGGCAGGAAGGAGATGTGGAAATAAGAGTCCTGCAAGTCCAACGTTACCATCCAGCCTCCTGGGTCCAAGGCAGACAGAACCTGAGCCAGTGTGAGCATCTTCTTGAGGAAGCAGTTTAGGTCCCGAAGTTCTAGAATAGAACGTAAGCCCTTGTCCTTTTTTAGTATCAGAAAGTAGCGGTAATAACAACCACAACCTACTTCTGGCACAGGGACCTTTTCTACAGGGAGTGCAGAATTATTAGGCAAATGAGTATTTTGACCACATCATCCTCTTTATGCATGTTGTCTTACTCCAAGCTGTATAGGCTCGAAAGCCTACTACCAATTAAGCATATTAGGTGATGTGCATCTCTGTAATGAGAAGGGGTGTGGTCTAATGACATCAACACCCTATATCAGGTGTGCATAATTATTAGGCAACTTCCTTTCCTTTGGCAAAATGGGTCAAAAGAAGGACTTGACAGGCTCAGAAAAGTCCAAAATAGTGAGATATCTTGCAGAGGGATGCAGCACTCTTAAAATTGCAAAGCTTCTGAAGCGTGATCATCGAACAATCAAGCGTTTCATTCAAAATAGTCAACAGGGTCGCAAGAAGCGTGTGGAAAAACCAAGGCGCAAAATAACTGCCCATGAACTGAGAAAAGTCAAGCGTGCAGCTGCCACGATGCCACTTGCCACCAGTTTGGCCATATTTCAGAGCTGCAACATCACTGGAGTGCCCAAAAGCACAAGGTGTGCAATACTCAGAGACATGGCCAAGGTAAGAAAGGCTGAAAGACGACCACCACTGAACAAGACACACAAGCTGAAACGTCAAGACTGGGCCAAGAAATATCTCAAGACTGATTTTTCTAAGGTTTTATGGACTGATGAAATGAGAGTGAGTCTTGATGGGCCAGATGGATGGGCCCGTGGCTGGATTGGTAAAGGGCAGAGAGCTCCAGTCCGACTCAGACGCCAGCAAGGTGGAGGTGGAGTACTGGTTTGGGCTGGTATCATCAAAGATGAGCTTGTGGGGCCTTTTCGGGTTGAGGATGGAGTCAAGCTCAACTCCCAGTCCTACTGCCAGTTCCTGGAAGACACCTTCTTCAAGCAGTGGTACAGGAAGAAGTCTGCATCCTTCAAGAAAAACATGATTTTCATGCAGGACAATGCTCCATCACACGCGTCCAAGTACTCCACAGCGTGGCTGGCAAGAAAGGGTATAAAAGAAGGAAATCTAATGACATGGCCTCCTTGTTCACCTGATCTGAACCCCATTGAGAACCTGTGGTCCATCATCAAATGTGAGATTTACAAGGAGGGAAAACAGTACACCTCTCTGAACAGTGTCTGGGAGGCTGTGGTTGCTGCTGCACGCAATGTTGATGGTGAACAGATCAAAACACTGACAGAATCCATGGATGGCAGGCTTTTGAGTGTCCTTGCAAAGAAAGGTGGCTATATTGGTCACTGATTTGTTTTTGTTTTGTTTTTGAATGTCAGAAATGTATATTTGTGAATGTTGAGATGTTATATTGGTTTCACTGGTAATGATAAATAATTGAAATGGGTATATATTTTTTTTTGTTAAGTTGCCTAATAATTATACACAGTGATAGTCACCTGCACACACAGATATCCCCCTAACATAGCTAAAACTAAAAACAAACTAAAAACTACTTCCAAAAATATTCAGTTTTGATATTAATGAGTTTTTTGGGTTCATTGAGAACATGGTTGTTGTTCAATAATAAAATTAATCCTCAAAAATACAACTTGCCTAATAATTCTGCACTCCCTGTATAGCTCCCTTGGCCAGGACAGCTGCGACTTCCTGGTGGAGAAGTGCCAAATGATCCTCTGGACGGTGATTGAAGGGTTGTGGCATGGGTGGTGGAGCAGATTTGAAAGGGAGGGAGTAGCCCTTTCGAACAATCTGAAAACCCACCTGTCCGTGGTGATGTTTTCCCAGTGGGGCAAGTGATGGCGAATCCTGCCACCAACTGGACGGGAGTGTGGGGACGGACTAGGAGGGTTTGGAGGCTGCAGCAGGGGCAGAGGTGGACTGGGCAGACCTCTGGTTCCCTGTCCCACGGCCACGTGGGATTCGGCGTCCCTGGCCACACAGAGGCTGAACAGCGTGAGCGGTACGGTGGAGGGCGCGACAGGGAGCCACTTCCGTGGCCACGAAAGGGGTGAAAAGAAGACTGTGGTGAGTGAGGGGCAGAGGAAAGACCGAGGGACCGAGCTGTAGCCCGGGAATCCTTGAATCTCTCCAAGGCCGAGTCCGCTTTGTCTCCGAAGAGACGGGAGCCATCAAAGGGCATGTCCATGAGTGACTGTTAAACATCCCCAGAAAAAACAGAAGTACGTAACCAGGCGTGGCGTCATAAGGCCACCATCATAGCAACCGATCTGACAAGAGAGTCGGTCGTGTCCAGCCCACAACGGATTGTGAACTTTGCTGCATCTCTCCCATCATTCACAGCTTGGGAGACAATAGCACGGGGCTCCTCCGGTATCTGCCACAGGACTTGCGCAACCGTATCCCACAAAGAGTGGGCATAGTGCCCCAAAAGGCAAGCGGTGTTCACAGACTGCAGCGGGAGACTGGAGGAAGAAAACAAATTCTTGCCAAACTGTTCCAGTTTTTTGGATTCCCTATCCGGGGGTGCGGAAGGGAATACGCCTGAAGAAGAAGAAGCCTGGATAACAAGACTCTCAGGCGTGGGGTGTTGGGACAGGAATTTACGGTCATTCGGAGCGGGCCGATGGTGGCGTGCGATAGTCCTATTCACAGGAGCCCCTGTGTTGGGTTTGGACCATGTACCCAAAAGGACATTGGTGAGGGCTTCATTAAACGGCAAAAGGGGTTCTGAAGTAGAAGCCCCTGGATGAAGCACCTCCGTCAGGAGATTAGACCCGACCTCAACAGTGGGAAGCTCAAGAGCAAGGAGCTCAGCAGCCCTACCGACCACCAAACCAGAAGTTGCTCCTTCTGCCGTAGCCACGGTAGGAGGAGACAGCATGCCAGTGTCAGAAGTATCCAGACCACTGGCTTCGCCCAATTCCTGAGCCCAGTCCATAGAAGGATCATCCTGGTATTCATAAGGGTTCAAGGACCCCTCCAATCCCTCCCCATATTCGTACCCATAAGAAAAGGGTCTGAATCCGACCTGGGGCAAAAAGGCCCCATCGAAGTCAAAGGAGGTGTCGGCCGACGCCGCTCCGACTCCGAGTCGCCGGGGATAAGAACTGGGTCGACGTCGATAGTGGGCACTACTGACATCGGGAGCGTTGATGATCGACCCGGCGCATGGGAAGGTCTCAAGGGTGTGACCGGCGCCGGTGCGGATCCGTGCATGGATCCGGAGGTGACCTTGGTGGCCGGAGCCGCTGACGCGGAACCCGAAGGCCCCTCAGCCGAACCCCTTGGGCCAAAATGTGCCATATCGGGGTCGGACCACCCAAATATGAGACGCATGGCCTCATAAAACGAGATGTTGGGCGGGGGTTGCTCCGGCTCTGGGAATCTTGGGGAAGCGCGGAGCCGACCCAGACGCAGGCTCCAAGGACGGAGGCCTTGTGCGTTGACGCTCTTCCTGGGTCGCGCCGGCCGAGTGACGGGCGAAGTCGGAGAGCAATGGGACTTCTTTGACTTCTTCTTCTTACCTTGACCCGAGGATTTGGAAGAAGATGAGTGGTGATGACTCCGCGACCGATCTCGAGACCTACGCGGAGTCGAGTGCCGGGCCACCATAAGCTTTAGGGACCGCTCCCTCAAAGCCTTCAGGTGCATGGCCCTGACTTCGGGTCGTGGTCGCGCTCGAGAAACCACAGAGAAACCCAATGAGGATCGTACAATGACAGTCCTCGCATGGCATGAACCCGGTCTTCGGGGACATCCTTGACGCACCAAAGTTTCACAGAAAAACTCGACAAAACTGTGGAATTCGGCCAAAAAATAGCCAGGGTAGCTCTTCTCCGGATCAGCACGTGGCGCAGAAAGAAAAGAACTGACGTCACTGCGTGAGGGCGGCTTCTATATACTACTCCCGACGTCATCACGGTGACCACGACGCCAACAGAGTCGACCGACGCCATCTGCCGATGCGCAAGGGTATTGCTCGACGAAAAATCTCCGGATCCAGTCTGACGCCTGGGGGAATGTCTAAGGTAAGGAATCTGCAACTAGAAGTCTCTATCAGATAAGTAATTTTAGGCATATGTTTGTTATTGATGTCAAAGTCAAGCTTCTCTTGAGGTTGACATTACAGGTCCCTATCCAAGTAAGCAATTGTTTAGTTACCAACTTTTTATGAAAAATTGCAAACAATATGTTATTTCAATCAATGCTTCAAAGATGTTTGAAGACCCCTGCACAACCAAGAGTAATTCTCCATTTGAAACAAAAGAAGCTTATAAACAGGCATAGATTTTATTTAAAAAAAAAGAAATAGAGGCAAATAGGTAGGAAATAAAATATGCATTCTTACAGAACAAACTGTGCGCTGTCATGTCTATGACGTGGAACAAGTTCTTTTTCTCGCCACTGGACAAATCGTCCCAACACATCTCCAGCACTTCCATCAGTCGGTATCATGTTCTGGTTGGTCCAGATCTCCAATCCAACAAGTACAATGCGGACATTAATTGCAACGTACATCTAAAGTATACAAATTCAGTTTGAGAAACTTATGGTAATTTAGGAGCAAACTATAAAGAATCAGTGTTTCGGGAAGAACGAATCAATATTCACAGCATTCCTTGCGATGTGTCTGTGTTATTGTACTTTGGCATTACAAATGTATGTTAATTTCTGGTACTAGTTCACTTGTATGAATATTAGCTTGTTAACAACTCCCTAATTTGAGTCAGAAAATTAAGAGAAGACAATGCTACAGGGGTGTCGATAAGCTTTAATCAAGGGACAGTTTGTGTTACTTTGATCTCATAAGGCTACAGCTGATAGACAATCCTCCACCCCAATCCATATTTCAAAGACAGTGCTACAGGAAGAACAAAAGAAATGCAATTCAAAACTATACTTAATGCTGTAAGGTCTAGTGAACAAGACATTTAGGCTGAACTAAGCATAGATTGGAATTGTAAAGAGTCAAATAAAGGTGATGTGAAGTTGAACCCTGCTATTGTAGTGCATGATTAAGAAGTGTATATATTTTAAGTCTTACGCTATCCAAGTAGTTTGCCAGGTGAACCATCTCTTCTCTCACTGCAGACTGGTTTCTGCTAAGCATATTGTACTGAAAAGTGGTGAATAAAAAAATAACTGAATACAAATGTTAAATTATGAGACAGAATGTTCAACTTCAGGTTTAATAACACATTTGACATAGCCCTTGGCACCAAGACACAAACAATCTATAAATGAATCCTCCATAAATCAACTGAGATGATAAAATGCCCTTATTGTGTGGTCATCCTCACTTTTTGCTAGATTTTATTGTTGTTTTTTGGCTTTGCACACTACTGTCCACTGCCCAGCGTATGTGCTCTAACCAATAAAAACATTTTGAATTGGTATACACCTAATTGGCATATTTACCTTACCTATACAAGTCCTTAGTATTTGGTACTAAGTGTACCCATGACCTGTAGGTTAAATGTCATTAGTAGACCGTAGCACACATTGTGCCACCACTAGTGATCGTACAAACATGAATGCAGGCTTACCACTGTATCCTGCTTGTGCAGTTTAAAAAACTGAAAATTTGACCTGTTAAAAGAAACCCCTTTGACAAGTCTAAACCTAGCTTTTATATAATAACATGTCACCCCTAAGTAGGACTTTAATCCCATAAAGGAAAGGTGCAGGGTATTTACAGGTAGGACATGTAAAGGTTTACTGTAAAACATGCTCCTACAGTAAAAATACATTAAAAGCCATTGTCACTGTAGCAGGGTTAGTTGTTCTTTACGGAAACAGGTTTTGCAGGTTTCCCTCAACTTTTTGCCCCTATTTGGACTTCGAACTGCTGGTATTTCAACTCTGAGAGTGTAATGAGGCCTGCTAACCATACTTCGGTGCCAGTGTTCTAACCCCTTACAGAGTGTATGTTGAATTGGCTATCTGTAATTGGCAAGGGTGACATACGTATAAGTCCCTAGCATATGTTACCCAGGGTACCAAGGGCACGTAAGACACAGTGTCCACTCAGGGATGCAGCACCGGTTGTGTTGCACTGTGTGTGACAAAGTACAAAATGGCTCCCTGCCTGCCACTGCAGCATGGAAGAGCAGTGGTCACACTGTTGAAACTAATGGCAAGGCTACCATTTCCCTTAGCAATATATGTAAGTCTCCCCTTAAGAAGGACTATAGACCCCTAAGGCAGGGAGCTATACATTATTAAGCAGGACATATAGGTTTATATATGTCTTAGCAACAACACTCCTAAAATTGTTGTCTTGCTGTGGAAAACTTAGTAGCCCCATTGGTTAATACAGTCTTAGCGCTGGCACCTCAGCCTGCCTAACTTCTGAATGGAACTACTTAACTTGGTACTTTAAGGTATCAAATTAATTGTGGCATTAACAAGTAGTTCAACTTTTAGAAAGTTGCCACTCTGAGACCCAGCTGGTCTAGTAGTTTCATACAGGCACTGGCCAACAGACAGCTTTCTGCCCACCTAGAGAGTTCTGTGAATTACTCTCAGGCTTAGAAACAACAGCACCTGCTGCAGGGAGAGGTGTCACCTCCCACTTGCAGGAAACCACTCAGGGTATCAGCCAAAAAGGCACGCTTCAAAGGCGAATCGCCTTTGAGAGGCAAATGGCCTGAGGTGCTGCCCTTTGTTTAGGAAGACCAGGTGGGGACAGAGACAAACCCGGTTTTCCCGTGAGCATGTAGCCCACAGGTAGCCACACCTCTAGCATGGACTACCAATCTCCTCAATTGAGGAAGGGTGTGGACAAATTGGGAATAGGCAGAATAGTGCACTCTAGGATTGTTAGGTGCCACACATTGCCAGAAAGACATCACCAAGAGGAAAGGGGCCCGGTAGTCCGTTGGCTAGAGACCGGAATGTCCCCTCAGGGCACTTTTCTACGATAAATATGGGACGCTGAACCTCAGATCATGACGGAACTGGAACAAGGACCAAAGAATGACTGTCATATTGACTCCTGGACCCGGAAGTGTCATCAGAGTCCTGATTGGTTGCCCAAGAGAGGCACCAGCCTCCACCAAAGCATTTCACTGTGACAGCTATACCCGGAAACTGGTGGTCCAGTTGCAGCTGGCCTGCTCCTGTTTTCAAGAGGACTTTGTGGTACCCCGACCTCTGCCAAAGTTGCCCTACACAACCCATGGACTGAGCTCTAACCGCAAAGGCACTCTGTCAACCGCACAGCAATAAAAGTATCTTTGACCATCTTTTCATCCTGCATCAGGACCACTCCTTTAAAGTCTATGGCAGTGGTATCCTAAAGGCTGGAGCTGGGCTGGAGAATGCTCTGGTGGCTAGGTAACTGTAAAAATCTACCCCAGTGCCCCATCCCCCAACCAGACTTTCTCCCTGTCCGATTTGATCACCCCAGCCAGGCCAGAGTAGTAGAACTAACTCTTTACAAACTTTTCAAAAGTTTGCAAACTTTAAATTGACCAATGCTTGTTTGTGGTTGAATTAGAAAATGCTAAATCTTTAAAAATTCATATCTCCAGAATCCTATGGTGGGTTTTACTCATCTTGGACTCTAAAAAAGATTACAAATATAATATATTTTTATAAATTGGTGACTTTTTTTAATGTGTTGCATGGCTTTCCTATTTCGTTGTTTGGTGCTGTTAAATGCTTTATACTTGTTCCTTTGTTTAAGCCTTGCTGCTCGAAGCCATAGCTACCCAAGTTGAGCTTAAGGTTTCACAAATTAGCATGACTGGAATCAAGACATTACTAATGCTCCTTGTGAAGAAGTGGGGTGTATTATACAGTATGTAATACACTACTACCCTTTTAGAAACAGTCAGGTTTTGGTTGGTAAACCTTAGCTCAATCTTGGGTTGCTGTGGCGCTGAGCAGAAAGATTCACACAAAAGCATATAATTAGCCCCTAGAGCGCATAACTACATGAAAATAAAATGGCACAAAGTAATGTAGTGCAACCATATATTTAGCTCCTAGGGGGCAAAGTTCCTTACACATTTTCAGGCCTACTGCAATACTAAGGCCATTAGAACACAAACTAGTCCAAGCTGTAAAACAAAAGTTCCAGCCATAAGAAAGGGACCGAATGATGGGAGGGGTTATTATTTTGAATTCCCCACTAACTTAGAGTGGGGACCCTGAGATGACCTAAACAGAAAGAGTGTGTCATGCAGAAAGTTTTGGTGGTGGTCCCATTGTCCTAGGTCCACCACAGGCTGAACTATGGGCAAAACGTTTTGAAAAAGAATGCTTGCAAAGCATTAAGGGGCGACTTTTCCTGAGTGCAGTGAATATTGTAGTATCGGCTCTCTCCCGAGGATTTTTGTGTTTTTTAGTAAAGCATTTGTCAATTATAAGTGTTTTTGGGAAAGCTATGGAGCATGAAGGGGAGAGCCAAAAGAAATGATTCTGATTAGGTAACAGTGTGAACAATATGACAATATGACCAGCGCTCCAATACCGCTGATGGAGTTTGCGCTGTTGGCATCGTGAGGGCCAAGGCTGCCATGGAGCACAAAAAATAGTGCACCCACGCTGAAGTATATGAGCAATCGTGCAATTAGTCATGTAACAAGGTCAGTCTGCAAGGCAGTAACAAAACCCCCCCAAGGCAGGACAAACGTAAAGCAATTACCAAAGACATCAAGGGATTTTTGAAAGGCAAGCCCACGAAGAAGTGAAAGTGATGGGCATGGTAAAAGCCCACAATACTTACAACATGTCAAAGCGCTTGCACACTCGACTTAAAAATAGCGAATAAGTTTATGAATTTATGGACACCAAAATAAAAAAGATAAACTGGAGGCTTCCGGAGACATAGATTTTACAGGTAACAATAAATCAAGACTTAACTTATCCGTGAACAAGCACTGGCAAATCAACAAATTTGACACTTACAAACTCTTTCAAGAAAAGCTTTGTCAAGGTGGAATGTGGTTACTTAAAGTTACTTTGAATGACCAACTCTAGCAGGGAGCCAGTCAAGGAACCAACAAGGTACAAATAAACAGTTACCTTGCCAAGGAAAACAGTTGTCAGTTCCGTTCCAGTGTTAGTGGTCCCTTGGCGTGGACATCTTTAAAGTGGTTGTGATGCAAGGGATACAGGGTGCTAAAGATGCAGTGAGGTCAACGGTGGTCTTCCTGGGCTACTCATCAGGCTATGGTCCTGGTGAAGTCATACTGGCACGAGGGGTTGACATCCATCAAAGGAGTTCAGCAGAAGGCCAGTCGGAACTGGGCAACCAGTCAGCTGGCATAGCAGAGTCAGTGGTTTCCTTCTTTTGGAGATAACTCTCCTTCTGGGTAACCAATCTGCACAGACGGATTTTCTGGTTCCAGAAGACTCGGTGCATGTACTGAGTATTAGGTCCTGGTCTCTTACGCTGCATGGGGTCGAGGAGCAATGATTTGGAGATCTTGGTTACCAACTCACTAGGCAGGCTTCTTCAGCTTTTGTGGCCTTGTCATTCAAACAGGAAGTCCGCCAAATTACTCTTGGAGTCTCTTCTCATGACTGGGGGCTGAGAATGTCTTCTCCTCAAACAGGCCACAACAGACACAGTCCTTTCCTTCACAAGCCCAAGATGCAGCAGGCGCAGTCCAACTTTGTTGCTGCCCCTGCTTTGCTGGGTCCTTGATACAGCAGGACAGCCCTTCTTCAGTCTTCTTCTCCAATACTATGCAATCTGAGTTCTGGGTGCCAGGGGCTCCTGATGACTACTTCCTGTGAAGTGTGGCATCTAGCTAACCCAGAAGGCTCTATTCTACCCACTTCCAAGATGGCAAGACCTTTCTTTCGGTGTGTGCAGCCGATAGCCCACCCTCAAGGTGTGGCTACCTCGGGGGCTTCACTCTCACGGGAAAACTGGTTTGCCCAGTGTGTCCCCTCTCTATTCCAGACGCCAACTTGCCTACCTAGACAATAGAGTTGTCTCTCTTGATTTTGGTTACCCTATAACTTTCAAAGGCGGCTTCCCCACTGAAGCTCTCCTTTTGGGTAACCCCCCATGTGGCTTCCTCCAGAGGGAGCTGACACCTATACCAAAGGCAGGCCTCAATTGTTCCCTCTCCTGGGAGCTGTTGTCACATCTTCCCATGTTGGCAGAAGGTTGTCTCTTGGGCACCCTCAGCAAATGGCCAAAGAAAACTTGGACAACAGAATGGAAACTTTCTAAAAGTTGCATGTGGCAATACAGTTACATTAATTTCGACTTGGGCATCAAGTCAGGCCTAATATTATGAGCTGTTGGATATCTTGGAGTACCCACTTTAGTAGCCTTAGTCAGAAGTAAGCACAGCTGAGAGGTCAGCATGCAACTCTACTCCCCAATGGCGCTACAAGTTTCTCTCCCTGTAAAAACGTCAATCGTGGATTTGCCAGAAAATGTTAAAACATGCAGCAACCTCCACCCTGCCATAGGGCTTGATAGCCCTACTGTAGGGGTGACTTACACACATTAAAAAGGAAGTGTGAGCTTTGCCATTGACTACAAGGGTAAAGTCAAATTAGCAGTTTTAAACTGCCCTTCCAGTCTGCAGTGGCAGACTGGGAGTCACATTTTACTTTATCCCACTGACGGGTGTCACAATAGTTGCTGTAGGCACTGAGGGAGTCTGAGGCAAGGTTGTGTTCTTGCTCCCACTCTTTTTAATTTGTTTATTTCATCACTCTGCAGTCAGCTGTTAGCTTCCGGTGGTGAGCTGTTAACTTCCCTGCAATATGCAGACGATGTCTTATTTCTTAATCAGTCAAGGATGGTTTTACAGAGACTTTTATATATTTTGAGTGAATATTGTAAAGACAATTTGAGAAAACAAATGTGGTAAATATTTGGGGGAAAAACTAAATAAGAAAGGAGATTGGCATTTAGGTGTGATTAAGGTCAAAAGGTTGCAGAGTCAAAGTTATAAATACTTGGGTGTGTGTTTGCAAGATCCCGATTCACACCTGTTGCAGAAGAGTGTAAGGAAACCTAAGCTAGCAGCACTAATTTACGCATTTTAGATCCTTCTCCGTAAATTACTAAACCCTTCATTGTCCCCTTTGTTACAAGGCAAAAAAAAATTCCCACACTGTCTTATGGTTTGTTCCCAATAATGCATCTCAAGCTCAGGTGATACTGGAATTTGGGTTAATTGATCAATTGGCAGTTCAGAAGGCCTTTCTGGCTAAGTATGCCTTCTCTCTGTTGAAGTCAGAAGATGGTACATTAAAAGCATGTACATGGAAAGAGCTAAGACAGGAATTTTACATTACATCTGATGACAGAGTTCACATCTACTCTGAAAGATCTTCAGGTTGACCGTGCATGGAATTTAAAGCAATAATAAAATACGTTCCAATTAGAAGTGAACAAGCAATTACGGAGTTACTCATTTTTAGGGGACAAGAAAAAGTTTAGGAAAAGAAGTAATAGCTGGATGCCCGTAAACGCATATAAACAATTACAGCAACAAAAGGTTGGAATCTAGCAGAACACCTAACAAGTTGTGTGACACAGTAATGCAAAGAAAAAGACTGCAGACTAAAAAGTCCAGAAGTGGTGGCACCAAGAAGAGGACTGAAGATCAGAACCACAGATTGGCCTCTTGTGCCTTAAAATGGGACTCCTCTCCTACAAATCAGATTTATCTAGAACAGTGATACTCCTAGTACGGCCCGAGGGCCGCATGCGGCCCTCCTGACCTTTACATGCGGCCCAGCGGCACTGGCCTGCTCTTAACTAGACTCAGCACTAACATTTAAAAAATGTAAATAAACAGGCAAGCATTTATTTAAGGTGAGTTGAAGGAAAAGAAAAGAGATAACAGAGGGTGTTCTGTACAACGTAAAATCAGAAACACCTTCATTTTTAAAGACATATTCGAAGCAAAAATGTAAAAGCATGATCAAGTCTGCTCAAAATTCAAAAAGTGTATTTCATTAACACGCAGAAACTTCACCTTAGTACACCACATTATATCACTGCATTGAAGAAATATATTTTTTCAAAGTGATAATTTTCTAACCAGAATTTAGAAACATTCACTCCCCCATCCCCCACCCCAACAACAATGCCTTTGGTGAGCTAAGAGACAAGTCAGTTTTGTGCACTCTTTGGGTGGCCTAGGTTTCAATTATACAAGAATATTATAGTTTAATTAAATCAAACACAAGAAGCTTTTGTGCAGCACACATCCTGAAGTTTGGTTAAATGGAGAAGCCGTGATTATTCCTAAGTTTATGGTTTCACGTTGTGCTATTCAGACACTAGAAGTATATGCTTTTCTTCCCCTACATCCACCTTACTGCCAACCCCCGACCGCCACCCTGCTGCCATCAGTGTGGCCCTTGGTCACATCAAAGACCAAACTCTGTGACCCCCGGGAAAATGTTTGCGAGTACCCATGATCTAGAAGATTCTTAGCCGTAAAAGGACTCATTCCCACTGGATCAAGCGTGGTCCTCCATCCATTTTGGAGAAGAACCCTCATTGGGATTCATTTATTGCACTAATGAACAACTACAAGATGAGTCCCGCAATGACAGTAGGAGGGCACGCCTGCAAATTAAGAAGCTGCAGAGCTCTAAAAGGAAGGTGAACCAGAAATGTGATGAAATTGGTGGAAGGATCTCCGCAGTGGAGGAGCGAACTGCAACACTAGAACAGGATATTGGAACATTAAAAGGCAAGGCTGAGGGGGCGTGGCTTTGGGCGTCAAGATGGCGGTCGCACTCTGAGAGTGCTCTGGACCCCTCCGTCATCCGCCCTTAACTACCGCGGTCCAAGGGAGCAAAAAAAAACGCTGTACATGGCTCCCCGGTGTCCCGGGGGCCCGTGGAGAAGTCTGCTGGGGAGATTTGGAGAAAAGCCGGCGGCTCGCCCTCATACGGCGGCTCGGCTGATCCCGTAAAGAGGAGTTCAAGATGGCGGCCGCTGCGAGATGCACCCGGCGGATCTGAGGTGGGCGTGGGAGACGATTGCTGCAGGTTGAGGGGCGGCGAGAGGCCCGGTGAGAGCTGGGGCACGCCCAGACGGTGGATCCCTGCCGCTGGAGTGCCGACAGCCCCCCCCCTTGTCGAGGAGGAGGACACCGGGTGAGCGGTGCCGCGCCGGCGCACGAGTGTGGCCCGGGAGACTGGAGGCCCTCTATGGCCGCCCGAGCGGCTTGCGGTGCCGCGCTGGGGCCGTGGCGGAGGCCCTGGCCCCCGAGATCCCCCTGCTGGAGGGAATTTAAATCTGGAGGCGTGCTGGGGATCAGGACCCGCCCGGAGATCCGAGTGGCGCCCCGGGGGGGCAAAGAAGTGAATCGGAGATCGGGAGGGAGAAGACGAGCGGTGACACCCCCACTCCCCCATCCCTGCAGCAACAAGAGGGGCCTCTCTCGGGCCCGGGCCCGGGTGGAACGCGAGCTGGACTGCGGCAGAATCTAGACTGCGAGCCGAGCAGTGGAGAACAACACCTTGGGGCAAGTGGATATCCTGGGTTCCGGGTCGTGCTTGGTTGACCTTGGACCCTGGTCGGAACGACTCGAGAGATTGAGAGCGAGGTCGTGACGGCGCGGGCCTACAGTGGAGGTGCAGAGCCCTTAAGGTGGAGAGGCCTGGGTCTGGGACTCAGACGGGTCCCCCCCAACTGGTGGAGAGAGCGAGAAAGGGACCTGAAAAGAAGGGGCCAACGGTGCCATCGCCGGCCGTCCGTATGTGATCGGACACAGCGAGCCCCCCCACAGTCCAAGGTACTTAACAACGCACTAAATTCTCAGGCTTGAAACCGCATTAAGGAAGGTGTGGCCCACCTGACACCCGCCTCAAGTGCCACGATGGGAAAAGATAAAACGAACAAACAACCTCCGCCCTCCCAACAAAAAATCGACCAGTTCACGACTATGACGGGCCAACGAGGAGGGGGAGAAGCGGCTGGTGGGGGTTCGGCCCCGGACGGGGTGAGTGCCATTCTCCAAGCTATTCAATCATCGCAGATAGCCGTAGAAACAAAAATTGGTGAGGTGCGAGTGGACATGGGCCTCATCAGACAGGACCTTAGAAATGCAGTAACCCGAATTACGGAAGTGGAAACCCGAGTCTCCCAAACCGAAGACGATTTGTCTGACCTCAAAGCCAAAGTAGCCCAGCTACAATCCCGAACCGGCGAGCTTCACCGCCGTGCAGAAGATGCGGAAAACCGGGCCAGGCGCAACAACTTACGCTTCATAGGTTTCCCGGAGGGCATAGAGGATGACAAGGCAGCCGAATTCCTGGAGACGTGGATCAAATCTTGGATGCCGGACCAATCCCTCTCGCCCTTGTTTGCAATTGAAAGAGTCCACAGGGCGCTCGCACCTCGCCCACCCCCGGGCGGCCCGATGATCGCACGATTCCTTAACTTTAAGGACAGAGACAATATCCTCAGGGAAGCGAGGCGGCAAGAGGGTACGCAGTGGGAAAACCACAAAATCCTAATTTTCCCGGACTACACCAGAGAAGTCCAAACCCGCCGTAGGTCGTACGAGCATGTTAAGCAAAAACTAAGGGCAATGCAGCTCTCGTACATGCTCCTTTTCCCCGTACGCCTCAAAGTCCTCATGGCTGGGAAAGCCTACTTTTTTGATTCTCCTGAGGAAGCTTGGGACTGGCTGACAGAGGAGGGCATCGGAGCCCGAAAGGGTCCCCCCGGGACCGCTGGAAGAACCCCACATGTCGGGCCCTCACCATCAGAGGGGCCCCGGAGGAGTAGGCGGCGCACCAGATCCCGGAGAGGCAGACAGAAAGACTCGATCGCTCCTGCGGAGGATGAAACAGCTCGGGACTCTGGTTCTCATGCCGAATCTAACACTGAGATTCTTCCGGTGTCTCGAACACCGTCCCGACCCGCCGAGGATGGGCGATTGAGTCAGTCTCCGGTACTCGGCTGACGGGAGGTGTGGGACCCCTGCGCGAAGCGTAGGGGGATTCGGGCTTCGCTTGATCCTCTCGGGCGACCCCTAGCGAGATTAACATTGATAGCTCCGGAGACTTCCTAGAGTATGGTGTTGAACGCTTGATTTGTGACTGCTAATTGCAATTGATCCGAAAGAAAGGAGGGGTCCATCACTCCACTCCAATGACAGTTTTACTGGCTGTCTGGTTTTGGTTGGGTACATGGGCGACAGATGCTTCCGGGGGGGGGGGGGGGGGAGTATGGGGAGGTGGGGAGTTTAGGGGGAGAGGGGAAGTTTAAGTTAGGTTTAAGAGACGACAAATTAGTTAGCCTGGTTTGTAGATTTAAAATTTCACGGTCACGTCCGAAATGGTCATCCCTGGGCCTGCACCCACACATCCAAACATGCCCAACATCGGCACACCTCACGCTTGGCCCTCAGTAACCCAGGTCCTCTCCTGGAATGTAAACGGCCTGTTAGACAATATCAAAAGATCGGCAGTATTTAACACCCTCCGCAGGTATTGCCCCTCAGTAGTTCTCCTGCAAGAGACCCATCTTCTTGGGTCCAGATGCCCTATGCTTGCGAGAGGAGGATACGATAGGGTATACCATGCAGGGTTTTCCAGAGGCTCTAGAGGAGTGGCCATTCTGCTCCACCGATCTTTGCCTATGGTAATCACTTCCACGCAATCTGACTCACAAGGTAGATTCATGGTGGTCACAGGGACTCTTCACGGACAACCGCTAAACTTGGTGTGCGCCTATGCGCCCCTGGCAAATCTTGACTCCTTCCTACTTTCGCTCCCCCGAGTAACCTCAGGATTACCCCAAGGAACTACCCTACTGGGAGGCGACTTCAATGCGGTCCTTGACCCAAAGCTGGACATTTCTGGGGAAACTACCATAAATAGATCCATGCGGGCCTCAGCCCTAAGTAGTTGGGCGGAGAGCCTCGGCTTGTGTGAGGTGTGGCGCACCTGGCATCCCAGAGAACGCCAATACACACATACTTCGGCAGCCCACCAGACGCAATCCAGAATAGACCTGGTGTTCATGCCCGCCCTAGATTTCTTAAAAGTCGCAGGGGCAGAGATTCTTCCACGGGGGCCTCCGATCATGCACCAATACGGATCCGACTGGGTAGAGCAGACCTTACCAGACGGCCTATGTGGCGCTTGAACGCATGGCACTTACAAGATACAGAGTACACCCAAGAGATCAGGTTGCACCTCGGCCAATATTTTGAATTAAATGAGGGCTCGGTTCGGTCCCCAGGAATGTTATGGGCTGCCTGCAAGGCCACTATTAGAGGACATGCCAGAAGCATTCTTCGGTCCCGTGAACGGGATCAAAACTCCCAGATCACCGAGCTAGAGAACAAGGCCCGGAGACTCGAATGCCAACATGAAAACTTGGCATCGGCCTCGACCATGAGGAAACTGACCAGGGTAAGAGAAGATATTAAACATATAATGCTAGATTCGGCCAAGCACATGTGGAGAGCCTCAGCAGGCCGAATTTATGGATGGGGGGATAAAAACGGGAAGCTACTGCATTGGCTGGCCACCCGCCCCATGGCTAACAGAATTATACCGGAGATCTTAAATGACTCGGGTACTCTTGTCAAAACAGCAGTGGAAATCGCACATAGCTTCGCCTCCTACTACGCCCGTCTATACGCCAGGCACCCACGCCCTGCTGTTGAGAGAGTCCCCCCTACTAAATGAGATTACCCTTCCCGGGGTAACCCCAGAGGTGAGAGACAAACTGGACGAGGCCATCGATCTTGTAGAAGTCTGCAAAGCAATATCGGGACTGGCATCAGGCAAAACACCAGGCCCGACGGCTTTCCAGCGGAATTTTATAGTAAATGCAGCGATATTCTGGGTCCCCACCTGCTCAACATGTACGAAGAAGCGGAGAATCAAGGCCGCTTCCCAACAGAGATTGATCAAGCCACTATTGTGGTAATCCCCAAAACCCAACCCCCATCACGACAATGTTCAGCGTACCGGCCTATCTCGCTCCTAAATGTGGAAGTCAAGGTGCTCTCTTCGATCCTTGCTTCCAGACTGAAGGAGGCAATGCCCACGCTGGTGCACCCTGACCAGTGTGGTTTTATGCCCACTCGTAGCACAAGGCACTGCATCAGACGATTACATCTTGCTTTGGCGCACCGCAAAGCGCTATTGCATATGCAATTGGCACTGCTTTTACTCAACTTCGAAAAGGCCTTTGATACGGTAGATTGGTCCTACCTCAATCAGGTCCTATATAAAAACGGGCTCGGACCTAAATTCCGGGGATTGGTGAAACTCCTATACTCTAACCCGACGGCTCGAATCAGGGTGAATGGAGTAGTCTCCGACCCAATCCCCATTGGCCGTGGGACTCGACAGGGATGCCCGTTATCTCCCCTGCTCTTCGCACTAGTGATAGAGCCACTGGCGATACTAATGAGAAGCGACCCACTGATCGAGGGCTGGCACTGGCCCTCTGGTTCGGAAGACAGAGTGGCTTTGTACGCAGATGATGTGCTCCTGTATATCTCCAACCAATCCAAAAGCGGCCCACGCGTCCTAGAGATCCTTAGACTTTTCGCGGAAGCCTCAGGGCTGACCCTGAACCCAGCCAAATCTTTACTGATCCACCTTCATCGCTCGCACGACTGTATAGATTGGCAACGGAATATCCCTGTACGGAGAAACAGCTTTAAATACCTCGGGATACATATCTCACTTCTCCCTGAGCTAGCGTGGGAACTCAATGTCGCGCCGCTTTCAAAGAAAATCAAAATCGACCTTCTGCGCTGGAAGGCCCTCCCCTTGAATTTACTGGGTAGAATAGCGCTGTACAAGATGATGATTCTCCCCAGGCTCTTATACCTCCTGCAGAATTTCCCACACCCCATCCCCGTGAGATGGTTCAAGGAGATGGACTCTTTAGCACGCCAATTCATATGGAGTGGGTCACGTACAAGATTGTCGCTAAAAACCTGTCAGAGGGATGTATGAGGGTGGACTGGGCATGTCGAAAATTCAATACTATTATCTAGCGATGCACACACTTGTAATCAATGACTGGATGGGAGGTGGATGGACAGACCCCGCACACCAACTAGAATTACAGACAATGGGCTACCCACGGATCCTTGACATACTCTACGGGAGCCCGATACCCCGGGATACTCCAGATGTGACCAAAGTGGTACTACTGGGATGGCGTACAGCCCAGAAAGTGACGGGGTGGTGGGGACGTCTAACCCAACAAACCCCGCTATGGCATGGGAAGCAGCTGATACATGTGGCAGGTCTGGAGGGCTTCCAGAAATGGGACACCATAGGGATCTCCACGCTGGGAGATATTTGGAGAGGGACACATATACAATCTTTTCAAGACCTCCAGAAACAATATTCCTTAAACAAAACACAGTTCCACCGATATCTCCAATTACGCCATGCCCTACTAGTTCACCTGCAGACAGGAGACACCATACCCGAGAACAGCCCCATGGAAGCCAAGGCACTGATGGGAGACCTGGGAAGGGGAGGGGTTTCTCAGATTTATCGCACCTTAATCACCGCCACTGGGGGACCCCTAAGAGAGCTTCGCCAAAGGTGGGAGAGTTGGGTGGGATCCATGGAGGAAGCGGACTGGACAGAAGCACTAATGGCCCCACGCTCCCTAACAATGGCCACACGCTTCCGTTTAATACAATCCTATTTCCTACATGCCGCATACCTCACACCCGCCATGTTACATAAAGCAGGCCTCCGCCCCACAGCGGAATGCCCCGCTGCAGGTATCATACAGCGGATTTCTACCACATGGTATGGACATGCCCGATTATAATGGCCTATTGGGAAAAGGTGGTGCAAGAGATATCTGAGGTCCTACAGGAGGAGGTAAAGAGGTCACCACTGCCCCTCCTTCTCGGGGTCATGGGAGATACAGATCTACGAAGAGCAGATCGGTCCTTCTTAGGGGTGGCGTGTCTAGTGGCCAAAAGGGACATAATGGCAGATTGGAAGGCCAGGGTGGCTCCGGCGATGGCTAAGTGGAGACGGGGAGTGGATTGGTGTGCGCAGCGGGAGAAACTTGTGTACGAGGCCAGAGGTTGCTTACACAAACATAAGAAGATATGGGGGAAGTGGGAGGATGTAGCGGGCCTTTAAGAGTGGATGGTGAGCAACATTTAGTAATAAAAGGGGCAGGGACCGAGGACTTGACCATTACTGTTTTTATTACTGTTTTGATGCCCGTTGGCATCATGTTGTACTGTATTCATAATTGTTTTATGCAAAATTTAATAAAATCTCTTTATCAAAAAAAAAAAAGGCAAGGCTGAATTGCAGGAAACTCAGCTGACTGATGGGATGTGGAACCTTGAGGACTTTGAAAACAGACAGTGCAGGAACAACCTGAGACTTCTGGGCTTCAGAGGGGGTTGAAGGGAGCGATATCAGGACTTATGCAGTTGAGCTTTTGAAGGGCACATTCCCCGAATTAACCATGTGGAACTGGGATGTTGAAGTACAGAGGGCACACCGTTTCCCTCAGTTCTCTAAAAAGCCAAAGCCTGGCAAGGTCTGTCAGCCTTGAGCTATGTTGGTGTACTTTGGAAACTTTCTGCTGAGACAGGCAGTTTTCGAGAAGGCCTGTCCAGGCTCTGAGAAAACTTATGATAGCCACTCTTTCTTTGAACGTCCTGATCTTTGCCACGCCACAGTGAAAAAGAGCCGACGGCTGAGGCAATTTATTAAATCTGTGCAAGATCTGGGTGGGGATGCTTTCTAGTTAAGCCCAGCTCGGTTGAAGATAACATTTGAGGACAAGATTCGAATTATTTTTTCAGAGATAAAGGCCTCAGAATATATAACTGTCTTATCGTCTGGGAAAAGGAATGGAAGTGGTAATGGGAACAAGAACAGTTCATAAGGAGGCAGATGATAGCTGCCTTATGTGAATGAGATGTTTCTGCTACCAGGCTTTTTGGGCTTCTTGGACCAGTGCCTAGAGGCTGGAAGTATGCGATATAAGGGTCGTTTGTGATTCTCCGATTCGTCTTGGTTATACTCATGGGCTATGTGATATTTGGGGTAAGCTTAAGCCTACTGATCCGGGTTGCACTTGCTATTCGTTACCACACATATCACATGCACATTTAGCTTACGTTTATTTCTCATGCTCTTATGAACGACGCTAAAATAGAAAAGTATCCCAGGGTCATGTCTGACCATAACCTGTTGGCTCTAGAGCTAACGGGAAGGAATTTGAGGCAGCCCACACAGCACTGGACCTTTGATTCTGGCTCTTTTAGTGGATGAAGGTTATAAAACCCATATGAAGGGCTGGATAACTGACTTTTTAGAGGTTAACCGAGGGAGTGCCCCAATGGAGGTGGTTTGTAATGCCTTTAAGGCAGGGGTGCGGGGCGAGTTTTGGATAGAACCGCCATTAAAAAAAAAACAGCATTTGAAAGAACTGTACAAGGTACTCGAGGAGGCCAAGCTACAGCTAACGGTGGCGGTGGCTGAAGAAGAGGGCATAGAGGGGGCCCAACTCAAGGTTGTGCTTGCTAGAGCCGAAATTATTAAAATATGAGAGGAAAAGAGCAGAGAAGTGGAGTAGAGAATGCTATCAATTTGGTGAATGAGTAGAACATATGCTGATGGTTCAGGCAAGGGACAGAGACATACAATCTGAAATTATAAAGATTACGGATGGCAGGGCAACAGTTTCAGACCCCACTGAAATCCATGAGGCATTTCAGGGCTTCTATGAAAGACTTTATAAAGGTGAGAATGATTAAGATAGCTCAGAAGAGGTAATGAGGAGCTTTTTAGATCATATTTCACCAGGAGTGCTAAGCTCCGATAACAGGGATCTACTAGAGGCCGCCTTCTCAATTGGAAGAAGTTCAGGAGGCTATTGCTAGACTGCTGGCAGGGAAGGTGGTAGGAGAGGATGGAGTCCCACTCAAATTTTATAGAGTCTTTTTTGAGCAGATAAAATCGAATTTCTTGATTTTACTCAGGCAAGTGCAGCTGGCTCTCTGCAAGGATGTGCATTTTTCTGAAGAAAGGGAAGTCTCCGGAGGAAATGGGATCATGCAGGCCAATAACTTTGCTAATATTGACACTAAGATCTACACTACGATTTTGGCCTCACGATAAAATCAGTTAATATGTAAACTGGTTTAGCCTAGTCAGCATGGGTTTATCCCTGGAAGGGGCACCACTGACCATGTTCGGCAAGTAATTGACCTCTTGGACGCTGCATCTGTTTCAGGGAGCCTGCTGGCATTGATATTTTTAGACATGAAAAAAGGGTGTCATGGGCTTTTTTAAGGACAGTGATAGGGCAATTTGGCATTGGTCCATGGTACATTGATGCTGTAAGAGAGGTATATCGCAACCCTACTGCCAGACTACAACTGATGGGTGGGCCAATCGGAAGAGATTCAAATTACTAGGGGTATGAGACAGGGATGTCTGCTCTCCACTACTGTTTGCCCTTTACTCTGATCCGCTAATTTGGAAACTTGAACATAAAGTCTTAATCAAACCTATTCAAACCTGGGGTTGGGACACAAAGGTTCTGACTTATGCGGATGACATTGTCGCTGTCACGACATAGCCCGTGGCAGCTCTGGAACAAATAGAGCAAGAGGCGAAGTTGCTTGGCTGCTTTTCTGGCTATTTTCTCACTTGTAACAAGGGTAATCTGGTTATTAATTAAAATTTGCAAGTACAGGATAAAAGGGTGGCCGGAAGTACAGTGTACTTGGAAGTGACTATAATGGCTGATTTCAGTCAAGTAGTAGAACATAGTTTAACCCCGGTAATTCAGAAAAAATGTTAAAGATTTCCAGAGATGGAATAATCTACACTAATCCATTGTGGGCCAGAGCAACATAATTAAAATAATTTTTCTTCTGAAGGTGTTGTACTTGTTTCGGGCTATTCTTTTAGAGTTTAACAACTCTTGGTTTAAGATCACAAATGTGATTACAACACGATTTTTGTGGGCATTTGCTAAGCCCATAAGGGCACCTACATTTCTCATCTCCCTAGCGAGAGAGAGAGGTGGTTGGGCTATGCCAGTCTTTAAGGTGTATTATTAGGCAGCAACGTTGCAATTTATGTGTCCTTTATTCAGGGATCAAGGTGGTAACAGGCTGGTTACTATCTCCTACTATCTATGAAATTTTGCAGGGAAAGGAAGCACTTGGCCTGTTCTTTCGGCAGGTAGAACCTAGCTATTTAAAAAAAACACAGTTTAAGATGGTGCAAGGGGCATGTAGGATATGGGCCACGCTCCGCAGAAAACTGGGTCTAGGCGGAATGCATTCAAACACTCTAATACATCGGAATCCAGGTTTGACGGATACCTTTAGTGGATCTGTTGTGCAGTAGTGGGGTGCTGGGGGTATCCTGATGGGTGACATTTTTTTAGACTAGGGGTAATAATCACATATGAGGAGCTACGGGAAAGATTTGGTCCATCATGAAATTAGTTTTTTTAAACACCTACAGGTGTGCGATTTTGTAATTAAGAAAAAAGATGGGGCTTCGGGCTTTCAGGATATAGCTCTTACGGATCAATTAACTGTGACTGAAAACTGCACGAGCACCAAGATCTATAAGGAATTAAATGCACTAGCCCTTGACGATCTAAAATGGTACACTGAGAAATGGGCTACTAGGCCGGGGCTTAAAACTGCACAATGGGGAGGCTTGGTGGGACCTGTGTGTCTGTGGTGCAACACTTGTGATGCTTATCTAGTCCACATGTCCAGTATCTGCCCTTCATTAACTGGTTATTTGGAGGGAGATTTCTAATGTCATCAATATCTGTTTGGGTAGAAGGGTGGAGCTAACTAACCAGATTCTTCTGCTGGGAGTGCAGGGTGATAGGGATCCTAGTCAAACTCAAAGCTTTATCTTTATAGTCCTGGCCATAGCTCGGCTCTGTATTGCCTCCTCGTGGTTGAATAAGGCACCTCCGACCTTTCAACAATGGTTTACCCGGGTTCGGGCAATATTTAATCTGGAAATGGCTCTATATGCCAAAAGGGATAAAAAGTCCATGCGTACAGGTGAAGGCATATAGGCTCCTTGAATTGACTGGTGAAATCAGACAGATCCCGGAAAGGAACTGGTGAGGGTCAGGGGGGAACTTATTGATGGAATACAATTTTGGTTGGTTGGCATATTCGTACAGCCTCGTACTGAATGGAAAAGATGATAATGGCCTCAGTGGTATCTTTTCATAAATTGACGTCTTCTTTCCTTGGTTTCTTATTGGGCTTTTTCTACTGTTGCCCATGCTACGTGTTGATTTGATTGAAACATGCTGTAAAACGCTAAGGCTTATGCCTCCTCCTGTTGTTGTTGTCTTAGCTGCTTCCATGTGGGGGGGTTAAAATTCTATAAAGCTCGACAGTAAAAAGGAATTTCTGCTGAGATATAATGAAGGATGGAGGGCAGCTACAAAATGTGAACACTGGTTTCCTGTCCAATGTCTCCTACCCTGCTTTTTTTTCCTTGATACATGTTTGTATATATCGAGATTGCAAATAAAAATATTTTTTAACAAAATCAATAGATGCAAATAACATTGTAGTCATTTTACACTGTGGTACCACATCATTTGACCTTTTCTTGTATGGTACAGGGGAGTTTTATCTTAATAACCTTTCAATTAGAGTTTCCTAGCAGCATACACAGTCTCCAACAGATCCAAGTTGTGATGGCATGCTACACTGTCCATCCATATTCATTAATGAAAACACAGGGCATTTGGAACACATGGCCAGTCTCTCTCCACAAAAGCGTTACATCACTAATTCTACTGCCCTATGTAAAGTAATGAGAGGGTATTGCATAAAGATGCAGATGGTTTCCTTCATAGCAACCCTGACAGCTCCATTACTGGTCATCTGCTTTCTCAGATACAACTGTCAAAAAGAAAGTTTGTGTCAAAAGCTAGACTTTGCATGCTCAAACTGTTCCATATTACACAATGTTCTACAAACACACTCTCTCACACTCATACAAACATTGTAAAATCCAATGACAACGTTTTTCAAATGACTGCAAACAAAATCTAAAACAAGCAATAGTAAACAAAACCTACCCGCTCTTTATCCACAACCAAAAACAGCTCAACATATCGGGTTTGTGGAAGAATGGCCCTTTTTTTCTGCAACGATAAGAAAATGCGTAAATCGAGCAAATCCAAAATAATTAACAGCCAATAATGAAAAGGAAAAATACTTTGCCTATGCTTTATATGAGATATGTGATGCTATTTTCAGAAATGACTTATTTGAAGATTTTCTATTAATAGTAGATAAATAATGGAAACTAAATGCATTAAACACAAACGTATTTCATTACCTAAATTATTTCAAAGATTCTACCTAATGCACCCATGCATACACTACATTTAAGTCACAAAAGTGTAATGTATGCATGTTGGTATGAGTAATGTTCATAAGTTTCACATATAAGCTGAGATAAACTTAGTAATCAAAACACAAACGTCCACCCATAAGTTGAGAAAAGTTCATCCTCTTCTACAGACCAACTATTTTATGAAACTGATACATCCTCCCAATAGTATATTACAGCAAAATCATCTATAGAGGCATTCTAGACACACATTATTATCCCACAAGGAACAAGACGTCTTCTATGCTTCATGTCATGTCAATTACACCATGGAGCAAGATCCCTTAAAGGCTTGGATTTTAGCATGAAACAGCTTCTGAGAAACACAACTATCTTCAATTTAGGAAAACCCTTCCAACCTGTGTTGCGAGAAGTCTTCAGCAGACTATTACCTTCATGGGAACCCCACACCCTCGCCCAATTACAGGAAAATGGTCATATATCCATTAAGATTCCCTAAGTCCAGATGTCTCTGATATTTCCCAGGGACACTTGGCTCCCATTTCATTGTTCGTCTGGACCTTTAAAAAGGACACTGTCATTGTGATCAGTTCTCATCTACCTGGAGTCTGGAACAGCAACTATTTAGACTGTTTTCAAGCCACTCAGGGCATTTAGGAGGCTATGTAAATCTATATCAAAATCCTTAAATAAGTATATTGAATGACTTATGTTAATGCTGAGTTTTTAATGAACTTATTAATGAATATTTATGTATTTCGAGTGTTAAATTTGCGTAGAAAATGAAATAACGTAGGGAAAATAATGCACACATTTGAAAGTGCACCCACGTGTGTGGCCACCAATGTTCAAGAAGTGTACTTATTGATGGCTTATTAATATAAAATATTGAGCTTATCTTTGATTAATAGTAATGTGTCATATTAAGGGTTATGACCTATGTATTGGCTTTATTATTTGTTGGCCTTAACTTAGCGGAGATCTTGGCCTAGATGCAGGATCTCATGTCAAGCTGCAATTCTTAGACATTTTAATAAAATGGCTGTCTAAAGGATTAAATTGTAATTTTCCACTGTACTTTCCATGTGCCTGTAGCTAAAAATCTTTCTCATGAGAACTTCTTGCTAGAAGATGCTGTACTAGCTAATGTAACAATGTTTAATGTAGTATGTGAGAGTGTGACTTTCCCAGGAGAGGACAATGGAGACTCTGACTAGAGTATAAGCTGCAACAATATTGTTACCTGACAAGCCGGATGATGAGAACAGTACGAAAGGAGCCAATCATCGACATGTAAACCATGTACTACTAGAAGTGTAGATTTGAAGTTTTAGTTTTATTGGAAAAAGTGTGAACATGCGATTCTTGAACCAATTAAGACGTGGGAAGTAGTTTTAGGAAATCTAACTTAGCCGGACTGCACAGAGAGGACATAGCCCATTTTTTGCCCAATGGCCGTCTTGAGAAGAGACGTGCTTAACTTTACTGCTTAAAAGACTGCTTTTTCTGAACTTTGATGCTGAATCCTGATGCCTTGCAGACCCGACTGATATCGAAGATTGTCACAGTTTGCCGATCCAAACTGAGGATAGGGTTTTTGACTATGATGTTGTTTGCTATGTCTATTTGCTTTTGTTTCTAGGTACTAGCTGCCATTTTGATAGAGCCATAGTTAGATGTTTTCCAAATCTGTGAGACTAAATTGTTTTGCATGAAGCCCAAACATGCTATTCTAACCTGGTGTTAGGGTTCTCACTGATGAAGTTCACTAAATGTATGCAATATCGTTTGCGTACTTATTCTTGCCAATAATTTGCACTGTAACCATAAAATGTGTAGTGGCCCAAGTGTTGATTAGATTGCGATTCTCTCGCCGCTTTGGACAGACAGTGCTGTTTCTGTATGTCCATCATTTGATCTTGAGAATGAGTTACGTGATCTTAGCATTGTTAATATAGGGAGATAAACATTCTAACTTTTATGTAAAAGGTGTGGTTATTCATGACTGGAAAGTCATGGTGTGTGACAATTACTGACTCTTATTGATTACTAATATTATTGATTGTTATTGATTATTGATCTACATGTACGGGATATATGGTGGAAAAACCTTGAAGCGAGTCAAGAGGTTCATTGACCTATTTGCGTCTCCCGTGTAAGTTAACTTGTTAAGGCCTGAAGCGTTAACACTTATAATTGAACTAAGTTTGCAGACATGGGCTTTTCCAGCAGAGTGCAAGAAGTGAAATGCCCACTTCCCACACTTACCTCAAAATGAAACATAAAATCATAGGAACAGGTGCAAGAAGAACAGTAAGTGTCTGGAAGTGTTCTGTCCAGACTGAATAGAATTGATTTTCAAGAGTCTTACTGTCTCTCAACCACAGACACCAAATACATTAAATTCATATCACAAAGAAAATATCAGGTGATTGATGTCACAGTACGTTAGAATGTATTACTATGTGCAACGTACAATATTTGAAGTAGAGATCCTTTTATCCGGTGCATGTAACGTTAATGTACGCTTACATTACTGTTTGTGATTTGTAATGCTGATGTGTGTACAAACGGCTACAAAAAATTGTTTTTTAAATCAGAACAGGAAAATGCAATTTTGTTGAATAAACTGAAATTTAATCTTTACAGTACTACTTATTCCTATAAAAGATACCTTAACATATCTTTGAGACTGACTTGCTGTTAGGAAGTAGAGCATAAGTCAGCATTGTATGGGAATACCACACACATCAGCACATACATTATGATGAGTGCATTTAATGTATGTGTTCCCTGGGATTGTAGACAAATATTTTAAAAAACTGAAAACTATCCTCATGTTAAACACTCACATAACCATTTAACCGTTGAGAGTCGCTCTCCGGACTTAGAACGAATTCAGTTACATACAAACCACAAAGCCTTGCTTTAGCAGCTAATCCGAAAATAGCGTTTTGCACATATTTAGGGAAATAATAATCAGACATTAAGACAGAGATAACTATCAGTCTTTCCTCATGTGTCATAATCCTGAGGATATTCTATAATTAATTTGTTTCCATTTCCCCACTACAACTGGCCCCCGAAAATATAGGATCTCTTGTTTTTCTAACCTCTTAATCCTTCACTTGCAAGAGGGGGGCAGCACTATTGGTTTCATCACTGCAGTCACCAATATTTAAGAATATTATGCAGTTCATAGACTCAACAGCAACATGAATGCATCCCATATCTTTTTTCACTTCACACCATTTGATACTAACTGCTGTCACTCAGGCACTGTAACTGTGGTTATTTTTGCATGTGTATAGCAACAAGGTGGTTCTACTGATAGGGTGTAGCCAGCTTGATTACTATGTGAAGCTTACTGCTAATTCTTGCAAAAAAAGCCACAATTATTGAAACATATACAAGGTGGTAGTAGTAGTAGTAATTTAATATTGCCAACACAGGCAATAAAAACAAGCAATTGCAAGGACAATAGGTCTGCCGTTAGCTGCCAGTCTTTTGGCAATTATTGCTTTACTTTGTCATGGTTTTTGCAAAACGTTATTGTTCAGGAAGTTGCCGGAACCTCAACAAAAGCAAAAAAATAGAAACAACTAAAGGCAAAAGTGTTTCTCTGGTCTTAAAAAAGTACACATTACTATGGTACACCCGGCATTGAAAAGAATTACTTTGTGGGTGTATGTGCTCCTTGTGAAAAGGCAGCATGCCATAACTCAGAGTAAAGTCTGTCAATGGCTGACATGGGCTAACATTGCCCCTTGATGCATGCTGAAGTGCGTAGTAGAAAAATGTGAATGACGTAGTAATTAATGGATGAAGTCTGGCTGAAAACCTCTTTAGGTAACTATGGTATACACACTTATAGTAAAATCAAAAGTTATTGGTTCACATACCTAAGAGGGAGAAGGCAAGAAAGAAGTGAACAAAATAAGGAGAAAAGGCAGACAAATAAGAATAAGACACAAAAAGGGACAAAGGCAGACATAAAAGTGAAGAAGGGCAAAAAAAGAGAAAGGTAAAAAAGAAACGCAAATAGGAAGAAAGGAGGGGCAAGGAAAGATGGTAAAAATAACGAAGAAGGAAAGAAATAAGGAAAAAAAGCAGGAACAAAAGAAGGAAAAAAATAAGGCAAAATGAAAGAAGGCACAAGATAATATTTCTGCCAGCAGCTCCCTACTGTGACATCGTGCTGGGGTGAGACTACGTACTGAAGCATTACTGACCCTCAGGTGGGGTGGAAGGAGGTGGGGCCAGGACCATGCAAGACACCCTACAAAGCGCAACAGACAGCCCCCGGCGCAGGAGACTTTTGTTGCCATGACATCATGCTGGGGTGGGAGTACATCACCTAGCATTCCTGACCCTCAGGTGGAGTGGAAGGCGGTGGGGCCAAGACCATGCGAGATGTGCTACAAAGTGCAACAGACAGCCTGCACCATGGGATACTATTGTTGCCAGCAGCCCCATCCAGTGACATTGTGCTGAGGTGGGACTACATCCCTCAGCATTCCCGACCTTCAGGTGGAGTGGAAGGAGGTGGGGCCAGGGCCTTGCGAGATGCACTACAAAGCGTAACAGACAGCCCGTTACGCAGGATACTATTATTGCCAGCAGCCCCCTCCTGTGACATTGTGCTTGGGTGGGACTACATCCCCCAGCATTCCTGACCCCTTAAAAGGGCCGTTAGTGTTTTGTTTAAAAGAAACTGAATTGGCAGAAAGGCACCTCTCGCTCAGATAGAGGAACATATCAGCTGAGTTAAGCCATGTTTAAATTTTCCAGTAACTGATACTACGAGTAATCTAGTGGCGGACAATATAACTATGCAGCATCTCAAGTCTCCCACTTTGACATCAGCAGGCCTAGCAGAACATGGGCTAGATATTGTCTCTCCTTGCATCACATCTGACCCTGGTTTAAACAGCGGCATGGATGAAGTTTTATCAAAAAGGAAAAGGTGGCAGAAAATGAGCAAAGCTGCTAATGAGATTAATAAACTGCACGCTAAACTGACTAGACAGACCATTGACGCGCTGGTGCAGCAGCTCCACACAGCATAGATACGTATTTGTGGGCACAATCCATCATGGGAGGATATGGTGTTGACTGTGAAGAATGCCATTACTGTAGCAATTGTGCCAGTCCTGAAAAGAATGGGGGTATTAGAAGGGGTCATTAGGGATTTAATTTTGCAGCGTACAAACAATGACTGTTTCGGCCTCAATGCCTCCCACAATACTAGTTCATGTAGTTCCCAGTGCTTCTATAGGAACTCCTTCAGGTCCTAATGCTGCGGGTGTTAAATTGACAAAACTGAGTATCACTAATCCATATGGCGTTAAAATGGCATCAATGATTAAATGTAATCCAGTCATGATCACGAGGAACCAGTGAGTAGAAAAAGCCCAGTATTTGGAGCAGGGTCAGAAAACAGCCATTTCTCTTAACTGTTTAAGTACTAATGAGAACATCTCTCCTCGTTCGTTATTCTAGCCTAGGTCAAGACCTCCTATATTTGCCTCCCGAATACTCCCCCTATGTAGTGGTATTAGCAGGGGTCCTACCCCTGCAGGTAACTGCTTAAGAATCTTAAACTGCTCCTAAAAATAAAGCTTGCCACTGGCCCTCCAGAAACACTGATTTTGCCATCTCAGAGTGCAATGGCATTCTTATGGTGAGGAGAGGCTACTGGATATGACCCTCTGCTAAATTTCTTCAGGGTGATTGTATTGTTATCAATTGTAGGTATCCAGATGTGGCTCATCGGCTGGTAAAGGCAATCCACTGGGGCCGGTGAAAAAGAGTTGGTTAACGATTGTCTCAGATTACTTTTATTGGACATATGATCATAGTAGGAAAAGGAAATGTGTGTGCTCTCATACATTCCACACTCCACTCATAGAAGGTGCTCATGGAATTCTCACACAACACAGATTTCAGGTATTATCAGATTTGGATAGCAATGATTGACTGTTCAAGGATGAAGATAAGTTACAAATGAGGATTAGTTGGCCTCACCTCAAATTGTCCACTCACATTTATGGAGAGATAAGGATTTAGTAAAACTAGGGGTGGCTGATAGCCAAGGAAACATGGCGTGTGAAATTTCAGCCGCTGTCTTGACATTGGTGGAAGACAGGAGAAAGTCCGACATGGTATTTAAAGGAGTGGTGGGTCGGACTTCTATCCTTTTAAATAAGAGGAGTAATAACACTTGCCAAGATAAAAAAATTGGCACTAGTGGGGCAGGGGAAAATCGGGAAATAAGGATAGCTCCCAATCTTTGGTGCAGAATTTTGGAGATTCAGCTTCACCTCAGTTTCCTTGCTCATCAGTTTCAGACAGTCCGGACATATCCTGCTCTATAGACTTACGATTCCTATCTTGGAATGTGGCACAACTTAGATCTAATTTGACTCATCAGGAGTGGCTGAGTTTCATTAAAGCGTTTGACATTATATGTTGTCAAGAGACATGGCTGCTTGACTGCCCCTCTATTAATGGTATAGATCCTTTTATTCTCCTGAAGTTCCTTCTAGGGCTGGTAGGGTGAAGGAGGGCCTTGTAATTTTTGTCTCTACAGCAGTAGGAAACCTTAAAATCAAAGTCGTCTTTTCAAATTTGCACTATCAACTCTTGAAGTTATCCTATCCCCTGGACAGGATAACTAATATCAAGAAATAAGGGGATTCGGAGGATTATGAGGTCCAGTGTATGTCCTCCACAGGTAAGTGAGGGGGAGAGGGAGAAAAGAGAGAGCAAAAATGAGATAGAAGGATAAAATTGACTCAAGGACCCTTACTCAGAGCTATCTTTTATTAATATGGGGTCTCGGTGAAGATTAAAACTGTAAACAGGAGGGTAGAGTCGAAGTAATGGGGTCCCACAGGATCCAGCGACGCTTCTTCAGGACCTAGTAACAAAACAACGTGCTTCTCTGAAAATAAACTATATTGGCTCTTGCCTCTATCAACTAACAGTCAAAAGGAAAGGAGTATTATTATCACCAGTCACTTACATGAGTCCTTTATGACCCAGTCTCCCTCTCCCCCTCACTTACCTGTGGGAAAGGGTGGCATCATCAAAAAGATCTCCGGCAAAGAGCCCCCCGAAAGGGTGGTGCCGCCAGACATTGCAGCGCCAGTCTGGCGAGGAGCTGGTCCAATGATGAAGCATGACACCCAACTGGGTGTGTGAGGACTCTTGCTCCTACTCAATAGGATCCCCTATGACTTTCCCTGTCTTTTTCTTGCTCTTTAGGAACAGTGTATCACATTATTAGTAGGATAACTAATATCCTGCTTATTAATTTCTTCTATATTTTTTGGGTTGTTGGCCAGTAGGCATTATTGAAGAGCTAGAAACTCTGCTTAGTGAAATGATGTAAAAATACCCAAATGCTTCTTTAATATGGGCAGGAGATGTTAATATAACTAGATGTTGTTATAATGAAGTAGAGCATGTGGGATTGTAAATGGGCAGGGGGACTAGATAAGTCATTTTCAGCATACGGCCTTTAAGGAAGCATTAACTAGGATAGCACTGGTCAATAATATGTCTTTTGCATCAGAGCAAAGAAAGGGAAACTCTCCGTTTAATCCAACTTTTGTAGAGAGGTGTAAGGGGAGTGCCATTGATCATATACTTCTGTCGGAAGATCTGTTTCAATGATTTGGATGGTATGAGGTATGTCTTTTCCTGTGGAGTGATCATTATCCTATTCTAATTGGGTTAACCAGTGCTTTTAGCTCCCCCACCCAAGGGGAAAACCCACTACTAACTTTAACTGCAAAAAAAGGGGTCCGCATGAAATGGCAATACATTGATGCCATTAAAATATTGGTGGAAACTGTGGGACTGCACCTTAGAGGGGTGAATTGTTGCCTAATGGACGTCTTGAAACCAGACATTGTTTTTTCTAATTTTATTAAAATGTGTGTTTTTATCTCAGACTCTTTGTTGATTGAGAACCCACAGAGGGAGAGACCTCCCCATGCTTGGTTTGATTCTGAATGTACAAATAGCTTAAAGGTTTTAAAATATGCCACAAAAATCTTGACACCAGATGTAGTCACAGTCCGAGCGGCAAGAAGAAATTATAGATTGGCCATTGTGAATAGATGAGAGAGATTTAAAAAAAATGCATGGGAAGAACTGAAACGAACCCCTGTTTTGAAAGACAATAGATTATTCTTTGAAGTGGTAAATAAACTTTTCTTCATAGAAAAGAACCCCTCAGGGATAGATTGTCATATAACGGAACTGGAATGGGTTGCTCATTTTTACAAAATATTCAATGTAGTAGAGCTTGTTTTCGTGCCTCACAGAACGTGCTGCACAGAACGAGCTGCCCCGTTGGTGAAACTTAAAGGATTTAGCAACTCTATTTTGGTGGGTGAAGTATGAGCAGCATTTCTATGCTCGGCAACAGGAAAAGCATCAGGACCAGATGGGGCACCATGCAAATTCTTTAAATGCAACCTTGATTTGTGGACCCCTTTGCTTACTAGTGTATTCAGGTCCTTGTCAATTGGGGGCAATCCGGAGTCATGGAAGCAGTCAATTGTTGTCCCAATTTATAAAAAAGGAGATAAAAATGCTCCTTCAAATTACCATCCGATTTCCTTGTTAGATTCCTCTGTGAACATTTTTGGTAGGGTTACTTTAGGGAAATTAGAAAGCTGAGAGGAAGAAAATGCCTTCTTTACAGATGTGCAATATGGGTTCCACCCAGGTAGGGACACGACAGAACAAGCCCTAAATCTTTCCCTGATCTTAGGCATATGCATAAATGCCATGGGAGGAGTCGTTCATATGGCCTTCATGAATCTCTCCTCTGCCTTCGATTAAGGGGACAGGGAAAAACTTTGGGACATCATGACTTCAGCAGAAATTGATCCTCTACTCTTGGCCGTTCTGAAAAATCTGCATCAAGATAATTACATGAGAGTGCAGTATTCCCACGGGGTGATCTGACGGCCCTTATTCCAGTGACTTGTGGGGTGAGACAAGGATGTATTTTGGTCCCATTTTCTTAATTTATATTAATGCACTGGACTCAATTTTAAGAACAAGTACTCTGGATGTGCCTAAAATTGGCTCATTATTAATTCCTGTTCTGCTCTAGGCAGATGATGCAGTCCTTTTAGCCCGTATAGCTAATGGTCTGCAGGAACTCCTAGATGGGTTTCACAGTTTTATGCAGGGACTGAATCTTAAGCTGAATAATGATAAAACATACATCCTAACCTGTGGCCCAAAAAACACTTGCTCAAAAACTTCTCATTTGGGCAGTATACCAATTAGAAAAATGAAGCACTTTAGTTATCTCAGAATTTTATTTGATGCAAACTGGGAATGTTTGATTTCTCAGAGGTCACAAACAATGGAGGTGGGGAGTGAGATGCTGTTCAGGTTTGGTAAAAAGTTAGGTCACAAACCTCCAAAAGAACTAATTCTGCTATATAGAAGTAAATGTTTTCCTGCAGGGTCATATGGAGCAGGAGTATGGGGGTGCAAGTCACTTAAACCACTCCAGGTAATAAGAAAATAGATTTTGGAGTAGACTTTTAGGGCTCCCCAGATGGACCTCAAACTTCATCCTTCATTGTGAAGTGGGACTGGGCTTTCTGGACTACTGGGCGGGACTGGAGCCCCTTAAGTTATGAATTAAGGTTTGGTCCTTCCAGGTGTTTGAAACACCTGAGAATATTAGCTTGAATACTAAGGTACAGGTTAAGGAATTGTAGCTGGCTCATGTGGATGAATTGAGGACGGGAAAGATGGCTAAAATGTTGTCAGTGCAAATTTATATATCAATATCAACATGTAATGGTATGGAGCACCATTTGATATATAAAGGACTCAGAACATATGCTTTACTTAACGTGGGTGAGAACCAATGCAATTAATTTCCTGGGTGCTTTTCCAGTCGTGGGGTCATGGTTCAGGTTACTGCCTTGATGCCCGTGTGACGAGTCTCTGAGCAGTCCACTATGCACTTTATGCTGTTTTGCACATTGTATTCTGCTTTCAGAAAAAGGTTTTTACGTCCCACTTTTAGAGACAAACATCCTACAACACATCATGAGGGTTTTAGGATTATTCAGCGGTTAAAATCCCGAGAATATGCTTTGCAGTTTTGAATTTCATTATTCAGGCCTTGAAACTAAGGCGGAAGTATGCATCATGATGTATAATGGGAGACTGATGAATTCATTGCTGTATTGAATTTTATAATGTTTGATTTTTTTTATGTGATTTTGTTTGTAACTTTTGTGCTTTCAAGGTCATTTATATGGCAGAATAAAGTTTAATGAATGAATGAATGAAGGCATAAAAGAAAGAAGGAAAGAAAAAGGAAAGAAGGCAAAAAGAACAAAATAAAGAAGGTAGGAAAGGAAGGAAAAAAACAAAAAGGAAGAAAAGGCAAAAAAGATAGAAGAAAAGAAAAAAACTAAGAAGGCAAAAAAGAAAGAAGAAAAAATAAGTAAAGGAAAAAAGGCAAAAAAAAACAAAAGAGGGCAAAAATAAGGGAAGAAAAGTGAAAGGCTGGAAACAAGACATGTATAAGGAAAGAAGGTAAAAGAAGAGAAAACATTAAGACAAAAAGAAAGTAAGAAGGAAAGAAGAAAAAAGAAGGAAAGAAAGAAAGAAAAAAAGTAAAGAATGTAAGAAATAAAGCCGTAGAAAAGGAAAGGAAAAAGGAACAAAAAGGAATGAAGGCAAAAAAAGAAAGAAGAAAAGAAAAAAGTAAAAGTAGGCAAGAAAGAAAGATGGAAAGAAAGACCAAGGCAAAACACAAAGAAGAAAGGAAAAAAGAAAAATGAAATAATGAAAAAAGGAAAGAAGAAAGAATGAAGGAAAAAATAAAGAAGAAGGCACAAAAAGTAAAGAAGGCAACAAAGAAAGATAAAGGAAAAATGAGAAAAAATGAAAGAAGAAAATTAGGCAAAGCAAAAGAAATGGAAAGAAGGAAAGAAAAGGGTAAGAACACAAAAAAGACGGAGAGTACGAAGGAAAGAAAACAAGCATATGTAATGCAATGGGTCTCGCGTTTGCTCGAGCTAGAGCTATTAGTGCTGTAAATTCCTAACTGGACTTTTCTTGCCACATAAACTGAAATGAAACGCAAAACAGTTCACATAAGCGAGCCAAATCAAAGCCACGGCTGATGAGCATGAGAGCAAAGGAGACACACAAAAAGAAAATTAATTTGCTCACAGTAAATGTATTGCCAATCGTGCATTTATCCATTTAACAGGGTCGGTGTCCAAGGCGGTAACAAAACTGCCTCAAGGAGGGACAAACGTAAAGCATTTACCAATGATAACAAAGGATTTTTGAAAGGCAAGCCCACTAGTGAGTGCCACTGATGGGCGTGTGGTGGGCGCGGTTAAAAGCCCAGACAGATTACAACAGGCCAGAGCGCTTGTACGCTCGACCTAAAAAGGAAAGGTGGGAAAGAAGGTAAATAAGAAAGAAGGACAAAAGAAGGTAAAAAGAAAGAAGGAAGGAAGGAAATAAAAAGGAAAGAAGATAGAAAAAGGGAAGGCAAGAAAGACAATGGAAAGAAGAAAGGAAACAGGCTTTACAGTACAAAATATTGGATACTAAAATCTAAATTGCACCCGACCTTTGTTCAACTAAAACTGTTAGTGTGCTCCAAATTAAACACCACAAAGTTTGGGTTTCTTCCTGGGAAACGTTTATCAAAGAACCATTGCTAAAAGTCTAGAAACACAATATGATATGCTGTGAAATCGCAGCGGTCCATTTCAAAAGGAATTTACAACAGCATTGGAAGGAGACGAGAACTGCTAAAGCTGGAATGTGCCCTGTGCTCACTTCAAATGCGTCCTGTGATCAAATCAGGCAACACTGGCACTAAAGGGAACTCCTTGTGTGAGGATGTGCACCTTGTGAAAGAGAAAAATGCAGTCACTCAAATTGACATTAACGACAGGCTTACTTAGGCTGACCTATTGCCCCATAACAACAACTGACCAATGTGTGAAGAGAGGTGGGTAAAAACCCCTTTAAGTATATTATTATACATATAATTTTAGTAAACTCAAAAGGGCTTGGGTAATGTTAGATATAAAAAGCAAGACAATACATAACAATTGAACATAAATAACAAATACAAAGCATAATACAAATACATAAAATATAAGTGAAGACCCTATATTCTAAGCGCACATTGGCTGCCTAGAAAAGAATGAGTCCCCTACCTTTGGGAACAGTCTTTGTGGTATATATTCCATCTAACCACAGATTCCTCACCTCTAGAATATTCCCTAGGTGCCAGACTAGACCTGTAAACTTTTACACAGCAATTCTCCCGCGTGGCAGTAGGTGGCTCCCTGTTGCTTCATTCTGTCCAGAAGTGACAAACAGAGACGCATATAAGTGACAACCCTGTGTACTGATGACAACTTATTTTTTGAATCTGTCTTTGTCCCCGAGCGCAGAGCCAAAAAAAACAGAGTACCAGTATGCAGATCTGTAATTCATAACCTTGTTAGATGGTAAACTGAGATCATTCCACAGAATGAGGATGCAGGAGAACTGTGAGGAATCAGCAGTTAGATGTGGTATTCACCAAAAATAGAGTTACTGAAGTTAAGTAACTTGTCCTTCTGATGATTACTTCACACTGCAGATTTCTCATCTTTAGAATAGATACCTCCCAAGGAGGAGCGCCTGTGGCTTTAGCTCAGAGCAAAAAATCCTGCAGGACTGAATTGGCAAGATGTTCTTTCCATCATACCTGGTTGCCAAAGTAGTAGGGCTTTGTGAATGTGTATATGGGAACCCACATCACAACCTGGCAAATGCCAAGAACATTGCAATACAGTAGTAGCAGACTTGGCTGTGGTGGAGTGAGTCCTCAGTCAGAAGAATTGCCGTGGCCAGTACACTGCAGATCCAGAAGACTATCTGCCTTGACAAAGTCCTTTGCACTGCCTCTTTCTTTGCCCAGGAGAATCCCACAAAAAGCTGATTGTCCACCTCATGGTCTTTGGTGCCATCAATGTAAAAACCTTAAAGCTCTTTTAGAGACCAACCAATGGAGTATCTCTTTTTCCTTTGAGGGGTGAGGCGGGGAAAAGAATGTTGGAAGGTTGATATATTGCCCAACGTGAAAAGTAATCACAATATTTGGAAAAAAGGCCGTCTTGGTCCTCAAAACCAGATCTATATCAGGCCCACAGTCTTCTGAGTCAGACATAATGAGCAGTTGCACATCGGTTCGAAGGTAGTACACATGAGGAAAGCCAGGAACAAACTGAGATCCCACTGTGGCATCAGAAGGGGTTTAAGATGAAATGTGTTAAACCTAAAGTGATTTAAACAAGGTCAACTGGTCCAGCAAACTCCAAAAAGGAGGAAGGGGTTGAGAAATAATGCTTACGGTGGCCACTGCAAGTCCTTTCTGGGACTAAGACAAAAGAAATGATAAGACATCTGATAATCTGGCTTGTAAAGGTTCTGTGTTGAGGACACCACACCAGGCAACAAACATGTCCTAGCACCCAGAGTTAATGGACTTTGAAGAGGGAAGCCACGCAACAAGGCTGACATCCCCAACCTCAGGATGAATATCCAACACAGTCAACTGCTGCTGTTCAATCTCCATGCATGGAGATATAAGGTGTGCAGACCCAGTGCAGAACCCTGTTCTGCTGCTGCGACTAAAGATCCTCACTTAAGCGGAAGCCTGATAGGGGGACAGATCCTTATTCCCAGAAGTTCTGGTTACCACAATATCCTGGCCCAATCTGGAGCCATTAGGGTGCATTGGGCCCTGTCGCTCCTGATCTTCTTCAGAACGCTGGAGAAGAGAGGCAGGGATGGAAAGACGTATAGTGAGTCCTGTGTTCTGCTCTAGTGAGAAAAGGTCTGCCAGAGGAGGCCTCCTTGGGTACTACAGCATGGAAAAATGAAGAGATTCAGCCAGAATTCTACTGATTGCTGGTAGATGTCATATGCCACCTCGGGGTGCAGAATCCATTTGTGACATATGAGGTGCTGTCATATTAGCTCATCTGACATAGCATTCAAAGATCTCGCCAGATAGTTCACGGCCAGTGAAATGCCCTGACATGCCAGCTACTCCAGAGCTGAAGAGCCTTTTGGCACAGAAAACCGTGACCAACACTACTCTGCTTGCTGAAGTACCAAATGGTGGTGGTGTTACCCTCCCTTTGATGCAAGGAGGGGAGGTTTTCAGCACTAGGTGAATGGCTCGCAACTCCAATAGATTGATGCGGAGTCTGACTTTGGCCGGAGACCAGAGTCCTCTGAACTCCACCCCCCCCAGATGACTGAGTACCGATGCATCTATTACTACCATCAGCTCTTGGTGGGGAAGGGAGAGTGGTCTGCCATGATACAATGGCAGTCAGGCATCCACCACTGCAGATTGTTTGCAGTCTACTCTGAAAACTGGATGGAATCCAACAGGTTCCTATGGAGATGGGCCAACTGAGACTTCAAGTTCATCTGCAGAGCCTGCTTCTGCCACCAGGCATAGATGATGCCCCGGATGCAGCAGGCCAAGAAATCCCAGAGTCACTTTCACTGAGCCCATGCGTGAGGCTGAAATATTGGGATCATTGCCCAAATGTCCTGGGCTCACTGAGACAAGTAGGGAAGGCCCTGAACTGCACCATAACCAAGAAGGAATGAATGAAAGGGAGCTGCTGTGATGGAGTCAGGTGTCATTTCCGAATGTTGATAGTGAATCCCAACAATGATAGAAGCTTTGCTATAGTCTGGAAGTGGTCTACGGTTGATTATGATGAGCCCACTTTCAACAGCTAGTTATCAAGGTAAACGAAAACCGGAACCCCAAACCTCTGAAGGTGTGCTGAGACCAATGCCATCATTTTTGTGAACACCTGAGGAACACTAATTAAGCCAAAGAGGAACACGGCAAACGGAAAATGCTCCTAACTTACTTTAAACTGCTAGTAATACCTGTGGGCCTGCAGGACGGATATATGTTAAAATGGGTCCTGCACGTTTAGGAATACCATTCAGTCGGCTGGACTCTAAGCAGAGAGAACCTGGGCCAGTGTGAACATCTTGAATATGTCCTTTGACAGGAAGATGTTCAGAGTTTGAATATCTAAAATAGGATGAAGACCACTGTCCTCATTCAGTACAAGGTAAAAGTAGGAGTGACAAACAGTCTTTATTTCTGAAGCCGGTACATTCTCTATGGCCTCTTTGGAGGAGAGAGAGTACACCTCCTCCTATAAAATGGCCAGATGCTCCTTTGAAAGCCAGTCTGATTTAGGTGGCAAATAAGGCAGGTCAGAAAGGAATGGAAGGGTGCAGCCCTGTTGAATGATTTGGAGGATCTATCTGTCAGACGTGATTCATTTCTATGCTTGTAAAAAAATGTGTTGGATCTGGCCTTCTACAGGGTGGTTGTGCACCCCTAAGGACAAGCTAATTGGAGGCTGATGTTACAGGATTAGAGGACACGGATGATTGATGTTTCAAATGACCTGCACGTTGTCTGCCTGAACCCGGCCTCCAACCCCAAGAAGACTGTGGTTCCTGAAGCAGGAGCAGGGGCCGCATAGTAGCCAACTATCTGGAGTATCCTTAAAAGAGACCAAATTGCTGGGGAAACTGCCTGGCAGGCATCGAAAGGCCCAAGGAACGCACTCTGGCTCTGCTCTCCTTAACAAATACCAGGGCCCAAAGTGCCTTCTTGGTAAACAGGCGAGACCTAAACAAAAGCAATATTCATTAGAATTGGGTTATAAATTCCGCCCATTGGTGGATTTTTGCCCACTCCATGTTATGCTTTTAACACTGAGTTCCACCCAAATTGCGCCAACCACTGCATGCAAGAGTTTTTTCTTGTGCGGAACTCATCAACTTAAAGTTGGCAAGCGTGAGCAAACACTGGCAATTTTCGGGTGCTAGGAGGGCACTTAGTAAAATGTTCTCACCACAAATAGTCACGAGTGGTCGCAACCGTTAGCGGTGAGAAAGTTGGCGCTTTAGTAGAAGCAAAACCAACTGGAGCAGCAATGGCTTCTGGCTTGCGGTGTGGTGCAGTTTGCGCTGATTTATCAGTGTGAAATGACCTCAGCACTAAAAATCGGTGCGAACAGAGCAAGCATGCCGATCACCACTCGTTTGTTGAACTCCAGAGAATCCCACAGAGATTTCATGAAATTCCATGGAGTTCCGCAGATTGAAACTCCACAAGTTTCTCCACCCCTAAAATTCATAAGCGATGCCTGGGCATCCCCAGTTAAGCCTGTATAAATCATCATACATGGCAAGGGGGAATCAACCCAGTATCAGGGGAACCATACAGTCCACTGGCCTGCAAGTCCATGTAGAGATTGTTATCACCACGAGGAGGGGAGCCTTCTCTATCATTGTCTCCGAAGGAGGGCTGGCTCTGATCAGATTCAGATACAAAACGTTGCTGAGGTACCGAAGGATGGCTTTGTGGCAGAGGCAGTGTCCTATCTGAATCTGATTAAATGAGGACCAGGTACATCTAAGTGGATTCAGGATGTGATCTCAGTCAAACCAAGACGAGGTGAGCTCAGAGTAAGACAACAGTATCAGTTGAGGGTCTACCTGAGGCACCCGCAGTGTTTGGGCTAGCATCAAAGTTGAGAGACCGGTAGATATGAACAAGTTACTTACTTTCACTAATGCCTTAGCTGGTAGAAACTCTATCGAGCCACACATTCCTTACCTTAGAATGTTCCTGAGGCATCAGACTGAATTCGGCAGCGGTAGGTGGCATTGATTGGCTCTCCATTGGTGAGGTCAGCACCAGAAATGACGTGTGCTGGACATATATAGGCACCACCCCAGTGCGCTGACATCAGTTACGTTTCAAGACATTTTTTGCACCAGAAGCACAGAACCACGAAAGATGCTGATGTACCAGAGCAGAGACACTAAAGACCTGTTAAGAGTCACCTTATATGGAAAATCTGTTCGCAGAGTGGGGAGATTGGGAGGACCAGTAAGAAATCTGGGGCTAGACAGGGCCCAGAGAAGGTGTTACCAAAGGTAAGTAACTGTTCATCTGATAGAGACTTCTAGCCACATATTCCTTATCTTAGAACAGAAAGCTGAGTAATACCTCATTTGAGGCGGGTCTGCGAATCAGATTTAGATGAAGGACCAAACGGGTAAAGTGTCTGTGAAGGCAAACCCAACTGTATCTGTCTCAAGGGTGAGGAGGAGGAAAGATCAGCCATCTTGATGGTCCGGCTGATGACAAAAGGCGTCACCACTTTCAGCAAGAAAAAAACTCATTTTTTCAAAATTAGTTCGGCTGGAAAGAATGTGGTATATGGAGGGTGCACGGATAGTGCCTGCAGTCGCTAACTTTCCTGGCAGATGTAATGGTCAGTAGAAATGCAGTTTTGATGGTCAGAAGCTGTAGAGGGCGATAGCGCAGAGACTCAAAGAGCAAGCACATGAGGAATGTCAAGATTAAATTCTAGACCCATTGGTGCATGATAAAGGGCATTAGAGGGAACATATGCTGCAGACCTTTCAGGAACAGAGTCACAACATGTGAATTAAACATGGAGGGCTGATCCAGCAACTGCAAAACATGGATATAGACAAAAGATACCCTTTAACCGTGCCCAAAGCAAAAACTTGCTAGGCTAAGGAAAGAACAAACAACAAGAACTCTGACACAGTTGCAGAAAGGGATCAAGATTTTTGGTAGTGCACCAACCCACAAATTTATCCTAACTGCAGGCCTATACGATCTTGGTGGAGAGAGACCTGGGTGCCAGAATGACCTTACAGGATTCAGCAGAGAGGTTAAAAACTGTCAACTGCTGCCATTAATCTCTAGCACGAAGGCAGAGTATGAGTACGTTTGGGTGCAGAACCCTGCCATGTTGCTGTGACAGTCAGTCCTTCCGAGAGGGCAGCCTTATGTGATGACCAATGCTCATGCCCAGGAGTTTGCGATACCATACCATTCGGGGCCACAAGAATAACTTGAGCCTTGTCCTTCCTGATCTTTTTGAGAACCCTAGGCAGAAGTGGTATAGCTGGAAAGGCGTACAGGAGGCCTGAGCTCCATTCGAGATGAAAGGGTCTCTGAGCGAGATGTGCCTTGGAAACTCCGGCACACCGAAGTGCTGATAGTGCTCATTCTTGTAGGTTGCGACAAATCTAACAAAGGTTCTAACCAATCTCTGAAAAGACCCTGCACCAACTTCAGATGGAGATGCAATTCATGATTCCGTAGGCACTGACGACTGGGTTTGTCAGCTCTGGAATTCAGAGAGCGCCCAAGATATTGAACCACCCGGAATATGTCATGACATTCCAGCCATGCCTGGAGATGCAGTGTCTCTTTACCCTAGGGTCCATGATCAGAATCAGTCTCATCAAAATCCAGGGTAAAGGGTGAAACTTTAGAATTATAGTCTGAATATCCTGGACTCGCTGTTCAGGAGGATAGCCAAAAAAGCACTGTGCACAGAAATACTCTCTCTAATGAAAGGGGACGTCTGAGAGGGAGTCAGGTATGATTTTGGCATATTGATATTTAGCCATAGTGAATACAGGAAGTCTGGAGGTGGGAAAGGACTGCCTGGGGCTAGCCCGCCTTCAACAGCCAGTCGTTGAGGAAGGGGAAGACTAGAATCCTTGACCACTGCAGATATGCTGTAACCAATGCTATCACCTTGGTGAACACCCAAGTAATGCTGGAAGCTAGAAGGGAACACAGAGAACTGATAATGCTTGTGGTCCATTGTGAACCACAGGTACCACATGGGCAGGAAGGATGGGAATATGGAAGAAAGCCTCCTGCAAGCGTAGCGCTAACATCCAGTCCCCAGCGTCCAGGGCAGACAGAACCTGAGCCAGCTTGAGCATCCTGAATTTCTCTTTCTTCAGGAACAAATTGAGATGGTGCAGGTCTAAAATAGGATAAAGGCATTTGTCCTTCTTGGGCACCAGGAAATAGCAGGATTAACAACTACAACTTATTTCTGATGCTGGCATCATCTTGTTGGCTCCTTTAGCCAAACAAGCCTGTACTTCCTGACAAAGCAGGGAGAGGTGGTTCTCCATCAGACGGTCTGTGGAAGATGGCATGGGGGGTCAGGGTTTTCATGAGTTGGAGTACCCACTTGTTCGAAGTCATGGACTGCCAGTGGGGCAGGTGATGTAGGATGCGGTCACACACTCCATGCTCCTGGAGATAGGAAGGTAAACAAAAGTGTTTTTTTTAAAGTTGCTGTTGAGGAGTGATAGGGGATTCGGTGGGGAGATGGCAGAGTGGGTCAGCATCTGGCTATGTGTCTCACAAGGCTTGTGGGAGCTGAGTCCACAGCCAGAAAAGGATTGTAAAGCCTGCTAGCCTTGGTGACTGGGCGGAACTAGACACAGCCTGTATAGTTTACCTGAGCCATAGAAGGGGAGAAAGGCAGAATGGGTTTGGCGTGGGGCCATGGAGAAGCTCAAGGATCTGACAGTGGCCTAGCTGTCCTTAAAGTGCACCAGCATTGCATCTGCCTTGTTGGCGAAGGGCAGGTACCACAGAAGAGCATGTCTATAAGGGATGCCAGGACAGCCTCAGAAAAGCCAGTAGATCTGACCCAGGCAAAACATCGCCGCTCACGATTCAACTGCGCAGCCTAGTAAGTCAGTCGTATCCCATTACCAGTGAATGATTAACTTTATTGTGTCTCTACCATTGGCAATAGCCTGTGTGAATATGCTTGGGCTTCTTCCGAGACTGTAGGCAGCACTTACACAACCGAATACCACACCTTGTGGGTGTATCAGCCTAAAAGGCACACAGTACTCACTGACCACAGTGCAAGGATGGTGGAAGAGAACATCCTCTTGCCAAAGGTGTCTAGCCTCTTGGATTCCCTATCCGGTGGTGTGGTAGAGAACGCACCAAGATTGTTCTTGGTTGTGGAGGTCTCCAGGATGGGGTGCTGAATGAGAAAAGCTGAGTCCCCAGGAGCGGGCGATGGCAATGGGCAATTGTCCTATTCACAGGTGCCCCTGTGCACGACTTAGCCCAGGTCCTTAGCAGGGCATCAGTGAGGGCTTTGTTAAAAGGGAGAAGGGGTTCTGAGGGGATGACTTCTGGTTGAATCATTTTTATCAAGACATTCATGGTGACTACTGCCGAGGGCAGCGTAAGACTCAAGACATCAGTCACTCACCTCACCACCATAGCAAATGAGGTCCCTTCCTCTGTAGCCACACTAGGAGGAGGGAGAAAGCCAGTTCTTGGGGAGATGTCGAGACCTGTTGCTGGAATGAGTCAGCACTTCCAACCTTGAGCAAAAGTAGGACATGGCGGCTTCTTCTGGTGTTCAGCAATGTACAGCTTTGCTTCACATTCCTGGATCACCTACAGATTCATGAGGGAGTTGTGTCCAGAGCCCAAACACCAAAGGCATACCTTATAAGAGTGTGATGCAGACATTTGCTTGCAACAGTCCCAACATGGTTTAAGTCCTGTAGATTTTGGAGGGGACATAGTTCCCTTGCACACTGAGAATCTTTGAAGAAAACATTATGTCAAATGATGAGGAAAAAGAGGAGTGTAGCTCTGGATCCACGTCAAAAGGCATGGAAAGAAAGGAAATGCATTATTTTATTTCCTCAGTCAGTATTGCTTGCCCTTTTATTGTCTTTCAGAAAACTAATCCATGTTGTATACATCATATGTCTGTCTTCTTTATTTCTGCATTTTAACATAAAACGGAATTTTATTATCGTTTGATAAAAAAAGTCTCATCTTCATTCTTTATTTCTTTTGTTAAATTGGATTTTCGTATTCATTCTCATTCTCCAATGCTGTTGACATGTTTCTGCCTGTATTGTTTCAGGCCTCAGTAGGTCGAAATAACTATTGGATTAAATATTTTGTAGACACACAGTTGAACTACTTTCAAAATATGCAATTCATTCACATTGGGGTCTGTCTTTTGACTTGCTTTTTGTGCGACCACATATTGGACTTCGCCAATGAGTATGAAAACTCTCTCTGGAGAGTTGAGAGGCCACCAATCTACAGGAATTGAGTTGGGGCCTCTAATTATGGCTGATCTATTCTAAGTAAAAGCCTGTGCTACATATAGAGCTTTAGTACACGTCTTAAACTGGGTTCTAGCTTCAGTGAACTCTTAGAACTGAAGCAGAGGTTTAACATGTCCTGCCCTAGCAGATCAAGTGACGCTCGTGTTTCAGCATGATTTGTTTCACGGATTCAAAGTGTCACCATACACCTTTTCACTTAAATACATTCTAAAGACCCTGCGTTAGGCAGTGTTATTGGAGTGGGACTGCACTAGGATAGCTCAGTAGAACTTAGCATATGCTATTACGATATGTGCATAATATGCAGGTAACAGGTTTAACAGCAGCAGGTTCAACTCGTTATAATTTTTAAAAACAAGAAAATGAGCACAGAGAGATGGACAGTAAAAATCGCTATTGCCTTCCATATTGTTGCACTATAGAACTGTAATATTAAACTCATATGAAAAGGTTTTCATTGTTAAAATACCCGCACACCAAATGTACAGTGTGATGACACACAAAGAACTGCTGATTTTCTTTCATCTGTTATTTTCGCACTTATTTACCTTTTATGGTGCTTTTGTAAAATAAAGAAATATTATTGGGGGCATGGCTACTCGAGTTTTTTTGTGTGTGCTTAGAGCGTGTGTATTATCTCTAACCAAAGATCAAAATCATAGAGGCAAGATCAAAAATCGTAGCGACAATGTAGTATCTGCAAAATACAGTTTACTTTCCAGTCAAGTTTAAGGTCTTGATGACAAATAAGCGATACATTTCCTGGGACACAGATTGTGCTGGTTTGAACTTGATGGAAACGCCTAGGCATAAAAAGTTTCAAAGAATATGGAAAACTATTGTGAATGAATACTGATTAAAAACGAAAATGTTCTTGTTTTACTACTGAAAAGCCGGAATCAATATGAAGCAAAATCTGCTCTCTGTCTAGAACAAAGGTCTAGAAGGGATGGAAAGAGTCACCAGGATATCACAATTAGGTATTTATGAATGAGTAAAGATGAGTAACTACACAATATTGTCCCATTAATCGTAGTGTGAAGAACTGCCTTTCTTCCTTCTTATATGTGATAGTAAAGCTGGATCTTGCTTCCAATCTGCTTAGCGTTGAATTATTCATATACAGGGAGTGCAGAATTATTAGGCAAATGAGTATTTTGACCACATCATCCTCTTTATGCATGTTGTCTTACTCCAAGCTGTATAGGCTCGAAAGCCTACTACCAATTAAGCATATTAGGTGATGTGCATCTCTGTAATGAGAAGGGGTGTGGTCTAATGACATCAACACCCTATATCAGGTGTGCATAATTATTAGGCAACTTCCTTTCCTTTGGCAAAATGGGTCAAAAGAAGGACTTGACAGGCTCAGAAAAGTCAAAAATAGTGAGATATCTTGCAGAGGGATGCAGCACTCTTAAAATTGCAAAGCTTCTGAAGCGTGATCATCGAACAATCAAGCGTTTCATTCAAAATAGTCAACAGGGTCGCAAGAAGCGTGTGGAAAAACCAAGGCGCAAAATAACTGCCCATGAACTGAGAAAAGTCAAGCGTGCAGCTGCCACGATGCCACTTGCCACCAGTTTGGCCATATTTCAGAGCTGCAACATCACTGGAGTGCCCAAAAGCACAAGGTGTGCAATACTCAGAGACATGGCCAAGGTAAGAAAGGCTGAAAGACGACCACCACTGAACAAGACACACAAGCTGAAACGTCAAGACTGGGCCAATAAATATCTCAAGACTGATTTTTCTAAGGTTTTATGGACTGATGAAATGAGAGTGAGTCTTGATGGGCCAGATGGATGGGCCCGTGGCTGGATTGGTAAAGGGCAGAGAGCTCCAGTCCGACTCAGACGCCAGCAAGGTGGAGGTGGAGTACTGGTTTGGGCTGGTATCATCAAAGATGAGCTTGTGGGGCCTTTTCGGGTTGAGGATGGAGTCAAGCTCAACTCCCAGTCCTACTGCCAGTTCCTGGAAGACACCTTCTTCAAGCAGTGGTACAGGAAGAAGTCTGCATCCTTCAAGAAAAACATGATTTTCATGCAGGACAATGCTCCATCACACGCGTCCAAGTACTCCACAGCGTGGCTGGCAAGAAAGGGTATAAAAGAAGGAAATCTAATGACATTGCCTCCTTGTTCACCTGATCTGAACCCCATTGAGAACCTGTGGTCCATCATCAAATGTGAGATTTACAAGGAGGGAAAACAGTACACCTCTCTGAACAGTGTCTGGGAGGCTGTGGTTGCTGCTGCACGCAATGTTGATGGTGAACAGATCAAAACACTGACAGAATCCATGGATGGCAGGCTTTTGAGTGTCCTTGCAAAGAAAGGTGGCTATATTGGTCACTGATTTGTTTTTGTTTTGTTTTTGAATGTCAGAAATGTATATTTGTGAATGTTGAGATGTTATATTGGTTTCACTGGTAATAATAAATAATTGAAATGGGTATATATATTTTTTTTGTTAAGTTGCCTAATAATTATGCACAGTAATAGTCACCTGCACACACAGATATCCCCCTAACATAGCTAAAACTAAAAACAAACTAAAAACTACTTCCAAAAATATTCAGCTTTGATATTAATGAGTTTTTTGGGTTCATTGAGAACATGGTTGTTGTTCAATAATAAAATTAATCCTCAAAAATACAACTTGCCTAATAATTCTGCACTCCCTGTATTAACATCAAAAGCTGCCTTGTGTGAAGATATTGTGACTCACAGTGTGCATTAAACATGGAGTCAAGCAGTCTGCATATGCGATCCCATATCACTTGTACAAGGAATGTATACTTCCATTAAATGAAACTGCTGTATTTTATAGATAAAAAACAAAGAAACATCGAATGAACCGTGCCTGCAAGTTCATCTCCTGGTTAAACCTGGTTTCACTCTAGCTCTCCTGTTGCAACTCTTTCTAGGGGTGTGATAATACTGCCAACATGCGAGTAGAATGACAGAGTCCAGGTTGCGCCAGAGGTGAAGGATGAGTAATGGCAAAAGCAATAATACAATGAAACACTAGGAGAGATATTAATACCTAAACTTACATTTCCATACCCTTATCAAGTTGCCTGCAATTACCAGTTTTGCTTAGAGAATCCCCAGGAAAAGAAACTTGGAGAAGATGGCAGCATACTCCATGTGTTACACAGATATTCTTCAAAGAACTGTTTCCTTACTGTGCAACTCTTGTGAAACCAGCACCAAGAATGAAGTGCTTGTATAAAGCATATGAATAAGCACATATCCCAGTGCTAGAAATGGATCCCATGGAGTTGAAATAATGAAAAGAAAACATAATTTCAGGAAGCACTTGGAACAATTTATTGACCTGTAATAGCTCAGAATTAAACTTGAACAAGGTGGAACTTCAGAAGTCTTCAGCAATTCCAAATATGTAAGCAGATTAACCAAAGTAACCAATAGTACTTAGATACAATGTGCTTGAGCAAAATCACCATTCAGTTGCACATAGCCTAAGTATCTTAACGCTCTCTGATTAAAAAATACCATAAAAAAGATCAAAGAACAAACTTCATACATATACTTGGATAAAAATTCATCTATAGAAATGTTTAACAATGGTATACTTGAATCACTAACTCTAAAGTACAGACATGCTAACAAGCCCAACCTGGGAGAATAAATATCACATTATACATTTGAATCAATTACTGGCTCATTATTGTTGGGTATCTGGACCCCGCACCACTAAGGGACTCCGGCAAGATGTATTAAGGTTTGTTGCAGTACCAATAGATTTGATTTGCAAAATCAGACTCTTTGCAACCACAAAAAGGAATTTTGGTATGTAACAAAACAGAAACTGTGATTCAGTAACACGCTGCCAAATCACAGTTTGTCTTTGCAATTACATACTGAATCGATATTTGGAAGGAGTGTCTTTAAGATGCTTCTTTTAACCTGTTTGGTGCGTCGGACTGCCTGGAGCCACCCGGCGCCATGGTGCTCGTGTGTGTCGAACTGCTCCTGGCCGTCCGACGTACACAGCACTGGAAATCCCTCTGGTGTGGGCACCAGAGCAATTTCCTATACAAAGAAACAGCCTCAGGAGCTGGGGGAGAGCTTCCCCATTTTCTGGCACTATTTCTGTGTTTTTAGGGAAACTACATTAGTGCGTGCAGAGCACCCCCATGGGTGCAGAAGGCCCACTAGCACACCAGGGAAGTTATATTTATTTTTTGTATGGGTGGGGGCTGCCTGTAAATGCCCCCACCCCCAACAAAACGGGCACAGTTTTTCTGCCCCCCTTTGGGGCAGATGTAGGCAATAGCCCCCGATCTGCTCCCCCAAAGGGGGGGGGGGCAGAAAGCCCAATTTGCACCAGGGTTTATTTTTTTTATTAGTGTAGGGGTAAGGGCTGCGCAGTGTGAGCACGTCACTGCCCCCACCCCCAAAAAATGGAAACAGTCTTTCTTAAACTCCTATGCCCCACTGGAGGGGGAGGGCCAGAAAGCCTACACTGCATCACAGACTATTAGGGGTGGGGCTGCCAAAAATAGGCATGGCAATCCCACCACCCCCCAAAATGTGCAAAGTCTTTCTGGCACCCCTCCCCCGCTGAATAAAGCCTCTCATTCCTACGAGAAGTAAAAGGAGATTTGAATTTTGGGTGCTGATTTAATATGTTGGCCAGCAGAGCTTGGCTAGCTCCCAATATCATCACACTTGTAATAATGAACGGCTGCACTTTTTGGCATGGATAAGCTGCTACCTACAAAATACTACCAGACTCAGTCACTTCTGAAAAGGACACATCTGGGGAAGTCCAGGGTGGTGTGCATCAAATGCACCCTACAACATTTTCTTCCCCACAATGCCCTGCAAACCTCCACCTGCACTAGTAACAGCCACACAAGTGGGGCAACGTTTTTATTGGCACAGGTAGGGCAATGTTGAGTGGTAGGAATTTTGTGGGTTCCTGCAGATTCTGGAAGTGTCTATCACAGAAATGTAAAGAAAATGCGTGATTTCAGGAAAAGTTTGAGGTCTGCAGGGCGTTGTGGGTATGAAAATATAATGGGATCCACGAAAGTCACACCATCCTGGATTCTTCTAGGAGTCTAGTTTTAAAAACTGTACTGGTTGGCTAGGTTTCCCTAGGTGCATGTGAGGAAAATGTGTTTTTTTAGTCAAAGTTTAAGGTTTATAAGAGATTCTGGGTAAAATAATTTGGTGAGAGCCACGCCAGTCAGCCCACCCTGGATACCCCTAGGGGGCTAGTTTTAAAAAAATGTACAGGTTGCATAGGGTTCCCTAGGTGTCGGCTGAGGTCGGGTCCAAAATCTAGAGCTACCCACAATGAAAAAAGAGGGTCAAGTTCTGGGTGGAAAAATGTGCTGCGTCCATGTTGCAATTTGAGCTGTTTCCTGATGCGGGCACTAGGCATACCTACACAAGTGAGGTATCATTTTTATCGGGAAACTTGTGGGAACATAGAATAGTAGAACATTTGTTATTACCAACTAGATTTTGTTACATTTGTGCCTTTCAAATGTAAGCCATTGTATAAGAAAGATGACATTTTGAAAAATACCCTCCAAATCATACGTTAGTATGGGTACCTACACCCATTTTTCACTCTGCTTATTTCGCTATAAGATTTGGTCTATACTCTACACTCAATGAAAAGCCTTTGTGTGGTGCAGCTCAGTTTTTTGCTCTGGATAGCTTGGAGAACCTACAAATTCTATATATCCCCGCAACCAAAAGAGGCTAGCGGATCTAATTATATATTGCTTTTGTGAATCTGCCATCATGACAAAAAGTCACAGCTGAAAATGTCACAAATGCCTGTTTTTTTCCTTGTCATTTTCAATATTTCTTATTTTCAACAGTTATTTTTGTTGGGAAAATCTTGAAGGATCTACACATACGACCCCTTGATGAATTGAGAATTTTGTCTACTGTCCGAAATCTATAGCTTTCAGGATCATCCATGGATTTTATACTGGTTTCTAACACAAACTAGAAGTAGGTTCCAAGCGCAAAAAAAAGGGAAAATAGATTATCTCTTAGAAAATTGCTAAAACTGTGGTTCAAAATTAGCTTTTTGATTCAGCTCTGCATGTTCCTGAAAGCTGGGAAGATGGTGGCTTTAGTACAGCAAACTGTTCGTAAATGCCATTTTTAGGGGGGAAAAAACAGACTCTTATCTGGAGCACTTTTTCCTATTTTTTTAAAAACCTCAAAATGTAGCTACATTTTTCCTATTTTCTCCACACCTCCAGGGGAATTCGCAAACCCTGGGCACCTTTACAATCTCCAGGATGTTGGAAAAAAAAGATGGAAATTTGGCATGGATACCTTACGTGTACAAAACGTTATGGAGGCCTAAGCACAACACAAACTACCCCAAATAGGGCCCAGCATTAGCTCAGGAGCAAAAGGGTTAAATAAGGATTCTAAATGGGATTAATTACCATTTTGGAGCTCAAACCCGGTCAGTAAACATTTATTTATTACCAACTACACAAAGACAGTGGTAATCCATTGACAAACTGGAAGGGGTCACAAGGGACCCTTTCCCCTTTGTGAATGTTGACAATAACATTTTTAAGTGGTTCAATGGAACACTGCCTTCTCTTAAAAATGTTGAACTTTCATGAGGGTCTAGTTTGACAGTGGAGCTATCGTTAGACAGTGATATTATACTTATAACCAGGGGAAGGGCTTTGTCCACCCAAATGTTGGGTACCAGGTTTACACAGCTTGATTGGGCAGTACTTGTTAGCTTCCTCTGAAAAAGTGCTTAGCATGCACTTGTATTGGGCTTCTCTCAGTAAGGTCTGAGTTTGTGTTGGGCTGCTTTCACAAGTGGATCCTGTAACTCAGCCCTGGCGACAGGCGAATGGGCTTTACTGCTGCAAAGAGAGACAAGCTGTGATTCTGTGGTGGGCTGCTTCTTGGTCCCTCCGCCTCTGCCCAAGTACCCAAGGCAATGCACCTCTTTCTGTCAAACCGTTACCTCCAAATTTCTGCCCTTTTTGGCGTACCCTAATCCACACTTAATGCCCCAAGGATAGGTTCACCCCTCTGAAGGTAAATGCATTATTTCTTTATGACGTTCCTTTTGAACTTTGTGTGCGTCGGTCCCTAACCAGCAGGTGTGTTACTTTTTCAGCTTCATGCTTGAGCTGTTCTCTCTCTGTGCTGTCATATTTTTTCAGGTTTTCACACTTATCTTAGCAATTAATTATTCCTTCTTATTGCATCGCCGTTGCCACTACATCGTTCGGTGCAGTTATTCTGAATCACTTGTTTGATAAAGGAGTAATGGGCAGGATTGAGTGAATGGTACCTTCTATCGGTGAAAGGGAATACTTTATTGCTATTGTTTCTTTTTCTGATGCTTATGTACAGTACTTTGCAGACTGCTACCCACTTTGCTTTGCACTACTGTGGGAAGATATGTCATGACCTTTTGTGAGTGAGTTTAGGGGGTGTGCCTGTCAAAATGCAAGGGGAGAGATGGTCCTATATGATTGAAGGAAGAGGACTAAGTGGCATGTCAGTGCGAGTGTCATACTTGGGTGAGGGCAAAGTGAGTAATGCGTCTGAGTTTGGGGTATCTATATGTATTAAGGGGAGTGTATGTGTAAGTGTGGTGAGCTGTACCTGTGTGAGTGTACAGTGATGGGTGTGCTGTGTGAGTTTAGGGTGGGGGTGGTGCCTGTGTGGGTGTAGAGTGATGGGTGTCTATATATGAGCGCAGGGTAAGTATTGTGCCAAAGAGCAGGGTTTAATTGTGTGTTGTGAGTGTAGTGGATGGATGTGCATTTGTGAGTGGAGGGTAAGGGGTGTGCCTGTGTGAATGAAGGATGATCTTAATGCTCGCTGTGGGTGCAGGGTGAGCTCTGTTCCCAAGTAGGTGCAGGGTGAATGTGTGTAGATATGAGTACAGGGTGCAACACATTAAAGCCAGACTTATGGAGATTGCCAATATTTAATAAAAAGAAAAAACAAATCCTGTTTTCCTGTGAGGAAAACGGGTTGCATTGAAAAAAAAAAAAATTGCTTTATTTAAAAGCAATCACAAACGTGGTGGACTGCTGAACCAGCAGGCCACCGTCCCAGTGATGGCTACGAATCATAAACGTTTTGCAATTTGCAACCTACTTCATTAATATTCATGAGATGGGTCAAATTGCCACCCACTACAATTCAATATTTTGCGAACTGACCTATTAATACATAGGCCAGTTGAGAAACTACCACACTGGTTGCAAAGATACTGGTCACAAATGTGACCAGCATTTTACAACCAGTCCCTAGTACCCTGGTACAGCTCACCCTTACTTTGTAAAGAAATTCTACAAATAACACTCTGGTAACCAATAAAAACGCTAGCACTAAAAGATCATATAACTGGTACACTTCACTTTATAAATGGGGAGTAATATAAATTAACTCCCACTAAAAAATACATGCAAAACTTATGTAAAATACCCAAATAGAAGCCTCCTCCTATCAAGCTTTTCCTTCCCATCCAGCCCAATTCTATCTGATTTAACTCCCTATCGTTTGGCAGTTAGCAGAGGTCAGGGAAACTACATTGTTCTTTAAATATGGCAGGCCACATCTACATGCCAAATGCTGACCATCAGAGTTGTATTTACTGAATTCCTCTTCTATTCTATAATTGTATACATATTTACTGATCCATCTATTAAATATTTCTGTTATTTTCCAGTCATATTCTTTTAGAAGTCTATAGCTCAGTATCACTTTTGGTCTCTTCAAAGTATCTCAGTAGAATCAAACAATACAAGTAATCCTAGTTTCCATCATGGGCACCTTTATTAAAAACCTTACTGTAAGTGGGTAATAAGAAACCTGTTTTTTCTTAGTAGATCTTTATTGATTTTCTTACAACATACATGATGTACATGTACTGCTAACAACCCATTTTAATCCACAGTGCTCCAATGTACCACTTGCGGCTGCTGTCAGGAAGGGGTGGAGGAGAAGAGGGGGAGCAGCTCGCGGAGTGGGGGCTGTGGGGGAGGGGCAGTTAAAAAAATAATAATAAACATACCTGCCCCTCTGAGATCCGCCGCTCTCGCCGTCTCATCTTCTTCCCTCCCCAACCAATCCTGACGCTACTCTCATGCTATTACACAGCAAGAAAGACGTGCGGTGATTGTCCATAGCAGGCAAAAATGCTGCTCAGGAAGGATGTGGGGCACTGCGCTTGATCTTCACCTGGCTGTAAAATACAGCAGAGTGGAGAGTTTCTAAGTGCGCATGTCAGTTTAGCCGGCCTTGGACAGCCAGCCAAACTGACATGCTCACTTAGCAGCGCACCACTACTTCTCCTCCACTTGTTGATGTGGAGGAGGCTGGCCCCGCCCCACCTACGAAATAGGAAAAATAAAGGAATAATAAAATACTTTTTTATCCCTTTATTTTTCTGCTTTCAGCAATGGGGCGATGGCCCTCTGCCATAGCGGAGGGGCCACCCTTCCAATGTACTAATCTATTTTACTGTATATCCCAGCATTACATGTACCAAAATCTCCAGGGATTATTTTATATTCTGAGTTTCAAGAAAAAAAGAAATCAAACATACAACACATACTCAAGTGTTAACATATTGTAACCACTATTAGTAACATATGAGTGCAGCAGACGCCGTATCCCCTGTATCCAGCACACAAAAAACAAAGAAGGTAAGAACTTAAGAAGAGTGCAAGCATTCTGCTTTGTAAGGGGGCCACTCTATCATTTGCCGTTCTAACGCAAGTGCTGTTTAGCCTCACAGGGGTCCGGTGTTAGATTTTGCCATTTTCTAAATAGCCATTCCACCATGCATGACATAGGTCTGAGCCACCTGTGATGGGTTTGAAGAGAGCATCAACTTTGCTACACACCCAGTTCCACTAATCCTTCTGCCAGTTTTTGACCATAGGTGCAGAGGTAGCCTTCTATGACACTTCAATGCATCCTTAAACTTGCACAAGGGCCAGGTCTATGAATTTATATACATAATTTTTTTTTTAGTTCAAGACCTCCAGCCCAGGAGGCACTTATGTCACTCAGGGATTGCAAGCCCTTCATCTAAGAACCGTAATATCACCAGACACTGCCATACCATGTGCTGAATAGCTGCCTCATCCTCAGACTATCTTGGGCATGCAGGTGATGCTCCTGGGTACACTTGTGCTATGTATGTTGGGGTTGGATATGTGTGATGAGCATAAATGAACTTGGTCAATTTGTACCTGGAGTTTTTGGATATAGATTTTATGGTGTGTATATATTTCACCCACTTATATTTCGTCAATTCCAGCCCAAGTGTTGTTTCCACCATTCTTTTAATGGACCAAATTTCACCCGCAAAGTTCTGCAGCAGTACGGAATACAGACAGATGACTGCCTTCCTATGTGAGCCATGTGTCAAGAGCGTGTGAAGTGGCAATGAACTGGTGGGCTCCCCAAGAATGGTATCGCAGGACTTTGCCACTAATTGCAACAGCGAGCTTTATAACAATAAAAATTGGCCCAGTGTATCTCATAAGTGTCCTTTAAGTTGTGGAGCGTCCTCAGCACCATGCCTTCAAATACATCCTTCCATGCTTGTATGTCCCTCTTCGACCATCGGCATATGTCGTTGGTAATCATCAGTCGTCTACAGTGTGATAGGTTTCATAAAGAGAGCTCTGAGGCGTATGGACACAAGCCAGTTTTCACCTGCATATACGTTTCCAACATTATTGTGGCTCATTTAGGAGTAAATGCTCTCTCACAGGACCCCTTTCCCATACGTTTTCAGTATCTGAACCCCTTGTAGGTGTTTGATAGCATCTTGCATCTCAGGATCCAAGGGTGTTGCAAACCAACGCCATTGCAACTGTACAGCCGCACAGTATAGTTCATAGTTAGAGGCACCCAGTTTTCCCTCTGCCAACAGAGCATGTCTTCAGAACTGTCACGCTCCATCTGCTCCCTCACCAAAGCACTAATGTCAAAAGAGTTTGGAACAGCATTTTGGAGACTGCCACTCAGCTGATCATCAACAGCAGCAAAGTGTCCCAAAACGGTACTGATTGTCAAATTGATGTGATCACTTATCCTGTATTGCTCTAATAAGTTTGTCTCTCTGTGATATAAATGTACACCCCGATAGCTCATGGTGGCGAAAGCCAAGCGGAGTTCCATGGTGGGGTGAATCTATGCACCTCTCCTGACCACTTGGTCAATAGGAATAACCATGGCATATCTCAGTTAACTTTCAGCCCAGACAGTTCACCAAGATCATCTATTAGTCCCATTAAACACCCAGGGTGTTGCTATCAGTGGACAACTCACGAAGGTTTATTGGACCGTCATCCGCCTACATAGAGACAATCTGCGAGTCATTTTTTATGGGTATTCCCCATTCAGCAACCCACGTTCATAGCATGCAAGGTGTTCCATCTGTAGTGTAAAAATAGTAGGTGACAAAACGCGGAGCTGCCTGGTACTCCTGGGTATCTGTATTGCTTGTGAGATCACCCTACCGGTGCTTATCCCTGGCACTGGCTCATTATGTTACAGTTGCAGCCACTGTAAAAATTTCTGGTCAGTGTCACAGCGGTCTAGTACTTCCAACAGCAATGGCCAACTAACCTTATGATAAGCTTTTTTGATATCTAGAAAGGACACAAAGTGCTTGGCGCCATGTCCAGTCCATACTTCAAACAGGCGTCACAGACTGAGGAATGTGTTCCAGCCAGGAATAAATCCTGTTTGATCACGATGGACTGCAGTTTGGGGTATATGTGTTTAGTTGTTTAGCCAGGCCTTTCCCCAGAATTTTATAATCTAGATTCAGCAATTTTAAAACCAGTTAATACTGATGAATATCTCTCTCTAAAAATATTTTTAAAACATTGCCTATAATGAAACATTTTCATTTTTAAATCAAATTGTAATAGGACTGTAGCTTGAAGAGCCAATTAGAATGTTAGGTTTAAAATAGAAAAAATAAGGAAATTGGGTTTTTTAGGAAGATGCATCACAGATGAGAAACCCAGAATGCTCAAGAGCCACACAGCCCACTTTTTAGTAGACTCAAATAGCTATGGCACTGACACACAATCAACTGTAAAGTAAATGGCAGCAGGTATCTTCTCAGGTTCCTGTTCTTTCAGTCTTAGACCAAATAGAGGATCTTGCTGTCAAAATATTAGTCACAACGCTGCTGAGAGGTAGCTCAATGCATGTCAACCACTCTGTCAACCTGACCCGTGTAGATGTACACGTACCCGTAGTAGCTGGCTCATAGAGGGCGGGTGGAGTTCATCTGTTTCTTCGTCCTCTGGAACGACCGGATGCTGGTTGTTTGTGGTCCCACACATCATAGGTTCGCTCTTCACATTTTCTAAGCGATAGATCAGATGCTGGAAATCCGTGGAAGACTCCAGCGGCTCAATGCCATAGCTGACATTCTCCAGCTGCAGCAACCCCCTGTGAGCGGAAAACAAACATCACCTGTGGTTACCTATTGAAGCGTACAAACACGGTGTGGGATAGGGCAGGGCAATAGCTTACGTAGAAAATGGCAGCAGTGTACACAGGTTAACATCAACAACTGTCATATATAACGTAAATTTCAAGAACAACATATCAGAATTGAAAGGGATATTCCTGCAGGAGGAAGCTCCATCCCTTCTTTCACGTTAGATAGGTTTAAAAATCAAGATTTGGTCAGGTTAATTTTGAAGCCTGATACCTTCCGACATTCTTTTAGTTTCTCTTGAAGAGCTGTCAGTCAGTAACTCCAGTTGGCCACTATTACCATAATGTCATTTGTACACACAGCTAGTTTATATTCCTCCCCTATTATCTTTACCACTTTTATACATTAATTCAGGCAAATCTCCCCAACCCCTCTCCCCCACGGGATTCTGCAGTGAGGACAAAAAGCATGGAAGAGAGCGGAAATCCTTGCCTGCCCCCCTTTACATCACACATATAGAACAGGAGGTGCTTTTCACCCGGACTGTCGTGGTTAGACTCTTGTGCCCAAAGAGCACCCAGCCCTTGAACCCAACCCAAACGTTCTCAAAGTATATTCAGGAAATCGCCAATGAACCATGAAAAAAGCTTTTCCAGTGTAACTATCAGCGCTCACTTTCAGGTTCTCTGTGCTTTATCTATGATGCACAAAATGAATTTTCTTTGTGTTCTCTCCATATCACCTACTCAAGATGAAGCCAGACTGGTCTAATTCCAGAATACCCGGCAGAACCCTCCGCAGTCTCGAAGCCAAATTCCCTGTAAAGATTCTAACAACTGCATCTAGCAGAGATGCAGGCCCCTACCGCATAGGGATGGGTCTTAGTCTGGCTTTGGGGTCATAGAGATCGCTGCTTGTGTCATCATCTCTGTTACACCTTCTGTTTTACTGAATGTCTTGAACAACATGGCCTGTAGCGGAGCGATGTATGTGCAGAAGGTTTTTAAAAGGCTGCAATAAAACCATCGGGCTTCGAGGTTTACTTGTCTTGAGTTTGGCTATGCTCAATATTACGTCTTCGGTTCTTATGGGTCCACGTTTTTCTTTTGCCAACTATTGCTGCCTAACCATGGATAGTCTATTTTGTCATCTGACGCTTTTGTTCCCTTATACAGCTGTTCGTAGTAGTCACCAAATGTATCTGATATCCTTACAATGTCGAAACTCAATAAGCAATTCGGAATAAAAATTTTCATCACACTCTTAACATTTTTGCCCCGTTTACTCGCTAAGAGTCTGTCTGCCTGACTGCTACCATCATAGCATTTCAGCTTAATGCATAACAGGACGTACTCTGTCATATGAGCCTTAACTACACCACGTTTGATCTATATTTTATCGAATTTAGCAATTTTGTGTTTATTTTATAATTCTCTCCGTTGGCTTTCAAGAGATTCCTTTTCTATTCTTTCTATATTTAGTTTTGCTGAAGTTGACAGGAATTTCCCTCTCATAATAGCCTGCAGGGCATCTCAAAACACTCGTCTTCTAGTTCTTTTTTGTCATTATTCTATAGCCATAACAGCAAAAGTGTTTCTATTCCTTGCGCTAATGGATTGGGTGGCATCAGTCTCTCACTAAGCTGCTATCCAGTCCTTCTTCCTGTTTCTCCCGCTACCTGAATGTCTAGCTCAATGGGTGCTTGGTTTGAAATGGTAATGAGGCCAATTTTCTACGTTTGTATCCTGTACACTAGTGCAGATGCCACTCTTGCAAAGCTTTCCAGACAGTTACATAAAAAATATAGTTGATTTCGGTTGGGTGCTGTGTTTGACAGATGTAATGTAATCAAGTTCCACCTGTCATAGCCACTTAAGCCTAGTTTGGTCAGAGAGCTGGTATGGCTTACTCTTGAACAAGCCAGTCCCTCGATTTGTCCAAGACCAGATTCAGGACACACTCTACAAGTTCTAATTGGGCTACTGTCAATGGTTACCCTCAAGAATTTTTCTTGGGAGTCATTTGAAGCATAAGCTGAGCAAGTCTTAGCTCTCTGACTTTTAACACTGTACCTACGGCTCTTCCCTTCTTATCTTCCTGTAGCAAATGTGCCTTTTCTGTATGATCACTCCAGAATGTTTGTTTACACTTTAACCCTGCTAAGCACAAGTCAAGATAAGTAAAGTGCCTGTGGTCTCCCTTTAATTATGGTTAAGTTGGCTTACCCCTGACTGTCGTACTTAATTTGCCTATAAGTCCATAGTATAATGTGTAGGAAATGCACAGAGGGCCTGGAAATTAAATGCCACCTGTGGACTGCAGCACCCATTATTGGGTCCCTCCAAGGGCAGTAGTCCTAAGTCATATTGATTTCCCTTAGAGTGGTGCCATGTGGGGTCTGTTAACTGACTGCATACATTCACATAGTCTAGGGCCTGGGTCACACTCATTGTTGGCTAAAGAAACAACAATGTGCGTGTCGTCTGCATATGAAGTTAAAGTAAAGTCAAAAGACTGAACCAGCTCGGTGAGAGGGGTTACATCAATATTAAAAAGGGTTAGGCTAAGTGAAGATCCTTGGGGGACCCCACAAGGGAAAGAAAAAGGGTGTGAGACTCACGGATTGCTCATGACCGGAAAGAAAGATGTTCAGCAGGTCCCTAGCAGAGCCGCAGATTCCGATTCTAGCCAGTTGATTTATCAACAGCTGGTGGCTGACCGTGTCAAAGGCCACCGAGAGAGTAAGAGAGTCAAGTTCCTTCCCCGATCAAGCTCCAGCCTGATTTCCTGAGTAACCTTAAGCAAGTCTGTTACCGTGCTATGGCCGCTACGGAAACCAAGGTGGGTAGCATCCAAGAGATTGTTATGTTGGATGTACTCAGTGAGTTGCATGTTTATGATTTTCTTAACAATTTTAGCAGGCATGAGATTAGGCGGTAGTTGTTTAGGTCTGTATCGTCCAAAGAGGTATTTTTTAGCAAGGGAAGCCACAAGGTGTTTTTCCAGACAATAGGGAAAATCCCACACTAAAACATATGACCAAAAATGGTAGTGAGTAGAGACGCAATACTCTCTGCCACAAGCTTAATCACGTTAGTGGGGGCATGGGTTGAGAGGGGAGCAGGAAGATGTAGAGCAAATTAGCCTAGAGACCTCCTCAACAGGGAGTTGAGTAAATGTATTGAAATGCTGTGGTTTTGAGGGAGATGACGCATGACTGTCATTGCCGTTGGAGGATGTTGTAGATGAGAAATCATTAGATATGGCCCCCTCCTTATTCCTAAAAAAGGAGGCCAAGTAGTTGCAGAAGGATGGAGTCAAAGGACATAAAATTAAAGGGGAGTTTTTAGACAGCATGGAGACAGTTTGAAACAGTTCTCTAGTGGAGTTTTTGGCCTCTTATCAGTTTGGTGAAATATGCACCCTTTTCCTTAGCAATGAGCGTCTTATAATTGGCTAAGCATATTTTTGTATTTATATACATATTTTATATATTATATAAAAATATATTTTTATTATTTTATGTATTTATATTTTATGGAGATCGTAATACAGCGGATGAGATACCCATCACGTTTGACACTGAGAATTCCATCCGTCAGGAACTAAATCAGGCCCTAACTCAGAAGGACAAGTGGATTTGTTGTGTCTGACCCCATTTCCATTACAAGTAGCCTGAAATAACATCTAGTTCCCGGTCTACCAATTCTATGGATTATTAGTGGACCTTAGTGCTTTGCAGAGATAGCTTCACTTAAATCTTTACAAATTCATATCCCCGGTTATTATTATTAGATTTTTGTTGTTGGTATTATTTTATAAAATTCAAATTGACTATTTTTCTAATTCAGATTGAAATTTCTATGGTTCGATAGTTTGACTTTATTACTGTTTTGGTACATCATAAATACTTTACAAATATACTTTAAGTTTAGCCTGTTTGTGCCATAACTATGTGTAGGTGTTAATTTGTTGGTTTTGGGGTTCACCCTCAACATTAATTATTCCTTGAGGTGAGGGACTGCCCACCTCAAATAATAATCAGCTTTCTTATACTATCCATATTTGTTTGGCTGCACCTTTTGGTAGAAGAAGCCTTTTGTGCACAAAACAGACAGTAGAAGATGCATTTTCTGCACAAAACAGATATCTCCCCCATACTGTCCAACCAACTAAGAACTATGTGCCACTTGACTGGTGCATTAAGACCTTGCACATTCATAATTATTTTAAATGCTGCTACCGTGTTGTGGGGTGAGTGTTTTCTTCAGTGTCCACCAGCCCATATCCTAGTGTCATATGTCCCCTTTTCCCATATACTATTTAAAACTGAACCAAAAACTTTCTCTACCATGAATAATTGACTCATTTCTAGGAGACCACATCCTATCCTTCGCTATATCTTCTTTGTACTGCTCCCTCGATGTGCAATTAACTTCACACCTTTCTTAATTGCTCTTAGTTTTCCCATTCTCCTGGGGACAGCTTTTGAATCTCACATGCCCCCCATTACTTCAATACTATTTTACAACACTGCCGACTGTCAACTCTCTAAATGCATGCTGCTTCTGTAAATTTATTGGAGCAGATCCTAAAAAAGCGATATGTTCTGCCCCTCAAATTCAAGCTCTCTTTTCCTTTGTATTATGCTCATAATCCTTCTTTTTAACTAATATTTGTAAATTCTCAGTGGAGTATCTGGGACACTCATGTTCTTGTTGTACCCCTCAATTCTGTTTTTTTTCCTAGCGTAATTTCCTCTTTGGAGTCTGGTCCTAATATGTAACAGAACAGGCATTGCACTAAGTTCTCCAGGCCTACATTTCCCATTATGCAGATTTTGGGTCTTTTGCCAGTGGTCTTTTATGTTGTTGTCTCTGCACCAATTTGCTGAGGTTACTGTCCTGTATAAGGTGTCTTTCAACATTGTGCAGTTTTGGTTCTCTCTCCCACTATTTGATTCTGCTGTGTAAGTGCCAAAGGTGCCTCTTTGGGCCTTTTCAGAGACTTTACCCCTGTTCCACTTTTCGGCCTACTGCATCTCCCTGCCTAAATCTTGTCCTGTGGGGCTATTGTGAATTCTCATCTGCACCAGCCGCCTATACTCAGTTGATATATTCCCTGTTGATCTCATGGCTAGGTTGAAGGCCATGTCTCCTTTTCTCAAATTTGGTGTGGAGATTTCACTGTTTAGCTGCTGCTATCCTGCGACAGGACGTGAGTCTTGTGAGCTGTGGTCCACTCTTTCTATATGTGCTAGGGTAAGCAATGTCTTCTCCTCTGATGGCCAATTCCGTGCTGTGTACGAGGGTCTCTCCTAGGCTCCCACACTCTTCATTTGTTGCTGTGCTCTTGGGGCAGAATACTCCTGCCCACTTCTTTAAGGGGTCCATTCAGGATCACTCACCGCCTCTGGCTTTGCTTGCTTGTAGTCGGCTAGATTGCTGCTCAACAAATGCCTTACCTCTTCTTCATTGCCACTCTCTGCTCCCCAACAGGTAGGGGTCCCACAGCACCCCGCTGTCAGCAGTTCCACAGCATTCGAGGCAGGCACTGGAATACACAGACCACCAAGCCGAGGAGACACCATGCTAGCCCAACTGTCCTGGGGTGCATGAGCATGCCAAATGTTTCCATAGTCACACACAAGCTTAATGCAGAAGCTAGGGCAGGCCGAAGTAGTTTCTATACCTTAGTTGGGTGCTGTTAGTCCACAGTGAAGTGAGGGGAGGCTTTCAATTTGTTGCAATGGGCCTACACCCCTGCATGCAAGCTGCTGCCCTTAATGCGGGCAGCAGATTCAGATCCTTGTGGGCGCCATCTTGTTTTCTTTCCACTAGATGTAGAGCCGCTATTTTGTTTGAAACCCGAGCTGATGGCCCCTCCTTTGGGTGTGATCTGACACTATGTCAGTGGCTGGTCCCTAGGGGCCAGTTTCTGTGGTCCTTGTTTCGTTTTATGAGCCGTAGGCTGTAGTTTAGCTGGCCCAGTCCGAGGAGAGATAAAACGCCCAGTTACGTGGTCGCCATCTGAGGAAAGCTCATTTAGTCCACTCTGGAATGCATTAAAAATAGGAGATTGCAATTTTCCCTCCTACAAATCTTGGTTGCAGCACTGGGTGCAATGTTGGTGAACTCATTACCAGTCAAAAATAAGATATGATTACCCTCCTAGTTGATTGTAAATATTGAGAGGGTGCTTCTAAGATAACAGTGCATTTACAAGATGCAACTGGAAGTTATTTAGCATGGGCTGTCCAGCTTTGCCTGGGATTTAGTTAGGAGGACTGCAGGTCTGCGGCAGACTTGTAATTGGCTGACTATATGCTTTTTGATTAAAAGACATAGGATGGATGGGATGGTTCCTCCAACTTTTGAATGTGCTTTAGGCTTTCGTAATTGGTTGTCCCTTGCTACATATATAGTATTGGTTTGCTTGGTGAGACAATGGGAGTGCCAGCTGAACCTCATGGGTGCTTTATCCTCTTCAGTATGCCCATCCTGGAATGTCAGGTAGTGTCTGGGACAAGACTTTTGAGGGTGACAGGTATGTTCCCCTGCTCGTGTAAGTATTCCACAATTGTGGGGACACTGAGGCTGATAGGGCCAAAACACCCATTTTGGTGCACTCCAGATGATAACAGTATTAATCAAACCCAGCTAGTTGTTTGTCCACACCATGCAACATTCCTTTAGCTTATTGTGAAAGTGCTCCTGCAAAAGATAAATATTCACAGAGTTCAGTCTCAGACCTTGCATGATTCTGGATTCTAGTGAGATTGTGTGGAGCTTGAGGTGGCATTCTCCCATTGGAAAAGTAGATCTGCTTTGTGTTTGCCAGATCTAATGTCCAAGGAGTGGACTATATCTGAAGTCCCTCAGTTCATGCATGGAGCACCTATTTTGCACAAGAGGAGGGTAAATGCGGAATAGTATTCCCTGAAGAATCTACTTCAAACTGCTCAAGGTCACCAAGCGAGTAAACAGGCTGCTTCTCATAATTCAATAGTTGTGGGGCACTCCAGCCAGTGAAATGGGTGGCTCTGGTGGCATTTCTGTGGGTAGGTCCCTTTTCAGCAGCGTACCACATGCTGAGGGCATCTAGAAATGATGACAACATAACAATGGGCCTTTCTCTGGTTATAGCCTAACAGCATGCTTTAAAGCGGCCTATGGACGGGTGTCTGGTTCTGTTAACTCCCTCTTTGATAGCTGAGGTACAGGAATAACTGTTGGACTGTTATTGTATTAGCCTACAGTTAAGTCAGGTCATCCATTCCCTGATCTTCATTCTATCTCTTGCTTGATTGAGTGGTTGACTGGCATCTTTGTTCAGCTTCTAGGTGGCTCTTTGTATTTGTCAGAAGAGAAAAGGCAGTTTGTACATTCAGCCTTTGTAAAATTGGACACTTTGTTGTTCTAATCAATCACTGTATGTTTCCAATGAAAAGCTATTAACATCTGAAACAGGCACTGTAAAATGTAAAGGTGAAAGACTTAGAGGTGAATGTCTTATGCAAAGAACATAGAAAAGAGCATGTAGAGAGAAAGCAAAGTTTGTTAATGAAAAGACGCTATGCGAAGGCTCATCACCAGGAATAATACAAAATCCCTTCATGTATCCTGCCTCCTTCTGGGTATTAGAATATTTTCATTAGATTCAGCTCAGCCTAGCTAATGGTAAATGAGACAAGTAGAATACCCTTTGTTATTTTGATGTGTTATTACCAAGGATAGGCCTATAACTGTGAGGAAATTAATTTCATGTGTCTATGTTTAAGAATTTGACTGCTACAGACTAGTTTATTTCATTGTGCTGTCTGTATGGTATGAAATCTTGGTATACAATATGCATGAACCTTTGGTGTTCTGACTGTGTGGTACTGTTTGCTGTAGTCGTTCATGTGCCAGCACTTTGACTAGAGTGAATGTCGCCTACCTGGCCAGAATGCTGATGCAATTGCGAGACCAGGCCATTTGTGAGGCATGTGACAGTTGGTTTTTGAGCAGATCAGAAACTTGAGAGGTTGCAGTGAAAAGAATGAGACCAGGTAGCTGGAATAAAGCTCTTTTCAGAGGGACTGCTAGTCCACAGACATTGTCGTTATGGGGGACCGCAAGCACTCTGCTCATACAGAAAGGATTGCCCATTTTTGTAAGGCCTACATGAAAAATGCTAAGATGGTAGCGTGGTGACCTATAAGGTCGAGGTTAAGACCTAACAAAAAATATTTTTGGGTAATCAAAATCAGATATACCCGACTGAAAGACCTACAGCAGCACAACAGGTTATTGGTGCATGCCAGAGGGTACAGGTGAAAATGTGGGATGCTCAAAAGAAATGTATTTTAAACCACTGGCATTATTTTTCATGACAATCTCATATGAATGATTTTGCATTGAACCAGCAGGGGTGAATAGGTAGGATGGCCAACTCCCTCATACGCTTCTGCACTCTCCATTATCTGAATTGACTGTTTATTTTATAAGCAGGGGAGGACTGGGTGGGGCATGGCCTGACCAGCGGATACGGCGGATGCATTCTCGTGGAGCTCCTAGCGGTCACCTTTAATCTGGCAACATCCTGCTCCACACTGAGTTAAACCTACTATCTAGACCGGTTCTGTCCTGGTGAGGATAAAGTGGGATATTGAAGGCGGCCGGCTCAACAGCAAACTACTGGTGACACACTGGACTGTCCGAGGGCGTGCCACAGGCCACAAGGAGTCTGAGATGGCAGAGACAGGAGCAGCCCCGGAGATTTCTGACAGCCCGTGGGCTCGAGTGCGACCTTCGGCTGCTGGCTGGAGCATACAGTCAGAGTTCCTCAGATGCCACCCGAGCCCTGCAGGGGCAAAGGTTGCTATGTTGGTCTGCGGCGTTGGAGGTGGCTCCCGTTGATGGCTCTATTGGGAGTGGGAGCGCCAGCGCCAGTGTAGAGACCAGGCTCAATAGGCCCTAGAACAACAGATAAAGTAACTGGAAGAGGGCAGCCAATTGACTGCTAAGCACGGGCGCGGCGACAACTCAGATGTATACAGCAGCAATATCAGCAGCTGCTCCTTGAGGAAGCCAAGCAGTCCTGGCGGGCTGCACAGTTGTTTGTACCAATGGGGACATAAATCGAGTAAGATGCTCCACAGGTTGTGTCATATAGACAGCTCACAGGCGCATCCCAACCCCTGTAGTCTGTGATGAGAAGGGCCAATTGTTAGTTACTGCACAGGAGGTTGCCCAGAGTTTCGTCTCATACTATAGGGAAACCTATGCCCGCAGAGAGACATTGACCCTAGATCAAATAGTGGACTTTGTAGGTGCTCTGCCCCTTCAGACTCTCTCAGACGCTGCCCTGGCCCAACTAGATGAAGCCGTTACAGAAGCCGAACTCGCATTAGCCTTATCAGCCATGCAAACAGGGTGGGCTCCGGGTCACAATAGTTTCCAATGCAAATTCTTTAAAGCTTTTGTTGTCAGACTAAGGAAGTGACTATTGGGCGTGATCCATTCAGCACTTGGGGGCGAGCTGCTCCTGTTGGACTGGCGACATGCAGAGCTTGTGGTCGTCCCCAAACCAGGCCGTCCACCAAAAGATCGAGCATCGTACAGTCCACTTTCTCTCCTGAATATGGAGATGAAACACCTGGCAAAAACAATGGCCTGCAGGTTAGTGAAACACATTTCTGACTCAGTCCATCTAGCCCAGACAGGCTTCATGCCATCCTGCACCACACGCCACAACATATGATGTGAATATAATACACTGGCCATAGCCGATCGCCATAAGACACCATCAGATGAGCTCCTGGTCCATATCCACAAGGCATCTGATTCTGTTCACTGGGCTCAATTTTTCATTCTTATCCAAAGAATGAATCTTGGCCCTAAATTTATATCCTATGTCCAACTATTGTATACAGACCTATCAGCAACAGTCAGGTTCCCGGGTGCCCTTTCAGAACCTTTCCCAGTTCAAAGGGGCACAAGACAGGGGTGCCCCTCTATCCCCGGTCTAGCAATGGGGACAATGGCCCCGTGGGTCAGGATGGATGCCCAGGTGCGGGGATTAGAGTGGAATTCTGGGCTGTCCAACAGAATAAGATGATGTATTTTTCTTTCTTACTGAGCCGGAGAACTCAGGGTCACTGATCATGCAGATTATGTACATTTTTAGGGTGACCGACGGTGTCTCTATGAATGCTGCAGAAACCAAGGTCTTGCCCGTGAATGGCTATACTGGACCCATTGGGTGGGAACCCTGTCTAACTCTCGCTGAAGGTGGCTTTAAATATCAGAGAGTATTTGTCTTTTTCAGGCGAGATTCTGTCATGGGCCAGGAACCGATCATCTGCCTTGACCCAGGTAAGGGAAGAGGTTAGGATCTGGTCACTCCTGCCACTGTCTTTGATGGGCAGGTTACCATTACCTGTGACATTCATGAGAGGTAGATGAACATCCACATAATGCCCTTTTGTAGATAAACATGTTGTTAGAACATGGGACGCAGCAAATTGTAAGGTTCTGAAACACCCTTCTTTTCCAAGATCACTTGAGATATGGTGGTTGCAGCCATTCCAAAATACATGCCGGGACTTGTCCATGGACCCGATGGAGAGATGGGGAATGTTTTACACACTGGGAAACTTGGAGCCTAGGGGGGATTTTTATAACATTTGAGAAGGACAAACGTACCTTTGGTGTGGGTCCGGGAATTTTCTGCATTCGTCAAATTAATAAACACTGCAACAGAGATTTGGATGGGATTCAAACGTGTGCTCCAGACTACTGCCATTTTAGATTTGATGTTAGAGTTGGGGCACGCAACTCAAGAAGTGTCACACCCATAGAGTGCACTGAAAAAGCATGGCACAAATCAACCTTTCACAGCCTAGAGTAGGTACGATCAAGATTTGGAAGTGCATTTAAAGGATAAGGAATGGGAGTCTACTTCTGGAGAGGTTCAGACCATAGCTAGCAATGCTAGATTTAAGTTAATGCATTTCAACTTTGTGTATGAATCTTATCGGGCCATGTCTCATTCACACAGAATTTACCTGTGCAGACTCCTGACCTGCCCTTGCTGTATGAAGGGTGATTCTGACTTTCTACATATGACCTGGAGTTCTGTTCAATTTTCTGCATTTTAGGAAAGGGGGTGGATAATTTAAGGTGTGGTTTGAGGCTACAACTTTAAGAAAGTGTTCAACATTGCCTTTTAAATCAAATCCCTAAGCCTCAGTTTTGAAATTGCAATTTATGTTTGCTTCTCTGGGATTAGTCTTGGTGGAATGCTGAGCTGCCATCCACTGGATTAGCCTACAGCCTCCCGAGATAGCATACTGGGGGAAGAATGTGTGCGAATGGGCTACTGCAGAGGAAATTAGAATGAAAACGGTTAGTACAGATGATAATGTTGCTAAAGATTTACATGATTGGTCTGAGACATGTTTGGATGGGTGGGGGAAAAGACTGCTTGGGGACTCTTCAGAGTAAAGAAGATGGCACTGTTTGATGGGTTATTCCTCTATATGGTTGGATCTTTGTAAGTTGTATGCTATTGCTATTAAATGCGATGACACTCAAAGATTAGTTAATGTACATTGCCACAGTTTTTCTATTATGATAAACTTACAAATAAAATTTCGAAAAAACAAATCTTTAACATAACTGTAACAGTGTATTCAGTACCTTAGTCCAAAGCAGGTACTCAGAGCTGCTGTTGATCCCTGAACACCCTCCAGATATCCATGATAGTGACAATGATCCTATAAACAAAGGAAATAATTAGTCAACCTGAGACCTAGCCACTGACCTGGATTTGTTTGCGAAAAATGTATGCCAAAAGGTCCATGCAAAAATATATATAATAATTTCAGCTAAGGGATGAGCAAAATTATTACCTGAGCAATAATTATTTTAATTTAAATGTATGTATAAACGGGTTTGTACATAATGCCCTCTTGAAACAAGCCATTCCTGTCACTTTCTAAATACCCTATGCCCCAAACCAAAGATACCTTTTCAATGTATAAACTATAGAAAACACTAGATCCAGCAAAGAGCTAGTTGTCTTCATATATTTTCAGGTTCTGTTTTACTGAGGGATAGTAATAGCTAACACAAAGTTCAAGTTGACTATTAAATGATGACGGGTGATACTCTAAAACCGGTTCCAGGATGCTTGAGTCTGGTCCAGGGAGGACCTGGCTTGGCAGTTCGGGCTGGACTACTCCCATAGGGTGCAGGGTCAAGACTGATTTGCATATAGCTGGGTTCAAACTGGGGTGATGCGGCAAGCAAAATAACGATGGATTAAACCCAGAATTGTGACTGGGGGTGAGTGTTTGAAAAGTTTCAACATTCCGACCATCATTTTATTTTGTGATATTGACTATTAAATGATAGACAGACAGTGGGAACTGTGTAATTGACATGGAGGGAGAGGTACAACCATGATACGTGGGTCCCATGACTGATACATATAACGTCAGAGAGATAACAGTTTGTAAAGACTGGTGGCCAACCATTAATCTCGCATTTAAATCATCAGTATGGAAGAAGTGAATTTAATGAACATTCACTGTTTCTTCACATCAAACTGATGTCGACAATTCACTAGCATTTCACAACTTTCAAAGATTATTAAGTACATCTACGTAAACTCCAAGTGAAAAGAAAGGTAGAATATTTGTTGTAGTTGAGCTCGGGCCATAAGTGTCACCAGTGGAATAACTGCCTGCAGCCACACATTTATTCAAAGAGCACCATTTGTGCACAAAGATTTATTTTGCATGTGTACCACGTTTTGTAATTTATATCCTGTAGTATCATTCCTTTCACAATTATGTGCCATGAATAACCATTAATAGAGATATAAATGCCCTACCTGTAATAAAAGCTGACCCAATGTCCTTACTAACAGTATATTTATGACATCACTTCTTAACTGTAAACACAAAATACACATCTACTCTAACTGCAATCGCTACAGTTGAGTTGTGGTATAGTGATCCATTCTAATGCTTCCATTTTCTTACGATAATGGCATTACTCCTAGTCCTACTCCCTCGCCTTCCTTTTAACCAATGAGGCCTCCCGCCTCCCCTCTAGACCCTCCCTTCCCCTTTCAAAAACCCCCCCCACCCTTATCCCCTCCTGTACAAAAACCAAGCCCAAGCTGCAACTCGGACAGTCCGTACCGGGAGGGTGGGAGGGAACGGAAAAGGAAGGCGAGGGAGTAGGACTAGGAGTAATGCCATTATCGTAAGAAAATGGAAGCATTACCTCCCGTCCCTCCCTCGCCTTCCTTTTAACCAATGAGACATAGCAAGAAAACACACAGGAGACGGACATCGAGTTGCAAGACCTTTATTTAATATCCTGCACCAAGAACATCCCAAACATTATCTCATAGAGGATAAGACCCGGTGACCTAACACCGACTCCAAACTACCCAAGTCCGACAGCCTATAATGACGCACAAACGTCGAAGGAGAAGCCCAAGTGGCGGCCCTGCAAATTTCCACCACGGAAGTCCCCTGAAGCTCCGCCACCGTAGCCGCCATGCCTCTGGTAGATCTCCCCTGAATCCCTTGAGGAGGAACCACCCCTTTCAAGGAATAGGCCAACAGAATTAAAGATCGAACCCACCGACTCAAGGAAGCCGTGGAAGGTTTTTTCACCTTTGCGAGCCGGACCAAAATTAACAAACAGTGAATCCCCTTTACGAAAAGGAGCCACCACCCGCAGATACTCCAACAAAACCCTGCGCACATCCAACGAATGCAAACGGACCTCCTCCCTTGAGGAGGGATTCGGACAAAATGAAGGAAGGATGACCTCCTGCCGGGAATGGAACGAAGAATTGATTTTTGGAATAAAGGAAGGTACCGGAACCAGAACCACCCGATCGTGAAAAATCTTACAAAAAGGAAAAGAACAAGCCAATGCCCCCAATTCCCCCAACCGACGAGCCGAAGTAATGGCTACCAAAAAGAATGTCTTCAAAGATAGATGGCGCAAATCACAGTCCCCCAAAGGTTCAAAAGGGGGCTCCGTCAACACATCCAAAACCAAGGACAGATCCCATGAAGGAAAAGAACGTACCGGGCGAGGAAATAAATTAACAAGCCCTTGAAAAAATCTCGGCATCAAGCGCCCTTCATCCTGAAGATTACGCCATGGTCCTCTGAATGCCTGAATAGCCGCCCACTGCACCCGAAGAGATGCCACTGACAACCCTAAATGAGCACCGTCCTGCAGGAACTGCATCACCTCAAAGATAGAAGCGCAGGTAGGATCTAACTCACGACTTAAGCACCATGACGAAAACACCTTCCACTGTCTACCATAAGAAAGCAAAGTGGAACGTCTCCTCGAAGCCAGCAATGTAGAACTCAAAGCTACCGGCACCCCCAGACCTGTCAATCCCCGTCGTTCAACTTCCAGGCCGTCAAGTGTAACCTTCTCAATGACCCCAATGGGAGGCAGGGAAACTCCAGGGGAGACGGACAAAGAGGCAGAGGCCACATCCTCCCCTCCGCCATCAGCCTCAACAAGGGGAACCAATTCGCCCTCGGCCAAAGTGGCGCAATTAGGACAACCCTGGACCCCAGATCCCTCACACGTAACAGAAACGCCCTGAGTAGTTGAAAAGGAGGGAACGCATACAAAAGGCCCTGCGGCCAAGGACATGACATCCCGTCCACCTCCCATGCTTGGGGACATCGAAACCGGGAGCAGAAGCGATCCACTTTCGCATTCCCTACTGACGCAAACACATCCAGCACTGGAAGACCCCAAAGCCGAACCAGATGCTGAAACAGAGACTTCCGGAGAGAGAAAAGTTGAGAGGAAGGAATCACTCTGCTCAGCAGATCCGCCCGAACATTCACCACCCCCCGAATGTACGTAGCCCTGAGAGAAGGAACCCACTCCTGAGCCCACACAAAAATCTCCCTGACTAGATTGAACAGAGCCCTTGACCTGGTCCCTCCTTGCCGATTGACATAAGCCTTGGCCACTAAGTTGTCTGTGCGAACCAGAACCGCCGAACCCCTCAGGGAATCCTGAAAATGGACCAGAGCCAGGAATACTGCCCGCAATTCGCGCCAATTCGACGACCGACTCGCCTCCCGAGGGGACCAAAACCCCTGAATCTGAGCCGACCCCATCCATGCCCCCCAACCGGAGAGGCTGGCATCCGTCGTCACCACCACGGGTCTCAGAGGCGATAAAGAAACCCCTATCCTCAGGTGGTCTGCATCCAACCACCATTGCAACTCTCTGTGAATCAATCCGGACCCTGGAACCCTGTCCTTCAGAGAACCGGACCCTGGTGTCCACCTTCTCAAGAACCATGTCATCAAGCACAGGAGATGGAAACGTGCCCAAGGAACCAGAAATATCACCGACGCCAAATGACCCTGCAGAGGCAACCATAGAAGAGCTCGGGGAGCAGACCGCCACAATACCTTCTTTACCAAAGCCTGTAGGACACCCAACCGTTTTTCTGACACAGTCACCAACCCAAGAAGAGTCTGAAACCGAGCTCCCAGAAAAACCAGATCCTGGGACGGCACTAAGTCTGACTTCTCCCAATTGATTAAAAATCTGTGGTTTTGCAGGACCCCCAGAACATGGACCACCTGCTTCTGCAAAAGGTCTCGTGATTGGGCATGAATCAAAATGTCGTCTAGATAAGGATGCAGAAATACCCCTTCTGAATGAAGCAAAGCCACTAGAGGAGCCAGCACCTTTGTGAAAATTCGAGGAGAAGATTTTAGACCGAAAGGCAGAACGCAAAACTGATAATGGTCCTGACCCACAGCAAACCTCAGGAACTTTTGAGAGGATCTTGCCACCGGTACGTGTAGGTAAGCGTCCTGCAGATCCAGTGACACCAGAAAGTCCCCGTGTCTGACAAATGGAAAAATAGTCTGAATGGACAGCATGCGGAAATGCACTGTCCTGATCCAGGTATTCACCTCCTTTAGATTGAGCACCGGCCGAAATCCCCCTGAAACTTTCTGCACAAGAAACAAGACCGAATAAGTGCCCTGACCCCGTTCGTCTAGCGGAACGTGGGAAATGGCCCCCTTGACCAGTAAGTCCCGCACTCCGTCCAATAATGCTCTTCTCCGTGACCCCTCTGAAGGCAGAGGTGTGGGACGTACCCCTGAATCTGGAGGAACCACCACAAAATCTATGACATAACCATTGGCCACAATGTCTAGTACCCAATGATCTTTTACACTGTCCTTCCAAGCCGAAAGAAAGTGACTCAGTCTTCCCCCAACCGGCCCTCTGCCAGGCCCACAGTGATTGTCAGGACCCCTTCTTGAAACCACCCCGGGTCGCAGTAGCAGACTTCTTAGTTGAAAAACGCGGCTGAAAACGCCTTTTCCTAAATGAAAAGGATTTAGCATCCCTAGTAGGAGAAGATCTGGAATGTTTCTTCCACCCTGTACCCGAAGAAGAACCCCCTTTATAAGGTAAGGCATGCTTCCGTTCCTTAAAAGCCTTGGAAAGCATGGATGGCAATTGTTCTCCAAACAAGGTACGACCTTCAAACGGCAGTCTCAACAAGGCCGCCTTTTCCCCTGGATCAGCCTTCCAGGAACGCAACCAGAGGGACCTACGAGCCCCAATCAAAGACCCAGATGCCAGAGCCGAAGTACGGACTACATCCGAAGACACATCAGCCAACAATCTGGCCTGCTGCTCCATACCAGCCAGGAGCTCCGAACATTCCGCCCCTTCCTGTACAGCCACCGCCAGATTATCAAAGTCTTGAACCAATGACTGTGACGCATAAGCAGAATAAATCCCTGCCCTCAGCGCCAGATTCTCCGCAGCAAAAGCCCTCTTAAGACCCGAATCCACTTTACGGTCAGTGGCATCCGTAGGCACACAATCCTCCGGATTGACTGCCGTTTTGCCAATCAGAGTAGCCAAAATAGAGTCCAGGCGTACTGAAGGAGGCAAAACCTCCTCACCCTCAAGTAAGTAAAGTTTCTGAAGGAATCGTGGAACCTGAGCCTTATCCACATCCTTCCACTCACGAAACACCATATCCCTCACAGGTCCCTGAAAAGGCATGGCAAACTTTGAAGGTGTCTTATATTGAGGAAATAAATGAGAATCCGAGTTTGCAGGTTGAAACACTGGGAAACCCAAATTGTCCCGAACATGTGCCATCACTTCCCACATATCTTCTCTGGAAACATATTTCCCCCCAGATGACGTCGATGGGGCCTCATCCTCACTCTCCGATGAGGATTTCCTAGCTGCTACCGATGAGTGCGCACATTTAGACTGACCAGTCCTGGCCACGCCTGCTTGTAGTGCCCTGGTCACCGCCACCTCAATCATATCCTGAACCTCCTCTCTGGACATGAGGGGAGTACCCCTGCCAGGTACCTGTGAGTTCTCAGGAGTAGTAATGCTAGCCTCACCCCCCTCCTCCTCCGAGGAAGAAGAGACAATCCTACGTCTCTTTGCTGGAACTTTAGGCATGGTAAACAAATAATCACTGACTTGAACCCCAAAAAACTACCCTCTATATAGGCACCTGGTCCTCCCCCCAATCAGGGCTCCACCAATCCCTAAAGAGGTCACCTATTTCATCAAATACCTAAAAACCACGGGCCGAACGCCCGTCCTACCTGAGAGCATCTCAGAATTGAATTCCCTCGGTTCCCCGCGGCTCCGCGGCGCTGAAACCCGGAAATCAACGTCCCAGCCACAGAGGGCCGGCTGACCCCGTCAGCCGGCCTCCAGGACACGCCTCTCGATCAACCATGCTGCTCGTTCAAGACGCGCCCCAGCCGTAGCACTCCTCGCGGAGCTCCGCGTCCCGAGGAGTGCCTCCATCAACGACCTCCAGGCCCCGCCGTGCAGGTAAGAAAGGGAAAGAAAACCGTCTAGCGTGGGCTAGACAAAAGAACAGGAGGGGATAAGGGTGGGGGGGGTTTTTGAAAGGGGAAGGGAGGGTCTAGAGGGGAGGCGGGAGGCCTCATTGGTTAAAAGGAAGGCGAGGGAGGGACGGGAGGTAATGCTATTTACCAAAATCATCACAGTGTGTATAGTAATTGCCTCCGTTGAATCACAACTCCCACTTAAAAAGATAAAACTATGACTATCTTTTCAGGGCCCTTTCTCCTGCAATTTTTCACAGAAATGGCTTTCATGAGCTGATAAGTGGCTATTTATACCAGAATACTTGAATACAAAACTACAGAAGTCAAACTGCATGCAAACAAACTTCAAAGCTGATATTAAAAAATAACATATATTTAACAGCTTAAACTATGCCTGTGACAAACTGCAAACTACATCTTGCTGTATTTACTTTCAAAATGCACAAATGAAGATGAGCAGGTGTGACTTACTCATGCAGAACCCCTGGGTTTCTCATGAATTTCAGGAGTAGTAGGAAAGTAAGTCACAAAAAAATGTATGTGACTCTACCAGGCATTTCATATAATCAGGTAATTCCTTTTAATTTCATTCAATGAATTCGTTTTAGCATCCTGTAGAGTGTTCTTCATGTCTGTTATGACACGAGGAAGTCCTTTAATAGACTTTATATTACTCCTGAGCTGTGACATCAATAATTTCCTCATATTATTAAACTGACAACTCTGCTGTAATAAATCATTACAGTTGAGTTCTAGTTTCACGGTGCCATACATGGCAACTTTTTAGAAGAGGAAAGTGTCAGATTAAAAATAAAAATAATCAGGAGAGTGCATTACCCGCATTGGCCTTTATTAAAGCCAAGGTGATTTTAGGCGGGAGACAGCTAAAATAAAGCCTTTTTTGGATTAAAAAATCGGGAGTCTTGTGCTTGAATCAGGTCTATTGGCATGTATGCAGTGCCTTCTATGAGAGTATGAGAATATGCACCATAAAGAATGAGCTAATTAGTCATGCAACGTGTCATATACGTGGCAGCCCAAGTGAGACACTTCTCCTTTACCGACTGCTTCTCACGCAGGGCAGAAAAAGAATATAAAAAAACGGATCATGAAAGTAAAACTACCAAACTTCTAGCAAAAAAACACACAAAAAAACCAAGGCTCATAAAATAAAAGTACGGCCCAGAAGTCTTATCAACAATAATCCAGAATAAAGATAATCAGGTAATTTACTCTAAATATGTAAACTTACATATCATGAATTGCTCAACTGACTTTTTGACTTGTATACACTGTGCATGTACTTCTCTAAAAGGCAATACACATGGCAACATTTTAGGAACGGGAAAAAGGGAGATATTGAAAAACAAATCGGGAGAATGTATTTTATTAATTGACTTCTAATGAAGCAGTAGCAATTTCAGGGTTGAGATGGCTAAAATAAATCCCCTTTTTGCTTTAAAAACTGGGAGTGTCTCTCCTGAATAGGGTCTACTGGCATCTATGCAATACACTCACTGGAAAATAGACTACCTCAGTGGTTAGCACCCTGTGGTCCGGGGACCCCTAGGGGTCAGTGAAACCTCCTTAGGGGGTCCGTGACTGCTTAGAAAATTAATTAATGTTAACAGATTAATCAAGTGTATATAAATAAAGTGTATATGTAAGGAAATGCCTCCTTGGCATGGTTACCCCCCGACATTTTGCCTTTGCTGATGCCAAGTTATAATTTGAAAGTGTGCTGAGGCCTGCTAACCAGACCCCAGCACCAGTGTTCTTTCCCTAACCTGTACCTTTGTGTCCACAATTGGCACACCCTGGCATCCAGGTAAGTCCCTTGTAACTGGTAGCTCTGGTACCAAGGGCTCTGATGCCAGGGAAGGTCTCCAAGGGCTGCAGCATGTCTTATGCCACCCTGGAGACCCTCACTCAGCACAGACACACTGCTTGCCAGCTTGTGTGTGCTGGTGGGGAGAAAATGATTAAGTCGACATGGCACTCCCCTCAGGGTGCCATGCCAACCTCACGCTGCCTATAGGTATAGATAAGTCACCCCTCTAGCAGGCCTTACAGCCCTAAGGCAGGGTGCACTATACCATAGGTGAGGGCATAGGTGCATGAGCACTATGCCAGAGTAGCCATAAGAGTATATGGTCTGGGAGTCTGTCATACACGAACACCACAGCACCATGATGACTACACTGAAAACTGGGAAGTTTGGTATCAAACTTCTCAGCACAATAAATGCACACTGATGCCAGTGTACATTTTATTGTAAAATACACCCCAGAGGGCATCTTAGAGATGCCCCCTGAAACCATACCCGACTACCAGTGTGGGCGGACTAGTTTTAGCAGCCTGCCACACACCAGACATGTTGCTGGCCACATGGGGAGAGTGTCTTTGTCACTCTGTGGCTAGTAACAAAGCCTGTACTGTGTGGCGGTGCTTCTCACCTCCCCCTGCAGGAACTGTAATACCTGGCGGTGAGCCTCAAAAGCTCACCCCCTTTGTTACAGCACCCCAGGGCACTCCAGCTAGTGGAGTTGCCCGCCCCCTCCGGCCACGGCCCCACTTTTGGCGGCAAGGCCGGAGGAGATAATGAGAAAAACAAGGAGGAGACACTGGCCAGTCAGGACAGCCCCTAAGGTGTCCTGAGCTGAGGTGACTCTGACTTTTAGAAATCCTCCCTCTTGCAGAGGGAGGATTCCCCCAATAGGATTAGGGATGTGCCCCCCTCCCCTCAGGGAGGAGGCACAAAGAGGGTGTAACCACCCTCAGGGCTAGTAGCCATTGGCTACTAACCCCCCAGACCTAAACACACCCTAAATCGAGTATTTAGGGGCTCCCAGAGCCTAGGTAACTAGATTCCTGCAACCTAAGATGAAGAAGGACTGCTGAGCTGAAAAACCTGCAGAGAAGACGGAGACACCAACTGCTTTGGACCCAGGTCTACCGGCCTGTCTCCCCACTTCAAGAGACCTGCAACAGCGACGCGTTCCACAGGGTCCAGCGACCTCTGAAGCCTCAGAGGACTACCCTGCATCTAAAAGGACCAAGAACTCCCGAGGACAGCGGCCCTGTTCCACAAAGACTGCAACTTTGCAACAAAGAAGCAACTTTTAAAGACCACACGTTTCCCGCCAGAAGCGTGAGACTTTCCACTCTGCACCCGACGCCCCCGGCTCGACTTGTGGAGAACCAACGCTACAGGGAGGACTCCCCGGCGACTGCGAGCCCGTGAGTAGCCAGAGTTGACCCCCCTGAGCCCCCACAGCGACGCCTGCAGAGGGAATCCCGAGGCTCCCCCTGACCGCGACTGCCTGCTTCTAAGAACCCGACGCCTGGTAAGGACACTGCACCCGCAGCCACCCAGGACCTGAAGGACCCGACCTCCAGTGCAGGAGCAACCCCCAAGTGGCCCTCTCCCTTGCCCAGGTGGTGGCTACCCCGAGGAGCCCCCCCCCTTGCCTGCCTGCATCGCTGAAGAGACCCCTAGGTCTCCCACTGAACTACTTTGCAAACCAGACGCCTGTTTGCACACTGCACCCGGCCGCCCCCGTGCCGCTGAGGGTGTACTTTTTGTGCTGACTTGTGTCCCCCCCCCGGTGCCCTACAGAACCCCCCTGGTCTGCCCTCCGAAGACGCGGGTACTTACCTGCTTGCAGACTGGAACCGGGGCACCCCCTTCTCCATTGAAGCCTATACATTTTGGGCACCACTTTGACCTCTGCACCTGACCGGCCCTGAGCTGCTGGTACAGTAACTTTGGGGTTGCCCTGAACCCCCAACGGTGGGCTACCTTGGACCCAACTTTGAACCCTGTAGGTGGTTTACTTACCTGCAAAACTAACAAACACTTACCTCCCCCAGGAACTGTTGAAAATTGCACTGTCTAGTTTTAAAATAGCTTATTGCCATTTGTGTGAAAACTGTATATGCTTTTTTGCTAATTCAAAGTTCCTAAAGTTCCTAAGTGAAATACCTTTCATTTAAAGTATTGTTTGTAAATCTTGAACCTGTGGTTCTTAAAATAAACTAAGAAAATATATTTTTCTATCTAAAAACCTATTGGCCTGGAATTGTCTTTGAGTGTGTGTTCCTCATTTATTGCCTGTGTGTGTACAACAAATGCTTAACTACCCTCTGATTAGCCTACTGCTCGACCACACTACCACAAAATAGAGCATTAGAATTATCTCTTTTTGCCACTATCTTACCTCTAAGGTGAACCCTTGGACCCTGTGCATGCTATTTCGTACTTTGAAATAGTACATACAGAGCCAACTTCCTACAGTATGTAAAAAAAGTGGCTAAATGTAGAAATGAACATTTTTAAACATATTGTGAATGTCAAGGAATTTGAAATTGGATGCTAAAATTTAGTAACTTCAGATTAATTCATGGGAGCAGTGCACGTGCATCAGATAGAATGTAGTGTGGACGATGTGTGGCTTTAATTGAATTTAGAAAAGCGCCAATCTTCCTATTAAAATTGTTTTTTTTTTTATTTGTTTGCAAAATAAATAAACATTTTACCGTTTGTGTATCCGTTTAATGGAATGCTTGTTTCTGGATTTTTTGTATATTGTTTTGCAGTTCAAATCATCAACACTGTTTAGGCCTGGGTCCCCGCCTACCAGTACTGACTCAGTGGAGGGTCCCCGGATTCCAATAATGATTCAGAAGGGGTCCCCAGTTTCCAGTAGTGATAAAGTGGGGGTCCACAGAAGTAAAAAGGCTGGGAACCACTGGATAATCTATTTAAGAGAAGCAGCAATAAAGGAGGAAGATGGCTTTACATGTTTCTATTTTCTACAGTTTTTCAGAATGTTTGTAAGGTTCTCGCTTCTTTTAACGTGGCAGCGAGAGTAGCAGCAATAAGGGACGCATTGCAAATAAGGGTTGTTAGGGTTACAGTTAGGGACAAAGATTATCAAGCAATGGTTAAAGGTAGGAATTAGCCAGTTTAACCTGTTCTGTGCCCAGGACGTAATTGTTACTTCCTGAGGCACAGTGCTGCTGTGACCTGAATGTAACCATTCCGTCCTGGTCACAGAGCCCAGAGGCAGCGCTAGCGCTCCCCCTGTGGTGTTCCCCCCCCACCCCCACAAGTCAGGGATGGAAGGGGAAGCCCTTCCCCTTCCACCCCCGACTCCCCCAGTGATGTCAGCGCGCGAGTCACAGGGTCTCCCCCATCACGCTGGAAGCTCTGCTTCCAGCGCGATTGAAAGAGGAATGCAAAGCATTTCTCTTTCAATCCCATGGGGGAGGCCCGGAGGGGCTTCAAAGGGAAGGAAATGTATTTCCATCCCTTTGAAGTCTCTCCCAGGGTTTCAAAAGCCGGATTGCTTGCAATCCGGCTTTTGAAACCCCACGACACCAGGGATTATTTTTTTTCTCTGAAACTGACAAAAGGGAGCGACCCCTTAGGCAAGGGTCGCTCCCCTAGGGGGCAAATTATATTTAGGCCATTCTGCCCCCCTTGTGGGCAGATTGGCCTATTTTGATGAGGCCAATCTGACCCCAAGGGGGGCAGAAACCATTAGACACCAGGGAGTTTTTTGTTTTTTTTTGCGTGAATTTCCCGGGGGGGGGGGGCATTTTTTGGGGAAGGCCTTTTCTGCCCCGCCGGGGGGAGATCGGCCTATTATTAGGGGGGGCAGAAACCTATAGGCACCAGGGATCTTTTTTTATTTTTTTATTTTTGTTATGTTCTCTTTTTTTTTTTAGGTGGGGAGCGACCCCTTAGGCAAGGGTCGATCCCCTAGGGGGCAAATTATATTTAGGCCATTTCTGCCCCCCTTGGGGGCAGATTGGCCTATTTTGATGAGGCCAAAACATTAGACACGAGGGAGTTTTTTTTTCTTTCGTGAATTTCACGCAAGGGGAGCGACCCCTTACACAAGGGTCGCTCCCGGGTGGGGGGGGGGGGAGCAAATTTCTTTTAGGCCATTAGGCTATTGGTATTAGGCCGATCTGCAGAAAACCACTAGGCACCAGGCATCTTTTTTTTGCGCCGTCACGCAAGGGGAGCGACCTTGTAGGCAAGGGTCGTTCCCCGAGGGTTGGGGGACAAATTTATTTTAGGCCATTTCTGCCCCCCATGGGGCCGGCTGAGCTAGAGTCCAAAATCCACAGGTAGTCACTGTTTTCTTTGAAAACCCACACAAGTGAGGTATCATTTTTATCGGGAGACTTGGGGGAACGCTAGGTGGAAGGAAATTTGTAGCTCCTCTCAGATTCCAGAACTTTCTGTCACCGAAATATGAGGAAAACGTGTTTTTTTGGCCACATTTTGAGGTTTGCAAAGGATTCTGGGTAACAGAACCTGGTCAGAGCCCCACAATTCACCCCATCTTGGATTCCCCTGGTTTCTAGTTTTAAAAAATGGTCTGGTTTGCTAGGTTTCCTCCGGTGCCGGCTGAGCTAGAGGCCAAAATCCACAGGTAGGCACTGTTTTCTATGAAAAAATGTGATGTGTCCACGTTGTGATATGGGCCATTTCCTGTCACGGGCACTAGGCCTACCCACACAAGTGAGGTATCATTTTTATTGGGAGACTTGGGGGAACGCTAGGTGGAAGGAAATTTGTGGCTCCTCTCAGATTCCAGAACTTTCTGTCACCGAAACGTGAGGAAAATGTGTTTTTTAGCCAAATTGTGAGGTTTGTAAAGGATTCTGGGTAACAGAACCTGGTCAGAGCCCCACAAGTCACCCCATCTTGGATTCCCCTAGGTCTCTAGTTTTCAAAAATGCACAGGTTTGGTAGGTTTCCCTAGGTGCCGGCTGAGCTAGAGGCCAAAATCTACAGGTAGGCACTTTGCAAAAAACAGCTCTGTCTTCTGTGATGTGTCCACGTTGTGTTTTGGGGCATATCCTGTCGCGGGCGCTAGGCGTACCCACACAAGTGAGGTACCATTTTTATCGGGAGACTTGTGGGAACGCTGGGTAGAAGGAAATTTGTGGCTCCTCTCAGATTCCAGAACTTTCTGTCACCGAAATATGAGGAAAATATGGTTGTTTAGCCTAATTTTGAGGTTTGCAAAGGATTCTGGGTAACAGAACCTGGTCAGAGCCCCACAAGTCACCCCATCTTGGATTCCCCTAGGTCTCTAGTTTTCAGAAATGCACAGGTTTGGTAGGTTTCCCTAGGTGCCGGCTGAGCTAGAGGCCAAAACCTACAGGTAGGCACTTTGCAAAAAACAGCTCTGTTTTCTGTGATGTGTCCACGTTGTGTTTTGGGGCATATCCTGTCGCGGGCGCTAGGCCTACCCACACAAGTGAGGTACCATTTTTATCGGGAGACTTGGGGGAACGCTGGGTGGAAGGAAATTTGTGGCTCCTCTCAGATTCCAGAACTTTCTGTCACCGAAATGTGAGGAAAATATGTTTTTTTAGCCACATTTTGAGGTTTGCAAAGGATTCTGGGTAACAGAACCAGGTCACAGCCCCACAAGTCACCCCATCTTTGATTCCCCTAGGCCTCTAGTTTTAAAAAAGGCACAGGTTTGGTAGGTTTCCCTAGGTGCCAGCTGAGCTAGAGGCCAAAATCTACAGGTAGGCACTTAGCAAAAAACAGCTCTGTTTTCTGTCAAAAAATGGGATGTGCCCACTTTGTGTTTTGGGACATTTCCTGTCGCGGGCGCTAGGACTACCCACACAAGTGAGGTATCATTTTTATCGGGATACTTGGGGGAACGCTGGGTGGAAGGAAATGTGTGTCTCCTCTCAGATTCCATAACTTTCTGTCACCAAAATGTGAGGAAAATGTGTTTTTTAGCCAAATTTTGAGGTTTGCAAAGGATTCTGGGTAACAGAACCTGGTCAGAGCCCCACAAGTCACCCCATCTTGGATTCCCCTAGGTCTCTAGTTTTCAGAAATGCACAGGTTTGGTAGGTTTCCCTAGGTGCCGGCTGAGCTAGAGGCCAAAATCTACAGGTAGGCACTTTGCAAAAAACAGCTCAGTTTTCTGTGATGTGTCCACGTTGTGTTTTGAGGCATATCCTGTCGTGGGCGCTAGGTCTGACCACATAAGTGACGTATCATTTTTATCGGGAGACTTGGGGGAACATAGAATAGCGAAACAAGTGTTATTGCCCCTTGTCTTTCTCTACATTTTTCCCTTCCAAATGTAAGACAGTGTGTAAAAAAGATGTCTATTTGAGAAATGCCCTGTAATTCACATGCTAGTATGGGCACCCCGGAATTCAGAGATGTGCAAATAACCACTGCTTCTCAACACCTTATCTTGTGCCCATTTTGGAAATACAAAGGTTTTCTTGATAGCTATTTTTTACTCTTTATATTTCAGCAAATGAATTGCTGTATACCCGATATAGAATGAAAACCCACTGCAGGGTGCAGGTCATTTAATGGCTCTGGGTACCTAGAGTTCTTGATGAACCTACAAGCCCTATATATCCCCGCAACCAGAAGAGTCCAGCAGATGTAACAGTATATTGCTTTCGAAAATCTGACACTGCAGGAAAAAGTTACAGAGTAAAACGTAGAGAAAAATTTATGTTTTTTTCACCTCAATTTCAATATTTTTCTTTTTCAGTTGTTATTTTCTGTAGGAAACCCTTGTAGGATCTACACAAATTACCCCTTGCTGAATTCAATATTTTGTCTACTTTTCAGAAATGGTGCGGTTTCTGGGATACAGCGTTGGTTTCATGCCCATTTCTGTCACTGACTGGAAGGAGGCTGAAAGCACAAAAAATCGTAAAAATGGGGTATGTCCCAGTAAAATGCCAAAATTGTGTTGAAAAATTGGGTTTTCTGATTCAAGTCTGCCTGTTCCTGAAAGCTGGGAAGCTGGTGATTTTAGCACCGCAAACCCTTTGTTGATGCCCTTTTCAGGGAAAAAACCACAAGCCTTCTTCTGCAGCCCCTTTTTCCCATTTTTTTGAAAAAAAATAAATTTTCACTGTATTTTGGTAAATTTCTTGGCCTCCTCCTGGGGAACCTACAAAGTCTGGGTACCTCTAGAATCCCTAGGATGTTGGGAAAAAAGGACACAAATTTGGCTTGGCTAGCGTATGTGGACAAAAAGTTATGAGGGCCTAAGCGCGAACTGCCCCAAATAGCCAAAAAAAGGCTCGGCACAGGAGGGGGAAAAGGCCTGGCAGCGAAGGGGTTAAGGATTGCATGGTGGCAGGGAAGCTAAAAACTTGGAAACAGCTGGCAGCGGTGGGGCGGGGGGGGGGATGGACACCAACTGCACTTTTCATATATACAGATTAAGCACTTTATTGAAAGTTCTCAGCCAGCAAGTAATGTCTTGGGCAATAGCACCTACCAAGCATATTTTATAAGTAGATTAACTGCAAGGGTAACTGCTATCAAATATTGCTACCAAGATTTCTTTCATCCAGGTCCCTGTTGCCTTAGCCAAAACTGAAGCAACCACAGGATGCAAAATATAATAGCGAACATGGAATCTGTATACTCAGTTAACATAAAAGGCCGATGGGGGCCTAACTTTAGAAGAATGTTTTTTTAAATTTATTTTGCAAAATGGATGCTCTATTATACACCAGGTAGTATACACAAGTGGATTCCATCAATTTCGTGGGAGTGTTTCCTGTGTGGTGACAGTCCAGGGGATCGGCTGCCATTACGCATCACTTGTCCTGATTTAGTACAATTTCGGCAAAAAAGTGTTCAATGGATCAGTGAGAAACTTCAAGTAATTATAACTCCTAACCCCTAAGGAGCTCTTTTTGGGATCTCAGCATTACGGACCCTGTCAATTATACAGCAGCAGTTCAGCTTCATAACATCCCTGGCGGCCAAAGCATTACTCTTACAAAACGGGAAATCATTAGAGGTTCCTTCTTTTGAATTTTGGTTCCATAAAATGGGAAATGCTAAAATAAGAGAAATTATACGAACAAAGAGTGGGGGCAATTGAGAAATATCAGTCTATCTGGGAGCATGAATCTCTTGAATAATATGTAGTGAAAGAATTAGGGGAAGGTGGGGAGTATCGATCAATCTTGAAGGATCTTTTAATATTTATTATCAAATATGTGACTATAAGATGTATTGTGGGTAAACCTCTCTACCTGAGTGGTTAAATACTTTTTTTTTTTTAAAAGGGGGGGGGGCATATTGCATAATGCTAGTCTCTGTGCCTTGCAATAATATTATGGACATGTTGCTGAAAACAGAAAAGAAAATATATAAGTGAGATTACGACAAGCTATAGAACCTCCATTTAGATGAAATACCAAATGCTGACTTAACAAAAAAATGAACAAGACCCAATATTAGTAGATAACTTGGAGCTGTACGTCTGTGGTGGGTTTGTGGACTGCCTTTTGAACGTAAAAATACATAAGAAACCTATGTAATATTAGAACGTTTGGGCAGTTTAATCAGTTTCAGGCGTTTCCTCACCAGTTCAACGGCTTTGGCTAGAAATGTTTACCCGCTATAACAGGTTCTTGCCCCAGGTTTTCTTAAGGGAGGTACAAACATCAGCAGAAATCAACTTTCATACACAGATGGCATTTTGCGTTGAAAATTACTACGAGCACAGCCCAAACGACTTTGCATCGTGTAACGTGAAATAACTAAAAATGAATACAAAGAGGAACATAAATAAACGAACCGAGAAAACACGCAATCTGTTAATGTCACCCACTGCTTCACTAATGGCGTAGCTGAGGGCCCTGGGAGTACACGTTATCCATATTCAAACACTGCACCATTAATCAACACCTTGAACGTGGTGAGTACATTCAAAGACCCCATCAAAAGAACCCTAAAATGCAGCACACAAGCGGCCATGTGGCGTTACAGAGGGATATTTTAGCACAGATAAGTCCGGATTCGGATGTGTTTAGGGAAGACACCTTTACTGCCCCCAAATGTCTCTGTAACCTGATTGTTGTGTGTTGCAATCCAGCTGCATAGACAAAATGTTTCTTGAGGAATGCCCCAACCAGCAATGTGCATCCTCACCAGCATGAAATCAACCGAGGCCTCAACAGTAACAGATTCACAAGATGGCTGAGACACACAATCTTAACATCGTTATCAATAAATTCCACCAACAGATCTACAACGTACATTAAAGACCTGAATGTGTCACTAAGCAACATTTGTATCTCCAGGCTGCCTGACATTAACATGGGTGCAGATATGACAAAGTAAGCAAGACGACTCAGGCACTCATGAATGCAGGTCACTACTAAAGTACTACAGCCTAAGAAAGTGAGCACTGGCAAAGTCAAAGGGTGTCCACTTTGGGACCTATTGGCTTTACCAATTGCTTTTGGCAAGACACAGCGCATCCTTGCCAATAAATAAGATAAAATAAATAAACAAATGAAAGTCACACAGGCAGTCACGTCATCGCAGGGTGGAGAAGTGGTAAAGCACACAGATGAGTGAGGGCAATATGGAGCGGCAGTAAAGAGGCACACAAACAAAACAGCTGGGAAACATGTGCACTCTTGGGAGGTGCTTAAGCAAAAGTAAGCCCCTAAAAGTGAGCAGTGGAAGAATACAAATAAAGAGGCTATGCTTCAGAGGAGAGACAAGTGCAAGATGGACGGGGTAGCCAATGAATAAACAGCAATAAAATGAGACTGACAATGTAGAAAAATGGTAAGCAATAAGTGGGCTTTAAGCCCACTGTAAGGGCTTGATAAGCTGACAACTGGTTGCTTCGTCTGTTCAGCACAATACTTCAGACAATGTCTCAAGGACCTGATGCACTACACTGTGAGGCTATCAGAACTGAGCGGAATACTCCAGATGTGGCCTGCAGTGCTCTGCCCACAACACTGGACAAGATCACTTGTTACTATTCAGTTGAATTATAATCATATCTGTTATTCAAGAGGTTAGAAACAGGTCACTTTGTATCATGTGCTCGGGAAATGGTTATTTGTGATTGATGTAGCCTTCAAGGAGTCTGCTGCCCTTATTCAACCTTTTCACAACATGTTTTCACAAAGTCCTCCCTATTTATTAGGGGACACAGGCACTGCCATGGTAAGGGGCATTTCTTAAACACCTCAACACGTCCGGAAGGTCAGCGGGGTTGCGACTGTTTAGGTCAGATGGTGGATCTTTATAGGTCTCGCTATTCACTACTTTTTAAAATTGTATTTACCAATTTATCACAGATTTCTAAATTAAAGAAAAGTAGAGCGAAAGCAGGTGGAGGAACCAGCATGAAAGGTGCGGATAGGGGAAACAACTAGGAGGAGGTGGGGGCAGAAGTAATATGGAGGGCAGGGGAAGCAACGCCGAGGGCAGGGGAAGCAACACAGAGGGCAGACGTATAACATGGGCGAAAAAGAGTAATGTGGATTCACTAGAGGAAGAGAAGCACATGGGTGAGGGAGAGCTACATGGGGCAAGAGAAGCGTATAGAAAATAGACAGAAACACGGGACTGGAGGTGGGAGAAAGGCACACAAAGGAGCCAGCAGGAAAACACCTACACTCCTCTGAAATGCCTAAAGAACAGGAAAAATGTAGCTCCCTGAAAGTGAGCAATGGAAGGACATGAGAAAACAGCTCCTGAGTATGGGGAAAGACAGAAGATGGGCAATTCAAGCCAACAAGTAAATGAGATTGACAAAGTCAACAAACGGTATGCAATGGGAGGGCTCTAAGCCCCCGTAAGCCGATAATAGGTCTTTTGCAAATAGACAGCTTGTGCAACAATCAACAATTTTGATAATAAAATTGAAGAACATAACAAGTATGTATTGTGTCTCAGACACATACAAAATGTCACTGTTCAGCTTGTGATCTCTATTTCAATAACTGTAGGATCGACTGTCCTTATTTTAGTGGCACAGAGCTAACTGCCCCTCTCCATGAGCCTATCTCAATGTGGTTGACGATGAATCCAAAGGAGAGGGATGTTGGTTGTGTAAGCAGTGGGCCCTAATTCCATGCTAAATATCGGTAGGTCAAATGCTTAATGTGATGTCATCCATGTTTAAATAGGTAGCTGCGACATGACTAAATATCCAGTGGAGTTAGGTAGTATTGTCTAGTGTACTGATTCCAATGAGGCAGAAGGGAACACTGGTTAATGTGAAGTGCTGTTGCACCATACACTTCAAGGTTAAGGGAATACAGTTATAGAGGTGTTCAGGTGTGTTTGATTAATAATGGTCAGGATATGCACATAGTCACCACTGCAGTGGCCAATGGTCTTTTAACCCTTCACTGGGTTACTAGTTACATTCAATGGTTTAGATGGAGCAAACTGCTAGGGTTATCTCAAGCTGCACCGCAAAGAGTTTAACATGCACTGGTTTTCTGTTTGTTGAGGTGCAATCTGTGGCTCAGTTCTGCTGATGCAGTTCTGCTCATATTTTGAGTAATTCTGCAAATATACAGTACTGTACACACAGCCTACGAGGACAGTGACATTCATTGTACAAGTGTGACACATACTCAGTAAGAGTCATTTCATAATGTATGTTTGCATCTATGAGTAGTACAATGTAGGTAATTGGCACCTTTCTTACCCCCACCTGCTTTATTGTAGGAGTGTCTAATTGAGGTGTTTTACTGTACATTTGGAGGGACTGGATCTTTTATGTGGCAGTGCATGGAATGGAACACGGACTGGAGATAAGAGTGATCATAAAGACTGTTTTTCTTGAAAATGGGGTCTCTAGTTGGCAGTGGTTTTGCACCCTGTCCAAGGAGGGACCCTCACTCTAGGCAGGATAAGGAAGTTACACAGCTAAGATAACCCCTGCTCACCCCCTTGGTAGCTTGGCACGAGCTGCCAGGCTTATCTCAGAGGCAATGTGTCAAGTAGTTGTGTACACACGTACACACACATGTACATACACACACACAAACACAGTGAGAACACCACAAAAGTACACCACGCCAGTGTAGAAAAATAGTCAATACTTAGCTGAGTAAAACAAGATCAAAGCTACCAAAATCCAACATACACAAGTGAAGATATCACTTGTTGAAAGGTTAAAATGAGTCTTACTCCATGGGAATCAATGGTTATATCTTTTTAGTACAAAGTACTTGGGATGCATCAAAAACAAAGTTGATGCAGGACGCAGGGGAGGTGAAGCGGTGAAAAGCAAAGCAATGTGTTGGTTCCTTAGTGGGCAGGGGAGGTGATGCGTCAATTCTTTTCTTGCAGAAAAGGCGATGTGTTGATTTCCAGACATGCAGCCTCAGTTTCTGACTGCAGTGCGGAGTCGATGAGAAAAGGACGTCCTGGGGACGATGCGTGGAAATTCCAGACGTGCTGTGTTGATGGAGCCTCAGTGAAACAGACGCTGCATTGATTCTGCAGCCGCGAGACAGACACTGCGTCAATTCTCCAACAGTGGGGCTGGCGCTGCATCGATTTTTCTTCTGCAGAGAGTCAGTGCGTGGACTTTATCCTTCATGTCACCAGCGTATGCTTCCAAGGGCCCAGGGACTGGAGTTACCACCACTTGCAAGTCAGGATTCTCAGCAGAAAAGCCCAGGCACTGGCAGGTGAAGTCTTTGATGTCCCTGAGACTTCTTAAGAGGAGGCAAGTTCAGATCAAGACCTTGAAGAACCTTGGAAAGTAGGATGTAGAAAGCAAAGCCCAATCCTTTCATTTCCAGGCCAGAAAGCAGCAGGCCAGCACAATAAACAACAGACAGAGTGGCAGTCCCCCTTCAGTATCCAGTTCTTCTTCCTGGCAGAATGCCCTCAGTCCAGAAGCGTTCTAAAGTTGTGGTCTCAGAGATCCAGTACTTACACTCATTTCTGCCTAGTAGGTGAACTTCAAAGGAAAGTCTCTGTTCTGCACAAAACCATGCCTTTCCTGCCCTGGCCCCAGACACACTACAGGGGTTGGGGTCTGCTTTGTGTAAGGACAGGCACAGCCCTATTCAGACGCAAGTGTCAGTTCCTTCCACCACTCTAGCCTGGGGAGACCCATCAGGATATACAGGGCACACCTCAACTCCCTTTGTGTGATTGTGTGGAGTGAATTCACAAACAGCCCAACTGCCAGTCTGACCCAGACATGTATGACTTTCTAAAAGTGGCATTTTCAAACTTACAGTTTAAAAAACAACAAAGGATGCGTTTTTAAATTGTGAGTTCAGAGACCCCAAACCCTAAATCTCTACCTGCTCCCAATGGGAAGTAATATTTAAAAGATATTTCTAGGCAATTCCAATGTTAACCTTTAAAGATATAGACCCTGTAACAGTGAAAACTGAATTCAGCAGTATTTCACTATCAGGACATGTAAAACAAACCAGTAAATGTCCTACTTTTTAAATACACTGCACCTTGCTCACGGGGTTGTCATGGACCTACCTTAGTGGTGACAAATGTAGTAAAAGGGAAGGTTTGGGCGTGGGAAGTGGGTGCTCTTGCCAGGTCAAAATGGAAGTTTAAACTGCACATATAGACACTGCAGTGGCAGGTCTGAGACATGTTTGCAGGGCTACTCATTATCGGTGCTGCAGGCCCACTAGTAACATTTTATATACAGGCCCTGGGCACAAATCTAGTGCGCTATACTAGGGACTTACTAGTATATCAAATATGACAATCATGGATAAACCAATTACCAATACAATTTAGACAGAGAGCACTTGCGCTTTAGTACTGGTCAGCAGTGGTAATGTGCCCAGAGACTTATAGCCAGGAAAAACAAAATGCAGCACACAGTCAAAAACAGGTCAGAGGCAAAAAGTTTGGGGATAACCTTGCAAAAAGGGCCATTTCCAACACCCCAAATCAGCTGTGCAAGTATGTTCTCGTCCACTGACCAATTCTGGTGCAACTGTGTGTGCTATACATTTTCTCTCTTGCGGTGAATCCTTTCAGAGGGTCAGCTTCACCCCATGTTGCTTCTGTGACCTTCCTGTTCCTTTGTGATGTACTTCTTGTTGCACCATCTTTTTTCAATTTCTGCAACAGTCGTTTTGGTGGATGCCACTGCATATACTGATGCCATTATGTTATTCAAGGGTGCAGCGTCCTTTGCAGATGCAATTTTGGAAGTGCCACGCCGCCTACCCCTGTGCTTGGTATTTCCAACTCCTCATCAGTGAACTGCAGAGTCCTGTTCCTGCCTTTAGCTTCCTGGGTACAAGGGAGCTCCTGAGTGTCCCGGACCCACGAATGTGCCATCTGGGGAATAGTCTTGCTTTAAAGCGCTTGGTTCCCTGTCAACAGGAACTTGTCAAAAGTTTAGCTTTTCGTTTTAGGCATATAGCACCTTTGTGTAATAATATTCATCATTTGTGTTGCATTATTCATGTTTGTGTGGCTGGTTTTATCATTGCTGTATGACGTGACATAGATATTGTGCTGTGCTAATAATGTGAGGTGGCATAACCAAGCTTTTTTTGCATTGCAAGAATACTGGTACATCACAACCTGTGTGTAAGGCAAATAGAAAGACTGACCCTTGTATCAATGCTGGCTTTCCTAGCGTAAATACATTCTTATTTTACGTTGCCACCCAGATTGTGTTTTCCCTCATTTTCACCTTTTTCAGAAACACAATAAAACTACCTCCACACCGTGACACCGCCTATCCCTATCACGTGGCATGTATAAATGTTCTTTTCATCTTTACCTTTCTGACTGCCAATTAAGGAAATGCATTTCCGGGCAAAATCACTTCATTTAGCAACTTCAAATCTTTGTTTTATACAGCCACATCGATGCAAAAAAATCTCAAGATCTTATATTTTCCATGCTGCAATACATATGCTAAGCAATAAACCATCTCTGATGATAATTATCAATAATTTCTTCTGCCAAAAAAAGGTTAAGGTATAGGGAATACAAGTAGAAAACAGAACTCCTCAAAAATATGAAAACCAGACAACTGACTCAAAACAGGGTTGTTTCTTTAGAGAACGAAACATTTTGTGGTAGGCTCCACAAAGTATTTTTAAAATTAGAAAACTATTTCATGAAGAGGCCCTAGGCATACATTACTTATCCAGTTAGAACCATTAGGGAGATGGTTTGCACACTAGTAGAAATATACAAAGAAGCCCATCAATAGTGGGTCTAATAACATGTTTTAAGGAGAAAATAACTCATTGCTCTAGTACATCTCATTAGAAATATAGGTTTTGAGCATATCAAGTGGGATATCTTTCTCCAAAATAGGATTAGTGGGTAATACACAAGGAGGTTATCTTGTTATCAAAAGCCAAAAGCATTATCTCTCTCAGTGACTCTTCTAATGAGAGTTTTCAACATTTACTTTGAGCACTGGCATGGTATTCAATTACGCATAACAATATGACCTGGCCCCTACTGAGGCAACACAATCATAGCTACCCTAACCCATTACTATACATCAGAGAAAAACAAAGGTGATAAATGAAATGCTTGCAATAGTCTCAGTCACTGGCAATCACTAGGGTTGGATTCCAGTCCATCAATTTTGACCTACTCTGCATCCAAAATGGTGTGGTCGAGAGAGCACAGGGCAGACGCCTGGCCATAGATTGCTGCAGTCAGCAAAATATAAAGGTTGGTGGAATGCTTGCTGAAGTCTAGGTCACTGCAATTAAGTTCATTTTCATCCCCAAGCCACTTCAGACAGGATCCGAACTTACGTAAAGCAGACTTGGTGATGCGCCACCAGGAAAATTCCAGTCGAAGCTGTCAGGCCATTTTTCCTTTGAATGTGAATACAATTGTGATGGCCTATGTGTGATATGTATGTCCAGACGTGCTCATTGTGCCATGGGATTCAGGCGGCACAATACTGACAAGGGCCAACAAGACAGACATCAGGTACTTGTATCCTGTCCATAAAGGACATGAACTAGCAGTTCAGCCCAGACTGCTGTTATCTCTCCAGGACTCTCTATATGGAATGGTGCAGTCGGCAAAAAAGAGAATCTGTGATGTAACAAAGCTGAAGCCGACTGGGGTTACTTGTGCTGCCATTCACAGAGGCAGTTCAGGCTGGGCTGTTCCCTTTGGAGAAGAACCAAGGCAGATTTGCATATGGCTGCTCCTGTCTGGAATGGCAGTGGGCAAAAAGCGACAATGGACAGGAATACAAGCCAACAAACCGCAAGTGGTTGAGACTTTTGCAATCCATAAACATTCCAACGTTCTCTCTGCAGCTTTCAATATAGTCTGCCGCAACTCACTCAGAAAGTTTCATCACTTTGGTATCTGAGGACCGTCCCCCACGTGGATATCCTCCTTACTCACAGATGGAACTGAATGAGTTAGACTTCCCATCTACACCTCAGAATCCAAGAATCTCATTTACAGAGACCCTCAAGGATCGTCGCTCAGCCCAACATTCTTTAATACCTACACAACAACACTTGTGGACATGATCAGAGTCCACAGCATCAACGAAGAATCCTGGGCCGACGACACACAGCTCACCTTCTCCCTTAGCAACTCAAACAGCACTGCCAAAGCAAACTTCACCAAATACATGAGCAACTTTGCTGCTCAGATGAAAAAAAAAAACTGCCTGTATCCTTTACTTGGATACCAATGTGATGCAGTCTTCTGACCAGGGTGAAATGAGATGCGGTGTCAAAGGCTGCTGAAAGGTTGAGGAGAATCAGAGCAGCAGTTTCTCCCTGGTTGGGGAGGGCTCTGATGTCATTGAGGGCTGCGATCATGGCAGTCTCAGTGCCATGGTTGGCAGAGAATCCAGACTGTGAGGCATCTAGGAGAAGGTTCTTGTTTAGATTTTTCATGAGTTGTCGGTTGATGGCTTTTTCCAGGACTTTGGCAGGAAAAGGGAGATGGGGCAGTAGTTTTTGAGTTCACTCTGGTTGGTAGATGATGTCTTGAGGAGTAGTTTGACTTCTGCATGTTTCTAGTCTTCAGGAAAGGTGGCCATGGCAAGTGAGGAGTTGAAGAGGGTGGTGAGCTCTCTGCTGACCCTGCGGCTTCCAAGGTTGAAAATATGATGTGGGCAGGGGTCCATGGGGGCTCCTGAGTGAACAGAGTTCATGATGGTAGTGGTGTCCTGGGGCTGAGCTGGTCCCAAACGGTAAGTCAGTGTTCTGTGTTGATTTCAGTGAGTGTGTGAAGGTGAAGTAAGTCTGAGGGCTAGGGTTCAGGTTCAAAGTTCTTATATATGGTGTTGACTTTGATGTGGAAGAAGTCGGCAAGTATTCCACATAGTTCTTGGGAGGGGTGGATGCTGTTTTCTGTGGCTGTGGGGTTGGCAAGCTCTCTGACAATGCTGAAGAGCTCTTTGCTATGGTTGGAACTGGACTTGATGAGGTCGGCTGGGTTTTCCTCTGACTCTCTCAGTAGCCATTGGTAGAGGTTGAGGAAGGTCCTGAAGGTGGTCCTATCTGAAGTGTCCTTGCTTGTGCTCACTTCCCAAACCCCACCTTCCTCATGGACTTCTGAAGAAACCTCAAGACTTGGCTCTTCCAGATGAAACAGGCATGACCCCTTTCCTCCTCAGCCCAACCCTACTCAGTGCCTGGATACCCTTAAGGTTGATAAGTCAGGCTCAAAAAATCTACATAATGCAACACGTGAAAATGTAACATCTTCATAAATATCACATCTTCTGGTTTATTTGGGATAAAGTCCTTCTACGCACGTTCCACTATCAAAATAGTTTTCTGAATAGTAAAATGCAATTTATGATGGACAGCTATGACAATTGTGATCCCACTGAGGACAGCCAGCATTATGACATGCTCCTCATGTAATTTCAAAGAATTGAGCCTTGATGCAAACTCAGTATGGACCTGCAACTGCCAGATTCTTCTCTGGTTATGTCCATGTGTATAATCTTCATGCTAGAGGGGCTTCTTTGAAAAACACTTCTCAATCCCTGATAACTATGGAAATAAAGGATCTGAGCTGTAAGGGGACACTGAACTGCTCCATCCTAAATAAAACTGTACTTAAAGAGACAATGCAGAAACCACTTTTTGACAAACCAAAATGGGTATACTGCAAAGCTGACAATAGGTGTACTTAATCAGCTGTAATCTTGCTCTGCTGTTACAACACAAACTAATCCTCAGACATTCCTGAAAACGTTTCAAGTCACACCTGTTCATTTAAAAATAACATCAACACTTACAGATGTGCAAACTGATAACTTTAATTTCCCAGTACTAATAATATATAAATAAAAAAGTGCAAAAACGTACCTGGAGGTTTCAGAACTGTAAAAGCTATCAATGTACAGCATGTTTTTGCCAATGAGGGTATATTTAGAACAATCTTACTTGATATATACATATATTAGTAGTATGTTTTCAGGAAATGAACCTTACCCATGCTCCACAGTGTACTAAAACATATGGATTAACTTGAGCTTACATATCCCTAACATAAATCTATTAACTGTGGAAGAAAACAAAAAACAGTTTAAGTAAAAAATTGTATTATGGCTGATGACAATATTGTATTTTGAAAGTCTGCCAACCTGTGAAAATTGCAAAGTATACAAGTCACATTTAAGTATCATGTTTACTTAAGTACCCTCTAATCTGCTTTTTATTTCCTCTCACTCAGAAACAACAGTGGGTCATACATGTACAAAGTTCAAGAAAAACCTGTTTGTTTTCCATGAAATCTCAGATGATGAACGCTAAATATGTTTTATTTACATCCAGCCTACAAAATATTGAGCCAGAGACAGAGGGGCTCATGTGGAGTCATAAGCTTAAATTCACCTTTGTCAGCAGCTTCCATTAGTAATGTTTTACCATGCCTACATTCACGTCCAGGGAGACTGACTGGCCACTGACCCCTCCACCCCTCTGTGGTAAAGAGATATTTCGGCAGCCCTATCAGTGATGGTTCACAAAGTTTATCATGCTCATGTCAATTTATTTTAGGGGGGGCATTGTCGCCTCAAAAAGATTGTACATTTGAAGCTTGGCTGTAGCATTATCTGCTATTGCTGCCAATGTCACATTCTTTCTATTATTGCAGGTTTCAACCATGCTTTTGGTGATATTGTGTAGTATGCTTACTTTGAGAAGGGTCTAGCAGAAAAATGGGTGTTCAGCACTTCATGATCACTATTGTTTCTGGATATTAACTCCATATCAATTAAACATGGCAATAGTAATCTATCCAAAAAGATATAATCAATATGACTAGTACACAAGCCTCTGTTAAAGGTTGGATCGGCTGAAAGGTGAGACTGAGTATGGCCATCCACAACCTTCAGGCGATGGCCCACTATCAAATCGACAATTTGGCCTGCGACTCTAGAATGCTTAACCACGAGGTGGCAACCCAAGTGGACATTACCCTGGACACATGTATTGGTTCCATCTGGTCCACAGGAGTGAGGCCCGCTGGCATTTATGTATTACAGTCGCCTGAAATGATTTTGAGGTGACTGTAGTGTACAGGGTCAATCATGTTGTGCCACTGTATCTGAAAGAAGATTTACCTGGACAGAGGGAATATAAAGATTTATGATGGCAATCTGCCTGCCGCAGAAATGCCTATTGGAATAGCTATATCCAGTGAATCTCTTCACTCTGGAGGAATTCTCTTTATTTTAGGGAACAGGTCAATCCTAAGCCAAATTAGCAAACCGCCTGAGGGTCTTCCTACAGATGATGGTACTGTATTAGTAGCAAATGTAATGTATTCTGATCTCAACAGTAGCCCCAACACCCATGTTTCCTGCAACATGATGTTGACCTACAAAGGCATCCCAATCGGGATCCTCTAACTTAGCTCTAACCCCGCTAAATTCCAAGAGAAGACAAGTGTCAATCTGGGTCTGGTTCGCCTATGCATGATCTGGTAAGTTAGAGCTCTTCCTCACATCAGTCACTGCTAAATCAGCAGCATAGATAGATGTTCCAGAGTAATCTTTACATGAGTGCTTTGACATAGGTAGCCTATCTAAGGGTGTATTTTTCAACTGAAAGGATCTAACAACTTCAGACTGGTTTTCTGACAGTAGTCAATTTCAGATAGATTGCCCTCATGACCAGCTGGGAGGGGAGACAACTGATGGTAAGTTGGAGGATTCAAAGTGTGAGGACTATGTGGAATGGTATGTAAAAATGGGTCATTCACCTTGAGTCTTATATGTGATTCTATAAGGGGCCTGAATCTATATTCCAGCGCTATCAGCCCTTCAACAAGCTTGCGGCTTGCTAGGTTCAGCTCAATGGAATACTGTGATAAGTGTCAGCTGTTGAACATATCAATGTCTAATATATATACTCTCTTATATCTACCATCCCTGACCTTTCGGAGCCAATGATTCGCTTTGTTAATTAATTATTCTTGTGTTTTCCTTGAACCTTGCGGGATTTTAGAAACGTTCATCTTAAATATATAATATTTTAAAGTGTTGTTTCTAGTGGTCTTGATATGTCTTTTGAGATAGGATATTGATGGGGTCTGCCTCATGTTTTGATGGCCAGTTATGCCACTACCCCTCGGAGGTTTGTTGGGCCTCAAGTCACAACCAAGGGATGGGTTAGAATTACATCCTAGATTTGGAATCTGAAGTTGAGGTTTATAATGGTCAGAGAGGGTGGTATCCGTAGTGGTGGTTCATTGGATGGTCTCTTTGTAGATGATGGAAATTCCTTCTCTGGGTTTGTTGGTTCCTGTGCGTGATCTTGTATCCCTCAGGTACTGCTGTGTCGATGTTGGGGTGGATTAGATGAAGAGTTGAGCCAGGTCTCAGTGAGGAAGATGACTTTTGGTGCTAGGGCGGAAATGAGGTCCCAAAGCACAGAAGCGTGTTTTCACAGAGAGTGTGCGTTGAAGAGGATGTATGTGAGCTGGTGGTGGAGTGCTGTTGTGGCGTGGTGTGAGGTCTATGTTATGGTGTGGTGGGGTGCTGTTGTAGCACAGAGTTCAACAGCAGAGAAGCTAGGGGGTTGTGAGGGGAGTAGAACTAGGGTTTCTGGCACTAGGCGAGGACATGTTTGCCTTTGGTGTGCCCACTATGCAACCTCCATTAAGTAGATCCTGGGAGGTGGGAGGGGCATGGGGTGAGATGGGTGGGGCTAGCAGAGGAGAAGAGGTAGGAGAAGCGTGCAGAAAAGCAGGTAAGGAGCGAGGAAGGGGTTGGGGGGGGGAGTGGAAAAGGCAGTGGGGGCAGCCGGGGGGGAAGAGGAAGGCAGACAAAAGGCAAGAGAGTCAAGAAATGAGAGCAAAAAGGCAACAAAAGGCAAAATTAGTGAGAAATTAGAGTAAAAGGCGCAAAGGCAAATAGCAGGCAAAACGTGTGTGAGGCAGGAAATTTGAGAGCGAGAGGACCCAAATGCGGGAGAAGTAAGGAACACACAGCTTGCAGCTGAGTCCGAAAGGGCCTCGACTGGCAGGTGGACCAGTCCAGATAAGTGTGGAGCCTAGATGCCTACCTGAATCATGGCAATATGGTCACAGGGACCAACAGCTCTTTGGAATTCAGCAAATCATCCCCTCAATAAATGCTTGAGTTGCAAGAAAGTGAAAACTGATTTTTGATCGCCAATAAAATGATGGGCCGAACGAAACGGTCAATGAGTGGGAAGGTATAGCTGTTTGAGTGTCCTTCACTACTAAGATGCTAGATGTGCAGCTATGATGTCCACACTCAAGGTCTCTATGTGCACCCCTGAGGTGAATTAATTACATCAGCAGTGTTAACTCTGATGTGTATCAAAATGTAAATGGCCCAGCAGAGCCCGGTCTTCGAAGGCCCCAAAGAACTTCTTCTTTCGTTCACTAAACTGATTCCAAGTGTACCAACTCCTTTCATCTGGCAGTGACCTGAAGCCTCGGATTGAATAGAGGCACCACCCCTCTTTCTTGATCAAAGTCCCAGGGCACACTTGAAGCTTTCAGTGGTGAAGAGCCAGATAGTGTGCAGTATTGATGGGACATAATTATGGATTATTGGGTGTAATCAAATGCTGCAAGTAGGTCTGAGGATGCTAGATGGAATTGTAAGATCCCAAAACCTTGGTTCTGTACCAAGCAAGCAGTGTTGCTTTTCAACTAGTGCACAATATATTTACTCATCCTGCTGAACTACGCTTGCAACTGCTCCTGCTACTATGTGCCTTCAATCCACAAATGGCCTTGAAATTAGGGGGTGGGGGTGAGGGCATACCCTAAATTACTGATTCCTCTGGTAATTTCTCATTTCTTATTGTATGCATAGGGTCCAACATTTAATAGCCTGATTTTCCCCAATCCCAGCTTTACCAGTACCCCAAACCTTGGTATTTCTGGGGGTGAGGGTAATCCAGTTAATTCACAGAGCCACTCATAATGAGGGCGTAAGTCACATACCAACCCAGAGAGATAATGAACATCAGACAGTCCAGGTTAACTTTAGATTCTCTAAATGTATAGCTGATCCACGTTCAACATGTTTCCAAGATGTCACTGCTGTTTGACTGACGATTCAAGTAATGGCCTACTTTAGAATAAAAGGAATAGATTGTGATCATATATGAATCTCTACAAGAGCTTTGTTCAGGGTGAAGGGTCCTACATGAGTGTCCTGATCAAAAGTTAGGTTCATTGGGGGTGAAGGGGATTAAAGTGAGGACTGTACAGGTTCTAGAATCAAGCCATTCTACCTCAAGAAATCCATCACGAAAGGGATTAAGCAGGAGGTAGTGTTTGTAGAATGCCACTGTCCACAATTAATACTGGCTAGTCATTTTGGTTATGAACAACATTTACCAATGGAAGAAATGTCCCATTGGCAGAATTGCCAACACTCTGCATTCAGCCTATTCAAACAAAAAGCTCTTCTTTGACTCCAGAACTTGACCCATTATATAAATAGCAAAGATTCAACCTGTGTGCTAACTAACATATATCTTCCACAGCACCTCGCCGCCAAGACGTGGAACTCTCTTCCCACCCACTTGCGTCAGACCAAGGACCTCCTTACCTTCGGGAGAGTCCTCAAGACTTGGCTGTTCGAGCAGTAGCAGTCCCACCCCTGCGCCTTGAGACCCTCACGGGTGAGAAGTGCGCTCTACAAATTCCCTGATTGATTGATTGATTGTGTACTGTACAAGGAAAAAACCAGTCTAATGCATATTAATGTGGGCTGCTGGACAGAGGACAAATAATCAAAGGCATGTTATGCTGCATGAGGATATAACAATACGCTCCAGTAGTTCCTGTAGCGGTCAAACATGTTTTAAAATATGTGTAGACAAATCAGAAACCAACCTTTACTGCTGGGCGATCAGTAAGCAGAGTCCCATTTTCGCTATAGGTATATACAACAAAATCCTTAGATAAAAATTCTCTGAAAGAAAAAAAACACTAATTATTTCTAAGTTATTACAGTCTATAGTGCCCCACAAGGGTGATTAAGCATGTATTAATTGAAATCATTGTCCACATTACCACTCTCACTAACTGTTTTTCAGTTGCCAGTATGTCTTTGGGTAGCTGGCCGTATGTCATTCATAAGAAATGCATGGAAACAATCATGATAAAGTTCCAAGCAGTTTATTAAAAAGAGGACTAGCAACACTGAATGATGAAAAGAATAAACAATGTTCACGTTATTCCAAGATCTCAAGATAGCACTTTCAGCTCCAGCCTAAAACACAGTCATGATTGACTAGCACTATAAAAAACAGCAACCAGCGTGATCACAAAACACTGGCTCTAGCATGTAAAACATTTTTTAGTAAGAACTCCTGCTCCAATCTTGGAGGATATGCTCTCACAATCAAGACCATGTTTTACCTGGGAGCGGAGGCGGGGTTCTAGAAATGCATGCGCTTGTTTCCTGTTTGCCAAAATCAAATAACATGAGTGTCTACACTGATGAGACTCTTCGACTATGCATCCTCTAGACTGTCCCTTTAGAATTATTGATTCTCAAATGTAATCTTGTTGCTTATGAGTATTATACGTTTCCGAGGTGGGTCACTGCTGCATTATAAATTTGCCTTCATTCCAGATGACAGGCAGTTCTTATCAGCATTGCCCTGTACAATGAGGGCCTTTTACCTGCAAATATCCGTGTTTGGACTTAAGCCCAATAACCCTGCACTGCTGAGCCCATCCAATTTCCCCAGGCCCTGAATCTCTATATTCCTTTTGTTTAGAAAATAGTTCAAAGAGACCCTATTCTGAAGAAATCCCCAAACTGCCAATTAGGCACCTCAAGGTCACCTCTGAGATGGGAAATCCCAATTAATCTCTCCAAACTTTTGTCCAAAAAGGATAGTCCACTCAGCCTTTTCGACCCAGCCTGGCTGGTGGCAGTATACTGCAGTCCAAAGAGTGGAGCAACAGGAGCTCCCTTATGTCTGCATATATGTTTTAAATTAAACATAATGTTTGCGAACATTAATAGGCCTGATTTATAACTTGGCAGACAAGTTACTCCGTCACAACGGTGACTGATATACCGTCCGCTGAAATCAAAATCCCATTGGACATCATGGTATTTAGGTTTCGGTAAATATTAATTTGTATGAGTGGGCACTTGTTTGTTATCAACTCCCACTGTTATATATATATATATATATATATATATATATATATGTATATATATACTCCACATGAAATTCAAACGCTGGCACTCGATGCAGATTACTGGCCTTTATTCACTCCATAATTCCATTTAACAAACAATAGGGCGACGCGTTTCAACGATCACGGTCTTCTTCCTTGACCCTTCAAAAATACAACACATGTGGCCCCTCCTATTCTCTATATATCCACTAGCCCATAGACATAGAAAAAATGGCAAGGGTAATTAATCAAGGGAGGTTTAGGGGGTGCCCGACAATAAAAATAAAAAATTTAATTAATTTATGTACAAAAATTACAGGGATGTTATAGTTAAGGACACATATTGAACACACAACACCATAGAAATGTACTAGTTAGAGTTACCTCAAGTAACCTTAACTCGTGCCCAAAGGCAACTATAACTCTTGTCCTCGCCATGCACATTTTTTTTTTTTAAATCAAAAACGTTACTGCAAATATTACATTGATATTATCAATTATGTTATCAAAGAAGTCTTGAGTGCTGTAATTTGTGGGGTAATAAGCAGTGCATCGCGAGGGGGTGAGCATAAGCAAGTCTGTGCAATGCCTCTGGCCAAGCACTGCACCCTAACCCCATGTGGGCACCCAGCCCCACTACGCGTGACCTTTGGCTGTGCAAAGAAGGGTTTGGCTGAAGGCCCTGGCCTTTAGGCAGTCCCTGCACCTGATTCCCCATAGGTGCCCAACTCCTCCCGTCTGTGCAGCATTTGGCCATGCACAGCACCTAGGCCCTGCTCCCAAACCGGTCAATTGCACCCAACCACCGACTGCGCACCACCATTAGTCTCTGACCATGCTCCACGCTCCCAACCTCAGCAGGCGCTCAACCCCACCTGGTTGCACAGGGCCTTTGGGGTGAAAATAGGTACTCCAAAAGTTCTCTGGGCAAAGTTACTACTCTACAATCTGATGATCTGCCTGAAACTACACAACCAATGTTTAGGGATACCCTCAAATGCCATTGGCAGTAGATCACCCTCATTTCAGACAACAGCATCCCAATTTTTTAAACTTAAATAATCACCTGCTTTCGTATCCAATTGTAGTATTAAAACAAGATGGGAGGCCTCATTAGTCTGAAAACGTACAAATGTAGCACTTGTGTGTCAAAGCACACACTTCCAGAGCCCCCTTTAGCAACTTTTGATATAAATTCAATGTCTAATAATTTATGATTTGATAAATCAATATTCCCTTTTTAAAATTTAAACTGCTACTTCCCATGTCCCCATCCTATTTCACAGACATAACAAAAAAACACAGGTTTACGTTTGAAAATGTTATTTATGTAAGGACGCATCAAACAATTTACAATCAATATTTTGATTTTAAGCCTATACATAAAAAATAAACCCTGAGAACACACTACGTAGTAATCACTGACTTGTTCTTTTTCAGACGTAGAACATATTCCTTCCCTTCAACGTTAATAAGATAAGCTTCGTGGTCCTGCAAAATTGAAAAAAAGAAAACAAATTTGTGCTAGAAAAGTAATAAGAAAACATGAACAACATTACGAATCAATTAAACGTACCATTTTGTCAATGATAAATAAGCACAGTGTGAGCCAGTAAACCTCAAAACCTTCACATAAATGTAAACGTATATCTAAACTTTATGTGTGTGCAATCAAACACCAATAGCATTTTACCTGTGTTGACCCACTTATAAAAAAAACAACCAAATAAACAAAACTTGGGCGTGCTTCAGAAAGGTCAACCAAGTTGTATGTTGTATGTAAACTGCCAATTAAAATTTGTATTTCAACATTTACATTATTTTAAGCATTTCAACAACTCTGGAAATAAAGTAGAAATTAAATTCGCAACCGACGATATCTCTGGATTAACAGGTATCTAATTTTCTCAAACTTTTAATTTTGTTCATACCTGTGCTACCATAGTGAACAAGCACAGGCAAATCCAACAGACTTTGCCTTTGTGACCTACTGACTTTGACAATGATGCCCGAGTTATTTTGAAGGCTTGCACCTAGAAAATGAAGCAGTGCATTTTTTTTTCTTTTAGTTACCAATCCGAGTTGGGGAAGCGGTCTGGTAATAGTGAGCAAAACGAACTACGGGGGAAAGGGACATTCAGGAGGGAAACGGCTCGAAAACATACGCAGTATAATGGAGTGCTTTACACAAGAAAAAAAGTAGTGCTTGAAAAGCAAGCCATGGAACCAGCGATGCCAACCATCTAAGGGAAGTTACACATACGCCTCGTCTCATGGGCAATATTTTAGCTAAAATATGGGTTAAATGTATTGAAGAAAAATGTCTATAAGAACCACATTTGTATGGGTCCTTCTTGAACTACACTGATGAAGGTGAATGAGGAAAGAGTAAGAGCTGCCTAGTCTTATGAGCAGCAATCCATCTAGAGCATAAATAAATGAATCAATAATAAATGTCTACAGAAAGCACTTCAGTATGGATTCTACTTGAGCAAGTATGAATTATTTCTGAGTGTGGTAAACAAAGTAACTAGTGCTTCCTACACACACTGGGAAGTTACTTCTGTGCAGATGGTGAAAGCATGGTTCGAAGTGAAATCTTTGAACAACAAAAAAGGATCTGGGAGTGCGATATATAAGTCTTCAGTTTCAAACCAAGTCATGCATTAGATACCAGGCCTTCAGTGAAGCCATTACCGAAGTCAGCTTTAGATATAAGGCTAGAAACAGTTTGCAATCCTTTCTACTTCCAGTCCTAGAAATGAGAACATCTAAAAAAATCCATCATTTAATTCAGAAGTGTGCACAGAGAGCACACAGCTGTAAATGAAATAGCACTAAGATAAATTTCGTTGCCATCCAAAACTGGATGGCTCTTTACTCCTCGAGCTCAAACACTAAGAAGACTGAATTCCTTTTGATCACGTCATCATCATCCTCGAGTCTTCAGATTCAGTCATGGTTGTAACCACTTTCTTGCCTGGTGTCATCTCTGTTCCTGCTTTCACGGTTTATTCTGTCCGAAACTGACTTCACTTTTAATCTCATACCTTACTTACAATTACTGCAGTTTAGGTTTCGAGGATGGATAATACTCTTTTTACTGTCTGATTTCATGCCCACCTTAATCGGTAAAAGACCAAGCATTGGACATGCTCTTCTGTTCAGGTAAACATCTAACATTAGGTACATGTACATTTGACAACATCGCCCTTATTTGTTCACTTTTGTTGGCTTCCCTTGCACCATACAATTAAGTTTAAATTGCGCTGATTGCCATAAATAAAAATTACAATGGCACTGATGCTCTATCGGACAATGACGTTACGTCTCCAAAACTTCCCCTCATGAAAAGATCTCTATAGTGTAGAAAACCCAGGGCTGAGGTGTGTACAAATGTCCAAACAAGCTCTTTCATCTGCTTCTCCTAATCTGTGAAAATCCTGGCTGCCCGAGACCGACATTATGACATATTTTCTTCATTCCCGGAACACATAAAATTATTTCTAGTTAAGTGTTCTCAAAATGTGATTTGATATGAGGACTCAGTCATTGCACATTGTAACTATCTAAAAATGCAGCAGATATTTCATGTTCATTGCTTTTTCAGCTTTACTTTGACCAACACTGTCGTTTTATTCTGTTTTCATTTAAGTAAATTGAATGTAGTAAGTCAAAATGTTTATGCAGAGCCTTTCTTACAACTAAACCAAGCTAAGGATGTACACCAGGATGATCCAAAGGCCACAGCAAGCCAGCACAAACGTGTCTAAAAATACAACATATCTGGGTGATGTCTGATCCTAACAATGATGAATCTCAATACCACTGTTTCCTGTAGCCTGTACTCCAACTTCGAGAGATCCCCAGAGTGCCTTCCGTCACTGCGGTCACACATTTGTCTCTTATAAACCTTAATGTTTCCTATACATCTAGTTTAAGTGAGGCCAGGATATCCTTTTGAAAAAACTAGTACATTCATTTTGGCTGCAAACTGCAGATTAGTGAGCTCATTCTTGGCTGATTCACAATGGGATTGAAGCATATATGTGCTGCACTTTTGTGCAGAGCATGCATGCACTTAAGATGCAAAAAATTACAAATTGGATCTGTGCCTAAAGGAAAAGCCGGTGGTTAGCACAAGAACTGCCATATCTGACCCTACACATTTAAGTTAGGTGCACACCAGCGGGTCAGGTACATATTCACTAGTGTCAGCATCCACTTTGGTGCAATGAAGGAGTGGTGATAGTGATATGGGTGGGATCGGTACCAGTGGCACTTCCTGACTTCAGCTACGGATCTGGGATATTACACGATTCGTGACATCTTGCACCCCAATACAGGCATCATGAGAGCAAGTAACGTCAATTCTTCCAACATTTTCTAATTTATACCATGTTCTACAGGAGAGAAGGACAGATACAAAATAAAGCAAAAGTAATAAAAAAACAGAAAGAAACAGACTGACACCCTTAGAGAGGGCAAGGAGGAAATTATGCAGAAACTGCAAAAACATGAATTCCCATCAGATAGAACTTCACTGAGGATGTGCAACTAGGCTTTTTATAATTCATTTCCACAGATTCCCTATGTGAACCAGTCCCTAAGCAGTTCATAAATGGAGGTAGGCTAAGGTGCAGACAGATTCAAGCAAGGAAACTGCTGTAAACTAGCAGTAGTCTGCTCATAGGAATCCATAAATATTATTTACACCTAGAATTCAGACTAGCCTGGAATCAGTCTAACACATTTTTGCTATCCAGGCATCAAACATTAACACTGTCACAATACTGATGTCCAGGCTACATCAGTCTGAAAAGGGAGTAATGTCACAACTACCCTCAAATTCGACCCGCTCTCTTTATACATTCATGAGCAGCAACAGGCAACATGAGCTGACGAACTATGGCCCTGGATCTGCAGAGCTTATCCACTCATGACTATACCAACTGCTCTGTATGCCACTGAAGGCTGGGAGACCATGTGCTTCCTTCTCCTCTACTCAAGAACCACCAGATGAAACAATGTGGGGTAGAACCATTCTACATCTCGCTAGCTGCTTCAGTGCGAAGAAAAAGCTATGTGTTAAAGGTGCTACTTTGAGTGAGGGGAGCAAGCAGCCGCTTAGCTGTCAGATACTGGCAGGGCACTGTTCTCGGAATAAGGCCATTGATGCTTTCAGGACTTATCATAGCCCACACAGTCCTAAAAGCCGCCAAAGGGTTTGCAGTCCTCCAGAAAATATCAGGATTCCCAGTCTCTCTCGAGTGTAACTATTTAAGAGTTCTATCACCAACCCACGGATGTGCCTGTCATTTTTTTAATAACCAATTTTTTTTTATTTTTAAATTTAGTAATGCTAGGTCAAGTTCTTTCACCTCAAGGCATAATATGATAAGAAGCATTTTAATCGGCAACCACATAATATTACTGTCCCGCACTCAGTCCTTGGCACTCCCACCAATGGCACCAGATTTTGTCGTGCTTCCGCTGACAACCCCATGCTTCGTAGAACGACTGTTCTAACCAAGCACACCCGACCACCCCCTTCTCCAGTCCATCAACAAGTGTGTTACCTTCCTTCATGACATACTCTTTGTGCTCATTAAAGATGATTTCCTTATCACTGATCAGCCCAAAAGAGTTATAGCTTTTGACTTCCTCCAGACTAGTGCCTCCAAGCGTAATTCAAAAGGATGGACCTAATTGGCTCTGGAAATACACAGTTTTGGTTTTAGTCATATTAATCTATAATTTATTTCTTTTGGCATATTCTGCAAGTTCTGAGCATAGCCGCTGCAGACCCACTCATGTATGGCTAAGTAGAACTATATTGTCAGCGTAAGCCAGGTGTATCAAAGTTAGGGTGCCCAACAATGGTGGATTTGAGTGTACGCTTGTTTTCATAACTCAAAAATGATCACTAGCGTGGGCTCTATTGATAATGTTTGGTTAATGTACATAGAGTGTCTTCTCCATTGTTGCGACTGCAATTTTAACATTTTGCCTTAAGACTTCTACAAATGCCTGTGTCTTTTTCCTTCTTCAATGTTTCTTGATCTTTCAAAACAGGAAAACTAATGTTATTCTGTTTTGTCTTCAACTTTGAGGTTCTTTAATACTCCATGAACTTCGCACACATTTCTCTAGGAAACTGCCTGATTCCTGTGTCATAGCTATCAATGGTTAAGAAGAGACTCACATTCAACTGAGTTGTGAACTAACCAGACTGTGTTTATTGAAGAGGTAAGATGTCCACCTACCACATTCCTACTAGCCCAAAATCTTACATAACAAATGTGGACATTTATAATGCATGTTATCAGGTTATGTGTAAATTCAATACACTTGCAGAGGAAGGTAAAGATCAGCACTAACTAGCTGCTTTCGAACCTCCCTGTTGGAAATGGCAACTGGCCAGATGGAAAGTAATGATCATGCAGAAATCTTTTTGCACTCTTGTCCATGGCAAATAACCTGCAGCAGAACAGTGATCCTAGGCCAGACCTAGCTCTGCTGTTTGCAATGCAGTAAGGTCCTTTACATAACCAGCTGTCCCATTTAAACCAAATGATCGTGATTTTGGAGGGGGGAAATGTAGAAGTGGACGGAAGAAAAGCCAAAATTCCTGATTGAACACTTGTTTCCCCTAAAGTCCAGGAATACTTATCCTTCGGTGCGCTAGGAGACATTCCCATCTAACTGGTAGATGTGTTTTGATACCTTATAAAAGGGGTGAGACCTCTTTATATACTACACTGTCACAATGACAACAAGTCACCTTGCTGTACATATGCTCATATGAGAAGCCAAATCTCCATTATTATATCATGGCCTCTATGGGTATGGTCAAGTAACTACCTTGCTAGTTATTCAGTTTGGGAGATCTTCTGGTTACCTTGGATGAATACAACCGTGGTATTAACTTGTCCAAATAACACCAAATGAAGATGAACTGTCTTTCTAACTAGTTGGCAGCATCATTCTGCCTCTTTGGCCACAGTAACACAGGCAAAAGCAGAGGACGGCTATGGCCATAGTCATGAACATCATGCACAGTTTGATAGCTGCCCAGGAGTCCATTCACAAGAAAGCAACAGCCTAAATTAGCAAAAGAGCAGTAGCCCTGGCCCATTTCTTCTCCGAGGAGGGCTCTGGCTTCTTCATACCCACGATGATTAATGATTTCCCACCAGCAAGAACAGCAAGAATGGTGTGGGTATGATATGACCCTATCTTACCAATCAGTACTGATGGGAGTACTGAGGAATTAGCCCCCACCAGCACCCAGGCTACCTGTGAATGGAGTGTGCACAGTGTGATTACAGATGGCTGAGACTAATGTTGTGACCTGGATGAATGCACCATTCAAGTGGGTCTTTTGGCAGTGCAGGGAACAACTGCAAAAAGAGTCAAGGTACGTTGGTGGGAGTTGTCACCTGCAAGACTGCAAGTTACATATCACATCAAAGTGCATGAACTGTTAATAAGGGTCAGTGGCACTGGCACAATTAAAAGAAGTACATCTCCCCTGTAAACAGCTACAGAACGTAGAGGTTTTTTTGCCTTTTAATATTCCACCGAGTTTTTCACTCCAGTTACTATATATGCAGCTTTTCATCAAAGCACCTGTAAATTTCTAGTGAAAGAAATTATTCATGTGAATATATGCATTGTGAACAAGTTCACATGATACAACTATAAAGAACTAAAAAACAGGCTTTCCCAATAAATACTTCACGATGTGGAGGGACATGAAAGCACATAAACGGCTGCTAGTAGCGGGAAACAGCTCAGAGAGTTGAGCCGTGCTGCAGACCTGAGCGTGGAACCTTTGTGGCACGAGGTCGAATTCTGGGGGAGTCATTCACACATTATCCTTACTCAGTCACTAAAATGAACAACACGGATTTAGAAAACTGCAACTCCTGTTATTTAAAGCACTACAAAGCAGCATGTCGGTGGTAAACTCTATGTAAAATGACAGCATATTTTACAGTGCTATTACCTCACTGTAAAATCTGCTGTCATTAGTTCAGTTTCTCCAAGATGGAACAGTTCTGAATTAGACGTTTCCAGTGCAGAGCTGAAACGTTCATGCTGCCTCCTAAAGCATGAGCTTTTGATTTTGCAAGAGGATTATTTCAGCTAAGTTTGAAACTAGCGAAGGCTGTGTCGAAAATAACAGCACCACTGCTGTATCGGGCGCGACAGCTCATCCAATAACCACGGACTCCCATTAGTGGGCCAAAGGCCGCTTTATTGAGACAGATGCATTCCCAAAATCAATACAATGTCTGGCACTAACGCCAAACATCCAAATGTTCTCCTGACCTCACTATGCATAACCATAACTATCCATCCCCCCTTCCACTAATTATCGCTTCCCAACCCTGACAAGCAAACTTCCAAACACCACTCTCGCCACCAATATCACTACATCCCCCAGTTCTTGTCTCAAAGATTTACGGCTCCGCCGAGCCTAGCAGCCGGTGCGTACCAGGAGAAATTGTTTACATATGTCTTAAGCACTTGAAACACAAAAATTCCATCGCTCAACATGTAGTATGTGAACAGGCAATTCACACAGATGTCATGAAACCTAGGTGGCAGCAAGCGGGTTGAGAGAGCAATGATGGTAAGTTAACCATTAGTTAACTTACCTGTTGCCCACTAGGGGCGCTAACTTGTCTGGCAAAATCCGTCCACGCTATAACTTATAATAAAAGATAAGAATCAGTATTACAAGATGTGAGGTGTCCACTAGGGTATTCACACAGTTATTTCCTTCGAGTTTAGAACTTCCACCCAATAGCTCTCTACATTATCTGTCCCAAGCAAGAGCTAAATTTGACAAGGCGAAGGTCAAAGGCTTATCATCAAAGTATACATAATTATACATAGGTGTGCGAAAGGCCAGTAACCAATCTTGATATGTAAACGTTTTCACGGTCTCTGCTTTTGGTCACCTATTTTAACTTAAACGTTTTTTTTTAGTTATCTCAGCCACACTGTATACTTTGGTGATCTATTCATATTTACCGTTAGCTGCACCTAACTATCTTAGATGTGGAGTCTCTCACTAGAATTCCCTGCTTCTTAACAGGGAGCCACAAAAAATATATTTTGTCAATTTTTGTGCTTTTCCAAAAACGTGTTAAAAAAAAAAAATGAAGTACAATGTACAAGGTTAATAAGGTTTCTACGTGGCCCAGCTTTCTGAAGAATATTCCTGTTAGCATTTCAAAGATATTCCCAAAGGAGTTTTTTTTTTTAAATCTTGTTTATTAAAAATAAAACAAATATCGATACAATAACAGTGAATAACACACATTGCAGCAAAGCAAGGACATATTGCAGTAAGTCCACACTTGTCTCTAGGGATCAATTAGCTTCTCCGCCCCGTCCTGCCAGTCAAGGGGCAACATCAAAGTCTGGGTGCCCCCAACATGAAAGCATCACTGGTTCCTACAGCTGGGGCACGCGGTTCGCCCCATATACGTTCCACTTTCCCCATATCTCAGAGCATTTATTTACACATCCTTTGCTTTCATAAACCCCCCTTTCCACCAGCATGCACCAATCCGTATTACCCTTCCAATCAGTCAGGAGTGGTGCCTCCACACATGTGCTGTGTGTTGCATTAAGCCACAATCAACCCCAGTGTCATCCAGAGCCGATCCATACTTTTAAGATCAGGTGTGTCCCAAATATTGAAGAGGCACCACTTCGCAGATACCTTCATATTACTTCCACACTTAGCATTTAGACAGGTCACCATTGACTCTCAGTATTGCTGAAGTACCGGATGTTGGGCCTGGCCCTTTTCTGCATGGTCATCCCCACACTTTTTGCCTCCTTCCTCCTATTTTTTCTGACCAGTTTGTGTTGGCTTTAGGACTCTGGCCACTTTACCACTGCTAACCAGTGCTAAAGTGCATATGCTCTCTGTCTAAATTGTATTGGTGATTGGCTTATCCATGATTTGCATATCTGATTTACTAGTAGGTCCCTAGTAAAGTGCCCTAGAGGTGCCCAGGGCCTGTAAATCAAATGCTAGTAGTGGGCCTGAAGCACTGATTGTGCCTCCCACAAGAGTAGACCCTATAAACATGTCTCAGACCTGCCACTGCAGGGTCTGTGTGTGTGGTTTGGCACTGCCAGTTCAACTTGGCAAGTGTACCTCTTGCCAGGCCCAAACCTTTGCTTTTACATGTAAGTCACCCCTAAGGTAGCCCCTAGGCAGCCCCATGGGCAGGGTGTAGTGTATTTAAAAGGTAGGACATGTACTGGTATGTTTTGCAAGCCCTGATAGTGAAATGCTGACAAATTCGTTTTTCACTATTGCAAGGCCTATCTCTCCCATAAGTTAACAAGGGGACTTCCTTTAAATATATGTTAAGTATAGTTTCCCATTGGGAGCAGCGGTAGATATAGAGTTTGGGGTCCCTGAACTCACAATTTAAAAATACATCTTTTGGTGGAGTTGGTTTTTAGATTTTCTATTTGAAAATGCCACTTTTAGAAAGTGGGTATTTTCTTGCTTAATCATTCTGTGCCTCTACATCCCTGCGGAATCCACGTCTGGGTCAGACTGACAGTTGGGCTGTTTGTTAATTCCCTCTAGACCAGAGGTCTTCAAACTGGGGGGCAAGCCTCCCTAGGGGGGGTTCAAGTGATTGCGGGGGACACCAGGCTCCGGCCAAAAGAAGCATTACACAGATAACAGTGGGGTTTTGTTTTAAGCAGAAACATGTTATTGCACTTTTAAAAGGGTAACAGTATTTAACTGCAATGTTTAAATACGTCTGGGCATATTTAAACATTGCCATCTTTATAAAATAATTGTGAAAAATTCTGTGTGGGGCCCAATGATTTTTTTTTTTCAATTAGGGATGCGCGGCATTAAAAGTTTGGAGACCACTGCTCTAGACAGTGATACAAAGCAGAGATGTGTCCTGCTTATACTGATAAGTCTTGCTAGGCTAAAGTGTAAAGCAGGAGCTGACACTTGCACCTAAAAGGGCTGTGCCTGTCCTCACACAATGCAGTCTCCAGCCCCCTGGAGTGTGTCTGGGGCCAGGTCTGGGCAAGGCAGGATCTTGTGAACAACAGAGACTTTCCTTTGACGATTGCCTACTTCAAACTCAAAAATGAGTACGAGTAGTGGACCCAAAACCCCAGACTTTTAGAATATTTCTGGATCAAAAGCAACCTCTTCCAAGGAGAAGAGCTGAAGAGCTGGAGGAGGAGTACTGCCCCTTTGCTGTGTGTGCTCTGCTGGGTTGGCCTGCAGTTGCTGCTTCTGCCTTAGAGAGGGCAAAGACTGGACTTTACTGTGTATCCTGCTTGTGAAGTTTCTCCAAGGGCTTGGACTGAGCTTGTCTCGTGTTAAGAAGTCTCAGGGACAGCAAAGTCTTTACCTAGAAGGCTCTGGGTTCACTTGCTGCGGATTCTATCTCGCCAGGTGGTGCCTACTCCAGTTTCTGGACCCTTGGGAGTGAAATCTGGTTGTAAAACAAGAAAAGGCAAGTGCACCGACTTCGGACAACACCTGGACTAATGCTGCTACCTGACCCGCAACGCAGCCTGCAACCAAAGCCGTGGTCCTCGTTGGAATGCGACGACTCTGGCTGACATTGCACGCCTGATGCCGCCACCCTCCCAATGACGTCTCGTGACTTTCTGAGTCCAGAGTGCAGTGTCACCGATGTCCATGACACCCAACTCCACTGCAGCACCTGCAGTCCTGTGGCATGACCGCAACCCCATGAGGTCACCCTCCAAGTCCTGACCCGCCGGGCATCGACCCCGCCAGAGAGTAAGGAACCGAAGCTTCACAACAACGCCGCCTCATCTCCGCTGCACGGCAGCAAGGAACTGACGCTTCGTACTGAAGCCACCTCACCTCCACTGCTCTGCAGCAAAGGAACCAATGCCGTACCGGATCCACCGATGCCTTACTTTCCTGACTCCGTGCACCAGCTGGTTTCCTCAAGGTACTGTACCTGGGGGTCCATGTGACTTCGAGACCAGCGCCATTGGAGTCGGATTGGTGGGAATGACTCCGTCACGATGCTGTGATAACACCAAGTTGAAGCATTTGTGTTTCTAGGCGCTATATTTAAGTTCAATCTTTGATAATTCATAACTTTGCTTTTGTATGTTTGATTTCGGTCGTTTTGGTCTTGTTTTACTCAGATAAATATTGGTTAGTTTTCTAAACTGGTGTTAAGTACTTTTGTGGTGTTTCACTTCGTTACTATGTGTGACTGTACAAATACTTTACACATTGTCTCAGAGATAAGCCTGACTGCTTGTGGCAAGGTGCCAAGGGAGTGAGCGGGGTTTATCTGAGCTGTGTATCTCCCTTACCCTGACTAGACTGAGGGTCCCTGCTTGGACAGAGTGCAAACTGACTGCCAACCAGAGACCCCATTTCTAACACCGGGCAGCTCCAAATCATGTCAGAAAATGACCCTTCTCCATCGCATTTTCTGGTAAACATGATAGTTTCTGCCTTGCCAATAAAAGTGATACACGAGTAATAAGATCGGTGCAGGATTTTTAGATGTATGAGTCAGAACCTCGATCTTATGGCCACTTTCCTTGGATATGCCAAGGCTTCAGGCCATTCAATGTCCTCCATGCCATCTAATCTTGTGCCCAATGTTCTCGCAGATAAGTCAGTGTGTGTCAGGGGAGTTATTTAGCAGTAGATGAGAGAGATCTTGTTTTGGGCATATGTCCACCTAACAATCGGACTTCAAGTGTGGATGAGTCAGTGAGGTCCGTGTCTCTGGGTAGCACCCTCTGCAGTGCATGGCATATTTGGCAGTATCAGTAGATTTCTGTGGATGCCAGCTGGTACTCACTTTGTAAGTCAGCAAAGGAAATCAGCCCATCCTGATTCCACATATCTCCAAGCCGAGATAAACCAATCAGGTCACACTTGTCGAAGCCCTATTGTGTAGCAAGAGTACCTAACTGTGCAGTGTCCCACAGGCCCGAGTTATCTTACCCCGCCATCCCAGGATATTCAGTGTGGTTTGCCAAATGGTAAGTGCAACAGCAGTGGGACTCGTGAGGGACGTTGTGCGGGTATTGCTATAGACAGCCCTGAGATAGCCCCTGGGAGTCCTATTCCTTGTATCAGTCTGATAGGTTGGCTCGTCTTCTTGAAGATCGGCCCAAAAGTTAATGGTAACAAGCTACACTGCCTAATAATATTTCTATATGTCAGGCAAGGCAATCCCGCCACCATACCAGCCCCTGGTTAATTTCTTGTGGGCAATGCAGGGGGTTCATCCCAGAGCAGCATATGAATTGTGCTATCAATCACTAGGAAATAAGTCTTCTGGACAGAGTAAGGTGTATTTCGAAGTAAGTACATAAAACTGGACAGAGCCATCATTTTGAATAGGGCAGCCTTCCCCGGGAGTGTCAGCTGTAATGTCAGCCAATGTTGCACATCTATCCGGAGGCGTGCAAGTGGTGGCTCGGGTTTATGGGTGCAGAAGGTATGTGGGACTCTAGAGAGATAAATCGCCAAGTATCGGAATCCTTCCATGACAACATGGGCTATACAGCCCCTGGGTGGGCGTGGAGCAGTGCCATGAAAGGGATACACACTCCACTTACTCCACTAATTGTATAGCCCAAGTATTGCCCGAATAGAGTAAGTATGTGAATTATTCTATCTAGAGTTGTTACTGGGTCAGCAATGTAAAGCAGGATGTCACCCGCATATAATGAGATCTTGTCTTCCCAGTCTATAGTCCATCACATCCCTATTATAAGGAGGTCACTTATAATCCATGCTGCCAATGGTTCCAAGACAAGGGCAAAATTAAGGGGAGGAGGGGGCAACCTGTCTGGGTCCTCTCTGTAGCTGGAAAGTGTAGGAGGTTACTCCATTAAGTGTTACCTTGGCCATTGGGATGGAGGGAAAGAGCTGTACCCAGGATATGAAGCAGGGGCCGAAACCCAGTTTAAGCAGAACTTCAAACATGAAGGGCCACTCAATGGAGTCAAAGGCCATTCATGCACCTAGGGAGAGTACGAGGGCGTCTTCTTGTATTGCAGTAGTCACAGATTAAGGAAAGTGTTCCTCCACAGCATGAACCAGACTTGTCCGGATGAACCAGTGTCTAGCAAAGAAATAGGCTGGTAGGAAGCACACTCATCTTGTGGCTTACGTTCCTTATGAATGATTACTATGGTGGCCAGCCTCTGATTGAGGGGGAAAAAACCCCTGCAGTGCAGCATTCTAAGAACATTTTCAGGAGATGGGGCACGATCGTCTGAGATGTGAGTCTGTAGAGCTCCATAGGTAGGCCATTAGGGCCCAGCGCCTTGCCAGAGTTCAAGGCCAGGATGGCTTGCGACACCTCACCCTCCGTCAGATCCTGCACCAGGAGTTCCCTATCTGTCTCAGAACGACTTGGCAATAGGATGTCCGATAGCAATTCACAATCTTTATCAGGGATGGACGAGTGTCGTAGAGTATAGGTGGGTACAGTGGGTTCTAAAGACAGTCACTACGCCCACCCTATCGCTAATACATCACCCTTATCATCCTTTACCATGGTACCCATCAGTTAGCCTATTCCCTTTTTTCCAACCAGGCCAGGAGTTTCCCAGCCCTGTCGGCCACTTCATAAAGGCAATGCTGAGTGGTGCAATAACTGGTCCTGGCTGCTTTAGTTGCGGCACGGCTGTATTCCTTTTGCTTCAGGGATAGTTTATCTTGACGGTCCTTTTGGTCGTGGTATGTGACCTGGGGTTCTAACTCTAGGATTTCTCACTCAAGCGTTTCTAGTTGGGCTCTTGTCTCCTTCTTATGTCCCACTATTAGCACCAAGCCCTGACACCTGACAACCGTCTATTACGCCTTCCATAAAGTCTGTGACAAGGACACTAAACCCTCATTTTCGTCAAAGTAATTTTCAGTGGCCTCCTGGAGGCCATCTCAGATATGTGAGATCTTAAAATACTAAGTGATAAGTACAATCCGCTGTTTGGTGCTTCGAGCAGTCGGGCTACAGACTGCCAAAACTGGTGAGTGGTTGGAGATGCCCCTGGCAAGGTGGCAGAGCTCTCGAAAATGAGGGCGTTGATGAGTCAATGTAATTATATAGACAATACGGGATAGGTTGCCATGGGCCCCCCAAGTGGATTGTGCACTGGCTGGTGCACCCGCCATGTGTCCACAAGGCTGAACGCCACCTAAAAGTCCACTAGCGGTCAGCGAGAGGACCTGGTCTGTTGAGAAGGCAAGCAGTTTTCGGTATCTCTTACTGCTACATTGAAACAATCAGCAGATCGCCTTCAGGGATCCGAAAGAGAAGTGTGCTGAGGTCAGCAAATGTAGAGTTGTGAAGTTGTGGGGTTCCCACATGAGTTTTGGATATGGCAAAAGAAGTGCAAAAATTCCACCTGATTTTTCACAAATTTGTCTGCCCTTGTGAAGTATGAGTTGTCTGAAATCCATCTCCCGATGCTACGAAATTCCTGTTAGTTCCGCGTTGCTATGTTGGTTGAATTATTACAAGGAATAATACAGAACAAGAGACATACTACAGTTAAAATAGCTTTAATGCCAAAACTTAATATTGGAAAAAAATCCTTGCCCGAAAACGAGTTTATATAGTGAATTATCTAAACTGCACAGGCTGATTTTCAGGCAACACTTTTTTTGCGAATCTGTATGTGTAAATAATGCATTAACACTTTATAGTGTAAAGCAGCATACATTTCCACCAGACAAGCCAGAGAAGACAAACAAAATGCAAACCTTTCAAGATGTGGCAAGAAATGTAAGAAGGTCATTATGGATAGAGGGAAACTGAGCGGTGGAGTATATTAACTGCAGATTGGAATGAGTGGGTGTAGAGAATAATGGTGAAAGGGCTGATCAACATTTTTACACAATTGTGTGGTATTTCACTTTTTTAAAAAAATATTTAGAAAATAAGTAAATGTACGATCGATGATTTTGATTCTTTAACGCATCTTTAAAGATCGTCATTAAGGTGTTTATTTATGCATGTATAAAGATGCTGGTTTTCCTGAACTAAAATCCACCTTATTAGAGGGAGAAAGCTATACATTTCAAGAAGTGGGACACAGGAATTATGCCAGTAGAAGGAAACGGGGGACTCAAGATCATGTAGAGTTGTGTGAAGATGTAATTGAGAGGTTCCTATCGAGCAGACCATGGGATGAACTCGGAGCATCTTTAGCGCTGATTGATGGGGGCTCCTGGAAGAGATTAAGTCGTTGCTGCTTTCTGAACTGAAAATATACTCTTTGGATACCTGAAATAATGTAATCTTATGCAGTGCTAAAGTCATGGTGGAGCACCAAGACCTCGCAGCCTCATATGCAAAGCCATCAAGACTGCAATCCTGTCTATTTAGCTGCCAAACTCACCATATTTGGTGGTGTTTGGCATACCCACAGCCAGGACACCATCAGAATGGAGATGAAGATGTGCTAAAGAGAAAAAAGCAAGACAATAGGACTTCTCCATTTATGCACCCAGAAACTGGAATGACATCCCTTATCCAACAGGACCACCTCAACTCAGCTCCAATTTAGGGAAGAGATGCAGATACACCACTTAAAGAGCACTACATCACAATGCAGTAACTGTCCCCTAACTCTCTCAGAGCGCTGTAACCCCTCACATCGCTTCTTAACTGTATTTTTAACTATGGCACTTTGCTGTCTTATAGCTATGTTTGCACTACAAAAATAGGATACGGGCATGCGTACAACACTCTTGGGTAAGCAAACACTGGACATAACAAATGTTACTGTTACCCAACACAATGATATTCATCATGAATATTAGACAATTTTGGCACATACCAAACATAATCAAACATACCTCTGCCACTGAGTAGCAAAGGAGCCCAAAGGGTCTTCTCGTAGGAAGCCCTGCAGTGCTCTGCTAATGATCCTGATATGCAAACTTCTGTCTGATTGGGCAGACATCCAACTGGGCCTCCACCAATTGCCAAAAGTTGATATCTGCTTAACGTCTTGTACAATATACAACTTGCATTGAACTACAGACTAAAAATAATTTTCCCATTGTGCTAAAAACCGAACTGTGTTCCCACAATGCTATATGTGAAGCTTGGTTGATGGGACATTTTGCTACTATGGAAGAAGTCAGTACCTGTCTTGCAAAAGAGCTGTTGGCTTCGCGTCTGCCCCTGGTTACCCTCAGAGGGATTCTTGTTTCATATGATGACAGAAGAGAGGTTTGGTGTAAACCTGAAGAAAGGAAAAACAAATGTCATGGAAGAACACAATCATAATTCTCTTGCCACTGTGTCTCATCCATGCATTTTTCTGACAGTTACGCACAATATTTTAACAACATTATGTGATACAACTCGGTTAGACTTCATTGAGGTAAAAGAATATAAATTGCATCACAGAGAGAAAATGTAATTTTAAAGTCTTCATTCAATTTGCGTATGTACTGACGCAAGGCTAGCTATACATGCTAGTACTGATGTTTACCATTCTCTTCAGCCGACGAACAATTCAAGAGAAAACACTCACTACTCCATTCACAATTAACCAACACTAAAATGAGGCCATATTTTGAATTTGCCCATTGAACATCTTTGTAAGGTTAAGAGTGCTTATGCCTTCATGGTATTTTTAATGTCTCCTCAAGGTCTGTAAGCACTTTACTATATTCAGTGCTGAACATCTCTTAACTGAATATAGCGACAGTGGAGTGAGGACACATGGGATGACTGTGACCTCAAATATTACCTCGTATGAAACAACAAGCATTGGCAATACCAGTAGGTCTGGCTTTAAAGGACTGTTGTATGGTAATGTGAAGCATTAGAAGTAGCTAGCATGTGAATAGATATGTATTTACGTGGAAGCAAAGGACTGTAGAATGATACTATGGGAGGTTAAATGATCAGGTGACAGTTGCACTCTCAAGCCAGCTCTAAAAATCCATTTAAGTTATTGTCTTCCCTCCTCCCATATGTGCTGCTGCCAGAGAACAACAACAGGAATTACCAGTTGTCTGGGGCGTTTTAATAGCATTCCAGTGTAATGTGTGTGCATATGAAAGTTCATGCTCCGGCAGCTGAAAAAATAAAGAAAACGATCACAGCTGAATGGAGGACAAGCACTTTTGTGTGAAAGCACACAACTTTTGCTCAATCAAAACATGTAGTCCTGACTCACAACATGTGGGGGAGCCAATGCCCCTCTCTAGTGATGCTCACATAATTGGCTGGTGACAGATGAGCTGGTAAGCCAGACCATAAAAAGATTCGTCCTTCACAGTTCCATGGCATCAGCAGGAGTCCTCTTAAGACCAGAGATATTGGCTCATTTTTCATTAACATGCATGAATGGAGACTAAGGGGTAATTTCACTAAATGTTCTTCTAGTGCTGGATCCCATGACATGAAACCGACTTTGTTAGCACCAGCACATAGTGCTGCTAACAGGCAATTTGCCCTCCCTGATGTTATCAGTCTATGAGAAGGCAAAGACACAGTAGTGGCGTTTATCTTGTACAAAAAGTGATTAGATATAGAGCCTTTATCTAAGCTCTAGGGGACATGAATGTTAAAACACATAGTTTGCCTTAATTCCAATCCCTGACATTTGCAATAGGCCAGAAAGAGTATTTATTTATGTTTATAGTTTTACAAACATTAGATTGGGCTACTGCAGGTGGCACAGTGGAGAACATCAGAAATGTGGCAAAATATTATTAATACAAAACAGAAATCATGTCACAGTCCGAGGGATGGCTACAGAAGATCATCAAACATTCAGTGAATAAGGAGGAGAGAGATTATACATATGGGTCAGAGTGATCGCTTGTGGGAAAACGTACAAAACAATTACCTTATAATTAGAATTGTACACCTAAAACAAGTTTATGAGAAGGCAATGGCTGTTTTGTGGATGAAACTTTTGCCAACGCGCATGAAGAGTAGTGAGAAAGGGGAGAAGAGTAAATGTAACTTAGGGAAATAAACAAACAAGAAATAATAAAACGTTATGTTGATAAAACAATCTCAATGACACAGTGAATAAAAATGCAAGGAAGCGGACACGGAGAGTGAGAGTAGACATATCCACTCAGCCTTTGCCAGTCGGTGTCACTTAAGATCATGTATCACAAGAATCAGGGATGGTGAGTGTGATAAAATATCTACTTGTCAAAGGGATGGCATACTTCAGAAATATATTTGTCCTGTAGAAAAAATCCACTTTTTACTTTTGATGCCATGCAGTGAGGTAACAAATAATGGCAGCATTTTTGTTATACCAGATCTCTGATAATACCCTGTTTTGTTATGCCAAGGACCATATTGGTTCATGGCTTGGAGTCTAGCAAGGAGGTAATTTAGCTGTCTTTCCGCAAGTCTACACACAGGGGCTGGCACTCACAATAGTCTGCGTTTCTGAATTGTTGGCAAAACAGTACTGAGAATAATGTCATTGTGTGCCACTGATTAAACATAATGTGGATAAAACAAAACAAGACTTTATGAACACTACAAAGCAGCACTTGATATTTGTCCAAGGGATCATGTGATTAATAGGGGAACTGTTTTGGTATGAGGAAGAGAATGAGAAGGCAGAAATAATGAATCACATAAGGTAAATCTCAGCAGTTGCTTTTCAAAAGCAATCAGCGTAGGGCAGGAGTTCAACGGTATTTGACTGTGAGCACAAATGAAATCTCAGATCATTAAATAGTAAAAGAAACACGATCATTCTAACAATTGACTCATAAATCTCAAGACTGTAAGTCTGTGCTGTACCACCACTTTGATACAAGAAGTTATTATATAAACACACTACACATATTTCCAAATAGTGACAGTGCTGGAAAGTGGACATTATCCCCATGTTGCACATTTATTCTTTCCACCTTAGGATGTCTGTCAATGGCAGCCATGCGAAGGATTGCAGGTATTCGTTCTGGCACAACTATTACAGACGGTGATGAGGAGAACTTTTTGCACACAGGATAAACTTTTATACATGAAAATAAAAATGGAAACCCAAGGAATGAGGCAGTTTATGATATTGAAATACTGAATGATCCATCACAGGATGTTACTACCATACTAGGTTCTGTTCAACTTGTAATGCAACACAAACGAAAGCTGCCGGGGGTTTCTATTGGATAAACACTGTGGTATTCCTGTAACCTAAACAGGAGAACTATTACAGAAAAACTGTTCATTCATCGAGATTTGCCGTAATTAAAAAGTTAAAGCCAAAGATGCATGCAGCCTGGTGATTCAGGACTTTGCCTCTACATTTGAAAAATATTAAGCCAATTTTTGTTCTAGAATCCAACAACCAGAAACGGATTTTCTAAAAATAGACTGTAATTTGTGGCGTGCCTTATTTATTTTGGGTGGTTGTCAGATGCATGAAATAATGAAAGCAGATGAAACGGTGCTAGGAAGGGATGGCAGTGAAGGATACGAGGACTCATTCTAGCCTTTACTACAACTCAAGAAAATCTTACCGATAGAGGTAAAAAATAAGAGACTGATATCCAAAGATGGAAACCGAACGTCGACTACAAGATGGACAGTATTAGTTTTATTTGCCTGGGAAACTGAAACCAAATGCACCGAGACGTCAATACTTGAAGGGCACAGCCCACTAATTGAGTCAATATAATGCGTCTAAGGTGTGTTAGGGAGTGTTCTTTGTCTTGATTTCGACACGGTGAAACAGCCGCTTTCCGGCCTCAAAACGTGTCTACGAACTACTTAAGAAAAAAAACAACTACGATTTTGCTCTTTCCATCTTTTTAACTCTGTCAAGCTAGTCTAAACTCTGCTCTTCTACATCAGTACCTGGTAACAGGTAAGTAACAGTGCAGCCCATAAACAGAAAGGTAACATAATTGACAAAAACGCCTCACAGGCAAAAATGATTAGACAGTAGGTTTAGTCAACCGATTTTATTAGTGGACACAGGTTTTCCACAGAAGTATTCAAAGTGGAAGCATCAAAAGGAGCTTTAAGTTCTTAACTTAGTTTCTAGATTCGTTCTGATCCAGGGTAAATTTATTGAGTTTAAACACCAACAATTAATACTCCACACCCAGAGATCATACATTCCACGCCCCAAGCTTCAGTCTCTCACTTACAATAAAGGGTCACATAACTTCACTCTCATTCAAATACAGACATATACGCACACTAAAACCCAACGAGATAAAGCAGACTTTCACACATCATATTGAAGCTTGTAATGTCATCTTCCAAATATGCATGCAACCCTATCATAGGAGTGCACACTTTATGAGACACTAAATAAAGCGAACTCTAGCCAAAAGAATACTAGATAAAGTGATCCTAGAAATCCCAGAATTAACAACCCTCCACGAAGGAAAAGCTACAGAAATTAAACTGCAAATGGTTACCATTCAGACAGGCAGCAGCCCCAACATAAGGAAGCGTAGCACCTCTACCACATCAGGTCTATCATTCACCTGAGCAACAACACAAATCCATAATGAATCCACAAAAGCCCATCACATTGCACACCAACTTTACCAAGATAAGATGACCAGTGCAAGAAGACTACACCACCCATGGAAAGTCTTGATCCAACACCTCACTAGAGTCAGTCACCATAAAACACCCAATATAAAATACCACATGCAGCACCTGGAAGCCTGCATACAAAGTGTCCCAAGTGTCTACAAGAACCTTGAAGATCTTGTCTCATCTTCAGATGTACAATAGGAGTATATGTCTTTTGTATAACATTCACACAACATTCTACAACGTGACTTCATACAGTCCAAACACCTTCACAGGCATTCGGTGTGTACACACAACACACACATTGCTATCTACTGCTCACAATGGCGCACTGTTGTTAAACTGGGATACATATTTAGCGATGTGTAAACAAAAAGTGGGTAACTCAACATTTGGCTAGCAAAAGCTTAATGTATTGGGCTGCTTTCTGCTCTCATTAGGTAGAGCAGAGAACGGCGAATAAATAAAAGTGCTGTTGTGCGGTGCAGCTGTTTCTGGAGGTGAAGCTGTGCACGATTATAGATCCTGATGTGCAGAGCCAGTTGTAAAGAATTATATTCTGCTCCCAAAGAATATTTCAGCACAATGCTTGGCTTCAACCATGTATCTGCAATAGTTATTCAGGATGTTGTGCTGTAACTAAATTATAAGTAGATATGTGGGGAAATTAACTAACTTCACAAAGAGGAAAATCAGGAATGTGGCAGCAGGTGAGAAGAATATAATTGACATTTGAATAATGGTTCACTACTACATACCAGAATTGTGGTTTGATATGTCTGCTAAATAGATTTTATTTAAATTTCTCAATTGCAAAAGACAACTTCATATAGCTTAGCATGATTTTGATATGTTAAGGCCTATTAAAGCAACTTACTGAAAATGTATTTATGTTCTGGTATTTCTAGAGCACAAACCTAGTAAGAGTAGGATCTTTGAGAAGCCCTGAGATACAATTCAAAATCATTTGCAATGACAAGAACATCTCAGACAGGATCAAAAAGTCCACAAAAGTATCTCAGGAGTAAATAAACCAATGATATTTTTAAATTTCGACTTATACAAATTCTGATTTTGGAAGTTGTGGTCTCTTGAAAAGCAAATATAAGGTACCGCGCCTGAATGTTGTGTGTGACCTAACAGAAGAACACCACACACAATTTACGGGTATCTCCAAAGTTATTGCACTAAAGTAAACAATTGTTACCTTTTTTTTTTTAAGAAGTAAGATGAGAACTGCTTCAGAAGTACTTATTTCCTGTTTCTTTAGAGAGGCATGACTCATGGGGATGCACAGTAAAATATTAGTGGGCTGTGAAAAACTAGTTCAGAGATGCTATGTAGAAAATAAGGAGTAGTTGATACAGATCTATAAATATCTTAAGAGAAACATGGTACACAGAAATAAAAAGATGGACTGGGAAAGTCTATCCCCATTATATCCTGTATTAATTGGGGCTAATGTGATGGACACAAATTCAACAGACGAATGTATGTTACTATGAACACCTGGTCCTTTGCAGTCCTGATGTGGGGAATTCTTTACATCAGTGGTTCTTAACCTATTGACTTCTGTAACCTATTGACTTCTGTAAATCCCCACTGCAGCTCCTCCAGCTCCTCCAGGTTCCTGAGTTCCTGAGACCCACCTAACAGTAAGTACCCCCCACCTCCCAGCCCCTCGCTCTGCCCGCGCTACTCACCCTCTCTCCTGCTTCTTTTCTTCTTTTCTGCTCTTCCTCCTCGCTCCTCGTCTGTAATCTTCTTCTGTACTCTTCTTTTCCCCATCTTCTCTCTTCTTCTTTTCTTTCTCATCTTCTTCTGTGGTCTTCTGCCTTCTGTTCTTCGTTTTCTGTATCTTCTTCTGTGGTCTTCTGCCTTCTGTTCTTCGTTTTCTGTATCTTCTTCTGTGTTCTTCTGTGTTCTTCTGTGTTCTTCTGTGTTCTTCCGGTCTTCCGGTCTTCTGTTCTTCTGTTCTTCTGGTCCTCTGGTCTTCTATCTTCTGCATTTGGCTCTTCTGCCTCCTCCGTCTTCTTCTCCCCGCGCCTGCCCTCCTGCTCCTACCTCATCCCCCTCCCTCACTCGCATCCCCCTCCCTATCTCCCCTATCTAACCCGTTCACTATCTACCTCCCTCACTCCTCCTATCTACCTATCTCTCTATCTCTCTATCCCACTATCTAACTCCCTCACTCTCCACCTCCTCCTATCTTCCTATCTCTCTATCTATTTCCCTATCTATCGAATTCTCTATCTATCTATTTTCTCTATCTACTTCTCTATCTTTCCCCCCTTCCCGCCACCCCCTCTATTACCTATCTTCCTATCCTCTCACTCTACCTCTCACCCTCACCCACCTCTACAACCCCCCCCCTATCTTCACAACCCTACTCCTATCTTTCTCCCTAATCTCCTAAACCTCCTAACACTCACCCCCCTCCACCCTTAAACCCCCCTCCCCGAGCTCTTCTCACTCTACCTGTCACCCCCCTCCCTCGCGCTTTCCCGCCGCGACCTCCTGCACGCCCCTGCCCCCCAGCTCCCATTCGCCCCCAGCTGACCCCTCCCCCCCCTCCTACCTCATATGGCGCCCGCTGCGCGACAGTGGTAGCGACACTTGACCCAAGGGTAGGTCGCTCCCCCTGCCGCTGCAGCTCCTCCAGCTCCTCCAGGTTCCTGAGACCCACCTAACAGTAAGTACCCCCCACCTCCCAGCCCCTCGCTCTGCCCCGCGCTACTCACCCTCTCTCCTGCTCCTGCTTCTTTTCTTCTTCTCTGCTCTTCCTCCTCGCTCCTCGTCTGTAATCTTCTTCTGTACTCTTCTTTTCCCCGTCTTCTTCTCTTCTTCCTCATCTTCTTCTGTGGTCTTCTGCTTTCTGTTCTTCGTTTTCTGTATCTTTTTCTGTGTTCTTCTGTGTTCTTCTGTGTTCTTCTGTGTTCTTCTGTGTTCTTCTGTGTTCTTCTGTTCTTCCGGTCTTCTGTTCTTCCGGTCTTCTGTTCTTCCGGTCTTCTGTTCTTCCGGTCTTCTGTTCTTCCGGTCTTCTGTTCTTCCGGTCTTCTGTTCTTCTGTTCTTCTATCTTCTGCCTTCGGCTCTTCTGCCTCCTCCGTCTTCTTCTCCCCGCGCCTGCCCTCCTGCTCCTACCTAATGCCCCTCCCTCACTCGCATCCCCCTCTCTATCTCCCCTATCTAACCTGTTCACTATCTACCTCCCTCACTCCTCCTATCTACCTATCTCTCTATCCCACTATCTAACTCCCTCACTCTCCACCTCCTCCTATCTTCCTATCTCTCTATTTCACAATCTATCGGTTTCTCTATCTATCTATTTTCTCTATCTACTTCACTATCTTTCTCCCCCTTCCCGCCACCCCCTCTATTACCTATCTTCCTATCCTCTCACTCTACCTCTCACCCTCACCCACCTCTACAACCCCCCTCCCCTATCTTCACAACCCTACTCCTATCTTTCTCCCTAATCTCCTAAACCTCCTAACACTCACCCCCCTCCACCCTTAAACCCCCCTCCTCTGGCTCTTCTCACTCTACCTGTCCCCCCCTCGCGCTTTCCCGCCGCGACCTCCTGCACGCCCCCGCCCCCCAGCTCCCATTCGCCCCCAGCTGACCCCTCCCCCCCCCTCCTACCTCATATGGCACCCGCTGCGCGACAGTGGTAGCGACCCTTGACCCAAGGGTAGGTCGCTCCCCCTGCCGCTGCAGCTCCTCCAGGTTCCTGAGTTCCTGAGACCCACCTAACAGTAAGTACCCCCCACCTCCCAGCCCCTCGCTCTGCCCCACGCTACTCACCCTCTCTCCTGCTCCTGCTTCTTTTCTTCTTCTCTGCTCTTCCCTCCTCGCTCCTCGTCTGTAATCTTCTTCTGTACTCTTCTTTTCCCCGTCTTCTCTCTTCTTCTCTTCTTCCTCATCTTCTTCTGTGGTCTTCTGCCTTCTGTTCTTCGTTTTCTGTATCTTCTTCTGTGTTCTTCTGTGTTCTTCTGTTCTTCCGGTCCTCTGGTCTTCTATCTTCTGCCTTTGGCTCTTCTGCATCCTCCGTCTTCTTCTCCCCGCGCCTGCCCTCCTGCTCCTACCTCATCCCCCTCCCTCACTCGCATCCCCCTCTCTATCTCCCCTATCTAACCCGTTCACTATCTACCTCCCTCACTCCTCCTATCTACCTATCTCTCTATCCCACTATCTAACTCCCTCACTCTCCACCTCCTCCTATCTTCCTATCTCTCTATTTCCCTATCTATCGATTTCGCTATCTATTTTCTCTATCTACTTCTCTATCTTTCCCCCCCTTCCCGCCACCCCCTCTATTACCTATCTTCCTATCCTCTCACTCTACCTCTCACCCACCTCTACAACCCCCCTCCCCTATATTCACAACCCTACTCCTATCTTTCTCCCTAATCTCCTAAACCTCCTAACACTCACCCCCCTCCACCCTTAAACCCCCTTCCCCCAGCTCTTCTCACTCTACCTGTCCCCCCCCTCCCTCGCGCTTTCCCGCCGCGACCTCCTGCACGCCCCCGCCCCCCAGCTCCCATTCGCCCCCAGCTGACCCCTCCCCCCCCTACCTCATATGGCGGCCGCTGGGCAACAGAGGCAAGCCTGTCTGTGCCTGGCCCGCGCCCAGCGCCACGACCCCTGGTCCCAAGCACTCCCAAGCCCCGCTGATCCGCTACGACCCCACCACCCTCCACGCCCTCAACCCAGGACGCTCCAACACCTGCTTCCAAGCTCACCCCAAACGCACCCATGGACCCTTCGCCTGCAACTCCTGCAAACGCATCTTCCACCACGCTACTACCACGACCACAAGCCCACGCGCCATCAACCACCTCAAGTGCATCCTAGTCAACGCTCGCTCCGTCCACAAACACGCCGTCGAACTCTGGGACCTCCTGGATTCCACAGCACCGGACGTCGCCTTCATCACGGAGACCTGGATGAACGCCTCCTCTGCGCCAGACATCGCCACCGCCATCCCCGAAGGCTACAAGATCTCCAGGAAAGACCGCACCAACCAAGCAGGAGGAGGTATCGCCATCGTCTTCAAAGACTCCATCAGCGTCCCCACCTCCACCGAAGACACCCCTCTCGCCGCTGAACACCTGCATTTTCAGATTAGCACCAACCCGAGGACCACCCTCAGAGGATCCCTCGTCTACCGTCCTCCCGGACCACGCGCCCCTTTCAGCGACACCATCGCCGACTTCATCTCCCCGCACGCCCTCGCCTCACCGGACTACATCCTCCTAGGCGACCTCAACTTCCATCTGGAACAAAACAACGACCCCAACACCACCACCCTGCTCGACAACTTCGCCAACCTCGGCCTCAAACAACTGGTGAACACCACCACCCACATCGCCGGACACACGCTCGACCCTATCTTCTCCGCCAGCAAACACGTCTTCTTCAGCCACACCTCCGCCCTACACTGGACCGACCACAGCTGCGTCCACTTCACATTCCGACGCGAGACCCGCCACCTCCGCACTCAACCCATCCCTCATCGACAGTGGAACAAGATCCCTGAAGAGCAACTCTTCTCCGCACTAGCCGGCCAACCAACCCACCCTCACCACCGACCCCAACGACGCAGCCCTCAAACTCACAAACTGGATCTCCAACTGCGCAGACAGCCTTGCTCCCCTCAAACGCACGCATCGACAGACCAACACCAAAAAACCTCTCTGGTTCTCTGACACCCTCAAAGAATCAAAGAAAACTTGTCACGCCCTTGAGAAAGCCTGGCGCAAGGACCACACCGCTGACAACATGAACGCCCTCAAGAACGCTACCCGCGAACACCACCACCTGATCCGCGCTGCCAAAAGGAACTTCTTCACCGACAGACTGGACAAAAACAGCCACAACAGCAGAGAACTCTTCAGCATCGTCAAGGAGTTCTCCAACCCCAGCGCCAACGCCAACGCCGTCACGCCCTCACAGGATCTGTGCGAATCCCTCGCCACTTTCTTCCATCGCAAGATCAGCGACCTCCATGACAGCTTCGGACACCAGACCCAACCAAACACCACCGAACCCGCGCCCCCGGCCATCACCCTCAACAACTGGACCCACATCAACACGGAAGAAACCAAATCCATCGTGAACTCTATCCACTCCGGCGCCCCTTCTGACCCTTGCCCGCACTTCATCTTTAACAAAGCCGACGACATCATCGGCCGCACCTCCAGACCGTCATCAACTCTTCTTTTTCTTCTGCTACCTTCCCCGAATGCTGGAAACACGCCGAAGTCAACGCCCTACTAAAGAAACCTACGGCTGACCCGAGCGACCTGAAAAACTTCCGCCCCATCTCTCTTCTGCCTTTCCCAGCCAAAGTAATAGAGAAGACCGTCAACAAACAGCTGACCACCTTCCTGGAAGACAACAACCTGCTCGACCCCTCACAAACCGGATTCCGAACCAACCACAGCACTGAAACCGCCCTCATCTCAGTCACAGACGACATCAGAACCCTGATGGACAACGGTGAAACAGTCGCCCTCATTCTCCTCGACCTCTCAGCTGCCTTTGACACCGTCTGTCACCGCACCCTAATCACCCGCCTCCGCTCCACCGGGATCCAAGGCCAGGCCCTGGACTGGATCGCCTCCTTCCTCGCAAACCGTTCACAAAGAGTTTACCTCCCTCCGTTTCGCTCAGAACCCACCAAGATCATCTGCGGCGTACCTCAAGGCTCATCACTCAGCCCGACACTCTTCAATGTCTACATGAGCCCCCTCGCCGACATCGTATGCAAGCACGACATCATCATCACCTCCTACGCCGACGACACCCAACTTATACTCTGCCTCACTAAGGACCCCGCCAGCGCCAAGACCAACCTACAAGAGGGTATGAAGGACGTCGCAGATTGGATGAGGCTCAGCCGCCTAAAGCTGAACTCTGAAAAAACGGAAGTCCTCATCCTCGGCAACACCCCGTCCACCTGGGATGACTCCTGGTGGCCTGCGGCCCTCGGCACCGCACCGACCCCCACAGACCACACCCGCAACCTCGGCTTCATCTTGGACCCTCTTCTCACCATGACTAAGCAAGTCAATGCCGTGTCCTCCGCCTGCTTCCTCACCCTCCGCATGCTCCGTAAGATCTTCCGCTGGATCCCCGCCGACACCAGAAAAACCGTGACCCACGCCCTCGTCACGAGCCGCCTGGACTACGGCAACACCCTCTACGCCGGGACCACAGCCAAACTCCAAAATCGCCTGCAACGCATTCAAAACGCCTCGGCCTGCCTCATCCTAGACGTACCCCGCAGCAGCCACATCTCCGCACACCTGAGACACCTGCACATTGGCTTCCAGTCAGCAAAAGGATCACCTTCCGACTTCTCACCCACGCACACAAAGCCCTCCACGACAAGGGACCGGAATACCTCAACAGACGCCTCAGCTTCTACGTCCCCACCCGCCACCTGCGCTCCTCTGGCCTCGCACTTGCTGCTGTCCCTCGCATCCGCCGCTCCACGGCGGGTGGGAGATCTTTCTCCTTCCTGGCGGCCAAGACCTGGAACTCCCTCCCCACCAGCCTCAGGACCACCCAGGACCACTCCGCTTTCCGGAGACTCCTAAAGACCTGGCCGTTCGAGCAGCGATAACCCCCCCTTCTTTCCCCTAGCGCCTTGAGACCCGCACGGGTGAGTAGCGCGCTTTATAAATGTTAATGATTTGATTTGACTTAATCATTACTAGAACCCAGGGACCCTGTCTGAATCATTACTGGAATTCGGGGACCATACTAAGTCATTACTGGAAGCCAGGGTCCTTAGCCTAAACATTTTCGATGATTTGAACCACAAAACAATACACAGAAAATACAGAAGCAAACATTCATCAAAAATGCAAATGATTAAATATTTTATATAATTTACAAATATATAAAAATATCTAAAATGTGTGTTTAATGGGAGGGTTGGGGCTTTTCTAAATAAAATTCAGGCACTCATTTCCCATTCTATAATCTTTTTGATGCACTTGCACAACTCCCACCAATCAATATGAGGATACTAACTTAATTTTTAGCCTCCAATTTCAACTTTCTTCACATTCATAGAATGTTTTCAATTTTACATGTTTCCTCTTTATTTATATACATATTATTCATTTGTTTATAGTATTTGATTTCCTGAACAGTTGCGGACTCCATGATTAGACTCCGTGGACCACTTGGGGTCCCCAAACCACAGGTTAAGAACCACAGCTTTACATCAAAAAGTGATGGTTCTTCGAATATAGTTGTTACAAAATGCCGGGCTGTGTGAATAACATGATATTTTGCTTTTGTTAATTGAGGGCCAAATGCAGGAATGCCAAAAGTATGAAGTGATGTACTTTTAACGATGTTTTAATTATGTATGTTTGTAAGCTTGCTGAAAATGAGAAAATACAGGGATAGTCATATTTTCGCATCTGTACAAAAAGTGTTTTAGGAAATACTTAAAAATAAAAAATAAAAGTAGTACAGCTGTATCTGCCTTTTTAGGTACACAGTGTGCATGAGTTTTCAAATGAATGTTGGCGTAGATGAAGGTTTAGAGATTTGAAGTAATGAACTGTGGGAGGGCTGAAACTTTCCCTTCCGACTTCCATGCCTGCCATTGGAGTTAGCACAAGTCCTAAAGCTACCTAGTTAAGGCATGACCACACTGTTGTTGAACACAAGTGTTTGCTTTACAGTGGGTGAAGGCTCCCTAAATCTCCGGTTCTAACCTCTCCACCCCTCTCATTGTTCCAGTATACTGATCATTACAGCATGAAAGGTCAGCGATGTTCACAGCTAAGTAAGCCCTTAACAGGAGAGACAGAGAAGGTGAAGACAGAAGGAGTTAGAAACATCCTATTTTTGTGCTCTTATTCACTTTCAAAACACTGCTGTGTTTTTCACGTGGATGCAAACAAAAACGGAATACATAACATACAATGGAAGCTGTTGGAATCCTGCTGATTACAATGTCACTTCCAAAAAGGCAGACAGAATCTGAAAGCGTAGGGTGAAAGATAAATGTAGGTTTGTCAGCATAGTGGTAAATACTTCAGAGTGTCAGGTGGGGGCTCCTCAAAATAAGGGTTTGCAAGGTAAGGAGTGCAGGTTCATAGACATCTGAACTATTGCTATATTTTACTTGTGATCACTCAGATGTCCACCATATTTGCTAATAATTCTACTTATTTGGTCACCTTAAATATTTTTGTCGTACTGAGAAGTGCATCATTTTCAAGATTGAGTTCATATTCACCTCAATTTTCTATTTTTACCGTTTTTAAATAGGTCAGATTAGGCAAAAGACTGACCGTGCTAGAATGCTGCACATTTTAAAAAGGAAAGTATAGCATAAAGGCAGTCTGAAAAAAAGAAAAATATGGACAACAGATGCAAATGTAAATAAACCTGTCTTTTAAATAAAGCAATTTAACAGAATGTCTTTGACAGACCAGTGAAAATGGCGTTGCCTACCTTTGAGTGTTTACTGTAACAGTTATCTTATTCCTAATTACGACTGCATTTGAATTCCAGGACTGAGGAACTTATTAAATTAAATCATGAATACTACTTGTTTTGTATTAACAGTGATGCAAAGAAGAAAAGAAAAGAGGGCTTGGTTATTTGTACATAACCCCCACTCCTCCCCCCAATTAAATAGCCAATGCACCTTAGGCTTTTCTTATCTAAAAAGTAGTACTGTCACTACCCTACGCAAACACAGTGGCCTGACCTAATTTGGGCACAGCTTCGACCCCCACAGAGACATGGAATGTTTTCATTTAATATGGTAGCAAGAGCGTCCTTTTCTAAATACTTGGAAAGAAAACATGCTCAAGAGCAGTTAGTTTCAGAAAAAAAACCTCTACTGCGCGGTTTTACCACGTACTGTGTGCTGCTAGATGATCACTAGCACTACGGCGACGGGAGAAACCCATGGTGTGGGACCGGAGGAATGCTCAATAATGTCATGTTTAAATAACAATTGAAGTTCTCTTTCACCAGCTTCTTGTAAATGAAAAGCAATTCTTCAATGTCTCTGAGCAACAGGATGGACATCCTCAATAATAAGCAGTTTTACTTTCATGGTCTTTAGCTTTCCTTGAGACCCTTCCGGGTGAGTAGCGCGCTCAACTAGCAGAGCAAGCGCATCCTCGCAAGCAGGTAACATTTTCCCTCTCCCTCACTTTATCCTACTATTGGAGCAAATCTCTTGTGTGGCGAACTGTCTCAGAAATGCAAATGCAGGCTGTCTCAGGTAGACTGCTGTACGATTTCATCCAGGCCTTCAATTTTTTGCTGATAAGTGATGAGTCAACTTCAGACAACTGACTGCACTTTCAGAAGTGGCAATGCCCAACTACCCCAATGCTTCCTGAAGCTGTAAATCCCTTTAGAATGGCTTGAGATTTACTAATCTGCCGTTCAATCCACCAATTCCCAAACTTGGCCGGCATCTTGTGCAAGGGTTTGGGGAAACACTGGAAGGGAGAAGATTAAGAACAAGTACTGGTAAATAAATTCACTAGGTTTCGCCTAAGTGATTAATAATATATTTTGTTAGTGCATGTTTTAGCGTGGTGAGCAGTTGTGCAATATAAGTTACAGAAACTCCATAAAAGTGTAATGACTAGTTCATTGAGAAAGCCAATATATTGTGCAGTAACTGGTGGTGATATAATGCGGGGAAATTAGGTAAAGAGCAGAGAAAAAAGGGAAAAAAAAACTTGCAGCTGTCAAGGACGTTTGAAATGCGTGCAGCCACGGGAAGATTAGATAAGGGTAGTGGACACATGAAGGAGGCGTGCATCTTATGGTGCTATACGGAGTACACAGGATATTCTGATTTGGGTTGTGCTCTGCCATGTCCTCACTGTGCAATGGCAGAATTTGTTGAAGTTGGTAAAACGTTGAGCAATACCTCAAACAGACAAAAAATGCCATGCCTTTTGTAAGCAAGTGAAGGAGAAGCAGGCCTTTCGAAAAAGGAGTCAAGCAAGATCTCTATATTAAAACTGGTCTTCCGATGGGAAAGCGCGGGACACTCATTCCAGATATACAAGTCAAAAAGCTGCACCCCTGGCCATGTAAGAGTCTGGACACGATACTAAACACAATCATTTAGGCAAAGAGTATTAGTATTTCTGCTCCCATTAAATACACAATTAGTCGAATATACTTCAATGAAAAGTTAAACGTAGAGCAGAATCGGAACACCAAGCAACCCTCCAGAGGATACTAAGTTGCAAGTTACGGAGAGGCCGAAGTGAGTACAGAGTTGAAAAGATTATCTGACCACTCCCTCTATTCCGGCTGCGCACTAGTTAATCTAGTGCAGTGCAGTGTCACCCTAACTCAGGGTCCTTGACCTTAGGCACACTTTTCTAGAGCCCGTGTGCCTTTTGTGACATTTTAAGCCTTTTTTATTCAGAAGCGCTATGTGTTCACAGGTGGGAAAAGAAAAATTACAACACCTATAAGACAAAGCAATGACTACAATGTTCGGCATGGCTTAATGTCATATTTGACATATAGTCACTTATCAGCTACGTGTCCAGTGACCGTAATCCAGAAGAAGGATTGCCTTCACAATGTTAAGTGTATGGTTGCACATTGGGGCATCTAAACATTACGCCCCAATTAACACCCACTGCATTCTCCCAATGTCAGCTTTGTGGGCCTATGGGAAGATTGCTGGCAATTAGGGTCACGCGAGCACTACCAACCTTACGCAGGCGCACCTTGGCCTGATAGGAAATGTAGTCTCCATCTAACATTTCCAAGCACCGGGGCTATCAGCTGCAGTCACGTTGGTGGTTGATGTAGGATAGTAGCCTCTTTCTAGCTTGGTTACCCCCACTTTTGGCCTGTTTGCCAGTGTGTTTGACTGTGTCTACTGGGATCCTGCTAACCAAGACCCCAGTAGTTATGCTCTCTCCCCTAAATTTAGTTGTTGGTAAGCGTGATCACTGTATTTCATCTCACAATTGACACACTGGTGCCCCATTATAAGTCCCTAGTATATGGTACCTAGGTACCGAGGGGGCATTGGCGTTACAGGGGATCCCTATGGGCTGCAGCATATATTTTGACACCCATGGGGAGCCAAGCAAAGGGTTCTGCAGGACTGCCATGGCAGCCTGCGTGAAAAGGTGCAAGCATCCTTTCACTGCCACTTTTCACTGCACCAGGTCACTTATAAGTCACCCTCATGGCAGGCCTTCTAGCCCAGAGGGCAGGGTGCAAAGTACCTGTGTGTGCGGGCACCCCTGCACTAGCAGAGGGCCCCCCACAAACTCCAGGCCCATTTTTCCAGACTTCGTGAGTGCAAGGACGCCATTTTACGAGTGCACTAGACATAGGTCAATACCTATGTCCAGCCGGTAACTCCGAACATAGGCATGTTTGGTATCAAACATGTTGGAATCGCACCCCAATGCTTTTGCAAGCATTGGTTGTATCACGCGTGTAAGTACTAAGTGTGACCACAGTGGTATTACGTGAGCTTTGCATGTCTCCTAGATAAGACTTGGCTGCTCACCCACAGCTACCTCTAGAGAGCCTGGCTTCTAGACACTGACTACACTACACTAATAAGGGATACCTGGTATAAGGTGTAAGTACCATAGGTACCCACCACACACCAGGCCAGCCTTCTACAGTTGAGACTTGAGAGGAGTACTCAGCAGGCAAACATGGCGGCCAACTTGCAAATGGTAAACATTTCACTTTGTAAAGAAGATGCATATATATGATTACAAGAGAAATATGTTTTAATGTATTTAAAGTCTTTATTCTTAAATGAGATATAGCAAAAAGACTGTCCAGTCAATCAGTCAACAATGTAACATAAATCAAACAAGCATTCGAAGCCCCTCCTTTGACCCTCCAGGAGCGTTTAGCCCTGCCCTTAAAATAAGTGAGACACTTGTCAGATGCCTCTGTGCCCATTCCTGGCCTGAGCATCTCTTCCCCTGTAGGGGAATAAAAGAGACTAAAATTATTTGTCCGTGACCTATATCTTCTTTGACCCATAAGAGGCAATGCCTAATAGCATGTCCAGAGAGAACGCATAAAACAGGCACTAACTTGTTTCAGTTACTAGATGAGGCAAAAGAACAAGTAAATGGAGAAGAAATTAGAAACAAGCATCGGCCTGACAACAAAAGAGAGCACTACATTGGGTTCCTGCTCCAGACCCGGAGCATTATGAGTGAGTGTTACCCCAGGGGGACTGATGAGTGTGCTTATGATCACAGAAGAGTCTTGTTGTGAGGCACAACATCCAGTGGTTCTGTGCAAATAATTTAATCTCTACATGTCTGTGAAGCGCTCTGATACATTCTTTGGGTTTCGTGCTATGTGTAAAGTAGCAAATCAATTAAGAAAAGAAGTTCTGAAACCAAAGCGGATGAACACAGTACTTGGACCTCAGGACACTAATAAGAGCAAACAAACAAGGAGCAAGCATTGGTAAATGTAGAAAATAGTGCAACAGCCAAAGGAAATGCAGGAAAAGTAAGTGGCAAGCACAGGAACCAGTGAAAAACAAGGAAAGCAAGGGGCGGGATCTATGCTCGTTTTAAGATTAATATAAAATACAATAGGTTTCAAAAGCACAGCGCAAGCGAAACCTAAAAATGAGAGATAAACATGATCCTGATTGATAAATATAATAGATGACCATGCTCAGTGCCATGAAACTTTAACTTCTTGTCACAATCATTGTCTAAACATTCTTTCATTTTATCACTAGTTTTTTCAATCAAGTTCACCACAAACATATCTATAATAACAGTTGGACCATGTATCTACAGACTTAGTTTACATTTTGCTACATTTCAGTAAAAGATGTCCCCGTGGTGTCTATTGTGGAACAAACTGATACTCAGTTAGGAAACGCAGGACGTATTTTTCCTAATGATTAGATCTTTTCGGGCTATGGTGCTGGATGTTTTTTATCTTATTCTTGGCACTGTAAAGTACATTTTTCTACTAAAAATCATCTCTAAGGCTCTAAAAACTGATGGCAAGCAGTGCAGTTGATCCTTGCCAGTTGCGTTTTATTTCTAGTAAAGGGCCTTTCTAAGTTCCCGCTAGTCTCAGGCTTAAGTAGTGGGAGATGTGCTGTGTGCCCAGAATCCCTTTTTTTGCTTTATGATGGTAAGTAGTGGGCTTGTGAAACTATAGATAAAATGTCAGTTGTTTTGAATTAAATATGGCATTTTAATTTGGGGAACTGTAAAGCATAATCATGCCTTCTGCCTTTTCGGAATGATTACCTTCAGTTTGCTAGCTGCAGTCCCTTCACTGCCATTACGATGCATTACGATATAAAATCCATAAAAACATGGGCAGGACAAGGGTTACATGCATAACTCCAGGTCAAAATAAAACTGTACAAAGTCTTAGGGACATTTAACAAAAACAAGCACTAGCTTTGCCAATAGGTCTCATCTATACAAGGGTTACTGGCTTTGCCAATGTGTTTTTACCATGTTGTACATCAGTGTGGCTGCTGTTCAGGATGGCTAAAAGTTAATGGCATGGAGTGTCGTACATTGGAGTGTCGTATTGGACAGTGGAGTAGGGGGAGTAGAGTGTCAGGGATGATTGGAGGAGAGTAGACTTCTATGGTTCAGTGGCAGAGAGTGTCGTGGGGTGGAATAGAGTGGAGTGGGTTGGAGTAGATTGAGGTCGTGGGGTGTATTGGAGTAGAGTGGGGTGGATTCGATTGGAGTGGGTTGAATGGAATGGAAAGGGGTGACTGAAGAGCGGTGGATTGAAGTGGGGTAGACTGGAGCGGAGTAGATTGGAGTGGGCGGATTATATTGTATTGGGGTGTGTGGATTGGACTGAAGTGATAGGACTAGAGTGGGGTGGATTGGATTGGGGTGGACTGGGGTGGTATGAGTGGGCTGAATTGGAGTGGGATTGGTTCAACTGGACTGGAGTGGGGTGAGGTGGACTGGAGAGGAGTGGATGGATTAGAGTGGGGTGGACTGGGGTGGGGTGGACTGGATTGGGGTGGGGAAGAGTGAGTTGGACTGGACTCAAGTGGAGTTGTTGGAGTGGGGTGGATTGGTGTGGGTGGACTGGATTGAATTGTCGTGGGTGGACTGGAGTGGGTGGATTGATTGCAGAGGGGTGGATTGAATTTAGGTGGGGTGGATAACTGAGGTGGGGAGGACTGGAGTGAGGTGAATTGGACTGGAGTGCGGTGAATTGGACTGGAGTGGGGTGGATTGGACTGGTTTGGATAGAAGTGGCGTGGATTAAGGTACACTGTATTAGACTGGAGAGGGAGGTCTAGATTTGTTTCATAATAATGTCTGGGCAGATAAGGCGAACTGAGTCTTCTTGAAAACAAGCTTCTAACTCTACAACAAGCTTCTGCTTGAACAGAAAAACATAGCTAAGATACTCGTTAACCAGGTAGTTAACAGGGGTTTCTGAGCAGTTTACCATTAATAAGGTCATATTTGCGGGAACCGCAAAGCTGTAAAACCAGCTCCCCAGTCCTCGTGGATCAGGAAAACTTCACAACGTGGATGAGTTCACAGGCTCTTCTACTCAGCCACATCTTCCGCAGACATACTCAGACTCCGGTCTGTAATGGAAACTGCATTGTTTGGAAATTCATCCGAGAATAATGAATGAGCTGTGATGCTGTACTAACAACCAACTGTGCACTGACTGAAGTGACAAATAGCAGAACGCCAACATATCCTAATTTAGGACTATCAAAACGGTTCCGTATAATTTATACTTTTGAAAAAAATGTTAGTGCACTTCTACTGCACAATGCCATTGTGCATAGAAACCCTCTGCAAAGGGTTAACTTTCACAAAATAATTCTGAGGACAATTTGCAGCCTGAAAGGGTACGAACAGAGTGAAAAACACATCACTTAACAGTGAATTGTATCTCGGTATGCAGCAGAAATTTTTACATATGTAATTGATAACCGGGATACTGCAATTTTTTTGAATGGCAAAATTTATAAGATATATTCGAAAATTTGCAGCCAGGATGCAAATCGTTGCACACCTTGAATACAAACCCACAAGGGAATAGTAAGTTCAAAGTGGACAAGAAGAATGGGTGAACCAAGGCGGATCTTTCAGCTATTTTGAGGGACCACATATTTACCAGGAAGAATTAAGTTTTCATTTAGATCATTTTTGATTGCCTGCTAAGCAGCTACCACTTTTTTTAATTAATGTTATTAATTTTATTGAACATCCATCCACAAGTATAGCAGTCAAATTGAAAAAATAACAAACAGTTAGTACCAATGGTATAAATACCATTTAAAGCTGTCTTGAAAAGCTGGAACAGTAATATCCCTATTAAAGGTCCTAAAACCCAAAACAGAGAAAACAAGAGAAACATAAAAACAACAGAACACAGATATAATACTGGAAAATACAGACGATATCGAGGCCAGGGAGTAGCTTGAAAACAAACAGCCACCAAAACTTGATGGTTCTCCCTGGATCTCTTTGAGGCCGGTAACTCATAGGCCCTGTATAGTGCCTCAGTGTAGGCAAACTGAGATGGAATTCCATTGTGCCAAGCGCTTGAATTTAGTACCACTGGTAAACAATGAAAACAGATGGGTTCTGTCTATTATACTTCTTTTATCATTTTAAACCAGGGCCTATCCAAAAGCAACAAGCCTTGCTACCGTATTTAAGGGTTTTTCGGCAGACCAAAGCTAGAGACCCTCCAAGGCAGTAGGTTTCGTCCCATCTTTCCTGAATGTTTACAGGTGGACCTGCAGCCTAACCGTAATACACACTTTCACCATGGCTGAAGAAAGGGATGTGATGGATGTCATTATCCAAGACACTGGGGCTCAAATTAAGACTGTTATCCTGGTAAGAGAAGAACCTTTCTGCATATGCTGAAGGAGTGTAACTTGCACCGCCTTACTTAGTAGTAACTGGACTGGCCTTCCAGCACTCAAGACATCACACTAGGTTACCCATCTGCCTGCTTGGTGAGGTCTCTCCACTTTCTGCCCAATAAGGGCTTGAATTCACATCTAAGGCACATGGATGCAAGGCATAAAACCATGACAATTTCTTTCCAGGATTTCTGAGGATATGTGTGTGTGTAACTGTACTTGTAAAGCAGAATACTAGGGGGAAAGCTACAAAGGGCTGAACAGAGGGTGAGTCAAGGGGTACGGCTCATCATTTACAAAGAGGCAGGTCATAAGCAAGTTCCTAATTTGTGGGTAGTTAATGTGCCTAGAAGAGACGTGTCTTCAGCACCAGCATGTAGATAGACTACCAGGATCTGGACCTTAAGCCTGGTAGCCAGTTGGTCCAAAGGGGGCTTGGGGGAGCCTAGGTGTGCAATATAAACAGAATATTATGCTCAGATATTAATGTGGAGCCCAAAGGTCTGATTCTTAACACAGCCAGTCAGCCTTTCATCCTTCAGAGGTTGATGAAATAAGTACACATGACTTGTGTAGTAACAGCATTTAGACACCAAGACACCATTCAGGCGGTGCTGCGTACTATATGTGCCAGGTGAAGTGCAGGAGTGTGCTGGGGTGTTGGGGAAACTGTGGCCCCAGAACCCCGACAGCTAACACCTTTGCAAAACGTTTCGCATTTTAGCCACCCATGCATAGGGTGACCAGACGTCCCGGATTTTCCCAGACAGTCCCGGTTTTTAGAGGACTGTCCCGGTGTACCGACGCTTCTCTTAATTTTAAACAAATGTCCCGGTTTTTGGGACAAAGGTCAGATAATTAAATAAATGTCCCGGTTTTTGGGATAAAGGTCAGATCATGTAGGGAAGCATAAGTAAAGTATGAAATAATTAAAGTAATTCATCTATTACTGTCAGGCAACACAGTCCACTGTCTGCTTCCAGCAGAGATACGGAGTGGGGGGCTGAGAGAGGTGGGTGGGGGGGTGTTGGGGGTGCAGGGTGGGAGGTCGAGCCATAGCTAATTTTATATATGGAGTCTTGTGAATGTTTGCCTATACGTATGTGTGTGTGTGTGTGTGTGTGTGTGTGTGTGTGTGTGTGTGTATATATATATATATATATACATACACACACATACACATAGGTATAGGCAAACATTCACAAAGCTACGCAAAAAAACACGGGACAGGCCAGAAATAAAAGTGAGAGTAAGTATTTAGTCCTTCTTTTATGTCTGACCTGGCCCGGTTTTTGCTCCTCAAAATCTGGTCACCCTACCCATGCAATATCCTTCTTCTGAAAAATAAGAACACCTTTACCTCCATGAGCACGTAGCACACAGTATCTGATAATGTACCTGCTACGAAGATGCACTAGAACCGGCATGCAACTCGTAGGCTCCGCTCCAGGTAGGCCCGCCCTGCCCCCTTCCCAATCCACACTGTTCTGCAGCACCTCATGCTTAGACGCAGGTAGCCGTACACTGCCATGATGTGAATTTGAGCGCTTCACCACCGTGTACACTATGTAAATTCCACAGAGAGGTTTGCTCAGGTTTTCCATGTCGAAATAGACATTGGACGCATCACTGCTAGGTGACAACTCATGGTATGTTCAGTACCCACACCGGAAGCACTACTTTGAAACAGCCCTCGGAGAGGATATAGCGCTTGAAGCCCCATCGCAACATACAAAAGGTTATTAACGCAAGTGAACCTTCGTGAAATTCACTGCAATGTATGTTGTGACAATGACAAGGCTCTATAAAAGATAAGAAATCGCAGACACGCGTTCTGGTTTGCGGCATCTGCATAGAGAAAAGGGCAGTTCTTGGGCGAAAGTGGAATAAACAGACAGAATGAACAGAAACAAACCAAAGAGGGTAAAAGAGAAAGGGCTGGCCAACCCACGAGTGTAGAGACAGAGGGCAGAGAAGGGGCATCGGTAGAAATGAAGAGAGCGAGAGAGAGCGGCCAAGCACTGGGACCTTCCTAGCAGGGAACGTCTCAGCTCAGATAACATAGTGGACTCCCCCCCCCCCCCGTACTCCCCACCTCCCCGAACACAAACACCCCCGGGGGTGTCTCGCAATCGTCTTTACTTAGGAGCAGCTGTGAAAGTTGCCAAGGCGGCAAGGTTACCTGCTAAACCCCATTCCCCCAACCTCCTCACACACAGAAACAATCCACGCTTGGAAAGTGAGAAAAGAAGACTTGTCAAAATAAAACAAAACGTTAGCTAAATAAAATACAACTTTGCAATTTTGTTTGTACTGCTGGGCATGTTGTTGCCAGTCACAAGCCTTCTGTTTGAAGGGCACAAGTTAAAAAGAACAAAATAGTACCCTGATCATGTTAGGAGCAGCGGACGTGCACTGATCAAGTTTGAATCTATCAGTGCTTCGTCCCTGCGCCACGAACAGGAACGGAAAATATGACATGTCAGCCGTGACCAAATGCGAGGTGGGAAAAGAAGCACAACAAATGATGCACAGCAGGCGGGCTCAAAGCCATTCTCTAGCTACAACAGCATCACGCAAGGGATACGTATGTGCTAGTGCATGGTATCGCAGACGTGACCCAAACAAGACTTTGATAGCTTTTTTTTTTTTTTATGTATATGGAGTCTGAACTTTAATCCACTTAAGCAGGTTAGGTTCATATAGGTATTATTTAAATAAGCCACATTCCATTACCTCTAATTCTGTCCCATGCCTGTCATTTAGCTAACACAGCCCCATGACAACACTTCTTCAGAAACATCTGTTCATTGCAGCATAATCTTGGTGTTTTATTGCCCGTATTCAGAACAATGAAAGAGACATAGGGGGTGATTCTGACCGCGGCGGACGGCGGACGGCGGTCGCCGCCCGCCAAGCGGTTCCCACCGAAAGACCGCTCCGCGGTCAAAAGACCGCGGCGGTCATTCTGGCTTTCCCACTGGGCTGGCGGGCGACCGCCGAAAGTCCGCCCGCCAGCCCAGCGGGAAACACCCTTCCCACGAGGAAGCCGGCTCAGAATGGAGCCGGCGGAGTGGGAAGGTGCGACGGGTGCAGTTGCACCCGTCGCGAATTTCAGTGTCTGCAAAGCAGACACTGAAATTCTTTCTGGGGCCCTCTTACGGGGGCCCCTGCAGTGCCCATGCCATTGGCATGGGCACTGCAGGGGCCCCCAGGGGCCCCACGACACCCAATACCGCCATCCTGTTCCTGGCGGGTGAACCGCCAGGAACAGGATGGCGGTATGGGCTGTCAGAATCCCCATGGCGGCGCAGCAAGCGGCGCCGCCATGGCGGATTCCCATGGGCAGCGGAAAGTCGGCGGTACACCGCCGGCTTTCCGCTTCTGGCCGCGGCTGTACCGCCGCGGTCAGAATGCCCGGCGGAGCACCGCCAGCCTGTTGGCGGTGCTACCGCCAACCTCCGCCATGGCGGTAATTACCGCCAGGGTCAGAATGACCCCCATAATTCTAATAATACACGCGATCAGTATTTCATGATTTTTTCTTTCGTATTAAACAACCTTTGGTATAATCAATAGGTATTACTTTAAAATATAGAAGTATACAATTAGAGTTTGTGCATGTCTGGTTTGGCATACTAAAACCTAGGCCTATAAACTTTACAATGGTTGTTTATCAGTGCATATGTAGTGCTCTGGTAGGCAAAATGTGATCCATGACTAAAACACGAGGCTGTAACAATGAAAAATAAATAAAAAATAACTTTTGCGACTTGTACTAAAGTCAAAGAATTTGTGTGATGCTTGAGTGCACTTTTGAAATGTACAATAGTCCTTCGTGCGCTGCAATGCAAGCACTTCGTTGGAGACAGAATGACACAAAACAGCCAATCGCATGAAGTGAGAAGGGTTTTTCTTCTGTGCGGAGCCAAAGCACACTATGTACATTTTAAAGGACTGTTAGCAACTGGGGGGGTCTCTGCTTTCCCCCAACACTGCAGTCTCATAATTATTAGTAGACCACTGAGAAGCAATATATCAGTGACAGACATAACAAATTCCAATGATATTTCCCCACATAATCTTTGACACTACTTAGGTAGCATAATAACAAACTGCTTGCATAAACAGCTGCCATAGTGTCCCTAACCCACTGTCCATGTCGCAACTTTCTCTGCCACATTTGCTCTAGGAGTACAGAACGAAATCACTCTTCAGTAAGACCTTAAATTGGGCCTACAAACCGTGCATCAGTTTTCAGCGCTCAAACTCTTAAAACATGCAGGGCACGCAGAAGAATTACAGATTAGCAAATGCACCACGGGAAACCGGACCAGGTGTTGGTTTATTTCCCCAGGGGCATTTTTGAAAACAAGTAAAAAGAAATGCATGATGAAACATATGCCTCACATTTTATCTGCCTGGTAATAATTATTCATCCTCTATGATAAAAAGATTATCCACCGTTTACACTGAGTCCCCTGAGAAAAAGAATATGACTGTACATCCACCCCACCCAATGACGAACTGCTAATGGAATCTCCCAATTAATTTAAACAATGTTAGGAGTAAAACTTGGCAGTTGGGGCGGCTTGGAGTGACAACGTCCAAGAAGCCTAGTAGGACATTTTTGTTTCCCACACACTCTCAAAGCCATGACTCTTAGTTCCAAAATGTTTATGCCTCCACAAACATCCCTCTGATTCACTCATCAATTTAGCAGGCAGCTCACACTTTAAGGCGGGTACTCGATGCTTTCAGACATCAAAATCTGTTTCTGAAAGCATCTGAGAGAGACATCTGAAAGGAAAAGGCACCTGACACCAGGAAGTTTACCATGGCAAAGCGCCAAGAAGTCATGTAAATATTGAATCGCTGCCAAATGACACAAGTGGAGCGATGTGAGCGCAGGCTGCCAGCTTCTATACGCAAACCTAAAAAAAACGCTTCTCCTGCAGCCAGCATAAGAACGGAGGGTGATGGGGCTTTCACTTCCCCAACCTCAAGCCATTAAAGGACATCCAACTTGAATCATACTCCCGAACCGCCAAACAATTATCCAACTCTGACCTCCGAATATTCTGGTCCAACAACACTCCCTCTACGTGTAGCTGTTCACCTACTGCCTGGCTAACCCGCTTTCCACAGTTGTAGCTTTCATTAGTTCAGCAAATTCCAAGACACCACGATCCAAATTTGGCTATATTTTTAGCAGGCAACAAGAGGTCAGAGGGCCCATTTTACTTTCTTGCATTAGGCCCCATGGCATCTCTGTAACGCCGGGATACACCTCTTCTGCTTAAATATCATAGCTTCGCCTGCTTTCATACTTCTCAATTTCAGCTGCAAGACTGATTACAACCATTCAGAAAGGTCTTTATTTAGCCTGGGTGTGTAGACTTACATTGCCACTGCCCACCACATGTGAGGCGGATCTAACTCATTTTGGCTTTCACAAAGCCTCACATTTGACCTCTTCTTGCCAGTGGATCAGAATGCACCTGCTTCATCATTATGTGCCACAAATGTCTTCCCTTGTGACTTCCCACCACGGAGCAGGATGTTACAACAATCCAGATGTGAGAGTATGAGGGATTAAACAGCAGCCCCAAAGCCACTTTTTGGAAGAAGTTTCGCTTTCTTTAGAAGCTAGAGACAATACCATGGTTTCTTTGTTTTTTTTGGCAGTCTGTTCCCTAAGGGTGAGGTTGGTGTCTATAAAGTACCCTTCCCTCCACCAAACTCTGAATCCTAAAAAAAAAAAAAATCTAACTGGACTCCCCCACCCCGGCCCCATAAAACTAAACTACCCGCCACCCCCACCCACCCTGAGCCCTAAAAAAATAAAATAAAAAACCCCAACACCCCTAAGAAGTAAACTACCCCAACCCCCCTCACCCTGAGCCAAAAAAAACCTACCCGACCCTCCACCCCTAAAAATGACACTACCCCGACAACCCCCACCCGCCCTGAGCCCTAAAACCTTCCCCAATAAGTAAACTACCCCAACTTCCATCCACCCTAAGCCCTAAAAATATATATATATATATATATATATATATATATATATATCCCGACCCCCCATCCTGCCCCTAAAAACTAAATTACGCCAACCCCCTTCCCACCCTGAGCCCTAAATTTTTTTACCCCAACTTCCCCCACCCCTGCCCCAAAAAACTAAAGTACCCCCACCCACCCTAAGACCTAAATCCACCCCCACCGCTAAAAACTACCCACCAACCCTGCCATAACCCCACTTACCTCATGGCGTCCTCTCCAGATCCTTCCTCCTTTTCTCTCCTCCAGCCCTTCCTTAAACTTTCTCCCACCCCTTTAAAAATAAACTACCCCATCCCCCCACCATAAGACCTAAATAAAAAATAATACCCAAACCCCCCCACTCATGCCCCCTAAAACAAATAGCCCGACCTGTCCACCCTTAACCCTTAAAAAAAAAATACCCGAAACACCCACCCGCCCCTTAAAAATAAAAAAAATAGCCTGCTCCTGACTCCCCACCCACCCCAATCCCTTAATTCACCCCCACCCCTGCCTCACTTAACTCACTGCGTCCTCTCGAAGAACGCATGGCTTTTTCTGTGCCTTAACCACACGTAGTTCAGCACATGCGTGGTTAAGACACAGAAAAAGCCATACGTTGTTCAGGCAACCACGGTTACGCTTGCATGGGAAACGTCTGCATCCTTAAGGACATGTTGCTAAGGATGTTTCCCGAACGTGAGCACTGGAGTATGAAGGTCTATGGTAGTTAATAAGAAGCGTTTGAAATTGAGTATATGTATTTGTGAATGTAATGTGACTGTTTGGGTCATCTAGGTCTAGATGTGATTGTGGGGATTGCCGGCATGGGGTGCTGGGTGAGACAAATGATTACATCTTAACTTGTGTCAGTGGAGCAGGGATTCTGGCCCTAAGCCCTTTTTAGCCCAAACAGATACAAACAGGCAATGCCCTTGTCTGTGTTCGTTCACTGCTGGAGCCGCCACGGCAAGGGGTGCCCTTAACAGTTGACTGTAGTAGTATCCATCTGCCCAGTCACTTCCTGGGCAGATGGATACTAAAGCTGCTGTGATTTCACTTCCTGTGCGGATGGATGATGGGGAAGGAGGTCCTCTTGCCCGGCTTCTTTTTTTAAAGATGGTTTCAGTAGACAACCACTGATGTCAGTTCCTATGCATGTAGATAATAGGAAATATAGTTCTCTTGCCTGGCATTTTTTTTAAGGATGGTTTTAGTAGGAAACCGGTGATGTTACTTTTTGTGCAGATGCATGCTAGAGATTGTTAACTAAGGGTGTGATTTATAGTTTAGTGATCGGTTACTCTGTCACAAACGTGACAGATATCCCGTCAGCTATACTACGAGTATATAATGGGATTGTAATACGGCGGATGGGATATCCGTCACATTTGTGACAGAATAACCTCATCCGCCAAACTCTAAATTGGACACTAAATCGTTGGGAATTTAAAATATTCAACTATTTAAACCCAATTTTTCCTGAGACCTGTATAGCCTCCCAAAAACAGAGTAGTGATGACAGTGGCACTTTGACTCATTTAGGTAGGAAGAAATAAATAAAATGCAGTCAGTCTCTCTAGCCTAATAAACATAAAAATAAAACAAATACAGCTCTAGACTGATTAATATTACTCAAGAATAATTATTTAAAAAGAATACAAACCTTGCCAACTGTGCCTTAGATTAAGTTCCTTTACCTACCCAGGTATTTCACCAGAAATTGCTTAGAAACAGTCAAAAAGCCAAAGGTAGGATGGGGGCGAGGGCAACAAGATGGCCGATCGGATGCATTGAGTGCAAGCTCCCTGCCCGACTTCTGCATCCTGCATGGTCCTGGTGCACTGGCATTCCCCAAAGCCTATGGCACCCATCCCAGAATGATGGGGGCACCCAAAATATAAATTGCGGCCCACAATTGAATATCATGAGCCCCTTAGAGACCTAAGTGGAGTTCGCTCTTCCGGACCGCTGGACAAGATAGCAGACGAGGTACTGGGGCCATGAGAGGGGGGACGGCCTATCCCAACTCCTGAGGGGGTCGACCGCTCCTTGGTGCTCCAGAGAGGCCCGGGAAGGGGGCTATACTGGGTGGTGCAGGTTCCCGACTCCCTGCCGACCAAATCTGATGTTCTCTGCCCATCAGGGCCTGCTGAGGAGGGCTGGAGGGTAGAACCTAGCCCACTGCTGTGGCTGCGGAGAGAAGGTAGGTGTCGCCCTGAGACATCGCGCCCCCACTCTCCCCTGCTGCATACCTGGGGGACATGCGGAATGAGGTCTGGATTGCTGCTATTGTCGCTGGAGGGGTGTGCCCAACTGGCATTGTGTGGCCCAACCTCATCCTGGTTGAGGACCTTGCGGCCTCATAGCCTGATGATGCTCATCACTGCGCAGCCTCTGACATGTGGCTGACGGTGCGCAAGGCTCCCAGTTGCTGAGGAGTGCAGCGAGTCGGCGTTGCTCTGAGAGGAGAGCACGAGGCACCAAGGAGGGCCACTGGGGAGACATCCCTTCATTGCGGTGAGACCTTGGTGAGTGTGAGCGACGGGAGCCCAGAAGAAGATAACGGATGAAGGGGGCCACTCCATTCCCAGCCACCGGCTGTATGCTCATTAAGGAGGAACAACATCTAAGTTAAACTCCACTATAAAGAATTACCTGGACCTCACACCCCGGACAGGAGTGAGGCCAAACAGCTGAATAGTTCACCAGGCTCCATAAGAGGTGGTGGTGAAAGAAAACCAGATATCATACACAACTGGGAACGGGCTTCAAATATTACACGTGGGCCCACAGCAAGGCTATAGGTAAGTGCAGTTGACAATCATAGCTGCCTAAGGTTCTTTTTGGGCAGAGGGACCACCCACGGATATGTTTTACCTTCTGACCCCTGGCACCACAAACCCCTTGAAAGAGTGGCAAAATCCTCATTTATCATGGGAAAATACAGGTAGACAAAAAGTGCACAACAAACCAAGGTGGATCAGTTCACAGTGCAGGGGTCCCAGATGGAACCAGGTGAAGAGGCACAAGACAAACACAAGTCATAAAGTGCCCAGATCCTAGCGGTCATCGAGGGCTCCAGCCTACTGGTGCACACAAAAATAGAAGCTATGGCTCAAGAGGTGAATTTACTGAGAGCGCATCTGCGTGCAGTCGTAGAGTGGTCTATTGAGATGTAATAGCGCGTGTCCACGATGCGAAGTGAACTGGACACTCTGAAAGCTAGGGTGGCCGCTATGGAGGTGAAATCACACAGACTGGAGGACGTGGAGTGAAGATCCCGCAGATGTAATCTACACTTTGTGGGATTACCAGAAGTGGCGGAGGGAACTACCCTAGAATCGTTCTTTGAAAACTGGCTTAAACGATCATGCCCTTCTGCGCAGCTGTCATCAATGTTTGTTGTGGAACGAGCGCACAGGGCACTGACACCACTGCCACCGCCTGGAGCCCCTCTGAGGACAATCATCGCCAAAATCCTCAACTTCTCAGATTCGGGATGCCATACCGAGAGAGGTGTGTAAGCAAGGTGATCCATCCTATGAGAATCACACCATACAAATTTTTCCGGACTACACCACAGCCATTCAACTTCAAAGACGAATCCTTCAGTGGAGTCAAGCAAAAACTGAGAGCAGTGGGGCTCACGTATATGCTGTTATACCCCGCTAAACTAAAAGTCCTACATGCAGGACAACCACACGTTTTCCAAATGCTGGAGAGCGCGTGGGACTGGCTGGAACTCAGGGAAGCTGAGAGGATCCAGGTGACACGTTGAGGAGCAACCATCACAATGCTTGTAAGAAGACCAGGACAACCGCCTCACGGAGACACGGTGGGAGGCGTTGGAGATCCGGCTCCATTGAAAAGGTGGCAGTGCGACCGGATGGCACTCTGAGGCTAGAACAACAACGCCAGGAGTGAGAGGAGGCTAGAGTACTGGTTGAAATGGTAACCTCTAAGAACTCATCCCGAACTGGCTCCGTCTTGGGAGACGAAACGCCGACTCGAGAGATGGTCAACATTATGATATGAACTATAACAAGAGGGGTCAAGCAGCGATTATCAACAGACAGAAAAGGCAAGGCTCCTGCAGTGGTTTGAAGAACAAATGAATATTTGGGGGGAGTTGGGGGGTGAAAGACCCTGTGTAAGTGGCCCGCCACCTCAGGGCCCCTGCATGAAGGTCACATGGGAGCACTAAACCCTCCTTGACACACTGGTGGCCACTCGCTACGCTTGTCCCCCTCCTTCCTGGGGATGCAGGAAACCATAGCTGCACAAACCAACAGGGCCCAAGGCTCGCATCTTCGTCTCTCCCCTCCTTATTCTCTTTTCTGGATTTCTCCAACGTTTCCTTTCTACCACGCTTACTTCCCGTCTCTTTGATGTATCTTTTTCTATCTTTCTTAGCTGTTTCAGAGGATTAAGTGGACAACAAGTAACTTGCATTGTTTGACGCTGGGGGGATGGGTGGAGGTATATTAGTCAGGGAACGAGGAGAGCGCCCACTTAAGGACTGAACATTCTAAAGTTTTAGTTGGAGTGTTGAGAAGGGAGGGCTACAGACCCCATTGACTGTCCTTGTCACGTAGTTGCCTAATGAGAATAGCTGGGGGGGGCGTGCGAGGGGCGGAGAAAGATGGGGAGGGTGAGGGGAAAAACTGTATTTCTAATGTATCTAGTTGTTTTTCTTGTTGAATCCAATGGTTTGATGACACGAGTAATTGTATTGTATTGTAATAGTATTTATATAGCGCTTACTACCCCTGACGAGGTGTTGAAACGCTTTTCGGCGAGTAGCACACTACTCCGGAACCTAAAAGGAATTAGTGGTGGGTTAGTATGGGGAAATATGAGTACAGTTTTAGTATTCCTATGAGTTAATTTGAGCCGCGGATATGTGAGTTTGTTAGTTAGATTGACTGGAGCAATGGAGGGGTGGAGGAGGGAAGAATCCAGAAGTGTTAATTGGGAGTTGATGGTAATAGGACTTAGGCTTGGGATGAGTAAAGAGGGGATGGAGGAGGGAAGAGTCTGTGGAAAGGGTTAGGGAGATCACAGTAGCAGGGTGAGATAAATGAGGGAGAATATAGTAGGGTTGTTTGGGAGATCATGGTAGTAAAGTGAGGTTTGGGTGAGTTAGATGTGGAAGAGGAGGGAAGAGCTTAGGCAGAGTTATTTAGGAGATGAAAGTAGTAGAATGGATTTGCGATGAGTTAGAGTGGGAATGGAGGATAGATTGATAGAGACATGACATATGGTGATGGGTAGATAAGTGTGATACAAGATGAGAGCAGGGATTCATAAGTATCTAGCATAACTACTTATCTAGGAGTTAAGCAATGACCTATGAACATGTTAAGCATATAATAAACACACATATATATATAAATATATATATATATATATATCTATACACACACACACATATGCACACATATATGGACATACATATACATATTTAAATCATGAGTAAATATACATTAGTTAAACAGGTTTAAAGAGTGTGTGTGTAGTTTATTGTTATGACATAATAGCAATACATATTTTCTAAAGAACTATATATAACTAGAATATACACATAATCAGAAAAAAACATACGCATATGCAGTCCATAGCTGTTTGAATATGGTGGTAGCTCTTATAACAAAAATGGCTGGAGACCCCTGCTTTAAACTGAATTTCTACTTCTCTTACAAAATCCAAATTGATATGTGAGTGAGAACTGCATAACTCAATCCAGTCAATTGTCTTCCGGCATCAAAGTGGACAATAAATATAAAGTAATGAAACCAGTATTGTAGGCACACCCAGTCAGATTCCTACTCAGATGGCGCATGCAATTATTTCATAGGGAATGGCAGGAGGAGATGAAGAAACACAAGAGAGGACCGCTATCCTGTCCTGGAATGTCAATGGTCTGGGTAATAAAATTAAAAGAGGGTTGGTTATCAACTATATTAGGAGAAAAAAGACAGATGTGATATTGCTAAAAGAGACATACCTGCTGGGCTGCCATAGTAGACTGATGAACAGAGGGGCCTACACCACCTTAGCACAAGCCAATTTCACTTCCAGTTCCTGAGGGGTAGCGATTCTGAGTACGCAAACAATGGGTAGACCCAGACGGAAAATATGTGGCTGTGCCGGGCATGTGGGGAAGGAGAGATGTGATGCTAATTAGTGTGTATGCCCCCCACTCCTACAGAAGGTCACCCTAGAAAAAATAACCGAAATCCTGCTGACCACTGACTCTTCCTTACACATAGTATGGGGAGATTTCAATTATGTTATGTGCACCACTATAGATAGATCGGAATGGGCCCTGCACGACATGCGAGAAACACACTTAGCAAGATTTGCAGACACATTAGGACTAACAGACCTCTGGTGCAGACACAACCCGAGAGTTAAGGGTATTCCTACTATTCCAGTAGTCATTTAGTATTCTCTCGATTATATCTTCGCCCCAGTGGGAGAGGTATTTTGATAGAATCAGCCACCTACATGGCGAGAGGGATATTGGACCTTTTATGCCTTATGATCACTGTGGAACTTACAGTCCGAAAGCCAGGGGCAGGATGGAAGTTCAACATTTGGAAACTAAGGTACTCACAAATCAGAAAAAAATTAAGGACTGACACTGAACTATATTTTAGAGAAAATATGACCTCAGTTGACTCAGCCATAGTCTTGTGGAAGTCGTACGAAACTGTACTTGGGCACAGGGTGCAGAATATCATTGCACATAAACGGAAAAAAGAATAACTAGAAATGAAAAGTATAGAGGAAAGGCTGCTGTCCCTGAAAAAGGACCTAGAACCGATAATGGACCGCAGATGCTGCGCAGAATAACATTACTTCGAGAAGAATACCGCGCTCTGGCTGATAAGGAGGGGAGAGCCCAAATTCTTGCTACCCAAAACAAACTATATGATTCAGGAGATAAGGTGGGCAAGACGCTAGCCTGGCTAGGAAGAAGAGAGGTAGAGACCAGGTGGGTCCACACTATTGTGGACACGGAGGGCACTGCACACACTACGGACATGGCAATAGCGCAGGAATTCGCTAAATATTACAATACCTTATATGAAGCGAGCCTGCTATCTGATAGTTCGCAAATTGAATTGAATCTTACCTGGCCAATATCCCAAAGCCAAGTCTCCAGCCAGAGGACAGGAGGGTGTTACAGGACATAACTCTACTGGAGGTCCAATTGCCCATAGCCAGACTGCAGATAGTAAATGTCCCCCAGCCCTAATGGTATACCAGCAGAGTTTTTTTTTTAAAAAGTAACTCTTCCATCCTGAATTCGCACTTGTTGAAACTATATAAAGAGAGAGAAGGGAGCCTCTCCCCCCAGATCTTTTCAAAGCCATAATAGTGGTTATACACAAACCAGGAAAACCCCATACAATGTGTGGCTCGTACCGCTCAATATCGCTCTTAAATATAAAAGCCAAAATACTGGCATCAATACTGGCCGCAAGAGTGAAAGAAGTCATAAGCCCCCTAATCCACAATAATCAATCTGGTTTCATGCCACAGAGGTTGACCAGACTTAATCTGCATTGCCTATACAATTGGCTGGAGACAGTCTGACATCAGAGAAACCCACACATTCTCCTCACGTTAGATGCTAAGAAAATACTGAACAAAGTAGGTTGTATCCTCAAAATATCCCTACTGGCGGATCCCAAGCATGTGCTGGTTGGCATCTTCATGGATATTGATATCCCAATAACACAACTACTCTTTTGTTACCTGGGTCTGGTGGTGGCCAAGAGGGATATCGCCCACAGGTTGGGGGGGGATTGGGCCTGAATGGCCAGCGATAATAGGCTGGCGAAGGGGTATGGATCTCTATATGGTGGCCAAAAAGGTAATTTATAAGGCTGAGGTTGCCCAAAGAAATTTGGTAAGATCTGGGGCCCCTGGTGTAGGTACTATGGCCTGGAAGAACCACAGGACTGTGAACAGTCTGCACCAGAATGATTGTGGTACCACCCCCAACACACCTAAGTACAGGGGGAATTATATCCAACAATGTACTGTTCATCTTTGGGGATAATGGGTCTTGCTATGCAACCATATATCATGCAAGTGTTTCCAACCTGATGTTTAAAATCAATAAAAATATATTTTTTAAAAAGATCCCGGTATGATCTCCAGAATTATGGCATTATACGTGGTGTCTCCAAAGGCTACTATTCGGGTGAACGGAAGCCTCACAGATCCCATTAATATTGGACATTGCACCCGGCAGGGGTGTCCCCTTTTGCCGCTTTTATTTGCCCTAGCGGTTGAGCCTTTGGCCACTACGGTACGCGGCAGCAAGCGAATTGAGGGGATTTCATTTGGAGGGCAAGAGCATACAATCAACTTGTTCGCAGATGACCTTCTCTTAACATTAACCAGGGCAGACACATCAATACTGATGGTGGAAGCCTGCCTAGCAGGATTCACAGAGATTTCCAAGATCAAAGTGAATCTCTCCAAATCGCAGATCCTGAACCTCACCATCCCAAAGTCAGACGTCCGGGTGATACAGGAGCTGGCGCCTTCTCGCTGGGCCCCTGGTAAGATAACAAATCTAGGTATCTATCTCACACCCACGTTGGGAACGTGGACGAGCACGAACTGGCCGATATTCAGGCGGGTGCTCCTTGAGAACCTCAGATTATGGAAGCCACTCCACATATTGTGGTTGGGAAGCATAAACATAGTGAAAATGAATGTGCTCCCGAGGGTGCTGTACCTGTTCCAATCTCTCCATACGTCGATCCCCCGAGATGACATACTGAGGCTACAGAGCGGCCTGCGAACCTTTATTTGGGGCGGGAGGGCTCCCCCGCCTCTCCAATTCTCTCCTAATGCAGCCCCGGGATAGGGGCGGCCTGGGTTGTTCTAATCTATTAGACTGTTATGCAGCAGCACACCTGCAATATGTCTCGCTGTGGACTGCGAGGGAGAGCGAACCATTGGTTCCATATGGATAGGGCGGTAGCATGCCGCCCCTTGTAGGACTTGACATGGCTCGCACGACACGCTCGTCCCCATTGTGCGTATTGAGCAAGCCAGACTCAGACGGTCTGAACATGTGGGACGGGCTGGCGGAATCGAGGGGCCTGACCACTTTCCCATCACCAAACACACCACTAGCACACAATGGTGCGTTCGCCCCAGCCCTTGTTCAATGCACCTATGGGGCCTGCACTGACGCGGAATGTAGAACCCTGCACGACTTTTTTCAGGGAGATACCATAAAAACATCTGAGCAATGCCAAAAGGACTATCAGCTACCTGCAGCGGAGCGCTTGCAATATCTTCAGCTTCAACATTGGGCTCTACACCCTTTAGTATATCCTGGCATAACCCGCCCATACACTTCCTTTGAAATGCTTGTCAGGACCTAAAACAGTTCCCGGGGGGCTAATCTCCGACACCTATCAAGTTCTGCACCACTCTACACTTCAGCAATCATATCACTATCAGCGCAAGTGGGTAGTAGCTCCCAATGACAATATCACTCCCAACAATGGGAAAGACTACGGCGGGACATCCCTAAAATATACTGCAGTCTCTCTCTCTCTCAGAGAAACAGATTACAAGCTTATGTACCAGTAATACTATACCCCTACATGGCTGGCACGCATGTACCTGGACACCTCGGACTCTTGCTTGAGATGCGGCTTGGAGCGGGGAGACTTCTCTCACATATGGTGGAAGTGCGCACTGAACGCTATCTTCTGGAAGGATGTCCTAAGCCATATAAAAGATGCAGTTGGGTTCCCCCTCCCGGCCACATATTATACCATGATCTTGGGACTACGGCTCACCCAGCTGACAGCCATGTCCAACGCAGACTGGGCCCTTGTTAGCTATATGATGCACACAGCCAGGCAACTAATAGCTTTAGCATGGAAGCAAAAAACACCACCCTCTCTGGCTCAGTGGTTTATTCAACTATGGCATGTCATGGCTATGAAGCGAAATTCGCATAGCCTGTCCCTTACTGATGACAAATTCCAGGCTATATGGCAGCCCTTGATATGCTATTTTACACGTATAGATTAGTCTTGCTTTAATCCTCCATGGCTCAGAGCATTACAACTCTTCCAGGGACACCTCGCTGCTCTCACATGTGGCATCACATGGGTTAAGCCTGCCCACAGTGACACATAGATATCAAATGGGACATACACTACTTGTCTAAAAGCATGTGATAACATCCTTACGGTAAATGACCTAAACAATGTATTGATGTTGCCTCCTGTTTTTATACTGCGCATTATTCCCTATCTCCCATGTCCCTTTGTAGACACAAGCAACTTGGAGGTTACCTAACGTGACGTGCAATGTTTTTATTAGTACATGAGAATATGTCATCCGAGGTTTAATAGGTTTATACATTGCTTGCTTGACATGAAGCGCTGACTGTCCTCAGTAGACAGCTGTGTGTTTTTTCTTTACTTGTCAAAACTTAATAAAGAGATTCTAAACGGAAGAAAGAAGCCAAATGTAGCATGTCTGGTAAGGTGAATGGAAAAGTCAGCGGGGATTCTGGCCTACTCACCTTTGAGGAAATATCCTAGCGAATACAAGACTGCAACAATGTATCACAAAAATGGTTAAACCAAGTTGTATTTTCCCATTACCTTATTATGTGGAACAGGTCCCAGTATCTCAGACTGCCTATTAAACTTTAACAGAAACAGTTGTAAATATTGATGAGGGTCCCCCTACTCCATTATAGGACGTGTTTGTACCATCTGTGAGAATACTGCTATATGACACATGATCATTAAGGTTAAACAATCATGTTCTAGTAACCAAAATTTGTTCAGAGATTGGCCAGGTCTGCAAACTCTCTATAGGATTGTTTCCAGATAAATGTAGGCCAATATTTATCAAACGTCTAAAGATTTTGGGGATGCTTCATTCTAACACTGACCTACAAATTCCTAATTCTCATGATATTTCCCAAGTGATATTTACAAAGGATAATATGAAATGTTGTCTCTGGTCAAAAGCTGCAGTGCATTTTCCTAAGCTGTGATTGCAACACAATTGTTCAGAATAGAACAGCTATAAATGTGATGGGGATTAATGTGCATTATCTATCAAAAACAGTGATTGGCGTAGGAAACATCAAAATTGGACTACAATCAGGTCAGAAAACAGACCAGGCCTGAAAGTTCAGGAAGGGTGTTGAGTGGATTTAAATAAAATGAAGATAAAAATTGATAAAAGGGCAAAAGCAAATTGAGATCCTGCCTGTTAATCACTTTGCTCCTTCGTAATAATGATGATGCAAATGACTGGAACTTCTCAGAGGGTATAGGAGGACAATATGTTGCCTAACAGAGTTACCTTTTTTAAGTTGGTGTGTAGACAGGCTTCAACTGAGGATTGAAAAAAAAAAAGAAAAATGTTTCATCTCTGTGACATTGTGTGTTCACTGGAGATCAGAATGACAACTCACCGACTACCAAGTAAGAGTTAACCAATGTTTCCTCAGTTACTACGTGACATGCATTCTCTGGTGAGTTTCTTGCACCTCTGTCCAGAAACTTAGCCCTTCCATTCTCCACCATCAGCTTAACATGTCCTATCATTTACAAGACATCTCACTTATACCACAAGAGCTTTCCAATGCCACACCACATGCAGTCTTTCTCCTCCATATTGAGTTTTAAAAGCAAGCAAGGCACAGCCCACCGCAGGTAGGTCAGGTTCGGAGAGTAATTCTGACTAAAAGACTGCACAAGCCATTTCCACAACTGTAACAGAGGAGCGCGCATTCCTAAAAGAAGATGGCGGCGCGGAACTACACTGCCATATTCAAATCAACCTAGCTTTACCATATTCATGGGTAGGGACCACTCGCCATTTCCAACACATTCTCAAGCTCAGTATTTCTCTACATTCAGCAGCAATCGATTAAGTAGGCCAAATGGCGGGTGGAAATTGTCTGATGTAGCTTAATGTAAACAGCTCGAACCGCTTAGCTCCTGTTAAAATAGAGTGAAGGACCGCTCGCGTATTCGAAATGTACTCAAAAAGCCAAGGTGCACCCGTGGCTGTAGTTGCTAACTTTATTTACTATACCAGAAAATAAATGATGTTTGTTGAAGTGTATTAAACTATGAAACTGAGAGCTGGGATTCGCTTTTCACTTCTTGAATTACAGTTTGGAACAGTGTTTGCAGCTATGCTTCCTAGTTGTTCCAAACCAAACTCCATTTTGTAGCAGGAAGTAAAAGTGAAATAACAACAACGTGCTTTCCCCCGAGCTGGGAATGACAGGTGCAGTGAAACAATAAAATGCCAACATGTCAAAGTATTAAAACCAGGAAACAAGTGACCTCTGAGACAAGTATTAAGTCTTAAGATTACTCAATAACATGAGTGAAGGAAAACAATGAGGCAGATGACTGTGACTCATTGTGAACCAACAAGTTCAACTCCAGGGCCAATGATATAAAAAGCAACCAAGAGGAACAGTTACCAAGTTAAAGTTATTCAAAGTATATGGAACATCTCACAAATCTTAGAATTTCGAAATTTAGTGAGTCATTAGTGGTGTCCTTCCTTCCTTAACACAAACTACTTGTCGTTGTTATACAAAAGTAATAGCGAAACTTGCAAGTGGTGGGAAAGCAGTGTCGCTGTAAACGCAAAATAACATGGGTAGAGCCGAGCAGTCACACATGAAAAATTTACTTATTTGTCAATTAAGCAGCACAAATCACGTCATGACGCATGGGTGCACCTTACTAAACCATGTTTCAATCCGTCTTCAATCATCAGTACAGTGGAGGTTTAGGAGGTTACAGGAAACTATTGTTGCTTCGGAGATTTCACAGGTTTCTCAACAGACTGACCCCCAACTCATCAGAACTAGTTTCCTCCTAGGACTGTGGAATCACTGTCCTGCAAAGATGCAGCCCCACCAGGGACTCCAAAGATCTTCAACCCCTTCCACCGCTTAATGTATGCCTTAATTCTCACCTTGATCAAATCACTTTCTACAACCTCAACTGTTTTATCTATGGTTACCTAAAGCAAAGTGCACTACAACTTGACAATAAATCAAATGTTGAGTCCTATACCAACAGACAATGTCCTCAAGCTCTCGACCACCTAATGCCAATCAACCACCACAGCCCTTATTCAAAGTTATTCACAGTGTGGAAATGTCTCAATTATCACGCCCACTATCTGGCAACAAGAACTCAATCCATTTGAATCCCTTCTATTCAAGAGCGGAATTTCACAATGATTAGTGACTCCAACATCTCTCTCATTACACAAGTAAATGATATTACCTAGAATTTTAGCCACCCCCACACTAGTGCTCCCCTGTTTGGATTATGCCTTGGGCCCATGTTTCCTTGATTCGCAGGCTACAGAAATTCCAAAACACAGCTGTCAGACAATTCCTCAATCAGCACATTTGGAACCAAATCTTGCAGGTCCTGGACTCTTTACAGTAGCTCACTTTAAAGATATGGCAATGCATATCGAGACGTCCACAGTAATGGACCTTTGCTTTTCAGCATAAAGTTCAGATCTGCTGCCAAACTAGCTTGCTAAGTTCCAGACTGCCAACACTCTCAACCATCCCTTCGTTAAAACAGTCCTGCACAGGCAGCTCTTATTCAGCCCTAGCAGCAAAGCCCAAGAACTAAATTTTTAATAAATAACAGCCACCTACCCTTCTGCAGAGACCTAAACAACCTGCCCGTTCCCTAATATGTCACCAGGTTAGACAAGCTACTGCTGAAGAAAATATGCATTTGCGTGTGCAACCACGTCTAGACTCACAACTTTGTGTACCACATTGTGCTTAAGAGCGTCTATAGGTTTGCTACAACATGAGTGGATTATGTTTCCAACCCACATGTACCACATTCAACGATTCTCATCTAGGCCACACTACAGCCTCACACCTTCCTGCCACGCGCTCTCAATATCAGTGGGATTGTAATTGGCCTCAGCAGTGGGGTATCTACATACTGCAATACAACACAAAGACATAACTTGCTTGGAGGTACACGAGTTAAAATTATTAATAACATGTATAAAGAAACAATGCTAAAAAGCTTAATATGCAATTTATGTCTTGTGCTTTACAAGCAGAAAGAAATTGAATACATGTACTTTTTCTGCATTTACATGTTATAGGGATACATTTAAGGCCTTTTCAAACGGACAGAAAGGTAGATGCTAATCAACGACGGACAGGTAAACTGCTCCAAACTACGGCGGGAAGGGTGACACATACTGTTGAGAGGGACGTTCGTTCTTAGAGGCGGGGCACGGATTTACTTCATGAAGCACGGAGGCCACCAGAAGCAGAAAGTTTGTCACAAAGCAAGTTTTTTGTTTTATTTGTATAGCTAAAGCGATTTATTAATTTTGCACCAGCGGTGACGTACTCTGGGCCCACAGACTCTTTCAAGAGAGCACCAGAAGTGCTTGGTTACTTCGCTATCAAGCTCTTCCCAGAGAATGAGATGCTGGTCCAGCTTTTACTCAGATCATAGTAGCCCGTCTGTATAATCCAACCAAACATGGCTACTGCGGGAACGGCCATCTGAGACCTATGAGTGAAGGGTGTGTCTATACTCCCTCCTTCCTCTCCAAGAGACGATTCCCTGCATAGGCACCCCGTCCATAAATGGGAGGGTAGATGCTTCAGGGGCCCGGGTTACCCCATCACCACTCTTACTGGTAACAGACTGCTCGGGCACCACTGCAGCTTATTCGGGGAAACACAGCAGAGGAGGGCGGAGGGCAGGGCGCCGGGTCAATTAAGGGTGAAAAGAAGAACAAGAAAGAAAAACAGAATAAAACAGAACTGAAACCATAGGCAATAGAGTTAATGAAACAGATGTGGAATTAGACAGTGATAAAATGATGCGGGGAGTGCTGCAATGAGAAAGGAAAGAGCGATGGGCAAGAGAGAAGCGCAGTACAGGTAAGCATTAAGGAAAAGGAAAAAGAAGGGAGGGCTTTTTCATTTGAGGTAATATTTATATTGACTAATCTTACATTCTAGCTTAATGACCGCATAATCAATTAAGCTGCTTTTGCCTGCTTCATTTGTCGCAAAAGGTCTTATGTGTCATTTAATTAGTTTAACGCCATATAAAAGTCCATGAAAATCTACATACAACTGGATTGCTTACAAATTAATTAAGACACACACCTACAAAAAAGCAGAAAAGCAAACCGGCAGTCGGACAAGAACCTCTCTTAGAGCTTACATTTGCTACTGCACAATATTTTTCCTTCCATTTTACAAAACACAACATATTAAAATAAAGATACGCAGTACATAAACCATGTCTAGACTTGACTGCATCATGTTAGAGGGGAAGCGAGGAGTCCGAGACGTTACACCCCCGTAATAAATGTACTTTCTGATAAATTGTTGGGTACAGCTGTTTTCAGTTGGGTATGGTGAGGTGTCTATCAGATTTGGCAGGGTATCTTTACGTGCACATAGACAAAATCACACTCTCTACCTTTCTTTTTGACAATCCTCGATAATGTTTGTTATTTTACAAAATATTGTCTTTTCTCTCACTTAGTACTCCTACCAATCCACACTCCTACTCCTCTTTCTTTCCATATGCCAGCATGATTGTTGGAAAATCTAACGCTCACACCCCCTAGTCTTACTGATCAAGCTACCCCTAGAGATGGGAGCGCGCTCATTAAGACCATTTATAAGAAAGCCATGTTCTGGTGGACCTAAGTTGATGGATAAGATATTTAATGAGATTAAGAGGTCCCAGCAGTCGAGACGTGATAAAAGGGTAGCTTCAACAACTGTCTTACGAAAATGAGTATGGAGAATCTTCCTTAGAACTCAAAGGAAAAAGAAGCAAGTGGAAATGTGGCTCTGATGGGAAAGACTAAATCAAAAATACCCCAAGATTAAGAGCAGCAGAGATCCTGGAAGACGCGCAGGACCACCAATTAGAACCCCATACTGAGGTACCGCCAATAACAATATTCAAAGTTTTGGACAAGCTTAGACATGGTGAAGCCAAGTCACAAAAGCATTCATGAGTGTGGAAAATAGTACTACAAAAGCACTTTTTAACATACACATACATGCCTTTCTGAATCATCCTGTAAAAGTGTAAAGAGTCATTTCAATTTTTAGTAATGGTATAAGAATATTCCCATTTATATTCCCATTTAGATGTTTTATTACCAGTTCAAAAAGGAATGTAAGGGCATGTAAAAGAGCACTACTAGAGTATTAATGTATGTACTTCAAAAGACATTTGTGAATAGGCCCTACTGAATTTTGTTCAGCCAATGCGCAATAGATGACAAGCAACCCTTAAAATCTGAAAACATTGGCAGGAGAGAGGGCCTGGGAGCAACGCAGACAACAGAGTGAGTGAGGGCTGGGCTGGGAGAACAGGGTCAGATTAAAGAAGCTAGTGAAGCTCCATACAGATTAAAATGTGCAGGACTAAGGAACTGAGCCCCGTGGGACACCACAGTGAATGTATTTTAACTCAGATTTAAATGGTGGAAGAGTGACAGCCCAAGTGCCGTCTGATAGGAAATATCAAAACTACTCTAGGACCCTGTCGTTAAATGAATGTTCATGTGAAAATCTCTATAAAAATCCTGTATTAAGATATAATCCTGGCAAAACACTATCCTGATAGCAATGATTTGCCTGGCATGGATTAACATGGAATACATTTTCTCTAAATCCAACACAATCCTGAACCCCAGTATTGCTTCTACAATTCTTCAATGTGGTTGCGGTCTTAATCCAGTGAATGGAAAGTATAAGGTGGCTGTTAGCAGGCAATGACTCAAATGTGACATGATCTTCTTTTGTATGTCACATGCTTTATTTTCTATTTTTCTGAGTTTATCTTTCATTTACTTTGTAGTATTTCAAAAAAAGGAGGCCAGGAACCCTCTGTTAAAACTGTATATTGGGATCAAACTCAATGAACTTTGAAATGGCATAAGAAATAACTTATTAAACTTTCGGTGTATCTGAAGACTAGGCAGGGCACAAGCTTTCCAGACTTATCAAGACGTCCTTCAAAACCCTACATTGAAAAAAATGTCCTTACAAAACAAACCAGACAGTTAGGTGTGCATAAAATGAATGTCTAGGCTCCATGGAACAGTACAGCGTGCTCCCACGACATGATGCGGAAATGCTCAAATATCCCGCGTTAATTATCCAGGAGCAATGCAACAAGGTGAAGGAGTGTGTAATAGGTTTGACGGGGTAGCAACTTGTGTCTATTGGGCTTGATTCCATCCAGGAAAGGGAACAGGCAGAATGCTAAAACACCAAGCCTACGACCTGCCAAATAGGAAATAGCTTCTCCTGGACATTTCCCAGAGGTTCCCTTTGTCACAACGTCGCTTTTTTAATTAACATGTACAACCTTCTGACCTGGGACAGTCGTGATAAAGTACCTACCAAACGTATAATGACTGATGGGGATTTTTTAATGAGCTGTTTTGGACAGAACAACAAATACACTTCCGGCATAGCAAACATATATTTCTTAACTGTACTTATGATAATGGATCATCAAAGGACATTACAATTCACATACCTTAATCTCCAATATTTCTGCTTCAACTTCTCTTCTACTTCGTTTACTGTTCATAATATCACCTCCAAGATCCAACACTTTCCTAAATGTTCGGTCTACTTTTGCTAAGTATATTTTTTCCACTGGTGGGAAATCGTGATAGGACTCAATGCATCACTGCTTCACACCTTGACTTGACTTGTGTTGGGCCTGGACATTTATAGCATATATAGTGGGTGATATGGAAATCTGGACAAAAGAGGGACAATGGTCTGAACAAATGATAACCATTTGAGTTTATGCCTACTGCTTTCAGCAAGTCACTTGAAGCCCATGTTATGCTAGTAACTTTGCAAGCTCTTATGAACTAATAACATTTTTAAAAGATTAGCAAGATTGCTGAAGTTCTTCGGACCTCCAAGTTGAGTCACCGTCTATCAACCATTAGGTGCATGGCGTGAGGCACTCAATAGCTTCCTCACTTACTGTGGAGATGTTGTAGAGGAAGTGGTGCCATAGTGGAGGAGAGAGGTGGCAACATAACATTTCAAGAGGCTCTCTGCAGACCGGGTCTACCTGCTGAGAAGTGCAATGGTGCACAACGGAGTGCACCAGAGGTGGCACTCTGCTTAAGCACCACCCAGTGGATGATTGGGAAGATGCAGATGGGGAAGCTCAGGAAGATGAGAAACCCAGGATCTGCAGAAACTCAAGGAACAGAGCTCAATTGTATTGCCTGAACCTCTGTCTCCCAATAAGCTACTGAGTCAAGATTGGCTGGAGGAGGTTGAGCCACAGTGGACACAATTATCAACCAACCAGGGACACCCTCCCTGCAGAAGGTTCCCCACCGAGCATCTCTACAGGACTTGGTATTTCACTGAACGTTTTGTATTTTTGAAACATGGCAGAGAAAAAGAGAAGGATAGTGTAGGAAAGTACCATCTTGCCTGGCATGTTACCCCCATTTTTCACTGTATATATGTTGTTTTAGTTGTATGTGTCACTGGGACCCTGGTAACCCAGGGCCCCAGTGCTCATAAGTGTGCCTGTATGTGTTACCTGTGTAGTGACTAACTGTCTCACTGAGGCTCTGCTAATCAGAACCTCAGTGGTTATGCTCTCTCATTTCTTTCCAAATTGTCACTGACAGGCTAGTGACCATTTTTACCAATTTACATTGGCTTACTGGAACACCCTTATAATCCCCTAGTATATGGTACTGAGGTACCCAGGGTATTGGGGTTCCAGGAGATCCCTATGGGCTGCAGCATTTCTTTTGCCACCCATAGGGAGCTCTGACAATTCTTACACAGGCCTGCCACTGCAGCCTGAGTGAAATAACGTCCACGTTATTTCACAGCCATTTTACACTGCACTTAAGTAACTTATAAGTCACCTATATGTCTAACCTTTACCTGGTAAAGGTTAGGTGCAAAGTTACTTAGTGTGAGGGCACCCTGGCACTAGCCAAGGTGCCCCCACATTGTTCAGAGCCAATTCACTGAACTTTGTGAGTGCGGGGACACCATTACACGCGTGCACTACATATAGGTCACTACCTATATGTAGCTTCACCATGGTAACTCCGAATATGGCCATGTAACATGTCTATGATCATGGAATTGCCCCCTCTATGCCATCCTGGCATTGTTGGTACAATTCCATGATCCCAGTGGTCTGTAGCACAGACCCTGGTACTGCCAGACTGCCCTTCCTGGGGTTTCTCTGCAGCTGCTGCTGCTGCCAACCCCTCAGACAGGCATCTGCCCTCCTGGGGTCCAGCCAGGCCTGGCCCAGGATGGCAGAACAAAGAACTTCCTCTGAGAGAGGGTGTGACACCCTCTCCCTTTGGAAAATGGTGTGAAGGCAGGGAAGGAGTAGCCTCCCCCAGCCTCTGGAAATGCTTTGTTGGGCACAGAGGTGCCCAATTCTGCATAAGCCAGTCTACACCGGTTCAGGGACCCCTTAGCCCCTGCTCTGGCGCGAAACTGGACAAAGGAAAGGGGAGTGACCACTCCCCTGACCTGCACCTCCCCTGGGAGGTGTCCAGAGCTCCTCCAGTGTGCTCCAGACCTCTGCCATCTTGGAAACAGAGGTGCTGCTGGCACACTGGACTGCTCTGAGTGGCCAGTGCCACCAGGTGACGTCAGAGACTCCTTGTGATAGGCTCCTTCAGGTGTTAGTAGCCTTTCCTCTCTCCTAGGTAGCCAAACCCTCTTTTCTGGCTATTTAGGGTCTCTGTCTCTGGGGAAACTTTAGATAACGAATGCATGAGCTCAGCCGAGTTCCTCTGCATCTCCCTCTTCACCTTCTGATAAGAAATCGACCGCTGACCGCGCTGGAAGCCTGCAAACCTGCAACATAGTAGCAAAGACGACTACTGCAACTCTGTAACGCTGATCCTGCCGCCTTCTCGACTGTTTTCCTGCTTGTGCATGCTGTGGGGGTAGCCTGCCTCCTCTCTGCACCAGAAGCTCCGAAGAAATCTCCCGTGGGTCGACGGAATCTTCCCCCTGCAACCGCAGGCACCAAAAAGCTGCATCTCCGGTCCCTTGGGTCTCCTCTCAGCACGACGAGCGAGGTCCCTCGAATCCAGCGACACCGTCCAAGTGACCCCCACAGTCCAGTGACTCTTCAGCCCAAGTTTGGTGGAGGTAAGTCCTTGCCTCACCTCGCTGGGCTGCATTGCTGGGAACCGCGACTTTGCAAGCTTCTCCGGCCCCTGTGCACTTCCGGCGGAAATCCTTCGTGCACAGCCAAGCCTGGGTCCACGGCACTCTAACCTGCATTGCACGACTTTCTAAGTTGGTCTCCGGCGACGTGGGACTCCTTTGTGCAACTTCGGCGAGCACCGTTTCACGCATCCTCGTAGTGCCTGTTTCTGGCACTTCTCCGGGTGCTACCTGCTTCAGTGAGGGCTCCTTGTCTTGCTCGACGTCCCCTCTCTCTGCAGGTCCAATTTGCGACCTCCTGGTCCCTCCTGGGCCCCAGCAGCGTCCAAAAACGCCAAACGCACGATTTGCGTGTAGCAAGGCTTGTTGGCGTCCATCCGGCGGGAAAACACTTCTGCACGACTCTCCAAGGCGTGGGGGATCCATCCTCCAAAGGGGAAGTCTCTAGCCCTTGTCGTTCCTGCAGTATTCACAGTTCTTCAGCCTAGTAAGAGCTTCTTTGCACCAACCGCTGGCATTTCTTGGGCATCTGCCCATCTCCGAGCTGCTTGTGACTTTTGGACTTGGTCCCCTTGTTCCACAGGTACCTTCAGACAGGAATCCATCGTTGTTGCATTGCTGATTTGTGTTTTCCTTGCATTCTCCCTCTAACACGACTATTTTGTCCTTAGGGGAACTTTAGTGCACTTTGCACTCACTTTTCAGGGTCTTGGGGAGGGTTATTTTTCTAACTCTCACTATTGTCTAATAGTCCCAGCGACCCTCTACAAGGTCACATAGGTTTGGGGTCCATTCGTGGTTCGCATTCCACTTCTGGAGTATATGGTTTGTGTTGCCCCTATCCCTATGTTTCCCCATTGCATCCTATTGTAACTATACATTGTTTGCACTGTTTTCTAAGACTATACTGCATATTTTTGCTATTGTGTATATATATCTTGTGTATATTTCCTATCCTCTCACTGAGGGTACACTCTAAGATACTTTGGCATATTGTCATAAAAATAAAGTACCTTTATTTTTAGTATAACTGTGTATTGTGTTTTCTTATGATATTGTGCATATGACACTAAGTGGTACTGTAGTAGCTTCACACGTCTCCTAGTTCAGCCTGAGCTGCTTTGCTAAGCTACCATTATCTATCAGCCTAAGCTGCTAGACACCCTATACACTAATAAGGGATAACTGGGCCTGGTGCAAGGTGCAAGTACCCCTTGGTACTCACTACAAGCCAGTCCAGCCTCCTACATTGGTGGCAGCGGTGGGATAAGTGCTTGAGACTACTTACCACTCTTGTCATTGTACTTTTCATAAGAGAAAAATATACAAAACAAGGTCAGTGTATATACACATAGCCAAAAAGTTTTGCATTTCCTCTTTTCACTCTTTTCTAAGTGCTGAAAAGTACTTCTAAACTTTCAAAAAGTTCTTAAAAAGTTTAAAAAGTTTTTTCTGTCTTTCCAAAAAGTTCTGAAAACTTTTTTCTCTTTGTCTATCACTTTAACTCTCTCTAAAAAATGTCTGGCACAGGCCAAAAAGTTGAACTGTCCAAACTTGCATATGATCACCTTAGCTGGAAAGGAGCAAGGAGTCTCTGCATAGAGAGAGGTTTGAGTGTAGGGAAGAATCCTTCTTTAGAACTGTTAATTAATATGCTTAGAGTACAGGATAAGGCCATAAGTGCCCAATCTGTAGAAAAAGTAGCTAATGGTTCTCAATCTGATCCAGGGACTCCCCCAGGAAAAGGTTCAGGAAAGAAACTTCTCAGCCTGCCCATTACTAGACAGTCTAGCATAGTTGGTACAGAGGTTGAATCACATCATACTGATGATGTGCTCTCACATTATACTGGTAGCCAAGCTGTTAGGGTGCCCTCTGTAAGGGACAGGTCTCCTTCTGTTCATTCCCATCATACCTCTGTATCTAGAAATGTCCCTCCCACCCACCCTGATGACAGATTGTTGGAAAGGGAGCTCAATAGATTGAGAGTGGAGCAAACCAGACTGAAGCTCAAGAAGCAACAGCTGGATTTGGATAGACAATCTTTAGAAATAGAGAGGGAAAGACAGAAAATGGGTTTAGATACCCATGGTGGCAGCAGCAGTATTCCCCATAGTCATCCTGCAAAAGAGCATGATTCCAGGAATCTGCATAAGATAGTTCCCCCTTACAAGGAGGGGGATGACATTAACATGTGGTTTGCTGCACTTGAGAGGGCCTGTGCTGTACAGGATGTCCCTCAAAGGCAGTGGGCTGCTATCCTATGGCTATCATTTACTGGAAAAGGTAGGGATAGGCTCCTTACTGTAAAAGAAAATGATGCTAACAATTTCCAAGTTCTTAAGAATGCACTCCTGGATGGTTATGGCTTAACCACTGAACAGTACAGGATCAAGTTCAGAGATACCAAAAAGGAGTCTTCACAAGACTGGGTTGATTTCATTGACCAGGCAGTGAAGGCCTTGGAGGGGTGGTTACATGGCAGTAAAGTTACTGATTATGACAGCCTGTATAACTTAATCCTGAGAGAGCATATTCTTAATAATTGTGTGTCTGATTTGTTGCACCAGTACTTGGTGGACTCTGATCTGACCTCTCCCCAAGAATTGGGAAAGAAGGCAGACAAATGGGTCAGAACAAGAGTGAACAGAAAAGTTCATACAGGGGGTGACAAAGATGGCAACAAAAAGAAGGATGGTAAGTCTTCTGACAAAGGTGGGGACAAATCTAAAAATGAGTCTTCATCAGGCCCACAAAAACACTCTGGTGGGGGTGGTGGGCCCAAACCTTCCTCTAATCAGAACAAGGAAAGGAAACCATGGTGCTATTTATGTAAGATAAAAGGCCATTGGACAACAGATCCCAGTTGTCCAAAGAAAGGCACCACAGCTCCTACCACTACAACCCCTACTGCTACACCTAGTGTCCCTACTAATAGCAGTGGTGGTGGGAGCAAGCCTACTAATAGCCAATCCAAGGGAGTAGCTGGGCTCACTTTTGGTAATTTAGTTGGGGTTGGTCTGATTAGGGAGACCACAGAGGCTACTTTAGTCTCTGAAGGGACTATTGACTTAGCCACTTTGGTTGCTTGCCCCCATAACTTGGAGAAGTACAAGCAACTAACCCTAATAAATGGTGTTGAGGTCCAGGCCTACAGGGACACAGGTGCCAGTGTCACAATGGTGATTGAGAAACTGGTGCACCCTGAACAACACATACTTGGACACCAGTACCAAGTAACCGATGCTCACAACATAACACAAAGCCACCCCATGGCTGTTGTAAATCTCAACTGGGGGGGGGTATCTGGTCCAAAGAAAGTTGTGGTAGCTTCAGATTTACCTGTAGACTGTCTATTAGGGAACGATTTGGAGACATCAGCTTGGTCAGATGTGGAGTTGGAGGCCCATGCAGCAATGCTGGGCATCCCAGGGCATATTTTTGCTTTGACAAGGGCTCAGGCCAAAAAGCAAAAAGGACAGGGAAGCTTGGATCCTGGAACAATGGACCAAGTGCTCCCTAAAGCTAGGGCTAGTAGAAGCAAACCACTTCCTACTATCCCTCCCTCTACAGTGGATTATAATTCTGAGGAAGAAGAATTCCCTCCCTGTGCAGAACCTACACCAGAGGAGCTGGAAGCAGACACTGCTGAGCTTTTGGGTGAAGGGGGGCCTGCCAGAGAGGAGCTGAGTGTGGCACAGCAAACCTGTCCCACATTAGAGGGTCTCAGACAGCAAGCTGTCAAACAGGCTAATGGGGATGTCAGTGACTCACACAGAGTTTACTGGGAGGACAACCTCTTGTACACTGAGCAAAGGGATCCTAAACCTGGAGCTGCCAGGAGATTAGTGATTCCTCAGGAGTACAGAAAGTTCCTCCTAACACTGGCACATGACATTCCCTTAGCTGGGCACCTGGGTCAAATGAAAACTTGGGACAGATTGGTACCACTGTTTCATTGGCCTAGGATGTCTGAGGACACAAAAGAATTTTGTAAGTCCTGTGAAACCTGTCAAGCCAGTGGCAAGACAGGTGGCACTCCAAAGGCACCCCTTATCCCACTGCCTGTGGTTGGGGTTCCCTTTGAAAGGGTAGGGGTTGACATAGTTGGCCCCCTTGACCCTCCTACTGCTTCAGGCAATAGGTTTATCTTAGTGGTAGTGGACCATGCCACAAGGTATCCTGAAGCAATTCCTTTAAGGACCACTACAGCTCCTGCAGTGGCAAAGGCCCTCCTGGGAATATTTTCCAGGGTGGGCTTCCCAAAGGAAGTAGTATCAGACAGAGGAAGCAATTTCATGTCTGCATACTTAAAGGCCATGTGGAAGGAGTGTGGTGTAACTTACAAGTTCACAACACCCTATCATCCACAAACAAATGGACTGGTGGAGAGATTTAATAAAACTCTCAAAGGCATGATTATGGGACTCCCTGAAAAACTCCGCAGGAGATGGGATATCCTCCTACCATGCCTCCTTTTTGCCTACAGGGAGGTACCCCAGAAAGGAGTGGGCTTCAGCCCCTTTGAACTTCTTTTTGGACACCCTGTTAGGGGTCCACTCACACTGGTAAAGGAGGGTTGGGAACAACCTTTAAAAGCTCCTAAACAGGATATTGTGGACTATGTACTTGGCCTCAGATCAAGGATGGCTGAGTACATGAAAAAGGCCAGTAAAAACCTTCAGGCCAGCCAAGAGCTCCAGAAGCAATGGCATGATCAGAAGGCTGTTTTGGTTCAGTACCAACCAGGGCAGAAAGTGTGGGTCTTGGAGCCTGTGGCCCCAAGAGCACTCCAAGATAAATGGAGTGGTCCACACACAATTGTTGAAAAGAAGGGTGAAGTCACCTACTTGGTTGACTTAGGCACTGCCAGGAGTCCCCTTAGGGTGCTCCATGTCAACCGCCTGAAACCCTACTATGACAGGGCTGATCTCACCCTGCTCATGGCAACAGATGAGGGACAGGAAGAAGACAGTGATCCTCTACCTGATCTCTTCTCTTCCACAGAACAAGATGCTCTTGTGGAAGGGGTAGCTTTGGCAGATTGTCTTACTGCTGAGCAGAAAGATAATTGCATAAATCTCCTAGGACAATTTTCAGAACTCTTCTCCATTGTGCCAGGCACCACTTCTTGGTGTGAGCACACTATAGATACTGGAGACAGTTTACCTGTCAAAAGTAAGATCTATAGGCAGCCTGACCATGTCAGGGACTGCATAAAGCAAGAAGTTCAGAAGATGTTGGAACTAGGAGTGGTTGAGCACTCTGACAGTCCATGGGCTTCTCCTGTGGTACTGGTACCAAAACCCAATTCTAAAGATGGAAAGAAGGAAATGAGGTTTTGTGTAGACTATAGAGGTCTCAACTTGGTAACCAAAACAGATGCTCACCCTATACCCAGGGCAGATGAGCTAATAGATACACTGGCATCTGCCAAGTATCTAAGCACTTTTGATTTGACTGCAGGGTATTGGCAGATCAAAATGTCAGAAGATGCTAAACCTAAGACTGCATTTTCTACCATTGGAGGACATTACCAGTTTACTGTAATGCCTTTTGGTTTGAAAAATGCACCTGCCACTTTTCAGAGGTTGGTGAACACAGTCCTGCAAGGGCTGGAAGCTTTCAGTGCAGCATATTTGGATGATATAGCTGTCTTTAGCTCCAGCTGGGATGATCACCTGGTCCACCTTTGGAAAGTTTTGGAGGCCCTGCAAAAGGCAGGCCTCACTATCAAGGCTTCAAAGTGCCAGATAGGGCAGGGTAAGGTGGTTTATCTGGGACACCTTGTTGGTGGGGAACAGATTGCACCACTGCAGGGGAAAATCCAAACTATTATTGATTGGATTCCCCCTACCACTCAGACTCAGGTGAGAGCCTTCCTAGGCCTCACTGGGTATTACAGGAGGTTCATTAAGAACTATGGCTCCATTGCAGCCCCTCTTAATGACCTCACATCCAAGAAAATGCCTAAAAAGGTATTATGGACAGCAAACTGTCAGAAAGCTTTTGAGGAGCTGAAGCAGGCCATGTGCTCTGCACCTGTCCTGAAAAGCCCTTGTTACTCTAAAAAATTCTATGTCCAAACTGATGCATCTGAATTAGGAGTAGGGGCAGTCCTATCACAACTTAATTCTGAGGGCCAGGATCAACCTGTTGCTTTTATTAGTAGAAGGTTGACCCCTAGAGAAAAGCGTTGGTCTGCCATTGAGAGGGAGGCCTTTGCTGTGGTCTGGGCTCTGAAGAAGTTGAGGCCATACCTGTTTGGCACTCACTTCATTGTTCAGACAGACCACAAACCTCTACTTTGGCTAAAACAAATGAAAGGTGAAAATCCTAAATTGTTGAGGTGGTCCATATCCCTACAGGGAATGGACTATACAGTGGAACATAGACCTGGGAGTAGCCACTCCAATGCAGATGGACTCTCCAGATATTTCCACTTAGACAATGAAGACTCATCAGGTAATGGCTAGTCTTATTGTCCTTCGTTTGGGGGGGGGTTGTGTAGGAAAGTACCATCTTGCCTGGCATGTTACCCCCATTTTTCACTGTATATATGTTGTTTTAGTTGTATGTGTCACTGGGACCCTGGTAACCCAGGGCCCCAGTGCTCATAAGTGTGCCTGTATGTGTTACCTGTGTAGTGACTAACTGTCTCACTGAGGCTCTGCTAATCAGAACCTCAGTGGTTATGCTCTCTCATTTCTTTCCAAATTGTCACTGACAGGCTAGTGACCATTTTTACCAATTTACATTGGCTTACTGGAACACCCTTATAATCCCCTAGTATATGGTACTGAGGTACCCAGGGTATTGGGGTTCCAGGAGATCCCTATGGGCTGCAGCATTTCTTTTGCCACCCATAGGGAGCTCTGACAATTCTTACACAGGCCTGCCACTGCAGCCTGAGTGAAATAACGTCCACGTTATTTCACAGCCATTTTACACTGCACTTAAGTAACTTATAAGTCACCTATATGTCTAACCTTTACCTGGTAAAGGTTAGGTGCAAAGTTACTTAGTGTGAGGGCACCCTGGCACTAGCCAAGGTGCCCCCACATTGTTCAGAGCCAATTCACTGAACTTTGTGAGTGCGGGGACACCATTACACGCGTGCACTACATATAGGTCACTACCTATATGTAGCTTCACCATGGTAACTCCGAATATGGCCATGTAACATGTCTATGATCATGGAATTGCCCCCTCTATGCCATCCTGGCATTGTTGGTACAATTCCATGATCCCAGTGGTCTGTAGCACAGACCCTGGTACTGCCAGACTGCCCTTCCTGGGGTTTCTCTGCAGCTGCTGCTGCTGCCAACCCCTCAGACAGGCATCTGCCCTCCTGGGGTCCAGCCAGGCCTGGCCCAGGATGGCAGAACAAAGAACTTCCTCTGAGAGAGGGTGTGACACCCTCTCCCTTTGGAAAATGGTGTGAAGGCAGGGAAGGAGTAGCCTCCCCCAGCCTCTGGAAATGCTTTGTTGGGCACAGAGGTGCCCAATTCTGCATAAGCCAGTCTACACCGGTTCAGGGACCCCTTAGCCCCTGCTCTGGCGCGAAACTGGACAAAGGAAAGGGGAGTGACCACTCCCCTGACCTGCACCTCCCCTGGGAGGTGTCCAGAGCTCCTCCAGTGTGCTCCAGACCTCTGCCATCTTGGAAACAGAGGTGCTGCTGGCACACTGGACTGCTCTGAGTGGCCAGTGCCACCAGGTGACGTCAGAGACTCCTTGTGATAGGCTCCTTCAGGTGTTAGTAGCCTTTCCTCTCTCCTAGGTAGCCAAACCCTCTTTTCTGGCTATTTAGGGTCTCTGTCTCTGGGGAAACTTTAGATAACGAATGCATGAGCTCAGCCGAGTTCCTCTGCATCTCCCTCTTCACCTTCTGATAAGGAATCGACCGCTGACCGCGCTGGAAGCCTGAAAACCTGCAACATAGTAGCAAAGACGACTACTGCAACTCTGTAACGCTGATCCTGCCGCCTTCTCGACTGTTTTCCTGCTTGTGCATGCTGTGGGGGTAGCCTGCCTCCTCTCTGCACCAGAAGCTCCGAAGAAATCTCCCGTGGGTCGACGGAATCTTCCCCCTGCAACCGCAGGCACCAAAAAGCTGCATCTCCGGTCCCTTGGGTCTCCTCTCAGCACGACGAGCGAGGTCCCTCGAATCCAGCGACACCGTCCAAGTGACCCCCACAGTCCAGTGACTCTTCAGCCCAAGTTTGGTGGAGGTAAGTCCTTGCCTCACCTCGCTGGGCTGCATTGCTGGGAACCGCGACTTTGCAAGCTTCTCCGGCCCCTGTGCACTTCCGGCGGAAATCCTTCGTGCACAGCCAAGCCTGGGTCCACGGCACTCTAACCTGCATTGCACGACTTTCTAAGTTGGTCTCCGGCGACGTGGGACTCCTTTGTGCAACTTCGGCGAGCACCGTTTCACGCATCCTCGTAGTGCCTGTTTCTGGCACTTCTCCGGGTGCTACCTGCTTCAGTGAGGGCTCCTTGTCTTGCTCGACGTCCCCTCTCTCTGCAGGTCCAATTTGCGACCTCCTGGTCCCTCCTGGGCCCCAGCAGCGTCCAAAAACGCCAAACGCACGATTTGCGTGTAGCAAGGCTTGTTGGCGTCCATCCGGCGGGAAAACACTTCTGCACGACTCTCCAAGGCGTGGGGGATCCATCCTCCAAAGGGGAAGTCTCTAGCCCTTGTCGTTCCTGCAGTATTCACAGTTCTTCAGCCTAGTAAGAGCTTCTTTGCACCAACCGCTGGCATTTCTTGGGCATCTGCCCATCTCCGAGCTGCTTGTGACTTTTGGACTTGGTCCCCTTGTTCCACAGGTACCTTCAGACAGGAATCCATCGTTGTTGCATTGCTGATTTGTGTTTTCCTTGCATTCTCCCTCTAACACGACTATTTTGTCCTTAGGGGAACTTTAGTGCACTTTGCACTCACTTTTCAGGGTCTTGGGGAGGGTTATTTTTCTAACTCTCACTATTGTCTAATAGTCCCAGCGACCCTCTACAAGGTCACATAGGTTTGGGGTCCATTCGTGGTTCGCATTCCACTTCTGGAGTATATGGTTTGTGTTGCCCCTATCCCTATGTTTCCCCATTGCATCCTATTGTAACTATACATTGTTTGCACTGTTTTCTAAGACTATACTGCATATTTTTGCTATTGTGTATATATATCTTGTGTATATTTCCTATCCTCTCACTGAGGGTACACTCTAAGATACTTTGGCATATTGTCATAAAAATAAAGTACCTTTATTTTTAGTATAACTGTGTATTGTGTTTTCTTATGATATTGTGCATATGACACTAAGTGGTACTGTAGTAGCTTCACACGTCTCCTAGTTCAGCCTGAGCTGCTTTGCTAAGCTACCATTATCTATCAGCCTAAGCTGCTAGACACCCTATACACTAATAAGGGATAACTGGGCCTGGTGCAAGGTGCAAGTACCCCTTGGTACTCACTACAAGCCAGTCCAGCCTCCTACAGATAGAAAATTACTTCAATCTTTAGAGGACCGCTACGAAATTCCTAAAGACGGGTTGCTATGGAAGTTCCACCTGAGAGAGAACAACCGTCTGGAGACGAGAAGACCCTCCGTGCTCAATCCAGACCAAGGACAATGGCATGGGTGATAAAATTGCTAATGTTGGTGCAGATGTGCTTAGCGTTGAGAAGTTGTGTACTGTCACAGGGAAAATGTTGATGGATGCGTGTACCATGGAGTCAACCAAAGCCAGGGGCAAAGTGCTGGTAGGATATAAGGCTGAGAATCAAGATGAAAGTACAGGATGTGGGGAACTGCCAGGAAAAGGCTTCCACAGCCATGGTGAATCTGGATGAGAGCTGGCAGTGCTGGAAAATCTGTGGTAACAACAAAACCGTGAATTCTGGGACTCTGGGGGGGGGGTGGTATGTCTGCAGAGACACTTCAGAGGAGGTTAGAACCTGTGTTGGCTTATTTACTTAAAGAACCCTGCTGGTGAAGGGAATGCGATGATCAGGATTTATAGGCTTAGCCCTAACTCCAGAAATCAGAGTGTTGACCATAGTGGCACTGTTATGATAATGGTGGACAGTATAGACTTGAGACTGAATTGTTCAAGAGGAATCAGCCACAAAGAAGTTAAAATTGAGAGAGCAACAAATAATACTCACACATGGCCTGCTCCTGTCCCCACTGGCGATGAAAAAGGACCGGATGTGCGTTAAACATGTCTTGGACATGACAAGGAATAATAATGCTTCAATGGGTTTCCCTTTAAAGTTACGAGTGGATGACAAGAGGAAGAAGAAATACATCCTTTCTAAGGTGGATTCTGCACAGGCATTTCTAGACAGTCTATGCTGTGACTGTAGCTCAACTCTGGTAATGAACTCTGGTAAGTCTCGAAGAGATGAGGGGTCAAGTTTAACTGGTCTCTTGGGCTGTGTAGGCTGGGGGGGTCTTGTCTAAAGAGGGTGGTGTGGGAGTTTTTGGGAGCTAAATTGCAGCTTTTAGGAAACCTTTTTTATATTGTCAACTCCTTTTGGTCTTTCCTACCCTGTTTCGGTTCTCGGACAGCCATGTGGGGATGTAGGCAGGTGTATGCTGTTAGACATGCTGTTTAATCGATTAGTAAGGTAGCTCATTACACTTAAGCCCTTATTACGAGTGGCCCGGAGTGGTACCCGTGAGGAAAATATTGGTCTAGGCACATATATGGTTTGGGGCCTGCTATTTTCCCTAGTATTAGGAAAACACAAGGGTTGGGATCTGATATTTGCGGGTCCATTCTTTAGGAAGTTACTCAAAACCCTCAGATTTAGGTCTGATGTTACCATCTCGAATTAGTGATTCTGGGCCACCAGTTTCCCAAAACCTGAATCCAGGGAACTTGTTAAGGTTACCCTTGCTGTCTTTCAGATCACTGTGGCTACAGATGATCTGCCAACAACTTGTGCAGGTGAAGGAAGCTTTGAGGCCATTCAGTTTGAGAAAACTGTTAAGTTTTTCATGAATGGAATCCACCACGCCTTGTGCCGCCAAGCCTCTTTTGGATAGTACTACACCTTACCCTGATAATGATTTGTAAAATGTCTCCTGTTCCCACTGACCTATCCTGGATACTTAGTATTGTGTGTTTTCTTTTTCTAAATTAGAGGCATGATCTTCTCCCTTCATGTATTTTGGAGCTGGAAGGAGCTTCTCTGCTTTATAGGTAGTGCATTGCTGTGTAATCCATGGCTTCATTAGAGATCAGTATTGCTGGTGTGGGTCTCCTGTGTTGAGAGAGTTTTCCTTTCTTATACAGATTAATCTTGAATCGAGTAAAGACCTCTTTGGATGGATATGTGGCTTTTGGCTTCCTTCAGACCTTTCCTATTCACTTTGTGACAAATGGATTACTTTATGTGTCTGCCAGAACCTAAGATCTGAATTAATCCAATGATCTCAGTATGACTTTTTTGACATTATGTTATTAGAAACCCTCTCCTGGATATGGTCTTTCATTTATTTCACACCACGAAGGAGCTCCACAGTCCAGGATTTACTTTTAAACATTCACTTGCCTTAATTATGAGCTCCAGCAGGAGTGATGAAACTAAGCGCTCCTTTAAGTCTTTTGTCTCTTTCCTTTTCTCCAGGTTCTTGATGAGTGAACAGACCCTCTCTGGCTGGAAGCTAGCTTCGCACAGACGGAAGGTTATCTGTTTCATCTCATGAGTCAGAGCTGCTCCTAGTTGAGACCGTGATGGCCTGGTCCAGTGGACATGGTTTAAATACTTGCTGAAGCAAAAATGGCTGCTGAGGTCTTAGAATCTCAAGTCACCATCGTTCTTAGTTTTTTAACCCTCATAAGTGCTAGTCAGCATTTCTGCTACCAATGGGACCATGGCCATTCTTTTTCAGAAACAATGTTCTTGTTGCCAAAGTTATTATTTGTACAAAACCTGACCCAAAATATTTAAGGCGTGGGAATTTCTCCCTTTACGTTCAGGACACTATTTATTCAAATTGTTGCAAGAAATGCTTGGGGTTACCCAAAAGGAAAGGAATGGTAAACAGCCTTTGGTTACATATTTTCTGTGGCTTATACTTTAAACTCGTGGTGACAATCAGTGTTTCTAGTCATTGTTCTGTTTACCATTCTCACAAACTGTCCCTTAAATTACTAATCTAAATTTACAATGAGAAATTATTTTGGCTACTCCAGAAAGTCTGGAGCTTTGAGAGGACATGCACTTCCCTCTGGTTTAGCTTATGTTTGGTACTGGCTAATGATGTTGACTTCCCGGGATGCCTACTATCCCATCGTTCGTCCCACTCCCCTAACTCTTTGCATTCCTCCCCCCCCCCCCCCCCCCGACCCCTCTTCCCCACACACACACATAGTGATCCCTTAGGGACTATACCTAGTGCTGGTGGCGATGCTGTACTTTGGTACTCTCAGGAGGCTTCATGTTTTCGGCAGCCTGTAATGATTTTAGAGGTATTCGGGCATTTAAACATAGGTAAGTATTTAGCTATTTAATGTTTCTATGGATTACCGGCAAACCAATGCCATTTTTTTAGTGTTCGAGATTTGTAATCTCTAGTGAATCTGCAACGCTGTTGGTGCTTCTGTATCCTGAATGCTCTGCAAAGATTCCATTAGTTTTTAGTAAATACTCAAATGCCATGCGTTCTGGTTATTCTAATAATGATTGTATGAGCGTAAACGATTTTTAATATTTAACTTTAGTCTCAATCTTCACCCATACCCAGTCTGTGATTTGGACCACGTCTAGCTACCTCTAGGTGCCGCTAGTTTATTGGTTTCGAGTCACTCACCCTTCCGTTTGCACCTCCCCAGGTGCATCAGGTGACTTTCACTGCTTCGTTGTTTATTGTAAAGTACCGGAAGCACAACTTGGGCGAGTCAGACTCCAACTTCAGGGGCTTGCATATCAGCGTTCAAGGAATCCAGGGACCTGTGACGTGAAAAACTCAGAAACAAAGGCAAAAGACTGGCAGGCAGGAAAGAAACCCGAAGGCCTGAGTTTTCACGAGCGGAGCTCAAGAAGCGCTTTACAGCGCCAACTAGTTTTGCCACCGAATTACCGGGGGTAAAAAAAAAACAAATTTCTTGTTTTTCAGAACATTGGGAGTGTTTCAGCTGGCAATATAGTATTTCTGAAAATCCTTGCACGAGGCTGCAAAAGGCACTGAGTTCCAGAAAAGAATACGTAAGCAAAATCACGCACACCCTGTGCTGGAACAGAGTCTGCTCTCAGCCAGAAATTATTGCATTAGGGGAAGCCAGAGGGAATATTGGGAGAGGCGTAACTTGGGTCTTTGCGACGCACCAACCCTTCGGGGGGACCCTCAGCGTAAAAACCAATGAATATGAATGTGATATGGGAAATTCAGGGGCCTCTCGTCGCATTCGGTTTTAGGGGAGGCATTATTTCGAGCTGCGCCCCTGAGGAAAGGAGGGGTATACCTAGGGCCATACAGGCAGTTTTTAGCGCGCGAAAGCGTTCGGGCTGCTCTTCTACCGCACAAGTCCGGGGTAAAAAGGATTGGGGTGTAGGAGTATTTTTATAGCTTGAACCAGGGGAATATGTTGCAGAATGATAAGAAGGCTTCCATTCCACAAGGCAGGACAAGCGTCACCCCACAGTCAATTAGAAGGGTAGGACGGACTTCACAAACTTTGGGTGTCGTGACCTCCAAGGTTCTCGGCTGAAATCCGAATGTTGCGACAACTCAATGACGTTAAATACATTGTAAGATATTTATTAAGCTATCTGGCACCGGCTGTGCGAGATTCTTTTCCTCCCTCTTGTGATCTCACTCACTCCAGACTTCCCTGCCTCCCGATGACAAGAGGCTTCACGGCGAACAATATTACCAGAAGGCCCTGCCTCTGCACAGCGTTTTTGCTCTTCAATTTCACAAAATAACACAATGCGGTTTTGTGGTCAGGACTCTGTATCCCTTTAGCAACTCAACAGAGAGCCAAAGTGTTATTTTACTTCAAACCGGACGTTTATTTTCTGGGAAACGATAAAGCGGCCTCTATGGAGTAAGTGTCATGCTTGGTGTTCGGAGCACACGCCCTCGTTTTCGCTTAGTCAAACATTTTTGGGGTGGAGTTTGCAGCGGCTTCCAGGGAAAATCTCTTAAATCGAATCATACGTGCAGTACGAGGCGTTTTACATAACAGTATGCGCGAGATTAGCGGTTTTTACAGCATCATTTTGAAACAGTGACTGCAAACCTCTTACAAAGCAGCGCGCTGGAAGGAAACACGATGTTAATAGAGAGCCCCTGAACTCGGTCACACATTTTAAACAACTTTCCTAACAAAAGGCTGGGTTCCAGCACATGCAGCTAACATGTGACTGAAGGGCCTGAAATCCATCCAGAGACTTCCTACAACAGAACTGAAATCCCTGCGGTGGGGATGACCTATTGTTAATAGCTTTATTCACTTGAGCATTCTAGTACTTCTCAATTGATTGGGAATGTCACAGAAAACAAGTTAATGCTGTTCCCAAATAAATCTCAATGAGAAAACTTGCTGTGCGCGAACCTACTTTGTACCACAAGAACGAGGCAAAAATGAATACGTCACTATCGATATAACTAGACTATAGTGCTTATTAACATAAAAGGAAATACCATACAAATTCGAAACAATTCACCTTACTCAGCTACTAAAAGTGAAACTAGAGGACAGTATTTGTAAAATAAAAATAATGGCATTTCTTATCAAAATGTCCTGCGGCTATAAAAAAAATAAAAAAAAACCTGCTTCATCTTATTTATGGAAAATCTACCTTACATTATAAAATGCGATAATCGCATGTCATTTGCACCTTTCTGCCAATCTCTGGCTGGTCACTTCAACTTGGTTATTTAGTACTTATTTTAAAAGTTTTTATTCTACTTGTACTTTGCTCTTTTAGGCTGCTTGATGCCTTTGGTACCAGTCTGATTAGCATTTTGAAATATGTGGAAATACTTATGCACGCAATGTTCAACCGGACATCAAAGTGAACTAACACTAGCAGTGCTTGAGAATAGCTGTGGCCCAGTTCATCCATCAATCTCAGTGGAAAAAATATCTGTTTTTAGGTCGAGCATTGCAGCGCGCATGCACTGCTTTTCTGACGTGTTGGTGTGTATCTGGGCTTTTAACAACGCCCACCTCACGCCCATCACTACCACTCGTTCGTGGGCTTGCCCTTCAAAAATCCTTTGATTACATTGGTAAATGGTTTAACTTTGTCCCTCCTTGGGGAGGTTTTGTTACCGCCTTGGCCATCGTCCCTGTTACATGGCTAATTGAACTTTTGCCTATAAGTTTAACTACGAGCGAACTTCTTTTCCATTTGTGTATCTCTTCACTCTGATGCTCATGGCAGCCGTGGCGCTGTGAATCGGCTCCCGTATGTGAAAGTGTTTAACTTTCAATTTTCAATTTATGTGGCAGGAAAAGTCGAGTTAGGAGTTTATAACGCTAATAGCTCTAACTCGAGCAGATGCGAGACCCATTGCATTGCAAATGCTTGTTTAACTCTGTAGGCAGACGGTTAAATCGCCATACTCGGTCAGGCAAAATGGAGAAAGTGCTACGTTCTTGCTAGCCACAAGGGTGGCTAGTCTTTCAGTCGCTGCAGTAATTGTTTAGAGAAAGCGCGACTGAGCAAACTGACACAGATGGAAGTCAAAGAAGAACATCATGCAAGGCTGCAAATGGACCAATGCATCATATGTTCACAGCAAATACTGCCTAAAAGTTTCATTAAAAATGGCTTTGTGTTAAAATGTCCTTTACTTAATGTACCCATTCGGTCACATTTTACTCAGAACATGAATGCCAGATTAACGAAGCCTGATTATTTCTACCAATGCAAGTTTAGATCATTTCGAAGCCATGAGACATAAAGGGCTGATGGACGTTTTAAGAGTTAAAGATTTGTACATAGGTTATAATGCCAGAAGCCACTGCCAGCTATCATCAGCAAACAAATTCACCTCATGGGCCCCATATGCTGATACCATTCTTAACACACAACTGCATGAATGTTCATGACCATAGATTAAAAGCTTTACCCTAATCCTCTTTGGTTGCTGAAGACTCCAATACTGTTTGTTTGGTTTTAATACCTATTTTTGTTTTGATATACATTACTCTAACCCTCGTATGGTTTATAGACCAGAGATGTGTATAAGATACCAGCTTGGCATGGGTAAAAATCAGTTCACTGTATCCACTGGTTTTACTTAGTCTGAGTACAGATCTTGACATTAGTCTGTTGACTGAGAGCATTCGTGCCCAGGAATTTTCTCTTTTCTTCGGTGTGAAAGTATGTGTGGTTTCTGATTTCAGTGGGAGTACCTGCTAGTGTCAGAGCAGGGGTCCTCTGTGACACTGAAGAATGGTGGGCTGGTTTTGGATGAAGAAAAGAGTGTGACGGTAGAGATCTAGAGTGAGAATGTGTGCTTCCAGCTTGCCATCACTATGGATGTTTAGAAGAAAAGAGATGTCAGGGGTGTGGAATTCCTATAGCCCGACACCCAGGACATATTGTTTGAGGTCAAGGAGAACAAGTTTTCATGTTTATTTTGTCCTTGGGACAAGTAGGCCCAACCCCCTGCAGCACAAACCCTTTGGCTGCCTGTTTAAAGTACCACATTATGAAGCAAGAAAGGGAATTGTTTGCAGTTGAGGTAATATTGTTGTCCATATGTTAATGCTGTTCAAACTTATATTTATGGTTCATTACTGTAAAGCTTTTATTATTAGGATGAGCACTCAAAATAAATGTTGTAAGCTCAGACTGCACTACTGATTGTGGTTCCAGTAAAAAAAAAAAAATATACACACCTTTGCAAAGTCTAACAATATGAGGGAGGCTATGTATAAAGCTCCTAAAATGCTCTCTGACTAGATGCAAATATTTGGATAAGTTTGAAAGCATAAATGATGATTCTTTGCTTTCAAAATACAATATACACAAAAAAATCCAACTAGAAAAACATGTTTTGTTAATTTGCTGTGAAAATTTAGGTACCATTTCTTTGAAGTATTTTAGTAAAATGTTGATGCATGCTAGTATTTAAAAAAAAATATACATAATGGAAAATCAGTGTAACCAGCTTTAACAACATTATGGGAAACATAAAAAACAAATATTGGCAAAGCTAATAGACCTAACATTGGTTGTCAGTCTTTTGGTTTTGTGAATGCATGTCTGGTTTTAACATGGCTTTTGCAAAACTTTATTGTTGCTGGAGCTGCCAGGCCCTCACCATTATAACATGCATAGGCAAAGCAAGAATGTTTTTTGGTCTCAAAAAGCACACATTGCCACAGTAGTTCCTGGCACTAAACAAAACCACTCTGTGTCAACACGCTCCGTGTGAAAGAGCAGATTGCTATCATTCACAATGAAGCCAGCCAACAGACTGATAGCAAGAGATAGAATTTAAATAAAAACAAAAGGTCTTGGTTAAAGCCAGACCTAATTAGGTGATGAATTCTTAAAGAATGTCTCAAAAATGCACCCAGGGTAGATGTCTTTAAATTAGTGCAGATTTACGTATTTAATGAATTCACAAGAATTTACACAAATAGACCACAGAACTGTACTTCTTGAAAATAGTTGTGAACTGTACTTTAGCACAAGCATATATGCATGTGTAGATTTGCTCATGCGAAAATCTGTTGAGCATTTAAAAGTTCACTTTCCCTCCAAACACTTTTTTCCCGAAGCTGGGAAGAAGTTTTACTTCTGCTTTTGTCAGAAGTAAATTTCCAACCTTTCTCAGTAAGGGAAAACACTATTGAAGAGCTGGTGAAAACCCTTAAAACATGCATGTTAGTAGGTTTGCACAGATTCAAAAGGGAATTCCAACCCTAGAACTATTGCTACCTCCAGCCCCAGCATATAGTATGTAGATCTGCGGAAGATTAGCCAAATAAGGAAATTGTTAGTATTCAAGTCCTACTATAGTATTAGCCCTGGCGTAATCAAAGAGGCTACCATCAGAGCTCTAATATAATGAAATTGCTGCCATAATTTTTCGCTACACTACATGGCACCATAGGGACAAGTAGATTTTTTTTTTACAGGACAAGTAGATTTATGAAGCAACTTGTCACATGGACAAGTAGATATTTTATCAAATTCCACACGCTTGGATGTATTTCTGCAGTCTTTTTGAGGATGTCTTTGTAAAAATTACTCCAAAGGGCAGCTCTTATTTTCAGAGTGTTATCTGGAGTCATTCTCAGGTTTACCCTATGAGTGATGTCGCTGATCACAATGACATAGTTTGCCTAAGTTGAGGTGAACTCCCCACATCCGCAAATGGCTATAGGTTGAAAGATGATCACATCTTACAGTACTGCTTGCACTGACTCCAGGGGCTGAAGTATTATTGCCGACTATTCAGCTACCATAGCATACAGTTAACATGTAATTGTGGATTGAAAAAGTAAAGGTATACATTTAGTTTAAAAAAAAAGAAATAAAAAAAAAGAAATAGTATTGAGTCTAGTGCTCGTAGCTTGTTTTAGCACGGAAACTCTTCTATCACAAATCCTAAGGTAGGGAGAACAAGGCCAAATCTTAGAGCTATGGGACACTACTTTATATAGTTGGGTTACCAAATGTATCATTAAATGGAAATGCTATACACCCAACTTTGAAGCTGTCACTGTTTCACTTACTGACAGCAATGTAATTCATTGTTGAAGTGGTGACAATGTCTTTACCAGTCATTAATGATTTACTGCGTTATTCATTATACAGGCCTCAGAAAATCATAAAAATGTTACTAGACCTGCAGGTTAAGTTACTTGAACAATCTACTCAACCTAACTGAAATGTACTTGACCTGTAAGCTAGTCTCTAATTGGGCAATCGTAGGCAAATATTTTATTTTACAGAGCCGCCTTTTTCTTCATTCTCACATGAGTGCACCTTTTGATCTGTGAATTCAGCATTTCTGTTGTACAAAAACCTCTTTTTCTTTGATTAAATAGACTAAACCTTTGCTTCATGTACAGTAAGAATCTAGCCAACGTATAGGGTACACATGATCCCTAACTTGCCTCTCGGTTTACTGGCATTGCCTTCAATGCAAGGGCAGGAGTGTTTCTCAGTTCATGTTTAAACACTCACTTTCAATAAATATATTACTAAAACATGATGTGGTACCACACTGTCATTTACAGACAGTAAATTTCCCAGTGAAATGGCCAAAAACGTTCTCATGAACATGCAGCTTTACTGATAAACCTATATAGTGTATAAAAATAATCTGTGGCAACATTCAGAAAACATTTATAATTTGAGCATCACCAACTGAAGTGTTCTGATTTGTTTTTATCCTATCAAAATATTTTTTTTCATTTCACAGAAGTACAAAAAATGGGCTTTCACAACGAATGAAATATATTTTGAAATGTTTGCACAGTTGACTTATTAATTTAAATGTTGTGTGTTAGGAAAAATCTGGCACCCTCCAGCCTCTCATTTCACACTCTTCAGTTCACGTTAGAAAATCCTTGAACTATGCCTTTAGAGAAGTCAACTGACTTCTGACTTCTTTATCTAAACACAGAGCAAATTAGACAAGATATAAAGAAGATGTAAAGGAATATTTTGGGTCATTTTTTCTGTATCAACTTGCCAGAACGGGCGAGTAGGTTCTAAATTTAGCTCCATCTGATGAAATCTGACTCGCCATAGCAAGTGGGTAAGCAGATTTTTCGAGGACTGTTATACAAAGAGAAAGCAATATATATTTATTATTTGTCATTCAGAAATAGGTTTGGCCTAAAGTATACATACTTTAGGCACCTCATACAGTGGGGTTTAGAATGTACTCAAAGGGCTCAGGTCAACCTATCCTAAATATGCTTAGAGAATGAAGCCCCCCACCCCTTTGCCTTCATTTGCCCAGCCAGAGTCAAAGTGTGCTGTTTGCAGACTAAACGGTAAAATGAGAAAAAAGACAAACTTAAAAACAGCAACCACTGCACTTGTTGTGACTTTGAGTAACCAGTGCTGCATATTAGTCTACCTGGTTTTTGTTACTCTGAACAGAAATATTTTACAAAGGTTAATGCAGTAGTTCAAGCAACAGCATGCTAGTTTGGGTCATTTGGCTTTATTGATTTTGCTTTTTCTAGTAATGTATGTTCATTAATGATTGTTTACAGTGTACTGTGTAACATTTCTACCTTCTTTCTCTTCTAAAAGGAGAAGGCTCCCCGGCACTCCACCAGTGAAATCACACAATGATTTTATTTCAGATGGATCTATTGTTCTGCACTGCCTGTAGATGTCAGTTCTGGTACAACACACAGGGCTGAAAGACAGAGTCCAATCCAAATAATTCCCTGCCTGAATAAAACAGGGACAGGACCCTTCACCAGGGTAAAGACATGCTTGAGGTTCCAGAGGAAGCACGTCTGAAATGAGTAAGGAGTCATACAAAGGTTGTGTAAATCTTGATTTCTTATAATTATAGCAAACTGTGGTGGCTGTCTTGGCTGTAGACAGCCCTCGCTACTGGCATGTATATGATAAACTCCAGGAATAAACTTCCAATTCAAAAGGAGTTCTGTGAGCAAAGCACACAAAAGTCAACCAATTCTCTCAGCAAGCATTCACTCTGCAGATCAGAATGTTCCAAAGTGAATCCAGAACAGCAAGTATGAGGTCAGAGGAGTCACTTCAAGATTAAAGAAGGGCTGAAATCCTCCCAACAGATAAAGTTCAGCAGTAAGAAAGAAATGGATGGGGACTCCTACATCTTGTAGAAAATTACAGGTTATTTCCATGGCCGTCCTGTATAACAACTTCTAAACGAAAAGCAGTATAGTAGATGATTCAGTCCCTTCATACCTTTGCTTGTCTATGTCTTTTATCACAAAGCAGATAGCTAAGAAAGCACATGATGATTATGGGTTCACTGATCACACCTAGACAGGGCATCAACGAACTGCAAGCACACATTCACTTCACAAAGGCAGATGCAATGCCTGTGACTCAAAAAGAAAGAATCAGAGCCTTTTTTTGGGCAAGCTGTCTACATCCTACAGAGGCTCATCTTTGGTAGCAAAGGTACATGTAGCTGTGAACGCAAAACCAAAGAGCAAGATGAGAGTAAACTCTGCACCCAAATCGGACTGTATATCAAGAAATCAAAGAAGACATGTTCTGCAACCACAATCATGAAGTTGTAGAAGGAAATGGCTCTTCAACCTTGCTCTGCTGTCAGAAAGGTGTGGAAGACTATGATATCACTTCCTTGATCAGGTGCTAAAAAGCACAGGCAGTAGAGCACTTAAAACATAAGCCTATTATGTCTGACATTTTGTGTTTGTACAAGTATATACCATAGAAATCCGCAGGCACTAGCATCCCTCCCTCCCACCAAACAGTGCTGGGTGAGACAGGTTGTCCAATATTAATGGGAAATGGTCCTTTGACCCATGTTTTATGTATTTTTGGACGCACTACTGATATCCACCTGTAACCAAATAATTCTCCTACGAGTGACTGACCGAAAAGCTTGAAATAAATGGCGCAGCTTTCAAATGGATACCAAACAGTACTGCTGATTGCAGCATTATTACAGGTGCCCAAACTCAACCAATTCTGATTTCAGGAGCTTCACGAGGTGGTCCAGCATTTCCTGAAGCAGCAATCACATATCCCTGTCTCAACCTATGTAAAGACATATCTCAGGAATCTTGCGGCAAGTTCAGAAGAAGGGCAGGACATTCCTGATGTCAACTGCCTCAACATGCGACGTGGCAAATGAATTCCTTGGTGAGAGGGCAGCTGCATGTATGAAAATGTGTAGCTTCACATGTACATAAGGATAAACATGTGAAGAACCAACTGGACATAGGTTTGCTTAACGGAGTTACAGACTTATTCTTCTCTTTCTATCCAGGAATGGTTATTCCGCTTGGGTGGCAGTAAAAGAGAGCGGTCTGCGTGAGCTAGTTAGATAGCTCTGCTGAGAAAGCAATTCACAGGTAAGAATACTTGTGAGGAAGTAGCCTCTTTCTAGCATGCTTACCCCATTTTTGGCCTGTTTGTCAGTGCGTTTTTACTGTCTCACTGGGATCCTGCTAGCCAAGACCCCACTGCTCATAGTTAGTGGCCTATGTGTGTTGTTAGTATGCTTGACTGTGTCAATTGAGTTCTGCTAACCAGAACTCCAGTGCTTATGCTCTCTCTGTGTACCAAATTTGTCACTATAGTTTAGTAACTCCATATTCCAATTCCGATTGGCACACTGGAGCCCCCTTATAAGTCCCTAGTATATGACCCTATGGGTCTAGGTACCCAGGGCATTGGGGTTCCAGGCGATCCTTATGGGCTGCAGCATTTCTTTTGCCACCCATAAGGAGCCCAGACAAACCTTTCTTCAGGACTGCCACTGCAGCCCGAGTGAAATAGTGCACACACTATTTGACAGCCATTTTCACTGCACTAAGGTAACTTATAAGGCACCTATATGTCTAACCTTAATTTACCGAAGGCTGGGTGCAAAGTTACTGTGTGTGAGGGCACCCTTGCACTAGCAAAGGTGTCCCCACATTGTCCAGCTCTAATTCCCCACACTTCGTGTGTGCGGGGACACAATTATAAGCGTGCGCTACATATATGTCAATACATATATGTAGCTTTACAATGGTAGCTCCGAATATGGCCAAGTGAGGTGTCTAAGATTGTGAAATTGAACCCCCAATCCAAATCTAGGATTGGGGGCCAATTCCATGCACCCTGGTCGCTCCACCATGGCCCCATACCTCCAACCTAGCTCTCTGAGGTTTCCACTGCAGCCCCAGCTGCTGCTATCCCACAGACAGGTTTCTGACCTCCTAGGGGTTGAGCAGCTCAATCCCAGGAAGGCAGAACAATGCATTTCCTTCAGGAGAGGGGTGTTACACCCTCTCCCACTGGAAATAGGTGTTACAGGCATGGGAGGGGTATCCTCCCAGAGCCTCTGGAAATGCTTTGAAGGGCACAAAAGGTGCCCTCCTTGCATAAGCCAGTCTACACTGGTTCAGGGACCCCCAGTCCCTGCTCTGGCATGAAACTGGACAAAGGAAAGGGGAGTGACCACTGCCCTGTCCATCACCACTCCAGGGATGGTGCCCAGACCTCCTCCAGAGCATCCCTGGCGTTAGCCATCTTGGATTCCAAGGTGTGGGAACCATATGGGGACCTCTGAGTGGCCAGTGCCAGCAGGTGACATCAGAGACCCCTCCTGATACGTGCATACCTGGGTAGGTAGCCAATCCCCCTATCAGGGCTATTTAGGGTCTCTCCTCTGGGTGTTTCCTCAGATTTGGTTTGCAAGACTCCTCCAGGACTCCTCTGCATCCTCTGCCTCAACTTCTGACCGTCGGATCAACTGCAGACTGCTCCAGGAACCGCTGTAACTGCAACAAAGTATCCAGGAAGGCTACTGTGACCTGCAACTTCACCTCCAGCCAGCAACTGCAACAGTTTCCAAGGTGTGAACGCTCTGAGGACTGCCTGTTTTCACCCTGCACCAGAAGAACTGAAGGAATCTCCCGGGGAGTGATGGAGTCACTTCCCTGCTTTAGCAGGCACCTCTCTGCGTAGACAACTGGTACTCTGGGACTCCTCTCCTGTCGATGAGCATGATCACTGGAACACAGGTGGTGGACCAAAGTCATCCAGACTGTCCAAAGGTCCAGCTGTCCAAATTTGGTGGAGGTAAGAGCTTGCCTCCCCGTGCTTCGACAGTACCCCCCCTGTGCACCACGTTTGGGCTTCTGTGCACTTCTTCCAAGGATCCTTCGTGCACAGCATAGCCCAGGTCCCCAGCACTCCATCCTGCAACGCACAGCTCTCTGAGTTGTTCTTCGCAGCGTGGGATCCTCCAGTGTAGTGCTGCGACGACCGCACTTTGCAACTCCTTTGTCCCAGTGTTCTGAGACTCCCATGGGTGCTGCCTGGTCTTCTGAGGGCTCTCTGAAGTGCTGAGAGCCCCCTCTGTCTCCTCAATCCGAGTTGAGACCCCCAGGTTCCTCCTGGGTCCAGGCAGCTCCTCTTTGATGCAAACAGCGTACTTGCGAGAACCAAGGCTTGTTGGCGGAATCCAGCAACGCAGACAGCCTGCATATAACAACTCGATGTGGGACATCTCTTGCACCAAACAGGACCCCGCAGCTATCTTCTTTGGTGCATTTCTGTACTTTGCTTCCAACTGGAGAATCCACTTTTGCACCTTTTTCCAGGTGGGCAGGGGCTCCTGTTCTTCCTGGACTCTTCTTCGACTTCTGGACTTGGTCTCCTCTCTTCTCTGATCTTCAGGTCCAGGAATCCATCACTGGTTGCTTGCAGTCTTGCTTGGTTCTTGCATAATTCTTCATCACGACTTGTAGTGTGTTCTGAGGAAACTTGCTGTATTTTACTTCTGCTTTCCCGGGCTCTGGGGTGGGGTATTTTACTTATCTTTGGTGTTTTCTTACACTCCCAGAGCTCCTCTACACACTACACTTGCCTAGGGGGGGAATTTGGCATTCGCATTCCACTATTTTAGTGTATAGTTTGTGTTGCCCCTAGGCCCATTGCAATCTATTGTATTTTCTACTGTTTGCACTATTCTATGACTGTTTACTTAGCTGATTTTGGTTACTAGTGTATATATTGTGTATAATACCTCCAGATGGAGCATTCCCTCCAAGATATTTTTGGCCTTGTGTCACTAAAATAAAGTACCTTGCCCTCTCACCACCCAACTACCTAACTTGGGTGGTGAGAGGGCAATAGGGAACAGAGAGTGGTGGCGAGGCTGGCAGGAAGCCTGGTGTTATTTGTTTCATATTTGGGTTGACTGGAGGGAGTTAAAAAGAGGGAAGTGTGAGTGGGATAGCGGGACTTTTTTTTAAATGAAGCAGAATGTGGCGGAGGATTGGCAGGAAATTAGGGACTTTTTGAAGTCTTACTGCTTACACAAGCAGCGGTCTACAAGACCTTTTGTTACCAATTCTTATAAATATACATCGAGTGGGAACTGGCTCCACCCACATAAGGATTTATCCCTCACATCATGCTGGTGTCTCTGAGGTATCATTCCACCTCACTTGGAGTGCTTGAATGTGTAAAGCAGGTGAGACTATCTTACACCTCAAACGTATACTGAATTGGATTGTGTGTTTTTCTTTCATTTGCAGCAGACTTTTTATTTTAAAAAAATAATATTTTAGTCAAGGCTACGAATGAAGGACAAACCTTTTGTATTACGTTGGGAGTGCGAGTAATGGTGGGGATTGGTTGGTAGCTGGTCAGCTATGTTTGTTTTTTATATTTGGCACTGAAGGGAAGCAATAGCCACATGGAAGGAGATCCGAGGTAAGACAGTGCAGGGGGCTGTAGCATGTGTTTAATCGTCAAATCTCTGTATAGTTTATAAAAATATGTTAATATATAATGTCATTATTCATAGTACCTGTATATGATTTTCCTTAACAGATATTTGATAACTTTAATCCTGCAGAAGTAGCTGCTCATCTGCGTTATTCCAACAGCAATTTGAAAATATGTGGGAGATTGCCAGGAAGAAATATCCTACAATAGTGTCTGTCTTCAAGTCTCAGCAATAATATGTTTCCGGGAACTCCCTGAGCAGGTGATGAACCACAAATGAACTCCACAGCACTTCCCTTTACCAGAAATAGATATGCAAAGAAGACGAGTCATTAGAAAGAGTGCCGGGAGTCAATATGTAACCGGTTTTCAAAATATCAGCACCGGAGACTGAGCTCATTAAAAATTTCCAGTCGCTTACTTGGCTCTGAATGAAAATTCTAAGTATGCACATTAAAACTATTTACCAGCCTGTGGTGAACGGCAGCTAAAGTACTGCTGGGGAAACACTTTGTTTAAAATCACATTTTATGTAGTCCATTAGTACATGTCCTACCACTTTATTTAATGTTCACTTTTTCGGTGATAACACAACAAAGAATTGCGTAAGCTCGCCGACAGTGCGAGGGCCGATGTTCACATTTTAACTGCTCTTCTCGACCATTTGTTTAAAAGTAATGCCCATTATTGCCTCCCTAAGACCCCCGGAACATCATACACATAGGGCCAGTCCTTTATCAAGCTTAATTCTGAGATAAGAAGTGTCCAGAATAACATACACCACACACGAGGGCCTTGACCAATGGAGAGCTTGTCATTGACAACAATTTTCCCTCGGATTCAGCATTAACAGCGAAGCTAACCAGAACAGAGGAAGGTTCCACTCGGTCCGCACAGTGGCTTCATGTAATCGAACCTGGCGTGACTATACGAAATAAAACAAGCCTAAAAATACGGCTTTTGAATTGTGGAAATGTCCTTTCAAGTTATCCCTGCACCTCAGACAAAGTCGGTCGCTCACCATCTTCAGGAAGAACCCCAGACGTGGCTCTTCGGATGAGGCCCCTATCCTCCCAACCCAACCCAACCCAACCCAACCCGCCCCGGCACTTGGAGACTCTCACGGCTGAGTAGCTGCGCTTTACAAATAGTGATTGATTGATTGACTGAACAGGTAAGCTCTTGGGCGCCATATTGCAAGCTGATGTAAGGCACAGCAACTGGGAGGGACCCATACCTAGTGCCCCACCCCCTCATCTTTCAGTCTCTCTCTCTCACACACTCGGACAGGCCAAGACAAAATGGGACAGACCAAGACAAAAAGACACAGAAAGAGGGCACACATGGTATAGCAGCGCGTGCCAAGCTTCCCCTACCAGCGCAACAGATTAACAAATAGAATCACCAGTTGAAGGTTCCCACACAAATTGGATGGATACAGGAAGTGGTGTGAAAGCTTTCTTCAGAAAGAGAAAAGGTAATGCACGGGGCTATCAGTGAAAATATTGTTCACAAAGAAGCTGACAAAATGGAAGCAAAAAGCCTGTGGCGTCACCAGTCTGTCTCTCTCTGCCTTTCGTCCTATCTGCTCTTGGTCGCTGCCTGCCGCTGTCCATTTCGTTGCTGATGGGGCAAATGTTCATCACTGACAGTAATTCAGCTCCGGGCAAGCTTTGGGTTATCTGGCATTGCGATTGCAGGAAGCCACTCCTTTCTCACTGTGCAGGAGTCAGAAGTAAAGCTTCACTCTGGTGGCTCTAATTTCACGCGGTCCAGGGCTCGAATCCATGTCTGCATTTTCCAGAGGCTACTTGTGCCCAGTTGTCCCTTTGACTAAACCTGTAATTACATTGGCAATGGAGAAGTAATGGACAACCTGCCAATAATTTCAAAGAAGGACTTGCAAATCCTGACTGTGTCAGCTGTCTATGAACTAGTCAATAAGGGGCAACATGCTTAAGCGAACTCCCTTACAAAAATAAGTCCATGTTATCAGCCAGCAGACCAATCCATGAAGCGCAAAGCTTTGAAAACGCTCAATGGGCAAACATCCACACCAGCCTATGCTGTTTGCAACATGGGCCTTCTTTTTGATGAAGACATCCCACTAGCGTCACAACCTCGACATTAGTAATGGAGGCCAGTTCCATATCTGAGGTTTTCTCGCTCTTTTCCTATATTCGCCTTTCAACAAAGATATAATGTAGAGGTGGCCTGGTTCTTAACTAAGTTGGATGATGCCAATGTGTGATTCAGAGTCTCCCCAAATACAGTCCAGATGGACAAAAAGACTTCTGAAGCCTGAATGCTAACAGCTAGTTGTGAGAACAACAATCTGGGAATAGAATGAAATGCACCCTTTTAATTCTACCCCAAGTGTTGAGTGTATACTATAATAAAAAAGCCACCAAAGTCGGGTCCAGAGGCAGACAAGACACACGGAGCAAACGCTGTGTCTGAACATACATACTAAAGCCTTCGGACCTACTGAAACCCCTGGACCTCAAAATATAAGTGGAACAGCAGGCTACCCACCGCTTCTCCAAATGAATGCTCAGCTTCTAATCTAAACGGTCTAGTCATAGAGGCCAGCCTGCTCGCAACCACTCAGAACTGGCCAAACAGGCCGTTTTCAGCAGTTTACATTATCTGCATACAACTGATCATAAGTGCTCTCTATGGTAAGGCAATTCCTATTGGCTGGACGATAGCCACTCAGAAAAGCAATGTAACTTCAAATGTGGGGTCAGAGAAAAGGTTCTGGTGGCTAGCAAACTTGCATCGATTCCACTCCCACTACTAAGTTATGCTTCATTTTTCTGTTTGCAAAAATAAGTGATTCTTCTGATTATTCCTCGGGAAAAAATGCCTACCATAAAATTTGCATACTACCACAACCTCCGAGCCCCATTTGAATCCCGTTTGCATAGGGCATTGAGTTTTACATACTTTGCTAGGTGAGGGTGCGTTAATATTTAACTATCTATTAGATGTGTCATACATAATACATTTTTAGGAAGAAAATTCTTTAAATGAATAGAAAGGTTTTTTGAAGGTCCCAACGTTTTAAGTGCAAACTCTCAAAAAGCAAAACGTTAACAATGACTGTGAAAAAACATAAGAAAATGCAACTATGATGACTACATTTACCTGAAGTCAATAGGGTCACAGTGACGTGGCACAACTTTGAAATTTTCGTGTGCCATCATGTGAGAGTACCACTGATACCTGCTGCAAAACAAGCACTGGCAAAGCCAAAGGGTCTGTCTGGCTTACCTAGACAAGCAGGAGGAATTATTTTTAATTGCAATCATTTGTCATAAAAATAAAACAAACAATAAAGGTTGCTACCTACAAATGAAGGCCATGTGATTGCAAAAAAAGTTTTAAAAGTAAATACAAATGAATCTCAACATATAGTTTTGATAGACCAGTGCGGGTGCTTTGTAGAAGGCAGATGTACATAGAACATCCTTCAAAATCCATATTATTTTAATACATATCATAAGAAAATATTCTTTTTATTGGTCCAAAGAAAAGGTACTACTTGCTTTTTAGGTTGAGCATGGCAGCGCACAAGTGCTGCTTTTCGGACGCGTTGGTATGTATCTGGGCTTTTAACCATGCCCATCAGTACCACTCGTTCGTGGGTTGTCCATCAAAATCCCTTGATGACATTGGTAAATGGTTTACCTTTGTCCCTCCTAGGGGAGATTTTGTACTGCCTTGGCCCTCGCCCCGTTACATGGCTAATTGCACTTTCGCTGATAAGAGTGACTTATGAACTTCTTTTTCCTTGTGTGTGTCTCTTCACCCTGGTGCTAATGGCAGCCGTATCGCTGTGAATCGGCTCACTTATGTGAAACTGTTTTACCTTTAATTTTCAATTTCTGTGGCAAGAAAAGTCCTGTTAGGAGTTTACAACGCTAATAGCTGTAGCTCAAGCAAATGCGAGACACATTGCATTGCAAATGCTTGTTATATTAGCAAGCTAAAGACAGTTTAGCCACTCAAGAATAGCCAAAAAATAAAACAAATGAACAATGGAAAAATTATGGAAAGAAAAAAACATTAGCAAAATAAAAGTACTGGCCAACACCCTGGAACTGAAGTGTGGTTCGTTTTATGTGCACACGAAAAAGCAAAATTACATCACTCATAATGCAACAGAATCAAAGGTTGAAGCGAATGACCCAAACCCCCTCTATCTATGCACATATGTGTGCATTTGTTTAATTTATGCTTTTTATTTTATTATATGAGGCTTGCACAAAATCTAAAGCAGTAACCAGGCCTGACCAAATAAAATACCCTATCTGCCTTGCCCAGCTGAAGCCCCCACCAAAAGTGAAACACAAGGGTGCACTTTATCTACTGGCTCCAGGAATTAAACCAAAACTGCCCAACTGAGCTACAAGCTCATTGGCACAAGTTGCCTCAAAATAGAAAGGAATTCCTTAACGTCCGTATACAATTAGAGTTTGCAATCAGCATCTTAAGGCATAAGCTGAAGCACTGTTCATATTAACTGCCTAACAAAAGGCTTGTGCTATGTTTTTTTTAATCAACCAAAGATGTATTTTAACAGACATTCGCAAACACGATAAGTTTGGCCTTGGCAAAAGTACAATGCTTTTTTTTGTCGCAAAAAATATGCAACATGCAAAAAGTGGCAAAGGTATCAAAATAAAAGTGTGACCCAGCCGTCCATGCACATCAACCCAGGCCCTGACGTGCACCAGCTTACAGGCACTTGTGCAGGTGATCAAGCAACATGCGTCACTCACAGTGGAAGAGATAAAAAAAAGAAGTAGCAAAGCCAATCAGCTGATGCGTGACCTACTGGTTTTGTCAATGTTTGTTTTTTTACATGTTGGGCAAGCAAAACGAAGGAGGAGGGTGTGGGTCAACAGACAGAGTGGGAGAGCGGGGAGTGTCTAACATCGTACAGTGGAGGAGGGCAGGGTGAGGGGACAACAGAGGGCGAGTAGGGTTTGGAGGGGCAACGGAGAGCAGGAGGTGGGGTGGGGATAAAGGTAGCTCCAGCACCAAAAGCAGCAGATTAACACTAAAAAAGGAAGATATACTTGGTCCATGTTTCAGAGAAAACACACACAACGGAAGACAGGAAACAAACAGGAAATCATACACAGCAGCCAATGGAATGCAAGAAAATTAGAGTGACAAGAAAGCCAACAAATGGTAAGAAATGGGCAGACTGTAAGCTCCTTTTAAGATTTTTCTTTCATTTACAAAAGATTTCACAGCCGCTGTGCAGGCCCAAAATTAAAAATGATTGAAGGTGCTTCTCCAATGCTCAATGTGGTAAGCTGTGGTAAAAATGAAGCAAAATGTGAACGATGCATTGAAAGACGATTGGACAAAGAGCGGTGACCCAAATAACCCGAGTGTGTGTATACATTTGCAAACATGAGCGAGAAGATATAAAGTGATCTCTATCCCAGCCATTAAAACGTTTCAAGTATTTATGTAAAATGCAACTCCCAGCCTTCACTTCAAAAGACAGTTTAAGGCAATTACCCCTCACTACAGTTGTGATATTCTGTGTATTTTGCTAATTCCATAGCACTGAAACCTTCAGCAGGCACATGCCTGCCTGATCATAGACAGGAACATATTCACACACCTTAAATGCTGAGCCTTATATATAGAGCTGAAAACTCTATGAGCTAATATGACATCATTCGACAAACACATTGCTTGCAAGCTGGCCAAGTATAGGAAACACAACAAATTTACATGGCATTTCAAAACACAAGACTTCCTCTTGGAAACTCGCTGGGCTCTTATTATTATGGATATAAACACTTTTTCGGACCTACTGAATCCAGTTTTACATTAGGATACAGACCTACGAAACCAAATCTACACAAGGCTTGAACCAGGCCCTGCTTTCCATTACTGCAAACTACTCAGAGCTGGAACTCCTCACAGTCCAGCAGCACACAAAGCATAGTGTTACTGTAAGCTTACCAGCGCAGAAAGCAACATCTTTCCTGCAGTACAGCAAAGGTTTGTGTAACTGTAAGGTCAGGACTAGAAGCGACATCTCTCTGGTATCACAGCACAGCACAGAAGCACATCAGAGCAGAGAGATTCTGACTATCTTGCACACTTTTCAGTATATGGGGGTCTGTATATACACAAACCTAGTGAATGTACACAAGGGCTACCTGGACAAGGTGATCACTTCTTTGCACGCATAGTCGGACTTTTGGTGGACACTACCATTGTCACCTATGGGTTGCAATGCCTTGGCAAAGATGCTGGTGCTACTGCAGCTTCTGTATGTGTTTTCAAATGTACCCCTCATTCTATCTTGAGCAATGTTTAAAAATTATGCAGATGGCTCTCTGATCCAGATGCTGTATGGTGCTGGAGAAGACTGTGGCCCTCATTACGAGTCTGGCGGTCTTAAGACTGCCAGACTCATGGTGGCGGTCAGATCGCTGCGGTCGTGGCGATCAGACTGTCAAACTAAGACCTGCTGACACCGCCAGTCGACAGACTGCCGGTCTCAGCGGTTTTAATCCGCCAGGGTGGCGCTGCATGCAGCATCCCCCTGGGGATTATGATGCCCCAATCCGCCAGCCTTCTCATGGCGGTTGGACATCAATGGAAAGGCTGGCGGAATGGGTGCATCGGGGGGGGCACCCAGAGGGGGCCCTTCACTGTCCATGCACTTGGCATGGGCAGTGGAGGGGCTTACCTGGACAGCCCCATTTTGCTTTCCACTGCCCGAATTACGGGCAGTGTAAAGCACTGCTGGTGCTGCTGCACCCGCCGCACCGCCACATTGCCGTCAGCTCGATTACGAGCCAGCATCAATGTTAAGGCCCTGTTTCCCGCTGGGCTGGAGGGGGGGTGGAAACGCTGTTTCCACCCGCCAGCTCAGCGGGAAACTTGTAATAGGGCCGATGGTGTTCTGGCCACCTGCCAAACTCGTGATGACAGACTGTGTCTACCCTTTGTGGCAGGGGCTTGGGAGCCCAAGACTATGAGCTGTACTAATTAACAGGGCAGCTACAAGGGCTGATGACGTAGATCGCCCAGGAGACACCACCTGAGGTACGGCACCTGTGGCACGGGGTGACAGGTACATGTACTGGTGATGTACCGGGGACAACACCGGTAGCATGAAAGTGTCACTCTTACTCCGGGTGGCCTAGTTCTGCTGCTCCAGTTACCTCCGCTGTCAATGCAGCAGACGGTTGACTTGTCTGATCTCCCCCTATTGTACTTGCCCACCTTCACAAAGGTGTTGGTGATGGCGTACAGGTCACACCGGGGTTGCACATAAGTAGACACCCTGGGCCAGCTGTTCGCAGAGGGCACCTTCCTTACCCTCGATGAGCTATGAAAAATTTACCCCATTCCAAATTAACTTTTTCTGTCGCTTGCAGCACTAGGGGTGGGTGGTGGGGGGGGGGCAGTGGGAGAGGTATGAGGTGATGCAGTTAAGGAACCCTACATTGAACCCCATACTAAACAAACTATTGACGTGGAGCGCCACAGGATCAGTGGCGTGTACACAGCACTAGGTCAGGCGGAGAGGCCGGCATTGACCTGATTAAACAACCACTAGAGCCAGAACTTGCGGGTTGACTTATTGATGCAGACTGGAATAGAATCCTAAGCCATATGCTGAAGCTTTTGAGAAATACCACCAGGCTGAATCTCCTACAGGTTAATTATGTTCATTGCACATACCCGACTCCTATGCGGCTGCATAGGATATTCAAAGTGGTGCCACAGACATGCACCTGATGTGGCGAAAAAAAACCGCAGACTTTACCATCTTACAGTGCAGTGCATACCAACACAGAGCACATTCTGTACCACAGTGTGTAACTACCTTACACGCATCACAGAAAGACAAGACATTAAACACCTCCAAAACATGCCTATTGGGCCTTATGCTCGATCCAAACCAGACAATTAGGGTTCAAACTCATAAACCTGGCACTTGCATTGGCAGAGCACGTGATCGCGTTACAATGGAAAGCAGACGCCGCGCCTCCAGTGGTGGCCTTGCAGCATGACCTACAAAGGTACGCAGGAGCCGAGGAAAATGCATTGCAGCGGCTCCAACAGCAGGCTAGACGAGGTGCGTAAATCACAGGGTGGGATGTAATATTACTGACACTGGTGCATGTCACTGACTTAGGGTCGCCGAGAAGGCTGGCAGAGACATGGAGGTTTTGCTGTGCGAACCCGATTTGGGTTGTTACACATGCAGTGACTGGCACACTGCCCTTTCCTGCGGTAGTCAGAGTGGTGGACGATGCTGCTTATGGGGGTCGCTACCCCAAACCCAGCGACTCCCGCACAACATCTACACTACATTTCGACCAAAGTTGTACACTACCACCCACAAATTGTTCGGCTCTCCTCCCACCTGCATGACTGTTGTGCACTGTACTACTTCTGACCCCCTTGCTGTTCCGGGTTACGAGCAGTATGCGTCACAAGGTAGACACACACACACACTTTTCTCCCTCACCTCATGGAAGTGATGTACCATTCGGGCTCATTTGGAGTACTTGAGTTTGCAATACAGCTGGGTCTATTTTATAGCTCAAACATACACTGAATCGTCTAACACTGAATTCTTTATCTCTTAGATTATGTGTTTATTTGCTTCATTTGTATCAGACTATTTAAAAAAAACATATTTTAGCCAGAGCTCCGAATGAAGGACAAACCTATTGACTTACGTCAAGAATGACGAGTAATGCTGAGGGTGGTTGGGGGAAGTTGGTAGGACGCAGATATGTATTTTTTAGTGCAGAAAGAGAGCAATTGCCACATTGCATGAGTGCTAACCTAGGACAATGCATGGGGGTTGTACCCTGTGTCTGTTGTCTATAATTATTTATATGTTATCTAAAAATAAGTTAGAATTATATAAAAGTTATTAAGCATAATATCTGCATATGGTTTTGCCTAACAGATATTTGAGAACTTTACTCCTGCAGAAGAAGTTGCATATCTGCATAACAACAGCAATTTATAAGTATCTGGGAGATTTGTCAATCTGAACGGTCCTAGAATAGTAGCTTTTTTCAGGCCTCAGTAATAATGTGGTGTGCATCACCTGACCGGGAACTTCCTGGTCAGGCGATGCACCACAAATCAACTCAACAGCAGTTCATTTACAGAAGAAACTGATATTCAAAGGAGACAAGAGACATTAGCAAGAATGCCGTGAGTTTTTGTGTGTTACCTGTTTTCAAAATATCAACACCGGAGACTGAGGTCATTACAAATTTCCAGTCGCTTACTTGGCTATGAATCAACATTCAAAGTATGCGCATTAAAACTATTTACCAGTCTGTGGTGAACGTCAGCTAAGTTACTGCTGGCGATACACTTTGTTTAAAAGCACATTTTAAGTAGTCCATTAGTACATGTCATACCACTTTATTTAATGTTCACTTTTTCCGTGATGATAACACAACAAAGAAATGCGTACACTCGAGTGCGAGCGCCAATGTTAACATTTTAAACGCCCTTTTAGAGAATTTTACCGTGACCTGTCTAAAGTGTACAAAGCCTCCCAGAGCATCATAAGAACAGAGCCAGTCATCTATAAAACTTAATTCGGCAATAGTGCCCAGAACAACATCAGCACACATGAGGGCCTTGACCAATGGCATCCCTCAGATTCAGCGCAAACAGAGAAGCAAAACGGAAGCTGCAACAGAGCAATTTGGAATGTTTTATTCAGCCTTTAGAGTGGCTTCATGTTATGGCTGCTGGCATGACTACAGGAAACAAACCAAACCCTCACATACCCAACAGTTTGTCTTCTGAATAGTGGAAATGTCCCTTTAAGTTTCATCGAACAGGGAGCCCATGGGAGCCATGATGCTAGCTGCCAGCACACTTATTACAAGCACAGTATTGGTAGCGGCAGGCCAAACTTCAGTGAGAGACCCTCACCCAGTGTCTATCTCTCCTTCTTTCTTGCACACAGAGGGAGGCACAGAGAGGGCACACACGGCACGACAACGCGTGCCAAACTTCCCTTACCACACAACACGGAAGTCAGCAGAATCGGCAGCTGAAGCTTCCCACACAAATGGCACAGGTGCAGGGAGTGGTGTGCAAGCTTTCTTTAGAAAGGGAACACGTACTTCACGGGGGGTTCAGTGAAAATATTGTTCACAAACTGGTAAAAGGGACGCAAAGCGCCTGTGGCCTTGCCAGACAGGTCTTTCAGCCTGGCTTTTTATTTCAATATGCTTCTAGTATCTGCTTCATGCTGCCCATTTTGCTGCTGAAGCGGCAATTTCGACTCTGGCTTAATGACATTATTCAGAGTCTGTTAACATTTGGGTGATCTGACACAGCGTTGCCAGGGGCAACTCCTTTCTCATGCAGTGAGAGTCAGAAGTAGAGCTTTCCCCTGATAGCTTCTATTTCATGCTGTTCATCCCTCGACTCTATTTGTGCCCTGGTATCCCTTTGATTCAGTATTTTGCATTTTCAGCCTCTAATTACTCTGACAATGCAGCATTAATGGTCAACCCGTCGGAATCTTCAAATAAGGCTTTGATAGTCCTGACAGCATATATTGGCATGAGCGAGTGGATAAGGGGCAGCATGCTCAAGATAACTCCCTTACAAAGAGAATTTCATGAGGTAGGCAAGCAGACCAATCTGTGGAGCCCAAGCTATGGCAGACCTCGCTCACTGGGTAAACAACTACATTAGCCACTGATGTTTGCAACGTGGACCTTCTCTTTGATGAAGACATCTCCCTAGTGTCACATTCCTCATTAGTAGTTACAGGAGGCCCGTTCCTTATATTGGCTCTTCTGGGCCATGCCCCATAATTGGCCTTTCAATAAAGATTTAATGTAGAGGTGGCCTTGGTCTTAAATAAATTGGATGATGCCCAATCTGTTATTCCGGATCTACCCAAATACAAGTTCAGACGGCTAAGAAGAGTTCTGAAGCCTGAATGCTAAAGTGAGAACAATAATCTGTTGAACAGCGTATGGCACGAAATGCAAGATTTCAATTCCACCCTGTGTTGAGTGTATGCTAAGAAAAACACCTAAAATCAGCTCTAGGGGCAGACAAGACAAAAAAGGGCGAATTCTGTGTCTGACTATGGGGAAACGAAAGCCTTCAGACTGACTGCATCCTCTTGGGCCACAAAACATACATGGAACGACAGGCTACCCACAGCTTCTCCAAATGAACGCTCAGAAGTTAATCAGAATGGTCTAATCATAGACACCAGTCTGCTTCCAACCAGTTGAACAAAAGTCTATTCAACAGTTTTTGCTGGCTGAGCACAACTCATGAGAATGCTGTCTATGGTTAGATCATTCTTTCGGCTAGAGAACAGCCACTCAGAAACGCCCTGTGGCATCAAATGAGTAGTAGTTGTAGTAGTAGCAATACGTTTATTGGGACATTTGTTCATAAAACATTCTAAAACCATTAATACATAGAATTAAAACAGTGCTAGCTCAATACAGTTTAAAACACTGCTTGGTTGTAAGTATAAAATGTGCAATTCCTACTGCAATACCCACTAATCTCACATCAGACAAAAGTGCAATTGTGTCCATCCCATAATGTATCTGAGATTATAGAAATATTGGTCTTAAAAAACTTAATACGAGCAGCTTTATAAAAGTACCATTCATAAAAATATTACATACTGAACATTTTACATTAAAAGAACACACACAGAAACTATTTTATCCCTTACCTCCTCATACCATCCTGAACTGGTGAAAACGGTATTGCGCCCCAATCTAATATTTTAAGATTTTCTTACATAATTTAGGGTCTGACAACTGAGTTAAACAGGGAAAAACGTCATCTTGGGATAGGTTGTTCCGAGAAAACTTTACTGATGGTTTCTCCAACAAATAGGCCATATCCAGCGTATAACATACCTTCTGGGCAGGTTACCTTAGTGTTTGTTTACTTGGAATGTGGGACCATGATCCTATTGTGCCCAACAAGGAATGCACAGCTTGAGGCCCCTTAACCTAATCGAAATTCCTTTGCCTATTTTCTTTCGCTGACAAGAATTTCTTACCAACATAGCTTGCAGATTTTTTCTTTGCTTCTTTGTCCTGTCATAGCTTAAGAAACTCAGTGTGTGGAAGTGGCCTTTGTATGTTAAGATAACAGTTTTAGTTCCGTCCTTATTCCCAGTAGCTTAGTTCCTGAGGGAAGACTGATTAAGTCCTTAAGGACAGTACTTTCCACTAGTTGCAGGATGGATGATGAATCTAGTGCAAGAACCTTCACCCCATACAGGACAAATGGAGGACGTTTCCCTTCATGTGCTTTCATAAGGGGGCAGGTGACAGGCCCCCATACATCTGGTTGAATGTAACCTGACACCATGTTTGTAACAAGGTTCTGGTCTTAAGACTCTCCAATATGAGCATCCTACTTTAGGTGCCTGCCCCAGAGATTTTTATGAGTTTTTCACTTCTGCCAGGATAGGGTCCAGGACCCATTTGAAGATGGTTACTCTTTTCCTGAAAACCATTACCATTGTTTTCTCTAGATGCATTTCTTTGTTTGCAAAAATAACAGATTTTTCTGATGACTCATAGAAACAATATATTTTTTGTAACCCCACTACTAAAATTAAATCACATAACATTTGTATAATCCCATGGTCCTCCGACCCCCATATCAACTCCCTATTGCATAAGGCATTGAATTTAAAATCCTTTGTTGTCCATTTGATGCGCTTTAGCAAGGAATTTAGCACTTTCCCCAGAGTGCTTAAATTCAGTGGTTGGCTCTTAAAAGAAACACCAACGCTAGTGCACATACCAAGATACAAATATAAATGGTGACAATGCTTCAAAGTCCACATATCAAGAGATGGCCAATGTAAGGGGGGCGTAGTGAATGCATAGCACTTCAAGCTGTTGGTGTGGTGTCCGTAGATAGGTGTTCGCCTACTACAATCACCTTGCCACCTCAGCTGAAATAGATTCGCCTGGAAGATTATCCCAGCTCGGTAGACTTGGCTAAAAAGAAGGTACCAAAGCACACAAATGTTCACTAAAGGATCCAAAAGCAGTGCCTGCCTGTGACTGTGCTTGGCACCTGAATATGGACAATATTGTGTATGTTTATCATGGCATTTCACATACTCTGATTATCTGGATGATGTCCTGACATTAACTATTAACTTTGTAGCTCACCACAGTACATAAGATTGGGTTCTTTTTCACTTTTAAACCCAGTCCTACTTGGGCTCTGAATCGTAGTGACCATCCCAGCCCTGAAAAAGTCCCAGTGATGAAACACATGTCAACTGCTGTCAATTGGATGTATTGTAATGTGTAGGAAAACATAGAAAGAACTAGAAAAATAAATACAATTCGCAAAGAACTATTATAACACCTTTGGATCCTCTATTGAACATTTGTGTCCTTCTTTGTAGCTACTGCACCAATCATTTGCCTTCTGCTCAAACACCACCACAAATGTGGCCACAAGCCATCACTTTATCTTGTGACCCAAGGAAGAAAAGCAGTTCTGCTCAAACACCACCACAAAGCTGGCCACAAGCCATCACTTTATCTTGTGACCCAAGGAAGAAAAGCAGAACTGTTCTATTAAGCCACGAGCTCAGCCTCAAAAGAGTATGAAAGTAAATTGTTATGGTTCATAAATGTATTTCTATAAAAAAGAAAAACACAAAAAGACAATATATTTTAAACACTAACCTATTGTAGTAAGGGAGTGTTAATATTTAACTACCAAGTAGAAGTGTCATAATAAAACTATTGGGAAGAAAAATTCCTTAAACACATATATAAAAAAAAAAGGTTGTTTGAAGTCCACTGAAGTTCAAAATGCACACTCTCAAAAATCTTTAAAATTCCTGAGAGAAAATGTAAGAAAATGCAAATTTGAAGGTTATATTTACCAGAGTTCATGGGGGTTACAGTAATCTGGTGCACCAGTGATATTTTCATGTGCGGTCATGGGAGAGTGCTAATACCTGCTGTAAAATAAGGATTGGCAAAGCCAAAGCCGCCTGGCCTAGCTAGGCAAGATGGAATTATTTTGTTTTATTACAATCATATGTCACAAAAATAAATGGAACAACAAATGCTGCAGCAGAAACGTGAAGGTCATATGCTTGCAAAAAAACAAAAAAAAAAATATATTAACATTTTAAAAATCCTAGTTTTTTTAATGCTTATCGTAGGAACATATTCTTAATGGCGCAAATAAAAGGTACTCCTGACATTTAATGCAAGCAAAATGAAGACACATAAGAATGACCAAAAAATGGCAAGGATTGGAAAAATAATGGCAGGAAAAAAATAGCAAATGAAAGTACCTCCAACAAGCCCTGGCATTGAAGTGTGGTTAGTTTTATGTGCACATGTGAACAAGCAAAATTACATCACTCACACTGCAAGAAAACCAAAGGCTGTAGGGGACAACCCACAAATCTTCCACGTACGGATTTATGTGCATTTATTTTATTGGATTTTGTTTTAATATTTAAGGCTTACGAGACTAAAGGTTGAAGGTAATGACCCACAAATCTTCCACGTATGGATATATATGTTTATTTTTTTATTTATGTTTTTTTTATAATTATTAAAGGTTTACGAGATCTCTAAATCCGCCAGTAGACCAGACCAAATAAAAACACCCCATCTGCCTTTACTCGGCCTAAGCCCCCACCAAAGAAGAACATAAGAATTAACTTTGGCTGCCGGCCCCAGGAATGAAAGCAGGACTGACCCTCTGAGCTGCAAGCTCATCCACACAAGCTGCTTTTAACAGGAAGGAAATCCCCAAGTTCTGTGCAGTCAGCACCTAAATATTTAAAACTGAAGATGTTTAACTATTAAATGCCTGGCAAAAGTATCGTGTGATGTTTTAACAATCAACAAAGGACTTATTTTGAAAAGCACTGGCAAACTCAATACGTCTGGCTTTGTCAAGACTACAATGCATTTTTATCTTTGCAAACATATGCAATATGCTAAAAACATAAACGTGTAGCCCAGTAGTCCAGATCCATTAGCCCAGACCCTGCAGTGCATTATTTTTCAGGCAGTTACACATGAGATGAAGCAAAATGTGCCACCCACGGTGCAAGAGAGCCAACGGCTGAAGTGGGCTCAATCCGTTGCTCAATGTCGCAGACTCTGGTGGATAGAAGCTAAATGTGAACAACAAATCACCGACTAATGGATAAAGAGGCTGACCAAAGCCCGTGTGTATGTAGGCATTTTCAAACAGAAGGGAGAAGTTAAAGTGATCTATAGGTCAGATACAAAAAGGTTGACAGTCTTTAATGTTTAAAAATGCGACCTCCAACCTCACTTCAAATGATGCCACAGCTGAGGTAACTGCCCCTCACTATGGCAGTGCTCACAACTTCCCTCGTGATACTTGCTCGGTGTGGCTGATTCCACAGCACAGAACCGCCCCGGAGGCACACAGCTGATCATAGGCAGAAACATATTCACAAAACGTACTCTCTGAAATATATATATATATATATATATATATACACATAAATAGAGAGAGAGATGGGAACTCAGCGCTGCCCTGGCGGAATAAAACCGCCAGGACCAATGTGGCGGGAAACCGCCGGTCCCGGCGGTGTGACCGCGGCGCTTTCGCCGTGGTCGTAATACTGTGGATTTCACTGCCAGCTTGCTGGTGGTGAAATCAGCCACAACAACCCTGGCAGTCCAAGACCGCCAGGGTTGTAATGAGGGCCTGTGATTGTTAGGCCCTTAAAAAACTACAGATTTATTACTTGACTTATGCTACTTCTATGCCAGTAATTTCTTAATAAAAAGTTGATCCCTCTCAACAGGAAGGAACATCTCTCCAGCAGCACAGCAAAGCTTTGTGTAACTGTAAAATGATTGGAAGCAACATCTCCCCAGCTACACAACACAGATTAGGTTACTGGAAGCACAACAGAGATGAAAGGAGCATGTCTCCTGCAGCACTGCAAAGCGTTCTGTAAGTGTAAAGTTATGGTTAGAAGCGCCATCTCTCTGGCAGCACAGCACAGATTGACAATGATTGTGATACTTTAAACTTTTCACAATTGAAGGGCTCCCTCCTGTAGCACTACACAGCTTCATGTTACTGTACACTCAGATCTGGAAGTGACACCTCTGCTGCAGTACAGCAATGATTGTACTAATGTAAGCCTGTCAGAGCTGGAACTTCCATTTTCTCCTGCAACACCGAAATTCTTAGTGTTAACAATGTGCTGAACAGAGTTGGAAAAGCCGTGACACGTCTGCAGAACAGTAAAGCTTTGTATTACTGTAACCTGTTTCACTGTAATCTGCATCACGGTAACACAATGTTGCAATAAGGAAGCATTCCAAGGCTGGAGTTTCGATCTGCCCTGCAAATCAATAATGCTGATGTTACAGTAACCCATCGTTTCAGGCCTGCAGCTCTGTTTACTGTAGCATGTTACGGTACATTTTTCGGAGCCGGAAACTCCCCCTCCCTACAGTACTGCAATACTTTATGTTAGTGTAAAATGTACAGAGTTGAAAGCTCAATCACTCCTGCATTGTTATATGGCGCTGTGGTAATATTAGCTTCTCAGAGCTAGAAGCTTCCCCTTCCTTGCAGTACTATAATGCTTTGTATGAATCTATGCTTTTTAGAGCTGAAAACGCCATATCTACTGCATTGTTATAATGCTTTGTTAATGTAAGATTTACAGAATTGCAAGCTCCGTCTCTCCTAAATTGCTATAAGGTGCTGTGGTAATATTAGATTCTCAGAGCTAGAAGCCCCCCTTCCTTGCAGTACTATAATGCTCTTTGTGAATCTATTCTTTTCATAGGTAAAAGCTCCAGATCTCCTAAATCACTATAATGGTTTGTGTTAATATAAGCTTTTCAGAACTGGAGGAGGCCCCTTCCTAACAGTACTATAATGCTTTGTAAGAATGTATGCTTTCATGGTCTCCTGTAGTATTGAAATGCTTTGTGTTCCAGCTCAGGAGAGTTAGAATAATGGGAGCCGCCACAGACCAACCGCTGACACCACCAGGCTGCCGCTAGCCCGTAGCCTGGCGGTCTCTGCGGTTGTAATCCGCCAGGGCAGCGCTGCAAGCAGCACTGCCCTGGGGATTACGAGTCCCCATCCGCCATCCTTTCCATGGCGGTATAAGGCTGGCAGAATTAGAGTGTAGGGGCTCTGCACTGCCCATGCACTTGGCATGGGCAGTGCAGGGGCCCGCATGGACAGCCCCATCGTGCATTTCACTGCCCGAATTGCAGGCAGTGAAATGCGCGACACATGCTGTTGCACCCAATACACCACAACATTGCTGCCGGCTCATTTCTGAGACAGCATCAAATTTGTGGTGAGTTTTCCATTGGGCTGGTGGGCGGAAATGCTTTTTTCACCCACTGGCCCAGTGGAAAACTCCTTATAGGGCGGCAGACATACCGCCAGCACAGGAAAACCTATGAAGACCGCCAAAGACGTAATGAGGCCCTTTGTGGTACCCCCATCTCACCACAGTAATCCAAAGCTTTGTTTCAGCGCCATCTTCCTACAGTAATATAATGTTACGTGGTAATGTCAGTCATCTTTACAGAGCAGAAAGCTATATATTTACTGCAGTACTGTAATGCTCTGTGTTAACGTAACCTTTATAGAAGTGAAAGCTCCATCCCTCCTGCAGTACTGTAACACTTTGCTTTGTGTTAATATAACCTTTACAAATGTGAATGCTTCATCTCTCCTGTAGTACTGTATTGTTTTGTGTTAATGTCCCCTTTATAGAGGTGAAAGCTCGTCTCTCCTGCAGTACTGTAATGCTTTGTGTTAATGTAAGCTTTATAGAAGTGAAAGCTCCATCTCTCCTGTAGAACTGCAATGCCCTGTGTTATTGTAACCTTTATAGTGGTGAAAGGTCCACCTCATCAGTAGTATTGTAATGCCTGGTGTTCCTGTAAACTATCTTTTCTATGCCTGAAGTTCCCTGTCCTGTCTCCACAATGTAAGCTTATCAGGGCTGGAAGCTCAATCTTTACTGCAGTGCAACAGCTCCTTGCGCTAATGTAAGCTTTTCTAACCTGTCACACTCATAATACTTTCTTTCTATAATCTCCTCAAGGCTGGAAACTGTCTCTCTTGTGTGCTGACCACCTGTTTGGCCTTGTAACTACAAACATTGCAGAATTTACACACAGATTTCTAGATGCTTTTCAAGACAGGGTATTTCTTTTACTTTCCTTGCGTGTATGATTTCTGCAATAATTCTGCCGGATAGAAATTTCACTATAAACTTTATTTTCCCAGCTTTCTTAAACCTTTTGGGTGAGGGTTTTTCTACTGGATATTCTGTAAGTTAGCTCCCTGTGCAGATAGCTTGCTGCTGGAGCATGTTTCACCCACAGGTTACATATGTGAATCACATACGAGGCAACTCAATATTTAATCCTTCCAGTGTCAATAAATGGAGTACCATGAAAAACGAGAAATAACAGTAGGAATGTACATTATTCACAGGGGCAAAAAATATGAAAGGCATGTCAGAAAGAAAGCTATATATATATATATATATATATATATATATATATATATATATATATATATATATATATATATATATATAGTGTACACACACACATATACACACACACACCCCACATACATACATACTCATGCACGCGTGTATACAAATATATATTACACACTTGAGGTCACCACTACGGGGTTATAACTGAGTCAAGGTTTACATAGAAAAGGCATTTTGTGTTTGTTTTTGTTTTATATTTGGGCGAGGTTTGAAAAATATGCATGGAAATTAAAAGAAAAAAAAAACTCATCCAATTTGGCTCTTTCATGAAAAGTGTTGCATCTGTCTGTCAAGTGGGGGCTAGGAATAAGGGAGGCTCAGGAGTGTGCTTTCCCATGGTAATTCCCCTAGGAAACTTAGCTCTGCGATACAGAAAAAAGGCTAAACACTATCACAACAAATATGGCAAAAAGTCAGAACTTTGCACAGAAAGCACACTGTTTGTGATTGGGTGCAAATCGGCTTAGGCATTTTCAAGAAATTAGCATTGAAAGAGGTGCTCAGCATGGGCTTGAAGGGGTTAATGTTAAGAACAATGTAGATATGCCTGTACAGTTGGTCCTGCTGGGGGTACCTAACAATTAAAAATAAAAAACGGCATTCTTATCGGCCGACTGAGCTTTTTCTCCAGTCAGTTATTTTGGTACTGCATTACCGGTGCTGGTACCATGGTACTGAAAGATCTTATTGGCTGGTCAAAACACAGAAGAAAATGTTGTGCTGGGACTCGGGGAGTCGGTACCAGAATCCTGAAAAAAAATGTAAGACACCATATGGAGTCAGGGGTGCACCTGAAACCCAGGGCCATGAGCTGAAATTGAATCTTCAAAAAAAATATTTCAGGTTGCCTGTAGCAAGGTAAGAGTACCCAGTACAACAGCACCAGCACCTGGTAACACTGTACCCAGCATTGCATCCGCAGTGGTGCCGCAGTCCCAAAAAAACCTTAATACATATTTTAAAAGGGTCTTGTCATAGGCCAGACATTGTGGACAACTGCTATTGAGTGGGCAATATATTGTGCAAAGTGGTGGGTTAAAGCCTACAGTTGGACCCAGGGCCAACCCACTGCTAAAGGTTGTGTGCAGCATAGTTTTGGGTGCATGCTGTGTGTTTGGCACAGGGACTGGACATAGTACAGGCTCTGCGGCCAACTGCTGCTGTGCAAGGCCAAAGGCCATGTCCAGCAGGGTGTGACCACTCCCATGCAGTTGTGTACTGGGCTCGGCCTCAGGCCATATCCTGTAGTCAACAGCTGCTGAGCCCTGCCAAAGACCTAACACAGCAAGAGTTGCCCATTCCCGGGTGGGTTGGAGGTATGCTCAGCCTACAAAATGTTGAAAAAAAAAAACCCATAGACTTATGACCTTGCACATATCATGTTAAATGACATCACTGATGACAACATAGAATCGTGAATGTGTCCTATAGGCTTTCTGGACCTCAAGTACAGTACAAGCTACGCCTGTGTCTGATCTTGTATCACCAGTCAAGTAATATTGAACATAATTTTTTCCACATGCTGGAAAGACAGTATATTTACCAACTCACCCACTTTTGGTGGATAGTATTCTGTTTTTAGTGGTATTCACTTACTAACAAAACATCTCCATAGCATGTAATAAGAAAACCCAATTTTTAAACCTCCAGCGCCCTCCCAAAAAGAATTGGTTCTCTTTTCACTGGCACAGAGGAGAACAATCCGTGTTTAATAAAGTACACTATACATATTCCTGAAATAAACACAACTGAGTACAACCTTAGAGCCATGCCTACAACCAAAATGTGAATTAACCATATTTAAGAGTGGGCCAACCTTACATTCTATATTATTCCACAATCTGCAAACCCTCAAAATCTTCAGCAAATTTACACAAATCAAATTCATACCTTATAAACATCCTGTATACATAAAATACATAAAACACCTATTTAACAGAAGCATGTGCCCAGACAGCAATTGGTGGATAACATATTGTTTTTGCTTTTCTCAGTTTTCTTGGCACACTTTGGCTTTAAAACACGACCTACTTTGAAACATGCCTCTGCAACCCACTTAAGCTGTGTTCAAACTTCACTATGTTTAAAATGGAGGACAACTTGTACTTGAAACTTTACTGGATGGTAAACTGTGCACCATAAATCTTTCACCGTGCGCAATCAGAGTTGTCTCCATTTCTAATACGCTCCTTTCAATAATATGCGTAGACACATGTCCACACAGTAATACTATGCAGTGTATGACAAAAGGCACTTTACTGCCAACTTTCTTTTTAAAAAAGATGTAGGAGTTTAAGGAGTAATGTGAATAACAGTATAATGGATAATATCATCAGTGAAATCTTAAATTATATCATTTGAGATGCTAGCAGTGATGGAATCAATGTCACTTCACATGTCATGATTGTTGTAATGTGTGAGGTGATAAGCAGTGCATGACTTTCTATGTTTTTTTAATGTAAAGTAATTTTCGTTACTAAACGTTAATCCAACCACTGCCGCCCACAAACTAGGTTGGATGCAGTGCCAGCAGCCAACCACCCAGCCCCACACTGTGCACGGCCTTTGGCCATACGCAGCTGCAGTTAGCAGCAGGGCCGGTCTCTCTGGGTGTGAGAATAAGTGTGAGAGAGTGTCTCTGGGTGTGACAGTGGGTGTAAGAGTGTCTGGCTGGGTCTGAAAGGGTCTATTGGGGGTGTGAGGGGGTCTGATTGCACTCTAACAGATGAAAGATGTATTCACCTCCACAACAGACTTCAGATCATTTTTCAATATGAAACTGGGGAGTAAACACATTTGCTTTGCCTTCGCCAAGCCCGGGAGTTAGGGTCATTTGTCCTTTCCAGAAGGGGAGCTTTAACTGGGACACCTGCTACGTTTATATTTGTAAGTGCTTCCTACTGAGGTTTAATTTCTGTGAAATTAGCATTATGGCCAGAACGGAAGCTCACCAGCTCATTTATCCATCAAGAGTTCACAGTTTGCACTTTCTACTGGTTAGTTAGTGAGAGCTACCTTGTTAGTATAGTTAAATGTTCAGTATGGGGGAGGGAGGCTGTGTGGCCCCTCCTCTGGCCTGATTTTGACCCCGGGGGCCACCACAATTCAATTAGTGGGGCCACACGGCCTCCCTCCCTGTGCAGATCACGGCCCAGGGGACCCTATCCCTGGCCTTCAATAAAGGGAGGAAGGGGCCACCCCACCACCACCCTGGCCAATTATTGCCCCGGGACCCGTCCACTGGGGCCCGGCCTTATAAAATGTATTTTTTATTTTTTGGAGAGAGGGGCCCGCATTCCGTGGGACCCGACCTTCAATAAATGCCCCCCAGCCAATTTCAGTCCTGGGGACCCAATCCGCCAGGGCATGACCATCTGTCCTGGGTGCCCCACAGGGCACCCAGTGTGCAATGGGACAGCAGTGGAAGCCTCAAGGCCCCCACGGTCTCAGCCGGCTCCCCGCCTCCTGCAGGAGCTGGCATTCCTTTTGCACACAGGGAGCTGCTAAAGATGCAGCTTCCTGTGTGCAAGAGCAATAGTTTCCCCTGTTTCCCTTGCTGCATCTTTGCGAGCAGGGAAAAAGAGGAAACCTCAGCTCCCAGCAAGAAAGAGCTGTTTGTGGGGATCATGGGGGCCCTCATAATTATTTCATCATGTGCCCTGGGGAGGTGGCGGTGCCCAGGGCTGCAGAGGGGCCATGGGGACCCCCCCACATTAACTTAATCATTTGTCCCAGGGAGGTGGCGGACCCTGTGGCTGCAGGAGGCTGCACAGACCCCCACATATAATCAAATCTGAGCCCCCGGGAGAAGGTGTCCCTGGGCCATAAATAAGACCAGGAAAGAGGTCCTGTGAGCTCCCTCCTTTAGTCTTTATATGTCCCCAGTACCTGGCGCACCGTGGGGTTTAGTAAAACAAGCAAGGGAGATCACACTTTTTTTTTTGCAGCGCATTTGGGACCCCATTGTGAATTTATAGCAAAAAAAATATTTTTTAAGTGTTTTTTTGCCCGGAGGGTCTCTCTGGGACCCCAGCACCAGAGCTAAGGAATCAGGGTGTCCCTACACTGGCCCCTTTTAATTATTTTTTTTAAATCTTTTTTTCTGGGACTCGGCTGAAGAAGAGTCCCAAGATAGCTGCCAAAACTTCCTGATTGAAGTGTTGGCAGCCAATCAGAGCACTGCAGATCTCTGCACAAGCTTGTTATTTCCGAATCCTTCACACCTCTAGTTACCTATACTTCTTTTTCTTTTAATATCTCAAAAACTACTGAACAGATTTACACCAAATAACAAAAAGCACTCTTTCTGGACCAAGAGCTACCTTGCTGCCATATGTGGTGAAATTCTGTCCAGCAGTTCAGGCTGTAATCATGTCTAAAACCCCTATGGGAATTATAATGGGAAATGCACTGTTTGCCCCCCTTCTTCCTCGGCCCCCAATTGACGGATTACCTCAAAACTTCCCATTTACAATCAAGATTCTCTGGGAAACTCAACTTTTTCGACCCCCCCCCCCCCCCCTACTATTTGTCGGCTCCTGCTTGATGGACCACCTCACAACTTTCTACGCACAACAAAAAAATTACTGGCACACTTTTAAAAAAAAATGTCATGAAGATTCGTCACCATCTCCCAGAGGCTTTACAGAACTATGGTGCAGGGGCTGCGCGGCCTCCATTCAGCCCCAGAAATGGCCACCTCCCTGGGGCTTAACAGAACTATGAAGCAGGGAAGCCGTGCAAAACCCGTGCAGCCTCGGGGACCACCACCTCTCTTGGGCCTTCAGATAATTTCCTGCCGGGAGTGCACCATCCCCTTCCTAACCCCTCCCCCACAGCCCAAGGGGGAGACCGCCACCTCAACGGGGCTTTAAAGAAATATGGAGCGGGGCAATGCATCCCTCTTCCCGCAACTCAGGGGACGACCACCTCCTGGGGCTTTACAGAATTATGATGCGGGGAAGCTGCGCAGCAACCATCCTGCCTCTCCACCCCCCCACCCCACACAACCCTACAGACCATCACCTCCCTGGGGCTGCAATAAAAAAAAATGAAGGGGGTGCATTTCGGACCCCAAGCCCTGGTGATGTCCACTTCCTTGGGGGTGTGTATCTTTGGAGGGGGGGCCACACGGCTCCTCTCAAGGAGCTAATTATGGCCTTGAGGACCGCCACGTCCCAGGGCCAGTTACTGCTATGTCCCGGGGACATATCTGTTTGCCTTTGCTTGGGGGGAGCTGACAGCTTCCACCAAGCAAAAGCAAAGTCCACTTTCTGATAGCGGGAGCTGTCAAACACCTCCCGCTTTTAGAAAGTGGACTTTTCATCTACAGGGACATTTTAGTTAGGAAACAGAATTTTAAAAAGCATAGAAATTGACTTAAAAAAAACAAAGGTTACAGGGATGTTATAGTTAGGCTCATGTTCTAAATGTACAAAACCATAGAAATTCAACTGATATAGTTAGAGATATCTCAAGTACTATAACTTGTGCCCCCGCCATGCACTGATTTTTTGTCAAAGATTTTACTGCAAATATTACATTGATATTATCAATGATGTTAGCAAAGATGTCATGAATGTTGTAATTTGTGGGGTAACTAGAATGGTGAGGGCCCGAGTTATAGTTACATCAGATAACTAACTATAATAGGTGAATTTCTATGGTTCTGTACGTTGAAAATGTAAGCCTAACTACGACATCCCTGTAATCTTTGGCTTTTTAAGTGAATAGATATAGACACATAACTTAATCTTAAGTAATAATTGTTTGTGCTTTTAATTGCATGATACTCGATGTACAAACAAAATTAGAAAAGTATGCATGCTATAGGTTACAAAGCATATGACTGGCAAATAGTAAACTTAAATCTCAATTTGGGAATATTTATACTTCAAGTGCAAATGATATCACACAAAAAAATGCGGGCTACAAATGAAGAAAACCAGGAAGTCACCTCTTTGTCTAGTATGGAAATTATTTGCATCCATCAGCCAACACATACACGTCAGCTTCTGAATGTTCTACATGTGTTAGTTGTTATCTTAATGTCTGAACCAGCATTTGATTGGCACTTTGGCATCCATACCACACCTTGGGCACAAACGGGGGTTCAAGCATTAAAATAAAAAGCAGACTTTAGGTAGTATGCTAAGATCTTCTCAAGTTCAGTTATTTCTATTTCTATACAATCTGTTTCTTTAAAAAATGGTTCCAACAAATAGCTTTTAAATGCGTGCTACTCACCAAGTTGCACTCAGCTCTGGGATGCCCTGGTATCTGCACATCTCTCAACAATGGGTTCAAATTTGGAAGTGCCTGAGGAAGGATAGTGATGTCAAAGCTCCCTGATAACACATCCACATGAATGTTATCAGCACGAGACAGCAGGGCAGTAAACAAGTCACTAGTCTGGTGGGCCATTTTGCCTAGAGTCTATCCACACTGCTGGAAAACGTAGCAAAATTAAAGAACTAGACATCACTAGACCTTAAATCCAACAATCCATAAGTCATTTTGGAATCGGCTTGATAATCCCACCTCAACCTATCACTCTGTCATTCAAAGCATCTCTCTTCCTCCATATTCCTCCACTTCCCTTCCACTTAAATCCAAGAATCTCCCACTCTCTTCCTCCTACTCCTGATTTTTTTCTCTATCCCTTCCTTCATCCCCCACTTCTATTTTCTTCTCCCTCTGGCGCTTCTCTGTTTTCTCACATGAGCTTTATACCGTTACTGGCCCCTGCTCAGCTACTGCCTTACAAATGTCACTAGGGTGTTTGTGCCACTGGTTACTAGTCAGAGACTTGGCAGTCAATTGCCCTCTAAGCCATGGTCATCTGAAGCTGACACTCACATCTCCTAATTTCCAAGCTTCCAAGTGGCCATTGTTTAATTTAGAGTTCACTTCATTTTTACTTGAAAAAATTACAATTTTCGCACAACATTTTCATGCAGTCAGTGAATTTTGCAAAAATATTTTTGTTGATTTTTCCAAACCTTTATATGAACCACAAACAATAGCAGATATTTGTAGACAACAACATACAGTTGGTGCTCACATCTGTGGGTGGGGTGCTTTGTAAAACAATTACATTCTTTTAATGATGTTTCAGTTGCCTCAGCGTTTCATTACGAGTAGATATCTTTGAGAAGTTCAGAGCAAACTGTATGACAGTGCAAGACTAAAGACTTTAATATACCAAGCAAAAGCACCTGGCTTTGTCAATGGTTGTTTTCTAGTACTATTCCACCACTGCTAGACCGTTTTCACATGCAATTGACTTTGGGTAAAAAGAAAATGCAAGGTAAACCAATACAAACATGTGCAAAATAGTTCTGTATACATACTTAAGAGGTCGGTCTAAGGCATGCAAAGTGCCATTTACTATTAGATTTCTGTGGCTCACTGACACTGGCCCAACCTATGAGACTTAGGGCCTGATTTAGATCTTGGAGGAAGGAATATTCCAGTGGCGGCTCCGCTGCCGTGGCGGAGAAGCGACGCCCTGCCGGAAGCAGCAGCAGCTGCAAATTGAAAAATAAAAACAATAATAAACCATGTTTATTATCGTTTTTATTTTTTCAAGGGACGGGCCATACGGATGATGAGCACTGAGGGGAGTGGTGTGCACTACCCTCAGTGTGCATGTGTGGCTGGCCGATTGTCTCAGGACAGCCAAACATACATGCGCACTGAGCTCTCTCCAACCTGACACTGTGTTGGCGGGTTGGAGACAGCAGTTCCAGGCGCCCAGTCTGCCTGGAAGCACCAAGTCAGGGCACTCTGGCCAATCCTAATGCTCCTCTCATGCTGCCAGCAGTGTTAGGATTGGCCGCAGGGCAGAATGGGAGCCTGTGCCTGCTGTGAGTGAGGAACGAGGAGTGGCACGGCGGAGGCGGCGAGTCAAATACGTTTTTTATTATTTGTTTATTTTTTATTTGTAATTTTTTTTTGTACCCCCACCCGCCGCTTTGCCCACACAGAAACTGTCCCTGGAATACTCTATCACAAATGTGGCGGATAGCCCGTCCTCCTTATTATGTTCTATGAGGATATCATGGGATCGTAATAAGGGGGCAGGATATCCGTCACATTTATGACAGAGTATTCCCCCCACCAGGATCTAAAGCAGTTGTGTTCTACATCCTTAAGAGCCTAAAAAGCCCCAACATGTGATTGTTAGAGTAGCACACCACGCCATTTTGCAGTTTTGGTGAAGCAGAGTCCTCAATGATTGTACCTTAGTGTTGCAGTTATATAGCTCTTCATACCTCAAAGTAGGGCACTGAAGCGTATTTTGAGACAAGTAACATGCTACACCGTGGGAAAATACTTGGTTGGCAGTTTATCATCTGTTATGCTTATGCGCCTACAGGGCTTTAAGTTGGGTGGGTGCTTCCATGTCTCAGACCCAGCAGTAATTACATTGACTTTGAAACGGGTCCTCAATGGGCTCTATAAACTGATGACCTTAATGTCACTGGCAATAACACGAATCTATTTCTCAACAATAACTGTAAAAAAAATATTAAGGTAATCCATGTCAATTGTACAGCTCCTGTTCGTAGCTTGCATGTCTTAATTCATCTTCTATTTCATAAGGGTATTTGCTTTTCCAGGTTGTTGCATTTCTGTAGTTTTTTCATTCAACAAAAGACACGTGTATAATGAGCACCGTCAACTGAGTCACCTCAGTGTCTGGGAGAATTACCGGTGTGTGTGGTTATTTTCAACGTGCATAATTTTAAAGCTCTGGAATTGAGGGAGTGCGAATTTCTCACACTCCCTGTCAGCTTGTTATAAAGTGTTCAAATTACTTGTTCATCCAATTCTTGGCCTCTCCGAAGAGCACACAGAGCAATGGTTACATCTTCTAATTGTTATTGTGATTCTATGGGAAAGTGTATTAAGGAGGTACAAAGCTGTCACAATATTGACAGGATGAAATGTAAAAGAAAATTCAGTGCTTACAGGAGAGTGGGGGTGCACTGTGTGTGTATGAGGGAGGAGGTGAAGTGAAAGCTACAAGAAAGTGTGTGCAGAAAGAGAGAAAGAAAAGAAGGTACCGAAGAGAAAAGAGATGAGGTGTGATATATGCAGATATATGTTTTCATAAAGAAGTGAGAAGCAAAAGAACTTAAGTGAGACTGTAGCTGGAAATCTTGAGAATGGTATACAGATGGGATTGGGACACACTGGCGATTTCTAACCTTCCTACAGACGTTTTTAATGTTTGATTCACTGTCTTGTTGGAAATGGCCCTTTCTGTAGGGTCATCCCCAGACTTTTTACCTTCATCTTACTCTTTTTTTTCTGACCCTGTTTTTTGGCTTTAGGACTCTGGGCATTTTACCACTGCTATCCCGTGAAATGTGGATGTGCTCGGTGTCTAAAACATGGTGACATTGGCATCTCCATGATTGGCATATTTGATTGGCTGGTAAGTCCCTTGTAGAGTGCACTATGTGTGCCCAGGACCTGCCAGTCAAATGCTATTAGGGGGCCTTCAGCACTGGTTGTGCCACTGACTATAGTAGCCTTCCAAACATGTCTCAGGCCTGCCATTGCAGAGATCGTGTGTGCAGTTTTAACTGCCATTTCGACCTGGCAAGTGTACGCACATGTCAAGCCCAAACCTTCCTTTCTATTACATGTAAGTCACTGCTAAGGTAGGCTGTAGTTAGCCCCAAGGGTAGGGTGCAGTGTGTTTACAAAGTTGGACATGTACTTTTAAGTTCAACATGTCCAGGTAGTGAAAAACTCTTAAATTTGTTTTTATCTACTGCAAGGACTATCTTTCCCAAAGACTAATATTGAGGTTGCCTTAAAACATCTTTTAATTGTAATTTCAAATTGGGAAAAGATAGAAATATGGAGTTTTGTGTCTCTGGACTCACAATCTAAAAATACATTGTGTCGTAGAGGTGGTTTTTAAATTAGAGGTCTAAAAATGCCACTTTTAGAAAGTTGGCATTTCTTACTTTAACCATTCTGTGCCTTAGCCTGCCTTTGAATACACATCTGGGTTTAGGTGACTGCTACATTTGGGCATTCTCTCCAGACAGCCACAAACAGGAAGGGTTGGATTTGACAAAAGATACATCTGCATACTGATAGTCATCCTGGGAAGGGAGAGGGGGAGATAGTTCACACTTACACCTGAACAGGTCGTGGCCTGCACCCAAAGAATGGGTTAACTACCCCCTGCTGGTAGTATGGAGCCAGGGCTTGGTTGAAAGGGATCCTCGTACACTTCAGAAAATTCTGTTGAAGTTATCTCTACATCAAAGGCCATTTGGGTATATGTACTGGACCTCTGCCACCATATACTCAGAAACTTCTGGACTAAGGACATTTTACCAGGAAGAAGGACTGCTGTGCTGCCAGGGGGACTGACAATTTGCTGTTAGTTCTGCTGTGTTGGCCTGCTGCTTCTTGCCTGAGAGTGAAAGGACTGGATTTAACTCTTTATGTCCTGTGATCTAAAGTTTTTCCAAGGGCCTGACCAAGCTTGCCTCCTGTTTCTGAAATCTCAGGGATATCAAAGACTTCACCTGCATCTTGCTACCTGGACCGGGACTCCTCTGCTCTGAGTCCTGCTCTGCCAAGTGGTGCCAAATATATTCCTAGGTCTTTGGAGGAGAGTGCAGTACTGCAAAAGAATAACTGATGCATCAAAACCGACGCGTCACTTGGAATCGACGCATCCCACTGCAGAAACACCACTTTGCTGGAGCCTGTCCATTTAAGAAACAATGTATTGCCTGCAAGCGCAATGCATCCCCTCCACTGGATCAATGTAAAGTCACTGAGCCTTGAAGCAACAAAGGTACTCTCTGCGGGTCTGCTTGACTCCAGTATCTGGCCCGCGCTCCATCAAGGTCGGACTGCACTTTTGGATTTGTCCCAGTCCAGCGCGACCAGATAGCTAAGGTTGGAGCTATTGTCTTCTAAGCACTGCATTTTGATTTATCCTTTATAAATTCATAAGTTGACTTGTGGATGTTGGATTTTTGTCATTTTTGGTCCTGTTTGACTTAGATAAATATTTCCTGTTTTCTAAACTGGTGTGGAGTCCTTTTGTAGAGTTTTCTCCCTGTTGTGGTCCCCACCTGGACAGAGTGCAAACCTCTGCCAGCCAGAGACCCCATTTCTAACACTCATCTTTTCAGTATTGAAACATTTTCAATTCTTCTAATTATTCACAACATAACCACTATTGTTATTTATCGCATACTGCTAACAAACACTGGGAAAGTCAATATGCCGTGCTTGATTTAGGCGCATGTCTGTTATTGTGCGTTATGTAACAATGCAATAACAGGAAACTCACAGAGAGGCATTAAAATATTGGTTGGGCGGCAAACAGTGAGAAGCACAGAATTTTAGTTTTCAGAGTTTTAACCTCTACAGTGCGGGCATTGGCCAGTGGCCGACGACCACATTACCTCCCTGGTGCGGGTCACGACCAGTGGCCGACACCAGGGAGGGGGTTAAAAAATCCTCTGATGCGTTGCATCAGAGGATTTTATTTTATGAAAAAAAAAACAGGAGTCACAGAAGATCTTCAGGTTCTCCCATCACCTCCCCCACCGGCCCCTCTGTGACGTCAGCGCGCCTCGTTGTCACTGTTTGTTTCCTCCACCGGATCAGAAAGCGGGAAAACAGGCTCAAGCGGCCTTCCTGACATTCGAGAGGGCCTCGTTTGAAAGGGGAGACTCTCCCCTTTCAAACGAGACCTTCCTGAACCGGTTTCCTGGCCCTCTGCAATCAAGGGCCAGGAAATTCCACTAGACACCAGGGATTTCACTTGGGGGGGGGTCGGCCTCCTCGGAAAACGGGCCACCTCCTTTGCATATTGTTTTCTTAAAGGTAGGTTTACCCCTGGGGGGGGCGATTGTGCCCCCCCCCGGGTTGTAAACAAAATTTACATTAAAAAAAATATATATATAAGAAATTGACAGGGGGGTCACCCGTGAGCAGGGCGACCCCCCTGTGGGGGCAATATTTATTTTTAACAGCTGTATGGTTTCCCTGGGGGGTCACTATGACCCCCAAGGAAACCACACAGCTGTTAAAAAAATAAATATATATAGCTATTTCTATGTAGATATATATATATATATATATATATATATATATATATAAGAGAGAGAGAGAGAAAGATCACTTTTGTCGACATGTAGGGTATAAAAGTGATATCTCTCTCTCTATATATATATATATATATATATATATATACACACACACACACACACGTGTATATACACATATATATATATATATATATATAGATAGATCTATATATTTTTTAACAGCTGTATGGTTTCCTTGGGGGTCATAGTGACCCCAGGGAAATTATACAGCTGTAAAAAAAAATATATATATTGCTTCCACAGGGGGCTACATTTCAACTGTAGCTTTTAGGCAGCAATAAAAAAGTAAAGTAACTCTTTTGATTATGTTTCTGCCACAAAAGGATCTGAATTTTGTCTAGTGGCAGTTTTGATGGAATAAAGTAGCACAGTAGGTTTATAGGCCGTCTGCAAGGATCAAAAATGTATTATATGTGAATAGCTGAGTGGGTAAGTAAAGCCAGCCATTACCTGCGCTATTATACAAATTAAATGTATGTTTGAGGGGGGCTATAGAGAGAGGAAATGCACTTTTCCTGGGTGGTAGTGAGGGAATCGGAGGAGAGGTAATAGGAGTGGGAGAACCAATAATGATTGTTGGACTGGGTGCTAGAGGCGCTAAAGACTGTGAAGATTGGTATGTGACAAGGTGATGTAATAGTATCTCTTTTTTGTTTTTTTGAGTGTCTTGAGAGAACATGCTGACTGAGGGAAGAAGCGACGGTAAGGTGACCTTTACTGTTTCAGGTATCACACACACACCCACCAGCAATTTTGTGACTGTCTACATAGGCTAGTGTTTTAGAGCGACAGTTTAGCCAGTAGCAGAGATGGCATCTCGTTGGACCACTGCTGCTCAAGCCCTAACTCAGGTCATAGAGGACAGCTCTGACGTAGGATCAGAGACTGAGACAGCATCTGAGGGAAAGGGCAATGGCGCAGACTCTGGGAGTTATTTTTCAGTCGGAGTAGTCCCATTCGATAAATGCTCTTCCAGTAATTATGAGGGAGGTGATGTGGACAGTCCTGCTGTTCCTTCGCAAGCACAGTCTATGCAGCGGGACAATAGCAGCTTAGCCCATCCCAGAGAGCAGGTGCATGCGGCGGCAAGCACAGAGAGAGAGTGCTCTCTTGGGAGCTTCCCAATTTGGTTCAGCCCCAAATTCGTATTGTGGAGACATCAAATTATCTATCACAAAACAACCTTGTTTTGTAAGGCAGGCACCTGCGTTTTTGGTCCTGGACTCAGTGGTCACATAGGGAAACCTACCAAACCTGGAAATTTCTGGAAACTAGACATCCAGGGGAGTCCACAGAGATGTGACTTGTGTGGATGCCCCAAAGTTTTCTTACCCAGAATACCCTGCAAAGCCGAAATGTTCAATAAAAACTCTTTCTTGCATTTCGGTCACAAAAACTACAGGAATATGCTGGGATCCACAAAATTCCTATCACCCAGTGTTTCCCCACTGTCCTAATACAAATGCTACCCCACTTGAGTGCCTGTACCTAGTGGCTGCGTCAGGAATGGATCACCCCAGGGTCAACAGTTGCCCTCATGTAAGGACAAACATTGACCGTTGTGTGATCTATTCCTGACACGGGCACTGGGCCTACCCACACAAGTGAGGTACCATTTTTATCGGGAGACTTGGAGGAATGCTGGGTGGAAGGAAATTTGTGGCTCTTCTCAGATGCCAGAACTTTCTATCACCGAAATGTGAGGAAAAAGTGATTTTTTGCCAAATATTGAGGCTTGCAAAGGATTCTGGGTAACAGAACCTGGTGAGACCACCACAAGTCACCCAATCTTGTGTTACCCTAGGTGTCTAGTTTTGAAAAATGCAGTTTGGTAGGTTTTCCTAGGTACTGCCTGAGCTAGAGACCAAAATCCACAGCTAGGCACTTTCCAAAAAACATGACAGTCGTGTGTACTAGGCCTACCAACACAAGTGAGGTACCATTTTTATCAGGATACTTGGGGGAATGCTGAGTGGAAGGACGTTTGTAGCTCCTCTTAAATTCCAGAACTTTGCAGCACCGAAATCTGAGGGAAAGGTGTTTTTGTTGCCAAATTTTGAGGTTTGCAATGGATTCAGGGTAACAGAACCTGGTGGGAGACCCACAAGTCACCCCATTCCCCACGGTGTCTATTTTTAAAAAATGCACAGGTTTGATAAGTTTCCCTAGGTTCCGGCTGAGCTAGAGGCCAAAGACCATGGCTAGGCACTTTCCAAAAAACACGCCAGATTTCAATGTAAAAATGTTATGTGCCCATGTTACATTTCCTGTCGCTGGCAGTAGGCCTAACCACTCATGATCCCTGTAGACATGTTTGCACACCAACTGAGGCTTAGAATGGAAGTGACATCAGTACAAGCCATGCAGCTTTTTAGGTCGAGTGCGCAAGAGCTTTGACCTGTTGTAAGAATCGTGGTCTTTTAACCACACTCACCTCACACCCATCACTTTCAATTGTTTGTGGCTTGCATTTCAAAAATCAATTATCATTGGTAAATGTTTTACGTTTGTCCCCCCTTGGGGAGGTTTTGTTACCGCCTTGCAGACTGACCCCGATACATGGATAATTGCACGATTGCCTATATGTTTGACTGTGAGTAAACTTATTTTTCCTTTTGTGTCTCTCCTCCGTGCTCATGCGGGCCCTGGTGCTTTGAATGGGCTCGCTAGTGTCAACTAATGTTTTACACTTAATTTTCAATTTATGTGGTAAGAAAAGTCCAGTTAGTAATTTGCAATGCCAATAGCTCTAACTCGAGCAAATGCGAGACCCATTGCATTGCAAATGATTGTTTAATGCAGGGTTAATTATGAGCAACCAAGGCTGCCAACCTGAGCAGAAACTACTACTGCTATGCTGATGAAGGCCAAAATTGTGAGCAAAGGCCAATAAATGACGTCATTTTTTTAGCGTCTCGCGTTTCTAACAGACACTCCGGGGAGGCGCAATTCGTCTGGTCTTTTTTTCCAGAGGCAGAAACGGTTTGGCAGCTGTTCAAACAGGAAAGGAAGTCTGAAGGGCCACTCAGCCATTACATCAGGCAGGGCACAGGCGAGGATGTGGATCCCCACTGCCTAGCGCCGAATAAACTTATCATAACGTGTTTTACACAGCGTTTACCACAATAGTTGCGTAGTTTCGAAGCGCTGCAAGTAATATTTGTTACTTTCAACCAGTTTACGGGTGCACAATGTATTGACAAGAGAAGGGTCAAATGCTGAGCACTCCGTTCTGGAATTCGTACTACTGGCCGGTCAGTCCGCACAGAGTTCAGCAGCGAGCGCTTAACTCCCTTAACACCCTGCCGGATTACGAGCAAAGAGGTTTCCGTGACCTGGATTCCAATAGCAAAATCCCTTTGTACGAATACAATTTACAATCTAATGTGCATTTTGCTAGTCAATTCGATGAACGACTGGGCTTGACCCTTTGTCTTTTTTAAATCTTCACTTGCTGCGAGGCACATTAAATGTTGTTAACTGCCCATTTCAGCTCTTCGTGAACTTTGAAAACACACGAAACATCTGAACATATTAAAACTGTTACACTTAGAGGGCCCTGGGCATACATTTCACACGAGGCTAAAGAGATAGGTGCTTACTCACCACAGCATAGTGACAGCCCAGCATCCTAAAGCTGCTCCTATTTACATATGTTTCTACTGTTTCAATTGTTTGTAGGCACCACGCTGCCACCACTGTCCGATTTATCACCACCTGCCCAAGTTCCTCCTCACCAGGAAGTACATCCTTCCTTCCCCTCTTAAACCCTACATGTGCAGTAGGATAGACTAGCAGCTAAAAATACCCCGCCCCCTGCCTGGTCTCATAGAGCGCCTGACTCGATGGCCAAGTATGAGTGTCTGAATCAATAAGAACTAGAATCCACTCAGGTTCCCATTGAAAAGCCTTACCTTCGCCGTCCTAAAAACGCCATTAACAGCTGTTCTTCTCAGAAGTAACATAGTGGTTGTATCAGCAGCATTTGTCTACTTTTAGGATAAAGGTACACTACTTTACCACACTGTTACAATTCTGTAGACAGGACTGCCCCCACTTTCCTCACTCTCATTCTAAAGGTACCCAACCAACTTCCTGAAGGAGCGACCATAACACTGACCGAAACCGGACTACATTAAACAGCCAAAAACATAATGGACTTGCTTCTGCTCCACTCCACCGATCACACCAGTATACCCCCTTTAGTGTGAACAATTAACCAAAGATTCATATTCTATCTTCTACTATTTACAGAGGCGATTAAAACATTTGCCTCAATTACTTACAGGTTAAATTCTATCACCCACCCCAACCCAAACCAGCAAATGAACTCACACCCCTGCTACCAAGGGAACACATTTGTTAAATAATACATAGATCATATTACTACCAAATTAACCATATCCCCAAATAACATCTTTCCTGGAGACTTTAATGTACAGTGGGGGGAAAATAATGATTCTGTCATATTTCCGGACAACTCTTGCCAACAAAATGATGACTTGACTCAACATTGTCCCAAATTCACCAGCGAGAAAAGCCCTTATCTGGACTCAATCTTTTCCTAAGAAGGAATTCTCCAGATAGAAGAACATGTACAAGTAGACTGGTTACAGAAGTACTTAACAACTTGTCATTTATAAAGCTAAAAAAATTAGCATCCAAGAACTTGTCTCAAGGTTTTCAATGATACTTAAGGAAGTATGGAAATGTTTTAGTTCAACTGAACACAAATGGATTCAAGGCCTTTTAATATCAATTCTTCAGAAACTATGTGTATAAGAAAACACATCAGATACATTTTTTGAAAGTCGAGTTCATATTCATCAAATTAAAAATAACTGCTAAAAAATCTTCATGGTCAACTAATCCTACTACAACGCTTTGGTTTCCAGAGTTGGTTAGCAAATGTAAGGAGTTTGTTAAATTTCCTGATTCTAAAATAGATATTAGACTTGAGATGTCACCTCTTCCTTCAGTGCCTACTTCCCCCTGACTCCTAAGAAAACATTCTCAGAAATGTTTTTCTTTCCAATGGGAATAATATTTCATCTCACACCTCTTTTGGATTAAACTGAAGGAAGTCTTTTCTAGATCAATGCCGATTTCTTGAAAATTTGAAATCCGGACATCAAATCCTTTATTGGAAAAAGTCTTCTGCGAATCAGGAGGACATCAATTATCCTCAATCTCTTCCCAGCCTACCTTTCCTATTGAAAGTTCTTAAGTGCTGTGCAGCGACACATATTAAGCAGTGCATTAATAATAATAATGTTCATGATGAAGTACAATGTAGTTTTAGTTGAGGATGCTGTTCAAAAACGGCAATGTCCTAAGTCTGGATGAATTCCTCCATGCCCATGTTCTAGATATATACAATTAGTATCTTTAGATACTCTTAGATTTAAAAGTAGCTTTCACACTATCAAAAACGTAATCTTGTTGGCTACCCTAAAGAACCGTACACCAGCAGATACAGATCTAAAGCTCCTTTTCATTCCAATTGCCTCTACATCACTGTTTTCCTTAACATTGTATACTTGCTCCAACGCTCTTCAATCTTCATATACAAACTTACTGTGATATACCCGGGCACTCTGACAAATCGTTGCATCTATAAACTGACAAAAATCACCTTTATTTTATAAGTCGGCACTCCAATCTAATGGAAACCAATGAGATAACTGAAGCCTGGCTGATCTCTCCTAATTCTATTTTAAACATGTTTCGGAATAAATTCTTTATTTAATTCTATGTAAAATCTTCAGCTACACAACTGCTGGCACTTGCCCACTTTCTCTTTGTTTCCCACCTTCCCTTTCCTTAGGCCTTAGACGTTACACTTCTAAAGCACTTTATATAATTTGTTAATTATGTCACTGGACCTTGCAGTTGTTAAATTTCTTCTATTTATTTCGTTACACAAACAACAATTTTACTCTCCAATATTTATAGAATTTGTAACGTTTGCTCCTCTCTCCCTAAGTCTTGCATCTCACACTCAAATTATCTGAATATTATGCATGTTTATTGTTTCAATTTGCATTTATTATTATTTTTCTACTTTATAGTTTTCTGCGTGCATAGTTTTCTGCATGCAGTATATGCTTGGTGCCACGCAATTAGTTTGTGCAAATTATTTTGATTCCTTCTTTGTCTATTCTTGTTCTATTTTGTGCTCAATAAAACTATGAACAACAAATCCAAATAAAGTAACATTTCTACTAAGCCAAGCACAACAATACTCAGAAGACACAGCCTCGGGCACCGTCAAGTATACAACACTGCTTCAAGCCATACAACTGGCTAAATATTTGTCACCTTAACAGCATATCCATATCACAGCAGATGCATTCTTCCTTCTCCCATATCAAGGGTACACATTAGACACTACTCAGAGGAGTTATCATGCACACAGCAAAGTTCCAAGCGATACTGAAATCGTTTGCTGCCACACCAGTAAACCATAATCAGGTCATGTTCATAAGCAGTCCTATACAGACAGTACAAATCCCTACATTTAAGGCGCTACAGAGATCCTTAACAGATGTAACAAAGCCAAAATCATATATATTTCCCTTGCTAAACAATAACAGCAATAATAATAATAACAGCACATTTCTTGGTCTACTGTTACCTTTCCACTTTCCACTATGAGGTACCCTTTCACAATTTGAAGTACACCGCTGTGACTGAAACTCACAATAATCACAAAACTGTAGTTGAAGCCCAGAGTTTTGAAATTGGTACAGGGCCATACATATGGTAAGACGCTCCATACAAGTGCATAGAATATAACAATCTCCTCACTGAGATTAGGTAAAACATCTACCATCTTAAATCTATTCTGCCTTAAAATAGGATTATTAGGAACTCACTAGTCAGCCTCATAATGGTGCACATTAAGAAAGACCAAAAATTAAGTTTTTTATAAACTGATCAATCTTTTCTTTCCAACGCCTTCGCATTACAATTAATTCCACTCTGTCCAGATCCCAAATCATTTTGAAAAAGAAAGTGATGATTTTCCTTATGGTGTAAAAATTGACAAAATGCATTTTGGAAAGTGGACACAGAACAGTTCGGACTTAAAAAACAAAAAAACAGGCATAGGTTAAAATGAGCGCAAACCTGAACATAATAATCATTCATCAATTTATGAACAATTGCACCTATCAAAATACAATGTTTTGCAACACAAGAATTGAAACGTCTAGTTTGTATATACAATGTGTATGCTTTTATTTTTTTTCTAAAACCATTACCGACACCAACATAAACAAGGTCACAAGACCATTTATGGGACAATTTACACACTCATTAAATTCTGTCACTCGTCCAGTAACATAACTTATAAATATCCCCTTACCCACAGTTAAGCAATAATACTAATGCAAACAAAGAAATGTGACAATGTCTAGCTTGCACTTTTGAAAAACGGTTCAATGATGTTTATTTAGCTTTAGTGAACTACAACGTCAATATTATGTTTTCCGGTATTAAACACAGGGAATTCAGGAAACAAAGTTGATAACACTCTGGTTTCCTGGCCCAATTCAACTTTATAACCAGCCACATATGTGTTTGCCAAGAAGTATCGTTTTAGCAGGTCCCACGCCGTGTAACTATCATGGTGCTACAACAATTCAGTTCTCATTATCTTCAAATGGTTTTCTTTTGCCTCCCCTCAGATGCCACCACTATACCAGGGTTCTGGAGATTTCCTATACAGAATATTCTGTTGGGCCAAACATTACTCATCCTCATTCGCAATGTAATTTATTCTTCACAAGTGATTGCAAGGTGCACTTTCTGATGCCACAAGTGTATCTGCATTCATCATTACCAAGACCAAGGTATAGTTATCAGAAAGTACTGTGTAATTTGCCACTTTCACAATTTAAATAAGATTCTCCTCGGAGATAGTAAATGAGACCAATAAAAACAGAAGTTCTATGCAGCGGTAAGGATAACGAAACCTATTTTTTGTTTAAAAAAAAAAAAAAAAAAGCAAATTCCTCATATCACCCCAAAAAGTGCAACTAACACCAGGGGCACGGCGAGCATCCAACTTTAGTTCCCGGGAGCTCCGGTTCCTTCTCCGGGACACACATGGATGTTTTGGTTCCACAAGACCCAATTCTTCAGAGGTCAGGTGTAATCATGACACCTCTTATTGGAAAATATTTACTTGCCATTCTATTATAAATGCTCTGGACTTAAGAACGAGGATTACTTACAAGGCAGGGGCAATGATCAGGGGTTTCACAACTTCAATATACATAGGTTTAAAAACGTGCCTTTTATTACATATGAGATGTTCTCCTAAGTGTGTTTTGGTGACAATATATCGCTGACGAGTTTGGCATTTGGCTGTGAATATTGAAGGAGCTGCAATGATTAAGTTTGTGGTATCAGAGAGATAATATACTGGAAATGTAGGTTGTGCTATGCAGCTGCAAGTGGCTAGTAATTGGATCCATTATTTTTTTTAATTAAATTGTATTAGGCAGCTAAATGCCTGCTATGGGAATAGCCTTGGTTGGTTGGTTTGCTGGAATAATTACTTAGCACTCCTTTAAACACATACTGCCACTTAGAATTTATTTTAATTTGTGCCGAAAGGTGTGCCTAGGTGGAATCAGCAGCTATGACCTACTGTCCCCTTTGTGAGAACATTCCGACGCAGCCTTTCATTGGACGGTAAAGTGGCACTTTCAAAAGAGAGTAATGTCATATGCTTCCAATGTGCTAAAGCATATTCCTATCGAGTGAACAGTTAACAAGCGTCTCGTTACTGACAAAATGTCATTAACATTTGTAAATACAAGCGCTTACAGTTTTTACCACAGGATATTGTTGTTGGGTCCTAGCTTCTGACAAGGATGGGGTAAACCGGACAGGTGTGCGTGCTGTGGATGATGGTATATGCCCGTTTTCTCCCACCACACATTGAGGATCTTGCTACATGCTTCATGGTAGCCTGTTATCCTTCCCAAACAAGATAAGGAAAGGGGGAAAAGACAACTTACTACAATATCATGGCCACCTGAAATATCTTTTCACATGATACTAACTGTCAAGCCCAAAATGGCTGCAGCCCATCCAAATGCCACCACGAGGCACGTATATCAGGCAACACCAGAATCCATACAAAGCTTAAAGAAATAAATCAAAATGTCAAACTATCTCTGAAACATGAGAAAAAAGACAGAATAAAGCAGGACTGGATGGAAAACTTGCTTTAATGACATTAGAATGAAAGAGCCAAAAAGGCAGTGGCAAACATGGCCCTCAGGAGGAGTAATCCGTCAAAACAGTTTGCTTGCCCTGTTGGGCATATTACTTAAGGATTCGTCCTGTCTGCACCTGTGGCTGAGATCTGTCTCAGATTCTTGCTTCGAGAGGGTTCATGCCTGCAACCACACTTTATTTAAGCAGTATTTTCTAATCTTCTTACCATGACTATCTGAAAGTTTAACTGTGGCCCGCTCCATGATGTAAGTTCATGGCTCCTTAGTAGTCTTTAACAACTCTGCAGGTCCCTTTATGGTATTTCACATGACATAGTCTGCTTAGCGGGTTACTGCACTGGGTTTTCCAGTCTACGAGTCTGTGTATAGTTGTGGTCCTGACGGGGCATGGTTGGAGGGAGAGAGAAGGGACGAGATCTGCTGGAATGGGAATTTTTGTTATCACCACATATCTCAGTGTCTTTGTGAGATGTAGCGAAGCATTTATACTGTATAGGCATTTGGGACCTACCATGATTGATTATATTAAAGTCCTCTGTCATGTCCAAGAAAGTGTAACGGATCTCTTCAATTAATCTGTGTCTGTTCATTTGTTGATGGCTGTTGTTTGGCTGTACAAACCTCATAGCAGATATGTTTTATGTGAATTTAAGAGGTACAAGATAAAATATGTTGCTGACAGCTACATATTATAGTTTTCGTATTAATATGGCCCATACTTGTTGTACATGAAAGTATGTAACTATATAATGCCATGACAAACCACATGTCAGCCCCTCTTACGTTACCTGCACCTCAAAAGCAATTTACTGGAGGTCTCCTGCACCTCAAAAGCAGTTTACTGGTTGAGTTATTTGGAATTCATAGGTTGCAAGTTGTGGATTGCGCTTGAGGGTTCAACTGTTTTCTGGGCTCTGTTGCCAGGATGTGAGTGATGCAGTTATCTAGGAAATGGCCATGTTTTCAACAGTCTTCAGAACTGTATATGCTCCTGGGTACCTCTACTGTTGACTGGTAGTGAGTTCCAGAGACTGGTGGCTTGTACTGAGAAAATGGTGCCTCTTGTGGATTTCTTATGGTGAGGTGGTATGATGATAAGTAGTGTAAGCATAGAGCGCAGCGTTCTGTTTGGTTTATATGGGTTGAGTTTAACTTCTAAGAATTGTGGTCCTTTTCTTTGGGAGGCTCTGTGAACAATGTAGAGTGCCTTGAACATAGCGACTGCAGGACTGGAGTCCTGCGTAATCTTGGGTCAAAGAGGAGAAGCCTTGCACCAGCATTTGGATGAGTCGGGTGCACCAAGGTATAGGGTCATGGCACAGTAAACTCTGGAGATTATAAGTGAGACATGACTTGCAGTTTATGTTGGTGTGCAAGGTACGGGTAAGAAGCAACATAGTGTTTTCACTGTAAGGAAGGCACTGCTTAGAACATTCTTTGAATTCAGGATCAAGGATAGGTCTGAATCCACGGGTATTTCTAGGTTTCTATCTTCTCTTGATGTCGCTGGAGGGGTTTGAAGTTTCTTAAACCAGACTGCGGTAGGTTGGACTTTTGCGATTATCCGCTGGTATTAATCTCTGCCTCTTCTGTATTGGGTTTTAGATAAACATACAAGTACTTCTACTCAAGGTAATACATGCAACCTCCCTATATCACTTCATTCACAACACAATTGTGTTTTCTTCAGACAGCTGCGCATTTCAGTCACCCAGAGCTTGCTACACACAGTGTGTTTGCCTATTAACCTGTTAGGAATCCACCAGCTCAACTGTTAATTCCCCCACAGCCACCCTCAAGGCACATCTTCACAGTGATCTGTTCTGCTTGGGCCTCTACCAGATCAACTCCTGGTCTTCCCAATCCATGCCACCTCTCGCTCCAGAGAAGCACCAGCTTAGTGGGGATGCAAGCAAAGGCTTGGGTGACGTTTTACTGAGCAGATCTGGTCAAGCTGTGCATTCCCTTGGTACTCTTAACATCAAGGAGGCATCAGCAGGTAAAATTGGATATGGCACTAAAAAAAATCAAATTGACATGCTGAATTGTTTGTTGGGGTGGTGCAATGTCCAACAAAATAAAATGATGGATGGAGAGTTGAAACTTTTTGAACACTCAAACCCAGTCATAGATCTGGGTTTAATCCACTGGTATGTTGCTCACCACGTCACCCCAGTTTGGACCCAGCCATATGAAAATCAGTCTTGACCCTCCTCCCCATGGGAACAGTCCAGCCTCAACTGCCAAGCCAAGCCCGCCCTGAAACAGAAACAAGCATCCTAGGACCAGTTTCAGGGTATCACCTCTCATCAGCCAGTTATCTGGAATCCAGTGGTACAGCAAGCAAAGCACCCGCATCTGTGCATACCCTAGCCACTTAGGGCACACATATCAACACAACAAAATAAAATGATGAATGGAGTGTTGAAAATTTTCAAACACTCACACCTAGTCGCAGATCTGGGTTTAATCTACTGTTATTTTGTTCGCCACGTCACCCCAGTTTGGACCCAGCCATATGCAAATCAGTCTTTACCCTTCTCCTCATCGGAACGGTCCAGCCTGAACTGCCAAGCCAGGGCCTCCCTGGAACAGAAACAAAGCATCCACAGACCAGTTTCGGGCTATCACCCTTCATCAGTCAGGCTGGACTGTTTCTATGGGAGCAGGGTCAATACTGATTTGCATGACTGGGTGCCAAATGGGCTGCCTTGGCAAGCAAAACAATAATGGATTAAATCCGGATCTGTGACCGGGGGCGAGTGTTTGAAACGTTTCAACACTCGTCCATCATTTTATTTTGGGGTGTTGCTGCGTGGTGTAATGTACGTCAGAGATTAACATTCTTTCTGTTTGTCAAGATTGATAATGCTCTCAACTTTGCAAAGTTTTAGGCTAACTTAACCCCGCCATAATGGCAATTTCTTAATCCAGATTTCAGTAATGTGTCATCCGATTTTCTCATCTCCAAAACAGAAACCCCAAAATCTAGAATGGGATTCCTATCAACCTAGACCTTTTTAGGTCAAGCCTACAAGACAGTAAGTGTGGTTGAAAGGCATATTTTGGCTTACCACAACACATAGGGGCTTGATCCCACCCCCTGCATAACACTGGTTGACCTTCCTTGTCACTCATTTCCTGTTTCTAATTCGTGCCCCAACTGGTCAATCTTGAGTTTGCCACGCAATTGGAGAACTCTTTACCTTGTGTTTTTATATGGTGTCTGTACCAACTATCAGGTAACTATTTTTTTTTGTGTAAGCATTCACAGAAAATATAGAGTGTATGAGCCATCTCTCTCCTGTACTTCTTTCCCCACCTCGTACTGCTGCCTGACGTGTCTGCTAATTCCCACCCTCTCTCTATTGCATTCATCCGTGTGCTTTTTCCTGCTGCATTCACCCCTCCGGTCCTCCTCCATGTTGCTTCTGTGTCCCTTTCCCTGTGTTTCTTTCGTGTCCCCTGCCCTCTCCTTGTTGCGTCCATGTCCCTCTGTCCTCCAGTGTAGCTTTCATGACCCCTCCCACTCTCGCCTATGAAGCCTTTGTGTCTCCTTCTGTCTGTGTTGCTTCCGTGTCCCCCTACGCTCCCCATGTTTCCATTACCTCTGCCCTCCCTGTGCTGCTTCCATGACCCCTCCCCTTTCCTGTGTTACTTCCGACCCTCCTGCCCTTGTTCCAACTCAGATTGATAACTAAAAAATAAAATTTAAAAAAAGCTGTGCACATGAAAGGATATGTTTAAGGTATATGGATGGCCCTATATGTTTGTGTGTAGAGGAAAAGTGCACTCGAGATGAATATGCTTTGCCAACTATATGACTTTAGTGCTGCACTGTGCATAGGAGAGTGTCAGGTTTCAGTCTAGTGTGCTCTAGTCCAGAAAAGTTAACTATAGCTAGCATTGTTAGAGTACTGCAAAGTGGACATTATTGGCAGAAGAGCGCTGCTGAGCATACACTTATTTATTTTATTGTGTCCTCTTCACCAGCGTTGTTAAGCCCCAGTTGCCAGAAGAGTCTATTACAGATGTTCCAAGGGAACGTGAGTACAGGACAATAAGAGTAGTCCATGTCAGTAACACAACTGACCTCTAAACTGTAGTAGAGGTGGGAGGCATACAATAAAATAAATAAATGTCAAGTATGGCCTACTCATACCAGGAGTGTCTTCTGGTGTCACAAACACGGTAGGGCAAGCAGAAAAGTGCAGGTTTGAAAATCATCAATGCACAGCTCATAATGCAGTAAAATTAACAGTAAAAAAAGGGGTGGTCTTAGAGGCAATGGAGCAGTTCGGTATTGGGAGTATATGAGATTTTCCAATATGTTTGGGACTGGGTTGTACAATGGGAAAGAGCACAGGGGGAAAGGCCAGTCTTAAATAAAAAAGATATATTTGGGTTGAACCCATGAAATAGGCATCGTAAAAGCAAACGGTTATCTTTGGGTTAATATGGGAATTTAAATTAAGATCCATAAAAAATCTAGAACTAAAGCTGTTGCTGTGTGTCTGATAGTTATATTAAAACAGGCATTTCTAATGCAACGGGTCTCACATTTGCTTGAGTTAAAGTTAATGGCATTGTAGAGTCATAACTGGACTTTTCTTGCCACATAAATTGGTCAACCCTGCCTCAAAATTTGGTCTTTTCTTGTCACATAATTCCAGTGGCCCTGCATACAATTAAAACACTTCCATTTACCTTCTTCCTCTATTTGCAGCCAAAAACGAAAATGTTGCCATTTAGCATTCTAATTTAAATCTGCCATGCTAATTCCAATTGAATACTACTTTCACCACCCCACCATCAGAGTTGCTGACTGGCTAGCACAATTCCCCCAAAAAAGACCACACAAGAGAAATAAACTAGAAGGGTCACCCAAACATATTGAGTGTTCAAAAATTCATAGTGTAATAAGGATGTTAAATTGGCCTGAATCATGGTCATAATTGCAATAAGGAGAGATTAATAAAACATATACAATTATTATATAAACCCAAAAAAACGTTATCAGAAATAAACGTTTAGCATTAGACTGTAATGCGCAGAACAGCCCCTAGAGGTCACCACAATGAAAATAGCATTTGTAAGAAACATTGCCATGTAACCATATAGTTAGCCTCTAGAGGATATAACCACATGAAAAGAAAACAACCAAAAGTAATGCAGTTATATTTATCCCCTAGAGGGCGTAGTGCATTACACATTCTCAGGGCTAGCAGGCCTACTGCAATGATATAACAAACAAGACCTTTAAAACGCAAACTACTATAACCTGTAAAACAAAAGCTCCAGCCATGAGAGAGGTTAAAAAGACACTGAATGGTGGGAGGGTTTAATATTTTGGTCCCTACTAACCTAGTGTGGGGACCCAGAGATGATCTAGGCAGAAAACACGTTGTGGTGAATGCTTTGAAGGTGGTCCCATTGTTCTTGGACTGCCACAAGTAATGAGCAAAAATGTTTTATAGAAGAATGCCCTTGCAAAGCATTATGGGACAACCTAATGCAACAAATAATGTGATATGTTGACTGTAATGTTCAGAACAGCTCATAGAGAACACCACAACAAAATTAGCATTTGTAACAAACATGGTCATGTGACCATATAGTTCGCCCTAGAGGGCATACCCACATAGAAACAGTACGGCAGAAAGTAATGCAGTGCAACCATATATTTAGCCCCTAGAGGGCGTAGTGTTATTAGGCTTAGCAAGTCTACTGCAACACTAAGGTACTTATAACACAAACTACTCCTAGTGATAAAACAAAAGTTCCAGCCATAAGAGAGCTTAAAAAGACACTGAATGGTGAGAGGGATTATTATTTTGAGGTCCCTGCTAACCTAGTGTGGGGACCCAGAGATGACCTAAAAAGAAAAAGTGTGTCGTGCTGAACATTTTGGTGGTGATTCTATTGTCCCAGGTCCACCACAGGCTGAGTTATGGGCAAACATGTTTTGAAAAAGAATGCTAGCAAAGCATTTATGGGGCGAGTTTCCCTGAGTGCAATAACTACGGCTCTCCCACTGTGCTGGGACAGCCGCATTGCGACTTCTGTGGTTTTTAGTAAAGCATTTATATATTATAAGTGCTTTTAGGAAAGTTATGGAGCGCGAAGAGGAGAGCAAAAAGAAATTACTCTGAGTAGGTAACAGTGTGAACAATGTGACCAGCGCTCCAATACTACCGATGGAGTTCGAGTTGTTGGCGCTGTTCGCACTGTGAGCGCCATGGAGCACAACGGGAAGAGACAAGTATATCAGGAATCGTGCAATTATCCATGTAACAGGGTCAGTCTAACAATTTCGCCCCAAGGTGGGACAAACATAAAGCATTCACAGATGACATCAAAGGATTTTTGAAAGGCAAGCCCACAAATGAGTGAAAGTGATGGAGGTGAGATAGGTATAGTTAAAAGCCCACAGATAGATAACAACAGGACGGAAAGTGCTTGCACACTCGACCTAACAAGACCTTCCTGTCACACAAAACATTTTGGAATCTATGCACAGAGAGATTAACATACCTGTTTGTTTAAATTACTCTCTGGAAAGAGTTTGATTAAAACATAAACTCCACAATTATAGAAGTATTTGGGAAGCACTGAGCATAAGCATAAGATAACCATGAATGTACAGCTAAAGGCGAGTATGAGAAAACAGACACAAATAACTAAGATGTCCAATAGTAGCTAATCCCCTATATCAATGGCCCACATGCTGCATCTACACAAGCTGATATCGGTGATAATAACCAGAGGGCCATTATCAATCAGAAACTGTCCTAAAATACCCAAATCAACAATGTAATCAGCTAACACACCATCAGCTTGGGTTTTCAAATAACACTTAACTCTCTAGCGTATGTAAAGACTTGACCAAAACTTAACATGCTCACTGCTAATCATTAGTGAGTATTGGCAAAATAAACTTAGAGATGCATCATACTCACCTCATAAATTGGAACCCAGACTTGTAAATTCATGACTATCTTCATTCAATGTCTATAAATTGATCCCTAACAAGTGGTGCATTACTGACATCCTGTATTAACTGTGTTACGATATTACTAATCTTAAGTAGCAAATGCAGTATATAAAAAAACAAGGCATACAAAGGAACGTGAAAGTATTAAGTCTCCAAATGAAAAGATCAGAGAACTCTTCAATGTCACACCTAGCTCCAAGAACCTATCCAATAGGGACATAAACATATAAATGAAAGGAACTTATTTCAAAGTACACCCATCTTCTAAATAAATATTTTTACAACAATCACACAGCTTTCATTACAGCTGTATATCCATGATTACACTCTTTTGACATGTAGCCAAACAAGATATTTGTCAACTCCCTAAATGACTAATCTATACACCTATAATCGGATCCTCTTCCACCAAGACTTTCTACAAAGAAAACCAACTTAACTGGTTGAGACTATTACTGTAGCTGAATACGTCAACCATCATAATTAAACTGGAAGGCTGCTTTTGAAAGTTTTTTCAATTTACTAATTTCCTTTTCATATACTCTGCCCCAACTCCACATACTGTTCCAAATGATGGACGAACAGTATAATTCATAACGGTAAGATAACTTACCTACCAGCACAGTAATTTCGCTTTTGATAGAGTCCTGTCTGGAAGGTCTTGACAAGTCACTGTCCTATCAATTAGCATTCTGTCTAATTTGTAATTGCTTCACTTACTATTATAACCTAAACCCATTACTGAATTCATTACCCTCTCACTGGATACTGATGTCAGAATCAACGGCCCAAGGGTGCCCACAACCCAGTCATTGAAAGCTCCATTATTACCCTCCTTAATTTTATTCAGCGGCAGAGGGGATAACATTGCTCTTCATATTTGTTATCTAGCTTGGGAACCTAATATTGCAATATGGTGTAGACTAGACTCGCAAAACATGTTTCTAATAGCAACAAACTCATCTAGGTGAGCTCGGGAAGGTAACTTTGTATTACGAACCATTATTTACAGTAAGATATCCTAATACAGCTCCACAAGACTGACAGCAGTAAATACAACAGAAATTAAGATTGATTGATTTAAAAATCTGCAGAGTGCAAACTGGTACCCAAAAAAAGGTGTTGTGGCACTAATATGAACTGCAAAGAAGTTTTACCATGTTTCCAGAAATGAGAGGTCAGTTTGAAACCAAAGGAAAAGGGACAAAGTGTTCAATGTTTGAAAGACAATCATGGCAAAGTTCATCCATCAAATCATGCTGAGCAAATTTTGTGGAGGGTTACACATGCCACTGTATAAAAAGAAAGGTAAATGTGGAGACCGTTAATAAGACCAAGAACATGGCAGCATGTCCAAATCTGAATTGCTGGAGTCAAGCTAAAACATATATCAGGAAGTCCAAATAAAGATAGCTGTTGTAGTCAAAAGAAGGAAAAGCTGCAATCAACTACCTTTGTTTGACAATCACATAAAATGGAAAAAGGATCTTGCCAAAAACTTCAGAAGAAAAAACAGGTAGAAGCAATTTTACTGAGAACTGGTTCCAGAGACATATGGTAATGGAAAACAAAACAAACACTGCAGGCCTGGGTTGAGGGATTGGGTGGGTTAAAAAGGCTAGAAAAGAGAAGTCTTAGGACTCTTCCCAGTCTTGGCCAACTATCAGTAAGGAAAAGAATGGCAGTTAGGTCAGATTTAATCCTAAATGCTTTCTAAAAAATACGTAGAGTCCAGAAGAATGGTTGTTTACGCAAACTATGCTCTTCCGAGGAGGATACTAGCAATACAGAAACCTCAGTCAAGACAGCTACTGTTACTATTGTTCTCCTGCCATACATACCACCACATTAATCACCAGGAGGTTGGAGTTCAGAGTGCTGAAATGTCATATAGATACATTTGGCTCATGAAAGATTGGGTTTAGTATCAAAGGATTAAAGAACCTACTGGCCCTCAGACACAAATAGCACTTGATCTAAAGGCAAGGTGAAGTGCAAACCAACTATTCACCTGAGTATCTGTCTGAACACTTATCAAATAAATCACTAAAAATACACCTCCTGATGTGTGGCCACAGCATTGAACATGGAAGCTGCTCTCTGCTGAGCTCTGCCTCTATTCTGTCAACGATCCCTGTGCCACCGACAATGGAGGTCTAATTTGGAAACAGATGCTGTGGCTCACCAAGAGACCGGCCTTAAAACACCTGGACAGACCAGAATCACAAGATACAGCTCCTGAACATCAACAGCACGACTGCCGGGAAGTAGGCTGGCCTAGAGACTGCGGTCCCTGGTGAATGGTATGGCTGTGGTGGGAGAGTAGGTTTCTGCTACTCCCCCGGCCTCTTCAAGGCATAAGGGGCGCATCACAAACCGGCTGGCGGTGAGGCCCGTATACTGCTGGGACTGTCTCTTTTGTGGAAGGAGGTCATCAGGAGAGTGACTCACCGAGACCTTGTAATTGTGGCCCTCACCACAAAGCCTAAATACTTGCCTGAGCATCCACTATCCAACCTCCCCTGTTCAGCACTTGCGGACTTCCATGGTACTGCCTGGGGCCGACTGAGAATGGCGTGGCTGAAGGGAGGAAAGTGGTCATCACTTTCTTGCTTTTCTGCTTCTCCCGGACTGATGACTGCTGCAGGGCCTGACCGACAAAACTGGGGAGCGGGTAGGTGAGCCTTGTTGTCTGTGCAGTGAGGAGTGAGAGGTTCAACTACTGAGGCTCTGAACCAAGGCTTTGTGCCCTGAGCCCTGATTACTTGCTGGAATCCTCCTCTCTTTTCCGTGGCGCTGGAGGCCACAACATGGAGGAAAGCTGCCACCCGGGCCTATTGTGTGGGGTCACTAGCTGTGGGACTGCTCTTGAGGAGTGTTGCCTGTGATTCTCCCTCGCCTTGGTGGCCTGTACTCCTGGTGACTTTACCACACACAGGCTTGACAGCTTTGCTGCATAACACTGTTTCCACCTCATTGACAAGGGCCACCTTGTGGGATTATCTGTGTTGTGATTTGAGACCTGGCAGCTGGAGGTACTGGAAGGACTCTAGATGTCAGAAGGTCTGCAGTGAGACTGATTCTTCCCGGGAGAGAGGTCCCCCCATGCTTGGGCAGACTGCACCCAACATCCCATGCAATCATGGGAATAAATATGCATCACGGGGCCCAGCCCTCTTGGAAGCAGATTGATAAGTTCACTAAATCCTCAGACAGTGAACCTGCGACAGGCACCCAGTCATTCCCCCCATGACCAAACACCCTCCATCCTGCAGGCTAACCTGGACTCTTGTTTCCCCTTGGAGGGAAAAACTGATGAACTTACAGTGAATGTTTTGCTACTATACCAAGATCCCTGCAATGCAGTTGCGAGGGTCACAGAGGGGAGAATATATTAAACTGAGGACTCTAAGAAATTGCACACACCAATAAAAGGACTCCAAAAAAATTGAACAGCAGCTAAAGGCACAAGCAGAGGACGCGAAAGGGCTTCCCAGCCACAACAATGTTAGAACCATGTGAGCCCCAGCTTCACAGTGGAGCAGGCCCACAGGTCTTTGGGCACGCGGTCACGCCAGGTGGCTCCCCATGTCCCATAATGGCTTGCACATTTAACTTTGCAGATAGAGATGCTATACTTAGGGCCTCCCAGAAACAGGATGCCTTACTGTGGAAGTCTACCATGTAATGATATTCACGGAATACATTTTGAAGATCCAGCAACAAAGACTCACATTTCTGGCAGTTAAGCAAAAGACATGGGCAATGTAGATAAACATATGCTGCTCTTCCTGGCCCACCTGAAAGTTATCTACAAAGATAAAATCCTCTTCTTCAACATGACAGAGGCCCCATGGACGTGGCTGGAAGAACGGACAGACATAGCGGTATCATGACCCAATCCTCCAAAGGCGGGGCAAAAACTGGCAGTGATTGTGGATGGCAGCAACTTCCACATTGCGCTCGACGATCCAGGAGGTGGCAGTGCTCCATGGATAGCCCTCCTTATAGTCTGTTCCCTCATCACTCAGCATCTACAGAACTCAGACCTCTATACACAGGAACTGTAGGTGGCAGATGGGCACTAAAGGATATCTTTGCAGTGACTTACCCCTATATGTTTTGAGAATCTGGTCAATGGCAAGTTATTGGTGCTCTGCTGGCAAAATTTCCAGCAAGGTCCTGGATACTGGGAGGAGACCTCAATGGGGTAGTGAACTAGAGACTGGACAGATCAACGATGTGGGGGGAAAAAGCCCTGCTGGATGTCTCCTCTCGCCAGATTCCTGGAGGCGCTGGAGCTCTCAGATGTATGGCGGGCATTACATCCCTGTTACTGATGCTACACCTTTTATTTCGGCTCTCACAGTGTTCTCAAATCTGGATTATTTTCTCTTTCCATGCTCTGAGACACACAAGGTGTCGGGCGTGCATGCTTGGCACACGATCGGGCTGGTGCTTCAGCACCTGGTTATTGCAAGAAAAGGAGTCCAAGGCTTATATTTCGAAAGCCATTGCAAAATATCTCAAGACGAATAAGGGCTTGGTCACTTCCCCAGAGACAGTTTGAAAACCGCTTAAAGCTACTTAGCGGGAGACATTATTAGTTACACTGCTGGAAGACGCAGGTGACAGCAGTGATAAACGACCACTCTCTAAGCATAGATCCTAGAACTAGAGGGCGACTTCGCATTCTCCCACTTACCACCACCCTTAGAGATTCCCTACACATGTTGGCAAGTGTCTTCAAATGCTTCTGAATGAGTCGAGAGTGGAGCGGCTCGCCAGGGAAAGTCGCAATCATCAGAGGGGAGGTAAGACAAGTAAAACCCTGCACTGGCTCTGCGCTAACACTACATGTAGCAAGCCTATTGCTTATGTCTTTGATGCACAGGGTAACAAGGTGACAGGCGACACTGGCATTGCTAGTTGCTTTGCTATTTATTATGCAGCATTGTATTCACAAGACAGACTGTGCCCCCCTGAGAGAATGTGTAGGTGATCTCTGCATCCACCCGTTATAGACAGAAGATAAGAACTCTCTAAAGGGCAATACTACCAAAGAAGAACTGGCAGAGACTCTGACTCAACTCAGGTCAGGACTCCACGGGTTTCCAGCTAAATTTTTCAGTGTTAAGGGTCTAGCTCCTCTACTCACTGACCTAGGCTTTCATTGCAGCCCTGGAAACAGGTATGCGCCCTTCAGACATTTGGTCAACAGAAATTGTGGTCATACCTAAGCCTGGACTCCCATTAGACTGATGTCCTTTCTATCGCCCTAGTTCTCTCTTAAATATTGAAGTTAAAATCTGGGCAAAGGTGCCTGTGAACCATCTGCAGCAGGCTGTACACTCCTTGGTCCACGCAGACCAGTAGGTTTTATGCTGTGGTGTGTAATGAGACACAATACCTGCTGCATACACAACACAATGGCCTTGGAAGAGACACTGCCCAGGGCACATGCACTCCCCCTGGCTGACTTTGACAAGGCCTTTGACTCCATACCGACTAATTGTTTTGTCTTCTGACTAAACTGAACTTTGGCCCTAGATTTATCACTGGGTCCGGCTATTATACATTAACCTGAAGGACTGTGTGGGAATGGAAGGTTTCCTTTTTGAGGCCTTCACGATACATAGGGGAACAAGACAGGGGTGCCTCCTGCCGTCCTTATTATTCACAATCACAAGAGAACCCCTGGTGGGTTGGTTGAGGGTGTTTGCACTGGTCAGGGGAATGGATTGGGCACTGGGAGTCTCAGACAGAATCACTCTCTACAAAGATGGTGTACTGATATTCTTTGATGACATACAACTATCCATGTCTTGAGTTCTCAAGATGATTCAAATTTGTGGACGAATTTCTGGGATCACCATTAACAAAGCTAAAACTTTGGTGTGCAACACTGATTGACCCGCACTGATTGATCACTGGTGATTAACTCAAAAGATACATTTAATCAATTATGGGTAGCTTGAGCTGAGGACCTAAGAACCCTAACAGATGAGAATTGGAGAGATGCCTGTGCTTTCCCCTGAGGGGCACTAATTGCCACCCTCTTTAGACTCATCCATCTGATATATCTCCACAGAATTTACTTCACAAGGGAGCAACTATAGATGATGGGGGCAATAGCTGTGCTGAACTGTTTGAGGTGTGGGCGAAGGAAGGATCCATCCAACCTCTGTTTGGATGTGCAAACAACTTCTTCCCTTCTGGGAGGGGGTGTTTTCGTTCTGGGACGGTGACTATTCACAGAACCCAAATTCACCTTCCTTCATATCACCACTGACATTAATAGCAATAGGTACCAGAAACTTATGATGCGCCTGTTAGTGGTTTTGGCTAAGAGGGAAATTGTCAAAGGGTGGAAAAGTTCAGATCTTCCGTCCTTGGAGTATTAGAAGACTGTTGTATGAGCCTGGAGGTTCCCATTTATGTGGCCAGAGGGTGTCCACAGAATCATTACAAACTGTGGGCCAAATGGTACCAATACCAAGGAATTCTCCTTGAATTGCTCGGCGACCCAATCAGCTCTCTTGATAAAGAAATTCAAACTTCTGAGGGATCTAGGTCAGTATGAGAACTTTGGGGGGCTCAGGGGTCTGGTGGGGATAGAAAGAGTTTTTATAGTGTAGCTATGGGCTTACTGCAGAAGGTAACACGGTGCTGTTTAATTTCTAGGGGTCAGATGTATGATTGTTTTGCAAGTCGCAAATTGGTCAAAGGGGTTAGCAAATGCAAACTGGGCAATACGCTATGTACGAAACCTATTTGCTTACCCAAAATTGCAAGATTAGCCACTGGTAACTCACAGCAATGTTCTTTCATTTGAATTATTTATAGATTGTCGAAGGAGTGAATTCAGCTATTTCCTCACCCTATAATTTCTCCACCAATGCACCACTTGGCCCTCCAGAGCACCATTGAGCTATGTTGAGCACTATTCAGTGACCCTTTCACACCACAAGCACATTATACAACACACATCACTTAATTGTTTGCACCATTTACTGGCCATAACCCACTCATACCGTTCAATGGCAACACAAATCACATACCACATGAAACCTCTCTCGTTCACTGACAACCGCTCAACACAGCACACATGTAGCCACCTGCAATATTATACTCAACGCCATTACTCCACCCGCCCACACACAATTATATCACCAATCACGCACACCATTTCTTTTCCTTCAGGTAGGTAAAAACTTACTTTCAGCATCATTCATCGATTTCATCACACAAGCACAATATAACTTCTCGATGCTCTTCTTGCCACACTACTTGAAAACTCGTGCTACCATTCAGCCACTTGCCTCACCTGGCCATTGACAGAACCACTTTTTTTACGGCACCACTCACTGGGAGTCAGTCAAATGCTACCTTGCAGAGCAATGCGCATCTTTCACAACCTCTTTGTAAAGATTACACACCCCAGTTACCATGCACCACTCATTCACTACACCACTTAAACTAGGCATCCATAGCCATTCACTAAGACCATCCTCCATGTCCACTGCCACCCCATCAGTAATATTCTCAACAACCAGTTGCAATAACTCTCATTTGCAGCACTCCAATCATTCACTCAACTCTCTATGCCGTCTCCAGTCACATGTTGCTTGTGTGCCTCACTGTCGCCTACATTCACTACATTGTTCATCCACAACACACCTGTTACACGTGTCACATGCAAAATCACTTACTTGCACCACACCCTTAGGAAATCACTCACCAAATAAACCTGATTGCCTTCACTTACGTCATGTAATCATCCTCAGCCATTTATACCTCACATCATCATCCACTCAGAGCACAGCCACCATTTCCTGTAACACTGCCTAGGTGCACCCTCGTTCAACTGAAGCATCCCACCCGATTCCTCACAGTACAATGTAAGTTGATTGTTAAAAAGTAAACAACCACAGCTTATCACAGCATACCACAGCATACCTGCCCCACAGGCAGACATGTCTTGGTTCACCCAACACTTCCATAGAATGTGCAAATACCTGCACTTGGAATCAAGTTATTTACACCTTCTTCCACACTAATGAATAGAAGCGACATAGCAAAATGATGGTTCTCTTCTTGTTAGATTATCAACTCTCCGTTGCTCTAAAGGTATAGTAGGGAAATGATAATCATAGAATCCCTTGAAGTACTGCTCACGGAATCATCCTGAAGTTACAAATTTGTCCTTCTCTCCATAGGCCACCATTTTATTCTTCCATTTACCATGCACAGAAAAAGTGACTAGCCAGTGACATCCTGCAGGGATGCAAGATTTGACTACTCTTCAATATAGTCATAGATCGTTTCAGACAAGATGGGCAGTTGAGACAGCACAATTATGAATGGCTTGCTAGATACCAGTCATAAGGGTATAACTGTAGAACAGTCTCCTGTGTCAGCATTTGGGATTGGCTGCTATCTACCAATCAAAAAAGCTTACTTTTACGCCATTCATACTTTTAGGCTCCGGGAAACATATTCAGGATAATAATGGGAAGCTCATGTTTTCTGGGACACTTTGAGATCTAGAGTAGCACAGACAGCTTTCCCTATATTCATGCTGACTAGTTTGCCTATGAAGCGGGTGTTGTTGTTTTTTGTTGCTGTTTGAATTGTTAAATAACCATGTCCACTCTCAAAGCAAATTTTACAAAAGGTGGATTTTGTACTTTTCACATTTAGCAAAAATGTTTGCCCACTTCTACTCAGGAGATACCTGTGAGTAATACAGCATCACTGTGAAGTTGTTTAGGTCATTCTGGAGTGTAACAGTCCCATCTTAAAGTCCTCATGGAATCATCCTAGAGGAGTAAAAACTCCATACTGAAGTAATCATGATCTCATCCTGAAGTAATTCAGTCTCACCCTGAAGTCATCATGGAATCATCCTGGAGTTACACTATCCCATCCTGAAGTTGTCATGTTATAATCCTGGAGTACTACAGTATGACCCTGAAGTCATCATGGGGTCATCCTGTAGTAGTAAAAGGTCATCACATGTTTTCCAGTGAAGTCATCACAAGGCCATCCTACAGTAATAAATGATCATCACACTGAAGTCATCACAACACCATCCTGAAGTAGTTTTTTCTGATGACCCTAGAGTCATCTCATTTAAATATTTCACCCTATACACATACTTTAGGATGGCTTCTGATGACTTTCCCAGATAATTACAGGAATAGCCCAGCTGAAGTCATCGGATGACTTCAAAATGATTCCAGGATGATCTTCCTTTTTGACTTGGGAATGCAGGCTGAGAGAAGAAGACTGTTAACTGACTCAGCCAGGCACCTGCATTACAGAAGTACTGTCGAAGTAGAAGCCCAGATTAAAATTATTTGACTATAGACCAATAGGGACTGTATCCACTCATTCTAGATGTGGAGTCTCTACAGAGCTCATGGTAATATCCTCCTTCTTCCTTCTCTGACCCAGGACAGGGAGGTCCTGCTCGCCGGCGTAACAAAACATGAGGGGCCCTCCTGCAAAGTAAATGGAAAGCCGTACTCTGGACTTATTTCGGAGTACTGTGCCGAGGGAGGGTTCCTTGGAGCTCGCCCCTTCCCCCCGCACTGCGGTGCTGCGGGCCTTTGCTATGCAAGTGGTCCTACTTCAGACCCTGAAAAAGGTTTCCCATGCACTTCTGGGGTGCTCTGGAGTGGGCAGAACAGGATCCTGCTGAACACACAAATACCTTTCAAGTGGCAAAGGATTGGATTTCTGCACAGTATAGGCAAGAAAGAAAGTTTGGAAGGAGTTATGCTGGGGTGCTGCTGTCAGGTATACCCCAGGTCAGGAGACAACTAGGAGGGCATTTCCAGGCCTGTATAGCCAAGAAACCGCTATATGTGAGAATGCAGCAGCACTACCAGAGGCTGCAGGAAGACATCAGGAATCCTTCTTTTAAAATTAAAAATATGGTTGGGGGATGCTGAAGTTAAGTTAGGAGGCCCCAGAAGCTTGTACCAGGGGCTGAGGCAACCCTTCATGAGCATAACTTAGCAGACCCCAAAGAAATTGGCCCAAAAGGGTCTGTAGTATCTTAAAAATAAATTGCCAATCACACAAAGCATTTCATCCACTGCCGTAGGTAACCTGGACCCAAGGCCACCCACAGTGGCGAGGTGTTCTTAAGCAGGTTGGTTGGATTCCCCCTGAGGAGTCTGTGTGGTTTGGGAACCGGACACATGCCCGCACCAGTAGTGGTGGGGAACCAATGCAGTCCCCTGACAACTGAGGGAGAAGTAGGTAAGCAACAGAACCAACAGTGTAGTTCTGCAACCCACTAAGCTTTCCAGAAATTTAGTACACAGGCATAATTAGGGAGAAGTTATTGCACCCTACTTCTGCCAGGATGAAGAATTACTAACTTTGAGAGAAGACATGCCCACTACTAATTCATTCCCAGAGCCGGTCTCTCTGTGTAACCCCGAGGGAGCTGGAGCAAATAATTTTTGGGTCCTGTGTGGTTACTTATCAACTGTTTCTGGAGTACTGCTGGCCTCATCTCACTTGTTATGTATTTTTATGTGCAATATATTAATTCAAAGTATTGTCTGAATGACAAAAAACGTTTCCTTTGAATGATGCCTCTTAGGACATTGCTGCATGTACTAACCATTAATCACAGGTTACATTGTTATGTGTTATTGTGCACATATATATATAGAAGCATTTTCAGTTTAGGGTCTGCTGTCATACAAACCGGTCAAGGTGCCTCAAAATACATGGGCCTTGTCCAGGTTTGGGAAGCTAGTGCCCGCTGTGACCTTTTTCCAGGTTTTGCACTCCATGTAGGTTGAAAGGCCATTTTCATTGTTTTGCGACTTCTGTAATTTGTAAGGTCCATTTAGAAGGGGTTCAAATTGTTTTTCTTTTCACCTGTCATTTTTAAATATCTGTAATTTTGTCTGTATTTAGTTATTTGTCCAGTAAAGTACTTTATATATTTTTTTTAATCCATATTAGACAATGGTTTGTTAGTATTTGCAATGTTGTGGAGTTCTTCATTTCTGGTCCACCGCTTCTCCTCTAGTCTGCCTTGAACTGCTTTGCATCACTACCATAAGAGCCAACTACTAAAAAGGGTACAGTCCCCAGTTTAGGGTCAATTGTAGATGGGCCCTAAGAAACCAAGTGTGAAAGGACCAGCTATCCCATTTGGGGCAGATTAACTTTTGACTGTCCTGGGATTTCCTGACCAAGATTTCTAAACCTACTAATCCACAATACATAGCTGTAGTTAAAATAACATTGCATTATCTAGATCTATTAAAACCAATGTTTGCTAATTTTATTGATAGTTGACAATATAATTTGGAGGTAGAATTTTCACTTGACATTGTAGCATTTTTCTTCTCCTTTCTGACAGTTCTAACTATATTGGTATACATCTGATTTTTTATTTCTTTTAGAAAAAAAGACATCAGTTGTGTAGGTTTCAATTTTAGATCCCAATTGTTCTTCGTCGTTTATTTAGTTGTTTTGTAAAGTGCTTATGCTTCTCTCTAGAAGTCTTCGGTCAAGGATGATGGAGTTTGTCGAAAGGAAGAAGCTCTTGTGTCAGTCTTTAGCAGGGGCTTATTTATGTTACAGAGTGGTGTATGGTGGGAGTGATCCCACCTTGTAGATGGCAGGGTGGGCCTGGTGACATCACGGTGTGAGTTAGAAGCATATGTGAAGAAGCTCCCCTTCATATTTATATTGCTACATATATGATTTAGCAATTCCTACTTTCGGTTCACAAAAAAACGACTTTTTATTCTTTTGATATTCTAGAATTAAACTTAACCTTCTTAGCTTTGGGGCTTTCAGGTGTGAAAGCTGGGAAGCACAAATTGGCTTTGGTAGTTTAGCTTTTACCCCTACACTTTCGACAGAGAACGATCAGAATATATCAGCAATCTTTTTCAGAGTCTGCTGTGGATTATCTTCAAAACATTGGCATAACAGAATACCCAGAACGATAAACTCAGTCAAAGTTTATACCAGAATTTGGGATAGAATATATTCAAAATAAGTTAGAGCTTTGTAGAGAACTGTGAACGTTTCTCTGCAGTCCAGGGGATAAATTAAAATAGCGGTTCACTGAACACTTTTTTTTAGCATTACTTCAGTATGTTTCTGCAATGCTACTAGTCAAAGAAGCATTACGTTCGTAACATGAAGCAGTAGGACCTAGCATTTAAACAGTTTTAGTCTCAATAAGATTTGATAAATAATCAAGTGAAGATTGCTCAGTGCTCAAAGCGGCCACATAGTGAAGACAAACCAAAGGATTGTGTATATACAAGTTAAGACATCACCATGAGGCAACAAAGAAAACTGGGATTCAGTATTTGGGATGCATAACTAATTATTTGATGACAAGACAGAGTACATGGACTGGCTACATAGTTGTCGACCTTATAAGGATGTTTAAAGATCTTTATCAGGACAGATTTTGCAAGCATGACATAGTTGCAAGTATGGTGCCAAAGTGCACCAGTCAATGTGATAGGTCAGGACTAAATCTGGTAAACAAGAGATAAGGAGACACTTTCAGCTCGGGGTCCAGTTAGTAGTGGCGCCACCAGAATGTTTATGGCGGTGTGCTCCCACAGTGTAGTGCGGCCTCTAAGGATGAGAAGCATAACTTAGGCCCTTGCATCCGCAGAGGGGGCTCGCAGCAGAGGTGAAACAATCCTAACATTACTGCCCTACCAGTCTTAAGCTACCTAATGTCAGGCGTCAATAGCTAGTGAAGCCATGTTTTCTCCATTCTGGACTTGTAGGCCAACATTTATCCAGGGAAAGTATCGGACTAAATACAAGTACCAGAAAGAAAAGAAAAACATAAGGAATGGGACATTACTTAATATTCAAATAGTGCAACTTAAAAGCGCTGATATATTCCTTGTTATTGGGGAATGGTATTGAGTTGTAGAATTACTTTTTGCACACCTTTGTCAGATAGAGACACTTAATATTAATGTAGAACGTTTAGGTATAACGTTTATCTTGCTTTTGTTTCACCCTGTACAATCTTTAAAACCGAGACTCTAGTTTCAGATCCAACATATTTTGCGTGTATACCACAGTGTGCTTAGGTGGTTTTAAGGGTTTCTTTGGGAAGGAGAATAAGTATTTCTGGCAAATCCTACTTCATGTCAACTTTCAAAATGATAAGTGTGGGCCTCTCATCGCCACAAGCAGTTTTAGAGACATAACGGTTATTACAAAAAACTTTGGTTTGGTGTAACCAACACGTTCATGTGCCACTGACAGTTCGAGGTCTCTCATGGGAACACAGTACAATACTGGAACACTGACTGCTTTCTGCCTTCCAAAAATAAGTGGCCATGTGTTGGCCACAGCTAAAAATCACATCAATCTGCTTTAGCCCTTTGTCCATTCAATAGGAACATCCTATTTACACTGCTGAGTTACTTTTACACCTCTAAAAGAACTGTAGGCAATGCAAACGATCCCAAAGCAGCACTGTACATACACCGTTGATTCTACAGTTTATCTTGATTTAGAGATATACTTTTTCAGCAGTACTTGTTAAAAAATGATTGAATTTACTGCAAGGATCCACACAGTTACAGCGATCCGAACAAGTATTACATTGAAGCAAAATGCAGAGAAATGTATTAACACATGGGTAAGTGCAAGGACCAAAATGCAAGTGGCCCTCAACCACAAACCTAATGGAATTGTGATGTAATTTATGGAGCTCAAAACGTATAATTACGAGGTCTACAATGGAATGGGAGACGAGAAACAGGCAAAGGCCTACTAAAGAAAGAAACACACTTGACTGATAATCCTGCAGTTTGTTGATCGGAACAGTGGTCAATTCAACAGAGATGATCCCAAATGTCCTTCACTGGGATTTGTCAAACAAAAAGTCCTTGGAAAAGGTTCAAAAGCCAAGCCCTAACCCAGTATGTTCGTTCCTTCATTGTTTTTATATCAGTACTCTATTTAAATTCAGCATGTCTTCAAAGATCTCCGAATGGTTTAATGGGCAGACCCAAAGATAATCAATGCATCCCAGAGAACCAACATGAATCAACACTGTAATGCAGAGCTTCTCGAACATTTTAGAACCACGACCCAATTTATAGAATAATAAAGTTTCACCACACACCTAGCTTTAATGGACATGGGGCTAAGGCTATATGTTAATGTAATAACAGCATTTTTTTGTAAATGTCACAGACTTGCCCACACTCTTCAATATCACTGTGGCTAAGATATTGATCTGCTACTAAGTGTCAGACTGTTAGAATCCATTTTGAATTGCTTCGTTTCTTTTACACGTGTAAGTTTGAGCTTTTGTTGTCTCTGAACGCACGGTCTATCACATATGTTATCTTATGTATATTTGTTTAGGTAAAATAAGCCTGGTTCCACGCCATAGGCTTGCAGCTGGTTTCTTTCCCTAACTGGGGCACTGTACTCATTATAATTGTGTGTTCAAATAACTAACTGACCTCGGCTGTGGTATTTTGGGGAGGGAAAGGCTGATATCTATACCTTTGAACCACGTAATCCTTTGAAGGGTCTCAAGAATGTGGGGAGTCAGGCAGCTGCAGAAGGGAGGCAAGGACAAAGCTGGGAATGGAACCGGTGTGTGGAAACTGATTAACTCCTTAAAATATCTGTATGACGTATATCATTATTTACACATTTTATGTATCCTTTGATGTATGAGTATAAATATCACTGTTAAACGCTTTATGCTAGCACACTTTACTTCGGGCCTGGGATGCCAGTGGTAAACCTGTCCTCTTTGCTGCAGCAAAAATAAACAGACCTTTGGTCATTGATTTTTCACTCCGGCTCTCCGTGTCAAAAACTCCTTTGTAAATGCATTTGTAAGTATCTGCAAATATGTGCATTTGACAATTTGGCGCCCGAACAGGGACCTTCCAGTGGATATCTTCAGTAGCTCTGTCAAGAGACGTGCTGCCAGTGGGGGGACGCCGTTCCGGAGGTGTAGATTCCAGGGGCCCCTGCACAAAGACTTAGTTTCAAAAGCAGCTGCATCTTATCCACCGGGCAGGCCTCTCCCCGCTTTCTCATGATGTCCCAGCGAAGTCCCTGAAAACATCGGTTTTTATCTTGACTGATTAGTCTGACACGGGCGGCCGGAGAGAAATCCAGGAAAAGCAGATAGTCAGGTAAGACTGTTCCTCGCTGGCTACTTGTCTGCTTTAACTTGCATTTGAGAGAATAATTGTTTTGGATAACTTATCATTTTTGGGAATGATTAGTTCTTGGTAAATTTGCATTTGTACAAGGTACCATTTGACAATTTGTATTACACGTGTTTTTCTTGTTTGAGTAATTTGCCCAGGCCTGGAGCAATTTGTAAGTTGGTAAATATTTGAAAAAGGGTTTTTTTTTTCTTCTTTGGTGCACATTTGAAAAAGGTTTTCTTTGGTGCACATTTGAAAAAGGGTTTCTTTGGTGCATGTTACATTTTGAAATTTGGTGTGCGTTGTCTTTTGAAAATTTAAAAGGTTAGATATGGGAAATAAGAAATGTTGGCAAGGGTTATGTCTTTGTTTTCGCCGAAATCATGTGCCACGTTTAGATAAAAAGCAACCGATCCCAAAAGAGGGAACACCAGGGTGGGACATGTTAAAGGATTATGGTTTAGAGAATAATTTGTATAATAGTATATGGCGCAGGTATACTAGACATTGTCCTGACCTCCAGTGGCCAGAGGATGGGTCTTTTGATTTAAAGAAACTAACCTACCTACAGGAATGTTTGTTTCATAAAAAGGCTAGACAACATATGTTTGAGGTATACAGAAAATGGGAAATGGAGGCCAATAAAAGAAAAATTAAATCAGATAAACTGATAGAGAGGGAAAATAGGAGAACCATCATGCAGAAGGCCGCCCTTTATCACCAGTCCCAAACCCAGAAAGGGATTGAATCTGAAGATAGAGTCCATAGGGCTCAGGTGGAGGGAAGTTATGTATCAAAGCCAACAGAAACCAAACATGCATTAGAGGAAGATGAGGTAATGCTACAGCTATTAGATAATAGCCCTACTGCACCTCCACCTTACACACCCCCTGCAGTAGCCCAACCTATCATGGGGGCACAGCAACAGCAGCAAGGGCAAGGGCACAATTTGGGAAATCCAGGTGCACCACTACAGCAGCATGTGCCACAACCACCACAGCCTCTAGCCCAAGCTACCCCAATAGCCCAAGTCCTAATCCCTCCGCCACCTGCCCCACCACTACCAGCCAGCGCTGCAAGGTTACCAATAATGTCCCCTGCCCCTAACACCCCAAATGGACAACGCCGACAGTGCAGAGACACACACTCACTTTCACCCATATGGAGCACACCTATTAAGGCGATTTCGCCCCCTAGTACCCGCTCCACTATTGGGGATGGGGAAAAACGGGTTATCAAGAATCAGTCAGAGAACTGGATGTCACATCCTATTTACACCCACACCGATATTATGGACACAATACAACAGATGTCACATTTTGGACAGCAATTAGCACTACTGTATATGATTGAAAAATTGGAGAGGGATTGGAAGTCTTGTATTACAGATTCTACCCCTCTCCCTTATGAACAAATATTATACCAATTATGGCGGGACAGTGTGGCTTGTATTCTTGATAGTAACAGCATAAATGAGGGAGTACGCATTTGTGTCATAGCCAGGGAAGATGTTCTAAATAGATATGACAAGGGGTACCCAATGAGGGAAGTGCACCCTGATATGCCCACTGCAGCTGCAGTTGCAGCAGCAGCTGCCGCCGGACGACCAGCTCCCGTGCCGGTGGCCCAATTTGTTCATATACCATGGAAAAGGGAGGAGGTAATGGCTATAAAGAAAGACTTGCCAGATCCTCGAAAGAATCCAGCTGGATTCTATCGGGACCTTAGAACTGCCATTTCCACCACAACTATGACACTCAAAGACATTGACTATTTTTTTGGTGTTTTATTGGGTCCTGAAGTTTGGCATAAAATTAGAAGAGTAGATGATGCACCTACTTTGGGAAATACATGGGGGGGTTTAGAAGCACGGGAAGCACAAAGGGCACCAGGAACCCTGCCGCATCAGGATATTTTAGATTTACCTAACCGGATATTGACTAAGTTAGAAACTGTTATACCTCTTCAGACTGTGGATTGGGGAAAACTTGCCACTTATAAACAGAAAATAGGTGAAGATGTCCCAGATTATTTTACTAGAATTGAACAAGCTTTCATAGATTTTAGCGGTCAAGACCTCGCCACCGTAACAGGTGTCACACTATTTGTAGAACGCTTTGTTAATGGTCTTCTACCTGAAATATCACAAAAATTAAAAGCAACAGAGAGTTCGTGGATGACGAAGGGACAGGCAGAGATTTTACAGATGGCACAATACTATGAGAGCAGGTACAAGGAAGAATTAGAAAAGAATGAGAAGTCAGTAAAAGAATTGAAGAAAAAGGTATTATTACAGCAGGCATACCCCCAGCGGGATACAACCCCTCAGCAAAGGGGTGGCCCACCAAGGGGACGGGGAAGGGGTCGAGGCCGAGGTGCATCTGCACCACCCCAAGACCGCCGATTAAATATCAACCAATGTGCCTACTGTAAGCAGGATGGACATTGGCGTGATACTTGCCCATTACTGGAAGGAAGACAAAGTATGTCACTTCATAGAGGGAACGCGGCAGGTAATGCACGAGGAAGAGGTAGAACTGATCAGAATTCGCAGAATGAGAATCAGGTCCCGCGTAACACTAATATTTTTGACAATGCATTTGAACGACAATATTATGCTGATGATTTCTTTTCTGAATCCTACAATTATTAGGACAGCCACAGACAGGGCCAGGGGCGAGTAAGTATTCCTGTAGATCAGAATGGTCCCTACATTGATGTAAAAATCGAAGGAGAGGGCCATAAGTTTCTTCTAGATACTGGTGCCACCAGAACATCTATTGCACATTCTGCAGTCCCCGGGGCTCCCCTGTCTGGGCTTCATACCACATCAATTGCGATTTCTGGAATCCCCGTGGTGAGCCCCATCTCAACACCTATGAGAGTAACTGTAGGCCCATTTACAGTACACACGCCACTCTCTTTAACATCAGGTTGCAATGAAAACTTGTTTGCATTAGATTTGTTAAAGAAATTAAATGCAGTTATTCACTGTTCAATGGATGGTGTCTATGTAACTATGGATAGTGTTTCCCCAACTCGGTGCATGTTCTCACAGGAATACGACTTACCCCCAGAGCTAAAGGAAATAGACCCTCGCTTATGGGCCAAAGGCAAGAATGATGTAGGCATTATGGATATCGACCCTATTGTAATAAAAATCAAACCAGGTGCCCGGTTACCTCGTGTTCCTCAATACAAATTACCTAAATCAAGCGAAAAAGGGCTCAAGGCAGTCATATCTGATCTTGTGCATGCAGGTGTCATAAAGGAAATAGTGAGCAGCCCATGTAACAGTCCAATCCTTCCTGTTGTAAAGAAACGAAATGATGCTAATAGATTAGATGGTGAGCAATCATTTACTGATAACACAGTATATCGATTAGTTATTGATCTCCGAGAAATTAATAAAATAGTAATTCCCCAGTTTCCCGTGGTCCCAGACATGAATAGTCTTTTCACCATGATTCCACCCTCTGCGTGTTTTTTCACCGTAATCGATTTGAAGAATGCGTTCTTCAGCATTCCAATTGCCGAAGAATCTCAATATTTGTTTAGCTTCGCGATTTTTGGTAGATCATTCGCGATGACAAGAATTCCTCAGGGATTTGTTGAGTCCCCGAGCATATATAGTCAATGTCTTAAACGTCAATTAGACCAATTCAATCCACCTTCAGGCTCTGCATTGTTGCAGTACATTGATGATATTTTAATTGCCTCAGATTCCATGACACAATGTAAGACTGATACTGTTGCATTATTACATCATTTAGCACCTCTGGGCCATAAGGTGTCCCTTCCAAAATTGCAGTATTGTAGAGAGGAGGTCACCTATCTAGGACACCTCCTCTCTAAGGAGGGAAGGAGATTACATCCAGACAGAATTAAACTGGTTCATACAATGACTGCACCACGCACCCCTTCTGAAGTCCGAGCATTTTTGGGATTTACATCCTTTTGCAGACAGTGGATTCCACATTTTTCACTTATAGCAAAACCATTGACTGCTCTGACACTTTCAGATGTGCCCTCTCCTGTACCTTGGACTGACAAATGTGAGGAGGCTTTTCAAGATTTAAAAAAGGCGATGTGCTCTGCTCCTGTATTGGGTAATCCGGATTACAGCAAACCATTTGTTTTATTTGTGCATGAAAAGCATGGCTGTACATTGTCTGTTTTGACACAGGATCAAGGTGGGAGACAACGCCCTTGTGCATACTTCTCTTCCACCTTGGACACTGTGGCGCAAGCTTTGCCTACTTGTCTTAGAGGAGTGGCTTCTGCAGCAGCTGCGGTGAAACAAAGTGAAGGGTTTGTTGGTGGCAATCCGCTCACTGTGATGGTTCCTCATGCCGTTGATATTTTGTTAAACAAGACACAGACGCAGCACCTCACCAGTGCTCGTCTAACGGGTTACGAATTAACATTGTTCAGTCCAAATATTACTTTGAAGCGGTGCAATGTCTTGAACCCAGCTACGTTACTACCCCTCCCTCAGGACAATGTGGAATTTGATCATAATTGCATTTTTGCCACTGAGGAAGAAACCAAGGGACGGGTAGACTTAACAGACACTCCCCTATCTGACCCACAGGGAGAGCTGTTTGTAGATGGGTCTTGCTTCAAGTTACCAGATGGTACGACCACTGCAGCCTATGCCGTCACCACAGTCAAAACAGTGGTTGAATCTCATAGAATCCCGCAAAATTCGGCACAGGCTGCAGAATTAATTGCCCTCACCAGAGCTTGTGAAATAAGTGAACATCTTAGTGTTAACATCTACACTGATAGCCAATATGCGTTTGGAGTAGCTCATAATTTTGGGCGACTCTGGGCGAATAGAGGCTTTATCACGTCACATGGCACTACCATTCAGCATGGCAACTTGATTGTGACACTTTTGAATGCTCTCAGCTTGCCCCGTCAGGTCGCAATCATTAAGTGTAGTGCCCACAAAAAAATTACTGATGATATAGGACGAGGAAATGCTTTTGCAGATGCTACAGCGAAAGCAACAGCACGAGCACCAGTTGACAATGCATATGTTGAGAGTAGCATCAAGGGAGAGCCCCAGAACGAAGTACTAGAAAATACCATGCAGTGTGTGAGAGATATTCAAGCAGAAGCAACAGCAGAGGAAAGGGAACAGTGGGAGAAGAACGGTAGACTAGACAGTGAGGGTTGTTACACAGATGACACAGACAGAAGAAGATGGATGTTACCTAATTGTTATGTACACGCTATGGTTACTATGGCCCTCAGTCCTGCACACATCAGTGCCCAAGGCATCAAGACAACTTTGGACCATGTTTGGAGTAATCCTCTGATATCCAAAGCTGCTAATAACCTGGTTAAAAGTTGTATGGTGTGTGCAGTGCACAATGCAGGAAAAGGGACCCCTACGCCCCCTGGCCACTTTGCCCCTCCTGATCTCCCCTTTGAAGCTATACAGATGGATTTTATCCACATGGAACCGTGTAACAAATTGAAATACGTGTTAGTGGTAGTATGCATGTTTTCAAAATGGATAGAGGCCTACCCATTAAAAGACAATGGTGCCCTCTCTACCGCCAAAATATTACTAAAAGAATATTTTCCTAGATACGCATTGCCACGATTAGTCTGGAGTGACAATGGCAGTCATTTTTCTAATGAGGTAATGGAGAAGGTCTGTACCGCCCTTAACATCAAACATCGATTTCATGCTGCAAATCACCCACAATCAGCGGGCCTTGTAGAAAGGTATAATTACACCTTGAAGAGCAAAATAGCTAAGATTTGTGCTGAGACCAACTTAAAATGGCCAGATGCTTTGCCCCTAGCATTAATGTCCATCAGGATGACTGCCAGTAGCAAGTCACGATTATCCCCCTATGAAGTTGTCATGGGGAGGCCAGCCAATATCTGGGGGGTACCACGACCAAAGAAGCTTTCTGAAGTGCAATATCCTTTGTTTGTAGATTACTGTAAACAATTGACTAAAGATTTGCGTTTGATCCACCAACAGGTCAAGGCCAGCCTACCGACTCCTCTTGAAGGCCCTGGTCACCCTTTTAAGCCAGGGGATTGGCTTATGACAAAGAATTTTCAAAGAACCAACAGTCTTCAGCCCAGGTGGCGGGGGCCAGCCCAGGTACTGCTTGCAACACAGACAGCGGTGAAAGTGGAAGGAAGGAAAAACTGGATACATGCTAGCCACTGTAAGCGTGCACCAATTCCACTACAAAGTACTCTAACAGCAGAATTACCATTGTCTCCTGATTACAGAAAAGTAGGGAGACAGGAAACACCTCCACAGGTTTCAAGTGCTACTTCTGCTCCTGAGGTGACACAGCAGCCCAGTGACGAAGAGTTACTGTTTGAAGATCAACAAACTCATCGATACAACCTGCGTCCTCGCCCATCTAAATGAACAGAATTTTGAAGGTGCGTAAGGTGGTGACCCCTACGAAAAGCTACATTTACATCACCCTGATAGCTCCTAGCTTGGAATTGCAAACTGAGTTTTTTTCTGAATGGCCAAGGAATCCTTTGCTCAGCAGAATACGGCACGCCTGCCTTCATGAAATACAGTTCCCCGCTTTCACCGCCACCGGCATTTCCGATGCCATTGATGTACCAGCATTAAAACGAGCTATCCTCACTGTTGTTACGCACACTTTGGGCGACGAGGTTGTAAATGACTGTGATGACTAAATTTTCAGCATGAACAGGAACACGGGTGACTAGCCTGTGCAACGACACCAGAACATTGGTTAGAACAATTGTCTCAACAAGAACACAAGCATAGTGGGATGCAGCTTGTGCAACGCTATTATCTGGGTTAAAAGCAGTGGGTAAATGGAGTTAACAGTTCTGTGACTGGCGAGAAAAACCAAGTACCAGTTCTACGGAAGCGGCCAGCCATTAGGGTTGGTGCGGTTTGTAGTCCCAGCGGTAAAAAAAAAGGTGCCCTTTTCTGTTTAATACTCAAGCACATCACTGATTTGGTTGAAAATTGCTGGCCTCCGCCCTCATTTTTGCTGAGACACTGAACGAAACTGACAAACTATACTGAAGACGAACTTTGAAGTATCGCGACTTACTCACTGGGAGTTGAGACTCACCAGGAGTTAAAACTCGAAAAGGAGAAGATAAGGGACCTAGGATCAAGCCAACATCTATTGTCCTGTATTTGAAAAAAAAAAAAAAAAAACTTGTTCATGGACCAACCAGTGCAGCCTAACTGCTAGAGTGGAAAGCACGGCGGTGCTGAACCCTAGTGGGTGTGAACATTGAAGGAAAAATTACTTATCTGTATCTATACATATATGATTATTAGTATAGTGATATCAATATTTTGCATTTACATATTTGGTAATTGTGTGGGTATATTTTTGAACACGCGTAGGCGGTTGAGACGAGTAAAACGGTATCATAGAAAGGTTGTAGGACCAAGGAGGAGAGCACAATAAAATTATGAAAATATATCCATTTGGCAGGACAAATATCCCTCTAGAGAATAGGGAAGAGTGGCCTTATAACTATTTCTACAAAACAACAATGAAGTACCTAGTGACCCTTATGTTAATATGTATAATGTCCAGTGGTGTTGCATCATTGTTGCAAAATCCTACCTTACATCCATTGATAAAGGTTCATGGAAAATTAGCGGAGACATTAAGTCTCACTGACTGCTGGATTTGCCGGCACTTGTCTAGACACCCCGAGGATCCTATAGGCCTTTATGAAGTACCAGTATCACCAAGCGAATATGAAAGAGGGGAAGTGTGTCTTGTACCAAATACCACTTGGAGATGTGACCAACAAGAATATCAATGGTACCCTAGGTGTGCGGTGCTCCCTAATACCCAGGCCGAATACAAGCTCTCCCCGATGCCTGGAGAGAATGCCACACTTAAAATGTTTCCCATATGTTTTGGTACCTATTTTTATGGGCAAAACCCAGAGGCAAAATACATGGGAAAGATCCCTCCTGAACAGTGTGTTTACACTTTGTTATTTGATATAAAAACAGGGAATTGGGATCTTGAAGGAGAGGAGAAAATAGACAGAAATTGGACAGCGTTAATTAATGGGACTCATCAAAATTACACTGTAAATTATTGGAACCTGACTGTGGGAGAAAATGAGATTCTAGTAGATCCAGAAGGATTGTTATATGATCCCTCCAGAGAACAAGATAGAAATGGGAAAAATTCACCTGTAATATTGTCCCGGGTTTTCCTTGGCCCCCTCTGGACGGCTAGATGTTCATATGTTGCACCCTGGGCAAATGTATCATTGCTAAATACAATCTGGGAAGATTACAAGTATTGCAATAATTCTGAGCATGACACCCCAGAGGGTGTAGGATTGCCCCGAATAAAATACAGCATTATAAATTCACAAATCCAGGGAGGCATGTACTTCGTATGTGGAAGAACTGCATATAAAGTACTACCTCTAAACTGGGAAGGGATATGTTCACTGGCATATTTGGCACCCAACATTACTGTGATATCAAATATATCATCTTCCCAGCCCCTTAACATGGGGAGTTTTGCACATAGGTACAAACGAGGGACACCCATACTGGAGGAGCGAAAGAACTGGGTATTTCAAGTATTACATGTTCTTATTCCAGGATTTGGAATTTTCGATTTACAACTGGCAATGATGAATATGTCAGCTGAATTAGCCATTGCATTTAATGCCACCAGGGAGGCCATAGGAAGTGTACAGATAGAGATAAACTCTGCAGCCCAATTGGCGATACAAAATCGGCTTGCCCTAGACTTGATTACAGTACAACAAGGAGGAGTATGTGTTTTAATCCAACATCAGTACCAGCAAAAGTGCTGTTATTTTGTCAACAAGTCATCAGAGATAGAATTGGATATTGGGAAAATAAAAGAAGCAGTACAGGTATTTGAAAAGGGGGGCCAATATGAAGGAGGCGATTTGAGTTTATCATGGTTATGGTCTTGGTTTGGGGGGTGGGGCTGGTTGTTTAAAGACATACTTTTTATAATAATAGCTATTGTATTAAGTTGTTTATTAGTACAGTGTTTACCTGCTCTCTGTTCCTGTTTAAAATTGTGTAAACTTCCGGCAGTGAAAATACTAGAAACAAATCGAGCTATGATGCAGAGAGAAGAGATAAATTCCCTAATGGCTATTGACCCCACTATCCTCACTACAGATACTGGTTGCTCATACCCATCGATTGTTTATGTCCCCATGAATGCAAATTTCAAGGAAGTAGGAGTAAAATTCAACATATATGAGGAAATTTAGAACTATTCAAACGTTGATTATGTTCAGAAGAAAAAAAACTCAAAAAGGGTCGATTGTTAGAATCCATTTTGAATTGCTTCGTTTCTTTTACACGTGTAAGTTTGAGCTTTTGTTGTCTCTGAACGCACTGTCTATCACATATGTTATCTTATGTATATTTGTTTAGGTAAAATAAGCCTGGTTCCACGCCATAGGCTTGCAGCTGGTTTCTTTCCCTAACTGGGGCACTGTACTCATTATAATTGTGTGTTCAAATAACTAACTGACCTCGGCTGTGGTATTTTGGGGAGGGAAAGGCTGATATCTATACCTTTGAACCACGTAATCCTTTGAAGGGTCTCAAGAATGTGGGGAGTCAGGCAGCTGCAGAAGGGAGGCAAGGACAAAGCTGGGAATGGAACCGGTGTGTGGAAACTGATTAACTCCTTAAAATATCTGTATGACGTATATCATTATTTACACATTTTATGTATCCTTTGATGTATGAGTATAAATATCACTGTTAAACGCTTTATGCTAGCACACTTTACTTCGGGCCTGGGATGCCAGTGGTAAACCTGTCCTCTTTGCTGCAGCAAAAATAAACAGACCTTTGGTCATTGATTTTTCACTCCGGCTCTCCGTGTCAAAAACTCCTTTGTAAATGCATTTGTAAGTATCTGCAAATATGTGCATTTGACAAGACGTTGAACTTCACTAGAGTCTGGAGCTGGAACACTTTTTAGGGTGGAGTGATGGCTTGTGAGCAGCTGTAGCCGGATAGGCCACATCCATATTTCTCAATGTATGTGTGAAAGTCACACACAATTGGTATGTTTGTGTATGATTATGTTTAGTGAGCACATTCTCTGTTGAAATGGCTTTGTGAAGTTAAAAAAATACTGCATTAAGAACTACTGGAAGGTTCAACCAGAGTCTTGCTTGGGAATACCTGCTCGGGTTTGTTTTAAAACTGGACTTTGGGACATTGTTCAGCACCTTTGCAATGGTGCACTAACAGGGCTAATCATCTTAAATATTGCTTACACACAGACCAGGACGTCTGTGACCAAGCCAAACCTGTCTTGAGACCAACTAGTGGGTCCTGACCCACAGTTTGGGAAAAACTTTTCTAATCATTTTATTTCAAGACCAAATGTATAATAGCAAATATTTTGGTCCAAGAACTTAGAAATTAAATTAAAATTATTTTTATAAAGCGCATGAAAGCCCATACGTGTCTTGGCACTGCTGCTGCTCTGAAAAAGGCTATAACGGATGAAAAAGGGCCCTTACTAGTTGATAAAAAGCCAGGTTTCTAAAGCTTTCCTGAAAGGAAGAAGACTGCTCATTGATTTCAGGTTAAGAGGGAGGGTATTCCAGAGTTTGGTGGTACTGGTTATAAAACTTCTAATGCCCCAGGAGGACCATTTACTTTTGGGAACTATGACATTCTTAGTCGCAGTAGAACAAAGCGTCCTGTAAGGGATGGACCAAGTGAAACTATGCTTCAGGTACTCTGGGCCAGAATCATGAAGTATTTTTAAAGCAAAACAGAGGGCCTTAAACACAATGTGCTTTCTGACTGGTAACCAGTGCAGTTTGTGTAAGGCCTGTGAGGCTGAATGGTATGTATGGATCCCTAGCAGTACGCTAGTCTTTGTTGCATGTTCAAATAAAGAGCATTGCAATAGTCTATTTTCAATAACACAAAGGTGGTAACAACAGTTTTCTGTAGTTCAAATGGAATATATGGGAGAACTTTACTAATTGTTCGGAGAGTGTAAAAGGATGCTGAGGTGATAGGATTGATGTGACCTTCGAAAGATAGTTTGTCGTCAAACAAAATCCCCAGATTCCTTGCTTTCTTAACCGGGGTCGGGAAGAGTGACAACTGCTTACAGCCACCAAGCAGGGGACCAGAAAGAAACATTGCCAAAGAGGAGCACCTCAGTTTTTCCTGAGTTCAGCTTCAAGCAGTTGTTGTTCATCCAGTTGCCTACTTCCACCATGCAGTTCTGAAATCTGGATGCAGTATCGTTCGGACTGCTAGACACGAGACTTCAATTTGTGATTCATCAGCATATGATACTTAAGAGAAACCAAAAGCTTAAATTAAGCTAGCCAGAGATATGATATATACTAAAAAGAGTAGGGCTCAAGATGCCTCCTGAGGAAACTCGGAAGGCAAAGAAATGGGATTAGAAGCAAATCCACTAATGGCAACAAATTGTTCCCGTTCTGAGAGGAAGGATTTCAGTAGGGCAAGTGCCCTCCCCAGATACCAATATTATGGAGACAGTCAATTAACAGGTCATGATTGAATAGCGTTCAATGGCGCTGAGAGGTCAAGTAAAATGAGGGCTGCACTCCCTCTCCTATTGAGGGCAGCTTATAAGTCCTTTGAGAACGGAATCAGAGCTGATTCAGTGCTGTGTTCACTCCTGAACCCAAATTGTGAGGAATCGAGTAGATGGTTCGTTTGGATAAAGGAGGCTCGCAAGATAGGTCTGTAGCTGCCAGGTTCAAACGGGTTGAGATTAGATTTTTTATTAGAGGAAGTACACGTGCCCTTTTCCATTGTTTGGGAAAATAACCTGAGCTGAACATATCATTGAAAATGTTAGTGAAAGGAGCTCCTATGATCTCAGGTGCTAGCTGTATTGTTTGAGGGGGGCAATGGTTAAGCGGAGAGCCGACTTGATGGAATTAAGAATTTCACCTGTTCAGCAGTGACAAGGGTAAAAGAACAGGGAGTTTATGTACCTGTACAGGGGAGTGAGTCATTGCATACCTCTGGGCCAGTGTGGTTATTTGAAGAAAAATTATTATAATCATCTTCTACTTTGGCCTGAAAGAAAATTGCCAGTGTGTTACAGAAGGCTTGATTACAGCTAGTGTTGCTTTTATCGCTGATATTGGAGAGTTTTTTTAGCTGTCATAAAAAGCTCTTTTGCTGAGTTTTTAGAGGATTCAATCTTTTGGCGTAAACTACATGGATTTTTCCTTCTGAATCAAAAATCTTGCAGTACTTAATAGTTTGTTTGCATTTGTCTTTCTAGGTTGTCGTATTTCTCCATCCATCTATGTTGCTGTCTACGACAGTGTTGTTTCGGGCTCTTGGTTTATCTGAATACCACAGTGCAGATGGTTTATTTCTGTGGTTTGCCTGTGGATTTTCCAGGATGAGACGGTTTACCACTGAACCAAGACAGTTGGAGCAGTACAGAGTTGCTCAGTACAGGTCCATAGTACGTTGGGATTTGTCCTGATTAGAGCTTGATTGAATTGAGTTGCTTCAATTTTATGCCAGGCACAACCTGTTGTGGTGCGGTGGGAGGTATTCATGGTGTGTGGTTTGCAGGGTAGCCTTAATTCAAACATGACCGCCCTATGGTCAGACCATGTCAGAGGCAGAGAGGCCGTGAACTTAAGAAAGCGACTGTCTGTAAAAATACTGAGCAAAGTATGGTCCGCAAGGTGTTTGGGGCATCTACCACTTGTGTTGGACATCGTGTCAAATAAAGCTTCAGAGTCTCTATCTGTTAGGACCTCCAAGTGGCAATTGAAATCTCAGAGTCCAGTAAACTCTGTGGAGAGGATATTGGATTCAAGCAGGGAGCTGCCTGCATGAATAAAAGCAGCTCTAGGACACAAGGGGCATAACAATAGTATTCCATTAAACGACTGGTTTTTGGCGAGTTCTACTTTAAACTAAAATGCCATAGGATACGTGTTAGTGGACACTGCTGAGAAAAGGCTGCCATCTGTTCATGGTATAATACAGCTACCCCCCCCCCCCCAACTCCTCTTTATGGTTCTGTCCAATCTGAAAATAGAGTACCCCAAGGGAATGGCAGAAACCAAGTCAGGACCTGATGTGAGATCTGGCCAGGTTTCAGTAAAGAATTTCACATCTAATTTGCGGTGGTCAAAATATTCTGAGAATTCGATTTTATTCTTTAACATACATCTTCCTTCTCTAACCAGGCTGGTGGCCTGGGTAATGTTGGTGGTGTGTATGTCTACTCTATTGTTTATGCCTATCCTGTTATTCATTAGTATGAGGCTACACCCCTGGCATTTCGGCGTGTCTAAGATACTATACGGTTCTAATGTGGTACACCGAGGGCTCTTGCCTCAGCAAGCAGTTCTTCTCTGGTGTCTCTGTATGAGGGAGTTATGGGACTGGCAAAGTCCAGGGGGTCTGGAACTGGGTGCATGTGGGCTTGCCTTCAGGTGCGTCCGATGCACAGCCACACTGTGAAGTGCTTTAAGTAGCCGCCCATTCAGGAGGGCGCATCAGAGGGCATGGTTGTCCGGCGCTTCTCAGACCAACTGAAAACAGGTGGGATAAATTATAAATAACTGGGGTCCAGCAACCCTCAATCCTACCACAGGCTCCCCTGGGGAGGATAATACTGGTAACTAAAAATAAACTAAATAAACAGAGAAAAAAAGGAATGTATAAAAGGAATTTTAAAACAGGCAAGAACCTTTGAAGTATGGTGCACAAGTAACGACAGGAGCCAGGCACCTCTTGATAACCGGCATGCAAGTGCCTGCAAGAAAATAAAACAAGCATTTGCAATGCAATGGGTCTCGCGTTTGTTCGAGTTAGAGTTATTAGTGTTGTAAATTCCTAACTGGACTTAACTTGCCACTTAAATTGTACATGAAAAGTAAAACAGTTGACATAAGCCTGCCAATTCAAAGCGCCATGGCCACCATGACCATGAGCGCAAAGGAGGGACACAAAAAGGAAAAGAAGTTCGCTCGCAGTCAAACGTATTGGCAATCGTGCAGTTATCCATGTAACAGGGGCAGTCTGCAAGGCCGTAACAAAACAGCCTCAAGGAGGGACAAACGGAAAGCATTTACCAATGATGATAAATGATTTTTGAAAGGCAAGCCCGGGAACGAGAGAATGCGATGGGCGTAGTTAAAAGCCCACCGTACTTACAACAGGTCAAAGCATTTGCACGCTCCACCTAAAAAGGATAAGACAACCCTTTAGGCAAAGCTGCGTAGACACACTGTGAAGCTCTCTAAGTAGCCTGCCGTCCAAGGGGGGCATGTTCAAGAGCGTGGTTCTCCGACGCTTCCCCGCGTGACAGAAAACAGGTGGGATAAATTAGAAAAAATTGGGTTCCAGCAACCCCTCATTCGTATTACAGGCTCCCCTGCAGAGGGTAATACTGGTAACTGAAAGAAAGCACTGACTATCTGCATTCACTTATGACCTTGAAAATTCAGAACTTTGCTAAAACTCTCCTAAAAAAATCATAATTAAAACTGACATATTTCCTAGTTCAGGGGATTAATTCGCTAAGTATCTAAAACTGGCTTGCTCTTCATATATCCATGAAGAAAAGTTCTCATTCATTCATACGCTGAAACATCTCTACATATCAGTCTTGTCTCTATAAGAACCTTAATACAAACAACAGAAAACTGACTGACTGACAATTTTGCATTTAGAAGTATCAGTTGTTTAAAAAAAAAACACGACGTTCCTTCTTTAAATTCAGATTTTGTGCACCATGCTAGAGAGGAGTGCATGGCGGTACCTTGGACTAAATTGTACACACCATTTTATTAGCCAGAATCTGAAAATTTGGAACAATTGTCGAGGAGGGGCTCGCTCCTTCATAAAAACGAAAAATCATAGAATACAAAGTGCCCTTCAACCCCTATACAAACAGACAACTACTAATCTTTCTCACTCAACTCACTCGAAGATGTTTGCTTTATTTTCCCCTATGACCCTGCAGGCTAAAAGGCAAAAGGTTCAATAGCCCAATCTATATCAGATATCTAGTATTTAAATAGAAATACCCAAGTTCTTGTTCTCACTGTCGCCAGTATTTCTTTGCCAGTGAGAGATGCTAATACTCTCCTATTGAAAGGTACTGCACCACTGGTCAGACATGCTTGTACAATACGTGTGTCGACCTCACACATATTCACCCTCCTGACAAACAAAATACCTGCAGAGACTTCATTGTGGTCGCCCTCTTTTCAAACTTATATTACCCTACAAAAAAAAGTTCCTTCACCATTCACTTTAATAAGCTCACCCTCTGAAACATCTGACTCCAAACTAATGAGAGAATCAAGATGACAAGTGTTCCTATAATCTATCATATTAAAGTGCAGATACTAAGGACCTGACGGTAAATAAAGGATTAAAGCACTACAAATATGAAATAAAGAACCACATATGTTTCACTCAGTCCATGGAGCCGCCTCCGCTTCACACAGCCCGGAAAGGTGAGTTGATTTTGTAAACGCTGGTAGTTCGGTGTGAAAGTCTGAAAGGAACAGGAGACAACAACCAGAAGCAAGACAAGGCACACGCGGAGGGGTGTGAGGCTCGGTATTCTCTTGAGACAACAAAGGCAGATCAGTTTGCAGAAAAGTGTATTCCACACACATCTTGAACCCAATCAATGTCTTCCGTACTAGCAGGTCAGTCAACAAGGATGTCAGTTGCATGAGTTATAAACACTGAATAATTAACAAAGCAGTATGTCATCCATCATGTACAAAAGAGGATTTCTGTAATACAGGCGAGACTGGAAAACGCCCTGCAGGATAAAAGACTACCTAAACCTAATCAGATTTGAACCTGCAATCTGCAGCCTGCACACTATAGAAGGCTGCATGCAGCAATCACAGGAACTAAATGAAACGAGTTGGTATTAAACATTAGGCAGGGCACAGGAATACAGAGCAACCAGGTCCACAGGGCGGGCATGGCACAGAAACAGAAGGTATACAATGTACAGGACAGGCACACCCGAGGTTCAGAATGTAAACAGAGCAAACGGGGAAGGGAGGGTTCAGATACTCCTGGCAGCCAGGGCACAGCACAAGCACGACTGGCAGCCAGGACAAAGACACCTGGCAGCCAGGACAAAGACACCTGGCAGCCAGGGCACAGGACCACAGGCGGGACTGGACATTTTGCAATGAATAGAGTTAACAGGTGACGCCATCTCATCAGGCCACGTGATCTGCTTACCTTTGACAAATTATTGTTTTCATGCATGACAACACCACAGCTTCAACTGAACAGAAGCAGGACTACAATTTCGTGAATACACGGATTTGTAAAAGAAACCCCATGGCCAGGAAAAGGTGCTCTGGTCTCACGGAGTCATCAGGTGACCCTAACAAGACAAGGAAGGAAGCCAACATGGCAGGATGCACAATGGAAAGCCTGGGCACAGAGTAGGCACAGCACAAAACGCAGAAGGGACATAGGACAGGGAACTGAAAGGACCGAATGGCTGGCAGAGGACAGATTAAGTAGACGGACACCAGGCAGCCGGGGTACACGCGTAATGCTTGCACAGACACGGAGGGGAGGCAGGGCATAACAAGTCCCCAAGGAATAAGGTCACACACGTCTTCAAGTCTCTAGGACAAAACTTTTCCAGTCCTGGGACTGTCTGTGACAAAACATTGTTTCCATTGAGTTAATAATATTGATCCAATTGAACGGACTTAGACCTTTAATTTATGGAGTAAACGGGTGTGTTAAATTAAAGTTCGGGGGCAGAAAATAGGTATCCCGGTGGTAATGGAGTCATCAGGTGACCAAGCAGGGACGGCAGCAGACCAGAGAGCAGGCGGGGTACAGGCACATAAAGCAGGCACGGCAAGGGTGTACTTACATAAAACGAACAAGATAAAAGCAAACTGACCAATACGGCCAGAAGAACACAGAACAGACGGAGCAGGCACAACACAGAGCAGGCAGGGTTTGGGCACGCCCGCCTAGCAAGTGAAATACGGGAAAATCAAGCAGGCACGGACAGCAGTCAGGGCCGGCAGGATTCAGCTCACATAATACTGAGGGCAAGCGAGGAACACAAGTTGGGAAGACGAGCACACCGACATATAAAAAGAACATAGAACAGGGATGGTGACATATGAACACAGGGTGGCAAGTAGGGTGCGATCGGCACAGTGTGCCGTTACTCACCGGCAGTCAGCTCACTTTGCAGCAGAAGCAGCAGCGGTAAGAATGCCGAGGGGACGGCCATGCCCGGGATCCTTGCTCCAGTCCGCTATGTCTCAGCTGTGGCCTCCTCTCGCCAGGCAGCTCTGCTCCTTGTACGGCGGAAACAAATCCACAGCGGCCTCGGTTTGCAATCCTGAGAGCAGCAACGGAGCCGACTGGAGCCAGAGCGCATGCGTGGCAGCTGAGGCTGGTACAGCGCCGCGTGTTGGAACACTGACCACACTGCACTCCCATGCCTGGGAATTAAATATATAATTCAACCATACTTCATTCGCGTGAAGTATGTACAATTATTCTAAAGCCAGTGCATCTTACAGATCCTTCACATCCGAGATACATTTTCTACACTATCTGCTACAAGAGGTAACACTATAAAGCTGGAGTGCTCTTTCGATGTAGTTCATGCAAGGCCTTTGTGATCTGGGTACACTTTACTGTCTGGGGTGCCTTATGCTGGTGGCTAGATAATAAGCAGCTTTTTCTGATCTCTCGAGTTTCACCTTAAGGATACGTGTACCTTTCGACATCATTCAGCCTCTTAATGTGTTTGATTTCATTTTAATTATTTTACTTTCTCCTGCTACTTTATATTTAGTAGAGATGATAATAAAACGAGTTTCATCTTTTATATTGATTTATGTTTCATTGCTTGTGGCTCGTGCTTTCTTTCCTCTCTGGTTTCCAGGTCTGTCTTTCCTTCTTTCCAACCTCGTAGCCACTTATCCAGTATTGTGTCACTGTGTGTTTGATGTGAGTGTTTTTTTAGGTTTCTTAGCTGCAAGATTGTGGTCAGTTTCCCCCTGGGATGATTACCCTTCCCACTTCACAGCAATCCACAGTTTTGGAGCTCGTTTCAATTCACATAAACTTACACATAAATACCCAATGACCTGTAAGATCTCATTTGAAATGTGTCATGTGTGTCTGCCAAGTCCTGCTCTACATGCGTTTTTGGATGCATTTCTGCAGACTTTCGGAATCGTTTTGAAAAATAATAGTTGCACAATTTCTTGTGCAGTTGAGTAACACTTAAATGATCTTGATTTTCCTCACTCTCCCGTTCCATAATTGAAAACGTATATTTTAAATCATAACATTTCCGGATGGTTTTTGATTGCATTGCTTTCTTTATTTGTGCAAAGTATTCCAGAAAAATATTGTGCGATAGGTGTAGTTCACTACATGTTCTGTTGGCTCACTCTTGAAATATAACACGTTGCTTAGAAGTCTGTCTTCCTTTTTTCTGAAAGGGTGCTATTTTGTTTTTGTTTTGTTTGTGTTCATTAAATTATCCAAAAGTCCTCAAGGTAAGTTTGTAGTAACTACCCCAATACATTTTATCCTCAGCAGAAAAAACATTCATGTGTTTCGACCTCCAGAAATGGGACTTTTCCCAATTGAGGTATTTATCAGGATTCCGATCTTAATATCTCTATAATGATGTACCCATTATGACACATTTTGTTCCATTTTGGGCAAATGTAACGGCTAGCTTTATAAACCTCCTCTAGAAATACAAGCATGACGGTATTTTCAGGGCTTGGCCCGTTGTACTGTATTTTATTGGAAGTAGTTCTGCAATAAAGAGAACGGGATATATTTTATTTTATTTCATCACATGTCGTAGTGCCTTTTGATGTATGTGGTCATCCATGCGCAATGGTGATTGCTTGCCCTCATGTTGTTTTCATTAACTTCTTTTGATATTGATAAAACAGTCAGTGAATTAATGTTTGCACATTGGCTTTTAAATCTGCAATACATTCATTTTGAGGCTCATAGCTGACCTCCCAAAATAGTGTCACTAAGGTGGTTCAATAAACTTGTTGCATCCTGTTCCAGCCATTTCCTAGGGAGACCCAAATTCATGATCAGCTTTATCAGAGCTTCTTATGCAGCATGTTGTATTGCAAGCATAAGATGTCATTCATACCCTTTTCCTTGGCTCAAGTTTTGCTGCATCAGTTCCGAATTGCGAATGTCTGCTATTGGAGGCATCTCTCGCTGCTTTGAGTCTTTAGGAAGCAAGGATGTTTGTAGGAAAAGGAGTATTAAATCATCAGCATAGATGAGGCATGCTTAACTGACGGACCAATCACACCTGAAGGACACTGTCTAACTAGATAATGTAGCCTGACACTGTGTTATCTGACAGAAATCTGCCTGAGGCACACCATCTTCAGAGATATACCCACGAGAGCTTGATACCCAAATACAGTACGACAATGGGAATCACAGCCTGACATACCACCAGCGCAGAGTCAAAATGAAGGGCTCACTTATCTCAAGGCTGGAAACACACACAACCTCAGATGGACACGGTGGCAGAGGAGCAGAGTCTGTAAGAAAGTCGATTGGCTTTTAACAGTGGACATAGTCGGACAGAGGGACAAAGCCTGCCAGTAGAACAGAGGCAAATGCACCAAGATGTCCTTGTCTCATGTGACATCTTCAGCCAATGATTGCTTGTAAGAAAACTGCACTTTCCACAGTGGGATTTTTTTTTAGTTTATACTTAACCGTGTTAATCGAAACTGCATCTCTTAGAATGCAACATTGTGTTGGCTAAAAATGTAGGACTGGCCGAAGGTGTAAAAAAGTGACAAGAGGCCACATGACACGCATGCGCATCATGACATATAGATGCGGCTTGCAGGTAAAACAAACATAAAATACTAGGGTATGATTTAAAAATAAATCATGAGATAGAAACACACAGCTTCTAACAAAGAGGTAAATCTTGATAAGGGATACAGCCTGAAAGATGTTTCTCGTCTGAGAGATGGATCCCGCCTGACAGCAAGACGTAAGAATGCCTTCTAGTTATATGAAGTCTCACCATTATTTTTCTAGCCCTGGGCTTTTCTGTTAGAATCATTGTTATTAGTTGTGTTAGTCCAGGTGATTCAATGAAAGTAAATTAAGACTACACCGTCCAAACCATATTTCGCAACCATATTAATTTATAATATTTGGTCCAGAACACTTTGGTCTTCCAACATGGTTACTGTAATGTTGATAACATTGATCAAATACAACGTATCACAAAAAGTACTGCAATTTCTAGCACACAATAAGGCACTCATAACAAATGGCACAGAAGCAAATCCGAGATCCGGCGCTAATTAATGTTTGTCTGATGAAAGTGTTTTTAAAATTGTTGATCAATGTACAACACAACACACTGCATGTGTAAGTGGCGTAACTCACCTTAAGGGGACCCCTGCAAAGTGCATGGAGGGGGTCCCCTCCAAACTCACTCAGGTGCTCTCATGCCAGGGTACTGAGCAGAGGGTGGCCCTGGAGCTCGGGGTCCCCTCCCGCACCGCAGGGGCCTTTGTTACGCCACTTGAACTTGTGGGTAACTAAACCTCGACATAAATGGGAGAGGAATGCTGCCTGCACATGAGGAATTGAACAATAGTATCAATAATTTTGATATTATGAGATTTTGGAACTAACACCTTATATCTGGAGGCATAAGGAAAGCATTGCATTAAACAGATTGGGAAACCGGACTTGTGAGTTATGCTTCAACTAAGTCTGTCTACAGATAAATGGTTCAGTGGACTGACCCTCCTTAAATAATATGCTACTTAATTTGTTAAGTAAAATCTTGTGCCATGAAAGGGTGGTGCTCAATCAGGTCCACGGTGCACTGTGATAACATCAGTTGGAATGCAGTGGTGTTTTAAAGTGCCTTGGAGTGGGCATATTTCAAACCCAAAGATTCCTAGAGTGTGAATGGTTCCCAGTTTGCCACCAAAGGGAACAGACAGCCTATTGATGGTCAGTGCGCAGGGGACCTTTCTCCAAAGCACAAGAAGTTCTCTTTTTTATAGGTGATTGTGTGCATCATGCAGAGTGATCAAAAAGGAGGATCCAGGAGTGAGCATTGAGAGCACCTTGGAGAGACCAAAGCACATGCCTGAGAGCAGTGTAGGAAAGAGAGTCTCTGATCTCCCATTTCTATTGTGACTCTTCCATGGGAAGGATTAGAAAAGTGATGTCATAGAACTCTACATGATCTTCATGACATAGAAATCATTTGGTTGCTTATCCATTAGAAAACCATCTTGTTATAGTTGAACTACAAAGCAATTTTCTGCTGTCTGAAGAATGTTCTATCTCCCAGTCCAGTAATGAGATCCAATGAATGCTATGAGCTTAGCAAGCTTGGCTGAAACTAGACATACTACACAAACTAAATTACAGTGCTTTCACTTTATACGTTGACAGTAGATAACAGAGTACTAATACTGCTACTGAGTATGCAAGTTGACAAATAACAATTGTGGTGTAGTAGAAGTACCAGAAGTAGCCAAATGAAAGATGGTGCATGTACGTTACCTGAACATATTAATCTGATGGTATCTTGACTGCTGGTGTGCCAAGAGCCACGAGCAATAGTGAGCATTTCATCTAGATACACAAGGCTGCCAGTGTTCATGGCTTAGAATTTTTAAAGTATGTTAAAATTAAATATCTCTATTATCCACGGGTCCGAGGAACTAGAATCTGTGTGAACTATACCAGCACATCCTTATCTGGCCTTGTGAGTCCACCTCTGTGATGGACAAAATGTCAAAGCATTTATCTGCAGCACAGAGAATTAATAGAAAGCAGAGGATAGGCATATGGGAGCCTTCAAGAAATAAGTAGCTCATTTGGAGCCTAAGTGTTACATAGTCATGTAAAAGCCCCCATTTCATTACAAACCATACTTTTCCACGGATTCGTATACCATTACGTGGAATCATAAAAAATATTTGAAAAAAACAAAAAACAAACCTGGATCTAAACTTCAATATATAATGATTTATGTATGTTATGTTCATCAGAAATAAATCAGTTAAGGGCCCTGAATTTAGAAATAAATGACACTTAGGGGCATATGTATAAGCCCCTAGCCCCAACTTGCACCACATTAGCGTAATTTTTTTACACTAATATGACGCAACGAGGCCGAAATCCTCACGCCATATTTCCAAATTTGCGCAATGTACTTTGTAACCCTTTGCGCTACATTATGCCCAAGCCAGGCAGAATGTATGCAAAGGGGATGTTCCCCCATTAGGGGTGCCACAAAATGGCACAAGGAAATCTAATAGATATCCTTGCGTCATTTGTTATGGCATTTTTAACCCATGCACAGAGCAGGTGTTAAAAGGGGGCTTCCAGTATTTATATACAATATTTTGGCACTACTTCTGCAGAGCACATCAATAGCGTCATGAAAAATGACACTATTGCCCCGTACCCTGTGCCATGGTGTGCCGTATTTTAAATACGGTGCACACATGGTGGTGTTAGAGGGGCGATAAAGGATGCAAGAAAAGTGGTACTGCACACAATGCAGCACCACTTTTCTTAAATATGCCCCTTAATTTACAAAGATCTGAGAGCACAGTTCATTTTCAAATAGTTCTTTAGATTTATTGAAATCTACATAAAACATGTTTAGTGCAAAATATCACTTATGCACAAACATAGGGTCTCCAATGATTTGTATAAGGTCTGTCTAAGCAAGTAGTAAATGTTCTTGGCGGGCAGTGAATCCAAGCCTATTCCTGGTCACATTGGGCAACCGAGCACATGACACAGTTGACTCCTCAGGGAAATCGTGGTCACTCAGATCCCATCCGTTTCTCTTGGTTACATTAGTCTCACGTATACAAGGACAATCAGAGGCAGAATAAAAATCAATAAGGTTTTCTTGAAGCAACTGCATGTTGGATGAGAAAGCATGTACTGCAATAACTAGGACGAAGAAGCATGACAGGATTAAAATTGTGACCAGGAGAGTGAAGCATAAAATGAATGCCACCATATTGTCACTTTGGTTTCTTGAAATAATTCCTACCTAGACTATGTTAGCGCATAGCATGTTAAGCTCTAATTCTGCCCTTCAGGTTCCCCTGGGAAGACATCATCCCTCATACCTGAGCAAGAAGCCTGTAGTCTACATAAGCTGCTGCAGCGAAGCATTCAGCAATCAGCATACAGTCGTGGTCATTTGGCTGGAATCTCCCTTTAACGTACATGGGTCAAAGTAGTGTTTTTATAGTAAAAAAGCTGATGTTCCAAGAAAGGATCCCACGTAGGAGTGTGTATGTTTCTGTGAATATTAGAGACAGAGCGTACCATCATACTGCAGCCTTGAGAAAAGCACAGAGTGAAAGAAATGTCTTGTTTAAGAACACAGTGCTGGCCTAGGCAAAGAACAGCTAGATAGAGAAAATAAAACAAGACCGCAAATGTGACTATTGTTAAAATAATAAAACAAAGCTGAATAAAATCTATCTGGGTTAAAGTGCACAGCGGCAGGCCTAGTTTGCTAAAATAACGTGTATGCAGCTAAAACTAATATGGCTACACAACAGTATCGCAACCATTTCAGTATCTACAACCAACAAAGCTCCTTCTTTATTAATGGACAGTTTATCAACTTTGGCAGATAGGTACCTAATCTTCAGATCATTCAAAATCACAACTACAGATGGAATCGTTACACCAAAAATATCTCCTACTATCTCTCCAGCACTAATACCGCTTTTAGGTCTAGAACTCATTTCCCATAAAGGATCATTAAAATGTTCCACATGAAATATATCTGGGAAAACTACAGCTAGATAACACATGCCATACCACCTCTTGGGCAATTTGAAATAGGCATGTTCTTCACAAATAAAATAAACTCCAGGTATTACAGGATCTTCTCCATCCAAGAACAATCTACTATTTCTCCTAACTTCAAAGGAATGATCACATTCACTCCTTCCCACAAACACAGTGTGAACAGTAGATTTCTCTCTAAGTAGGCACAGCTTCCCTTTATGTTTCCAATCCAACGTCAAAGCAGCAAAGTTTCTGCAACTTGATACTCAGTTTCCTCCTTAGTCCATCTAAGCTGGCTCTTAAGATATTTTGACTTAGCTTCTAAGTCTCTTCTTATGTCTTCAAATAAGTTAAAAAATGTATTTTCAATATCTGTTAAAATGCAGGCTAAGTTGTTTCTATGTGCATAGACTACATCTAATGTCCTGGTAGGTTTAAAGAATCTCACAATCTTCTCTATCTCCTTTGGAGCTGGTCGACTGTTCAAATGCTGTAAGATAGGAATCTCTGAAAGAACTAAGGACCTTATTTAGATTTCGGTGAACAGGCTACTCCGTCACAATGGTGACAGGTAGCTCATCTGCCAAAATCTAAATCCCATTATATTCTATGGGATTTAGATTTGGGTGGAGGGGCTATCCGTCATCTGGCCCAAAATCATAATTCGAAAATTAATGTTGAAATGTCCTGTTCCATAAAATAAACTTAGAAAAAGGCTACATGAAACTCCAAAGTCAAGGAAATATGGTAATAAGTAATACCTTCTACCACTGATGCAGGTAACTTCATACAAACATTGCAGTTCCCTGTATCCATAGTGTCAATGTATCCATAAAGCAGTTTAAAATAAGCATTCAAAGAAAAATCTTTAGATGCACCTACGCCTAACTCCTTTGCACTAAGGGAAAATTATCTACTATTGTTGTTGGTAGATAAAGATGTGGGGTCAACTTTAGATTTGTCTTCTAAAGTACTAGATGTAGGTGAATATAGCTCTGCTAACAAATGACTAGTATTACAACTTCAACTGTGCACCTATTGTAGGAAGGTACCCTCTTTCTAGCCTTGTTACCCCCACTTTTGGCCTGTTTGTGAGTATATGTCAGGGTGTTTTTACTGTCTCACTGGGATCCTGCTAGCCAGGGCTCAGTGCTCATAGTGAAAACCCTAGGTTGTCAGTATGTTTGATATGTGTCACTGGAATCCTGTTAGCCAGGACCCCAGTGCTCATAAGTTTATGGCCTATATGTGTTCCCTGTGTGGTGCCTAACTGTATCACTGAGGCTCTGCTAACCAGAACCTCAGTGTTTATGCTTTCTCTGCTTTTAAAATTGTCACTGCAGGCTAGTGACTAATTGTACAAATTCTCTTTGGCACACTGGAACACCCTTTTAATTCCCTTGTATGTGGTACCTAGGTACCCAGGGTATTGGGGTTCCAGGAGATCCCTATGGACTGCAGCATTTCTTTTGCCACCCATAGGGAGCTCAGACAATTCTTACACAGGACTGCCACTGCAACCTGAATGAAATAACATCCACGTTATTTCACAGCCATTTTTCACTGCACATAAGTAACTTATAAGTCACCTATATGTCTAACCCTCACTTGGTGACGGTTAGGTGCAAAATTACTTAGTGTGTGGGCACCCTGGCACTAGCCAAGGTGCTCCCACATTGTTCAGGGCAAATTTCCTGGACTTTGTGAGTGCGGGGACACCATAACACGCGTGCACTACATATAGGTCAATACCTGTATGTAGCGTCACAATGGTAACTCTGAACATGGCCATGTAACATGTCTAGGATCATGGAATTGCCACCCCAATACCATTCTGGTATTGGGGGACAATTCCATGCATCCCCAGGTCTCTAGCACAGAACCCGGGTACTGCCAAACTTGCTTTCCGGGGTCTCCACTGCAGCTACTGCTGCTGCCAAGCCCTCAGACAGGTTTCTGCCCCCCTGGGGCCTGGGCAGCCTGGTCCCAGGAAGGCAGAACAAAGGATTTCCTCTGAGAGAGGGTGTTACACCCTCTCCCTTTGGAAATAGGTGTGAAGGGCTGGGGAGGAGTAGCATCCCCCAACCTCTGGAAATGCTTTGATGGGCACAGATGGTGCCCTCTCTGCATAAGCCAGTCTACACCAGTTCGAGGATCCCCCAGCCCTGCTCTGGCGCGAAACTGGACAAGGGAAAGAGGAGTGACCACTCCCCTGACCAGCACTTCCCAGGGGAGGTGCCCAGAGCTCCTCCAGTGGGTCCCAGGCCTCTGCCATCTTGGATGCAGAGGTGTGAGGGCACAATGGACAGCTCTGAGTGGCCAGTGCCAGCAGGTGACGTCAGAGACCCCTCCTGATAGGTGCTTACCTTTCTCAGTAGCCAATCCTCCTCTGTGGGCTGTTTAGGGTCTCTCCTCTGGGCTATTCCTCAGATAACGAATGCAAGAGCTCACCAGAGTTCCTCTGCACTTCCTTCTTTGACTTCTGCCAAGGATCGACCACTGACTGCTCCAGGACGCCTGCAAAACTACAACAAAGTAGCAAGACGACTACCAGCAACATTGTAGCGCCTCATCCTGCCGGCTTTCTCGACTGTTTCCTGGTGGTGCATGCTCTGAGGGCTGTCTGCCTTCACTCTGCACTGGAAGCCAAGAAGAAATCTCCTGTGGGTCGACGGAATCTTCCCCCTGCTAACGCAGGCACCAAACTTCTGCATCACCGGTCCTCTGGGTCCCCTCTCATCCTGACGAGCGTGGTCCCTGGAACACAGGAGCTGGGTCCAAGTGTCTCCCACAGTCCAGTGGCCCCTCTGTCCAAATTTGGTGGAGGTAAGTCCTTGCCTCCCCACGCCAGACAGTAATCTTGTGTACTGCGTGATCTGCAGGTGCTCGGGCCTCTGTGCACTTTTCCAAGACTTCCTTTGTGCACAGGCTAGCCCAGGTCCCCAGCACTCTGTCCTGCATTGCCCAACTCGCTGAGTTGGACTCCGACATCGTGGGACCCTCCTTTGTGACTCTGAGTTGACTGCTGTCCTCAGATCTTCTAAGTGCCTGTTCCGGTACGTCTGCGGTTGCTGCCTGCTTCTGCGGGGGCTCTCTGAGTTGCTGAGGGCCCCCTCTGTCTCGTCCTCCAAGGGGCGACCTCCTGGTCCTTCCTGGGCCCCAGCAGCACCCAAAATCCTCAACCACAACTCTTGCAGCTAGTAAGGCTTGTTTGCAGTCTTTCTGCGTGGAAACAACTCTGCATCCTCCAGCACGCCGTGGGACATCTTCTGACCAAAGGAGAAATTCCTGGCACCTTCCGTTGTTGCAGAATCTTTGGCTTCTTCCACCAGGAGGCAGCCCTTTTGCACCTTCATCCGGGGTTTAGTGGGCTCGTGCCCCCCCTGGACACTTGCGTGACTCTTGGACTTGGTCCCCTTCCATTACAGGTCCTCAGGTCCAGGAATCCGTCTTCAGTGTTTTGCTGGCAGTTGTTGTCCTTGCAGAATCCTGTATCTCGACTTTACTGTCTTTCTGGGGTAGTAGGGTAACTTTAGTCCTACTTTTCAGGGTCTTGGGGTTGGGTATCTTGGACACCCTTAGTGTTTTCTAACAGTCCCAGCGACCCTCTACAGCCTACACTAGGCCTGGGGTCCATTCGTGGTTCGCATTCCACTTTTGGAGTATATGGTTTGTGTTGCCCCTAGGCCTATTTCTCCCTATTGCATTTAATTGTGTTCTACATTGTTTGCACTACTTTTCTAACTGTTACTTACCTGTTTTTGGTTTGTGTACGTATAATTTGTGTATATTACTTACCTCCTAAGGGAGGGTATCCTCTGAGATACTTTTGGCATATTGTCACTAAAATAAAGCACCTTTATTTTTAGTAACTCTGAGTATTGTGATTTCTTGTGATATAGTGCTATGTGATATAAGTGGTATAGTAGGAGCTTTGCATGTCTCCTAGTTCAGCCTAAGCTGCTCTGCTATAGCTACCTCTATCAGCCTAAGTTGCTAGAACACCTCTATTCTACTAATAAAGGATAACTGGACCTGGCTCAAGGTGTAAGTACTACAAGGTACCCACTATAAGCCAGGCCAGCCTCCTACATTGGTGGTGCAGCGGTGGGATAAGTACTTGTAACTTTACCACTTTGTCATTTGGTGCTTATCATAAGAAAAACATATACCAAATATTTCGATATATGCACATTGAAACAAAACAGTTTACTGTTCTGCTCTAAAACTTTCTACTAAGTTTCTGAAAAGTTCTGAAAACTTTTAAAAGTTTTCAAAAAGTTTGAAAACGTTTTTTCTCTGTGCTTTCAAAAGTTCTAAAACTTTTTCTCTCTCTGTCTTAAACCTTTTCTATCATGTCTGCAGTAGAGCCCACTCCCAAAATTGTTCAAGCAACCTATGAGAGTTTAAACTATAAAAGTTTGAGGGGTCTCTGCCTGGAAAGAGGTTTAAGTATTGGTAAGAATCCTACAAAATAATTTCTCTTTAACCTGCTCTTAGAAAGTGACCAGAACCAGTCTGGCCCATCTCAGGAAGAGGAGGTAGGAAGGGAAGGTACCCAGTCAGACTCAGAGGTGTTTCCTGAAGAGATTGGGGAGGGTTCTTACAAAGACCTGCCATCTAGCAGGCCACCTAGTGACACTGGTAGTGGGAGAGGTTCACACATTAGTAGGGCATCTTTCACTCCTAAAGGCCAGGTTACTAGGGTCCAGCCAGTTAGGGACAGGTCTCTCTCTGCCAATTCCCACATGTCCTCTGTATCCAAACATTCCCAAGCCTCCCAAGCTGAGGATAACTTAATGGAAAGGGAACTCAGAAAGCTGAGGTTGTAAGAGACCAGACTGAAGCTTAAACAGCAGCAGCTGGCCTTAGACAGGGAATCCCTGGATATAGAGAGGGAAAGACAGAGAATGGGGTTAGTTCCCCATGGTGGCAGCAGCAGTGTTTCAGATAGTAATCCTGTTAGAGAGCAAGATTCCAGAAACCTGCATAAGATAGTCCCCCCTTACAAGGAGGGAGATGACATTAACAAGTGGTTTGCTGCACTTGAGAGGGCCTGTATGGTACAGTTGGTCCCTCAAAGGCAGTGGGCTAGTATCTTGTGGCTATCTTTCACTGGAAAGGGTAGGGATAGGCTCCTTACTTTCAGAGAAAGTGATGCCAATAACTACAAAGTTTTGAAGGATGCACTCTTGGATGGATTTGGCTTAACCACTGAACAATACAGGATTAAGTTCAGAGACACCAGAAAAGAGTCCTCTCAAGACTGGACAGATTTTGTTGACTTTTCAGTGAAGGCCTTGGGGGGTTGGTTACATGGCAGTAAGGTGACTGACTATGAAAGCCTGTATAATCTGATCCAGAGAGAACATATTCTTAACAATTGTGTGTCTGATTTGTTGCACCAGTACTTAGTAGACTCAGATCTGACCTCTCCCTAAGAATTGGGAAAGATGGCAGGTAAATGGGTCAGAACAAGAGTGAACAGAAAAGTTCGTACAGGGGGTGACAAGGATGGCAAGAAGAAGGATGGTAAGTCTTCTGACAAGGGTGGGGACAAAGATAAAAAACATTTTGAGTCTTCATCAGGCCCACAAAAATCCTCTGGAGGTGGTGGGCCCAAATCCTCTTCAAACAATCAGAAAAAGCCTTGGTGCTATGTGCGTAAAAATAAAGGCCATAGGCCAGGGGATAAGTCCTGCCCAGGTAAACCCCCTGAGCCTACCACCACTAATACATCAAACTCTAGTGCCCCTAGCAGTAGTGGTAATAGTGGTGGTACTGCTGGCAACAGTCAAAATAAGGGTGTAGTTGGGTTCACATCATAGAAACTGGGGTAGTCAGTCCCAAGACAGTTTCTGTCACACCTAGAGGCATTGGCCTTGCCACACTGGCTGCTTGTCCCCTTACCATGGATAAGTACAGGCAGACAGTTTCAATAAATGGTGTTGAGGCTCAGGCCTACAGGGACACAGGTACCAGAATCACTTTGGTGACTGAAAACCTAGGGTATCCTGCACAACACATCATTGGACAACAGTACAAGATTATTGATGTCCATAACTCCACTAAGTTTCTTCCCTTATTCAGTTTAGTTAGGGTGGAGTTAAGCAGGTGGTAGTATCACCTAGCTTACCTGTAGACTGTCTCTTAGGTAATGACCTAGAGGCCTCAGGTTGGGCTGAGGTAGAGGTTAATACCCATGCAGCCATGCTGGGTATCCCTGAGGAATTGCTTCCTCTCATTTCAGCTGAAATGAAAAAGCAAAGGAGAGGAAAAGGCCTGAAAACTCAGGATCCTTCTCCAACAACAGGTAAAAAGGGAATCACAGTATCCCCTACCCACCCTGCCATTCAGGATACCATTCATGTGGTGGGAGAAACCTCTCCTGGGGTGGCACCTGTACCAAGGGAACCATCAGCTGGCACAGCTGTACTCCCTGAGGTGGAAGTACCTCTCTGTGGGATAACTAATATTGGTGAGAAAAAGTGCACCATTTTAGTTAACATGGAGCATCCCTCCAACCCTCCCAGAGTGACTTTAGTGCAGCAACCCTGCACTGCCTCGCAACACTTAGGACAGCAGCCCTGCCCTAGTGTGGAGCTTATAGGACAGCATCCCTGCCCTGCTCCAACTCAAAAGAAACAGCAACCCTGTTCTCTCTTACAGCCAAATGGACAAAGTTTTTGCCCAGCCATGGCTTTACTGAGACGGCACCCCTGTCTGGCATTCTCATCACTTGATATAGGTCCAGTGGATAATTCCCACTGCTCTAAACTTAAACATACTAATAAGAACTCTGAGAATATAACTTCACATTGTTGGCTAGCTCAAAAACTTCAAACAGGGTGGTTTACACCCCCACAGGGAAGTAACCATACAGTGGATGATAAAGGGAGCAACCAATATAGTACAGAGCTACTCTCCACTTATCACCACTTAGACAATAAAGACTTAACTGGCCAAGGTTAGCCTTATTGTACTTCGTTTGGGGGGTTGTGTAGGAAGGTAGCCTCTTTCTAGCCTTGTTCCCCCCACTTTTGGCCTGTTTGTGAGTATATGTCAGGGTGTTTTTACTGTCTCACTGGGATCCTGCTAGCCAGAGCCCAGTGCTCACAGTGAAAACCCTATGTTGTCAGTATGTTTGATATGTGTCACCGGAATCCTGCTAGCCAGGACCCCAGTGCTCATAAGTTTGTGGCCTATATGTGTTCCCTGTGTGGTGCCTAACTGTATCACTGAGGCTCTGCTAACCAGAACCTCAGTGTTTATGCTCCCTCTGCTTTTAAAATTGTCACTGCAGGCTAGTGACTAATTTTACCAATTCTGATTGGCACACTGGAACACCCTTATAATTCCCTTTCTTGCATAGGGTACCTAGGTACCCAGGGTATTGGGGTTCCAGGAGATCCCTATGGACTGCAGCATTTCTTTTGCCACCCATAGGGAGCTCAGACAATTCTTACACAGGACTGCCACTGCAGCCTGAGTGAAATAACGTCCATGTTATTTCACAGCCATTTTTCACTGCACATAAGTAACTTATAAGTCACCTATATGTCTAACCCTCACTTGGTGAAGGTTAGGTGCAAATTTACTTAGTGTGTGGGCACCCTGGCACTAGCCAAGGAGCTCCCACATTGTTCAGGGCAAATTCCCCGGACTTTGTGAGTGTGGGGACACCATCACACGCGTACACTACATATAGGTCAATACCTATATGTAGCGTCACAAAGGTAACTCCGAACATGGCCATGTAACATGTCTAGGATCATGGAATTGTCACCCCAATACCATTTTGGAATTGGGGGTGACAATTCCATGAATCCCCGGGTCTCTAGCACGGAACCCGGATACTGCCAAACTTGCTTTCCGGGGTCTCCAATGCAGCTACTGCTGCTGCCAACCCCTCAGACAGGTTTCTGCCCCCTGGGGCCTGGGCAGCCTGGTTCCAGGAAGGCAGAACAAAGGATTTCCTCTGAGAGAGGATGTTACACCCTCTCCCTTTGGAAATAGGTGTGAAGGGCTGGGGAGGAGTAGCCTCCCCCAGCCTCTGGAAATGCTTTGATGGGCACAGATGGTGCCCTCTCTGCATAAGCCAGTCTACACCGGTTCAGGGATCCCCCAACCCTGCTCTGGCTCGAAACTGGACAAAGGAAAGGGGAGTGACCACTCCCCTGACCAGCACCTCCCAGGGGAGGTGCCCAGAGCTCCTCCAGTGTGTCCCAGACAGAGGTGTGAGGGCACAATGGACAGCTCTGAGTGGCCAGTACCAGCAGGTGACGTCAGAGAACCCTCCTGATAGGTGCTTACCTTTCTCAGTAGCCAATCCTCCTCTGTGGGCTATTTAAGGTCTCTCCTCTGGGCTATTCCTCAGATAACGAATGCAAGAGATCACCAGAGTTCCTCTGCACTTCCCTCTTCGACTTCTGCCAAGGATCGACCGCTGACTGCTCCAGGACGCCTGAAAAACCGCAACAAAGTAGCAAGATGACTACCAGCAACATTGTAGCGCCTCATCCTGCCGGCTTTCTCGACTGTTTCCTGGTGGTGCATGCTCTGAGGGCTGTCTGCCTTCACCCGGCACTGGAAGCCAAGAAGAAATCTCCCGTGGGTCGACGGAATCTTCCCCCTGCTAACGCAGGCACCAAACATCTGCATCACCGGTCCTCTGGGTCCCTTCTCATCCTGACGAGCGTGGTCCCTGGAACACAGGAGCTGGGTCCAAGTGTCTGCCACAGTCCAGTGGCCCTTCTGTCCAAATTTGGTGGAGGTAAGTCCTTGCCTCCCCACGCCAGACAGTAATCCTGTGTACTGCATGATCTGCAGCTGCTCGGGCTTCTGTGCACTTTTCCAAGACTTCCTTTCTGCACAGCCTAGCCCAGGTGCCCAGCACTCTGTCCTGCATTGTCCAATTCGCTGAGTTGGACTCCGACGTCGTGGGACCCTCCTTTGTGACTCTGAGTCGACCGGTGTCCTCAGATCTTCTAAGTGCCTGTTCCGGCACTTCTGCGGGTGCTGCCTGCTTCTGTGGGGGCTCTCTGAGTTTCTGAGGGCCCCCTCTGTTTCCTCCTCCAAGGGGGACCTCCTGGTCCTTCCTGGGCTCAGCAGCACCCAAAATCCTCAACCACAACCCTTGCAGTAGCAAGGCTTGTTTGCTGTCTTTCTGTGTGGAAACAACTCTGCATCCTCCAGCATGCCGTGGGGCATCTTCTGACCAAAGGAGAAGTTTCTGGCACCTTCCGTTGTTGCAGAATCTTCAGCTTCTTCCACCCGGAGGCAGCCCTTTTGCACTTTAATCCGGGGTTAGTGGGCTCCTGCCCCCCTTGGACACTTGCATGACTCTTGGACTTGGTCCCCTTCCTTTACAGGTCCTCAGGTCCAGGAATCCATCTTCAGTGTTTTGCTGGCAGTTGTTGTCCTTGCAGAATCCCCTATCTCGACTTCACTGTCTTTCTGGGGTAGTAGGGTAACTTTACTCCTACTTTTCAGGGTCTTGGGGTTGGGTATCTTGGACACCCTTAGTGTTTTCTAGCAGTCCCAGCGACCCTCTACAACCTACACTAGGCCTGGGGTCCATTCGTGGTTCGCATTCCACTTTTGGAATATATGGTTTGTGTTGCCCCTAGGCCTATTTCTCCCTATTGCATTCTATTGTGTTCTACATTGTTTGCACTACTTTTCTAACTGTTACTTACCTGTTTTTGATTTGTGTACATATAATATGTGTATATTACTTACCTCCTAAGGGAGGGTATCCTCTTAGATACTTTTGGCATATTGTCACTAAAATAAAGTACCTTTATTTTTAGTAACTCTGAGTATTGTGTTTTCTTGTTATATAGTGCTATGTGACATAAGTGGTATAGTAGGAGCTTTGCATGTCTCCTAGTTCAGCCTAAGCTGCTCTGCTATAGCTACCTCTATCAGCCTAAGCTGCTAGAACACCTCTATTCTACTAAAAAGGGATAACTGGACCTGGCACAAGGTGTACCACAAGATACCCACCAAAAGCCAGGCCAGCCTCCTACACCTATCAATACATTTCTACATCTTTTTGTGTTATCGCTTTCCATGACTTCTTCACAACCAGACAATAGGATGGAATATAGCGGCAGCAGAGTCTTCTCTGTCAGGTTCCAGCTGTGCAAATCCAATAAATGCAATGTTTTTATTTACTTCATGAGACTTCCTTAGCCCTACTCCATGTTCATCTACATGGCAGCGCTACGCTCCTTCACCTATGCCTCCGAACTCCATACTCTCCTTAGTGCCCTATCAAAGGTCATCTAAATTCTTTAGTACGTACACAGTTCAGAAATCACAAGAATAAATAAATCGAGCCAATCCATTCAGTGGCAAAGTAATGTCAACACACAGTCCAGCCACCAAATTCAGTTCAAGGAGGCTCAATTGTATTTGCATCATTATCCTCAGTGTCCAAAACCTCTCTCTCATCAGCATCAATAGCAAAGTATGTCCATTCAGGTGAGGGGTATCCACGCCAGGGTACTCTTACTCTCTTTGATCTTCTCAGGGCAAATCCTTCACCATCACTTTCACTCAGGCCAGAATCCTCATTATCCTCTGGAATAGTTCAGAGTACACGTCCTTCAGGCAGATTCAGCCTCTCTCTCTCTCTCCAGCTCCCACTCACATTCTTACAGCGCTAGGGGACAGATTTAAGAGCCCCCAGCGCCTCCTTGCTCCACAATTGCATAATTTGTTTTACGGTAAATTGGCCCAACGAGGCCAAAATCACCACACCAAATTTACAAAGTGACGCAATGCATGCATTGCGCCACTTTGTAACCCTTTGACCTACATTATGCCTGTGCCAGGCATAATGTATGCAAAGGGGGTGTTCCCCCTCTAGGTGGGCCAAAAAAATGGCGCAAAGAAATCTAAGAGATTTCTTTGCATCCTTCTTTTGCCACTTTTGATGCCTGCTCAGATCAGGTGTTAAAAGGAGGCACACCATTGCTTACAATGGGCCTCAATGGGCTTTGCAGTATTAGCGTCAAAATGTTTGATGCTAATCCTGCAAAGGGCCAAACTAGTGTAAAAAATTATGACACTAGTTCCCTCACTACCGCCATGGAGTGCCGTATAATAAATACGGTGCACACATGCTGGCGTTAGGTGGGCGCTAAGGGGTGCTAGAAAAGTGGTGCTGCATAAGGTTTAATGCCACTTTTTATAAATCTGCCCCTAGGTCATTCGTCAGGGTCTGAATCTGGCTCATTCACCAACACAGGACAAGGCTCACTTGATTCAGGTTCAGCTGTTGACTCCTTCAGACCCCCTTCTGACCGAACATTTGCTGTTTCAGGCTCAGCTTGGTCCCTGACAGCTTGTCTGACCTGCTTCCTCTGTCTCTGCCACCACCAGCGGTACTTCTGGAACAGGTGCTGTCACATTATCAAGAGGACACTCATGAGTATGGGAAGCTGGTGTCCAGTTGGGGAAATCTCCACATTTAACGGCTGTAGTCATCACCAGGATAACTTGCAAAGACCCACGGCAGGCCGGTTCCAGACAGGACTTTCCCACATGTTTTTTCACCAGGACCCAGTCACCTGGACGTAGGTTGTGGCACTGCTCCTGATGCAGCAGGCTGTAGCTGCTCCAACCTGATGAGACACAGAATGTACCAGCCAGTCCTTTGCAGTAGCAAGAATTTTATCATCTGTAATGTTCACAAACTCATTCATAGGCACAGCTGGTAATCTCGATGTTGAAGCACATACTTTAGCCAGTCTGGATTTCAGAATCCCATTCACTTGTTCCACGAAGCCTGATGCTTGCGGACGATAACTGCAATGTAATCTCTGCTCCACTTGTATTGCTGCACACAAAAGCCTCAAAACTCTGCTGTTGAAGTGGGTCCCTCTATCTTATTCTAGAGACGTCGGGAAACCTGGGAATAAGCTGTCTCAACCACAATTTAGCTATTGTAAGGCTGTCCTTCCTTCTGGTCAGTAAGCCTCAACCCAGCGCAAGAAGATGCACACAATGACCAGGACATATCTCAGCCCGTTGCAGGCAGGCATCTTGATGAAGTCCAACTGCATCCTATTGAAGGGACTACCTGATCATCTTATGGGGCTAATGTCACTGCTGTTCTTTTCCCTACGTTCATCTGCTGACACAAAACACACCTGTGACACAATCCTTCAGCCAGCAGTCTTAATCTGGGATTAAACCACATATGCCAAAACAATAGAACCATGGCATCTCACTCTACATAAGCAGGGCCATGGAAATGCCTAGAGAACAGCCTATCTGGCAACACAGGTCTTCCATCAGCTGAAACCCAAATGTCATCACCTCTTTTGACACAACCTGCTCTGAGCCAAACTTGTTGTTCTGCCTCTGGCACTTCCTCCTGCATTCTCTCAACTTCCTCCCAATTATCAGCTGTGGTTAACAAAAGGTTGTGATTGGTTTAATCTGTTGATTCATTGTAATATTCTCTGTTAAAAGTACAAGGTCCGTGAGCACAATACTTGGCAACCTCGTCTGCATAATTATTGCCCACTGTCATATAGTCATCTCCACTGCAATGTGCAAGGCATTTAACAAGAGCCATTTGTATAGGCAATTTCAAGGCTTCAAGCAATCTGTGAACATATTATCCATTCCTTATGGGAGATCAAGAAGAGGTCATGAAACTTTGCTGTGGCCATAACTGTCCAAAATCATGCTTCTGCTCAGAAACACAGCATGCTCTAGTAAGAGGAACTAACTCAGCCACTTGTGCAGCGAGAACTCCAGGAAGCTTCAACTACATCAGAGACTGTACAAACTGCGTAGGTAGCTCTCAAATGTTCTCCATGTCCTCAAACAGGACTCCTTCATAAACAATACTAAATCAGACTCAGGTAGTGGCTCATCTTGAATATGTGGTCTTGGCTTGATGCATAGTTCAGTGACATCCAGACAGTCATGTTCAACAACATCCTCTTTTCCCTCTGCTTCAGGAAGGGGTAATAACGTATCAGGATTCAAAGTGGTACAATGCTGGACTGTTACATTTTCTGGTCCAAGATAAACTGCTTGTAATGTGTTAACCTGCTGTTGGTCAAGTGCTGTGTACAAGGCCAAGTCAACAACATCTCATCCGAATAGGGCACAAGTTCTGTAAGAGGAAGACCTATCACAACGTTCTCACACATTTCAATGCTAACAGCTGTTGCCACAATGGATTTAAGACATCCAGGCAACTCTAGTGCTACTGGGTCAAGTGTAGCAGAAAAGTAGGCCACAGGCCTTCTGATATTACAGTGTAATTGTGTAAGCACTGAGAGAATGCAGCGATTCCTCTCACTGCATAAGAGAGCAAAAGACTTACTGTAATCGGGCATTCCCAGGCAATTAAGCAATCGTTATCCCATGGTACTACATCAAACACATCCTTGTGTAAAGGCTAGGCCACTAGGGAAAAGTTGGGTATCTACTGACTACAAAAAGTCACCATGCCCTAAAATATCCTGACTTCTCTCTCTGGGTAGTTGGCAGTTTCATCTGTAGGATTGCTGAAATCCTCTCTTGTGACACCTTCTTCTCTCCTTACTCGATGTGATGTCCAAGGTGCTGGACTTCTTTCCGGCAGTACTGCAACTTTTTTGGTGGCACTTTATGTCCATTCGCAGCTAGGTGGTTAAACAAAGCAATGGTGTCCTGCTTCCAAGCTTCCTGTGTATTCAACATCACCAGTAGATCATCAATATATTGCACCAAGACAGAGTTACAGGCCATGACTAGGGACTCAAGATTATTTTTGAGAATTTTATTTAAAATTGAGGGACTCTCAGTATAGCCTTGTAGGGCTCAGCATCATGCCAAAACATGACTGCCAAACTAAACGGCAAAGAGGAACTGACTGTCCTCATGCAATGGTATGGAAAAAAAGGTCTGGCACAAATCGATTACAGTGAACCACTGAACCTCACATGAAATCTGAAATAATATCACAACTGGATTCCGTACCAAGGGTCAATATGGAACAACAATGGTGTTCGCCTTTCTCAGATCCTGAATGATGCAGTACTTGCTGCTTGGCTTCTGTAAGCCCATAATGAGTGAATTACATGAACTTCTCATTATCTCCTTCAGGATACCTTGCTGTATCATTAATTCAATCACTGGGGTAATTCCTGCAATCGTTTCAGGGGTCAAATTGTGCTGGGGGGTTCTTGGGTATTTAACATTTGCTTGACTTTAATGCAGACAGGCTTAACACCTTTAATGAGACCTAATATGTCCTTTCCTGAAAAAACCCAAACTTCAGGCTTCACCATATCTCTGACATCTGGGGGTAACTCATCAATTGTCATCATGGGGAACAACGCAACAGAAAGACCATATCGTGCCATCTTAAAGGCTACATCCTCATCATGTGTCTGCAGCTCAATACCTCTTGGGGTACAATTGATGGTACAATTGAGCTTGCATAATAGGTCACTTCTTAAGAGACTCACAGGACTAAAATCACACACCACAAATTGGTGATTCTCTTCAAAGGGCACAGTTTTAACAGGTAGTTCTTCTGTGACTGGGTTTGTCATTTGTTCATTTGCCATGCCTACAACTTTGATTCTTTTTCCCAAGAGAAGTAAGTCTGGGACCTCCACTGTTCTAACAGTAAAAACAGTTTCACCAGTACCGACTAGGAATGATACAGGGTGGCCATTCACCTCACCATCCATGAATGGACCACTCTGGTCTACCTCTAAAACTGTGCCAAGCATGCAATCTTCCTCCCCACACAGGCACCGACATAAGGCAATCTTAGGACCATTGTTCTCAAACACTTCAAACATAGGAAACTGCTGAAAGGCATCTTGATTTTGGTTTAAAATCAAGATCTGATTCAAATTCATTCTGGGGCCATGTGCATTCTGCCGTGGCATTGGGGCTTGAGGAATATGCAGAGCTGGAGCTTGAGGTACATTAGAATACAGCATTCTCAGACTCAGAATAATGACGAGGGTTCGTCCTTTTCAAAATTGCCACATCAATTCCAGTACACGGATCAATTGGAACACTACGTCCTCTACCTTGCTGTGGGAACCCATTTCCACTTTGCATCATCTGAGCTTCCTGCTGATACAGCCAACATAGAACCAACATTACTAACAAATGGTTGACTCTTATTCGTCTCTGTTTGGCTTTCACTTGCATCACCATTAACTTCTCCTTCAATCATTTCTGCTTCATTTTTATCTCATCACTGCCGTACTTTGCGTACCTTAAAATCTCATCCACTGACTTATTCTGCCAACATATCACATGCTGCTGAATCTTCATGCTAACCTCAGGTCTCAGTCTCATCCCAAACCTGTGCACAAAATTGCCAATATCTTTAGGTTTGAGAGTCTTCAATCCGCCATGCTTAAACACCTGCAACAATTTCTCATAAAAGGAATGGTTTGATTCTTTGGGCCTTTGAATTGTCCTTCAATCTTAAGCCAGTCCATATCTTTATCTGGTATTTTCCCTTTCAAAAATGTCCTCACTTGTTCATACGTTTTCATCACCAAGGATGAAGGGGCAAATCTAATTCATAGGTTTGGGCTAGTTCAGACAATGTATCATGAGCTTGTCCTTCATGTTTAGCAATGTCCTTACACGTACATTTAAGCTCATTATCTTGGTAAGTGTCTAAACAGGAAGTATCAAGATTCCCAGATTTCATCTGATCTAATTCCAACTTTTAGTCTGACCACATCCACTGCATTTTCCCTCTCTGGGGTCTGAGTTATTTCTCAACTTGATCCTGAATTTCCACCTTCTCCCAGAAACCCATTGAAGAATCTAATCAAATCATCGAGGCATTGGGAGTTACCCCCATTCTGTGTCACAGAGGTACTTTGTACAATTCTTTCCCCAAGATTATTACCAATAGCACCGTGAAGAAAACTCCAATTAGACAAATCAATATTCTGTGATCCTGGAGTAGGCCCTCCTATTGGAACATATCCTATCTGACTCCCATTAGACCTAAGAGGGGAAACATGGGGTGTATTTATCTGTGTCAGAATTAAAAGAGTTCCTCCTGTAGGAACTGTCAGAGCAAGTGTTGCAGTCCTCAATGCATCAGAATTAGACAAGGGAACTACAGGACCAATAGCGGCTTAGACAGTAATCACATCTGGAGTATTCTGAACTACGGGGTTGGCAGGGGTATTAACTCCTAAATACCCTCCCATCGATGTAAGACTCATATTTACTCCTGAGTCTGCTGGTGCAGTGTGGAAGGCACTGCTAAACCTTTGTTCAAAACAGCACCACTCATTCCTCCAAATTCTGTTTCATTGTATGGGGGTGGACGTGCTGACAACAGTCATGCAAAATGTCATTGTCAGAATCACTGCTACTACCTTTATCTATGTTTTCTGTATCCTTCACCTTTCCCCCTTTCTGAACTCTTGACTTTCCTTTCGCCTTACTCGTCTCTTCGCTTGTCAACACTGGGTATAATCTGGCTGCTTCTATCATATCAGTTCTCCAGCTCTTTTGTTCTGCATCCCATCTAGCACCTGCATAAGTACGCACTGCTTTTTGAACCGTTCCTTAAAGTTTCTCTCTCTATTTATCTAGTGCTGCACATTCCCAAGCATTAAGTGCTTCATACTGTGCGAGTCTAGGTCTTGGCTCTGCTTCATTCAGTATTCTCCTCAAATTCTCAATAATTCTCAAATTAAGTGTGCCGTAGCTTGGAAACCTCCACGCACCTTCTTTCTCTATGATCTTATACCACTAACTCAGCCAAATGCATGTGTGAAGACCCACATTTACAGCCATATAATGACCTGGCGTATCTTCAGACAGTGCCTCTTCTCCCACCTGAACAGGTATCTGCACATCTCCTCTCAAGATGTTTCGTAAAGCTCTAAAACAATTCATTTTTCAACAACACTATTCAACTACAGTATTTACAATGTGAAATCAACCCTGAATTAAGTCTATTGCTTCTTCCACAATTACCATCTGAAAGTAACAGCCAATAGCAGCGCAGCACTCTATGACGCATACGACCAATACCAGTGTATCTGAACATCAACTGACCAATGCCAGTGTGGCACAGTGTGATGTCAACCACACCCCTCGTTGCGGTTCAACCTCCTTTACAATTTTCACAAACACACTCATCTCAATACAAAATACACTCACAACAAAATGCCAAGCAAATTCAACAAACAATTGTGTCTGCTCCACTAAAGAAATTAAAGTAATCATCATCCAAGAAACAGTTCGGAAGGGCACTTTACAACCCACTATGACTCACTGTCAAATGAAACCTTGACCTGCGGGTAATCACTCAAATTGGAGTAGTGCCTACCCGTGCATTAGGGATTTACACCAATCGCACTTTACTCTTATGCAAAGATAATGTTTCTATCTCAATTGTGCGTCAATGACGTCTCATGACAAGCACCACCAAACTTAGAAGACAAATCCAATTTAGTGTCTTCTACACTTTTTATAACTATCCCGGGTTCTTACGCAACGTCAGACCCGATAACTTAAACTGCTTTGCATCAAGCGCCACACTCACACAACAACTTAAACTTTACTGCATCATTTCACACAACCTCCGCAACACTTCAAGCGAAACATAAGTGATGACCACACGTGACCCTATTAATGCTCACTTTTCCTCTGTTACAATTCCCTCCTGAACGGCTAGAACTCCATCAAGACTCAGACTCGAATCATAGTCTTTTGGGGTTTGGGCTGGGTTTGAGCAAACTAGAATTTGGGCGTTCTAACTCCTGTTCCAACAACGGAACCATCCGATTAGTGACCATCTTGCAAGATCGTGATGGAAGCGGAGGTCAGTCTTCTTATGGATCTTTTTCAGAGTGTTGGGGACCAAGGAGTTAACATCAAATCCACATTTACAATTCTGTAAAGCCCATTTGGCTACATAAAAATGACCAGGAATCGACATTAAAGTTTAGTAGGTTTTAATACAAATTAATATTCACTCCAATGTATGAGCATATCAAGATCAGATTATAGAGATACAAAATCAGAATCTTCAAGCTGAAATGACTATACAAATTCAGTCTTCTTAGTATAAGGCATATAAAAGTTGTAGTCACAGCAATAAAAAAACTAAGAAATAAGAATTGCCATCCTATGGAAGGATTCAGATATTTTCTTCTCAGTAAGATAGAAATAGAGACCTCTAATTAAAGCTCTAAAATATTAGTATTAGACTTAAGAGTTTTGGGACAAAGCAAGGTAGGTGTCAGCATTAAAAGACATCAGTAAAAATCTTCAGCAAAATAAAGAATCCAGTATTAGCATGAAGCCATACACTGTAAGGACAAGGGGTCTAAGAGGTCTGCACTCTCGTAGTCTGACAGGGTTCTGCAATCTTTCTAACAGTGTGAACAGAAAATTAACGTGGAAAGTTCCAGGAGCATCTTTATCTTCTGACCACGTTATTCAATTATTTCTCCTCACAGAGCGCACTCGCAACATGGTGAAAGTCCCCCATCCCACAGAACTCTAAAGCTCCTTCTTCCCAGATGGACTAAGAACAGGAGGCACACCAATTATCCAGTTCGTGACAAGGTCTTCTCGCTCGGCCTTTCTATCTCTAATACACAATACTCATCTCATTAGCTAAACACTGAAGAATGAGCACCTGCAAGGGAAAAAGTTTTAAAATGAAGAGAATACATTTCACGAGTTAAAATGTAGGCCTACTTATGCTAACTTAACAAGCTACAACTAATATGCACTTTAAACATTTGATTATATTTGCAAACATTACACTTGGATAAATACAGACAAGCAATAATCATAAACACATGAACTATGTGCTTTCGATAAATGCAAACTTCAAAATACAAGTTAAGTATGAATGAGAACTGCAATTTCATGCTAAATCTAAACATAAGAACACACGCATAAATAAAAATGCAAATTTCTACAGTGAATGCACATTCAATGATACGTATTGGTGCTTGACATTAGTAAGGTGATAGCACACAATATATATGATGTTGATTACATTATTAGGTTACTTTTGTAATGCATGGGGTGGCAGCCAAAATTACACTGCTCCACTGAATTCATTTAATAGATACATGAAAACAGAATGTTATTGTTTGGAGTATAAAGACGCTATTCATAATTCTATTCAAATTAAAAGAAAAGACAACTTTATAAACCTCTCAAAAAAGAATGTAAAATATGTTTGTTTCTTTACACCTGTCTTCGAACTGATGGAACAGCTCACATTTTTTAAGTGCAGACATGGCCTGAACGGACCAAATGGTATTTTCACTGACCCTGAAAAGTGATAGCAGGCAATTTCAATATTGACAGACATATTTGGCAGCACAATTGACTGTACTTGCCCCTTACCTCATTACCTTGGCAAAACACAGCATTTTCCCAAAGAGCAAAAGAAAAAAAACATGCTCATTGGGACTTTCTTTTCAAATATAACGTTAGAAAATATGTATTGTCTTTATTATTTGGATCTTGTCTTTTGTCCCTCTGCCATGTTTTCTAACAGTAATGACCCTGGCACCCATCTTTCCTTCCACTCTATTTCCCTTTCCCTTGCCACCCTTCCTCTTACGCTGTGATTTGCTTGTGACACTGTCCTAATGCTTTCAACTTTCCATTTCTTCTCTGCATTTGTAGCATGTTCCCTTTCATGTACGGTTTCACACCGTCCAAGAAAGCAGCTGACAAAGGGAAAATCGGATTTTTTTCTCATCCTGAATGGTCTGCTTGCAATCTGTATTTTCTTGAATTGTGCATCATGCCTTTAGAAAAACATCCTCCTCTGTAGTGTTGAGGAACATATGTGAAAGTAGCCAGGTGGGGGTGGTGGTATGGAGAAGGGGGTTTTGCACCAAAAAATTACATTAAGCTGGTTCGAGGCAAAAAAATGCCTCTAACAAGCCTCGCTCCATTTTCTTACGCAAAACCATCCATAGCACATGACTTCTGTCTTAGAAAAGACAGGAGTCATGCCCACCACTCCCATGGCCAGCACAGGGGACCAGTGTCCCCTGGGCATGGCCACTGCACTCTGTGCCATGCAGGGGACCCCAAGTTGGGCCTCCGATGGCACTTAAATTAAAATAAAATATATTTACCTAAGCTTCCCCTACTTTCCTGGGATTGGGTCCCCCATCCTCCGGTGTCCCTCTGGTAGGGGTGTTCCTGGGGCTTGAGGAGGGCACCTGTGGGCCCATTCCATGGTGTTTAACCATAGAAATGGGTCCACAGGTCCCCTAGCGCCTCGTCTGACCCAGGTGTTAAATAATTATTTAGCCCCTCCGCCCACCCGTGCGTCATTTTAGCACGGGTGGATAAATATGGGGCTTTGGGGTTAGCAGCATTTTTTAGATGGGAACGCCTACCTTGCAACTTATTGACAGAAGGTCGGTTCACGCATCTAAAGACTGGAGCAAACTCCAATATTTTGACATTAGACATGTCTAATGTCAAGATATAAATATGGAGTTCGTTTTGCGCTAAATTTGCATTAAAAAAATTTAAACAAATTTGGCACAAATGGAGTATAAATAAGCTCCTAAGACTTTTCGCTCTGATTCACAAAAAAGCAATATACGCCCAGAAGTTTACAACCATATATGGGTGTAGATTTACTCATGTAAGGAATTCACAAAGGTTTTAATGTTATATCTGGAAACCTGTATCGGTTTCAGGTTTAATGCAACTTCAACAATTTTGGGGTTGTTCCCATTTTCTTTCCATCCTCGGAAGATATTTATTTCTGCCCTTAATAATACTACATTTGTGACCATTTCCAGTGTTGCAAAGGAAAAACACCTAAGTCCTTGCAACTACACTTGACAAGTGCTTGAGTCAATTAACAAAGTGGATTAGGACGAGCTTTCACTGCCTAACGCTGCTTCCGTGTTTATGTTTTGCTTTGGGTCCAATTACGTAGACATAAACAGGGGATTTGGAGAGAATTGCGGCTACAGTAAAGGTGTGCAGGCCACGGAGCACATTCCTTCTCATGCCAAATTATAGTATTGAACCCTGTCTCCACAAATCAACAATTAATTCAGAATAAAGAATGCCTGTCTAATGATGCCCAAATGAATCGACGTGTTTAAGGATCCCCACTCAAGAAGGAAAGTTCTCATACTTAAGGACGAATTTCACCACTATACTGAGTTAATTTATTTGCAAGAATATATAGAGCTGTTCTTTGTAAAAATTAAAAGCTGATATAGACAAGGGTAAGCATAATATCACCTTTACTTACTTCATTGTCACAGCCCATATTATCAAGTGTGCCTCGCCCTTCAAAGTGTATACTTATTTTGTTTAATTTTATCAACCTCTGGCGAACTCGACATCTTGTATTTATTCTTGACTCCAATGGAGGGAGCTTCAGTAACTTGTTTCTGTGATTTGGTCTACGTTTATAACCTCTAGTGGTTCTCGTCTGCTGAGCTAGGGTGTGGGGGTGGTTTGGGGGTGGTTTGGGGGTGTAGTGGTTGAACTACAATAAACTAAGCAGTTCTTTGGTATGTATTCTCTCACACTCTCACAGTTTTGGTGGGTGTGTTGCATTCCAGGAGGAATACAGGTCCAATGTAAGCGTTGAATCCAGCCACAAGAACTTCAGGAAAGTCCTGAAAATTGAACTTTTCAAATTTGCCTTCAAGTGAGTCAAGGGGTTGAGCAGAAGAACAGACTTGGTTAGTCCTCATGCCCTAAAAGACTCAAACTCCAAAGCCACAGCTGCTAAAATACAAATTCAGCTGAATTTGGGAAAATACTCTAGCAGGGTAGCAATGTTGGGTTAATTTATATCGCTTGGTGACAGGTAATAATTAAAGAGTGGCAGTGAAAGAGGAAAAAAACTCCAATTTCAGATTCTACACGCTCTAAGGAATCTATAGGTGGTAAAAGATATCCCTCCTCAATGGCTATCAATGAAATAAAGACTTATAATAAGGGCAACCCAAATATTCCAAGAGAAACACGGATTATAATATATAATTGTAGAAAAACAATGGTTCCCCTGGAGATAATTTGTTAAGGTGAGAACCACAAATCAATTATACTTTCCACAACGATCGTATTCAGTGTAAATGTGTAACAATCCAATTTTGGATGCATGCGTAGCATGAATGAAAAACAAGCTCTACACAAATGATGCTGAAAATGCTTAGTGCCCAAGGGGTGCTTCACACGGGTCTGATTAAGAATATCAATGAAATCAAGATTTAGAATAAGGGCAACCCAAATATTTCAAGAGAAACACCGATTATAATATATAATTGTGGGAAAACAATGGTTCCCCTGGAGATAATTTGTAGGGTGAGAACCACAAATCAATTATATTTTCCACAACAATCATATCAGTGTAAATGTGTAACAATACATTTTTCTAGCTTAGCATGGATGCATGCATAGCATGAATGAAAAACAAGCTCTACACAAATGATGCTGAAAAAATGCTTAGTGCCCAAGGGGTGCTTCACACGTGTTAGATTCAGAAAGTACACCCATACTACTGTGAAATTATGCTAAGTGCCGAATAAGCAAAGCAGAAAACGGCCATCATGAATGATGATACACAGTGTCATCTAGACAAGTATATACTAGTCCCTGGCCTGCATTTCTATTTGATTAGACAGAGTTTCGAATCACAACACGTTAGTGGGTCATCATCTGGACTAAAGTGAATTTTAAAGCTGGGAAAAAGACATGGGGAGGCAACGAAAATTTAAATATTTGATTATTAACAGATGTGTAGGAGAAACTGTAGTAAGGAAAACTGTAATACTTGCTGAGTAGTGGGAGAAGGTGCCTTAAGTACCCTGGTTCAATGGTACAAAGAACAGACAGTGCAGGGGGGGGGGACATAGGTGTCCTTAGCTCAGTATGAATAAAGCTAGAAAGGCGTCTTAAATGTGACAAATAAAGAACAACATTTGTGAGAGCCCACAATGCAGAGAAATAAGGTGACTATTGACATTAAAGAAGGCTCTGGTTCCTGGGAGGTGCTATACAAAGGAATCATGTAGTTGGTGGAATAAAATAGCAGCAAAATTGGAGATCAAATTGTCTATAAATCCAATGGGTACATTGAGAGAGCGTAGTTTAAACATTACCTATTTTAGATGTGAAATGCTTATATTTAACAATGCTGCATTAATAATATTTTCCATTGAAACGTATTTTAAACGTGGAGAATTTTTCACATGCATAAACTAATGTCGACTGTAAGAAATAATTGCTCGTATTATGACTAACTGAAAACATTAACACGTATAAAGACTGCATTTTATTAGAATCCATACATCTTAAGTTAGCGTGAGTCGAAAACTAGCTGTGTAGCTCTCATATTAAAGTGTATTTTTCTGTTTCTCCAGTGTGCTGACTAGCAAAAGGCCATGACCCAGCAGTTGTTCTTTTCTTCGCTTATTTGCAACAATGCTAGTTTTTCTCATCCGCATGCTAACAGCTTTAGTATAAAAATTATAAACTTTGCAACAATTATGGACACTTTCAAGGACATTGAATCACGGAAAAGAGAACTCTTGACCCGAAGAGTGTGCCAGAAAATGAAGTAACCCCGGATGTGCCACCTACGAAAAACGTTAATTATGAAGACCAATTAGAAGAATGAAAAATATCATAGAATGACAAATGCATTACTTAATGTATAATTTGATAGGTTACAGATAGTGGGGTGTAGTAACTGTCCAATAGAATTTTGGGGGAATGTATTTCGAAAAAGGGATAAAAACTCATGACACACGAGACTCGATAGACTGAGGTAGGGAATGATATTGATTGCATCCAGAAACTCTGTCACTCTATTTGGTGATCTGAGACTTAGACAAAACCACCCTCACCCATAGACTGCCGCATTACACTTTCTTCCTTATGAGGGAAGTGTCCCCTGCCCTTAGATTAGATAGACTGACGGTGATCTAACTGATGTCCTGAAGACGAAGACTGATCCTGTATGCTGACCTATTTCGAGGAGGGTAATTATACTGTTGCTAATGGAAATTCATTTGTCTGCCTTTTCTTTCTAGGTACTAACTGCTGTGTATTTTTGATAAGAGACCTTAGTTAGATGTTTTCCAAATTGATGTTCTAAATTGTTTTGCATGAAGCCCAACATGCTAATGCTAATTAGTGGCTAGATGAGGCATTCACTTTGACTGACGTAGTTGACGTGACTGACGTGGTGCTATGCTGAACTAAACATTATTTGAGATTTAGGCGTCTAGATTTATTCATCTTCATATTACTATCTTATGATTGTGATCTTTGCATTATTGCCATATAGTGACTATGCTTTTTTGCTTCTTGGTTTTGAGATTAATACATTTGCTATTAGATTGTAATCAATAGGGAATAAAATTCACAAAACTCCAGTAAGGTGTGGTTATTCATGACTGAAAGGTCATGGTTGCGCCAAAGGTTTACTAATGTCTAAAGTGAAATATATTGTGGTGATATATATTGACAATATTATTGACATATTGTTTGATGTATTGATCAGTTATCTCGTCTTACGGTGTCTCACCACTGGGTCCAAAGATTCATTGGCCTAAAACGAGTCCCGATCTGCATAAATTAACATAGACGGACGCGTTAACAGTTCTGGTAGCAGAGCGACGGTTTGGCCCTTGGGGGCCCTAGGACGGAGTTTCATTGTTTAATTTGTTTTTCTGTGATAATGCAATTTGGAGAGATGATGGGTTGCTAGGTTTCCCGGGATCTCGGAGCCTTGCCTAAATGAGTTCTCGGCGCCATAATATGTGTGGTTAGGGTCTTTGTGCTTACCTAAGCTTATGCATCTTGCAGGTGGTTGTGAAAACTTTGCGTGTATTTAGGCCAAATTAAGTGCTGTTTAGCAGGAGTGGGCGCACTCCACAGTATGAGAGTAGGGAAGTTGGCATACTTCATGTGAATGTAGCGCTTGTTTCTCAAAATTATCCACGTGGTTGGTTGTTGTGTACGGACCTGTTGAGGTCTAAGACTCCGGAGTATGATGATAAATGTGGTTTATGTTGTAATCTGTGCGGTTTAATAGGTCAATCGGGCGTGGTTGACAAGTCGAGTTTGAGTTATGATGTATGTGTGAAACCTTCGATGGAGATTTGACAAATTCTAAAGTGCACTAGAAGGCGTCATTGACAAGTCGAGAGTAGGATTTGCAGGTCGAATTCTGCTTGCGTATGTGGGAACTGAGAAGGAGAGAGTAGCGGCCGAGGCTTAAAGTGAAATCTCTGTAAAGTTCTGAAGCGAATGTGTTACCCTTCCTGTAGTAAACCGACAGATTTGTGTTGTCATTTTAAGGTGCTCGCAATAATTCGCATTAGTTTGTATGAGTTGTAAGGGGTCAGTGAAGAGTGAACGAGCCGCAAGACTTTGTCAGCTGCAGTGTGTGTGAGTGTGACGTCAGTGGTGCCGCGCTGAGATAGGTCAGATGCCGAGAGGGGTCGCGCACGGATTGGCTGCCGTCCGTGAGAGGCAATAGGTTGAGAAAGGGGAGGTGAAGAGTGTCCTGGGAACTAAGCCATTTCTGATTAAATACGAAATAAAGAATTGCAAAAATGAATTTTGTCAAGGCATTCAAAAGCGCTCTAAAAGGAGATGTATATATTGTCGCAACCGATGGGGAACCTACACCACCTGAGGGTACTCCAGCTTATACAGTTATGGAAGAAAAAGGTGTCGCACCTTGTTTATGGATGAAACAATGGCGCAAATTAACAGAGAAAGAAGGGTGTTTAGCGTTTCCAGAGCATGGGACGTTTAATCCAAAGGTACTAGAAAATCTGAGGTGGATGTTAAGTACACAGAAGCCACCTCCGAGACTGGCACAATACGAGGCTTTGGCGATTTGGGACTTGATGGCTCTTAAACATAGACAAGAAAGGTTTCGGAGAAGACTGAGAAGGGCAGAAAAATCTTATGCAGAGGCTAGATGGGACAATGAGAGCAAAATGTGGAGACGGGGAATTGTAGATGGGTTGAAGTTATTCCCAGCAATAACACAGGGAGAAGAGACACAGGTAAAGAAAGCCTCTTGTAAAACCGACAAAGATTCAGGCAAAACTAAAGAAAATAAAAGGTCCTGGGAAGAGGAAGATGATTCAGATGATGAGGAATTTATGGATAGATTGTTACATGATCGTCCGCCACCGTATGCGGTGAGTGACAGTGCTCCAAGCACTAGCTTGGATCCTGGGAACCAGTCGCAAGAGAAGGGAGTTACTGATACGGTACAGACTAGCGATACAGCCTCGATACAGAATGGTGTCAGTGTACCCACTGCACCAGACTTGCCGATACAGTTGCAGCCTCCACCGCAGATAAAAAGAATTTACCCTGATGTCCCAGTGCTTGAGACTACTACAAACTTGATAGTGCCGCCAGACCCGATATACACAAAGCCAAAGTTAATACAGATTGAATCGACCCCAAAGCTAGTGTCTCAATCGCCACAGCTGATACCTGGGTATAACCCTGTAGCAGGACCATCGTTAGTACCTGTACCGGGTACACTGGAGCAGACCTATGGTGTTGCAGCTCCAAGAAGCTTCGGACCAGGTCAGACACCTGCCGCTATATCGTTACCTATTACTGTTGGTCCCCCAGTGCCATTGTATGCGCAAGGTAAGACAGGGACATGTGATCAGGGAGCTATGACTCAGTAAGCGATAAGAGGAGGGCCTATGAGAACTCCACAGATAATGGCCCCTGGAGAACAAGTAAATGAGCCACCGAGACCCCTGATGGACCCTAGTCCAGTAGGGGCACCTCTCGAAGCGATGCGTTAAGCAGGGTTGGGAGTCTTAACTCCCCAAACTATGAGTACGAATACCTCACACTCTCCAATGATACATGCAGGGAACATTTCACTGCAGGGTTTTACAGTACAACAGCTAAATGAGTGGTTAGAGAAAACTTGTACCTCACAAAAGACTAGAGTGACCACAGTTGAACCTGAGAAAGAAAAACAAGATGAATACTTGAATTTTGTACGACTAGGGGCAGAAGCTGCCGAGTTAGTGGAAGGAACAATGGGAGTAAATAGGTTGGAATCATACACTGAGGCAGAATTGAGGTACTTATGCCCCAAGATTACCAAAGAGGTAGGCAAAGTACATCAGAGATTAGCGAATTTGGCAGACAAATACAATATCGATATCGGAAACACTAAACATTTGAAAAGAAGCTACAGATTAGATTTTGACTCCAAAGATTTTGAACACATGAGATCTGCAGGCATGAAGGCACACCTGAGAGAACTGTTGCAAAGTGCACAAATTTGGGGTGCATTAGAGAAATGGGAAGGCCGATGGGCAAAGAAAAGAAATAAGGGAAAGGGAGATAGCCCAGGGTCTAATAAAGTTGGGACCACACCTAATCTAGATTCAGTAAAAATCTTACCTGTGAGAGAGACAGCTGGTGGTGTTTTAGTGCATGTGCCATGGACTAGGGGAGACATTTTATCCTTTACGAATGATTATCCTAGGTTAAGAGAAAAGCCGATCGAGTGGTATCAACAGACGGATAGGTTCGTGAAGCTTGCAAAGTGTCTCTGGGAAGACTTGAATACTTTGTTTGAGATTATTGTTCCGCCAGATTTGTGGCTCGAGTGCAAGAGAGCGGTAGATTGGCCCACGAAGGAGCCGGCAAGAGATAAGGTGACTGGAGCACCTTCAGAAGAGGTGATGAAATATTATCATAAAGTAATTGAGTTCTTGAAACAAAAGGTGTCGCCGAAGGTGACCGATTGGCAGAAAATCGACCGGACCTCTCAAGAGGTTAAGGAGTCAATACATGCGTATTACGAGAGACTATTAAAAGCGTTCAAACATTACAGTGGTACTGAGACTATCGAACCGAAGGACATGAATCATCTTGTGTTTAGGTTCGTCGAAGGGCTGAGGCCGGAGGTCAGCCAGATGATTAAGAATCATTTGATTTGTTGGCAAGCTAAACCGATTGATGAAGTGTTACAGTATGCGAAATACTGTAGTGATGAGATTGAGTTGAAGCAGAAAAAGTTGAAGGAGAAAGTGATGGTGATGCAGATAAGGGCTGCACAAGCTGGAATACAGGGGAATGGAGTTCAGCAAATGATACAGCAACAACCGCAAATGAATGGTGTGTTTCAGGCACAGCCGAGAGGCAGAGGTCGAGGGTTTGTGAACCGTGGTTCGGACATGAATAATGTTGTTATTCAAAACGACGGTCAGGGAATGAAAAAGATGTCACCATGTCATGCGTGCGGGGGCATGGGGCATTGGAAACGGGATTGTCCGAATATGGTGCAGGATGGTGCAGTTCAGCAAAGCATTAATGTCGGTACATTACAAAATCCACGAGGTCCAAAAATGAGACATCAAAACCCGAATTTTCAGAACAATTTGGTACAAATACCAGGGGTACAACCCATCCAGCAGATGCAAATGCCGCGTTTTCAGTCAGTATCAATGCAACCAGTGCAGCAGCAGATTCCTATGGTGCCTAGACAGCAAATGCAATTACCCATGGCTCCGATGGGACAGCAACAGGTGATGCTTCCTCAGCAGGTCACAGGCCAGGTAACCAACCAAAACAACACTGTGCAACAATTCCCATTACGAGGTGAAAGTGGCATGAATGAGGATTGGTCAGATGACAGCTCAGACAGTGAAGAGTGCAGGCTTGCAGCATCTTTAGAGGTGGATCAGAGAGGCCCATATGTAGAGGGAAAAGTAATGGGCTATAAGGTTTCATTTTTGGTCGATACAGGATCTACACGCTCTACAGTTCGAAGTGCAGAAGTCCCGAGATTACCTCTCTCAGGGCACACTATACGAGTGGTAGGTGTGGCAAACCAGTACCTGACTAATCTGATTACTGATCCGGTGCAGGTTGAAATTGGTAATTTCCAAGGCCTGCATAGATTTGTTGTATGCGATTCAAGCCCAGTATCCTAACTAGGAAGGGACTTACTATGTAAGACAAAATGTTCGATTACCTGTTCCAATGATGGAATAGAAGTACAAACAAACAGTGACGATGAGGGAGATGAGAGTCAATACATAGAGGCAGGAGGAGAGACTAATGAAGACTACCCTTTGATTACTTTATTCCCAATGCATACTTTGATCGACCTACCTGTTGATTTACAAGGGACCGTAACAGAGAAAGTGTGGGATTTGACTAGGAAAGAAGTAGGGTTGATAAAGGGAGTAGAACCAGTCAAGGTACAGATAAAGCCGAATGCAGTGTTCCCACAAGTACCGCAATACCACATGACCCAGGATGTCCTCATTGAGGTGTCACATATAATTGCAGATTTTCTCAGACAGGGAGTCCTGAAAGAAGTTTTGAGCAGTCCCTGCAACTCTCCCATTATGGGTTTGAAGAAGCCCTGTGGGAAGGTTCGAATTGTGCAGGATTTGAGAAAAATAAACGAAACTGTGATAAAATGCTGCCCTGTGGTACCTAACCCAGCAGTAATAATGTTCCAGGTTCCTTGTGATGCTGAATGGTTTACTGTAGTAGACCTATCACAGGCATTTTTCTCGATACCACTTCATGAAGACAGTCAATTTTTGTTCAGTTTCAAATTCCTGGATAAGGTGTACAGTTGGTGCAGAATTCCTCAGGGGTTTTCTGAGTCACCATCCATCTTCAACCAGATATTAAAAAAGGATTTGGAACCTCTTGTGCTGCCTTTTAATTCGACTCTTGTGCAGTACATTGATGATTTGCTGATTGCATCTAAAACCAGAGACAGTTGTAAATATGATACCATTGCATTGTTGAATCATCTGGGAAAGAATGGACACAAGGTGTCACCCAGAAAGTTGCAATACTGTCAAAAAAAGTGAAATACTTGGGACATTTGATTGAGAAAGGGTCCCGAAGAATATTGTTTTGCAGATGAATCCCCCAACAACAAAAAGAGATGTCAGGATGTTTTTGGGAATGGTGGGCTACTGTCGCCAGTGGATACCCAACTTCTCGATCATCTCAAAACCTTTAATAAAATTGACAGGAAAAGAAGTCAAGGACGAACCATACACAATAACTTTGACAAAAGAGGAGCTTGAATCATTTCTAGAATTGAAGGAATGCATGTGCAGGGCACTAGCATTAGGAATGCCTGATTATGAAAAACCTTTTCTGTTGTTCTGTCATGAACGTGATGCTTGTTCTTTGTCTGTTTTAACACAGGTCCACAGAGATGCAAATCGCCCTGTAGCATATTTTTCAGCTACTTTGGACCCTGTCGCAGCAGCATTACCGGGTTGTTTGCGAGCAGTTGCAGCAGTTGGTCAAAGCCTTTCACAATGTGAAGGCATAGTCATGGGATACCCCCTGACAGTAATGGTTCCACATTCAGTTGAAATTCTGTTGACACGAACTAAGACACAACACATGACAAATGCACGACTCACTAGATATGAGACGATTATACTGGGGTCACCAAATGTCACACTAAAGAGATGCACTGTGCTGAACCCGGCAACCTTACTTCCCAATGAAAATACAGAAATCAAAGATGGGGAAGAATTTGAGCATGATTGTCTTGAGGTGACTGAGCTCTGTACCAAACCTCACCCAGACATACAGGATACCCAGTTAAAAGAAAACGATTGCATTATGTTTGTTGATGGGTCCTGTCTAAGAGATTCAGCAGGAACATTGAGAGCCGGTTACGCAGTATGTACCATAACTGGCATTGTCGAAGCCTCCTGGCTTGAGAAAGTGTTTTCCGCACAGGTGGCAGAATTAATAGCTCTTACAAAAGCATGCCACGCAGCTGTAAATTTGAAAGTTACTATCTATACTGACAGCAAATATGGATTTGGAATCGTGCATGATTTTGGCCAACTCTGGTCACAGAGGGGCTTCATGACCTCCTCTGGTTCTCCTGTGAAAAATGGCGAACAAATAAGAGATTTGTTACATGCGATTCAGTTACCTCTTGAAATTGCCGTGGTAAAGTGCAGTGCCCACACCAGATCACAAGATTTTGTGTCAATGGGAAACAGCTATGCAGATCAGGTCGCAAGATTTTGTGCATTAAATTGTATATCATTTAAAGAGCAGTGGGAATTGTTACCACAACCTGAAAATGACACAAGTTTAAGTCTAGCATTACGAGTGGTTGATACCTTAGATGAGCTAAAGACATTACAAAGTTGTGCTAGCAAAGAAGAAAAACGTTCCTGGCAGAGAATGCAGTGTGTACAAAGGGCAGATGATCTGTGGGTTTCAGAAGAGGGAAAACTGGTTCTGCCAAATAGTCTTTTGTCGCAGTTTGCACGGTTATACCATGGGCAGGCCCATCTAGGAAGAGACGCCATGATCAGATCCTTTAAGATTGATTGGTTCAATCCAAAATTCAGACATGCCGCAGAAATCACTTGCCACAGGTGCGTCATCTGTCAACAGATGAATGCTGGAAAAGGAACTGTGGTAACTTTGAGCCACATTGGGAGAGCTGGAGGTCCATTCAACAAAATGCAAATGGATTTTATCGAAATGCCTGTTTGTGGAGGATTGAAGTACGTGTTGGTGATTGTGTGTGTTTTCAGTCATTGGATTGAGGCATATCCCACACGTAGGAATGACAGTCTTACAGTTGCAAAACTACTACTCAGAGAATTAATACCAAGATTCGGGTTTCCGGTTTCTATAGAATCAGATAGGGGGAGACACTTCGACAATGAGGTGATTAAACTTCTGTGTGCCGCACTCAACATTGAACAAAAGTTGCATTGTAGCTATCGCCCTGAAGCATCAGGACTAGTTGAACAGATGAATCGTACCTTAAAATCAAGAATAGCAAAAATGTGTGCTGCAACAAACATGAAATGGCCAGATGCTTTACCTCTAGTACTGATGTCTATGAGAAACACCCCAGATAAGAAAACGGGACTGTCCCCCCATGAAATCCTCATGGGTAGAGCAATGAGATTACCAGCGGTACCTGCAAATGCACTAGTGAATATTACAGATGATATGGTGTTGGATTACTGCAAAGGTTTGGCTGACGTGATTCGCTCTTTCTCTCACCAGGTGGAAGCTAACGCGTTGCCACCAATTGGCGAACCAGGTCACTCTCTGCAAGCTGGAGATTGGGTGGTTATCAAGAAGCACGTGAGAAAATCGTGTCTTGAGCCACGTTGGAAGGGGCCGTATCAAGTAATATTGACGACCACCACTGCTGTGAAGTGTGCCGGGGTTCCCAACTGGATACATGCCAGTCACACAAAAAGGGTAACGTGTCCTGTTGAAGAGGAACTTGAAGTTTCCGGTACAGCAACTTCAGGAAGAGAAATCTCAGAGTCAGAGATCAGTCAAGAAGGAACTGAGACTACTGGAGAGCCCACTGAGAACAGCCTTGTCCCTCAAACTGTCAATGAGTTCGAGAGAGGTGACAGAGTGCCTATCTCAGTTGAGGCAGCAGGAGAACTAAATCAAGGAGAGGTTCTCCCAGAAGTAGACGAATACGGATTAGAGCCCGAACTCAGCATAGAACCAGAAGACGAAAGAGAAGGAGAAATTGTAGATACAAATCAAAACGTGTCAGAGTCTCCTGAACCAGTTGCAGGTCCGTCAAGAGGAAACACCATATCACAAGAGGAGGGTGCTGTCCAACGTCCTGAAGGAAAACACCGAACCAAGACATATAGAGGCGATAATTGGCCAGACAAGTCACATCCTAAAATAAGAGAAGTATCGAATGAGACAATAATAGAAGAAAGTGATACTTCACAAGCAGATGATCTGAGTGAAGGAGAATAACAAGGTGAACGAAGGCTAAAAAGAAAAAGAATAGCAAACAGAAGATATACAGGTCCTGAATGGGCATATGCTACAACCTCTGAATGGCAACAAGAATTCTTAGCATTCTGTTTTGATCGAGAAGTACCAGGCCTATATTACGGTACCTGAAGATATTCAAAGGGAAACTCGGCTAAAATTGAATTAGTGAAAGCTGAAAAGAGAAAGAGACTTTAGAAACTACTAGAAAGTGACACTAAACCTGGATTTGACTTTAAGGAAACCTGATTATGACAAGCTGCTAACCTGAATTGACGAAAAGGGTCCTGGAGTGAGTGAAGATGCTGTAATATACGCAAAAAGAGTTTTTCTTCTCAAGTTGATTGTTGATCTGCTATTCTGATTCTATACAAACATGGCTTACAGTAGTAAAGGAAGTAAGGTGTGTGGTTGGTTAGGTCTTATAATAGGTGTTGTATGTGCAGTAATGATTGTGGGAGTGATTGTGGGAATGCCATGGAGAGAGAAAGAAACTATTAATGCAACTTTGAAACCTGAAACTACCACTACTAAACTATTACCGTGGGAGAGATTTGAGCAAGACGCAAGACATATGCATGAGGGAACTAATGCAAAAGGGGAACTTTCTACTAATGTCTTCTATCGCTTATTAAATGAGTATGTGGAAACTATGGATGCGAAAGATTGTTATGTATGTACTAAAATTCCTTCGTCTGTGCAGGAGGTAGTCACTTATCATAGCCTCCCTCTTACTTATGGAATTAGCTGCAGCTTGCTATTAACAAGATTCTATAATCAAGAGCATGTGCAATACTTTTATTCAAATTTGGATGTTGTGTTTTCTTTTGTGCCTGTGATTGAATTCCTAAATAAATTAGCTAAAGAGCATGATATTAAAATAGTTAGAGGATTCTTTGAGCCAACACTTACATTTGGAACTGCTTATGCACATCGCAACAATTTGACTTGCTTATTGTCTCCTGTAGAGAAAAGCTTTTTAGATCACACAGATGATAGACGCAAAGCACTGAAAGGTTAGAAAAAGGCCTAGAAAAACGTACTTATGCAAATGATTATGCTTACACTGCAATCAAAACACAAGGCAAATTAGCTATAGATGCATTACACGTAGGTAGGCTCTGTATATATAGACCAAAATCCGATCAAGACAATTTGTTTGTGGGAACGAGTGAATGTAGGCATGTGTTTTTGTTTCAGAGTAAATGGACCTTTATGTTAAATGGACAAGATCCAGCAATCCCTGGAATCTATTATATTTGTGGACTGAATGCATATTACCGTCTCCCTAAGGGATGGTATGGGACATGTTATTTGGGAATAGTATTTCCAAAGATATACCAGATTGATGACTTAAAACAAATACCTAAAACATCTGAATTACAACATCCTAGACAAAAACGAGAATCAGTGGCGGCTGTCATTGGTGATATATTTGGAGCCATAATCCCATCAGTAGGGGTTATCTTGAATTCTATGAAAATTCAAAAGTTGTCTACTATTGTGGATAACATGCTGACAAATTTTACAGGAGCTATACTCCTGATGGATACTGAACTTGCTGCAGAAAGAGCTATGACTCTTCAAAATCGGCTTGCTTTAGACATTCTTTTAGCAAAGAGTGGAGGTGTTTGCAAAATGCTTAATGAGCATCATTGTTGCTCATTTATTCCAGATAACAGTAAGAAAATTAGAAACATGCTTACTAACCTTACCAGAGATAGTACAGATTTGAAGGATCTGAAAGAATTTGGTGTTTGGGAGAAATTTGGGAAAGGAATTGCCCGAGTAGTAAGCTGGTTTACCAACATTTGGAATGGGGTACTTGCAAAAATTATGATGGGTCTATTAATTGTTTTAATTTGTCTATTAGGATTATGGGGGGTATGTAAAATCAATGACAAAGTAAAAAGAAATTGGACTAAAAGAACCAGAAGAAATGAAGAAAGTGAAAGAGAGAAAATGTTCAATGAAATATGGGAAAGCTCACATAAAGGGCAAGATGTTGAAATGCGTATTATGCGCAAAGTGAAAAATTAAAATCAGAGAGAAAGATTGTGTGATGACGAGCGTCATCAGAGGAGGGACTGAGAGAGCATAGTTTAAACATTACCTATTTTAGATGTGAAATGCTTATATTTAACAATGCTGCATTAATAATATTATTCATTGAAACGTATTTTAAACGTGGAGAATTTTTCACATGCATAAACTAATGTCGACTGTAAGAAATAATTGCTTGTATTATGACTAACTGAAAACATTAACACGTATAAAGACTGCATTTTATTAGAATCCATACATCTTAAGTTAGCGTGAGTCGAAAACTAGCTGTGTAGCTCTCATATTAAAGCGTATTTTTCTGTTTCTCCAGTGTGCTGACTAGCAAAAGGCCATGACCCAGCAGTTGTTCTTTTCTTCGCTTATTTGCAACAATGCTAGTTTTTCTCATCCGCATGCTAACAGATTTAGTATAAAAATTATAAACTTTGCAACAATTATGGACACTTTCAAGGACTTTGAATCACGGAAAAGAGAACTCTTGACCCGAAGAGTGTGCCAGAAAATGAAGTAACCCCGGATGTGCCACCTACGAAAAACGTCAATTATGAAGACCAATTAGAAGAATGAAAAAGATCATAGAATGACAAATGCATTACTTAATGTATAATTTGATAGGTTACAGATAGTGGGGTGTAGTAACTGTCCAATAGAATTTTGGGGGAATGTATTTCGAAAAAGGGATAAAAACTCATGACACATGAGACTCGATAGACTGAGGTAGGGAATGATATTGATTGCATCCAGAAACTCTGTCACTCTATTTGGTGATCTGAGACTTAGACAAAACCACCCTCACCCATAGTCTGCCCCATTACACTTTCTTCCTTATGAGGGAAGTGTCCCCTGCCCTTAGATTAGATAGACTGACGGCGATCTAACTGATGTCCTGAAGACGAAGACTGATCCTGTATGCTGACCTATTTCGAGGAGGGTAATTATACTGTTGCTAATGGAAATTCATTTGTCTGCCTTTTCTTTCTAGGTACCAACTGCTGTGTATTTTTGATAAGAGACCTTAGTTAGATGTTTTCCAAATTGATGTTCTAAATTGTTTTGCATGAAGCCCAACATGCTAATGCTAATTAGTGGCTAGATGAGGCATTCACTTTGACTGACGTAGTTGACGTGACTGACGTGGTGCTATGCTGAACTAAACATTATTTGAGATTTAGGCGTCTAGATTTATTCATCTTCATATTACTATCTTATGATTGTGATCTTTGCATTATTGCCATATAGTGACTATGCTTTTTTGCTTCTTGGTTTTGAGATTAATACATTTGCTATTAGATTGTAATCAATAGGGAATAAAATTCACAAAACTCCAGTAAGGTGTGGTTATTCATGACTGAAAGGTCATGGTTGCGCCAAAGGTTTACTAATGTCTAAAGTGAAATATATTGTGGTGATATATGTTGACAATATTATTGACATATTGTTTGATGTATTGATCAGTTATCTCGTCTTACGGGGTCTCACCACTGGGTCCAAAGATTCATCAGCCTAAAACGAGTCCCGATGTGTATAAATTAACATAGACGGACGCGTTAACAGGGACATAGGCTAACAATATTGAAAGTTCAATTGGATCATGGAACAGAGACGAGCCCAAAGAGTCTAATGGTAGGGCAATCAGTCGCAGAAGAATCTGTGGACCAGGTGCTGCAGTGCAACCATTACTGCCATTGTTTGCAATAAAAGCTGAAGCATATGGAGAAACCATGACATAAATCGCACCAAAGGAGGCATTTGTCAGCACCGGAGGTGTGACAGAGAGGAGTGGGCCAGTGAGGAATAGAAACAAAACATTAACATATTGATGAAACAAATTAAGCCCGCTAACCACAGCTGCATAAAAAGTTACATTCAGTATACAACAATGTAATTAAACAATTAAGAGGAAAATTAAATTCCTTGACTACCAAAACATATGCACCATTGGATACTATTATTTATTCGAAATTCTACTAACTAACTAACTAACAATACATGTAAAGAAGTACAAAATTGTAGTAGTCAAGACGCATAGTGAGCTGCCATGATAAGGGTATGTCCATGGTCCTAATCAGTCGATAATCACAGGATGCTGAAGCTGCATTGAACAGTATCAATCTTCAATTTAGTTTATTTTCATGGTGATTGCATTGTATCCATAATCATGAGATGTCATGGCTGGGTTGAGCAGGTCCAGTCTTCAAGAGAGTTAATGTATTGAATTGTGGAATCCACTTTTTGTCTCTTTTTGCCAAAATGGTGCTTGTGCCTCCTCCTCCTATAGGGTTCATGAAAACGTCTAATACTTGCAATCTGAGGTATTTCTCATCATGGTATTTTCATAAAATATCAGTCATCAGGCGGCTGGGGCCTTGTATTCTACTCTGAAGCTGACAAATGTGTGTTTTTACTTTTTGTGATGTTTAGCCAATATAGGTGAGGTCACCAGGACACAAAAGCAGTACATTACACAATTGGTGCTGAGAAAAGAGTCAACATGGTATGTTTATGTCTAAAGGTCTTCCTTTATGTGGTAATTTGCGACACTGCACTGCCTACATTTATTGTGTCCCAAAACAGGAAGAGGACCCAGAAACTGTTAAGCGTCTGGGACTCAGAAGTGAACAAAAAAGGTCTGTCAAATTGCAACCTGTTTATTTTTTTAAAGAAAACAGAGGTTGGCCGAATACAAGGTTACCTGCCTTTAATACGTTTCAATATTTTTAACAGATTTGCCACCAAGGTTACGAAAGGGCAGACTGCAGTTATAATTTTCTCTTTCAAACTCTTTGTCCTACCATGTTCGGTGTCTATAATGAAGGAGTTTGGCACCAACTCATGTAACATTGTTTGAATGAGATGGAATGGGGTAGTTAGGAACATGCCCTGGCACAACATTGTTTAGTCTTTACATAAGTTAGCTAAACATATCCCTTCAGTGACAGCTGAGAGATTGAGAGATCTCAAGGGGCTCCCATTACTGGACAACGAGCAAAAAGGTGCAAGGTGTAGTACTGTTACTTCTGCTTGGCAAAGCTTCTTTGCATTGGCTACAAAAGGGAAGTCAAAACTGCAATAAGAGCTTTTGTAGTGCTCCTAAGCGTAGGGCGACCTGCCACTACACATGAGAGCCTCTTCCTTGCTTTTTGAATTCCCCAAGAAGCTGAAGACCTAGATTTTCGCGTAACCATACTAGGCCCTATGTGTTGGTAGACACACACCTGCTCAGCTCCAGGAAATCTGCATAACACATTTCTGACACTGAACTCAAAGGCAAGCATTGTGATAATGAAGAAAGAAGTCTTCCTTTAAAACGTCTCAGCTTTGGGAACAGATCTTGGAAGAAGTTGTATATTATGACTATCTGCAGATAAATGGAGGGGTCAGGTTCAGCTTGGACGAGTTGGGTAGTGGTGGAGCAACCATCTTTTGTTTCATCATGAGCCAAGGACTGGGGAGGTGGAAGTGGCAGTCGGGGCTGGAGGCTCCACTGATGTATCAGTGTAAGGAAATATTGCTTTCCAAATCAAAAAAAGATCCACTGTCTTGAATCTGCTGAAACTCTATGTTAGAAATTGGGTCTTTGGTTGGCAGTAAGGTTACCCTCTGTCCAAGCAAGGACCCACACTCTAGTCAGGGTAAAAGAGAATCACCCTCAGCTAACCCCTACTTACCCCCTTGGTAGCTTGGCATGAGCAGTAGGCTTAACTTTAGAGTGCCAGATTTAAAGTATTTGTACCAACACACACAGTAACTTAACGAAAAAACTACAAAATGACACAAAACAGGTTTTGAAAAACTGAGAATATTTATCTAAACAGAACAAGACCAAAATGACAAAAATCCAAAATACACAAGTCAAGTTAGCAATTAAAAAGCAAAAAGAGTCTTCATGTAAAATGTACCTTGGGTGCGTCAAAAATAACCCTGCACAGGCGAGTGTGCGTCAAAAAGGGCTGGCAATGCGTCAATTTCACTCACGAGCGAGCCCTTGCATCGTTTCTCCTTTCGTCGGGTTGGGCGCATTGTTTCTTCTCTCCGCAGGACAGCGATGCGTCGATCCGGTCAGCACTCCTGGGTCCGGGCAGGCCTTGCGTTGTTTTTACACGCCCAGCGGTACTTGCATCGGAAATCCAGCCACACGATGATCCAAAAACCACGCAGCGCGGGTTGCAATCTCTCCAGCCTCCATCAGCGATGCCGTGCGTCGTTTTTCCAGCTCTGCGTGTCGATTCTTCGGCCACATTGCAGACGAGCATCGATTTTCAGCCGCGAAGCCGGCGGTGCATTGATTTTTCAGCCACAGATTGGAGTTGCGTCAATCTTTTCCCCGCATGGCGGCCTGTGTGTGGATTTCTTCCTCTTAGGATGCCAGCTTCTCCTTTCAGGGTCCCAGGAACTGGATGGGAACCACTTGGCAGAGTAGGAGTCTCTCCAGAGACTCCAGGAGCTGGCAGAGAGAAGTCTTTGCTGTCCCTGAGACTTCAAACAACCGGAGGCAAGCTCTAAATCAAGCCTTTGGAGATCTTCACAAGAAGGAAGGCAACACAAAGTCCAGTCTTTGTCCTCTTACTCTGGCAGAAGCAGCAACTGCAGGATAGCTCCACAAAGCACAGACAGGGCAGCTGTTCTTTCTCAGCTCTTCTCCAGGCAGAGGTTCTCTTGGTTTCCAGAAGTGTTCTAAAGTCTGTGGTTTTGGGTGCCCTTCTTATACCCAATTTCTCCTTTGAAGTAGGCCTACTTCAAAGCAAAGTCTCTCTTGATTGTGAAATCCTGTCTTGCCCAGGCCATGCCCCAGACACTCACCAGGGGGCTGGAGACTGCATTGTGTGAGGGCAGGTGCAGCCCATTCAGGCGTGAGTGACCACTCCTCCCCTCCCTCCTAGTACAGATGGCTCATCAGGAAATGCAGACTACACCCCAGCTCACTTTGTGTCACTGTCTAGTGTGTGGTGTAACCAGCCCACCTGTCAAACTGACCCAGACAGGGAATCCACAAACAGGCAGAGTCACAGAAATGATATAAGCAAGAAAATGCTCACTTTCTAAAAGTAGCATTTTCAAACACACAATCGTAAAATCAACTTTACTAAAAGATGTATTTTTAAATTGTAAGCTTAGAGACCCCAAACTCCACATGTTCATCCACTCCCAAAGGGAATCTACACTTTAATCATATTTAAAGGTACCGCCCATGTTAACCTATGGGAGGGACAGGCCTTGCAACAGTGAAAAACGAATTTAGCAATATTTCACTGTTAGGACACATAAAACACATCACTATGTGTCCTACCTTAACCATACACTGCACCCTGCCCTTGGGGCTACCTAGGGCTACTTAGGGGTGCCTTACATGTAAGAAAAGGGAAGCTTTAGGCCTGGCAAGTGGGTACACTTACCAAGTCGAATTTACAGTTTAAAACTGCACACACAAGCACTGCAGTGGCAGGTCTGAGACATGATTACAGAGCTACTTATGTGGGTGGCACAACCAGTGCTGCAGGCCCACTAGTAGCATTTGATTTACAGGCCCTGGGCACCTTTAGTGCACTTTACCAGGGACTTACTAGTAAATCAAATATGGCAATCATGGATAAGCCAATTACATACACATTTTGCATAGGAGCACTTGCACTTTAGCACTGGTAACAAAAACAGCAAAATCAGAGTCCAGCAGACATCAACAACGTGGGAAACAGAGGCAAAACGTTAAGGGAGACCACGCCAAAGATGAAACGTCTAACACATGTTCTCCCCAGCTGAAAGTGGGGAGCAACTACCCAACCTCATGGGAGTGTGGAATACCGGGGTATGAACCGTCGGTAATAACCTATTAATCCCAAAAAGGAACAGAGCTCTTTCTTTGTTGTTGGAATAGGTACCTGTTGGATGGCCTCTACTTTATTTTTCTGAGGTCGTAGCTGCCCCTTCCCTATAAAATACCCGAGGTATGCGATGTGATCATGGGCCAGATAACACTTTTTTGGATTAGCTGTGAGACCTGCCGACTGTAGAACATGGAAAACACGGTTTAGATGGTCAAGATGGTCTTCCCTCGTTTCGCTAAAGACCACTATATCATCGAGGTAGGCGGCTGCACAATCTTGGAGAGGTCTTAAGAGGTGGTCAATTAACCTTTGAAAGGTAGCAGGAGCACCATGTAGGCCAAATGGGAGTACCGTAAACTGATAAAGCCCTAAGGGTGTTGAGAAGGCTGTCTTTTCCCGGTCTGCTGGAGCTAGAGGTATTTGCCAATACCCTTTTGTTAGGTCGAGAGTCGACATATATCGGGCCTTGCCTAATCTCTCGAACAGATCGTCAACTCAGGGAATGGGGTATGTATCAAAAAGGGATATGGCATTCAATTGACGAAGGTCAATACAGAAACGGAAAGAACCATCCGGTTTTGGCACTAGCACGACGGGGGAACACCAAGGGCTGACAGATGGTTCTATTACTTTCATTTGCAGCATGGTCTGTACTTCCTGCTCAATTAGATGTCGGCGGGCCTCGGGGATACGGTAGGGTCGTAGTCGTACTATTTGATCTGGGGTTCTAATATGATGTTGGATCAAATTTGTTTTCCCGGGTTTTCCTTAAAAGAAGCTGCTATGTTGAGCCAAGAGGTCCTCTAGCTGTGTTTGTTGGTGTTCTGTGATATCAGGATTAATTTGAGGCCGTTCTAAGGATGTATCTGGTTTGGTGGGGCATAATTCAATATCTAAAGATTTTTCGGGTGTTATCAGAAAACCCGTAGCTGTAGGGTTTATAGACATAGTGGGCTCTTCTTGTTTTCGTACCCTGGTCATAATACTTCTTTTGTTTGCTCTGGGCTTTCTCCATATGACTGCGCACATCTTCCCACACTGTCTGCAGTTGGGATTTAAGTTTGTGTACATAGTCTAATAGTGGTTTTTCGCTTTCTTCCTCTTCTTCCCATATCTCAGCCGCCATATCTAATAAACTGCGGGGTTGTCGTCCAAAGACAAGTTCAAAAGGACTATGTCCGGTAGAGGCCTGTTCATGGGACCTTATGGCGTAGAGAACCAGTGCCAGCTTTCGGTCCCAGTCTCGCCCTGATTCTGAGACAGTTTTTTTCAATAATGCCTTTACTGTGCGATTATACCTTTCAACTAGGCCATCAGTTTGGGGATGATATACCAAGGTTTTGAGTTGTTTGACTCCTAAAGTCTTACAGATGTGTGCCATCAAGGACGACATGAAAGGTGTACCTTGATCAGTTAAGATTTCATTGGGAAACCCGATCCGGGCAAAGAAGCCAATCATGGCTTGTGCTACATTTCTGGTCGTCATGCTAGTGAGAGGTATGGCCTCTGGATACCTGGTGGCGTAATCAACGAGAACTAAAATGTATGTGTGTCCTTTTGTGGATGGGAGGAGGGGGCCTAACAATCCATTCCAATTCTGGAAAAGGGGATGTCTATTATCGGTAAGCATTGTAAGGGTGCTTTTCTCTGGTGTCCTGGGTCTACTAGTTGACATCTGGAACACTGGGTACAATACCGTCGGATATGTGCATACACTCCCGGCCAATAAAACCGGTGTAACAAATATTCCTCCGTTTTCTCTCTACCATAATGTCCCCCTCCCGGTTGATTGTGAGCAAGAAAGAGCACTTGTGTACGGTAGTGTTCAGGTACCACTAATTGTCTTTTCTCACTATTATCACGTCTGATGACTCGGTACAGGAGGTTTTTGTTTATAAGAAAATATGGACCCATCTCGCTGGTACTTTCTGTTTTGGCTGTTTTCCAGGCATTTTGGAGAGATGGATCCTCCCGTTGACTGGCCCAGAAGGAGGGTAAGGGATGTGGAATAGTGCCCAAGACCGTCCCTAGGTTCTCCTCCTTCTCTTGTGTCCAATAAAGCTGTTTTACGCATCTCTTCTGTCGTTTAGTGGGTCTATAACGGAGAGGTTCACTCTCTATGGTGATACCTGAAAAGGGAGCCTCAGCCCACCAAGAGTCTGATTGGATTCTGGATTTTACTCTCTGTAATACCTCAGGAAAGTGTATATAGTCTGTCCCTAAGATACATTCTTCGACCAAGCGGTCCATAACCCCCATTGGAACCAGATCCTGTTTCCTTTCCCACTCAACCCGAACGGAGGTCAGGGGATATTCTTTTTTTTCCCCATGGATACAACATATGGAAACCCATTGCGGTGACTATTGTCCTGGCAGGTCTATCACATTGGTTCGGATGACGGACTGACTACATCCCGAATCTACCAGGGCTGTGATGGATTTTCCGTTGACTCTTATCTCCTGCATGTACCTGGGGTTACCTCTCCCTGTGCATAGAACTCTTCCCCTAGTAATCCCTATTTCCATAGGTTCGGTTTTATCCTCCTTGCGAGGGCATACCCGTGTTATATGCCCCCATTCGCCACAACTGTAGCATTGAGGTTGTTGCATAGGTGGTTTTTCACCTGCTCTGGGTAACGTAGTGTCCTCTCCGGATTTCCGGGGAAAGGACCGAGCAGGTACTGGCTGCAGTCGGGATGAAGGACTTGTCATTTTAGGGGTTCCACTCTTAAACTCAGTCGACCTATGATAGGCACAGGCTAAGTCTACTGCCATAGTTGTATCAACATTAGGGTGCTGTCGGATCCAACTACGGGTGAGAGGAGGAAGGGATTTCAGATACTGTTCCAGGATAACTGCTTTTATAGGGGGTGATTCTTACTTTGGCGGGCGGCGGAGGCCGCCCGCCAAAGTACCCCCGCCAGAACACCGCACTGCAGTCGTAAGACCGCTGCAGTGATTCTGGCTTTTCCACTGGGCTGGCGGGCGACCGCCAAAAGGCCGCCCGTGTCAAAGCCCAGCTCACCTGAGTCCTTGTTCAGTTCTGATGGAGGTTGAAGACAATCCGACCCCACCCTGAAACTGCTTGTTCCAGCACACTAGTTTTTAAAACAGTGCACTAAGAACAGAAGCTCAAGGGAAGGGGGGAAGTGGATAAAATAAAATAAAGAGACAACACCGTTCTTGCGTTTCCACGGTTGAAGTGCTGCACAAATCTGGGGCCCTCTCTGACTTCTGTAGAAACTGGTGCCTAATGAAACATAAACAAAGAACAGATAAGTACAACCTATTCCTAACTGGGTTCCTGACTATCCCTTTATTTATTAAAAATGTTCTTCTAAAAGTACCTCTTGGATCCTGGTCTCTAGTTTCCAGGTTTGGAATGTGTTACTGCTCTGGGATGTGCTTTCTATTACTCTAAAGCTTCTAAAACATTAAACAAATACCGTTATCAGAATTACCAATATCAAACATTCATCTTAATATAACTAAAGCCTAAATTCCCAATAGCAGACTCACTTTTCCCATATTTCCAGAATCTTTTATAAAACAAATACTGTACTTTTACGTCAAAATACAGCATGTAATTTGTGCAAGTCCTTGATTTACTGTTTGCCTTGCTGTTAATGGTTTCCACGGTTCGATTCTTAAAAGTTCCATAAAAAAAATATGTTTGCTTCGCAAAGTTCCGCAAAGTATTCTTGTAACAAAGAGTTTGAATCACAATGTTCGTGGTAGGTATCTTGTTTCAAATTGTCTATACACGAATCCAGAAATTGTTGTCAAAAGTTCTTTCAGGTAATAAAGGTTTTGCATTTACTTGTTGCTGGCAAGAGATACTGATCAGTCTAACCTTGTGTTCTTTCTCTTTTGCAGGTTGCTTGTAGGAGAGAGGCTGAGGCAAGGAGGAACCGGAAACCGGAAGAAGGAAGAGCCAGCAGCTGCGCCCATTGAAGCCAATGAAAGTCTTGTAGAGAGCAGGAGTGCCAGCGCCGAGGGATCTGTCCTCAGGTAAGCGGGAGGTAGACGAGCACAAGCACTGGGTGAGGCTCGGGGGCTGTCTTTTATAGACAGGGCTGGGTGTGGTCCTCACATGCTGCACATGTTCTTGAAAGGTGTGCAGAGCTGGGTGTGGTTTGAAGAGCTGGGTGTGGTCCTCACATGCTGCACATGTCCTTGAAAGGTGTGCAGAGTTTCAGTTATTATGCAAATGAGTTAAATTAACACATGGCCTAGAGAGGAGAGTTTTAAAGAAGCCTTGGTAAAAGCAAGGCCCAATGTGTAAACAAAACAGCACATTAAACAACATACACAGAAGCCTAGAAGGGGGGGGGGGGAAGGTGAGATAACAAGAAAGGCTTTCAATAGTAAGTTTAAAAGGGAGCTATTACAGAACCCACTAGTGCAGTGAGAGGGGACATGCTCTTTGCTGTGCACAAACCCTAACAGCCCGCCAGCCCAGTGGAAAACATCCTTCCCACGAGGACGCCAGCTCCGAAAGGAGCCGGCGGAGTGGGAAGGTGCGACGGGTGCAGTGGCACCCGTCACGTATTTCAGTGTCTGCAAAGCAGACACTGAAATACAAAGTGGGGCCCTCTTACGGGGGCCCCTGCAGTGCCCATGCCATTGGCCAGGGGCCCCACGACACCCCATACCGCCATCCTGTTCCTGGCGGGCGAACCGCCAGGAACAGGATGGCGGTATGGGGTGTCAGAATCCTCCATGGCGGTGCAGCAAGCTGCGCCGCCATGGAGGATTCATTTGGGCAGCGGAAAACCGGCGGGAGACCGCCGGTTTTCCACTTCTGACCGCGGCCAAACCGCCGCGGTCAGAATGCCCTGCGGGGCACCGCCAGCCTGTTGGCGGTGCCCCCGTAATTTTAGCCCTGGCGGTCTTGGACCGCCAGGGTTAGAATGACCCCCATAATGTCTTCCCTTTCTGTTCCTATGGGGCCTAGCCATTTGAGTCCTAGATCCTTTACTTTATAATATAATGTCTGGGGGTCTTTAGTAGGGCCCTATTTTATTTTACGGAATCGCAGGTGGTAGTACTCCACGTCGTTCCTACCATGGCTTCTTCTCACTGGGGGGTTGGGAATCCTTACCCTGGGAATCAGTTTGGGGCCCTTTAGAGAACTCCCCCTGTTTACCCTTACCCCTTCTTCTTCTGAGAGGGACCCTGCCCACCCTGGATGTGATCTCCCCCATACCTCTTATGGACCATGGTGCTCTCCCAGCGGGCCGCTTACTGCGCAAGCTTCCTGGGGTCAGTCAGCTTGCTGTCAATCAGGTGCTGGCGCAGCTCTGAAAAACTGTACAAGTGCTCCCAAGCAATCAGATTGTAAAGCCCCTCATACGTAGTTACCTTACTGCCCTTCACCCAACCATCCAGTGACCTGTAATAAGAATCAACACATTCCAACCATGTTTGGGATTCCTTCTTCTTCTAGGCCCTAAAACATCTCTTTGTACTGCTCAGGGGTGAGACCATACCTTGTGAGTAGGGCATCCTTCATGATAGTGTAGGTGAGATTCTGAGAATCCCCTAAGGCTGTCAGTGTATCCCTCCCCCCTACCTCAAAGTGCTTCCACAGACCCACCCTCCAATGAGCTTCAGGGACCGAATTCATATGGAGAGCAGACTCATACCCCTTAAACCACAAGTATATGTCATCTTCCCTATTATGATCCTTCACAAGATCTTTAGGAATGTGCACCCTCCTTTCAGGCTGCGCTGTGATGTGGCTGCCACCATCCCTACTAGACTGGCTCCTCTGATTCAGCTCTCTCAAGCTACACTCATGAGCCAACAGAATCTTTTTCTCTTCTAGGGCCATCCTCATTTTCTCCAACTCCCTCTTGTGCTCCCTCTCTGACTGTCTGTCCTGCAATTCTTCAGGGGTGAGACACTGCTACCTACTCTGGAGACCCTCTCCCTGGACATAACATGCCCACCCACAATACCAATTTATATGGAATGCTCTTCCTCCTCTGTGTGCCTTTCAGTGCTCTTGGCTGTCACCCAGACCCTCAGTGCCTTTTGGAGCTCCTCCTTCTTGGATGAGCTCTTAATGGGACAGTCAAAACGTTTACAGAACTGCTTTAACTGAGCCTTGGTATAGCTTTCCAATTTCTCCAGGTCAAGAGAAGCTCCAACTGAGGCATCTCCAGATTGGGACATGATGAAAAGTCAACAAAAGTGCATATTTCCAAAAGTCAGAAAACAAGTTCCCAAATGAAGTTCAGAAGTCAATCAAAGATTACCACAAAAATGGATGTAGGGAAAAATCCAAGCAAAAGAGAAAAATCTAAAATCACCAGACAAGCAGTATGTGGTCACGTAGTGGTCTGCACTCAAAACAGTAGTGTACACTTAATCACTGTGGGGGTCATTCTGACCCTGGCGGTCGGTGATAAAGCGGCGGCCAACCCGCCAACAGGCAGGCGGTCCAAAAAATGCAATTCTGACCCTGGCGGGAACCGCCAACACAGACCGCCACTTCAACACTCCGACCGCCACGGCGGGACCGACAAACAGCGCGGCGGTCACCGCCAACAGGCAGGCGGCAGACAATGTACCGCCCACCCTATCACAACTCACCAATCCGCCACCTTTTCAGGGGCGGGAGCCCCGCCGATAAAAACACGGCGGAAACAGACTACGAACGGGAAAACGCTCACCTCCACACACTCCACGAGGAATCTGGACAGCATGGAACCTGAATTAAACATCCTACCAGCTCTTGTCTACCTGCTCATCTACCACGAGTACGAACGCCGGCGCAGACGACAACGGTGAGTACTGCACCTACGACACAGGGGAGGGGGGAGGAGGAAAGGTTACGTGCACACACATACGCGATACACCCACCCCCCCAACCCACCCCCCCAATACCTACACACCAATGCAGAGCAACAAGTCAGAGTGACACCCCCCAAACCCTCCGGAAGAATGCAAAGACATAATTAAAATGAAGTTCAAAATTTATGTATAAACTAGGTTCATTGAAGTCATGGTAAATATGCCATACGAAATATACAAAAGAAATAATGAACATAGTGCAAAGTCCAAACCTAGTCAAGAAGTCCTGCACAGTCCGTTAATATATCCATAGTCCGTGGGCCAATGTGTACAAACACATGGGCAAAGCCCACACAGGAGACCGGATACCATTGGAGAGAACACTGCAGGGGCATCAGATGATAAAACAACAGGCACCTCAGGGGGAAGAGAAAGGGGGGCACCTCAGCCACATGAGTCCACGACGCCAGATCCACGAGGGGCCTCCATGCCCACTGTACCATCCTGGGGAGTGCAAAGCCACAGAACCGGCACCGTCAATGGACCAGCGGTGCTTGAGACGGCGGTGCCCGGCGGTGCCCAGCGGAGCGGTGCTTGAGACGGCGGTGCCCAGCGGAGCGGTGCTTGAGATGAAGGGCCCAGCGGAGCGGTGCTTGACAGGAAGGGCCCAGCGGAGCGGTGCTTGACAGGAAGGGTCCAGCGGAGCGGTGCTTGAGACGGCGGTGCCCAGCGGAGCGGTGCTTGAGATGAAGGGCCCAGCGGAGCGGTGCTTGACAGGAAGGGCCCAGCGGAGCGGTGCTTGACAGGAAGGGCCCAGCGGAGCGGTGCTTGAGATGAAGGGCCCAGCGGAGCGGTGCTTGACAGGAAGGGCCCAGCGGAGCGGTGGTTGACAGGAAGGGCCCAGCGGAGCGGTGCTTGAGATGAAGGGCCCAGCGGAGCGGTGCTTGACAGGAAGGGCCCAGCGGAGCGGTGCTTGACAGGAAGGGCCCAGCGGAGCAGTGCTTGACAGGAAGGGCCCAGCGGAGCGGTGTTTGAGATGAAGGGCCCAGCGGAGCGGTGCTTGACAGGAAGGGCCCAGCGGAGCGGTGCTTGAGACGGCGGTGCCCAGCGGAGCAGTGCTTGAGATGAAGGGCCCAGCGGAGCGGTGCTTTACAGGAAGGGCCCAGCGGAGCGGTGCTTGACAGGAAGGGCCCAGCAGAGCGGTGCTTGAGACGGCGGTGCCCAGCGGAGCGGTGCTTGAGATGAAGGGCCCAGCGGAGCGGTGCTTGACAGGAAGGGCCCAGCAGAGCGGTGCTTGACAGGAAGGGCCCAGCGGAACGGTGCTTGAGATGAAGGGCCCAGCGGAGCGATGCTTGACAGGAAGGGCCCAGCGGAGCGGTGCTTGAGATGAAGGGCCCAGCGGAGCGGTGCTTGACAGGAAGGGCCCAGCGGAGCGGTGCTTGACAGGAAGGGCCCAGCGGAGTGGTGCTTGAGACGGCGGTGCCCAGCGGAGCGGTGCTCTTCACGGCGGGGCCCTGTTCAGCGGTGCCTGTCTTGGCGGGGCCCTGTTCAGCGGTGCCTGTCTTGGCGGGCCCTGTTCAGCGGTGCTCTTCACGGCGGGGCCCTGTTCAGCGGTGCCTGTCTTTGCGGGGCCCTGTTCAGCGGTGCTCTTCACGGCGGGGCCCTGTTCAGCGGTGCCCTTCATGGCGGGGCCCTGTTCAGCGGTGCTCTTCACGGCGGGGCCCTGTTCAGCGGTGCCTGTCTTGGCGGGGCCCTGTTCAGCGGTGCTCTTCACGGCAGGGCCCTGTTCAGCGGTGCTCTTCACGGCGGGGCCCTGTTCAGCGATGCTCTTCATGGCGGGCCCTGTTCAGCGGTGCTCTTCACGGCGGGGCCCTGTTCAGCGGTGCCCTTCACGGCGGGGCCCTGTTCAGCGGTGCTCTTCACGGCGGGGCCCTGTTCAGCGGTGCCCTTCACGGCGGGGCCCTGTTCAGCGGTGCTCTTCACGGCGGGGCCCTGTTCAGCGGTGCCTGTCTTGGCGGGGCCCTGTTCAGCGGTGCCTGTCTTGGCGGGGCCCTGTTCAGCGGTGCCTGTCTTGGCGGGGCCCTGTTCAGCGGTGCCTGTCTTTGCGGGGCCCTGTTCAGCGGTGCTTGTCCTGTCTTTCAAGGGAGCCAGACCTGGCCAAGACTCCCCGCTTAGTCGCCCTCCGACCTTGCGATAGCGGGGCCCTCCTGTGATGGAGTCTTGGGCCCGTGGGTGTCGTCCGTCACACCCGGGATGGGGCTGGTGGGGCCCTCCTGGTGCGCTCGCCTGCTGCATGTCTTCTCCGCCCTGCTGCCCTTGCCCTCCTTCGCTGCAGCTCTCTGGCCCTTGCCTCCCTTAGATGATGTGGCAGGTGACGGGGCAAGGCCACTCTCCTTGGTGGCAGCCGTCTCAGGCTTTTCGCGCCGGCCCTTAATTTTCCTTGTCCTCTTCCCAGGGGGTGGGCTGGCTGTCCCCTTGCTGCTGGCCGATGTTCCTTCCCTAGGAGCTGGTGGACTCCAATAGCCCTGCACTATGGTGATACTAGATGCAGGGCTGGTGGTGGCTGAGGTTCTCTTTGGGCTCTTCCCAGATGGAGGGGGTGGGTCAGGTGAGGCAAAGAGGTTAATTTTGGAGAGGAAAAGTTTTTTAGGAGCAATGGGAAGGGTAGGTGCAGTGGGTATGGGAGTGGAAGTAGAGGATGAGGTTGTAGGAGAGTCAAGTGTGCTGTCTTTGGGTGCAGGTGCTTCGGCTGGAGGCTGTTGTGAGGTGGATGGCTGTTGGGTGGGTGGCTGCCTGCGTTTGTGTGGTTTGGAAGAGGGGGTGACAGACACAGTGGGAGAGGACACAGGGGACGTGTAAATGGCAGTGGGGGTGGTGACTGCACGTGTGCTGACTGTAATGGAGGGTGTGCTGGTGATGGAAGTACTGGCTGATGGTGGTGTGCATGCAGGTGTGAGTGGAGACGTCACAGGGAGGGAGGAGGGAGACGAGGAGGAGGGGGACACAGAGGTGGTAGTGACTGTTGGCATGTCTGCATCTGGATGTTGTTTGTGTGAATGCTTGTGGGATCTGTGGTGCTTATGTCTGGATGAGCTGCCCTTGGGTGTTGAGGTGTGTGCAGGCTGGTCTAATGGTGTGGATGGGATAGGCTGAGGAACAGGAGACTGGGACTGGGTGGAGGGAGTTAGAAGAGAGAGGCTGGAGACAGGGACAATGGCTGCCGTCACTGCTGAGGCCAGAGCGTTGAACGATCGCTGATGGGCAGCCTGACCCAAATGAATGCCCTCCAGGTATGCATTGCACCTCCCTTTCTACACCCTGGATGGCATTCAAAAGGGTAGACTGCCCAACAATGATGGTCTGGAGGAGGTCAATGACCTCCTCACTGAGGGCAGCAGGGGTAACTGGGGCAGGGCCTAAGGTGCCTGGGGCGAAGGAGATGCCCACCTTCCTGGGTGAGCGGGCACGGAGCGAAGGCTGAGGGGCTGCTGGGAGGGCGGGGCTGGTGCGCTGGGTGGCGGCTGTACCTGTTGTGGCGGTGGGCACGGATGTTGCCGCCACCGCAAGGGAGCTCCCTTCCGAGGACGTGTCGGTGTCGCTGACGTCTCCACAGGTCCCCGTTGTGGAGCTCCCCTCGCCCTCCGTCTCACTGGTGAACTCGGAGTTGGTTGCATGGCCCTCCGGGGCCATGTGAGATGCAGCTCCCTCGTGCGCCGATGCCACTTCTCCTCCGCCTGATGATGCTAATGCACACATGCACAGGAAGAAAAAGAAAATGGGTGGGGGGGAGAAATGAAGACAGGTTGAGTGCATGCATTGGCAACACCGTTGGCGGAGAGGACAGACACAGAAGCCCCCTGCACTACGCTGCGCAATCGGGGTACACTACTCAGTTCTTGTGACTAGGCCTACAGGTCTATGGACGACAAATGCACACATGGGTGATGCAGGACCATGGATAGCTGTACTTGGCACCCTACAGAGGTGGGGGGCGGGGCACAGGGCCATGCCTAACGGAGGGGACTAGCCTACAGAAAGCGCCCTGGCCTTGAGTTACCCACAGCCCTCCTCCCCAACCCAGACACCTCAACTGCGCGCACAGATAGCAGAATGTGCTGATACTCACCCCCTTGTGTCTGCTGTGATGTCCTCACGCGCCCATCCAAATCGGGGTAGGCCACCGCCAGGATCCGGGACATTAGGGGGGTCAATTGGCGGCTGGCACCCCTCTTACGTTGGGAGGCCATCCCCAGCAGAGACTCGGCGGTCTTTCTGGTCCCGCGGCGGATGTCCTCCCACCTCTTTCGGCAGTGGGTGCCCCGTCTGTTGTGGACCCCTAGGGCCCGGACGTCCTTGGCGATGGCACGCCAAATGTCGATCTTCTGATGGGCGCTGACCTATTTGACATGTACAGGGCGGGAAAGGAAATATCATCACTTTTCTGCATGGTCGATGTGAGTGGCCCCCCCTCCCCAACCTTGCCATGTGGCACATGTTCCCATCTGTTGTGCGTTGCACTCCTCATTCGCTCCCCTCCCCACCATCTTACATACACCCCACTCAACACAGGCATAGCCCATTCAGCGTGCACCCTGTGTACTAACCTGTTGGTCTGGAGGACCATAGAGTAGCGCATACTGGGGGAGGACCCCATCAACAAGTTTCTCCAATTCTTCTGAAGTGAAGGCAGGGGCCCTTTCCCCAGTCGCAGCAGCCATAGTATCTCCCAGACCGAGGTCACAGCAGCACTTGCAGTATAGGTCCTCTCCTGTGGATGATCAGGTCTCGAGTGAATAATCAGATAGAAAATGGCGGTCACGCCCGCGGCGGTGCGTACCGCGGCGGTGCGTACCGCGACCGTTGGCGCACATCGTCATTGGCTCATGACACCCATAGGGTGCAATGTTAACCAATGCGGCTTCGCACCGCGGTCTTCGACCGCCTACCGCCACGGTGTGCCACGCCAGCGCATTGACCTCACATCCCACTGTCACACTTCACAGGTCAGGCAGCCGCCATTTCCAGGGCCCACATGGCATAATTCCAACTGCGTCACACAGGCCTAGGCCGTGCATTGCCACTCATACAAGCCTTTCAATGCATTGCGATTATTTTACTGTGCAAGCTGTGTGAACGAACCTGTGGTTTGCTTGACTTTCTGCTCCATGTTGTCTTTCCTAGGCACCGTCCGCTGGGACTTGCAAGGAGAAGGATAAATCCTCCCGTGTACCGACCGCTGGTGGACCTGTCGACAATGGAAGAACGACATGTTATACTTAGGTACAGACTTGACCGAGCCACTATACATGAACTGTGTGCCCAGCTGGAGCCAGACCTGATGTCCCCCATCCGCCAACCCACAGGGATTCCCCCTCTGGTGCAGGTTCTGTCAGTACTCCATTTTTTGGCAAGTGGGTCTTTTCAGACAACAGTGGCCATGTCATCAGGGATGTCTCAGCCTATGTTTTCTAAGGTTTTGTCCAGAGTGTTGTCTGCCCTGATGAAATACATGCGGAGCTACATTGTTTTCCCTGAGGAGGATGATTTGGCTACAGTGAAGGGTGATTTCTATGCCCTTGGACATATCCCCAACATCATTGGTGCCATTGATGGGACCCATGTGGCTTTGGTTCCCCCCAAAGAAAGTGAGCAGGTGTACAGGAACAGAAAAAGTTATCATTCTATGAATGTCCAGGTGGTCTGTTTGGCTGACCAGTACATCTCCCATGTAAATGCCAAGTTCCCTGGGTCAGTGCATGACGCGTATGTTATGAGAAATAGCAGCATCGCTTATATGATGGAACAGCTACAGAGACACCGTGTGTGGTTATTGGGTGACTCTGGTTACCCCAACCTCTCCTGGCTATTGACCCCAGTGAGGAATCCCCGGACCAGGGCAGAGGAACGGTACAATGAGGCCGATGGGCGAACTAGGAGGATCATAGAAAGGACCTTCGGCCTCCTGAAAGCCAGGTTTAGGTGCCTACATATGACTGGTGGATCCCTAATGTACTCACCAAAGAAGGTGTGCCATATCATTGTGGCCTGCTGTATGCTTCACAATCTTGCTTTGCGACGCCAGGTGCCTTTTCTGCAGGAGGATGGTCCAGATGGTGGTGTTGCAGCTGTGGAGCCTGTGGAGAGTGAAAAGGAGGAAGACGACGGAGACGACACGGACAACAGGGATACAGTCATACAACAATACTTTCAGTAGCACACAGGTAAGAAACAGCCACCCCAATTTACATTTACTTAAGGCCTCCTGCGTCTCTACTGTCTGTGTTTCCCCCCAGTTCCTTTTAAGTTAATTGTGACTTTCCCTTCCCTTTTCAGAGCTGTATGACCGACTGCGTGACTACTGCTTTGTTTGCCCATGGACTAAAGCTTATTGGCATTGGTATGTTGTCATCACAATGTTACTGAACATAATTGCCCCGTTATGTGTAATACATTTGTGAAAAATACAAGCAGACTCCTGTTGTTTTAAGTGCAATGAGTGATTTATTTCAAGTGCTACATATAGGTAAATGATTGGGAAGCTGGGATGGGTGGGGGTGGAGTAATGTCCAGTTCTCAGTCGCACAGGTGCATTGTCCATATGCCTGTGGAAGGATGGAGCAGGGGCAGTTCAAGGTTGGACAGGGTGACAATGTGGGACAGGGGGATGACATCAGGGGGTATCATATGCTGGCGGGGATCTTGCAATCCTACTCTGTCTTCTTGTGAGATCTCAGGTTCCGCTTGCGGGGTGGTTCTTCTTCAGCAGGAGGTGGGGTTCTGGTGGACTGTCGTTGTGTGAGGGCCTCCTGTCCACTAGCGCCGGCGGATGTTGTAGCCTGTTCCTGGTCCTGGCTAGTGACAGGGGCCCTTTGTGGTGCCACATGGTCCCGCAATGTGGTGACTATCTGGTTAAGGGCCAGGACGATGGTCCCCATTGCGGAACCGATGTTCCTCAGTTCCTCTCTGAACCCCATGTACCGTTCCTCCTGCTGTGCCTGGATCTCCTGGAACCGGGCCAGTACCGTCGCCATTGTCTCCTGGGAGTGGTGGTATGCTCCCATGATGGAGGAGAGGGCCTCTTGGAGAGTGGGTTCCCTGGCCCTGTCCCCCCCTGTCACACAGCAGCCCTCCCAGTTCCCCTGTTTCCCTGGGCCTATGTCCCCTGGACGGTGTGCCCACTACCACTGCCCCCAGGTCCCTGTGGTTGTTGGGGTGGTGGGTCAACCTGGGTGCCCTGTAGACACACCGCTGATTGACGTGTCCTGGAGACAGAGGCATGGGCCCGCTGGGTGGGAGCTGTGCTGGTGTTCCCAGAGGGGGTTGGGTCTGGTGTGGCCTGTGGCTGTCTGTGGGGAACCGACTGTCCAGAGGTCCCCGATGGGCCGGGCTGGTCGCCTGGATCCAGGGAGACAGAGCTGCTGTAATCGCTGGGGGTGGGATGGACATCTCTGGACCCTCCGTGGCGGTGTGGTGGCGTTCGGGTCCTGCAGGGGTATTAAGGTATGGTTATAGCTTCTGTGTGTGGCATTTCGTGTGATGGGTGGGTGTCCGTGTACCCAAGTGCAGGCATTCCCTTGTGGGGGCTTTTGTGAGGGTGGCTTGTGGGGGTGATGTGTGTGTGCAGTGGGCATGCTTTGGTGATGGGTGTCCATGCTTTGTGGTCGCATGCAGGGCTTGGTGTTTGGATGGGTGGGTTGTGATGGTGAGCCTTTTGCAAGGAGCTGGTGTGATGGGGGTGGGGGTGAGGGTGGGGGTATGTGCTGGCATGCAGGTGGGGTGGGGGTGGGAATTAGTAGTTAAGATTTGACTTACCAGAGTCCATTCCTCCGCCTACTCCTGCGAGGCCCTCAGGATGCAGGATGTGCAAGACTTCCTCCTCCCATGCTGTGAATTCTGGGGGAGTAAGTGGGGGTCCGCCGCCAGTCTTCTGCACCGCAATGTTGTGCCTTGATACCATGGAACGCACCTTCCCCCGTAGGTCGTTCCATCGCTTCCTGATGTCATCCCGATTGCGTGGATGCTGTCCCACCGCGTTGACCCTGTCCACTATCTTTTGCCATAGCTCCATCTTCCTAGCTATTGTGGTGTGCTGCACCTGTGCCCCGAATAGCTGGGGCTCTACACGGACTATTTCCTCCACCATGACCCTGAGTTCTGCGTCAGAGAACCTGGGGTGTCTTTGGGGTGCCATGGGGTGGTGTGGGTGAGGTGAGGGGTGGTGTATGTGTTGTGGAGTGTAATGTGTGTGGTGGTGTATGGTGTTTTGTGCGTGGTAATTGTGTGGGTGATGTTGTGATTTGCCTCGGTATGATGGTCTACTCTAAGCAGTGCTGTCTCTCTCTGTCCTTGATTCGCAATTGTTGTCGTAGGGGTTTGTGGGTGATGTGGGTGTGTGTTTTATTTTGTATTGGGTGTGTGGGAGTGGTGTGTATATGTATCTCAGGTGTGTGTGTTTCAAATTGACCAATTTGGGGATGTTTTGTAAAGGTGTGTGTATTTCGACCGCGGCAGTGTGTACCGCCAATAGAATACCGCGGTTGAAAGACCGCCGCGTGGATTCGTGGGTCGTAATGGCATGGGCGTATTTCTGTTGGCGTGACGGTGGAGGTTTGGTCATCGCCATTTTTTCGCTGACCTTTGGTGTGGCGGACTTTTGCGGATGTCGGGTTTTTGGAGGTTTTCAAGTTGCGGGTCAGAATGACCGTGGCGGTTTACCGCGGCCGCGGCGGTGTTATGGCGGGCTTCTGACCGGCGGTAAGCGCATTTTACCGCCGAGGTCAGAATGACCCCCTGTATGTCAAGTACAAATACAAGTCCAATCCCAACCTCTGGGAGACCACACCAAGGATGAAACGTCTAACACTCTATAATGCATTGAGAACACCAGCATCATTGTAATTAGGAATAGGTAGAATCAGAGCTGGACTGGTAACCCAAGCAGCCCTGGCAATTTTGTCAGACCAGCCTCCGCACAAAGGCAGGAAGTGAGAGTGGATTAGGCTGCATTGCTGCTTTTGTTGCTGTAGGCCGATATTGCAGCACCATTTTAAAACCAGCCACAGTGACAAAACCGTCTCCCACCTCTCCAGCCTCCCAGGGAAATGCCCAATGCCTGCTGCAGCCAATCTGGCCTTGGACAGAATATGTTAATTTAATTTCAGGCTGCATCATGGCTACCCTCAGTTGCATAGGCATGTCATACTTTGAAAATTAATAGATCCTGGTTGCAGTGTACACATCAAAGATTATCCAATGCAGCTTCTTAAAATTAACATTTTTCATGTTCTACTCTTAGCAAGAATTCTTACTTAATAACTTAATAATCTATCCTTATGCAATATCTTCTTTATTAGCAACTGTTTATAAATTACATTTTTGGGGAATGGAGAGAACTTATGTAACCGAAGACATTCCATCCAAATGTAGTTTGTAGTATCCTTAGTAGTACTATAGTAGTACTGCACATGCATCACAAAATGCACATCACAAACTTACGTGAGGAGACCCCTGCTTCTGCCACTCCTATCTTTTCTGTGTGGAGATCTCTGATACACTTCTAAATCTAACTACAGCCAAAAATGTCCCAAAACAGTAGGAAATGCACTACAGCTCAGCCTTGAAGTAAGGCTAGCACCACACAAGGCCACCCACAAGTAGTGCAGCTCACTCCAATATAAAAGAAAGCGGCTTAATACAGAACCCACAAGGAAATAATATCAAAGAAATTAATTAGATATACATTTTTCATTTTTTTAGTGTGAAAAAGTCTGATTAAATAAAAACTGTTATATTTTACAATTTTGAAAATTAGTAGTTAACTTATTTGTTAGAAAACATTTTTTAAAGCTATGTAAACAATGGAGTTATTTAAAATTATTACAAAACACGTAACTATTCATTACATTTAGTAAATAGTAATTAAATATTAAAATGCTAAGCGTAGATTTTTAAATAATTTTGATTCAAAATAATGTTTAGCAGTTAATACAATATTTTAATGATTTAATAAACATTAAATTTGATCAGGTAATGCACTGAAGTATTTTATTGTATTAGTTCTGGGTTAGTAATAATTATTATAATCTAATTTACATATGTATTTTATATTACAGTATTTGTAAGGTCTGTTTTAAAAATAACAAACTTTTTTTCCTATGTACTTTACCATAGAAAGATCTCCACACTCGTGGCAGAGGCCTTAGCCTCCATTAAAAAAGTTATTTGTAGGAACTCTACTCTCACAAATTCGTTCTCAAATGCCTCTTCCTTCTGAACTGAGGGAGTGAAGACATCTAAGTTTTCACCCGGAGATGGTGAAAAGCGAAAAAGTGAAGATGTACACAAAAGTGCCAAAGTAAATTTAAATGTAGAAATTTACCTATGTGAATAAGAGCCAACGTTTTCAAGGGAAGTAAGTACATTTTAGCAAGCGTGCACCAAAAATTGGATAGGCAACAATAATGCATTTTCTGGCTTCCTCATGCCAATTCAAGGGAGGCCAACCATTAGTCTTTGATGGTTTTATTTTTAAGGTCTTTTAGCCTTGTTTTAAGAGTATTCATATGCTCCATCTTAAGGGTGTCTTTATCTAGAACTGACTGATTTTATCACCATGAGTGCATTTGACCCTGTTCTCTATGAACCTGCATGTGTCTCTGTCACACTGGTGGCTCAAAACATTGGTGGGCTTCCCTCAATGGTGAGGCCTTATTCTGTTTTGATTCTTCTTCTAGTGTTTTTTTTACTACACCTTCACTTCCACCTCTCAAGATACTAACCTACTCCTGGGTCAAAATGCTAAACAGTAACACGAATCCTCCAGGACCCACTTCTCATGCGCAGTCAGTCACTAAGATAAACAATATGTTTAACACCAAAGGCGAGGTAGGGGGAAGGGAGTTTGGGAAGAAAATGGAATAAACACACAGTTCTTGCTGTCATGTTAACCTTCATGTTTTGAGCCTTTTCTACTGCACTCCTGATAGATTGTAATGGCTACAGGCACCCCTACCCGTGAAAAGTACACATAGCATAATTACTTTACACAATAATACATAATTTGAATGAAAATATAGTTCGGTATTGCTTTCTATAATTTTACAATGTAAACATCAAATACCAAAACTGAGTACCTGAATATTATTGAGGAATTCTCAGTCTTTCTTTTGTACAAGAGGCGCTGGGTTGTTGTGCCTTCACAACCAATCTGAAACTTTTGTTTTTCTCACAAGAGCACAGGTACACAAAAGTATTCTCATGAAACTTTGGTTGACTCAAATTTGTCACTCAAAAGGTTCCTGTTCATCCCATCCATCTTAACCAGCATAATAGCAAGGAGTCTCGAAGAAAAATAACTATATCATTTTATCCTGAGTTCTATCCTTGTACTTGAACTGGTACCCCAAGACTTGTAATGATGTCAGAATATTATTGAGTTATTAGTCACATACTAACATGCACATGTTGTGAAACAACTGCCCTTGTTACTTTTCTGGGAGAGTCTCTTCCTATTTTTTTCTAGGTCACCATTCATCAAAGACTTGGAGACCCGAAAATACGTCCAACTCCAAGAAGAAGAGCTCCAGATCTCGAACGACAGCAAGGACTCAGGAACCAGTATGTAAGTACAAACGTGCAGATTCACCCGGAAGCTTCCACTCAGTCACACGAGGGAAAGCCAAGAGCTTGGGTGAGGTTTACAAAGGACCACACACAAGATATCCTCCCAACCCTACGTGAACACCAGAACTCGCTCTAGACTGGCGAGATCTTGGTGCTGAACACGTATTTCAGGCAACCAATGAGACACAGTGCCTTTAATCCTATCGTGCTGTCAGAAAGACAGAGTGGAAACCCACGAGACAAAGACTAGTCAGGTGGGGAGAGATTAATACGGCACACAGGAGCCACAGGTTTGTGGTACTCAAGAAACCCAGGTTTGGGAAACTGCAATGATAATGCTGACGGTTAACAAGTTAATAAATCAAGGGGGACAGGATTTGACAGCAGTCAAGGAAAACTCTTGGCGTCTGCACCTTGCGCCGCAGCTCATCTATGTAGAGGGATGGGAAAGATGACGTAAGAAGGAAAAGGACAGTCTGAAAACATTTCTCTGCCGGCTGCTTAGGAGGTGGGTGAGGAAGTACTACAAATCACTGTGATTTCTCGCTAATGCACTAAGATCTGTTACAGAATGCTCAGTCTCATGTTTCGTTTGAATCTGTAAAGAGTTTATTGCAAAAACGACTATTATGTGAAACACATACATAACTAACAATGGGATCCCCATGCATCAGTTATGGTACCAGGCTCATTGATCCGAGGCAGAGCTCAAATATACAACCCATTACACATACAGTTCTTAGTATCAATCAAATTACATAATTCCCTCCAAGAGACCAAGCAAGAGCCTAGCTGAGGTCGTAAGAATTAGCAGATGCACTTTACGACTAACAAAATGTCAAATGTTTCAGCTCAGCAAGCTACTTTACAAAAGTTTGTTTCTCAAGTGCCAGGAACCAATATGTCTGAGGCACAGACACGGGCACATCCTGTAGGCTGTGTTAGCTTGAGCAACACAACGTGACTGCAGTCAGGTTACAAATACACTAAAACAGGATGTTTAAAATGGTCTACATTATGCTTTGGGTTTAGTTAGGAGCAGTTGTGGCTCGCTGCCCTCTGAAGGGGTGGGGCGAATGCGGCACACAGAGGGTGGGCATTTACAAAATAAATAAATAAATAAAAACGTACCTCCTCCATTGCTACCACGCCGCTCCTCTTTCTCTTGTCGCTCCAGGCTGCAGTCACAGGCCCCCAGCCTGCCCTGCAGCCAAGCCTGACACTGCTCAAAGCAGCATTAGGATTGGCTGGGAGTGCTCAGCCCAGGAGCTCCTAGGCAGACTGGAAGCCTGTGCCTGCTCTCTCCAGCCCGGCAACACCGGGCTGGAGAGAGCATACTGCGCCTGTATGTTTCGCTGGCCTAAGGCGGCCTGCCAAACATACATTCGCAATGCCCCCCATTACAAGAAAACAATAATAAACATGGTTTATTATTGTTTTCTCGTAAACGTTTTGCAGCTGCTGCTGCTGACGGGGTGGCGCCAGTGCTGGGCAGGAGGGCGACGCTCCTCTGCCCTAAGGGAGAAGCCGCTACTTGTTAGTCAGTCATTATTATGCATTAAAAGCACCCAACCTGGAAGAATTTCAAAAGAACAGTAAATATTATTAACTCAATTTAAATTACAAAATTAACCAGATTCTAGATTGCAAATGTCTAAAACAAGAAAAGGGAGCACAACAGCTAGTACCACAAATACCTGAAAAGATGAGTAGAATTACCCAAATTAGAACCAATTTCAAAGTTTTATATTAAATCAAAAAAGTGTTGACACACTGGAATATTATACAATTAGATAATTGGCCTGATATACAAACCCATTTTGTGGGCTCAGACCGAGGGAATCACAAGATTATGAGTTTTGCAACATCAAAATGTTTTTTCAAATGTACTAAGTCCTTTTGAAATTCAGACAAGCTTTTCTAAACCACAAAAGGTGTTTTGTGACTCATTCTGAATCAAGTATGAGTGGATGTGTAAATAGTGTCCTCTCCTATTTATGATTTGCAATTAAATGTATCAATCGTTTGCAACCCCAACTGTAGCTTCAAACCATTTAACCACTTGAAATGTGGTGGTATCTGATTGGCACTGGAGACACCGGCCTCACTGGGCAGGCAGCCTTGGGATAAGTAGACAGTGCTTCAGGGGGCCACCACACAGGTCCCCAGTGCCTTTTCAAAAGGAAAACGTTATTTAATGTGTACAGGTTCATTTAGGGAACACAGGTTGCTTTAGAGAAAATGTTTCCTGTTTGGCAATGAAAACTCAGAGATGCTAGTCTGCAGGTCGCTGTAGGGTACCAAACCTGTGTTCCTAGCTAATCACCTGTCTAATAAATATGTATTATGTTCATTCCCTGACCCCATGCGACTGGATCTTTTAAATTCTAAGATACAGCAATAGTAGGACGTAAGTGGGTTGCAGAAAGTCAGTGGATACATAATTTGCACTCAATATTTAGGAACTGGAAGTCCCTTACTCTCTCCCTCTACTGTTCACACATAGGCAAGGTAAAATGCTATGTGATATGCCAATAAAAACAGAGAAAGGGCACATAATTAAGCCTAGGAAAAAGGGAAAATAATGTTCAAATTCTTAAAATGGCAGCAATTGCAGTAATACAACAAATGCACGCAAAATATATCGCCCATACAGGCCTACCAATTCTCATAACATGCTTTTCAATGTGTGACCGAACATATATTATTAGCATTAAATGTTGCTCATGCAGCTTTTTCCACATAGAACAAGCAAAGCAAATGGTAAATACAAGGTGAATATGCTTAAATATAATGTTCAGTTGAAGGAGTTACCACCACGGGTAGCAAGGAATAGGAAATAACCTAAATCTGAATATTTGTGGCTTCGTGCACCTTCTAAGAGAAGCATACAAAAGTAACCATACTAAAGTAAGTTTGATATAACTGTGTGCCCACGACATGCACTGTTTTTTTTTCACTAATCTGACTGCTCATATTTCATTTATATTTTTATTGACGTTATAAAAGTTATCATGAGTGCTGTAACATTTGGGGTAATTACCAGTCCTTGGCAAGGGCGAAAGTTATAATTACCTTAGGCAGAAAATTATAGCTACTTGAAATAACTCTAATCATAACTGCTGAACTATAACGTTACTGTAACCTTTGTTTTTTTAAGTGGATTTCTATGTCTTTTTAACTCTATTTCCTAACTATAGTGTCTCTGTAACCTTTGTTTTTGTTCAGTGAATTTCTATGTTTTTTTCTTAACCTAAAGTAATTTTCATTACTATACATTAATCCAACCACTGCCGCACATGTTCTTCGGCCATGCACAGTGATGGTGGGCCTGCGGCCAATCCCCATAACCCTCGAACCCTGCACATGGTCTTTGGCCATGTTCAACGGAAGTTGGCAGCAGGGCCTGTCTCTCTTGGTGTCAAAATAGGTATGAGAGGGTGTCACTGGGTGTGAAAGTGGGTGTGAGAGTGTCTGGGTGTGAGAGAAGGTGGAAGAGGGTATCTCTGGGTGTGACACTGGGTGTGACAGTGTCTTTGTGAGTGAGTGTGTGAGTGTTTCTGTGAGTCTGTGTGTGTATGTGTGAGTGTCTGAGTGGCCCTGTGGGGTAGATGTAAGAGTGGGTGCGAGAGTGTCTGTGTGGGTGTGGGTGTGAGAGAAGGTGCAATAGGGTGTCCCTGGATGTGACAGGGGGTGTGACAGTGTCTCTGTGAGTGGGTGTGTGAATGTCTGAGTGGGTCTCTGAGAGGGTGCATGAGTGTCTAAGTGAGTGCCAGAGTCTGAGTGGGTCTGTCAGTGGGTGTGTGTGTGTGTATGAGTGGGTATGTGAGTGGGTGCATGAGTCTCTGAGTGGGTCTGTGAGTGTGTGCATGAGTGTCTGAGTGGGTCTGTGAGTGGGTGCAAGAGTCTCTGAGTGAGTCTGTGAGTAGGTGCATGAGTCTCTGACTGGGAGCAGGAGTCTTTGAGTGGGTCTGTGTGCGTGAGTCTCTGAGTGGATCTGTGAATGGGTGCATGAGTGTGTAAGTGGGTCTGTGAGTGGGTGCGTGAGTGTCTGACTGGGTCTGTGAGTGGGTACATGAGTGTGTGAGTGAGTGTCTAAGAGTGCATCTGTGAGTGGGTGTGTGAGTGTCTGTGTGGGTGTATAACTAGATGTGTGAGTGACTCTGCCAGAAAGGAACCTCACCTGCCCTTTTATAGAACGAGAATCCACTTCTTAGCATTAAATATCTATCCAAGTGGAGTTCTTTCTGCCATTTTGGGTAAATGTCTAGTGTGTATTCTACACTATAGCTGCGTAATGGAGGAAATGTTACCAGTGACCTTGTGTGCGTTTGGTAATGTGATTGTTCCACATGAATCTTTCTCCATAATTTTGTGATAACATGAACCCTCCTATAGGGAGGCCAACAAGACTACAAAGACGTAAATCTCCACCAAACCAGGGTCTTTCTCTTATCTATATGAAGTAACTGCTTCTATGTTTTGTGGAGATGTCCTCATATTCTTCAGCATCAAGAATTTGCCCTGAAAAACTGTTGGAAAACGCACCCCCGCCTTGCACAGTTTTTTCATAATTTTTTTTACTGCAAGTATTACATTTATATTATCAGTCATCTTATCAAAGATGTCACAAGTGCTGTAATTTGTGTGGTAATTAGCAGTGCATGGTGGGGGCATGAGTTATAGTTACCTTAGGGCTTAGTTGCTTGAGATAAATCCAACTATAACAGCTGAAATTCTGTTTTGTACATTTAAAATGTGAGCCTAACTATAACGTCCCTGTAACTTTTGTTTTATTCAGTGCATTTCTATGTTTTTTTCAAATTATATTTCCTAACTATAAAGTCCCTGTAACCTTTGGTGTTTTTGTGATTTCTATGTTTTTCTAACGCATAGTAATTTTTATTACTATATGTTAAAAAATGTTCATTATCCTCTTCGTTGCAGGCGTCGGCCACTGGCCGACGCCCACACACCCTCCCTGGTGCGGGTCACGACCAGTGGCCGACACCAGGAAGGGTATCAATAAATCCTCGGGTGCGTCGCACCCGAGGATTTATTTTTTTTTTTAAACCCCCCTTTCTTACGAGGCCTTCCTGAAAGTGTTTCCTGGCCCCCGGTCGCAGCACAGCTGCGATCGGGGGCCAGGAAACACTTTCAGGTTTCCTGGCCCCCCGATCGCAGCACAGCTGCGATCGGGGGGCCAGGAAACACTTTGAAAAGGCCTCGTAAGAAAGGGGAGACTCTCCCCTTTCTTACGAGGCCTTCTCAAACTGTTTCTGGCCCCCGATCGCAGCACAGCTGCGATCGGGGGCCAGGAAACACCACTAGACGCCAGGGATTTCACTTTGGGGGGGCGGCCCCCTCGGAAAACGGGCCGCCCCCCCCCGGGGCATAATTAATTAAAAAAAAAAGGTAGGTGCCCCCTGGGGGGGGGGGGGGGGGCGCGATCGCGCCCCCCCCCCCAGGGGATTTTTTTTTTCAAAAAAATAAATAAAATGACAGGGGGTCGCCCGTGGGCAGGGTGACCCCCTGTGGGGGCAATTTTTTTTTTAGATGTTGTAGGGTTTCCCTGGGGGCCATTTTGGCCCCCAAGGAAACCATACAACAACTAAAAAAAATAGATCTATATATAGATCTATATTTATATATCTATGTAGATAGATATATCTATGTACATGGATATATCTATAGATATATCTATGTACATAGATATATATATATATATAGAGGTAGATCTATATATACCAAAGAGATTTATAAAGTGTGCTACTCACCTGTGAGGGTCTCAAGGCGCTTGGGGGGGGGGCTGGGGGAGGGAAAGGGGCTGGGAGGTTCACTGTTCGAAAAGCCAGGTTTTGAGGCCCTTCCTGAAAAGAAGTAGGTTTTGGGTCTTGCGAAGGTGGGTTGTGAGGGCGTTCCAGGTTTTGGGTGCAAGGTAGGAGAAGGATCTGCCCCCGGTGGTGGTGTGTTTGATGCGGGGGACAGAGGCGAGAGAGAGGTCAGCTGAGCGGACGTTTCGTGTGGGGGTGTGGAAGGTGACTCTCGTTGAGGTAGGCAGGGCTTGTGTTGTGGAGTGATTTGTGTGTGAGGATGAGGATCTTGAAGGTGATCCTTTTGTCAATGGGGAGCCAGTGGAGGGATTTGAGGTGTGGAGAGATGTGTTCGTGTCGGCGGAGGTCGAGGATGAGTCGTGCTGCTGAGTTCTAGATGCGTGTAGTTTGCGCTTGAGTTTTAGAGTGGTGCCGGCGTAGAGGGCGTTTCCGTAATCAAGCCTGCTGCTGATGTGTGCGTGAGTGACAGTTTTTCTGGTCTCTGTGGGGATCCATTTGAATGTTTTTCAGTATATGGAGTGTGTTGAAGCATGAGGAGGTGAGAGCGTTGATTTGTTGGGTCATCGAGAGGGAGGAGTCTAGGATGATGCTGAGGTTGCGTGCGTGGTTGGCGGGGGTGGGTGCGGGGGTGGGTGCAGGGCCTAGCGTGGTGGGCCACCATGAGGGGTCCCAGGTGTTTTTGTGTGGGCCAAAGAGGATTATTTCGGTTTTGCTTGAGTTGAGTTTCAGGTGATTGTCTGTCATATATATATCACTTTTGTCAATATGTGTGTGGTTTCCCTGGGGGGAAAAGGGTCCGACTTGTCTACTGGCAGTTTTAGTGCCATAAAGAAGTGCAGAAGGTTTATATGCCTACTGCAAAGAGCAAATCTGTATTTTATGTAAATAGCTGAGTACATTAGCAAAGTCTATGGAGAGATGAAGGGCACTTTTGCTGGGGGGTAATGAGGGAATCCGAGGAGGAGGGAGTGGGAGCACCAATAATGATTGTTGGACTGGGCGCAGGAGGTGCTAAAGACTGTGACGAATGGTATGTGACAAGGTGTTTTTTGAGTGTCTTGAAAGTACGTGCTGATTGAGGGAAGAAGCGCAGGTAAGGTGGCCTCTACTGTTGCACGTATCTCACACACCATCGATTTTGTGACTGTCTACGTAGGCTAGTGTTTTAGAGCAACAGTTTAGCCAATAGCAGAGATGGCATCTTGATGGATGACTGCTGCCTGCACTCGGGTTATAGAGGACCGCTCTGACATAGGATCAGAGACTGAGACATCAGATACTGAGACAGCATCTGAGGGATAGGACAATGGCGCAGACTCTGGGAGTGATTTTTCAGTCAGAGGAGTCCCATTCGATAACTCCTCTTCCAGTACATTATGAAGGAGGTGATGAGGACAGTCCTGCTGTCCCTTCGCAAGCTGTTTGTGCAACTGGGTAATAGTGGGTTAGGCCAACCCAGAGAGCAGGTGTATGCGGCGGCAAGCAGAGAGAGAGTGCTCTCTTGGGAGCTCCCCAATTTAGTTCAGCCCCAAATTCCACCACCCAAATCATATTGTGGAGACATCAAAATTATCCATGGCAAAACAAACTGGTTTTGTAAGGCAGGCACCTGTGTTTTTGGTCCTGGATTCGGCGGCCATATAGAGAAACACACTAAACCCAAACATTTCTGGAAACTAGACATTCGGGGGAGTCCACAGAGGTGTGACTTGTGTGGCTTCCCCAAAGTTTTCTTACCCAGAATACCCTGCAAAGCTGAAATGTTGAAAAAAAACTCAATTTTTCTCGCATTTCTGTCACACAAACTACAGGAATATGCTGGGATCCACAATATTCCTACCACCCAGTGACTCCTCACCTGTCCTGATAAAAACACTACCCCACTTGAGTGCCTACACCTAGTGTCTGTGTCAGGAATGGATCACCCCAGGGTCAACAGCTGCCTCACGTAAGGACCAACATTGACCGTTGTGTGATCTATTCCTGTCGCAGGCACCAGGCCTAACCACACAAGTGAGGTATCATTTTTATCGGGAGGCTTGGGGGAACGCTGGGTGGAAGGAAATTCGTGGCTCCTCTCAGATTCCAGAACTTTCTGTCACCGAAATGTGAGGAAAACTTGTTTTTTTAGCCACTTTTTGAGGTTTGCAAAGGATTCTGGGTAACAGAACCTGGTCCGAGCCCCGCAAGTCACCCCTCCTTGGATTCCCCTAGGTCTCTAGTTTTCAGAAATGCACAGGTTTGGTAGGTTTCCCTAGGTGCCGGCTGAGCTAGAGGCCAAAATCTACAGGTAGACACTTTGCAAAAAACAGCTCTGTTTTCTGTGATGTGTCCACGTTGTGTTTTGGGGCATTTCCTGTCGCGGGCGCTAGGCCTACCCACACAAGTGAGGTATCATTTTTATCGGGAGACTTGGGGGGACGCTGGGTGGAAGGAAATTTGAGGCTCCTCTCAGATTCCAGAACTTTCTGTCACCGAAATGTGAGGAAAACTTGTTTTTTTAGCCACTTTTTGAGGTTTGCAAAGGATTCTGGGTAACAGAACCTGGTCAGAGACCCGCGAGTCACCCCATCTTGGATTCCCCTAGGTCTCTAGTTTTCAAAAATGTACAGGTTTGGTAGGTTTCCCTAGGTGCCGGCTGAGCTAGAGGCCAAAATCTACAGGTAGGCACTTTGCAAAAAACAGCTCTGTTTTCTGTGATATGTCCACGTTGTGTTTTGGGGCATTTCCTGTCGCGGGCGCTAGGCCTACCCACACAAGTGAGGTATCATTTTTATCGGGAGACTTGGGGGGGACGCTGGGTGGAAGGAAATTTGAGGCTCCTCTCAGATTCCAGAACTTTCTGTCACCGAAATGTGAGGAAAACTTGTTTTTTTAGCCACTTTTTGAGGTTTGCAAAGGATTCTGGGTAACAGAACCTGGTCAGAGCCCCGCGAGTCACCCCATCTTGGATTCCCCTAGGTCTCTAGTTTTCAAAAATGTACAGGTTTGGTAGGTTTCCCTAGGTGCCGGCTGAGCTAGAGGCCAAAATCTACAGGTAGGCACTTTGCAAAAAACAGCTCTGTTTTCTGTGATGTGTCCACGTTGTGTTTTGGGGCATTTCCTGTCGCGGGCGCTAGGCCTACCCACACAAGTGAGGTATCATTTTTATCGGGAGACTTGGGGGGACGCTGGGTGGAAGGAAATTTGAGGCTCCTCTCCGATTCCAGAACTTTCTGTCACCGAAATGTGAGGAAAACTTGTTTATTTAGCCACTTTTTGAGGTTTGCAAAGGATTCTGGGTAACAGAACCTGGTCAGAGCCCCGCGAGTCACCCCATCTTGGATTCCCCTAGGTCTCTAGTTTTCAAAAATGTACAGGTTTGGTAGGTTTCCCTAGGTGCCGGCTGAGCTAGAGGCCAAAATCTACAGGTAGGCACTTTGCAAAAAACAGCTCTGTTTTCTGTGATGTGTCCACGTTGTGTTTTGGGGCATTTCCTGTCGCGGGCGCTAGGCCTACCCACACAAGTGAGGTATCATTTTTATCGGGAGACTTGGGGGGACGCTGGGTGGAAGGAAATTTGAGGCTCCTCTCAGATTCCAGAACTTTCTGTCACCGAAATGTGAGGAAAACTTGTTTTTTTAGCCACTTTTTGAGGTTTGCAAAGGATTCTGGGTAACAGAACCTGGTCCGAACCCCGCAAGTCACCCCTCCTTGGATTCCCCTAGGTCTCTAGTTTTCAGAAATGCACAGGTTTGGTAGGTTTCCCTAGGTGCCGGCTGAGCTAGAGGCCAAAATCTACAGGTAGGCACTTTGCAAAAAACAGCTCTGTTTTCTGTGATGTGTCCACGTTGTGTTTTGGGGCATTTCCTGTCGCGGGCGCTAGGCCTACCCACACAAGTGAGGTATCATTTTTATCGGGAGACTTGGGGGGACGCTGGGTGGAAGGAAATTTGAGGCTCCTCTCAGATTCCAGAACTTTCTGTAACCGAAATGTGAGGAAAACTTGTTTTTTTAGCCACTTTTTGAGGTTTGCAAAGGATTCTGGGTAACAGAACCTGGTCCGAGCCCCGCAAGTCACCCCTCCTTGGATTCCCCTAGGTCTCTAGTTTTCAGAAATGCACAGGTTTGGTAGGTTTCCCTAGGTGCCGGCTGAGCTAGAGGCCAAAATCTACAGGTAGACACTTTGCAAAAAACAGCTCTGTTTTCTGTGATGTGTCCACGTTGTGTTTTGGGGCATTTCCTGTCGCGGGCGCTAGGCCTACCCACACAAGTGAGGTATAATTTTTATCGGGAGACTTGGGGGGACGCTGGGTGGAAGGAAATTTGAGGCTCCTCTCAGATTCCAGAACTTTCTGTCACCGAAATGTGAGGAAAACTTGTTTTTTTAGCCACTTTTTGAGGTTTGCAAAGGATTCTGGGTAACAGAACCTGGTCAGAGACCCGCGAGTCACCCCATCTTGGATTCCCCTAGGTCTCTAGTTTTCAAAAATGTACAGGTTTGGTAGGTTTCCCTAGGTGCCGGCTGAGCTAGAGGCCAAAATCTACAGGTAGGCACTTTGCAAAAAACAGCTCTGTTTTCTGTGATATGTCCACGTTGTGTTTTGGGGCATTTCCTGTCGCGGGCGCTAGGCCTACCCACACAAGTGAGGTATCATTTTTATCGGGAGACTTGGGGGGGACGCTGGGTGGAAGGAAATTTGAGGCTCCTCTCAGATTCCAGAACTTTCTGTCACCGAAATGTGAGGAAAACTTGTTTTTTTAGCCACTTTTTGAGGTTTGCAAAGGATTCTGGGTAACAGAACCTGGTCAGAGCCCCGCGAGTCACCCCATCTTGGATTCCCCTAGGTCTCTAGTTTTCAAAAATGTACAGGTTTGGTAGGTTTCCCTAGGTGCCGGCTGAGCTAGAGGCCAAAATCTACAGGTAGGCACTTTGCAAAAAACAGCTCTGTTTTCTGTGATGTGTCCACGTTGTGTTTTGGGGCATTTCCTGTCGCGGGCGCTAGGCCTACCCACACAAGTGAGGTATCATTTTTATCGGGAGACTTGGGGGGACGCTGGGTGGAAGGAAATTTGAGGCTCCTCTCCGATTCCAGAACTTTCTGTCACCGAAATGTGAGGAAAACTTGTTTATTTAGCCACTTTTTGAGGTTTGCAAAGGATTCTGGGTAACAGAACCTGGTCAGAGCCCCGCGAGTCACCCCATCTTGGATTCCCCTAGGTCTCTAGTTTTCAAAAATGTACAGGTTTGGTAGGTTTCCCTAGGTGCCGGCTGAGCTAGAGGCCAAAATCTACAGGTAGGCACTTTGCAAAAAACAGCTCTGTTTTCTGTGATGTGTCCACGTTGTGTTTTGGGGCATTTCCTGTCGCGGGCGCTAGGCCTACCCACACAAGTGAGGTATCATTTTTATCGGGAGACTTGGGGGGACGCTGGGTGGAAGGAAATTTGAGGCTCCTCTCAGATTCCAGAACTTTCTGTCACCGAAATGTGAGGAAAACTTGTTTTTTTAGCCACTTTTTGAGGTTTGCAAAGGATTCTGGGTAACAGAACCTGGTCCGAGCCCCGCAAGTCACCCCTCCTTGGATTCCCCTAGGTCTCTAGTTTTCAGAAATGCACAGGTTTGGTAGGTTTCCCTAGGTGCCGGCTGAGCTAGAGGCCAAAATCTACAGGTAGGCACTTTGCAAAAAACAGCTCTGTTTTCTGTGATGTGTCCACGTTGTGTTTTGGGGCATTTCCTGTCGCGGGCGCTAGGCCTACCCACACAAGTGAGGTATCATTTTTATCGGGAGACTTGGGGGGACGCTGGGTGGAAGGAAATTTGAGGCTCCTCTCAGATTCCAGAACTTTCTGTAACCGAAATGTGAGGAAAACTTGTTTTTTTAGCCACTTTTTGAGGTTTGCAAAGGATTCTGGGTAACAGAACCTGGTCCGAGCCCCGCAAGTCACCCCTCCTTGGATTCCCCTAGGTCTCTAGTTTTCAGAAATGCACAGGTTTGGTAGGTTTCCCTAGGTGCCGGCTGAGCTAGAGGCCAAAATCTACAGGTAGACACTTTGCAAAAAACAGCTCTGTTTTCTGTGATGTGTCCACGTTGTGTTTTGGGGCATTTCCTGTCGCGGGCGCTAGGCCTACCCACACAAGTGAGGTATCATTTTTATCGGGAGACTTGGGGGGACGCTGGGTGGAAGGAAATTTGAGGCTCCTCTCAGATTCCAGAACTTTCTGTCACCGAAATGTGAGGAAAACTTGTTTTTTTAGCCACTTTTTGAGGTTTGCAAAGGATTCTGGGTAACAGAACCTGGTCAGAGACCCGCGAGTCACCCCATCTTGGATTCCCCTAGGTCTCTAGTTTTCAAAAATGTACAGGTTTGGTAGGTTTCCCTAGGTGCCGGCTGAGCTAGAGGCCAAAATCTACAGGTAGGCACTTTGCAAAAAACAGCTCTGTTTTCTGTGATATGTCCACGTTGTGTTTTGGGGCATTTCCTGTCGCGGGCGCTAGGCCTACCCACACAAGTGAGGTATCATTTTTATCGGGAGACTTGGGGGGGACGCTGGGTGGAAGGAAATTTGAGGCTCCTCTCCGATTCCAGAACTTTCTGTCACCGAAATGTGAGGAAAACTTGTTTATTTAGCCACTTTTTGAGGTTTGCAAAGGATTCTGGGTAACAGAACCTGGTCAGAGCCCCGCGAGTCACCCCATCTTGGATTCCCCTAGGTCTCTAGTTTTCAAAAATGTACAGGTTTGGTAGGTTTCCCTAGGTGCCGGCTGAGCTAGAGGCCAAAATCTACAGGTAGGCACTTTGCAAAAAACAGCTCTGTTTTCTGTGATGTGTCCACGTTGTGTTTTGGGGCATTTCCTGTCGCGGGCGCTAGGCCTACCCACACAAGTGAGGTATCATTTTTATCGGGAGGCTTGGGGGGACGCTGGGTGGAAGGAAATTTGAGGCTCCTCTCCGATTCCAGAACTTTCTGTCACCGAAATGTGAGGAAAACTTGTTTATTTAGCCACTTTTTGAGGTTTGCAAAGGATTCTGGGTAACAGAACCTGGTCAGAGCCCCGCGAGTCACCCCATCTTGGATTCCCCTAGGTCTCTAGTTTTCAAAAATGTACAGGTTTGGTAGGTTTCCCTAGGTGCCGGCTGAGCTAGAGGCCAAAATCTACAGGTAGGCACTTTGCAAAAAACAGCTCTGTTTTCTGTGATGTGTCCACGTTGTGTTTTGGGGCATTTCCTGTCGCGGGCGCTAGGCCTACCCACACAAGTGAGGTATCATTTTTATCGGGAGACTTGGGGGGACGCTGGGTGGAAGGAAATTTGAGGCTCCTCTCAGATTCCAGAACTTTCTGTCACCGAAATGTGAGGAAAACTTGTTTTTTTAGCCACTTTTTGAGGTTTGCAAAGGATTCTGGGTAACAGAACCTGGTCCGAGCCCCGCAAGTCACCCCTCCTTGGATTCCCCTAGGTCTCTAGTTTTCAGAAATGCACAGGTTTGGTAGGTTTCCCTAGGTGCCGGCTGAGCTAGAGGCCAAAATCTACAGGTAGGCACTTTGCAAAAAACTGCTCTGTTTTCTGTGATGTGTCCACGTTGTGTTTTGGGGCATTTCCTGTTGCGGGCGCTAGGCCTACCCACACAAGTGAGGTATCATTTTTATCGGGAGACTTGGGGGAACGCTGTGTGGAAGGAAATTTGAGGCTCCTCTCAGATTCCAGAACTTTCTGTAACCGAAATGTGAGGAAAACTTGTTTTTTTAGCCACTTTTTGAGGTTTGCAAAGGATTCTGGGTAACAGAACCTGGTCCGAGCCCCGCAAGTCACCCCTCCTTGGATTCCCCTAGGTCTCTAGTTTTCAGAAATGCACAGGTTTGGTAGGTTTCCCTAGGTGCTGGCTGAGCTAGAGGCCAAAATCTACAGATAGGCACTTTGCAAAAAACAGCTCTGTTTTCTGTGATGTGTCCACGTTGTGTTTTGGGGCATTTCCTGTCGCGGGCGCTAGGCCTACCCACACAAGTGAGGTATCATTTTTATCGGGAGACTTGCGGGGACGCTGGGTGGAAGGAAATTTGAGGCTCCTCTCCGATTCCAGAACTTTCTGTCACCGAAATGTGAGGAAAACTTGTTTATTTAGCCACTTTTTGAGGTTTGCAAAGGATTCTGGGTAACAGAACCTGGTCAGAGACCCGCGAGTCACCCCATCTTGGATTCCCCTAGGTCTCTAGTTTTCAAAAATGTACAGGTTTGGTAGGTTTCCCTAGGTGCCGGCTGAGCTAGAGGCCAAAATCTACAGGTAGGCACTTTGCAAAAAACAGCTCTGTTTTCTGTGATGTGTCCACGTTGTGTTTTGGGGCATTTCCTGTCGCGGGCGCTAGGCCTACCCACACAAGTGAGGTATCATTTTTATCGGGAGACTTGGGGGGACGCTGGGTGGAAGGAAATTTGAGGCTCCTCTCCGATTCCAGAACTTTCTGTCACCGAAATGTGAGGAAAACTTGTTTATTTAGCCACTTTTTGAGGTTTGCAAAGGATTCTGGGTAACAGAACCTGGTCAGAGCCCCGCGAGTCACCCCATGTTGGATTCCCCTAGGTCTCTAGTTTTCAAAAATTTACAGGTTTGGTAGGTTTCCCTAGGTGCCGGCTGAGCTAGAGGCCAAAATCTACAGGTAGGCACTTTGCAAAAAACAGCTCTGTTTTCTGTGATGTGTCCACGTTGTGTTTTGGGGCATTTCCTGTCGCGGGCGCTAGGCCTACCCACACAAGTGAGGTATCATTTTTATCGGGAGACTTGGGGGGACGCTGGGTGGAAGGAAATCTGAGGCTCCTCTCAGATTCCAGAACTTTCTGTCACCGAAATGTGAGGAAAACTTGTTTTTTTAGCCACTTTTTGAGGTTTGCAAAGGATTCTGGGTAACAGAACCTGGTCAGAGCCCCGCGAGTCACCCCATCTTGGATTCCCCTAGGTCTCTAGTTTTCAAAAATGTACAGGTTTGGTAGGTTTCCCTATGTGCCGGCTGAGCTAGAGGCCATAATCTACAGGTAGGCACTTTGCAAAAAAACAGCTCTGTATTTTGTGAAAAAATGGGATGTGTCCACGTTGTGTTTTGGGGCATTTCCTGTCGCGGGCGCTAGGCCTACCCACACAAGTGAGGTATCATTTTTATCGGGAGACTTGGGGGAACATAGAATAGCAAAACAAGTGTTATTGCCCCTTATCTTTCTCTACATTTTTTCCTTCCAAATATAAGAGAGTGTGTAAAAAAGACGTCTATTTGAGAAATGCCCTGCAATTCACATGCTAGTATGGGCACCTCGGAATTCAAAGATGTGCAAATAACCACTGCTCCTCAAAACCTTATCTTGATCCCATTTTGGAAATGCAAAGGTTTTCTTGATACCTCTTTTTCACTCCTCATATTTCAGCAAATGAATTGCTGTATACCCAGTATAGAATGAAAACCAACTGCAGGGTGCACCTCATTTATTGGCTCTGGGTACCTAGGGTTCTTGATGAACCTATAAGCCCTTTATATCCCCGCAACCAGAAGAGTCCAGCAGACAAAACGGTATATTGCTTTCAGAAATCTGACATCGCAGGAAAAAGTTACAGAGTAAAACATAAAGAAAAATGGCTGTTGTTTTCAGCTCAATTTCAATATTTTTTTATTTCAGCTGTTATTTTCTGTAGGAAAACCTTGTAGGATTTACACAAATGACCCCTTGCTGAATTCAGAATTTTGTCTAGTTTTCAGAAATGTTTAGCTTTCCGGGATCCAGCATTGGTTTCACACCCATTCCTGTCACTAACTGGAAGGAGGTTGAAAGCACCAAAAATAGTAAAAATGGGGTATGTCCCAGTAAAATGCCAAATTTGTGTTGGAAAATGTGGTTTTCTGATTCAAGTCTGCCCGTTCCTGAAAGGTGGGAAGATAGTGATTTCAGCACCAGAAACCCTTTGTTGATGGCATTTTCAGGGAAAAAAACACAAGCCTTCTTCGGCGGCCCTTTTTTCCCATTTTTTTGGAAAAAACTAAATTTTCACTGTATTTTGGCTATTTTCTTGGTCTCCTCCAGGGTAAACCACAAACTCTGGGTACCATTAGAATCCCTAGGATGTTGGAAAAAAAGGACGCAATTTTGGCGTGGTTAGCTTATGTGGACAAAAAGTTATGAAGCCCTAAGCGCGAACTACCCCAAATAGCCAAAAAAGGGCTCAGCACTGGGGGGGAAAAGGCCCAGCAGCTAAGGGGTTATTATATGCTAAAAAATGCATTTTTGCTATGGGGGTGTGATCCCTCAGGGACCTCTGCACCAGAGCTAAGGGGTCAGGGTGACTCTACCCTGGCCACTTGTGCTTGTTTTTTACGTTTTTAGTGGGACTCGTTCATGACTGCCAACCCTTCCTGGTTTGAAGTGTTAGGAGCCAATGAGATAGGTGCATTTCCCTGCACTACCTCATTTTTTTCTCAAAGTTGTCATGGCCAGAGATATACAAATGTATTTTACCTTCAATGCCTCCAAAACTACTGAATGGATTTACACCAAATAAGCGTAAGCACAATCTGCGTACCGAAAGCTAGCTTTCTGCCAAATTTGGTGTAATTCCGTGCAGTGGTTCGGACTGAAGCCTTGTTCGAAGGTCTTAAAGGAATTCACATGGGAAGCACCACTTTTTTGACAACCCCTCTTTTTCTTGGCCCCTGCTTGATGGATCGCCCTGAAACTTTCAGTACATAATAAGAATCATCAAGGCACTTTTGTTTTTGAAAATTTCATGAAGATTCATCAAATCTACTTATCAACTAAATTATTATTATTATTATTATTATTATTATTATTATTATTATTATTATTATTATTATTTACTTGTGGGTTCACTGTTGTGCCTGCTCTCCTCCTGAATGATGTAAGTGAAATTTAGTGGATGGCAAAGGCAGATTTGGTCATGTGCCATGGCAGGTTCCAGGAACTGAGAGAGGAAGCTGCCAGGAACATGGTCCGTGCATACTAGGAACTAAGGGCCATATGTACGAATACTTTTTCCCTTAGACACAGAATGGGTAAAAACCTTTGCTACATCTGGCCCTTAGTTGCCTAGCAAGGATCTTAAGGACTGGGCTTGGTTTCGACAATGATACTTCTGAAATGGCCATCACTATTTGCCATTCTAAGTCAGATGTACTTCCCATGCCATTTTCAAACAATATTACATTGGTTTGCACTGTGCCTTGATCGCTAAATATTGATATAAAATCAATCCTCTTTTAACTTCTACAGAGTGGCACAATGATATCTCATGTATGAGGCTAGCTAGAAGTGAGTAAAGGTTTCAAAGAGGTGGTATCAGTCATCGTAACACTTACATCTGTTTGGTTACTAAAAGCTAAGCATTTTCAAATAATCTAGAGCTTGGTGAGGGAGTTACTCCGTCACAAACGTGATGGATATCTCCTCCGTCGTAATACGATCCCATTGTAGCCTAAGGAGACATGGAGTAATACAGTGGATGGGACATCCGGCACGTTTGTGATGGAGTAACCCATCCGCCAACCTCTAAATCAGGCCCTTAGTAAAAAAAAAAATACTTTGATTCTCTGTATCACTTTTGAGTCTCCAAGGGGATTCAAAATTTAGAATGATAAATACACATTTAATGGAAGCCAATGATTGGTTCTCTTAAATATAAGTTTGTTCCTGTGTGTAGAGGTTGTGCTACATCAAACCCAGATTAGCCACTTCCCCTACAGGCATTGGTGCTCTGATGCATACTTTTTTTTCCGATATCATCTCAATGCCTCAAAAGTGTATGTACCCCTGCCTACAGTGGAAGGTGGCTAATAGTAATACCATCCCATAAGGCAACATGGAGATCAACGAATGGTGACAAATTATGTGTATGCAGAAACTCAGATCTTTTCACCTGTACCTCTTTGAGCACTGGCTTGTGAAATCATTTAGTCCCCTATAGCTTGGGTCCTACACTTTCCACCAGTGGGGGTCATGTGTATGAATGGTGAACTTTTTTGGAACAAATAGCATGTAGCAAACAACAAAGATTCCCTACAGTTTGGTTAAGGCTGTTCTGGGTTGCTATACTTAGAGTAGGTCTAATGCATCTGTCCTCTGAACCAACTACCACTTCCTTTAGGACGCTCTGACTGCTCAACCAACCATTCTCTGACATCCAAGAATGCAGAAAACAAAAATTGGCCAAATAAACTGGACTGAAACAGTACCACCACCGATTTGCTAATTAATTCCTGTCTGACCCAGGAGCCAGGGAAAAGGTCTCACAGTGAGGATTCGATTTTTGCCTTTCTGCCTTATTCGGCCAGGAAAATGGTAGTCCAAGCACTACTGGCGTCTAGGCTGGATTACTGTAATGTGCTGTATCTGGGTGCCTCTCAGGACAGCATAAGAAGGCTCCAAAGGGCAAAACATACGGCAGCTCGATTGCTGCTGAACATTCCCAGACTCTTCTCCACAGGGCCTGCCTTGGCAAAGCTACATTGGCTCCCATTAAGAAAAGAGTCTCATTCAAGGCTCTTTGTTTATGCCATAAGATTTTGAATAAAAAAGGGCCTCAGTATCTCCATGGGCAACTCAAACCTTACTAGCCCAGTAGATCTCTTAGATCTTCAGGGACGGCTCTCACAGTAATTCCAAGAGCTGAGAAACCACGTATGGGAGGTCGCTCCTTTAGCTTCTTGTCCATCAAACTGTGCAACATTCAGACCTAACCTTTAGTAAAAAATTGAAAACATGGCTCTTCAAAAAATCCACTTAGAGCAAGCAGACCATCTTGGGAAAGGGTATCTTAGTGAGGGGACATGCCTTAGGGAGTAACCAGGCACTTTATAAGCTTACTAATATAACAACAGAACATAACATGAAATGCAACTAGTTCATGAAAACCTTTACCTCAAATCCAGGAACCCAATTAGAAGATTGAGACCCAAAATACTAGAAAAGGAATATCCGACATAGTCTACTTGGACACTCATTCATTTAGAATAGGGCAGTCTTCCACTGTTGCTATTGACCTTATGACTAAAACAAGATATTAAAAACCCACATTTTACACATTCTTGCAGATATTACAAAATGTTACAAATTGTATATCGGATAAATCAATAAGTCAAGGCTTCGCTTTCCTGATTCGGACAGATAGGACCAGGTGAACCAGACGTATTGATCTGGTGATATGGTACTCAGATGAATCAAGGGTTTAAAAGAAAATCAAACTATAGAGGCAAGTGTATGAACAGAGCAAAAAGTGAGGAGCATGGGGCCCAACTTTATTGTAATCCACATTTGCGTAACAATTTAACTACGGAAGACGTCCATTTCTAGGGAGATGGATACTACTTTCATGGGTATAACATGGGGCAGAAAAAAATGATCAGCTCAGAATAAACTCAAAGGCTCAGCTGGTGGCAATGTTACATCACATTAGATACATTGAGAAAACAAACATCAGCTGAGAAAATTATTGAAAAAGCAAATTGTTTGGTCCTGTCTATTAAACACCAGGCACCATAAAGAGTTTGTATTCAGCTGTCTGAACGGTGTTAACAGGTGGGGGAACGAGGGGACCGCCCATAAGATGGATATGGGTTTCTGGGCCTCCCACCGCATCGGAGACCTCCGCAGGAGTTTTGCTCAACCACCGGATTTTTGATATGATGTGGTGAACAGTGGCAGTGGCAGAACATGGGGACAGCAGTTAAGTCCTATTTTAAGACCATTTCATGGTCTGTTTACACTATAATTTCACTTGTGCTGTGCCGTCATGACTGCCACCTTGGGAGCAGTTGGACCAGCAGAGCGCTCCTGATTCTTGCGCTTGCCCGGTCCATTTAATAAATATATTAGGGATTATTTTTATAGCACACTATCCATGTTTTAGCAGAAGAAACAATGGGGCATTTGTTTTCTTCAGCAACTACACCTTTTTTAGACATTTTGGTACTGATTATGCCTCTGAGGAAGTCTACCCTGCTTGCACTCCTCTGTCCATGCCCCAAGGAAGCCACATATACTTTTTGGCATGTTTAGCCCCTGCCACACCTGGACAGAGGATGGTGCAACATATACCACTATGCTAATGCTATTATAAGGTTCTGCCTCCTCCCCAGTTTAACTGACTCAGCTACGTCTGTAAGTCTGATCGATCCCTAATACACTTGTGAGGACATTTGTGTTATATGCGTCATATTTTTCTATATAATAGTTTGTTACTGCATTCATCGACAAACTAAGAAGTTACATCGTGCATCTCCTCTCCTTTTGGGCTGTGCTAGTACCTCTTTTTGACTTCAGGAATAGACTCAACTATCTCATCCACTCAAAAGGTTGCATCCTTGCCTGCGACAATGCCCTCATCTTATAAGAAATCTAGTAGCAGACACAAATAAAAGACCCAGCTTTGCTGACAAAATCACCACTGCCTCTAACACTTGATGATTTAATGGATGAAATGAGATGTCTGAAATCTTTTGTAATAGAAACCAATGCCACCTTCCGAAGGATAGAAGAGAAGTGGACAAATATTGAATTCCAAGTGACTGAGGTAGAACAACGGTTATGTGATGTTCAAGATATAGTCACCACATTAGAAACAATGTCTAAGGAAATCTCCATGCTGAAACAACCAACAGAAGATTTGGAAAATCATAATAAATGCATCAACCTAAAACTACACGGAATTACAGAGGGTGTAGAGGCTTCAGACATGCTCCAATTTCTCAAAATGCATATTCCTAAGGTTTTTCGGCCTAAAAGATGTAATAAATCTTTAGCTTTAGAAAGCACACTAAATTGGCCCTAATCCCTAGGGTCACAATCTTTAGCCCCCCCAAAAGGAACTATAGTTGTATTCTTACAATACATTGAGTTGACGATGGTCTTGTCAGCAGCTAAGCAAAGGAAACAAATGGTATGGTCGGGTCAGAGAGTGTTCTTTTCACAGACGAAAGCTCGAGCCACTGCGAACCAAATAAAGGAATTCCTGTCACTGCATCCTGTTCTGTGGTCCATGATTGCTTGTTATGGGCTAATACAGCCATGCATGTTCAAGGCCACCTATAAAGAGAAAATGTCATCATTTGATTCCCTTGAGGATCTAAGGAAATTTATAGTTCATCATAAGAGGGAGGAGATGGACCTTGGGAAAACTTGATATATTTGTTTGATTGTGTTCTTCTAAGAATGATTGTGTTGACTCATCTAGCTACGTTATTTTTAAATATGTCATCCTTATATGCTTTTCTTGTCTTTGCAGGTGCTTTTCATCTTAGTTGGTTGTTTCTCCTGGATGTCTCTCACACACACTTTTATCCCCCGACCTAATGTTTACACCCCTTTCCCCATCTGTTGGTAAGTGCTTATCATGTTCTTTCTGATCTATAATTTGCAATTTCTTTTCTCTTTTTTCAGGCATTTATTCATTTTGTCAATCATTTCTTGACTAGGGAAGGGTCTCCCTGTCGGCTAGGGAGAACTCTTTGTTGGGGGTCTATCTTTCTTTTTGCTTTTCACAACCCCAGTTTAGCAATTATGTTGATCTACATGTTTTACTGTTCAACATGGTTAAAGCCGTTTAACTCCTTAACATCTCTTCTTTCTTCATCAAATCCTTTCCTATCCTTTTTGTTTTTGTTTTTCTTTCTTCTCCTTACTTTTCTCTTTTCCCTTTCTATCATCATGTTGCATAAAGATTTGCATGCGGACTGTTAAAATGGTTGTATTATTACTTTTACGTAACTTGTTTAAATAGGTTCACTACATATGCTTATTCTGTTTTACATGGCAAATAATCTTCATGTTGTGTCCTGGAATTCTAAAGGTCTGTGTAACCCTATTAAGAAACAGGGAGTTCTTACACATTTATCCTGCCTTAAATGTAACATTGCTATGTTGCAAGAAACACATCTTTTATAAAAATTATATCAATTTATTACAAAATAAATTGGTTAGGTCATATAATGTGTTCTCCTGCCAACACAAACAAGAACGGGGTTGCCATACTATTCTATAAATCACTTCATCTGGTGGTTAAAAAGGAGGAAATGGATGATAAGGGTAGGTGGCGTCTTCTTCATGTCACTATTCATCACACACATATTTCCATTCTCAACATTTACAGTTCAATTTTGGGAACAAATGTTGACCTCAATATGTTCCTGCTCTAGTTCAAACTTCATAGTTGGTGGGGATTCCCATCAGATTATGGATCATTTCTTGATAGAAAATCCCTAGGTAAGTATGTCCCTAATAAAATGCAATAAACATTCAAACACTTTTCATTCCAGAGAGTTGGAAGATGCCTGGAAAGTTTACAATCCAGGCGCTCTGGAATATACCTTTTACTGTCCTCCTTGTCAGTCCCAATCCAGAATAGATTACATATGTTTTTCACCTCCTTTAATTTCCACACTCACTAATGCTGAAATCGGTTCCATAATAATTTCAGATCATGCACCATTTACAATCGATCTAGAATTGTTGCCTGAATCTTCCAGATCTAGTCAATGGTACTTCAATAATAATTTATTGAAAAACAAGGTGTTTGTGGAAAAGTTCCTTGAAGACTTTTTTACCTCTAATATTACTCCTGATCTTCCATTTCATGTCATTTGGGATGCTTTTAAGGCAACAGCGAGAGGCTACATAATTGATGATGATTCGACCAAAAAGAAAAACGTTCTCAAGGACTCTTCACTTCTGTTAGTTTCTTTTAAACAACTTGAGCATGAATATTATTAATCCAAGGTAATAGTAGAGCATCTCATTCAAGCCAGGTTTGAATTTGATAAGAAATCAACGTATAAAGCTTCGGGAATACTGTTAAAGATTAATTCCAAATTTTATGGAGGGCAAAACAAAGCTGGCAAATTGGTTGCCAATTATCTGAACGTTAAATCACAAAAGTCAAAGATAATTAAAATTATAGGATGACAATGGGTTCCTCACATTAGAGATTCTGAAATCTTGAAATGTTTCACTGATTTCTATCGAACGTTGTACTCTCCAGAATACTCTCAGTCTGATGAGGCACTAGACTCCTATTTTAATTACCTTGCAGCAAGCCAACACCAGATGCAGGATCGTTCTCATCTAGATAAAGATATTTCTCTTTCTGAACTAAAGTCTGCCCTTGCTAAATTGCCCAGAGACAAAGCCCTTAGATGGTGTCTCAGCTGAACTTTAATCATGTTTCTCACATATTTTGCTTCCACATTTAATTTCATAATATCAATACTTTCTCTCTCACAATGAGGCTTGAAGAATCTTTGTGGAAGCTATGCTAAGCTTAATTCTTTAAAAAATGATAAAGATCCCTCCTCTTGTGCTAACTACACACCCAATTATCTCATTAATTTAGATTGTTAACTTTTTGCTGAAATTCTAGCTCTTTCAATTACTTGTGTTATCCCAGATAATTTATGTGTAGAACAAACTGGCTTTGTAAATGTCAAACATATGACTGACAATTTCAGAGCTTTGCTGGACATTTTACGCTTTGCATCAAACAGTAATACACCTATGGCTGCTATCACACTAGATGCCAAAAAGGATTTTGACCACGTTCACTGGTGATTTATGATGTGTGGTCTTGAATGGCTCAGTTTTAGTCCAACCGTTTTAAAATACATTGGCTTGCTTTCTGGACATTTACACTTTGCATCAAACAGTAATAAACCTATTGCTGCTATCACACTAGATGCACAAAATGCTTTTGACCATGTTCACTGGTGATTTATGATGTGTGCTCTTGAATGGCATGGTTTTAGTCCAACCATTTTAAAATACATCGGCTTGTTCTACTCACCCCTGACGATTTCTGTATTTCTCAAGGGCGCTCAATCCTCTTACTTTTCTCTTCCATGTGGTACTCAACAGGCATGTCCACTGTCATCTTTTATATTATCCTTGGAACCCCACACTTCACGTCACTCCTCCTTTCAAGACACATATAAAGATGCTGAAGTTAAATTCACAGTATATGCAGTTGATGTAGTTCTCTTTGAATCAGATCCACAAACATCTATACCTACCTTTGTAACCCTTTTATCATCCTAATCTAAAGTATCTGGGTATAAATTGAATTTCACAAAGTCTGAGGTCTTCCCTCTAAATAAATATTGTTTAAAAGAAATGTTTGTCAACACTGGGCTTAAGAGGAATGCACATTATATTAAATGTTTAGGTATAAAATATTCCACCTCCATTAAAAAAACACCATCTAGATCCTTCTCGCTGACACTCAATATAGGACTCTTCAGATGTCTGAGAAGTGGTCCCTCTTGTATTTTTCCTGGTGGGGTAGGTTAGAAACAATAAAAATGATGAAGCTACCTGTCATTAATTTTTACTTATCTATGCTACTGATAAAGCTTCCATTAAAGTTCTTCAACTCAATTAATTGCTCGTTTGGAAACTTTTTTTCTGGAATGGACGAAAAGCTTGCATATCCTTAATTCCATTATATAAATCTAAAGAATTGGGTGGGGTAAATTGACTAAATTTTCAACAATATCATTCATCAGTCATCTTGAAACAAGTTTTGCCTCACTTGGTGACTGAAAATCCTCCCCCCCTTCTCCCTCCCACTACCTGGCGTAAACTGGAAGACTTCTTGATATCACCATTCCCTTTTCATTTTTTAACACACTTTTCACAACCCCCAAGACCTTTCTCTTGTACTACTATTAAATATTCTATCTTTTTAACATCCCATATTCTTACGCGATCAATTACACCAGTGCAGGAATTTCTAGACTCCTCCATCTGGTATAATAAACTTATCAAAATATCTCACTTCAATATTTTTTGGAATGATTGGGTGATCAAAGACATAATTCAGATAAAACAACTAATGCTTGGAATGGTGCCCCTCTCTCCATCTGAAATTCAAATTTAATTTGGCCTTCCCTCTGCTTCCATTCTCCAAATGAATCTCTAAAGATTGCCCATATGCAATCTAACACTTACACAAGTACAATTTCCTGTTCTTTCTCCACCCCCTGAACAGATTAATTTTCCCCACATATCAAAGCATCTTACCTACATAAGTATCTACATTACATAACTCACACTCGTCCTAAATCTAAAATTGAGATACTGTGGGAGTCCGAACTACATTACTCCTTTCCTTTAAAAAAATTGAATTGAATTTGGTCTAAAATACATCACACCTCTTGCAATGCCAGCACACACACAAACCCTATATTATTTCTATAACATGTTGTTTATGACTCCAACCTCTATTCATAAATTTAACCCAACTATACGTTGGTCTTGGAAAATGACACCCAGCACATACTTACATATACATACGTTTTTCATTGCCCCTCAATTACAACTTTTTGTCTGGAGGTTTGTAGGGCAACCTCAATCATACGTTCAATCAATTTCCCATTTAACATTCAACTTAATTGTTCAGAAGCTCCTCACACTTTTGGTCTAGTACTTGTAAACTTAGTAAATTTGTGGACCTACTGATGGCCTTTGAACTAAATAATCTCATCCAACTGAAAGAACACTACTATGGTTACTACAGGTAGTTAGTGGTACCTTCTCTGTTCTCATCACATACTCGACAGAGCATTAGCTACCTCTATGCAACATCTTATTAGAAAGGATATGTTTCGGTCACCTCTTACTGATTATTTACACAGAAACTCCAGATGGACCTAGGATTGTACTATTGCATTCCAGCCTCCATTCATGTTTCTTCAAATGTATTTACAATTCAACTCTGTTAATTATATTAAGTAATAGCTATAGGACAACCATACAAATAATTAGTTACAAATAGTGTTGGAATGGTGCCTCTCTCTCCATCAGAAATTCAGATTAAATGTGGCCTTTCCTCTGCTTCCATTCTCAAAATGAATCTCTAAAGATTGCCCTTATGCAATCTAACACTTAAACAAGCACAATTTCTTATCCTTTCTCTACCCCCTGAACATGTTAACTTTTCCCCAAATATCAAAGCATCTTACATATATAAGTATCTACATTACATAACTCACACTCATCCTAAATCTAAAATTGAGATACTGTGGGAGTCCGAACTACATTACTCCTTTCCTTTAAAAACCTGGAATTGAATTTGGTCTAAAATACATCACACCTCTTGTAATGCCAGCACACGTAAACCCTAAATTACTTCTATAACATGTTGTTTATGACTCCAACCTCTATTCATAAATGTAACCCAACTATTCCAACTACATGTTGGTCTTGCAAAATGACACCCAGCACATACTTACATATACATATGTTTTTCATTGCCCCTCAATTACAACTTTTTGTCTGGAGGTGTGTAGTGCAACCTCAATCATATGTTCAACCAGTTTTACGTTTGACATTCAACTTAATTTTCCATAAGCTCCTCACACTTTTGGTGTGGCACTCGTAAACTTAGTAAATTTGTGGACCTACTGATAGCCTTTGCACTTTAAATAATCACATCCAGCTGAAAGAACGCTACTATGGTTAACATAACTGGTTGGTGGAACCTTCTCTATTCTCAACACAGACTTGACAGAGCATTGGCTACCTCTGCGTGACATCTTATTAGAAAGCATATGTTTTGGTCACCTCTTACTGATTATTTAAACAGAAAGTCCGGATGGACCCAGGACTGTACTATTGCGTTTCAACCTCCATGAATGTTTCTTCAAATGTATTTACAATTCAACTCTGTTAACTGTATTAAGTCATAGCTATGGGGCAACCATACAAATAGTTATAAGTAATGTATGATATTGCTGATTTCTTTCCTCTCGTTTTCATTCCCACTTTATCTCTCTTCCTTCCTGTCTTCTTTTTCTTTCCCCTTTCTCCTCACAAAATATGAAATATAAAATGCTATATTTATAAGGCACAGATTTTCTATATTGTTTCCATGTGTCTTAGAGTATATAATGCATTATCCATATAGTTTTTATTATTCTCTACTGGACTTTGTACTATTGCATTAGATTTTTATATAATGTTGTATACTTATATATATGTTCATTCTGTACTTCTGTTAAAGTAGTCAAATAAAGCTTTCTTAAATTAAAAAAAAGTGTTATCTGTATTATCTCATAACAAGCAAGAAGCGTTCGATCTCACAATCTGCAAAAAGGGTATAGAAGTTGGGTAGCAGGGGCAGGGACCTTCGAGGTGTGACACTCCACAAGAGCAGCCCTGGCAAACATTTCATACTAGTCCCCAACCTGCAAACTCCTCCAAACTAGAATGGCGGTAGGAAGGCAGGATTCAGTCATAGATTCGGGCATCCAGTTCTGTAAGAAGCTCCTTGGTCTGGCCACCGGAGATACGCCAGAATGGCACGATGGGCAGCTGTCACTGCAAGGGAGTAATCGGTGAGTTAAAAGGCAACTCCTGTTTATATCACAAAAATGGAGGGTGCTCAGAAACCCTCAAGCATTGGAGATTCCAAAGGCATGGCACAATATATCAGGAACAAGAGCCAGACCCCACAACAACCAGGTCCTCCATCTAGGGCTCTCAGCTACGGCACAGCTCAGCAGTGGGACTATCATGAGTTAGGCCAAACTAAGGTAAGGGCCTAAAAAGGGCAGGGAACACACTAACTGGCTTTCTGTCCCTACCTCTTGTAATTAAAAGATAAGCTAGCTCCTTTAAGAAAGTAGTTTGTACTGTTTGCATCGTTATCATTAATCGCATTAAAAAGAACACTGCGTAGATTTAACACAGCACAGATATGTCTAACAGTTGGGTACCACGGTCCTCGGGTGTCACAATAACACTTCCCACTGGGCACATCACACGCTGTCCTACAACAAAACATAGTAGGACAGAACTCTGACCATACATGAATCACATCCGAAATATGCAGTTAGCTGGCTGTCTTGGTAACCAAAGACATGCTACCACCAAGTGCTTCACACACACATACGCTTACCATGAGCACACTCATCACCCATCAAATAATGTCAATGAAATATTAAAACTGACATAGTCACATGCTAAAATTACACACCTTCCACACCACTGATTGGACATCTTTCCAAGTTAAATTAGGTTCTGCGATCGAAACTTCAGAACTGTTTGAAAAGTCAGCCATAAGTCTTGACCACAGAAAGCACTGCAGTGGCAAACCGTCAGGGCTTAGCTTGTGCAGATGTTAGCAGGTGGAGGACACTAGCGCTCATTTTTGGACACAGGCTTATATTTGATTTTGACCCAGAGAAAGATAGAGGAATGGGGGAAAGGGAGAAAGAGGGTAGAAGAGAAAGACATGAAAATAAGTGACATGCCATGAAAGCAAGGGTAACTAAAAACAATCACTTGTGAGATAGAGACAGGAAGTGCGGGATGTGGAAGAAAAATTCATAAGGAGGAATCAAGGCTAGGGAACCTTGGCTTTTAAGCAGCCCTAGCATTCGGCAACGCTGGCGCATGATTCCTAAGAAAACCTTTGTGCCCTTGCACAATTTTTTTTTTTGTTTACAAATAAGCACAGATTATGGCTACTTGTGCACTATATAAAGGGCATTACCTCCCGTCCCTCCCTCGCCTTCCTTTTAACCAATGAGGCCTCCCGCCTCCCCCCTAGACCCTCCCTTCCCCTTTTTAAACCCCCCCCCACCCTTATCCCCTCCTGTTCTTTTGTCTAGCCCACGCTAGACGTGTTCTTTTCTCTTTTTTACCTGCACGGCGGGGCCTGTAGGTCGACGCTGGAGGCACTCCTCGGGACGCGGGGCTCCGCGAGGAGTGCTACGGCTGGTCGCGTCTTTGACGAGCAGCAGGGCTGCTCGAGAGGCGTGTACTGGGGGCCGGCTGACGGGGTCAGCCGGCCCTTTGTGGCTGGGGCATCGGTTTCCGGGTTTCCGCGCCGCGGAGCCGCGGGGAACTGAGGAAATACGAGTGTGATTGCTCTGCAGGTAGGACGGGCGTTCGGCCCGAGGTTTTTATGGTTTTGGCCATTAAATTTGACCTTTTTAGGGATTGGTGGATCCCTGCTGGGGGTGGTCCAGGATCCTATATATGGGGAGTGAGTTTAGGTGCCAAACAGTGTTATTTGGATGTTGAAACATGCCTAAAGTGCCGGCGAAAAGACGTAGGATTGTCTCTTCTTCCTCCTCTGAGGAGGAAGGCGCGGCTGGCATTTCTACTCCTGAGAGCTCACAGTTGCCGGGTGGAGGTACTCCCCTCATGTCCAGAGAGGAAGTACAGGATATGATTGAGGTGGCTGTTACCACGGCTCTTCAAGCAGGCATGGCCAGGACTGGTCAGTCTAAGATTGCTCATTCCTCAGTAGCTGCGAGGAAGTCTTCATCAGACAGTGAGGATGAGGTCCCGTCTACATCATCTGGGGGGAAATATGTTTCCAGAGAAGAAATGTGGGAGGTGATGGCACATGTTCGGGACAATTTGGGTTTCCCAGTGTTTCAGCCTTCGAACTCGGATTCTCACTTATTTCCTCAATATCAGACACCTTCTAAGTTTGCCATGCCTTTTCAGGGACATGTGAAGGAGATGGTGTTTCGTGAATGGAAGGATGTGGATAAGGCTCAGGTTCCACGATTCCTACAGAAGCTTTACTTGCTTGAGGGTGAGGAGGTATTGCCTCCTTCGGTCCGACTGGATTCAATTTTAGCTACTCTGATTGGCAAAACGTCAGTTAATCCGGAGGATTGTGTGCCTACGGATGCCACGGACCGTAAAGTAGATTCAGGTCTTAAAAGGGCATTTGCTGCTGAGAATCTGGCGCTAAGGGCAGGTATATATTCTGCTTATGCGGCCCAGTCGTTGGTGCAAGACTTTGATAAGCTGCCGGTGGCTGTTCAGTAAGGGGCAGAATGTTCAGAGCTCCTGGCTGGTATGGAACAGCAGGCCAGATTATTGGCAGATGTGTCATCGGATGTGGTCCGTACTTCGGCTCTGGCCTCTGGTGCTTTGATTGGGGCTCGTAGGTCCCTCTGGTTACGTTCATGGAAAGCGGACCCAGGGGAAAAGGCGGCCTTACTGAGACTGCCGTTTGAAGGTCGTAGCTTGTTTGGAGAGCAGTTGCCATCCATGCTTTCCAAAGCGTTTAAGGAACGGAAGCATGCCTTGCCTTATAAAGGGGGTTCTAATTCAAGTAAAGGGTGGAAGAAGCATTCCCGATCTTCTCCGAATAGGGATGCCAAATCCTTTTCATTTAGGAAACGGCGTTTTCAGCCACGTTTTTCTCCTAAGAAGTCGGCTCCTGCGAACCGGGGTGGGTTCAAGAAGGGGTCCTGACAATCACTGTGGGCCTGGCATAGGGCCGGTTGGGGGAAGGCTGAGTCACTTTCTTTCAACTTGGGAGGAGAGTGTCAACGATCGTTGGGTGCTAGACATTGTGGCCAATGGTTATGTCATAGATTTTGGGGCAGTTCCCCCAGATTCAGGGGTACGTCCCACCCCTCTACCTTCAGGGGGGTCACGGAGAAGAGCATTATTGGACGGAGTTCGGGACTTGCTGGTCAAAGGGGCCATTTCCCGCGTTCCGATGGAGGAACGAGGTCAGGGCACTTATTCGGTCTTGTTTCTTGTGCAAAAAGTTTCAGGGGGATTTCGACCGGTGCTCAATCTGAAGGAGGTGAATGCTTGGATCAGGACGGTGCATTTCCGCATGCTGTCTATTCAGACTATCTTTCCATTGGTCAGGCAAGGGGACTTCCTAGTGTCGCTGGATCTGCAGGATGCTTACCTGCACGTGCCTGTGGCGAGGTCTTCTCAGAGGTTCCTGAGTTTTGCGGTGGATCAGGAACACTACCAGTTTTGCGTTCTTCCTTTCGGTCTAAAATCATCTCCTCGAATTTTTACGAAGGTGCTGGCCCCCCTGGTGGCTTTGCTGCATTCGGAGGGGGTGTTCCTCCATCCTTATCTGGACGACATCTTGATTCATGCCCAGTCACAAGTCCTGTTGCAGAGGCAGGTGGCCCAAGTTCTGGGAGTCCTGCAAAACCACGGGTTTTTAATCAACTGGGAGAAGTCAGATTTAGTTCCGTCCCAGGATCTGGTGTTTCTGGGGGCTCGGTTTCAGACTCGTATATACTTGGTGACAGTGTCAGAAAAAAGATTGGGTGTACTCCAGGCTTTGGTAAAGAAGGCAGTGTTACTGGCTGCACCCCAAGCTCTTCTATGGTTGCGTCTGCAGGGTCATTTAGCGTCTGTGATATTTCTGGTTCCTTGGGCGCGGTTCCATCTCCTGTGCTTGATGACATGGTTCTTGAGAAGGTGGGCGCCGGGGTCCGGTTCTCTGAGGGACAGGGTTCCGGGATCCGGATTGATTCGCAGGGAGTTGCAATGGTGGTTGATTTCAGACCATCTGCGGGTAGGGGTGTCTTTGTCACATCTGAGACCCGTGGTGGTGACCACGGATGCCAGCCTCTCCGGTTGGGGTGCGTGGATGGGGTCGGCTCAGATTCAGGGGTTTTGGTCCCCTCGGGAGGTGAGTCGGTCATCGAATTGGCGCGAGTTGGGAGCTATACTTCTGGCTCTGGTTCATTTCCAGGGTTCCCTGAGGGGGGCGGCGGTTCTGGTTCAGATGGACAACTTAGTGGCCAAGGCTCATGTCAACCGGCAAGGGGGGACCAGGTCGAGGGCTCTGTTCAGTCTAGCCAGGGAGATTTTTGTGTGGGCTCAGGAGTGGGTTTCTTCTCTCAGGGCTACGTACATTCGGGGGGTGGTCAATGTTCGGGCGGATCTACTGAGCAGGGTGATTCCTTCCTCTCAACATTTCTCACTCCGGAAGTCTCTGTTTCGGCATCTGGTTCGACTTTGGGGGCTTCCAGTACTGGATGTGTTTGTGTCCGCAGAGAATGCGAAGGTGGATCGTTTCTGCTCCCGGTTTCGGTGTCCCCAGGCCTGGGAGGTGGACAGGATGTCATGTCCTTGGCCAAGGGGCCTTTTGTATGCGTTCCCACCGTTTCAACTGATCAGGTCCTTTCTGTTACGGGTGAGGGATCTGGGGTCCGGGGTTATCCTAATTGCACCACTTTGGCCGCGAGCAAATTGGTTTCCGTTGTTGAGGCTGATGGCAGACGGGAGATGTGGCCTCTGCCTCTTTGTCCGTCTCCCCTGGAGTTTCCTTGCCTCCCATTGGGGTCATTGAGGAGGTTACACTTGACGGCCTGGAGGTTGAACGGCGGGGCTTGACAGGTCTGGGAGTTCCTGTGGCTTTGACTTCTACCTTACTGGCTTCCAGGCGGCGTTCCACTTTACTTTCTTATGGTAGACAGTGGAAGGTTTTTTCTTCTTGGTGCTTGAGTCATGAGTTGGATCCTACTTGCGCTTCTATCTTTGAGGTGATGCAGTTTCTACAGGACGGTGCTCATTTGGGATTGTCGGTGGCATCTCTACGGGTTCAGTGGGCGGCTATTCAGGCATTCAGAGGTCCGTGGCGTAATCTTCAGGATGAAGGGCGCTTGATGCCTAGATTTTTTCAAGGTCTTATTAATTTGTTTCCTCGCCCTGTACGTTCGTTTCCTTCTTGGGATCTTTCTTTGGTTTTGGATGTGTTGACGGATGCCCCCTTTGAGCCATTGGGGGAGTGTGATTTGCGCCATTTATCCTTGAAGACGTTCTTTTTGGTAGCCATTACTTCGGCTCGTCGGTTGGGGGAATTGGGGGCATTGGCTTGTTCCTATCCTTTTTGTAAGATTTTTCACGATAGGATGGTTCTAGTTCCGGTGCCTTCCTTTATTCCGAAAGTCAATTTTTCGTTCCATTCGCGTCAGGAGGTCATCCTACCTTCATTTTGTCCAAATCCCTCCTCACGGGAGGAGGTCCGTTTGCATTCACTGGATGTCCGCAGAGTTTTGTTGGAGTATCTGAGGGTGGTGGCTCCTTTTCGTAAGGGGGATTCACTTTTTTTTTATTTTGGTCCGGCACGCAAAGGTGAAAAACCCTCCACGGCTTCCTTGAGTCGGTGGGTAAGATCGTTAATTCTGTTGGCCTATTCCTTGAAAGGGGTGGTTCCTCCTCAAGGGATTCAAGGTCGATCTACCAGGGGTATGGCGGCTACGGTGGCGGAGCTTCTGGGGACTTCCGTGGTGGAAATTTGCAGGGCCGCCACTTGGGCTTCTCCTTCGACGTTTGTGCGTCATTACAGGCTGTCGGACTTGGGTAGTTTGGAGTCGGTGTTAGGTCACCGAGTCTTATCCTCTATGAGGTAATAGGGGTGGGATTTTGGAGTGATCTTGGTGCAGGATATTGAATAAAGGTCTTGCAACTCGGTGTCCGTCTCCTGTGTGTTTTCTTGCTATGTCTCATTGGTTAAAAGGAAGGCGAGGGAGGGACGGGAGGTAATGCTTCCATTTTCTGGCGATAATGGCATTACTCCTAGTCCTACTCCCTCGCCTTCCTTTTCCGTTCCCTCCCGCCCTCCCGGTACGGACGGTCCGAGTTGCGGCTTGGGCTTGGTTTTTGTACAGGAGGGGATAAGGGTGGGGGGGGTTTAAAAAGGGGAAGGGAGGGTCTAGGGGGGAGGCGGGAGGCCTCATTGGTTAAAAGGAAGGCGAGGGAGTAGGACTAGGAGTAATGCCATTATCGCCAGAAAATGGAAGCAATAATATAACATAAAGACGTAGTACTATTCGAAAAGATCATCAGTGCCAAGTGATAGCCTGTATTTTGACACTGTTTAAATAAAACCGTTGGCCTATTCCTTTCCAATACTCAACAGTGGCTTACAATTCTAACTCAAGTTTAGGGGCCAAAGGGGTAGAGTATATTTATTTCTAATAACTCATTTGATGTAGGCCGGTTATTGTGGATGTTGTTATATTTTACATGACGCCTTTTTGTTTAGTGTATGTGGGGTTAAGTTCCCAGGATGCCGCATGCAGTTCAATATAACAATTGGAAGCGATAAATAGAGACCCTATCTCTCACTCGCCAGCCTCTTCCAGCGTGAATAAATGATGTGACTTGGGCTGTCTTGTCGCAGCGCTTTGTGCTGCGGTGTTGTTTGCTTTCTCTGTATCAGGTGCTCACAACACCGCCAGCAAACACATGCATAAACCGAGCACAGGGCGAATCAGCGCCTTAGTCTTAAAAAACGACCTTAAGGACATGATATGCCCCGAAAGGATGACACAGACCCAGACAAAGATAACAAATGTCGGAAAGGAAAAGACAGTAAAACAACATGGAAGGATTGACTCAAAAATGCCGGAGAGAGGCAAATGTAGATTTAAAAAGCCTGCAAAACAGAGGAGGTGGTCGCGTTATTTGGTACGATGCATGTAAAGTAAGAAACTGTAACAGAAAAGTACAGACTTATCCAGTGCTTAATTTGTAAATAAAAAGGTGCCGATGCCCAAAGCCCTCCTCTTGAACATGCGGCTGCTGCAATTAAATGTGTGAACACAGAAACTGAGGCAGCGTAATCCTGAAGCCATCTCGGACCTCTTCGATCCATTTAAACCACTCACTGCCCCTTTAGCTCACTCTTGCAGCTTTCTGCTTTCTCCCATTTTGACGCTTTTTCTCGTTTTTCTTTCTTCCTCCGTCTTTCCCATATGTGTCTTTTGCTTGCAGTAAATGCTTGAGGCAGAAGAATAAGTGCCGGCACTCAGCAATAAGTGCCCTGCTCCGCACTGGAAACCATAACGGGTCGGTATTCCTGCGCCCGGAATTCCCAGTTGCAGGGACACTGAACCAGATTTTACCGGCCCTAAAATCTCTTTAGACGTGAACTGCATGTGCATTCCGGCCCAGTCCCTGCCAGGCACAGTAGAACATGTAATGCCCCAAAAATGTGTGGTAAATATTGCAGCCATTATTACATTCCTAAACGCCAGGATGTGCGAACTTAGGATCAGTGAACACCAGTCTGTATATTATACCTCATTTCCAGGGTCAAACATATAATAGATGATCATTATTATAGCTGATAAAATCTGTTCACATCGGTGTCGGTTTTTATAGGGCACGATAATTATCGCACCATACACAAAGGCTCTTATTATGTACATTTTTCCCGTTATCAGGACCTAGTGTTACACAGCTGAGCAGGCCTAAGAAACGCCAGCACGCAGCATGTGTTGTGAGAGGGGTCTTACACGGCATTATTTTCATAATTTATGACACATGGCAATACAAATTTATACAAGTGTACACTTGGAAGCGATTAATGACATCATCGAAATAGCTGAGCAATATATGTTTTAAAGTTATATGAAATATACATTTCTAGACTAGTGTAAGAAGATAGGTTTTGGGGTTTGAGGATACAAATGTATAACACTGCAGTTGCTCATGAAATGCCATTAAAAGGCAAAACCTATAGTCTACCCAAGGGTAGGTCGCTCCCCCTGCCGCTGCAGCTCCTCCAGGTTCCTGAGTTCCTGAGACCCACCCCACAGTAAGTACCCCCCACCTCCCAGCCCCTCGTTCTGCCCCGCGCTACTCACCCTCTCTCCTGTTCCTGCTTCTTTTCCTCTTTTCTTCTTCTCTGTTCTTCCTCCTCTCTCCTCGTCTGTATTCTTCTTCTGTACTCCTCTTCTCCCCGTCTTCTCTCCTCTTCTCTTCTTCCTCATCTTCTGCTGTGGTCTTCTGCACTCTGTTTCTTCGTTTTTTGTATCTTCCTCTGTGTTCTTCTGTGTTCCTCTGTCTTCTTCTGTGTTCCTCTGTCTTCTTCTGTGTTCCTCTGTGTTCTTCTGTCTTCCTCAGTGTTCTTCTGTCTTCCTCTGTGTTCTTCTGTACTCTTCTCTGTTCTTCTGTCTTCCTCTGTGTTCTTCTGTCTTCCTCTGTGTTCTTCTGTCTTCCTCTCTGTTCTTCTGTCTTCCTCTGTGTTCTTCTTTCTTCCTCTGTGTTCTTCTGTATTCTTCTCTGTTCTTCTGTCTTCCTCGGTGTTCTTCTGCATTCCTCTCTGTTCTTCTGTGTTTCTTCTGTTCTTCCGGTCTTCTGCTCTTCCGGTCCTCAGTCCTTCCGGTCTTCTGCTCTTCTGTTCTTCTTTTCTTCTGTTCTTCTTTTCTTCTGTTCTTCTGCTCTTCTTGTCTTCTTGTCTTCTGCCTTCGGCTCTTCTGCCTCCTCCGTCCTCTTCTCCCCGCGCCTGCCCTCCAGCTCCTGCCTCATCCCCCTCCCCCACTCGCATCCCCCCCTCTATCTCCCCTATCTAACCCGTTCACTTTCTACCTCCCTCACTCCTCCTATCTACCTATCTCTCCATCTCTCTATCCCACTATCCAACTCCCTCACTCTCCACCTCCTCCTATCTTCCTATCTCTCTATCTTTTTCGCTATCTATCGATTTCTCTATCTACCTTTTCTCTCTACCTATTTCTCTATCTCTCCCCCCCTCCCGCCACCCCCTCTATTACCTATCTTCCTATCCCCTCACTCTACCTCTCACCCTCACCCACCTCAACAACCCCCCCTCCCCTATCTTCACAACCCTACACCTATCTTTCTCCCTAATCTCCTAAACCTCCTAACACTCTCCCCCCTCCACCCTTAAACCCCCCTCCCCCAGCTCTTCTCACTCTACCTGTCCCCCCCTCCCTCGCTTTCCTGCCGCGACCTCCTGCACGCCCCCGCCCCCCAGCTCCCATTCGCCCCCAGCTGACCCCTCCCCCCCCACCTCATATGGCGGCCGCTGCGCGTATGCGCAGCGGGCGCGCGCAGCGGGTGCGCCGCTGGCGCACCGGAGGCGCGCCAGAGGCAAGCCCGTCTGCGCCTGCCCGCGCCCAGCGCCACGACCCCTGGTCCCCAGCTCTCCCAAGCCCCGATGATCCGCTACGACCCCACCACCCTCCATGCCCTCAACCCAGGACGCTCCAACACCTGCTTCCAAGCTCACCCCAAACGCACCCATGGACCCTTCGCCTGCAACTCCTGCAAACGCATCTTCCACCACGCAACAACCACGACCACAAGCCCACGTGCCATCAACCACCTCAAGTGCATCCTAGTCAACGCTCGCTCCGTTCACAAACACGCCGTTGAACTCTGGGACCTCCTGGACTCCACAGCACCGGACGTCGCCTTCATCACGGAGACCTGGATGAACGCCTCCTCTGCTCCAGACATCGCCACCGCCCTCCCCGAAGGCTACAAGATCTCCAGGAAAGACCACACCAACCAAGTAGGAGGAGGTATCGCCATCGTCTTCAAAGACTCCATCAGCGTCACCACCTCCACTGAAGACTCCCCTCTCGCCGCTGAACACCTGCATTTTCAGATTCGCACCGACCCGAGGACCACCCTCAGAGGATCCCTCGTCTACCGTCCTCCCGGACCTCGCGCCCCTTTCAGCGTCGCCGACTTCATCTCCCCGCACGCCCTCGCCTCACCGGACTACATCCTCCTAGGCGACCTCAACTTCCATCTGGAACAAAACAACGACCCCAACACCACCACCCTGCTCGACAACCTCGCCAACCTCGGCCTCAAACAACTGGTGAACACTGCCACCCACATCGCCGGACACACACTCGACCCTATCTTCTCCGCCAGCAAACACGTCTTCTTCAGCCACGCCTCCGCCCTTCATTGGACCGACCACAACTGCGTCCACTTCACATTCCGACGCGAGACCCGCCACCTCCGCACTCAACCCATCCCTCGCCGACAGTGGAACAAGATCCCTGAAGAGCAACTCTTCTCCGCACTCGCCGCCAACCAACCCACCCTCACCACCGACCCCAACGACGCAGCCCTCAACCTCACAAACTGGATCTCCAACTGCGCAGACAACCTTGCTCCCCTCAAACGCTCGCAGCGACAGAACAACACCAAGAAACCCCTCTGGTTCTCTGACACCCTCAAAGAATCAAAGAAAACTTGTCGCGCACTTGAGAAAGCCTGGTGCAAGGACCGCACCGCTGACAACATGACCGCCCTCAAGAACGCTACCCGCGAACACCACCACCTGATCCGCGCTGCCAAAAGGAATTTTTTCACCGACAGACTGGACAAAAACAGCCACAACAGCAGAGAACTCTTCAGCATCGTCAAGGAGTTCTCCAACCCCAGCGCCAACGCCAACGCCGTCACGCCCTCACAGGATCTGTGCGAATCCCTCGCCACTTTCTTCCATCGCAAGATCAGCGACCTCCACGACAGCTTCGGACACCAGACCCAACCAAACACCACAGAACCCACATCCCCGACCATCACCCTCAACAACTGGACCCACATCAGCACGGAAGAAACCAAATCCATCATGAACTCTATCCACTCCGGCGCCCCTTCGGACCCCTGCCCGCACTTCATCTTTAACAAAGCCGACGACATCATCGCCCCGCACCTCCAGACCGTCATCAACTCTTCTTTTTCTTCTGTTACCTTCCCCGAATGCTGGAAACACGCCGAAGTCAACGCCCTACTAAAGAAACCTACGGCTGACCCGAGCGACCTGAAAAACTTCCGCCCCATCTCCCTTCTGCCTTTCCCAGCCAAAGTAATAGAGAAGACCGTCAACAAACAGCTGACCACCTTCCTGGAAGACAACAACCTGCTCGACCCCTCACAGACCGGATTCCGAACCAACCACAGCACTGAAACCGCCCTCATCTCAGTCACGGACGACATCAGAATCCTGATGGACAACGGTGAAACAGTCGCCCTCATTCTTCTCGACCTCTCGGCTGCCTTTGACACCGTCTGTCACCGCACCCTAATCACCCGCCTCTGCTCCACCGGGATCCAAGACCAGGCCCTGGACTGGATCGCCTCCTTCCTCGCAAACCGCTCCCAAAGAGTCTACCTCCCTCCGTTTCGCTCAGAACCCACTGAGATCATCTGCGGCGTACCTCAAGGCTCATCACTCAGCCCTACACTCTTCAATGTCTACATGAGCCCCCTCGCCAACATCGTACGCAAGCACGACATCATCATCACCTCCTACGCCGACGACACCCAACTTATACTCTCCCTCACCAAGGACCCCGCCAGCGCCAAGACCAACCTACAAGAGGGTATGAAGGACGTCGCAGATTGGATGAGGCTCAGCCGCCTAAAGCTGAACTCTGAAAAAACGGAAGTCCTCATCCTCGGCAACACCCCGTCCGCCTGGGACGACTCCTGGTGGCCCACGGCCCTCGGCACCGCACCGACCCCCGCAGACCACGCCCGCAACCTCGGCTTCATCTTGGACCCTCTTCTCACCATGACCAAGCAAGTCAACGCCGTGTCCTCCGCCTGCTTCCTCACCCTCCGCATGCTCCGCAAGATCTTCCGCTGGATCCCCGCCGACACCAGAAAAACCGTGACCCACGCCCTCGTCACGAGCCGCCTGGACTACGGCAACACCCTCTACGCTGGGACCACAGCCAAACTCCAAAATCACCTACAACGCATTCAAAACGCCTCGGCCCGCCTCATCCTCGACGTACCCCGCAGCAGCCACATCTCCGCACACCTGAGACACCTGCATTGGCTCCCAGTCAGCAAAAGGATCACCTTCCGACTTCTCACCCACGCACACAAAGCCCTCCACGACAAGGGACCGGAATACCTCAACAGATGCCTCAACTTCTACGTCCCCACCCGCCCCCTCCGCTCCTCTGGCCTCGCACTCGCCGCCGTCCCTCGCATCCGACGCTCCACGGCGGGTGGGAGATCTTTCTCCTTCCTGGCGGCCAAGACCTGGAACTCCCTCCCCACCAGCCTCAGGACCACCCAGGACCACTCCGCTTTCCGGAGACTCCTAAAGACCTGGCTGTTCGAGCAGCGATAACCACCCCCTTTGTCCCTAGCGCCTTGAGACCCGCACGGGTGAGTAGCGCGCTTTATAAATGCTAATGATTTGATTTGATTTGATTTGTTATATAGTGCACATTCACTGATTCTTTGCCTGTTAGCCTTTTTCGTTGAAGAGTGTAGTTCTATGGTACGCTACAGAAGCTGAAGTGAGAGAAAGACTGAACAGATATATTTTGTACTGTCACAGGTGGACTGCCCTCTTGGTTTACCTGCTCAACTATAAGTAGATCAGCACGAAGCGTTTAGTAGATTTATGTTGCTCTCCAAAATGAAGGGGGTTTATGCCATTTCTGGGGTTTCCCCCAGAGCAGCCTCCAATCTGTCCATCAACCACAGTTAGAGGACCTGGTGAAAGTCCTTTTAGCCCTCCTTTACATCCCTCTTTCCATCAAACCCGATGAAGGTTGTCCAGTATACCTTTTGTACCTTTAAGGGGATGGTCATGATGACAGTTCCTGTCAAGGTACAGAAATCACTACTGGGACAGCAGTGATCTCTAAATCTGGAGGATGGTAGTCCATCAGGGTGGTGGACATAATGTCCCTTGCCACCCTGAGAGACATTGTACCATTTGTCTAACTGTGGTTGTGACCGTATGTCTTTCAGATAGCAGACATTCCTTCCCCTTTTTTTAGAAAGCATAACATCAGGCATTGCAAAGCAACAATGGCTTTACGCCACCAAACTGATTTACCTGATATCTTTCTTCTTGTTGCACCTTACGAGATATGGCCCTAGAGGTTTAAGGTGATTGTAATTTAACAATATTTCTGGCAGGTACCTTAGACTGAATGATCTTTTAATATCACCATGTTAAATTTCATTTTAACCTTATGTATTTATAGTATTGCACAATTATTTTATACGTTTAACTGAAATAATACACACAGATTGATACAATGTAAATTGCCTCGGTTTAAAAATTGGTGAGGTTATTGGTAGAAGATAGTAATTTTAGAAAGCAGGCTATGAATCTGTGCTCTTCCAATAACAGCTGCATGAGTACTTTTTTGTAGTCTCCTTCAGATTTTCACTTGTACTGAGTGACCTGTTTTCTATTTCTGCTGAAATAAACAGTAAGATAAACACACCTATCAATATTGAGAGGTTAGTCACAGAGTTGGCATTTGATGGGGAGATAATTAGGTCAAGGGTTTTACCCTTTTTATGAGATTGGGAGGAAACGGATTGTGTTAGATTATGGTATTAGCATGTGTCAGTATTTTGGTGAGTGGAGGTTTCTTGCAGGAGTGAAGAGTTTTGAATGAGGCGATTGGATATTCAAATTGTACTGAAAAGGAAGAGCTTCGACCAGGCAGATGATATATGAAGCAGAAGCAGCAAAACCTGTTGCACCTTTGTTGCAAGATGCACAAGATCTGTTCAAAGGAGGCAAACGTTGGAGAGTTGGCAAAGGAGCATTTCAGAAACTCTTTGTGGATGACTGCTATCTCTTCACTATTTTTAGGTCGAAGCCTACCAAACAGTGCTGCTGTTTGATGTGCTAACAACATCTTTGGGGCATTCTGAAAGCTTCCTTGAGAATACATTCCGCCATTGCTTACCATTGGATTTGCGTTTTGTAACTCACATTTGCTTACTTTCTATTTGCTGGATTTATGTCCAGCTTGAGTTTGTTCCTCCTGTGGAGCATAGCCTATTTACTCTAATCTTCATGCGTGTTCTCTTTCTGTAAACTGGCCTTTAAATCTTGTTTGTATCATGTTACGTTTGCTCTCCATTCAAAGACAGAGGTCAAATGTCAGGCTGTGTCTTTTGAAGGAGCTTGGTGTTTATGTATCTTTCTCTGACTTCGAAATGAGATGGTTTATGTGACAATCTTGCTGTGAAAGGAAATATTTTTTTCTGGCACACAACAAAATTTAAATGTCTCTAAATGAACTGTGCAGATATTTCAGAAGTTATCAGAACTAGGAAAGCATAAATGAAACATTTTTTGTCATTTGGAAGTGTGGGGAAACAAATATCTTAACAAATCAAAACACTAGGTGACCACATTTCAACACATATTCGATTGTGTACTGTATACCTTTATCAGTAAAATGCTCTGTAGATGTAATGGTTATTTCGATTGAAAATGTGTTGCCGGTAATAGCAGTGCGCTACCATACAACGCATACTCCACACTATGCCACTTCACTTTACACCACTCCACTCTACGACATTCCACTCAATGACACTATACAACACTTTACTCCACTCTATGACACTCTGTGACACTCTATGACACTCTACGACACTCCACTCCACTCCACTCAATGACTCTCCACTCTATGTCACTGTACTCCACTCAGTGCCACTCCAATGTATGCCACCCTATGATACGCCACTCTACCACATGCCATTGCACTCTACCAGACCAAAAAATGCCCAAAGACCTGATTTAAGAACTGCCCCTCCTCCCCTTTATCTTAGTAGATATGAATAACATTGGAGGGGGTCATTCCATGTCTTACTGTGATTTTAACTCTTTTTCATACGCTTGGAAATAGCTTCATGGGAGGTTAATAGATATGAAGGATGCGGGGGTAATTTTGTGTCTTACCATGATTTTAGCCATGTTTAATATTTGGAAATTGACTGACAGGGGGTTAATGTATTTATTGCACTGATTATGCCTTTCATTATTTATTGCACTGGTTATGTATTGTGCTATCTATATGGAGTTGGAATGTTTTATGGTTTTTATTAACTAATAAAATTATATTTACCACTCCACTCTACAACACACCACTCCACTCTATGACACCCTACTCCACTCTACACCATTCCACTCTATGCCGTTCCATGCTACACCACTCCACACTGTGCCACTCCATCTAACTGTCACCTTACAACACACCCTCCACATTAAGCCTGTCCACTCTATGCCATTCCACTCTATGCCACACCACTCTACGACACAAAACTCTATGTCACTCCACTCTACAACTCTCAACTCTATGCTATGCCACTCCACTCTGCTCCTCTCTAATTTACAACTCTCAAGTACACTCTACTCCACTCTATGACATTTTATGCCCCTCCACCCTTTGACACTATACTTCAGTCTATGCCACTTCACTCTACTCGACTCAGTGCCACTCTACAACACGCTGCGCAACTCATATGGTACTCCATGCCACTTTACTCCACTCTACTCTATGGCACACCACTCCACTCTACTCACATGATGCTGCCACTCTATGTCACTTCACTCTACGCCACTCTATGCCACTCCACTCTACAATGCTCTATGCCACTTCACTTAATGAAAATCTACTCCACTTACTTTGTTTTCAATTTTTATTATCAAAGTGCATAGTTAATTAAAACCATTACACCAGCGACAATATATAGAAAAGAGCAATGCAATTTTGCCTCTGCAAAAGAGTTCATAAAAAGTGCATTTCTTGGCATTGAATGTATATGAAAGTTCACAGTGACTTGCTGAGCTGTGCATTTAAAAGGATGTATCAGGAGATATTCATAGAAATGGTTATGCAGAGAGTTTTGAAGCGTTGGTGCATGTTTCAAGGATTTCTCTTTACGGGTTCTATTGTTGGTAATTGCTGGGATGGGCTACATTTTTTTTATTTAAAACCGCTAACCCGGGTCTGTGAGAATCCACGGTTTGCCTCTATTTCTACATGTTTAGTCAGGGGCAAGACACGGAGATGTACCGACAAGGATCTGTACTCCTTGCTGGCACTGTATGCAACCTCTGCTTAACCATGTGTTTTTTGTTCTAGCTTCGAAAAATCAGTGGAATTTTACCCTGCTGATATTAAGTTGTGTGTTTACTGTGTTGAGTGCTGCAATAATTGATTGCCTTCATGTTCAAACGGCTGCCTGATTAAAGGCATCCTTCTGCTGTTTGATAACATTGCCGGGAAGAGACAAATGATGTGCATAATGTTTCTTTGTCTTCACCACAGAGTCTGTAGTTTATCTCGGCTGGTTTTAGCCAAGGGGGAAATTGATCTAGAGGTGGCTGGATGCCTAAACAAAGGTGCATTCATTTAGTTTCAGGTGATGTGGAAATCCCAGATTGAAATATGCTTGTGTCTTTAAGGAAACAAAGGAGTTAATTCTTTGCCAGGCATTGGAATGCTTGGCCAGGTTCTCTTTGTCTTCTTGCATAGAGAGAAGTCGAGCAGATCTGTTAAGAATCTTTTTAAGTTTGGCAGATGATGTCATTGTGCTCCATAATTCAGAGGCTTGCAGCGACTGCAGGATGTCACTGAGACTGCGTCTAAAGATTGATTTTGATTTTGGCTGATTATTTCAAGCCAGACGTGTGTGCTAGTGTATTGCCCTCCAGCTTTTTAAATCTGTGGCACAATTGTGAAAAGAAACAGTTCTTGGCAACTGATTGTTTTGTCAGGACTAGCTCTAGGTGTAGTTGTGCCTGATATGCATAGTATAATTAGTGTTGTGACCGATACGATTTAGCGATTAGCAGGTCCAGCAGCCCTGCCACCTTTGTTCCTATCATTATTTCGCAACCATATGAGATAGATTGGAGTAATTTTGCCCCATAACCTTGTGTAGGGGTCCTACGATTGAACGATTTTGACAAAGTGTTAAAACCGAATGTTAGGTAGACAGCTTTGGATTTCATTAAAACAATTTGTGCATTATTGCACCTCTTGTGTCAAATAATATTCTAAGGTATTTATATTTTGATTCGACTGATAATCTGGCACCTTTTATCAGCCATGCTTCAGGTATTTTAGTTTTCTTGCTGAATTTCACCACTTTTGTTTTTGTTATTTTCCTCTACTCCACTCTAAGCCACTCCACTCTACAACACTCTACTGCACTCAACAATATTCCACTCAACAACACTCCACTTTACGACACTTCACTCTATGACACTCCAATCCACCTTAAGACTCTACTTTATTTTATACCACTCCACTCTAAGATAGTCTACTCCAGTCTATGCCACTCTGGTCTACAACATTCTACTCCACTCAATGGAACTTCCTCTACTCCACTGTACGCTACTCCATTCCACTCTAAGGCACTCTACTCTACTCAACGACACACCACTCTATGCCATTTCATGATACTCAACTCTATGCCCCTGCACTCTAGTCCACTACATTCTACTCCCTTAACAAAACTCTATGCCACTCCACTCTACTCTACACCATTCTACTCCGCTCTTTGCCACTCCACTCTATGACATTCTATGCCACTCCATTCTATGACACTCAACTCCATACTACAACACTGTACTAAATTCTGAATCCCTCCCCTCTATCCCCTTTAACTGTCCTCCACTCTATGCCCTCCATGACACTCCATTCTATGCCACTCCACTCTATGACACTCTACAGCACTCTACTCCACCTTAAGCCCCTCCACGCCACTCTACTCTTTGACACTCTATGCCACTCCACTCTACTCCACTCTATTTCACCCTAAGCCCCTCCACTCTATGCCTGCCACTCTTCTCTTCTCTATTCCATTCTACTATCTCCATGACACACCAAAACACTCTACTCTACGTCACTCCATGACACACCACCCCACTTCACAACACTCCACTCAACTTTACTCCACTATACACCACTCCACAAAACTCTACCCAACTCCACAATATTCAATGCCACAACATTCTATGCCACTCTACTCCACATTATGCCACTGTACTGTACGACAATCTACTCCACTCTACTCCACAATTCTCAACTCTATTGTACTCAACTCCACTGTATGCAACTCCCCCTAGACCACTCCCCTCCACTTTATGCCATTCCACTCTATTCTAGGACACTCTACACCACTCAGTTCTATGACACTCTACACCACTTCACTGTAAACAGTCTACTCCACACTACGCCCCTCCACTCTATGGTTTTCCACTGTACTCTACTTTAGTCTTCTCCACTCTACTTCCTTCACAACACTCCAGGACACTCTATGCCACCCCATCTATGACACTCTACTCCACTCTACCCCACTCCACTCTATGGCAATCTACTTTACTCTACACCACAACACTCTACTCTACTGTACACAACTCCCTCTCTGCCACTCCATGCCACTCTACTCCACTCTGTTCCAATCCACTCAACTCTACTCCAGTCTTCTCACTCCTTTGTGACACTCCATGACACTCTGTGCCATTCCATTCTATGACACTCTACTCAACTCTACCCCACTCTACAGCAATCTACTTTACTCCACACCACAACATTCTACTCCAGTGTACACAACTCCCTCTATGCCCCTCCATGCCACTTTACTCCACTCTGTGCCAATCCACTCTGCTCTACGACAGTCTATATCACTCCACAATCCTCTATGCTTCTCCGCTTCATGCCCCTCTTTAGTCCTCTTCTCTATGCCTTTCCACTCTACTCCACTCTTTCCACAAAACTCCATGAAATTACAAGATACTCTCCAAAACACTCCATGCTACTCTGCTATACCCCCCTCTGTGCACTCCACGACAATCCACTCCACGCCACTCCACTGCATTCTACGCTACTCTCTGACACTCCACTCTGCTCTATTGCACTCTACGACACTACACTACCATCTACGACACTCCACTGTACTCTACTCTACAGCACTCCACAACACTCTACTCCACTCCACTCCACAACACTCTACGCCACTCCATGACACTGCATGACAGTCCACAACACTCCACTCTATGCCATTCCACTCTATGGCAATCAACTCAACGCCACTCTACCATACGCCACTCACTTTTAGCCATGCCGTACAACATGGCAAAGCCAGTAGCTCTTGCATAGGCAAGACTTATTGGTTTTGACAATGCTTGTTATTGATTCTGTTCTTGCAGAGAGAGAATGGAGTAGTCTTTGGGCACCACAATGTTAAAAAGGCATTGGCAAAGTAGGAGAGAGACAGGTCTCAGTAATGAATAGCAGATCTGGGTTGTAGACAGGTGATTTGTCATTTCACAAGTGTGCATTTGAGCTGATCTTGCATTAAAGCGAACATATTTTAAATCTGTAGAGGCAGGAGGAATTTGTTGTTTTAGTTGGTGACCTAATTTGAATCAGGTTCTTGAGAAGTACTCCTTGTTCTGGCTTTCTCTGGGCAGACCAGCACCTGGAAGTATATTGAAGAGTCGAGAGAGTAGTCTTGGAGATGTATAGCAGGTAATATTAGAGAGTAAGTTGTAATTGTGATAGAATTTACTCGTAGATTAGTGAAGTTCTCTGCCCTCAGATCCAGTGCAAGTGACTGAGATACTGCTTCAATAATGCATTTCAATATCTTTGTTGTAAAATATGTTACCTATTCCTCCAGCAACATATTACTTGGTTACAGTAGTGACACTGCTTCACCAATGTATTTGTGTATCTTCGGTGAAGATTGTAATGATTAGTACTCTATGGATATAACACTTGAGTTTAGTAATTTGAAATATTGCTCCAAAGAACGTTTGTATATTCCTTGATTTGAAGGGCAGCAATTATATTGCCCACTAGAGGCAGCATTAGGGTACATTAGGGGACTCAGGGCCTGAATTAGAACTCGACGGACGGGATATCCATCACAGTTGTTACAGAGTAATCCTCCCACTGAGTTCTAAATCAGGCCCTTAGTTTGCAGATGGTGATGACTCTTCTCTGCAGGTATACGTACCGACCTCTAGATTGAGCCTGGAGGAGCATAGGCTCAGATTGCAGTTGATGAGCTAGAGAGCAGGTAAAAGTCTAGCTGCAAGGGAGTGGGTGGCCATTGGAGAAGAGATGAAGAGATTTTTGAATGTGACACAGCTTGCCTTTCAGGCATCTCACACTTTTCTTCCATCCCCGTGATGTAGGCTAGGAAGAAAACAAAAACCCAGCAGAGAAAGAGGCTCACCTGCAGGGGATCAGAGATACTTGGGGGATTTCAGAGACGGTGCCCTGTGGCTACAGCAGAGACTTGGGATCTGACTCACAACAGGTCCCCAGTGGTTTCACAGTGTCATATGAGCAGTGTGTGACCTTCAGGAAGCTCTGAGGAGTTTGCCCAAAAGTTGCAAGAAGCCCATAAAGTAGTAATTAAATTACTATGTCAACGAAACAGAAGTTATACAGGCTGGACTATTCTAATGCCATCTATTAGGGCATTTAAAAGCGTTCTCTACATAAACATCAGCTTTTGCAGAATGCAGCAGCCCGTCTCCTCAAACAAATACCCAAATATTAGTCAGCCTCTCCAGCCTTAGAGGAGCTTCACTGGCTTCCAGTTAAGAAATAAGTGGCCTTTAAGGCTCTCTGAACAGCACATAAATCACTTCACGGGATAGGCCCTGAATATTTGAGGAAAAAGGTCACCTGGTAAACGCCAAAGAGAACTCTGTGTTCAGCTGCATTGAAAACAGTCTCCATACCAAGATGCAATAAAGCATCCTAGGGTGGTAGGAGTTGTGTTTATTCCACATGTAAATTGTAAAATAAACTCCCTCGGGAGCTTAAGAACCAAAAGAATCTCACTTGTTTTAGAATATTTATCAAGACCTGGCTTTTTTCTTTTTCTGTTTACATTTTTTGATGTTTTTTATCTGATACATGTCAGCACCAAGACACCTTTGGGCATTTGTGAGCTTAATAAATATTATCAATACCAATACAATAAACCACAGGGCAATCCTGAAGAGTCTATCAAGAACAACCAGTCATGATATCTATCCTCCAACTGTTTGTGTTTCGGTCCTCAAACCTCATCAACCACCAGTTTAGGTGGGAGTGACCAGGAACCTGTGTGTTCTTTTCTCCTGTTAGTTATCATTTGACATAAACTACTGTAACATCTGCCAAAGTATGCATTATAAGCTATCAAGAATCTGCCCCATTCTAACTATTGTTGTATATGTAATCTATTGAATCACGCAGCAATGATGTATAGATTGCAAAACTGTTTAGCAGCATATTTAAGTCAACAAATCTATGAAACCAAAAATTCTATCTAGAAACTATAACCAGTTTACTACATAGCCCCAGCATCATTTATGAATTGAAGAAAAGCGATCATGAATCTGCATATAGAGCTTGACTGTCTTGGCAGACCATGAATCACCAGCCACAATAGAGGATTCTATGCCTGGTCTTGAAAACAATCCATGGGAGACCCCCAAAATACCTGTCACATCTTTCCAATTCCAAACTGCCAATTTCAAGATGATGAATAAGTGCACTGAGACCATACTGTCCATATACACCCCAAAGTTCATAAGTAGACAATAAAAGTATGCAATCTTGGCCAAATGAATAACAATATTATAAAAGGCACATTACAAAAACAGTCAATATTCAATTCATCATAGGACATTAGCTAATATAAGTGCACAAATAATTTAATTGTGCATTTTAAAAACTGTCCAATTACAACTACTACCAATGCTATATCCATAGTACTTAAGTATTCAAAGGTCCTTTCAACATTCCTGTCGCATGTTTTTCTAAATAGCGGCCACATCTCTGGGCTCCGGTGTTGACAGAAAAGTGTTCATTCCAAAACTACATTTGCAGTCAATAAGAAGGGTAGAAGTTAATCTTTATAACACTCTACCTAAAAACCAAATATTTAACAACTTCACTGGCTTGAAACACAAATTAAAACAATACCTGTTTCTGGTGCATGCCTGAGAAGCAAGGTGACTTCACTGTACCCTGCATCAAAACCAAAGTTTTGATTCCCCCTACAGCCCCCATCCCTCAAAGACTCTTTATTCTGTTGAATATGCATTACAAATTTACTTTCCGTCCTGAATTTAATCTTTACCTTGCTGTCTTTTCCCTGTATTACTGAATGTTACTCTGTAGCTCTATTATCTATATTATGGCTGTAGGTTTGGTAATTATATACCACACACACAGGGCAAGTCACAAAGTTAAATAGTTTATACCAACCTTCTGCTTTATCGTACAGGTATTGTACTCCTATTTTGCTGTATATTCTAGTTCAACTCTAATCTATAAAGAAAGATGTAATACATTGCTAATGTCACCAGAACAACAGGACATCGTGAATGTTAGATTTACCATTTTTCATGCTCTCCAAAAAGTTCAGGTTGTAATGTTAGCCTTTAAAAACTGTAAACTAAACAAATACTCTTATTTTATCATGTGTTTGCTTGTATGTGTTATACTTGAGTAAGCCTTGTCTACACCTCTTCTCTACCCATGGTGTGTTTAGTGTGCTCAGGGCAAAACTTGTTATCCTGCTGGGATGCATTAGTAACTGAAGCCTTAAGATATCAGTGTTAAAAAGCAGTACATACAAATTAATTCTGCCCAGTGACACAATTGTTCAATTATCCAGTAAAAAAAGCCTCACACTATTCATTCAGTTAGAACATCCACCCACTGACTCATTCTTGCATTCACCCCAGCGGCATAACAAAACTGGAGCATCTCCCCTGCAAAGAACATGGAGGGGTCCCCCTTTGGACTCACTCAGGCCAGGTGTTGTGCTGAGGGAGCCCATGGAACTCCCCCCCCATCACCATGGTAGACTGCGGGGCCTGTGTTACACCACTGATTCACTCAGTTACCCACTAGCTATAAAAACAAACACACGGAGATCCTTAACCCCCCCCACTGATGACAGAATAGATCAAAAAAGCAATAATGGCTCTAACCAGTGGAAAGGCCCCAACTAGTGATTGGTTGATGGTAGAGTATTACAAAGACTACATAGACTTGCTTTCTCCCTGATTACTAGAGAAGTATACTGCAGCCATAGCTAAGGGCAACCTACCCCACACTACGATGGAGGTGGTTATCACAGTGTTATTCAAACTGAACAAAGATACCACACAATGTGCGTCCTACAGGCTATTCTGCCATTTAAATACTGTTAATAAAGTCCTTGAGAAATTACTGCACAGCGCCTCCAACCCCTTGTGCAATTTCTAGCCCTTCCGATCCAGGCATGGTTTTTACCACAACGATTTACAGCTTTCAATCTGAGAGCATTGATGGCACTCTTCCACTGGGTGGACCCACACTCACAGTCTGTGGCGGTCCTTCTGGATGCTGAAAAAGCATTCAATTCATTGGAGTGGCCATTAATGAGGGAGGTTCTTCAGGACTTGGGCATTGGCAGCTATTTTCACATGCTCATTGATTTGTTATATACCACTCCAATGGCCAATTTAACGTTAAGAGGGTTATTACAACTTTGGAGGAGGTGTTAATCCGTCCCAAAAGTGACGGTAAAGTGACGGATATACCACCAGATGTATTATGAGTTCCATAGGATATAATGGACTCGTAATACGGCTGGTGGTATATCCGTCACTTTACCGTCACTTTTGGGACGGATTAACACCTCCTCCAAAGTTGTAATAACCCCCTAAGTCCCTTGTACAGTGGTATCTCTGTACCCAGGGCCTGTAAATTAAATGCTACTAGTGGGCCGGCAGCGCTGCTTGCGCCACCCACAGAATTAGCCTTTCAAACCTGTCTCAGGCCTGCTAGAGCAGGACCTGCGTGCACAGTTTACTACCACAGAGACCTGGTATCTAAATTTACTTGCCAGGCCTGTAACTCCCTTTTAGTACATGTAAGTCACCCCTAAGGTATGCCCTAGCTAGCCCTATGGGCAGGGTGCTATGTATGTGGAAGGCAGGACACGTTCCTGGTTGTGTGGCCTGTCCTAGTAGTAACAAACAGCCTATTTGGTTTCTCACTGCTGTGAGTGCTGCCTTGCTCGTAGGATTGCATTGGAAACGCCCTGCCTTATGTTTAGGGGGTATTGTCTGACTTATGAGTGGTAGCGTAGGCATGTTTGTTATGGTTGTAATGGTAGTGAGAAATGCTGCTTACTGGTGGAGGTGGATTTCTTTATTACCATTATAGAAATGCTACTTCTAGAAAGTGAGCATTTCTCTGTGCTTATGACTCTGGTGTTTTGCAGCTTGACTCCAATCCATGTCTGGGGCAGAGTGACAGCTGGGCTTTGTGCATACTTTTCACACAGCCTGTACACAGGGAGGGTGGAGGTGTCACAGAGGTACATCTAAATAGTGAATGGTCTTCCTTGATTGAGAGTAGAGGAGGCGAGGCACACCTGCATTTGTAAAGGCTGTGCCCTGGCCTCACACAAAGGGCTCGTTTACCCCCACCTGATGTCTGAAGCCTGTACTGGAGGAGAGAGGGGCACTCCTAGAACCAGTTGGAACTGGTTGGAACCTCTTCTCTTCCTCTTTTTGAGAGCTTGTGCAAAACTGAGTATAAGTACAGGGGATTTTCCCCATGCCAAGAGACACTTTAAGACACTAATGGACTGACCTGGATACAGGATGCTGCTGGAAGGACTTACCAGGAACTGCCTTTGGACTGCTGCTGTTGTGCTGATCTGTGACCTGCTGGGTCACTAGGAAGAACTGCCACTGCCTGCAAACTTTGTGCTGGTCGCTTGCTTGGGCCCTGCAGCCCTGTGCTCCATTTTGTTGTCTCCAAGGGCTGGGTGGTGTGCCCCCCATTCCCCTGCATCTTTCCTGAAGGTACTGGCAGGACCCTGTTACCTTCTGGTGCCACAGTGCGAAAGGAGCACTTTATTCTGATGAGGGAAGCGTCATGTTTACATTCCCCAATTTATTGTAAGCGCAGGCAGAGCGCTTTTATTGTTGCATCTTCAGTGCAAGGAGAGAGCTTTATTGTGGTGCCTGTCGGCGAGTGAAAAGCTCTCTTTCCTATCTCCTTCGGCACTCGAAAGTGCCCCCTGTGTGTCCGTGGCGACACGCTGATGCAGGCAAATCCCCGGTGCCGGAGTACCATATTTCTCTTAAGAGGAGAGAAACCACATTCTTTGTGAGCTGTGGCAAGCACATGCCGCCTCCCAGAAGGAGGGGATTCTATTGGAGGCATCCCCGTCACCCACGGAGAGGCCTGCACAGCCGACTCGCTTTGCTTGAGGTGCTCCCCGATCCTAGAGCCAGCCGAGACCAGGGGTGCCCGAGCCTGAAAGGCTCACCTGGAAGGCACGACATGAGAGAGGCAGCAGCCGCACCACGAGGACCGGGACAGGCTGTCAGGTGAATCCTTGCTTTGTTGTTGGTGTTGGGGTACCGGAGCAGGCAGGGGCCACCCGATCCCCCCAACCCCACAGCGAGAGCGGGGTTGTTACCCTATCCACAGCAGAAGTACTTTATCACCGGTAATAGGCACGAAGGTGCCTCTGAGTCCCTCGAGGAACGTGGGGTTACTGTATTCCCTGCAATAAGAGCGTGGGAGCTCCTTTGTGGGGGAAGGCATGCTGATGATCGGCGCAAAGGTGGACGTGGCTCACTATAGGCTTTATGATGATGCCTTGGCATACCTGATGATATGTTGATACTATGATATGTGCCTATTAGGAATATCTCACTGAGCAGCTATATGGGGGATCCTAATGGCTTGCCATTTTTGGTGATGTTTCACTTTATGTGCATTTATGATGATATGTTTTCATGACTTGCCATGTGTTCTCTGATGTTCCTTTTATGGGCATTTATGATGGTATTATAACATGTGCATTCTTTTAGTAATTTGTACCTGACTACTCCTTAAGTTGCAGGATAACCGGTAACCTATGTGTTGTTTGTGACTACTGCTGGCTTTTGCAGAGTAATAGTACTGTGTAATGTTCTGACAACTGCTTGGGTAGCCGGGTATTACTGACATGTTGTGTTTGGTCTAATGATGTCTTGTACAATAGAGTTTATTTTTCATATAACTTGGTGAGGTGTATCCTTTGTGGTAGGGATAGTGCATCACATGTGTTGTGTGTGTTGTGCAATCGCTTTACACATTGCCTCTGGGATAGGCCTGACTGCTTCTGCCAAGCTACCAAGGGGGTGAGCAGGGGTTATCTTTGGTTTGTAACTCCCTCGCCCTGACTAGAGTGGGTGGGTTCTGCCTGGCTTAGTTGCATACTCTAGCCAACCAGAAACCCCATTTCTAACAATATGCATTAGACACTTTCGATTATCAATGGATATTAACATGTTTTTTTTGGTTTTTATAGGTACTAGGATTTCCATTGCTTTAATTATTTGACATCCTTGTCCATATATGTACAAGTCATTTTATGCTATGAATGGATGGAAAATTACTTTAATGCCTGTATGCACAAAACAATTTTGAGATTTCAGGGATCCAAAGAGTATCCAGCTAAGCTTTTTCACTTGTGTTTTAGAGTTTTCCCTTTGAGTTACATTCATTGTCAGGTGCTGCACGCCCTCCCTGCCTGAACAACACCATCTGGACATGATCTCCAACCGGCAAACTGGGCCTGGGTCATCTGTGAAGTGTGAGGGGCTGACCTCCCAGGCGCTCAAATCAAGATGGGCCCTCCCTACTGGAGCAACAATGAGGACTGGGGCACCACCAACATCACCAACTTTATTGCCTGCAGTTCTGGCTGAGACCTCGCTAGAACCTTAGGTCTAGAGTACCTGGCCTCCATTCTACAGTACCTGTTGCCACAAGTACCAGTGACCTCTGACACAACAAAATAGGTACAGGGAATTGATCATTTTGAAGTCTTCTTTCGAAATTCATTAACACAACGATGTCTGACACCTCTTTAAGGCTCACCAAGAACAGGCTATGGGTACCAACGGTTTTTATTTGCGCTACTGTATTGCTCATGGTGTCTACTAATTGCACACAAATGCCTCTTACTTTAAAATAGGAATAATGAATGACACTGAGACTTTTGAACGTTGAAACTATGAACTTCCTTCCCAGACTGACAATACAACTAAACATTAAGGAGATCAGCAAACATGCTTTGAGAGACAAGGAACTATGGTGAATTGAAAGTGAAGTATAATACAAAGGCCCTCAATCTGACCCTGGCGGTTTCAAACCGCCAGGGCAGAGGGCAGAGGAAGCACCGCCAACAGGCTGGCGGTGCTTCCGGGGCAATTCTGACCGCGGCGGTAAAGCTGCGGTCAGAAAAGGGGAACCAGCGGTTTCCCGCCGGTTTTCCCCTGCCCCAGGGAATCCTCAATGGCGGCGCTGCATGCAGCGCCGCCATGGGGATTCCGACCCCCTTCCCGCCAGCCTCTTCCTGGCGGTTTACACCGCCAGGAAGAGGCTGGCGGGAACGGGTGTCGTGGGGCCCCTGGGGGCCCCTGCAGTGCCCATGCCAGTGGCATGGGCACTGCAGGGGCCCCCTAACAGGGCCCCATTAAGATTTTCAGTGTCTGCAAAGCAGACACTGAAAATCGCGACGGGTGGCAGTGCACCCGTCGCACCCCAGCAAATCCGCCGGCTCCATTCGGAGCCGGCTTCATCTTTGCTGGGGCTTTCCCGCTGGGCGGGCGGGCGATCTGCTTGAGATCACCCGCCGGCCCAGCGGGAAAGTTGTGATCACCGCCGCGGTCATTTGACCGCGGTGCGGTGTTTGGGCGGTTTCCGCCCGGCGGGCGGCGCCCGCCGCCCGCCGGGGTCGGAATGACCCCCAAAGTTACATGTATTATGTAATTTGATGTTTTTGCGCACACTTGACCCACAGTGCCTAGTAGATAATAAATTAGTAGGATGACACATCACCTTTACCAACTATAGTTGTGAACGAAATACAACAACATAAATGTTTCATTACCTGTCTAATAAGAGTTCTCATTACTAACAATGCCTTGTAGAAAATCCCAGTGTAGGGCTAATAATAGGAGGAGTGGGTTGTTGTTGGGTTAAGATAAATCAGTGAGTAGTGACCTATATTCCCAGTGGAAGGTAGCATTTTTGTTTGTTCCTAAGCACACAACATGTAGATAATGTCTAGGTTTTGTTAATATCCCATGTGCAACATTGCCAACACAAACTACCACAGATAGCGATACATCATGTATCCACCGAAGACTGACCAAGAGGTACTAAGTATGATGTAACACAGCAATAGTAATTATTCCCCAAAGTAGTAACAGCACACATGCCAGACATAATATCTACAACTAAACACTGATGGATGTGGGGCAGTGCCAGCAGGATTAGGAACACCATGTCATCATTGACGATCAGAAAAGGGATTGTGGAAGCATGTTTTATTTTATATTGAATTCATCTTGTCTTGTTCACTTTTTGTGACATTCAGTAATGACACAGGCCTGCAAAATGTGTTCAGAACTGGGATGACTGCAGTTAAACTAATGTGCTCAGGCGAGACGAATAGCTTGTAACGCAAGGCTTGCTCAAAAGACACCTCACGCAGCATGCATTGCTTCATTCACCCAGCAGCAGCCAGATATCTGGAGGTCCACGTAGATCTGAGGCCAAGAGCCTGCATTTCATTGAACAGAGGTTGTGAAGAAATTGTTTTGTTGATGCCATGGAAAGTCCCAAAGATTTGATGAATGTGAAGGTCATGCTTATGTCTATCTTACATCACTCTGCCAGCACAAAATGTTATTTTACTGTGATTGATTAGATGCTTAATGCTTGTAAAATAACTCGATGCATCTTCTAATCAACATCACGCCATGTATTTGCCCCAAGTAATGAAGTAACCATCTTTTTCTGTATCAAGATTGGATGCTGTGTTTCCACTCCCTTGTGGTTTCCAAGTATATACGACCTGATGAAGGGTCCTCTTATTGTACATGTTGTAAGATGCATTACCCTATGAGTTCAGGTATAAAGCTGCCTAGGAAATTTGACTTTGGGGCTGATTTAGAGTTTGGCGGATGTGGTTACTCCATCACAAATGTGACGGATATCCCGTCCGCCGTATTATGATTCCAATATCCTTTGGGAATCATAATACAGCGGACGGGATATCCATCACGTTTGTGCCAGAGTAATCCGTCCTCCAAGCTCTAAATCAGGCTCTTTGCCTGTGTTTACTTAAATCAGTTTCTACAACAGAAATATATCTGCCGACAAGCCCCAAAGATATATGGGAGCCATTCCGGAACCGGTTTGCAGCACTCAGCTTACCCTGTATACAATCCACGAACTGCATGCTTTTTACACATGAGCACTCCTGGAATAATTACATAACTTGTCATGATGCATTGTCGGTGTTGTTTTATGGTCAGTGTTCTGGCACGGCAATGTTCCGCCAAGTGTCTGACTTACACACATTGCTTATTGTAATGTGATGCTGTAAACTATGTCATTTTTGTGTGCCTCTTTTTGAAAAACAAAGAATAAAATTTAAAAAAAACAATAAAAAAAACAAATACATAAACAACAAGTGTATGGAAGATAAATTAAAAGAATAAGTGTAGGAAAAATAAAACTGGCAGGCTGCTACCTAAACTTTCCAGGTGCATGTTTACAATACAAAAACAGAATAAAGCATTGCAGCAGGTGGCAATCTTGGAATGCCACTGCACATAATTTATTACTGTTTAAAAGTTTCAACTTAGCTGCCTCATTTAGAAATGTTTTTCATCTTGGAGCAGAAAAACAATGATACACTATGCACAATGCAGTTCTAAAACAGTTGGTCAGAAGACATTGCACTGGGTGACCATCTTCAAATAGTAAACTGTATAGTTATAGTAACCACCTTTTGTACTGATCCAACATGGTCAGCATAATGTTTGTAAGCAAACACATTGGATATCTTGTAATAGTAAAACAACAATTCCCTATGGACAATACCATTCTAAGATGTCCGAACATTTTAGAAATAGTGGCTGCACAAGTTTCAGCACAATGCAGATGAAATTGGCGGCAAGCGAGCTGTCCAGTAGGACTGCTGAGAGATCTGCATAACTCTCTAAAAAAAGTTGGAAAGAAATGAGAGAGGACCTATAAAAGGAAAAAATGCAAAATTAAAAGATTGGCCAGTAGCCCAGACTTTGAAGAACACTCATATTCAGGAGAATGTGCTCATGTGGTCCGGCACAATTATATTACTCTGGTGCAACAGAGCCAATAGCAGAAATGCAGAGTTCAACTATTTATGTGTACGTATGTAGAGTTCTTTTTAATTACAAGATCCTGGCCACAGTCGTCATTTACTGCAAAAATCAGTTGGATTCCATGTAACATAATGCCTCTCAACAGACATTAGCACAGTAAAATATGCATCCACCCTTTAAGTGCTATTTTATGTAACAAAGGATTTTTACAATAGATACATCTGGCCTACTACCTTTGCTGTAATTTTACAAAATCAGCAGATAAGAAATATGGCATCTGACATAACTTTCCCTAAGGAACCAATCAAACCTATACTATTTATCTTTGCCTCATCACTATACCCAACTCAGGGCTACTATCTTGAGAATAGCTTTTCTAAAGGGTAGTCATCAAATGTATAGTAATACAATTAGAAATATGAGCAACATATTTCAGAAATGTTAAACTCTTTCTAATATGGTTAAAAATGATCATCAAAGTGCAGATCTTCTGCTCACAGGGCTTGCAGAGGGGGTGAATGAAGACCAAAACCCTTGCATACTAGAGCCAACTGTGAGGATTCGAGTAAGGCAATAGCAGTCTACAGGCTTTTAACACAGGGGAATAACAATCCACTCTTAAAGGCTTAATAACATATGTTTTCACAATAAATAAATCAGGCCTACCAAGTTTGTCATACATTTTGATAATCAAAAGTTTAGACATATTGCCTCTGACATCACTTATTCCAATTACCCATTCGTGATCACTAGCTTGGCACCATAATAAGCACTGACGGACTGGGTTCAGCATAATCTTCACCACAAGGCAACTATTAGTATAGCCATAGAATTGCAAATGTTTGCAAAATCACACTTGGCAAAACAGTATCCAACCTGTCCTAAAATGGCATAGCTAGGATACTCAAGGTGCAAATTGTCTACCCCTAGGATTTGTCACAGGAGGTAATCAACATCAAAACCCTTGTTTACTGTGGTAACCTGTGATATTCCATGTAACATAATACCTGTTTACAAGCTTTAACACAGAGTAATGACAATCCCCACTTTAAAGTACACTAGCTTTAACATATGCCTTTCACAATACATATGTCACACCTACTGCCTTTGTTGTAACTTTTCATAATAAATAGATCAGACCAGTAGTCTTGACAAACAGCTTGTAACCATAACAAACTCAGTCCTGCTGTGTTGAGCACAGATTTTTGCACAAGGCAAAAAGTCTAATACAAACTCTATTTTCTAAGCAGAAGCACACATCTTAATGATCAAAACCTATACTCATACCAGTAAACATTTAGGCAGCCCCAATGCCCCCCTGAGGAAAGCTAAAGCTCTTTTTTCTGTTGATCACACATAGTCAAGCGGCATCAGCCCTGTCAAGCCAGACCTAAACAGGATCAGCTTCTATATAAGATCTTTGTCCTCAAATAGGTGCTTATATTAAAAAAGTCCAATATTCACCAACAACTAAATGCAGGACCTTTCTGTGCCCAATCTATGGTATGCGGGGTAGAAACGTATCATGACCATCTGTGTGTACGAAAGTATGGGAAATGGATTGAGTGCCTGGAGGCATTCAGGGCTGCACATACCCTTTGTGTTGGGATGGAAAAGTCCTCTGCCTGGTAATGGAAATGTACCCTTGCCATGAGTGCTCAAATGGGTTTACTTTTGCTGCATATTTTGTCACTGCAAAAAACCCGATGTCATTCTCCCACCAACCTGTATGATGGCTAAGGCTACTACTCAGTTAACCTGTAGGACTAGATTTAGGGCCTGATTTAGATATTGTCGGAGGAGTTATTCTGTCACAACAGTGACGGATATCCCATCCACCAAAATCTAAATCCCATAGAAAATAATGGGATTTAGATTTCAGTGGATGGGATAACCACCACAGTTGTGACAGAGTAACCCACCCACCAATACCTGAACCAGGCCCTTAGTTTTTCAGCACTTGCATCTTAGATGTGGTGTACAATGGTTGATTATTTATAAAAATTGCATACTTTTTATCCACCTTTGCAGACATGCCTACAAAAACTCATGAATTGCTATTCCACCAAAGACCACTTTGCCTAAAATATATTATATGTATTAGAAATACATTTATAGGATTAGCAAGATGCCATTCAAAATCACACCAGAGGATGTTACTTAGGAGCAATGTCCCCTATTATTCACCTGTTTTCTCCTCCCCATTGTACGCACAGTGACCTATGCTCACGTCCATTGATTTCCAGATGTGCCCAATCATGCTCCTGCCTCCTCCTGCCATGGGGAAATACCAACAAAGGAAGGACTTTGCAGAACCCAATGGTGGGTAAGGAATGCACTAAAAATATCAACAATGCAAAACAACAGCCTAGGCAGTAGTATTAGTAGCAAAAAAGAGGACGATGTCTGACTATATTGGGGGACTATAAGGCAGCCAGTGTCTCTAAAGGTCGTGCACAGCTGCAAGAGGTTACCTACTAGACTTTTGTGATTTTTTAATTTAGCAAACTTCATTCATTTCAAGTGTGCTAAAACTTAAGCCAAAAAGGTACTAGAAACATTCCACGAATGTAGGTTCTTTTCTGCAGGAAAAACTCGCTTTGCATGATAATTCTCCCCCAAAATGTAATTTGCAGAAAACTAGCTCACATGCAAAACCGTGTGAATTATCAAAACTTGCACTCTTTACAAAGCATGAAATTTGTACCCAGCAGCAGGGCAAATGACAGAGAAACATCACTTTTAACTCACTCGTGGCAAAATAGCATAGATTACGTACTATTTGGCCAAGAAGGCAAACATAACCTATTAATCCTGCCATCGCTAAATGGCAGAGATTTTGTCCTAATAGCGCAGGGACTGAGCAAATAGTAGTGAAACCTCACAATTTACCAGGATGCCAACTAATTGATACAGAATTGCCCACCAGAAGGCCACCTATTCCATATATTCTGCAATTTTACCAGCAACTTTAAAGATAGCAAAGTTTCATTGGAGTTTACCTTCCTACGGAAATGGAAAGCAATCTCTTCTGCTTATCTAGCTGTTGGTTTAATAGTGAAATCTAGCTATCTGTCCCTATTATAGTACTTAATATCTGCTATTTATCTGTCTGTTACATAAACAGTGAAGGTACTCAAAAGAAGAAAAACTCTTATATTTATCCCTCGGCTGCTTAAAATAGTGGAATACCAGAAAAGGTGTGCTATTTCCCTGCCAGCTGGCAAAAGTGCATTTTAAACTCAAAGTATTATGAGCTATGACAAAATAATTTCATTTGCTAATTGGAATTGATGAAAAGTATGCTACTTTGAATAGAAAAACAACTTCAATTTATCCCTTTTGGGACACCACAAATATACTTAATATCAACTAAGCAGTTGAATGTATGACATAATAGCCACCTCCGTGTTCGTGTTAGATAGTGGGAATAATGGACTCTAACATGTAGACAATGATATTCTGTTGTGTCAGTCCCTCACAAATCCTGCATTGGAATTAGGGAAAAATCAACTGTGAAAAGTATTGTCATCTCATACTGTGTGAGTGGACTGAAACACATTTTCTGCACTGGTTAACAAATCAACACAGTAATCATTCAGTTCACAAGAGAAGTCAATATGAGTAGAAAGGGTACATATTAGCTAAATGTGTGGTGTACATGTTCAGTGCTGTATCTAGACTTGGTAATTTCTGAAAGTTACACTAATATAATGGGTATTGATCAAATCATGTGTTCCTAATTAAATGTGTCACGCATGGCAGTAAATGTGTAATTTGACCAAAGTACCAGGAACACTAATGAAGGAAGTTGTTGTAAATTCCATTTACGTCATGCACTATAAGTGTAGCTACAAATTATGTTTGAAAACGCTAATCTAGGTACATATGTGATACTAAGATACAAAGAACACATATGCCTCAGTCATTCTTATAGTCTAGGTCCAACACATATTTATTAACCCACATAGACAAACTTCATCTATGTGATCGATGACCAGTTTGGTGCAGCAAGTGTCCTCCATTTCCTGCATCTCAGCCCATCAATGTTAAACTGCCACAGACAATTAATATGCTGTAAAACATGTCATAAACAAGTATATTATTTAGAACTAAATGCAACTCAGGATCCTAAACTCAACACTCTTTTGCCACATCAATGATGTAATAATCAAGGCATATGGGTACTGACTCACCTGCAAGGCAAATTCACATACATACATGTGAAATATGACAGTGGAGTGTATAGGTTTGTAGTATAAAGCTACCTTTATCTACATCAGTTAGTTTAATATAAAAACAGCCTACCTATGTGTCAATCTAAATTTAGCACAACATCTTGGCGTGCAAAAAGCTTTAGCTGTGGTCTGACAAAACTCTTTATAACTATCCATATCACATGTTGGAAAATCACTATATGTATTGAGCAAATAAGCCATGTTAAGTTAATAAATCAAAGTCTCTGCTAATGTCATGTAGGGAAGCAAGGACATCATAGGTGACAAAAGGACAACTGTATGTGTGGTTGTCAAAGATGTTGGCACTATCACAACATACATAGGGCAGGATATATGCCAATGATTGTCATCATACGTTTTTAACTTTACACTTATATTGACTGTTAAGAAGATTGCAAAGTACTTATCAGAAAAATCTACTCCCTAAACATGGCAGTCAGCATGTAGACGTGTCCTATGTCTCAGGACATGGGAAATAGGTATAATGACACCTTGAACTTGAAGATACATGTGTAAAGTAAAGCAAAGTGTAAGAAATGTGTATGACATTCCCAGCATATATAACACACATGGACACTTATGTCTGCGTAACAATGTGCAAAATCATTTACTACTGTGTGTTTGTATTTTTCAGGTGACCAAGGATATGGCTTCATCAAGCTTCAGATAGAGGTGGAAAAACAATATTACAAGGCACTCACCAAGATAATGAATGATGCAGAGAGGACTTTTGGTATTCTAAGATCCAGGCTCCAATGCCTGGATATGTAAGGAGGAAGACTGTTATAGTCACCCCCTATGGTCTGTAAAATAATTCTGGTATGTGCAATATTGCACAATTTCTGTTCAAAAACAAATGTCCTGATGGACTATGAGCCACTAAGTACAAAGGAACTGGAAGAGGATGAAGACAACGACAGAGAGCTCCAACACATGATGCAGGTTGGCACAGGCATGACCAAATTGTGGCATTTTTTCATAACCATTTACACCTGATGGTAATAGTGGTAGAAAATGTCAACTCATCAACCAAAAAAGTTTGTTTTGGAACACATTAATTGTGTTGTATATGTGTGCATGTCAATGTAAAAATTTAGTCACTCAGATCCTCTTAAATAAATATAGGCCTCAACATGTATGAAACATGTTGTCTGACCTGTAGATCAACATGGGGCCCTACCTCCAAATAATAAGACATCACGACAGCAAGCCAATGTGATGCAGTATACTGCATGAAAGGGACAGGGCAGGATTGCCACATATCTGCACACTAATGAGCCATTCCTGTCCTTGCGCAATTAAGCAGTTCAGTGCAACACAGCAAGCTGTCTTGCTGCGTTCTGTAGCAGGAAAGTGTGTTTCATATGGTACTCAGTGTATGATGAACACAAGTCTCACAAAAAATCAGTATTTTAGGCAAATTCATCATTGTTGTCTGTTTCACATATGCACTAGCATGAGGATGCCGGCACTTTGCAGGAGCAAATGTTGCAGCAGATACCATCACAGATCATGAGTGACAGCTGTCATGGACAAAGGCCCAGTCTCAAGTGTAGATGTTATTCGTAAAGAAGGCATTCGTCCATGTGTGGGGATCCACAAAACACTACAATACCACATCTGGCCACAGTTGACAAAATACACATTTACCATGCTTTGCACAGCAATGCAAGGAGCCACAAAGACTTTTAATAAAACATATTAAACTGCTGAAGTAGCAATGTGTGGTATTAACCAGAGAATAAAGACAAGGGAGATGTTTGCCAATCATCACATCACCTCAGGAATATAGAGATGGTAAATGTGTGAAGCGTCCATGTCAACAGTCAAGCACAAATGTATGTGTACATACACAATCTTATTGAACACGATGCAAAGGAGGTGTTGGTTATGAAACTACTCATGCATGGTAAGACCCCTGCCCTGCCCTGAGTGCCCAAATCCATAGTTGTGACTCTTACTAAATCTGGTATATACCCATAGGGGAATTTGGAATATGCATGTGTGCCATGACACAGGGTTATGTCAGGGATTGTAGTCTGCTTAGACTAGGAGGGCCACGCAAACACCTGTCCTCATGATAGATGTACACTACTGCCTTTGATAGGAGTAAGATAGAGTTCAAAAAAGTTTGGCAGCATGGTGTGCAGTGAACAGTAGTAGTGTAAATTACCATTCAACCCTGGTTCACTGCAGGAAGGTCTATTGGGTCACACACCTTTTCAAAAGTTCTGTTGCTGTGTGTTACACACACCTCTGCCCAAAATCAGGTTGATCATGTAATGTGAGCATGCCTAAACCATGTGCACAATGCATGTGACTTTGCAAGACATACACAGCACATAGTTTGAAATGTCAAGCAGTGTGCACAGAGATAATGTATGTGTGCTGGTACTGTGTGTTCTACGTGGCACACTCTAATACAGAACAAAGGTAGTGAAGAACTAAACAGTGGTGTAGATTAACAAGTTTTGTCACGCAGTGCAGCATGTCACCTTCCTGCACAGCACTACGTGAGAGGGAAAGGGCAGGAATGTGCTGTATCTAAAATAAAATGGCACACGCCTTCTTTGTCCTCTGTGCTGGTGCTGTTGTGGCTGCCTAGCACCAACGCAGACACTTGTGCCCATGTTGAAAGGTTGCTTCTTTTGAATGCAGGATTGCTTTATGTGCATGACAGAGAACCTTTCAACAAATAATAAATCATGAGTGGCATATTCCTTGATCTATGTGTGCTGCAGAACTCAGCACACATTGAAAGAGAAAGTAACAAGGATCAGAGGCAGCTGCTCGAAATCTCAAGGGGAGGGACGGGGGGCAGAGATGGGGGAGGTGAAAAACAAAAAAGAATAAATAAATAAACTTACCTTCATGGACGCTGCCGTCTTCTGCGACCTCACTTGTTGGTCCTCTTCCCTCGATGTGGTATACCATCATATACTGGGAGACCAGCACATGCTCCCCAGCAATCCTGGCGCTGCTTTCATGCAAAGCGAGTCACTGATCTGTCAAGTGGTGCCACCCCAGTCCTGCAGCAATGGAAGTGGGCCTTGTTAGGATCAGCAGAAGCCACGCTTCTACTGTAAATCCCACACATCAGCCCTGTAGCACAGGACAGAACCCGTGCATCTGCCCTGTTGCGTGGGTCAGAACCCGCGCATTGACCCTCCTGCATGGGTCTGTACCTGCGCATCACACCAGTTGCGCCAGTCGTAACCTGTACATCATCACCATTGTGTGTACCCGGACCGTGCTGCGGAAGTGCAACTGTGCAGTGCATCCGTCACGCAATGTCCATTTGCGTGGCAATGCATCAGAAAAATCAACAGAAATGTTGGAAAGGTGCTGGACACAACCAGGATATTATGCAAAGGGTGTGGCAGGCTAGCTATTAAGAAGTGTGAAAGTTAGCTTCACTTTCTTCTTACATTCTATTAGTTTGACGTGGTTGTTGGAGCTGTTTGGAGAGTGTCTGGTGGTTTTGAGTGAATTTTGGTCTAGTCGGAGTCTGTCTGTCAATTGTGTACCTTTTGTGTGTTCATAGTATACTGTCTAAGTATTTGGTTTTACATTTACATTGTCAGGTGTTTGTCTATTTAGGGGTTATATAAATTAGGTGTAGGAATTAGTTTAAAGGGTGTTTGTTTGAAGTGTAGTGGGTTTAGGAGGGTTTGGGTCATGCTGTGAAAGGGTAGGGGAATAAATTATGGTGATGGAGAGGTTGGGTAGCTCATATGCCTCCTAATGAATTACCCACCCAGTATGCTGGCCTCTGGGGGTAATGTCAGTCAGGGCTATCCCCCGCACCCAAGAACAGGAAGAATTGCTGGGAGAGGGTGAGTTGGCACATATGCCAGGTAATTGGAACTGGCTCACCGTCTCCCAGCTCAAACATCGCTGGGCTGAATGGTAAGGATTAAATATCTGTTTAAACTCTATTCATGTTAAACTTTTTGGTTGTGCTGCACATAGATGAAAAACACTTCTGGCTATGGGTTTTTGTGCACTAAGGTGGCCCTTCCAGGACAAAACAATACAAACCTGCTTACAAGGCATGCACTCTTGCACCATGTTGCAAGGTAGCATGCTTTGCCACTAGTCAGCAGTTTGTGCACCAGCGCCATTAAAAGTCTGATATGGTCCTTACAATGGTACATATGGTGTATACCTATCCTTTTCCATTGCAGCGCTATGTTGGTCTGCCTAGGGCCAATCGTTTCCCCCTTGTGTCATGGTGTAAGGGGGCCTGCGATGATTATGGCCAGCATTACAGAAAACATCTCAGGCCTGAGGCATGCTTCAGACATGTGATGTTTGATACCTTTAACTTTCAGCATCCCGCCAGCTCTGCCATGCAAGGTGAAAAGCTGCATCCAATACTCACACAATCTATACATATGTGTGACAAGAGTGTTGAATTTCAGAAATCAGAGGTATGTCATAGTATTTAATATGGAATGTTGACCTTGTGTAGATGCACTATTTACAATGCAATGTTCAAATCTTTGTCTTCTAGGTGGACATGTTCCATTCACCTGGGGAGAAGTTGACACCTTCCAGGATCCAAATGCAACCAGTAAGTGTAATGAGCACATGGCTGTAGCTTTGTAAGGTCTGTGTGTGATCCATGATACTATGGTATGTTCGGGGATGTATCAATACCCAACACAATTGAACCAAAGAATAATGTTGAATTGACAAGGATGCATGTCAATATGCATGTAGGAGAGGTGTGTGCAGGCCCACAGAATTCATGCATTTTATGTGGTGATGTCTGCATATCTACAGTTTTGATACATTTGGCACCTGAACCATTATCTGGTGCTAAATCTCTAGATGTTCAACACAATCAAATGTTATGGCACAAACATTACCAACACTGTTTTAGCAGATGTAGCAGCAACGTGGAATGAATTTGATAAGCTTTTCTGGTCAAGGTTTTTTTGCCTATTTCCATATTTGACTATGACACTGGTGCTGATAAGATGGAATAAAATACCCAGGCAGTGCTATCAAGTGTAAACATGATGATATCATGAATCTGATTATTATAAATAGTGTGTTAATATGCCACATATTTTGCTTCATCTTGCAGCATACTATACTCGTACATATTGCACACGTATAGCCTCTCCTGCTACATGATTTCAGTGTGAATGACTATAGGTGTGGGTAAAGATTCCTGCTGATCAACCATTAAAATGTTTGGTGACAAATACCTGTCTCTATAGCTGTGTGCCAAATAAAAAGCCAAAGTGTTAAATAATGCAGGACAGTGTCAGCAGGGTAGCCATCACAATCAAGCCGTTTTCCATATGATAGATGCTGTGAATGTTGTGATAGGGAAAGCTTTTCCAAATCATGGATCTGACCTATGACAGACAACTCATGACATATCAACATGTGTTTCTGTAAGGGTGCTAGTACATTTTCATAATTATTGATAAATCATCATTGACTGACTCAACCTGAGGTATGGCTATTGTAATCCACCCTCAGGGTACTTGAGCCTCCCTCAGAGTAGTCCATGTCATACCTATGTGAAATGGAGTGACAGAGGACCAATTACACTGATGCCCTAGAAACTGTAGGGATGTAGGTCTGCTGCTCTATTTAACCATGGTGTTGTACCCAGTAATAACACCATCACACTAATGGGCTCACGACCAATCGCCTGCGCGTTTCTTCCCCACCTCCTCTGCCCCCGCTGCCCCGCGGGCCCCGCCAGCCCTCATCCCCCCCCTCACAGATGTTTGTTTTTTTTCATTGTTCCTCCCTCTCATTAGCTGTTTTTTAGTGCAACAGGATGCTTTAGTATGATGCTTGGCCCGAACCATGCCCCCCGGCTCATGGTAGCACGGACCCCCTGGCAGTGGCGCGGGAGCGGGTGGAGTGCAGTTTAGCTCAGGCACGGTACAATAGCCGCCTTGGGCGATGTGATGAATGCACCTGTTGCAAAATGTTATCCTCATTGACAGTTTTCATTTATGTAACTTTGTTGTGTGATATTAAATAATAAAAACACATTTAAAAAATAAAATAAAAACCATGGTGTACAAAATATTACCAGACTGTCTGACTGATACATATTGTGAGTGTAGATGCCCACATGCCAGGGTTCTAGTCAAATGGCTTTGCAGGTCTAAACTATGTGTTAGGCTTCATATCTCTAGGCAATGTGTATATTTTGGAGCACATTGTGAAAATGTCATTGCTGTTAAACCTATGGAGCACCAGGAGGCATCAATGCATCAATACAGTGTCATTGGCTTTCAACCCAGCTGAACTGAAGAACTTCTGGCCCATCTCTCTATTCCCCTATCCAGCAAAAGTCCTCGAGAAAGCGAGAAACCAGCAACTCACCAAACACCTAGAAGACCACAACCTCCTGGACCCCTCCCAATCTGGATTTTGAACTAACCACAGCACCCAAACAGCTCTGATTGCAGCCACAGATGACATCAGAGCCCTCCTGGACTGTGGGGAAACAGCAACCCTCATACTTCTGGACCTGCTGGCTGCATTTGACACCATACCTAACACATACCGATCAACAGACTCCACCACATCAGGATTCAAGGAACCTGTCCATTGCGTTTGACACCATCTGCCACCACATCCTGATCAACAGACTCTACCACATCAGGATTCAAGGAAACACTCTCAAATGGATCGCCTCATACCTCGCCAGCAGAACCCAAAGGATTAGTCTCCCACCATTTACCTGAGAGCCCAAGAAGATCATCTGTGGAGTCCCCCAAGGATTGTCCCTCAGCCCAACCTTCTTCAACACCTACATAACCCCCTTGGCTGTCACCGTCAGATCACACGTACGCAGCATCATTTCCTACGCTGACAACACACAGCTCATCCTCTCACTGTCCGAAGAGCCCTCCACCACAAAAGCTAACCTCCACAGATGCATGATGAACATAGCGTACTCGATGAAGGACAACTGTCTCAAACTCAACACCAAAAAAACTGAATTCCTCATCTTTGGGAAGAACACCTCACCATGGACTGACACACTGTGGCCCGCAGAACTAAGCACACCCACGGCCACCAACTGACCATGCCTGCAACCATGGCATCATCCTGGATAGGAAGCTATCCATGAAGAAACAAGTTGATGCAGTCTCTTCTGCCTGCTTCCACACATTTCACATGCTCCACAAGATCGTCAGGTGGCTCCCAGCAGACACCAGAAAGACCATCACGCAGGCTCTCGTCACCAGCAGACTGGACTACTGAAACATGCTCTACGTAGGAATCACTGCACGCCTCCTGAAGGGACTCTAGACAATACAGAACTCAGCTGCAAGGCTCATACTCGACCTCTCTAGAAGAACCCACATCACACCTCATCTGAAAAAACTACACTGGCTTCCAATTCAGAAGAGATGCCAGTTCAAGATGTTGACCCATGTCTACAAGGCCATGCACAATGAAGGGCCAGCATATATGAACACACACCTGACCTTCCACCAACCGACCAGACACGTCCGATCAGTTTCCCTCGCATAAACTCCACGGATCCGTTGAGCCAACAACTCAAGGTGCTCTTTCTTGCACCTGGCAGCCAATGCTTGGAACAACCTCCCCCTGTACCTTAGGACCACACGTCACTCCAGCGATTCAGAAGAGAATTAAAGGCCTGGATGTTTGAATGATCGTTCCTCCACCCAACAGCACAGAGCCCCAGTGCCTCAAGACCCTCACAGGTAATTTGCCCCGCTTTATAAATGTTTGATTGATTGATTGATTATGTGGCCAACAGGACAAATGCACCAGTCTGTACATGGTTTGGCACTGAAATGCCAAACTCATTCCCAGTATATCCCATATTCCCCATTTCTGGGATGCATTCATACAGTGCAAAATATAAAGTCATGTTGCTGCACTGTGTAAAAGTTCACATGCAGGAATGCACTGTGTTAGCGGTGTACAGCGCATTACACTACTCACCTACTGGTTGGGTAAGTTAGACTGGCTAGCACCAATGCAGTTGCCCTTGCATCATGGTGTAAGCATCCCTGAATTATACTCAACCAAGTTCTTTTTTTTTTTTGTCCCCATATCACTTTATATACTTCCATTATGATCTGAACTGGCTCCTGGAAGAGTCCGAGACGATCAATATAGGAAGTCTAAACCAGTAGGGTGAGGTCTCGGAGTGCCATCATCCCTAGTTTGAGATAATCATCGGACATTATACTGAGGGAGAGGCGCGAGGCGCGAGGCGCTCAGACCCAACCAATTCACCCAAGGTTGCCAAAGTTTTTGAATATTTTTGACACCAGATTGACAAAGATCTAACTTACACACTTTTGTTACTGCGTACACCCATTCCAGTCGAGTTGGTGAAGTGGGGGAAATCCAATATCTACATACCTCCCGCCTACCTAAGAGTATTAAATAAAACAGCAGGTTTCTATAAGAGCTAGGCAGGTTTTTTTACTCTAAAGAGCCCCCAAACAAAACTAATACAGGGGAGACCGTAAGCTGTACCTGTAAGGCGTTGGCCATAACCTCAAAGATCTCAACCCAAAAGCTCGAAATCCGAGGGCAAGACACAAGCATATGGACATCATTCGCACCCTCTAGACCACATTTTCTACAGGCTACCTGAGCATTTGCGCTAAATCTTTTTAATTTCTTTGGCGTGTAATATGCCCTATGTAAGACAAACAGGTGATTTTTCCAGAGGAACGCCGGTTTTACCACCCTATAAAGAAGCTGCAAAGACCATGTCCATAGTTTATTAATCTCCTCACTGTTTGCCACATCGTTCCATAGAGAACCAGGAAATTTTGTTCACAGTCTAAGCTATCTACAAATACTCTGTAATAGGCTGCGACTTCCTTCTTACCAGACTGATTCTTACTCAGTAACTCCTCTAGCTCGTTAGTCTCTTCACCCCTAACTTGTAAGGATCTGGTCCAAGTTTGTCGTTGGTAATACTTAAACCTGGATAATGAGCACTGCATCTCGGTTACAAAAGTCTCCCAAGATTTTAATACTCCTTCTTGAAATACTTGTCCCCATTCTACAATACCAGCCTCCATCAGAGGCCGGGATAAAGCATCTTTGAGGCAGTCCGGAATTCCCGGGGAGTCCCAAATAGGGGCATAAATACTATAATAGGATCATTTTGTAATCTTCCTTATCTTCACCCACAGTAACGTGGCTTTTTGTAATGTTTTCAACCTTACTCTTTTGTAGAACATTGGGTGTCCAAATTTATTCATAAATTTCTGTTTGCCCTTCCCCTCACCTTTCAAGATAACTTTCTTCTGATGGGAGCCACCCTCTCCTACTAGTAAATCCCTTACATTCTTTAACTGAAAGGCCCATACATGTAATTGGATGTCGGGGAGGGCGATACCTCCTTTAACATACTTCCTTCAAAGTTTTTTCCTTGCAATCTTGATCTACTTAGAAGCCCAGATAAAGCAATCTATTCTTGCTTGAAGACCTTGTATCCCTTTTATCTTAAAATCTAACGGGATCATGTTGAAAAGAAAAGTAAGTTTAGGAAGAATAAACATCTTTATTAATTTTACCTTCCCATATAAAGTCAAAGATAGATGTGCCCAGCTTAATAGACGTTTATCTACTTCTTGTGCAACAGATTTCAGATTTACTGAGGTAATATCTTCCAATTTCTTTCAGAGCTTAACACCGAGGTATTTCATCTCCTCTTTTATTAACCTATGTTTCATGTTCATATTCCATGTCATTATCTCTGTCTTTGACATATTAGCCGCATACCCGGACACCTGACCAAAATCACATGTTAACACCTCAAGTCTACCTAGCGCCGATTGAAGATCTTCCGTAAAAATCATATCATCAGCATACAAGGAATTTTTTTCTCCCAACCCATCTAGGCAAATGGCTTGATCAGAGAATCTTTTTTAATCATAAGGGCCAATGGCTCTATGTATAAATCAAATAGTAACGGAGAGAGAAGACAACCCTGCCTAGTCCCTCTGGTAATAGAAAAATAATTAGTTAGATTTCCGTTTATTAACAGACTCGCCAATGGGGTATTGTAAATACTTTTTAGAATCCCACAAAATTTTGGTCCAAAATGTAAATATGTTAAAATAAAATCTAAGTAATTCCAATTCACTCGATCAAACGCTTTAGTAGCGTCCAAAGTTATAACTGCCAGAGGTAGCTCAATTGCCCCTATCAATTCATGGGACAGTTTGTGCATATGTCTGCCCTTTAAAAAAAAAAAAACTTCTGATCATCCTGAATCAAAGGTGCCATACTTCTCCCCAACCTGTTGGCCAAAATACTAGTAAATATTTTATAATTGTTATTTAGTAAGGAAATTGGCCTATTTGATTCACAAGATAAAGGGTCCTTCCCGGATTTTAAAATAATTGTAATTACTGCTTCATTCCAGGATATTGGGAGACGAGATTCTCCCCTCCAAATAAGGTTGAAGAGATCTTTGAGAATTGGAGTTACAACTCCACGTAGTTTTGCATAGAATTCAGCAGGTAAGCCGTCAGAATCAGCTGCCTTCCCCTTGTTACTTTTAGAAATAGCCTGTGCTACCTCGTCCTCTAAAAATTCTTCTTCCAATAATGTCTTCCCTTCATCGTCAAATTTTTCCTTCCTTAATTCTTCTACATCTGGCAGCCTAGCCACCACTATATCTGATGAATCCTCTATACAAAGCTTCAAAAAAACTCGTAAATGCTTTCTGATTCTCTAATGGATCCCTTAAGATCGCCCCTGTAGTAGGGTCTCTTATCGCTGTAATCTCATTCCTAGCAAAATCTGATTTTGCTTTCCATGCCAACAACTTTCCCGCGCTTTCACCATATTCAAAATTTGCAAATTTACTTGCCTCCCATCTTTTCTTTACTCGTGCTTCTATTACTGCTAGCAACAAGGCCCATGTGGACAGCAGCTCAAGTAATATTGAATCATTATTCTTCCCCTCCAACTGTGATTTCACTAGCTTTCCTTCTAAACTTACTAAGTCGTTCTCAAGGTTCTGAATTCCCTTCCTATATTCCCTATTTCTCTGAGCAGAAATACTAATCAAAATCCCCCTAATAAAAGCCTTATAAGAATCCCATACCACATGGGGGATGCTGAATTAGGTTGAGTTAAAAAAAAATCCACTTAGTTTCACTCGATAAGCACTCTACAACTTTAGTATAGTTCAAGAGAGAGCGATCCAACGTACATCTTCTTCCTAACCGTGACCCTGCCTCCTCCAAAGTCAACATTACTGCAGCATGATCAGACAGGCAGGTGGGCTGGGATATGTTGGACATCCACCACAGTCGCCCTCAATGACTTAGCTAATAAAAAGTAGTCTATCCTAGAGTGATGTTTGTACTTTTTATTATGAAAGGTGAAGCTCCGAGCGCGGCCGTGAGACTCTCTCCAAATGTCTGCCAACGCATAGTGCTCCATCATTATCTTGATATACACTGACGACTTCTGACATCCAGACGCTCTACTTCCAGTGGACTTATCTAATACATGATTTAACACTGCATTAAAATCACCAGCTATTACAATTGGATTCTGGGCATCCAACAGCTCATTACATACTTCCTGTAATGATGTTGTGTCATCCAAATTTGGGCCATAATAAGATACTAAAGTATAAAAAACTTTATTAACCCTAATATCTGCCATAACCCATCTACCTTTCAAATCCATCTTAGAATGCAGGATAGAAGCATTAAAAGCACTTTTCACCAAAATCACAACCCCTTTAGAATGTGAGGTATTGCTTGAACAAACCATTTGCTTAACCCAGGTCAGGGATTTAAAGATCTCATGGGCTTCTGCAGCCGCTAGATGGGATTCTTGCAACATTACAATCTGAGGTGGGGAATCCCTGATATACTGAACAATATAATTCCTTCTTTACATAACCTGCAGTCCATTCACATTCCAAGAAAGAATTTGAAAACTACCACCAGCCATTTCTGCTGTCTTTTTTAAGTCTTATGGACTCCCTTATGAACATTGTTGCCGGCCGGGCCATCTTAATCTGAGGTAAAATGTTTCCTTTCCCTGACCCCCTTCCCCTCCCAAAAGCCCGACCCCGCTTTCCCAAACCCCTTCGACCCCCCACCCTGGGGAACCCCTCCTATCTTTTCCAACTGTTAAGCCCTTTGGCGCTGCTTAGCCCCTTCATCATATTCTCAAGAATCAAACAAGATTAAAGTGTAGAAAGAGGGAAGACCGGACTTAAAATCAAGTCTAAGTTAGCCTTCTTTGAATTTGTCCAGTAGGGAGTCTACTTCCTGGACATCCCGTAAGTTATACATTTTGTTATTTCTCATCACTCTCAGGGTCGCCAGAAATTTTTGTTGGGCCGTAGCTCCTAACTTCTTAAAGTCATCCATCCTCTTACCTAGCTCCCACTGTGTATTAGAGGTAGTGCGAGAAACATCAGATCTAATCTCAAAGGAATAATCTTTTGCCGTTAGCGTTTCCATTTTTAGGGCTTTTAAGAGGATTTTCTCTTTAACTGCATAGGTAAGAAAGTTCACCAGTATCCTCCTAGGTTTGGTCGTATTTAGTGGTTTCCGGAAGGGGTCCCTATGAACACGTTGCATATATTTAATTAGTACATCCTCTGGCCCATCCCACACCCCACTTTGTTTCAAAAGATCTACCACAATAACTCTAATATTGTCTCCTTCCGGCCCTTCCGGGACATTCATTATTTTAATGTTATTCCTCCTCGTATTGTTCTCCAAAATTTCCAATCTCTCAGACTTCTGATTTCCCTTAACTTTCAGTACGTAGATTTCTCTAGCATGTTTCTCTACCATTTCATTTAGCTGGTCCACTTGTTTTCCCAAAACCTGTGTTCTTTGAGTTAATAAGTTCATCTTATTTGCCAGGGCCTCACATACTTCCTGAATCCCCTTCTGATTTGTCTGAGAAACCAGGAAACCCTGCCTAACTTCATTAGTTCAGGAGTGCAGTAGGGATTCCAGAGAGGTTGACTGGCCGGACAGCAAATGTATTTCTTCTGACAGCTCTTGCTGAGATTCAGGTGAGTCTGCTATTAAATTTCCTGAGGTGGCATTCTCCAACGGGGGTGTTTCCTCCCCTGTACAGAGTAGGGACTGCACCAGTCTGCCCAACCCTGGCGCCCCCCATGCTTTTGTACCTGGGGAGAGTATAGACTGAGATAGAGAAACAGTCTGAGGCAAATGTATTTGCCCTCCCTCCTCAAGATCACTTTGTGCGATTCTGTTTGGGTCCACAGCCAGTGGGGGCGGGGTGAGAGAAGTAGCCATGGTGGCAGCCGCGTTCTTTGCCTTGAAATAAGACCTGAGAGAGGGTGTAATTCTTCGCTGCTGAGGGGGGGAGAACTACTTTTTCCTTCCCCCAATTTTGTTTTTCTGTCACAGACAAATTACTCCCTTCCGTGAAGTAAGTAAAGTATTCCTAGTAATATCTTCGACTGGGCCCACCACCACACTATCTTCTTGGCATCCAAAAAAGCTATCTTCCTGGAGGAGCCCTCCCTCCTTTCCCAGAACTAGGGGAGAAGAGGTCCCTCTCTCCAAGACATTCAGCGCACCCAGACCTGTGGTGCCCCCCCTCCCAGTACCCGTGAGGTGGTGTCCGTGTTGCTTTGAAAGTCGTTTTGAATATCAGACTCCCCCGTGCTTGTAGAAAGGAAAGGGACTCTTTCCCTCTCCTGAGAGGCAGCAACTCTCTCCGAGAGCTCCTCAAGCTTCCCCGATGACTTGTGCTGCCTCTTCCCAGGATACCCCCAGTCGTGCCTCTCAGCGCAACCCTGGATGTGAGAGTTCTGACTCTCCTTACATCGAGAGCGGCGCGCTCCCAGTTTCCGCCGCTCTCCCCCGCTGTCTCCGATTCCTTTGGTGTTGGCGTCCCGACCCGAATCGGGATGTGATCGCGTGGTCTGGTCCGCGGCGGCATGTACCGCAGGTAAGGTAAGATGCTCCAGTGGAAATAAGGAGCACTTCTTAGTCATCCCTTCTCTCCTCTGCCGCTTGGGCTAGCACAGCGCCGCAACTAGTCTAGCAGCGTACAGATGAGTACTGCAGCATGCATACACACACTCCTGAGACACATTTTTTAATTTAAATTGTGTGCTGAGGAATGCACCCCTGGGAAAATGAGTGTACAGAAATTTGTTTATGTAAAGGTCATCACGGTTTTTCTACAACTGTATGCCAGAAGCTATTTGTCAGATTTCAGAGTGTTTGCCTGAGGGTAAATGGGTGAAGTGTACTACAGTAATATCTTGCAGGAGGGAGCCAACTACCCTCCATCTATGTGTTGGCTACTTGACACTGAGTAAGTAAAGTCAGCAATATGTGCTGCCTTGTGTAACTCCTTGAGTTTTGCAATACAGAAGCACAGTACTTGGACTTGCTTAGCTTATCACCTGTCACGTATGTTTAAGAGCATGTTTCACCCCACTTGCATGATGCAGTACCAAAAGTGTCCATATGTGGATTATGCGTCCACTTTCCTATCAACACATCATATTGAATGTGACTCAATGTGATGAGTGATATGGTTGTAGGGGCATGGGCAGGATGCTGATCTTTAGGCTCCGACCGGTGGGAGCCCCTACCCGCTGACATCCTGTGAATTACACCAGTTTCAGACACCCATAAATGTCCCCGTTAAGAGATAATGCAGGGAGACAGCTGCCACTCACATCGACAAAACCAGGAACTTTAACCCCAGCAACACTGTACTGGTGTACGTAAATCGGCACCCGCCAGGCCGGCAAAGCGATGACAATGCATGGCAGCATACAAACCCCCTGCACCACTTTGATTGACCCTCAAAAGTGAAAATGGGCCCCTCCCCCACCCTGAGTGGCAGCAGAGCAACCGCAGCTCATGAAAGGCCAGTGAAGGTGCCAGCGGCCCAGCACTTAAAACAGATCGAGGCAGTAGCGACATAAGACAGAGGTTCAGCAGCCACAAACAACCACATTGGGAACTGAACGAGCCTACACGGCACTATGCACACACCAGAAATGGCGATGCCAAGGAGAAGGTGGTGGAAGAGATGGAACACTTCTGTTGCTTCAGTTACAAAAACTATATGCCGCAGGCACATGCTGGTGGCACTGTTAGCATGGCTAGCAAATCCAGCCAAACTCGGATCTGTTATAGTTGAGCTAACCACCGCGACTGGGAACAAATTATACAGCCAGGCCGATATTAATGATAAGTTCAGAACTTATCACTCGACCTTGTGCCATCACATTCCACATTGCTGACACAGATGATCTGCAGGCATTTCTAGTGCGTGAAGCTCTACCAGAGCTCTCCCCACAAGTGGTCGCAGATCTCGGGGCCCAAATAACACTACCGGAGATCAGGACCACAATAAAGCAGATGGCCAGGAGTAAGACCCAGGGCTAGGATGGGCTGCCCGTGGAGTTTTATTCCTGCTTTGCAGAGCGCCTAGCCCCATACCTGTTAGCTCTATACCAAGCAGCCAAACTTGTCGCACTCCACTAGGGAAGTGCTTATGGTGCCACTACTGAAACCCTGAAGGAGAGCCACAACCATGACATCGAACTGTCCCCTGTCAATGTTAAACATCAATTATAAAGTATTTAATAGAATACTGGCCACCAGGCTAATGCAAAACATGATGATCCTCATATATAGGGACCAGAACGGCTTAATTCAAGGCCGGAATACAATGCTGAGTGTTAGATGCCTACTCTCGGTGCTGGAGGTGGAGACTTATGACAAGACTACAGCAGTGGTTCTAGCTGTCGACATTGAAAAGGCATTTGATAGCCTGGAATGGCTGTACCTACCTGAAGTACTGAGATACTTTGGAGTGGGTGAGGGTTTCAGGAACTGGACAAAGCTCCTGTACAAGGGCAAACGGGGATGCATGGGATTGGCACCCCAATACCAGATTTGGCATGGGGGGACAATTCCATGATCTTAGACATGTTACATGGCCATATTCCGAGTTACCATTGTGAAGCTACATACAGGTATTGACCTATATGTAGTGCAAGCATGTACACGAAGTCCGGGGAAATTGCCCTGAACTATGTGGGGGCACCTTGGCTAGTGCCAGGGTGCCCTCACACTTAGTATCTTTGCACCTAACCTTCACCAAGAGAGGGTTAGACAAATAGGTGACTTATAAGTTGCTTAAGTGCAGTGTAAAATGGCTGTGAAATAATGTGGACATTATTTCACTCAGGCTGCAGTGGCAGTCCTATGTAAGAATTGTCTGAGCTCCCTATGGGTGGCAATATGTACCATATACTAGGGAATTATAAGGGTGTTCCAGTGGGCCAATTAGAATTGGTGAAAATGGTCACTAGCCTATAGTGACAATTTTAAAGGCAGAGAAAGTATAAGCACTGAGGTTCTGGTTAGCAGAGCCTCAGTGACACAGTTAGGCACTACACAGGGATACACATACAGGCCACAAACTATGAGCACTGGGGTCCTGGCTAGCAGAGTCCCAGTGAGACATATAAAACACACTGACAAATAGGGCTTTCACTATGAGCACTGGGGTCTTGGCTAGCAGGATCCCAGTGAGACAGTAAAAACACTCTGACATATACTCACAAACATGGAGCGCAGCACAAGACAGGGGTGTCCTTTGTCACCCCTACCCTTCACGCTGCCCATGGAGCCCCTTGCACGTCATGCTTGGACAGGAGAGGTATACCGCAGCTTGGGGGTGGGAGGCCAGGAACAGTATGTTGCACTATACACCAATGATCTCATCCTCTTTCTTCGGGACAAGGGAGATGCGCTCGTGGGGACTCGATTACTCCTCGAGCGCTTTGCGCCTTTTCAGGAATACAAGTTAACTGTTGAAAATCCTGTATCTTCCCGTAACATCTCCGCATAACCATCTGCCTGACTTGGCACCCCTACACTGGGAAGCCCACTGTCCAACGTACTTGGGAATTTGCATATACCATAGACAGGAAGATATATTAGAGGGCAATGTGCGGAAGGCTACGCAAGGCCTACGTTCTAGCAATAAGTTTTGGAACACGGTCCCCCTTTCAGTGGTGGGCCACAGCGCGCTCTTAAAAATGGTGGCTTTGGCCCAGCTGCTTTACTACTTTGTAGTGCTACTACTATGAATTCAGCGCTCCTGGTTCAGAGACCTTGACTCACTGATAACAGGATTCCTACGGGGAAAGAGTCGCCGGAGAGTGGCATTGAACAAGGTCCAGATGCCAACGATGAATGGAAGCATGGAAATTCCTAACTTTGAAATATATTTCATAGCGGGAAAGTTACAATGGCTAATTCAGTAGATAGCCACAAGGATATCACCAGAGGGAGACGCCTCTCCTAGCATACCTAACATACGGGATCTTGCTCGTATTTTGCTTTGACCGAGATCCCCGATTACAGCAAGACCCAGGAGATATCAGTGGCACGACGCTGTTGGGATCGGTGTCTCTATAGAAATAAAGTCAACATACCATACTCTCCAGACATTCCACTGCAGTTCTTACTTGCGTTACCACAGAAAGGGGACTGGCGGGGGATCCAGGAATGGATAGACATTGGGTCAACCCCAATGGGGGCACTATATAAAGCAAATACCCTCCTGCTCCTTTCAGACTTTTGAGAGCTACTCATTGAACTAAGGACATTTCTTTCTATATTGAGCGGCCACAACCACAATTCGCCGCTACTGGAAGTGGGGCATAGAGGAACCACCTCCATCAGAAGTATGCCAATATTTGGTCATCACCACAGGGCGGTACAAGGCGGTCACATGCCTCGATTGTAGGCAGCGATGAGAGCTCACCACCCTACTGATGGCACTCAAGCTACAATGGGAAAGGAAGACCTGGGTAGCCCACATGGACAGAGACTGAGAATGTATTAGCGTGTATCCAAAGTGTCTTGTAATGCACGCTTTAAGTTAATTAATCTTTATACACTCCACAGGGCCTACCTAACTCCTAGCCGAACTCCTAACTCCTAGCTGAATTAGACGCTACTTCGGGAACATGGAGGCGAAATGTCCCCGATGTGGGGAGCCCTAGGCAGAGTTCTTACACATGTTTTTGCATTGTCCCCAACTAGCAGACTACTGGAGAAGAATCACAAGAATGATGAAATCGATCATACAGCATGAGATCCCCTGCACCCCGGACCATTTCTTACTTGAAGTGGTTTCCTCACACATATGTCTTAGCCAAGAAGAATAACAAGGCTCTGGAAGAGACCCTGAGGACCAACATATGAGGGTTGGAAACGGGAAACATTACTATCCTCGGGATATGAGAGTGTGATTAAGCTACAGGAGGCCAAAAAGGGTCAAGGCATCCTATACGGGGCCACAGCTTGGAAAGCACTGGTCACGGCATTGGCTACACAATATATAGCATCACCTGATGATTAACCCACTTCACCTTAATTGACCTTTACAGTATAAAAAGGACAGAAATTGACATACTGAGTGACAACAGGGCAAATCAAATCTGCGGTACCTGGGGTACCAACCATTAGATCCCTGCTAATACCAGGAGCACCTCTTCCATAATCCCCTTCAAATTCACTTAAGTGGCATAGCTATACCATTGTGGCATAACTACACCATTGAGCATGCTTGGGGCACAGTGGGGGACAGGCGGGGGGCAATAGTTTAGGAATAGATGTATGAGAGGGTTGTATGAATCCAGATGAAGGCGAGGAACATGACTCACAGTCCAGTTTAATCAGGGCATTGAAAATATGTTCCCAAGCATCACTTTGAATTGCATGACAGTAGTTATGTATCATATTTTGAAAAACCCAATAAAAGTGTTTTAAAAAGAAAGAGTGATACGGTTGTAATCATAATGTGACCGCACTTGACTCAGTTTGCCTTGTTCAATTAGGAGATGTCTATGTACTGAAGGTATATTGTCCATATCTCTATCTCACATTTTGGTGTAGTTCTGGAGTATGACAATATCAACCTATTTTCACAAACATCATGTACATTTACAACTTGAGCTAATGGGTTTTTCTTTAACTCTCTAAATAACATGACAGCTGACAAGGCTAAAACCTTTGGAGTGAGGAGGGAATGCTATTGCCACATCCGCCACATTGCAAAGGCATACTGGAATGTGGGGGTGATATATGAAAGGGCCAGAGCATTGGGGACATGGAAGGCTGGAAAGGGGATGAACGCCATACAATCCAGTGGGCCAAAAGGTTTGGAGGGTGTCCAACAGGAGCAGCAGCCGATCCAGACACATGCCACCACAGGAACATCAACTGCCTCACAGCAGGCAACCACACGGGCCAGGAGGCCCAGATGTGCCAGACAATCTTTGTTTAAATACCTGATTCTCAGGAAATTGCTTAAAAGTAACCAGAGGATGAAGTGACACTGACCAGGAGCAGGGCAGCATCTGTGACAATATGTTAATATTGTAGGAGGCAATTTGAGACATTCCTTTTCCTTGTTATTAATATGTTGGTAATGTCTTTCTTGTTAATAGGCATAGTGTTAGTTAGGGTTTAGTATAGGTTTAGGCTTAGAGTTGATAAGTGTAAAGTAAATGTTTTTTTAGCTAGTTGTTTTTAAGTGTGTTATTCGTTGATAGTATTTTTAGATGGGTGGGAGGGTTGATGTTTAGTGTTTAACCCCTTCGCTGCTAGGCCTTTTCCCCTTCAGGTGCCAGGCCTTTTTTTGGCTAGTTGGGGCAGTTCTCGCTTAGGCCCTCATATGTTTTTGTCCACATAAGCTACCCACGCCAAACTTATGTCCTTTTTTTCTAAGGGATGCTAGAGGTACCCAGAGTTTGTGGGTTCCCCTGGAGGAGACCAAGACATTAGCCAAAATACAGCAAACACGTTTTTTTTGCTTTTTTTTTTTTAAATGGGGAAAAAGGGCTGCAGATAAAAGGTTGTATTTTTTTCCCCTAAAAATGGCATCAACAAAGCGTTTGCAGTGCTAGAATCACCATCTTCCCAGCTTTCGAGAACAGACAGACTTGAATCAGAGAATTTGGCATTTTACTGGAACATACCCCCATTTTTACTATTTTTTGTGCTTTCAGCCTCCTTCCAGTTAGTGACAGAAATGGGTGTGAAACCAATGCTGGATCCCACACAGCTAAACACTTCTAAAAAGTAGACAAAATGCTGAATTCAGCAAGGGGCCTTTGTGTAGATCCTTCAAGGTTTTCCTACAGAAAGTAACAGCTAAAATAAAAAAATATTGAAACTGAGGTGAAAAAAAGAGCCATTTCTGTCCACGTTTTCTTCTATATTTTGTTTCAGCAATGGCAGATTTTTTAAAGCAATATACGTTATGTCTGCTGGACTCTTCTGGTTGTGGGGATATATAGGGCTCATAGATTCATTAAGAACCCTAGGTACCCAGAGCCAATAAAGGAGCTGCACCTTGCAATGAGTTTTCATTGTATACCGGGTATACAGCTATTCATTTGGTGAAATATAAAGAGTGAAAAATAGGTATCAAGAAAACCTTTGTATTTCCAAAATGGGCACAAGATAAGTGTTGAGAAGCAGTGGCTATTTGCACATGTCTGAATTCCGGGGTCCCCATACTAGCATGTGAATTACTGGGGCATTTCTCAAATAGTCATCTTTTTTACACACTGTCTAACATTTGGAAGGAAAAAATGTAGAGAAAGAAAAGGGGCAATAACACTTGTTCTTCTATTCTGTGCTCCCCCAAGTCTCCCAATAAAAATGGTACCTCACTTGCGTGGGTAGGCCTAATGCCCGTAACAGGAAACGCAACATGGACACATCAGGAGTGACCCCTGACCTGCCTTAAGGCCAGGCACGACGCCTCGCGTCAGGCGGATCTTCCATTCTGCCCTCGTGTCCCTGACCCTGCCCTTGCTGCCTTGCTGCCTCACTGCAGTTGTGGTAGGAGTATTTAGTATTTCTCTGCACTTCGTTTCTTGTATATCGATATTCGTTCTGACCTGTGCTTCTGTTGTATTGTGCCCTTTTTTGTGCCCCACTTTGTTTTCTCTGCTGTTCTTGCTGCCTTGTTCCCCCTCCGGCTCTTACCGGCTCCCCGTCCCTGCCATGGCGTCCCCTGTGCCCCCCCTCACCCTCCCATTAGCCCACCTCCCCTTCTTAATGGCGGCCGCTGCGCGATGAGTAACACCTGACCTGCCTTAAGGCCAGGCACGACTCCTCGCGTCGAGTGGATCTTCCATTCTGCCCTTGTGTCCCTGACCCCGCCCTTGCTGCCTCGCTGCCTCTGCGGTAGGAGTATTTAGTATTTCTCTGCACTTGCTCTGTAGTTCGTTTCTTGTATATCGAAATTCGTTCTGACCTGTGATTCTGTTGTATTGTGCCCTTTTTTGTGCCCCACTTCGTTTTCTCTGCTGTTCTTGCTGCCTTGTTCCCCCTCCGGCTCTTGCCGGCTCCCCGTCCCTGCCACGGCGTCCCCTGCGGCCCCGCCCCCTCGCGCTCCCATTGGTCCACCCCCTCCCTCCTCCCAGCTGCTCCTCCCTCCCACCTCCCCTTCTTAATGGCGGCCGCACCAGAGGCAAGCTCGCCTGCATCCGTCGGTGCCTGGACCGCGCCCACTGGTCCCCAAGACCACCACAGCCAGCAACGCCATTACACCGCCAGCACCCTCCACGCACTCAACACCGGACGAGCACACGCCTGCTTCTTGGACTCCCCTAAGCACACCCAGGGACCCTTCACCTGCCGGAACTGTAGCCTCACCAGCCTTGAAATCACCAAACCTCCTGCTGAACCTGACCGCAACTACCTCCGATGCATCCTACTAAACACCCGCTCCGCACGTAAACACGCCGTCGAACTCTGGGACCTGCTCGACACCTCCACCCCGGATGTCGCCTTCCTGACAGAGACCTGGATGAACGCCTCCTTGGCCCCAGACATCGCCATAGCAATTCCGGATGGCTACAAGATCACTCGCAGGGATCGCACCAATGTAGTCGGAGGCGGAATCGCCATCGTCCACAAGAACACCATCAGGGTCACGACCTGTACCGATGACACCCTCAGCACCGCCGAACACCTGCACTTCCAGATCCACACTGACCCCAACACCACCCTCAGAGGAACCCTCATCTACAGACCCCCCGGACCACGGCCTCAGTTCTGCGACTCCATCGCTGACCTCGTCATCAGGCACGCCCTAGCCTCCGCCAACTACGTCCTCCTCGGCAACCTGAACTTTCACCTGTAGAATAACAATGACCCCAACTCCACCAACCTAATTGACAACCACGCCACCCTCGGACTCAGACAACTCGTCACTACTCCAACACACTCCGCTGGCCACACGCTGGACCCCGTCTTCTCCGCTAGCCCACGCGTCACCTTCAGCCACACCACCGAACTCCCATGGACCGACCACCGCTGCATCCACTTCACCTTCCAGAAACCCACCATGCACCACCGCACCCAACAGACCCCCTGCCGCAATTGGCGCAAAATCAGCCAAGACGAGCTGAACACCAGCCTCGCCCGAAAACCACCCACCGAACCCACCAATCCCGACCTCGCTGCCTGCAACCTCTGGCGCTGGATCGACGACTGCGCCAACACACTCGCCCAGCTCAATAAACCTTCCAAGAGAGGTGCCAACAAGAGAGCCAGTTGGTTCACCTCAGACCTTCAAGCCTCCAAGCAAACCTGCCGGAGAAAGTGGCTCCTCGAACGGACACCTGACAACCATGCCGCCTTCAAGAACGCCATCCGCAATCACCATCACCTCATCAGATCTGCCAAGAAAACCTCCTTCAAAGACCGCCTGGACAACAACGCACACAACAGGAAGGAGCTCTTCAGCATCGTGAATGAACTCTCCAACCCCAGCTCCAGCACAAATGACATCCCACCTTCAAAAGACCTGTGCAACTCCCTTGCCGCCTTCTTCCACCACAAGATCACAGACATCCATGACAGCTTCAACAACCAGACCACCCCGCCAATCACTGACTCCTCAGACCCTCCACTCACCTTCAACTACGACCCCCTGCTCATCTGGGCCAACGTGAACGAAGACGACACAATCAAAACCATGAGCACTATCCACTCTGGATCTCCGTCAGACCCATGCCCGCACCACATCTTTAACAAAGCAAGCGCCACCATTGCACCCCACCTCCGCAAAGTCATCAACATCTCCTTCGAGACCGCGACCTACCCCGAGAGCTGGAAGCATGCTGAGATCAAAACCCCCCTCAAGAAACCCAAGGCGGACCCGAGAGACCTCAAGAACTTCCGTCCCATCTACCAGCTCCCATTCCCGGGCAAGGTCATCGAGAAGATCGTCAACAGACAACTGACCCACTACCTCGAAGAAAACAACATCCTGGACCCATCCCAGTCATGGTTCCGCAGCAACCACAGTACCGAAACCCCCCACATCGCCACCACCGACGACATCAGGGCCCTGCTTGACAACGGCAAAACCGCGGCCCTCATCCTCCTGGACCTCTCAGCCGCCTTCGACACCGTCTACCACCGCTTCCTATGCACACGCCTCCACAACGCAGGGATCCGGACAAAGCTCTAGAGTGGACCACCTCCTTCCTCTCTGGCAGAACCCAGAGCGTCCGCCTCCCCCCCCTTCCACTCCAAAGCCTCCAAGATCATCTGCGGCGTTCCCCAAGGATCGTCCGTCAGCACTACACTATTCAACGTCTACATGGCCCTGCTCGCCCACAACGCCTGGCTACACAACCTCAACATCATCTCCTACGCCGACGACACCCAACTGATTCTCTCCCTCACCAAAGACCCCCTCACCGTCAAATCCAACCTCCACGAAAGAATGAAGGCTGTCGCCGAATGGATGAGGAACAGCAAACTGAAGTTGAACTCAAACAAGACAGAGGTCCTCATCCTCGGCGCCAACCCCTCAGCCTGGGATGACTCCTGGTTGCTGACCGCTCTGGGAGCAGCCCCAACACCCACCAACCAAGCACGAAACCTGGGCGTCATCCTTGACTCAACTCTCTCCATGACCAAGCAAGTCAGCGCTGTCTCCTCATCCTGCTTCAACACCCTCCGCATGCTCCGCAAAATCTACAGATGGATCCCCACAGATACAAGAAGAACAGTCACCCAAGCCCTCGTCAGCAGCAAACTTGACTACGGAAACGCCCTCTACGCAGGAGCCCCAGCCAAACTCCTCAAACGACTGCAACGCATACAAAACACCTCCGCATGCCTGATCCTTGGTGCCCACCGCCACAGCAACATCACTCCCTTTCTGAGAGACCTACACTAGCTCCCCGTCAACAAAAGGATAACCTTCAAGCTCCTCACCCACGCACACAAGGCGCTCCACAACACTGGTTCAGCATACCTCAACAGACGACTCACCTTTTACACAACGTCCCGCCAACTCCGCTCAGCCGACCTCACCTCGCCATCGTCCCCCTCATCTGAAGAGCAACTACCGGAGGCAGATCCTTCTCCCACCTCGCCGCCAAAACCTGGAACATCCTTTCCTTGCCCCTATGACAGACCGAAGACCTGCTGACTTTCAGAAAGTGGCTCAAAACCTGGCTATTTGAGCAGCCCCCCCCTCCCTCAGCGCCTTGAGACCCTCGTGGGTCTCTCATCAGGTTCTGATACCCAGAATCCTTTGCAAACCTCAAAATTTGGCAAAAAAACACCTTTTCATCATATTTCGGTGACAGAAAGTTTTGGAATCTGAGAGGAGCCACAAATTTCCTTCCACCCAGCATTCCCCCAAGTCTCCTGATAAAATGGTACCTCACTTGTGTGGGTAGGCCTAGTGCCCGCGACAGGAAATGCCCCAAAACACAACATGGACACATCACATTTTCCCAAAGAAAACTGATCTGTTTTTTGCAAAGTGCCTAGCTGTGGATTTTGGCCCCTAGCTTAGCCAGCACCTAGGGAAACCTACCAAACCTGTGCATTTGTAATAACTAGACACCCTAGGAGAATCCAGGATGGGGTGACCTGTGGGGCTCTCACCAGGTTCTGTTACCCAGAATCCTTTGCAAACCTAAAAATTGGGCAAATAAAACACTTTTCCACACATTTCGGTGATGGAAAGTTCTGGAATCTGAGAGGAGCCACAAGTTTCCTTCCACCCAGCATTCCCCCAAGTCTCTGGATAAAAATGGTACCTACCTTGTGTGGGTAGGCCTTGTGACCGCGACAGGAATTGCCCCAAAACACAACATGGACACATCACATTTTCCCAAAGAAATCTGACCTGTTTTTTGCAAAGTACCTAGCTGTGGATTTTGGCCTCTAGCTTAGCCGACACCTAGGGAAACCTACCAAACCTGTGCATTTTTTAAAACTAGACACCTAGGGCAATCCAGGACGTGGTGACTTGTGGGCCTCTCACCAGGTTCTGTTACCCAGAATCCTTTGCAAACCTCAAAATTTGGCAAAGAAAAACACTTTTTCCTCACATTTCGGTGATAGAAAGTTCTGTAATCTGAGAGGACCCACAAATTTCCTTCCACCCAGCATTCCTCCAAGTCTCCTGATAAAAATGTTACCTCCCTTGTGTGGGTAGGCCTAGTGCCCGTGACAGGAAATGCCCCAAAACACAACATGCACACATCACATTTTCCCAAAGAAAACTGACCTGTTTTTTTTGTGAAGTGCCTAGCTGTGGATTTTGGCCTCTAGCTCATGCAACACCTAGGAAAACCTAGCAGACCTGGCCATTTCTGAAAACTAGACACCTAGGGGAACCCAGGATGGGGTAACTTGTAGCGCTCTCACCAGGTTCTGTTACCCAGAATCCTTAGCAAACCTAAAAATTTGTCAAATAAAACACTTTTTCCCGACATTTCGGTGATGGAAAGTTCCGGAATCTGAGAGGAGCCACAAGTTTCCTTCCACCCAGCATTCCCCCAAGTCTCCAGATAAAAATGGTACCTAACTTGTGTGGGTAGGCCTAGTGCCCGCAACAGGAATTGCCCCAAAACACAACATGGACACATCACATTTTCCCAAAGAAAACTGACCTGTTTTTTGGAAAGTACCTAGCTGTGGATTTTGGCCTCTAGCTCAGCCGACACCTAGGGAAACCTACCAAACCTGTGCATTTTTTAAAACTAGACACCTAGGGCAATCCAGGACGTGGTGACTTGTGGGCCTCTCACCAGGTTCTGTTACCCAGAATCCTTTGCAAACCTCAAAATTTGGCAATAAAAACACTTTTTCCTCACATTTCGGTGATAGAAAGTTCTGGAATCTGAGAGGAAACACAAATTTCCTTCCACCCAGCATTTCCCCAAGTCTCCTGATAAAAATGTTACCTCCCTTGTGTGGGTAGGCCTTGTGCCCGCGACAGGAAATGCCCCAAAACACAACATGCATACATCACATTTTCCCAAAGAAAACTGACCTGTTTTTTTGCGAAGTGCCTAGCTGTGGATTTTGGCCTTTAGCTCATACAACACCTAGGAAAACCTAGCCGACCTGGCCATTTCTGAAAACTAGACACCTAGGGCAACCCAGGATGGGGTAACTTGTGGCGCTATCACCAGGTTCTGTTACCCAGAATCCTTAGCAAACCTCAAAATTTGGCAAAAAAACACGTTTTCCTCACATTTCAGTGCTGCAAAGTTCTGGAATCTGAGGAGAGCCACAAACTTACTTCCACCCAGCATTCCCCCAGATCTCCCGATAAAAATGGTACCTCACTTGTGTGGGTAGGCCTAGTGCCGCGGTAGGAAATGCCCACAAAAAACAGAGTGGACACATCAAAATTATCAAATACAAAACTACTTGTTTTTGCAGGGGGGCACCTGCGTATTTTATGTTTATTAATTTAAATTTAAATTTAATTAAAATTTTTATATGTTTACTAATTTGTGTATTTGTTTGGCATGTACTTGTTTGTGTATTTTTTGCGAATTACCGTTTTAATGTTTGAAATTTAAATCGTGCAAATTTCTTGGGGGTCCCCGGCTTCCAGTAGTGATTCAGTGGGGGTCCTCAGGAGTCAAAATGTTGGGAAACACTGCAGCTACTTAAAAGACACACATGGAGAATCTGTCTCTAATCACATAAATACTTGCCAGCTGTAAATGTGATTTACACACACATATATGTTTCTCACTGAACATGACAATGTAATTATCCTAACATGAGAACCTCACTGCTCACACCGCAGAGATTCTACGGTCCATACATTTGCATTGTTATACTAAGAATAGCCAGCTACTCATGCCCATACTTCTCATAAATTAACATCATAACTGTGACACACAAGGATGCGCAAGGCCAATCCAATACCATAAAATAACTTGAAAGTCAGTAAGTAAGAAATGCATGGGCTCCTTGTTGGGGACCTGTGTTAAGTCATACATGGTGAATAGTGCTACACTGTGATAAGTAAGGAACTGTGTCCTTCTGCCCCAAGAGGCCACCTATGTGTTGAGTGTGAGTGGAAGTGCACATTACATCCATTGTGCATTGTATATACATATTTTTGCATAAGAGCCAAAGACAGGAACCAGAAACAATGCAACACCTCCCCAGGAAAAGAGGACACAGGAGATTTATGAGCATGAAACTTTGAAAGTAGTTAACCAAAGTGAGCTGCATGAAGTGCCACACTCAACAAGTAGTCAATGCCAATGATGATGGATGTTCTCCAGGCAGGTGTGAATACATCCACAATTTGGACCAGCCATCAACAATGGCCCCCTTCCACAATGGTGCAGGGGTGTGTGCGGTTGTGCCAGGCACCAGTGTGTGTCCCAGCGCAGCTTGGGATCTGCAATCTGTAGTGATAAAACTATCCATCCTGTACCTGCCCTATCATATTAACACAGAGTGCTACAGTAGTACAGTGTTTCCCAACCTTTTGACTCCTGAGGGGGTCCGCGGACCCCCAGAGGTCCGTGACACATTCCCAGGGGGTCCGCAGGCCTGGACCGGCATGAAGGCACTTCTCCAGCTGGGCCCTCTGCAGAAAAATGTGCGGGCTTTTTTATCTGGTTATTCATTTGTGCCACAGCTTTAAAAGCACTGCAAAGATCAGTGTAAGATTTCGGACAAAAATAAAAGTGTCAACTCTGGTGATTAATGTACATGCTGGAGAGATGGGAGTTTGTCTATTGGCAGATTTGACTCATTGGAGGTAGTGCAGATGGTTAATATGCCAGACGCAAAGAGCATGTGTCATGCAATGAACCACATTTTGGGGGTGATTCTAAGCTTGGCGGGCGGCGGTAGCCGCCCGACAAGCGGGAACCGCCAGAAGACCGTACCGCGGTCAAAAGACCGTACCGCGGTCAAAAGACCGCGGCGGTCATTCTGGGTTTCCCACTGGGCTGGCGGGCGACCGCCGAAAGTCCGCCCGCCAGCCCAGCGGGAAACACCCTTTCCACGAGGACGCCGGCTCAGAATGGAGCCGGCGGAGTGGGAAGGTGCGAAGCAAAGCAGACACTGAAATTCTTCGTGGGGCCCTCTTACGGGGGCCCCTGCAGTGCCCATGCCTTTGGCATGGGCACTGCAGGGGCCCCCAGGGGCCCTGCGGCACCCCCTACCGCCATCCTGTTCCTGGCGGGAGACCCGCCAGGAACAGGATGGCGGTAGGGGGTGTCAGAATCCCCATGACGGCGGAGCGCGCTCCGCCGCCATGGAGGATTCTCAAGGGCAGCGGGAAGTCGGCGGTACACAGCCGACTTTCCATTTCTGGCCGCGGCTGAACCGCCGCGGTCAGAATGCCCAGCGGTGCACCGCCAGCCTGTTGGCGGTGCTACCGCCGACCTCCACCATGGCGGTAATTACCGCCAGGGTCAGAATGACCCCCTTTATGTTCATAGCACAGTGGGACACCGCTTTTGTCACAGAGATTCTTTTGTTATTGTGTAGTTCATAAGTCACAATCATAATCTAGCACAGTGAGTTATGAAATGCCAACAAAGAACTACATGGAACAAATTAGAAAATTATATTTTTTTCCAATTCTTTCATTACTGCAAAAACAAAAAAGGTTTGCTTGCAAAGGAGTATGCTATTATTAAAGTCAAGGCTAGCCACTGTGTTATGTTCTGAATCCTGAGTTTGTGTTTCTCCAGACCAAGCGCTCTTAGAAAATGCCTAACAGTATGGATGAGGTGAATCCTACACCTTGTAGTCCCCTGTAAAGTGTTTTGACACCCTGCACTGCTATGATAGGTGCTATAAATCAAATTAAATACATGTGACAGCGAGGCTATGGAGAGATGAGAGGCCTTTATGGTTTTACTTCCTTTGCCCACCACACATTAAATTAAAAAGTTTATGTATCTAAAAAATAAAAACAGAAATCGCTTGGGAAATGTAGAATGTGACTTGGGGATTCAGATTTCCTAAATAAAATCAAACATTGAAAAGTTAGTCGCCAAGATGCAGCACCAACTTTCCCATTAAAGTTTTCCAATTTTTGCAATTTTTTCCAATATAAAATAATGATATGTTTACTAATTTGTGTATTTGTTTGGCATGTACTTGTTTGTGTATTTTTTGCGAATTACTGTTTTAATGTTTGAAATTTAAATCGTGCACATTTCTTGGGGGTCCCCGGCTTCCACTAGTGATTCAGTGGGGGTCCTCAGGAGTCAAAAGGTTGGGAAACACTGTACTACTGTAGCACTCTGTGTTAATATGATAGGGCAGGTACAGGATGGATAGTTTTATCACTACAGATTGCAGATCCCAAGCTGCGCTGGGACACACACTGGTGCCTGGCACAACCGCACACACCCCTGCACCATTGTGGAAGGGGGCCATTGTTGATGGCTGGTCCAAATTGTGGATGTATTCACACCTGCCTGGAGAACATCCATCATCATTGGCATTGACTACTTGTTGAGTGTGGCACTTCATGCAGCTCACTTTGGTTAACTACTTTCAAAGTTTCATGCTCATAAATCTCCTGTGTCCTCTTTTCCTGGGGAGGTGTTGCATTGTTTCTGGTTCCTGTCTTTGGCTCTTATGCAAAAATATGTATATACAATGCACAATGGATGTAATGTGCACTTCCACTCACACTCAACACATAGGTGGCCTCTTGGGGCAGAAGGACACAGTTCCTTACTTATCACAGTGTAGCACTATTCACCATGTATGACTTAACACAGGTCCCCAACAAGGAGCCCATGCATTTCTTACTTACTGACTTTCAAGTTATTTTATGGTATTGGATTGGCCTTGCGCATCCTTGTGTGTCACAGTTATGATGTTAATTTATGAGAAGTATGGGCATGAGTAGCTGGCTATTCTTAGTATAACAATGCAAATGTATGGACCGTAGAATCTCTGCGGTGTGAGCAGTGAGGTTCTCATGTTAGGATAATTACATTGTCATGTTCAGTGAGAAACATATATGTGTGTGTAAATCACATTTACAGCTGGCAAGTATTTATGTGATTAGAGACAGATTCTCCATGTGTGTCTTTTAAGTAGCTGCAGCTTGTTGTTACACTCTCACGTTCCATTTGGGGATAACACATTCCTCATGATACTATTGCAGTGGATGTACTTGGTGTAGGTGCATATGCAAAGACAGCATGTGCAATTGACTTCAGCTCACTCTTCTTGAGCTGTAAACACGTGGGTCAGCCTTTTACACTTACACCATGGTACATGTAGTCCTTTCATGAAAAACATACAATACTCTTTGTGATTTAGAAAAATATTGTGCTTAGGGTTACTTTTATTCAAGATTGTAGGTACACACAATGTTTTTGGGGAGTCTAATTTTAGATTTGTGGGCAAAACCAACAGTTATTGAAAGTTTAGATGACCGGACAGAGTCCAGTTTGGAGACATATAATGCAACATGTGGAGGTGAGGAGTATATCATTGAGGAGGTACACATTGCCATTAGGGAAAGTAGGGTTGTTTAAAAGTCTACAAGTGGATAAGATCAACAGTTGCACAAACGGTACTGAGTGAGAAAGAAGGTGGCATATTGTAAAACACACGGCCACTAACAAACTGGCCAAGAGGCACTGACAAAGTTTATCTGGCAGATCACCAACGGAAACTGGGGAACTCCACATCTTCCTCCTCTAATGGGTGTTATGCCTCCCCTGCAGTTTGCAGTGTTTGTATGGGATGCATCTGAGGTGCACACATATCAAAGGCAGAAGATATGGTTCTGCTGTCCCTACCAGCATTTGTCTGTGCCAGTAAGTAATCTCTGACAAGGCTCTGTTGGCATGCCAACTAAGCAATGATGTTGTGATTGAGTGTACCCCTTCTTGTAATGTAGGAGTCCAACTTGCACTCCATGGGTTCCATGATGTTACAAATGGCCCCCTGCTGCGTGACAACTTCACTAGTGCGAGAAGTAGAGGGCTGATGTTGTTCACTCTGCATCATGACACCAGCGATGTCAGTTAGAGACTCAGCTATCCCATGGAGCCAAGTTTAGGTGTCTGTAATACCCTTGTCATACTAGGGCTCAGACACCTACAGACTCCTTCTAGAATGGCGCTATGGTCTCTGTTGGACCCGGCCCTTTTTGCTGGGTCATCCCCAAACTTTTTGCCTTCCTCCTCCTGTTTTTCTGACCTTCTTTTGTTGGCTTTAGGACTCTGGGCACTTTAACACTGTTTATCAGTGCTAAAGTGCCTGTATTCTCTCCTGTAAACCTGGTATGATTGGCTTACACCTGATTGGCACTTTTAATTGACTTGTAAGTCCCTTGTACAGTGGTATCCCTTATACCCAGGGCTTGTATATTCAATGCTAAGAATGCACATGTTTGCACTGAGGTTTATGTAGGCTGTTTTATAGGGTCCCTTGTAAGTGGGCGATTCACTTGCATGTAAAGCATGGTTTGGTATTCTGCTGCCTTTTAGTGTTGTATAGCATTTTATTAATGTGAGTTATTTATTGTGTTGTAGGGCAACAATTATTGTGATTTAATCCACTTTGACACATTGTCCTGAGGATGGTCTCATGGATGGTTTGAGGCTTGGGAGACTGAAACGTCGACCTTATACTCTCCATGATGCAATTCTACGCATGAACTGCTGGAGTCCATTAGAAGTGATTTCTGATTGTCTGAAAGACTGCATATCGGACTCAAACCTTTTTTGGTTGGAGAGTCAGGGGGTTGGTGCTCTCCTTCTGTTCCTTGGATGTAAAGGATTGTGGACTAGAGGGGTCACCAGTGCATATGTATAAAAACACTAAACATTCTCTCTGTTGCTTTGCTATATTGATGAATATAGTATTAGTGAATATATAAAAAGTATTCTTTTTTCCACAATCAAATTACATGCTGTTTGAAGATTTATTCATTTATGGAATTTTATTTATATCTAATTACAACATTAATAGTTTTTAATATTGCTGAAATATCCGTATGCAAATGATTCCTCCATGAACATTGTATGCTTTACAGTTTAGATTACCCAGTTCTGTGGGGAATATTGGGCTACCCTGTTTATTTTTAACAAGTGGGCCTGCAGCGCAGCTTGTGCCACCCACAGAAGTAGCCTTTCAAATCTGTCTCAGGCCTGCTACTGCAGGGCCTGTATGCGCAATTTACTGCCACATTGACTTGGCATCTTAATTTCCCTGCCAGGCCTGGAACTCTCCTTTTAAAACATAATTGTCACCCCTAACATAGGCCCTAGGTAGACCTATTGGCAGGGTGATGTGTAAGTAAAAGGTAGGGCATGTGCCTACTGTGTGGCCAGTCCTGGTAGTGACAAACAGCCTATTTCGTTTCTCACTACTGTCATTGCTGCCCCTCTAATAGGTTTGCATTAGGAATTTTCTTACATATGTCTAAGTGGTAACTTCTGATCCATAAAGAGTAGCTTGGGCATGTTTAGTATGTTTGGAATTGTAATAACAAATCTGGCTTATTGATGCAGGTGGATTTTGTATTAATATTGTGGAAATGTCACTTTTAGAAAGTGGGCATTTATATGTGCTTATGACTCTTGTGCTTTGCAGCCTGACTGCAATCCACGTCTGGGGCAGAGTGACGGCTGGGATTTGTGAATACTTTCCAAGCAGCCATCACACAGGGAGGGTGTAGGTCTAACAGGATTACATCTAAATACTGAATGGTCTTCTTGGGCTGGGAGATTGGGAGGCGGGGCACAGTTACATTTGTATAGGCTGTGTCCTCCCCACACACAAAGAGCAAAGAGAGGGTTGAAAATGGGTTTTGTGCCCTTCTGGAGGTCCTTTGAAGTGCCCCCTTAGATCAAAGACTTTTTTGAGTATAAGTAGAGGGGTTGTACTCCATGTTTGTAGAGACTGTGTGGACTTGGCACCAGCTGCTGCTAGAAGGGACTTTTATGCCAGGAGGAACCACCATTAGGACTGACCTGCTATTGTGCTGACCAGTGGCCTGCTAGATCACCAGCAGGACTGCTACTTTTAATGCCAGGAACTTGATGAGCTGGCCTGCTTCTGTTCCCTGTGCTGTACCCCCCAGTTGCTCTCCAGGGGCTGGGTGCCGTGACCCTTACCAGTTTGTTGTGAACCTTACACTTAGCGCAAGGTGAGCACTGTACCAAAAGGAGAAGTTCTAGGTGAGCACTTCAGTATTCTGCCACATTGTCTGGGTCACCTAGCTGCCTCTGCTCACTGTGGTGTGGCCTCTTTCATAGTGGTTACTGGTCCCTGGCGTCCGCCAACAGTTTCTGTGCAGCACAGATGAGGTGCGCCTTGTCTGGTGCTTTCGGGGCACAAGCAGGCACTCACTCCTGCTGCAGAATCCCGGCGTATGGCTGCCCCCATTTCTCACTGTGGGGCTTTTCGTGGCCGCAGCCCCATGAGATCGATCCAGGCCTCTAAAGGCTGTCATTGCCCATGAAGGGCACAGACGTGCTGTGTCTCCCCAGCAGACTCCGGGAGATGGACGCTGGCGCCCAGCACAGAGGGAGTCTTGGGATCAGCAGCAAGTGGTCAGGAGTTGTGCCGCATGCTCACGGGCAGCCAGTCCTGGGGAGTGGAAGTCCCCGACATCAGGAGCATGCTAGTTCCCTGTGGCCCGCCGGTCTCTATAGAGAACGGCTGCAGGGTGGAGTCTCCCTGACAGCAGGGAGGACCGAGGATGGTCTCCTCGCAGAAGCCGGCATTGTCCCAAGTGGCCCCTTTTTATTATTTTCCCAGATTGGCAGATCAGGACGGAACCCTCATCAAAGGTCCTGGTCTGACCAGTGCTTATTTCAGTACCGCATTTATGGTGGCGGGAGAACAGGAGCTCCTGTGCTGGATGGGTGGGTTTGACACTCACAGTATAGTATGTGAAGGAAGTGCAGACGTGCTGTGACCTACCTGCAGAAGATGTTTTGGGGGGGATCATTTTTATGATTCAGACTGTCACCAGGAAATATTTTGCCCTCAGTGTTAAAGGACCCGATGCCTGGTTATATGTCATTGTTACCTTGTGAGAACATTGAATATATCTTAGGACCTGCCTGGTATGCATTAGGGGAAGGTAGGTGTTTTTATTTCATGTGTAATGTGGAAAAGTGTCTTTTTATTTGCAGTCATTATGATGCTATGACAATTGCCTGCTTGAGAAAGTATTACTGATTTATGTTGTTATGATCTACAGTTTATGTGCAATACAGCTTATTTTTGTATAACCTGCGGTGAAGTCTCTTTTGCGGTGTATTTATTGTGACATTGGGTTGTGTGTGTTGTGCAAACGCTTTACACATTGCCTCTGGAATAAGCCTGACTGCTCTGGCCAAAGCTACCAAGGGGGTGAGCAGGGGTTATCTTAGGTGTATAGCTACCTTGCCTTTACTAGAGTAGTGGTTCCTGCCTGGCTTGGGTCCCTACGCTAGCCATTTCTTACAGTCTCCATCCCCGCCTGCACTTCATCAGCTATTCGCTGCTGGACACTTACAAATCTCTGTTGAATTAAACTTGGGGGCCCTCATAGTCCTCAGCTGGGATTATGTAGCTGGATGGGGCATGTCCTGTGGATGACGGTTCCCCTGGAGACCCTGCAAAGTCGTCTTCATTTGCCAACACCAGATGAGGTGAATCAACATCCATGGGGGGGCAGGATGGGGCACTTAACAGGTTGGTCACCAAGGACAGGTTGCTCTACAGGAGGTGTTTGTCCCTCTGGAAAGAGATAGGAATATTTCAATAATGCTCTATGATAGATGTAGACATGAGTGATTTTAGTGACATTCAAACTGAATTTTTTTCTGTTTCAAATATACAAGGATACGTGCAACATATGTTACTAGAGGTAGATTAGGCCATGTTAGACTATTGTTCCCGTACACATGGCAAGACCTTTACATTGTTCACACAACCTCTATGTGAAGAAGGGGGTCTATTTGTGTAATGACACAATGTAACACAGCTCGGCAGCATGCTGGCCTACCCTGCCTGAAAGAGTGAGTGCTGGTAAGGGGCACCATTTAACATATTGGCCCTCATTTCAAGTTGAAACCGCCAGGCGGCTGCCTATGCGGCTGCACTCCCGCAGGGTCTATTTGGAAATCCCCGCTGGGCCGGCGGGCGGAAACCTGGTTTCCGCCCGCCGGCCCAGCGGGGATCTTGGCCGCAACACAGAGCCGGCTCCAAATGGAGCCGGTGGTGTCTCGGTGGGCGACGGGTGCAGTTGCACCCGTTGCGCTTTTCACTGTCTGCTATGCAGACAGTGAAAAGCTCCATGGGGCTGTGGCAGGAGGCCCCTGCACTGCCCAGGGGCCCCACGACTCCCATTTCTGCCAGCCTTTTCATGGCGGTTCATACCGCCATGAAAAGGCTGGCGGGAGGGGGACTCGTAATCCTCTGGGCAGGGCTGCAAGCAGCGCTGCCCTGGGGGATTACAACCGCTGGGACAAAAGTGGCGGGAAACAGCCGGTCCCGGCAGTGCGACCGTCGTAATGCCCAAGTTTGTACCGCCAGCCTGTTGGCGGTACAAACTCCAAAACAGCCCTGTCGGTCTTTGACCGCCAGGGTTGTAATGAGGGCCATTATGTTTTCTTCTGGTTTGTGCCTAAACTGATGTTACATTAGCTTCTTTACACCACTGCTGAGACCAGTGCCCCCTGTTACCAGGGTGCCTGCATTCCCTCTAGCCATCAGTTAACACTACAGCAGTGTCCAAGTCATGTTATTTTGTTATGTCTTACAAAATATCCTGCACTCTACCCTTCATGCAGTAAAACATGCCAATCTGCCTTTGATGTATTGTCTTACATGCAATTGTAAAACAAATGTGGCTTAGGGGTCATATTTGACACACATCCACACAACTCTACAGAGCAAGCAACCTTGCTACACTGCAGGACTGGGAAGGACCAGGTATATACCACACACTCGAATCCTGTAGTTTCCTAGCATACACACATTCATGTCCAGAGTCCAGAACAGAAGACGTGAGAACCATCTCTGAAGGGGATAGCTACCATCACACTTGGAAATATGCAACAGATCAAGCTCATTCCATTTCCTCAGAACCCAATATGCTCTTCACTCTGCCCCACTCGCTTGTACTTGTTCATGACTCCTCTGTCAATCATCATTAACACTCAGGGGCTCTAATTAATTTCACACACCAATGACACCCAGATCATACATAGAATCCCGGAAGACACAAACACCACCAACATTTGTTACATTATGGTATTGACCATTATGTCTACCTTTCTGTTACAGTAATGGGTCATACTGAGCCTCACAAGATTTTAGTGAGGATATTCTTCAACATGTACTTACCCTTGTTGCCCACATGACTAGGCCCAAACCTCTCAACCTCCAACCATCCTAGAAACCTGTCCATCACACCTAGCTCACCCTGACACTTCACAATTCCCCGTTTCACCACCCAGATACGTTGCAGAGTCAGACTTCTGGCTCCCTCCTGACACGTGACACCATCACCCAGGCCTCATCAAATGTGAACTGTAGTACACTAATACACTCTACCACAGCATCTCTGCACAGCTGAAACACAAGTAGCAAACTATCATACACAGCAGTGCCTGACTATTACTCAGCCTACCTTGTGACACACACATCACCCCTCACCTCCTTCAGACACACTGCCATTTCAATATGCTCTGCCACCTACAAGGCACTACACCACCTGAGCCCCACCTAGCTCACACCATCTATGCTTCCAACAAAGAATCGTGGACCTCTGCGCTGTGCACCACTTCCATTAACCCCCAATAACCATATGAGCAAGACAGGAGGCAGGGTGGTCTTCCACCTGGCAGCCAACACCTGTAAAAACCTCACCCAGCACATCAGGACAGCTGCTTGCAATATGGTTTAATGCAAGTGAATGTACACCTGTCTCTTCAGGTGATCCTACTTGGAGAGCTGGCACATACTCATCACCTGGATACCCTCTTCGGTGAGTCTTTAGCCCTCTGGCAAATCACGTTACTTTACATTAGATTACATTCCACTTTCAGCTACCTAGCGCCAAGTGAGGCACACTTGCTGTAAGGAAATGCCTCCTTGGCATGGTTGCCCCCTGACTTTTTGCCTTTGCTGATGCTATGTTTACAATTGAAAGTGTGCTGAGGCCTGCTAACCAGGCCCCAGCACCAGTGTTCTTTCCCTAACCTGTACTTTTGTATCCACAATTGGCAGACCCTGGCATCCAGATAAGTCCCTTGTAACTGGTACTTCTAGTACCAAGGGCCCTGATGCCAAGGAAGGTCTCTAAGGGCTGCAGCATGTCTTATGCCACCCTGGAGACCTCTCACTCAGCACAGACACACTGCTTGCCAGCTTGTGTGTGCTAGTGAGGACAAAACGAGTAAGTCGACATGGCACTCCCCTCAGGGTGCCATGCCAGCCTCTCACTGCCTATGCAGTATAGGTAAGACACCCCTCTAGCAGGCCTTACAGCCCTAAGGCAGGGTGCACTATACCATAGGTGAGGGTACCAGTGCATGAGCATGGTACCCCTACAGTGTCTAAACAAAACCTTAGACATTGTAAGTGCAGGGTAGCCATAAGAGTATATGGTCTGAGAGTCTGTCAAACACGAACTCCACAGCACCCTAATGGCTACACTGAAAACTGGGAAGTTTGGTATCAAACTTCTCAGCACAATAAATGCACACTGATGCCAGTGTACATTTTATTGCAAAATACACCCCAGAGGGCACCTTAGAGGTGCCCCCTGAAACTTAACCGACTGTCTGTGTAGGCTGACTAGTTCCAGCAGCCTGCCACACTAGAGACATGTTGCTGGCCCCATGGGGAGAGTGCCTTTGTCACTCTGAGGCCAGTAACAAAGCCTGCACTGGGTGGAGATGCTAACACCTCCCCCAGGCAGGAGCTGTGACACCTGGCGGTGAGCCTCAAAGGCTCACCCCTTTGTCACAGCCCAGCAGGGCACTCCAGCTTAGTGGAGTTGCCCGCCCCCTCCGGCCACGGCCCCCACTTTTGGCGGCAAGGCTGGAGGGAACAAAGAAAGCAACAAGGAGGAGTCACTGGCCAGTCAGGACAGCCCCTAAGGTGTCCTGAGCTGAGGTGACTCTAACTTTTAGAAATCCTCCATCTTGCAGATGGAGGATTCCCCCAATAGGGTTAGGATTGTGTCCCCCTCCCCTTGGGAGGAGGCACAAAGAGGGTGTACCCACCCTCAGGGCTAGTAGCCATTGGCTACTAACCCCCCAGACCTAAACACGCCCTTAAATTTAGTATTTAAGGGCTACCCTGAACCCTAGAAAAGTAGATTCCTGCAAACTACAAGAAGAAGGACTGCCTAGTTGAAAACCCCTGCAGAGGAAGACCAGAAGACGACAACTGCCTTGGCTCCAGAAACTCACCGGCCTGTCTCCTGCCTTCCAAAGAACTCTGCTCCAGCGACGCCTTCCAAGGGACCAGCGACCTCTGAATCCTCTGAGGACTGCCCTGCTTCGAAAAAGACAAGAAACTCCCGAGGACAGCGGACCTGCTCCAAAAAGACTGCAACTTTGTTTCGAGGAGCAGCTTTAAAGACCCTGCAATCTCCCCGCAAGAAGCGTGAGACTTGCAACACTGCACCCGGCGACCCCGACTCGGCTGGTGGAGAACCAACACCTCAGGGAGGACCCCCGGACTACTCTCCGACTGTGAGTACCAAAACCTGTCCCCCCTGAGCCCCCACAGCGCCGCCTGCAGAGGGAATCCCGAGGCTTCCCCTGACCGCGACTCTCTGAAACCTAAGTCCCGACGCCTGGAAAGGACCCTGCACCCGCAGCCCCCAGGACCTGAAGGACCGGACTTTCACTGGAGAAGTGACCCCCAGGAGTCCCTCTCCCTTGCCCAAGTGGAGGTTTCCCCGAGGAAGCCCCCCCCTTGCCTGCCTGCAGCGCTGAAGAGATCCGTTGATCTCTCATAGACTAACATTGCGAACCCGACGCTTGTTTCTACACTGCACCCGGCCGCCCCCGCGCTGCTGAGGGTGAAATTTCTGTGTGGGCTTGTGTCCCCCCCGGTGCCCTACAAAACCCCCCTGGTCTGCCCTCCGAAGACGCGGGTACTTACCTGCAAGCAGACCGGAACCGGGGCACCCCCTTCTCTCCATTCTAGCCTATGCGTTTTGGGCACCACTTTGAACTCTGCACCTGACCGGCCCTGAGCTGCTGGTGTGGTGACTTTGGGGTTGCTCTGAACCCCCAACGGTGGGCTACCTTGGACCAAGAACTGAACCCTGTAAGTGTCTTACTTACCTGGTAAAACTAACAAAAACTTACCTCCCCCAGGAACTGTGAAAATTGCAGTGTCCACTTTTAAAGTAGCTATTTGTCAATAACTTGAAAAGTATACATGCAATTGAAATGATTCAAAGTTCCTAATGTACTTACCTGCAATACCTTTCAAACAAGATATTACATGTTAAATTTGAACCTGTGGTTCTTAAAATAAACTAAGAAAATATATTTTTCTATACAAAACCTATTGGCTGGATTTGTCTCTGAGTGTGTGTACCTCATTTATTGTCTATGTGTATGTACAACAAATGCTTAACACTACTCCTTGGATAAGCCTACTGCTCGACCACACTACCACAAAATAGAGCATTAGTATTATCTCTTTTTTACCACTATTTTACCTCTAAGGGGAACCCTTGGACTCTGTGCATGCTATTCCTTACTTTGAAATAGCACATACAGAGCCAACTTCCTACATTGGTGGATCAGCGGTGGGGTACAAGACTTTGCATTTGCTGGACTACTCAGCCAATACCTGATCACACGACAAATTCCAAAATTGTCATTAGAAATAGATTTTTGCAATTTGAAAAGTTTTCTAAATTCTTAAAAGACCTGCTAGGGCCTTGTGTTAGATCCTGTTTAGCATTTCTTTTTAGAGTTTAAAAGTTTGTAAAAGTTTGAATTAGATTCTAGAACCAGTTGTAGATTCTTAAAAAGTATTCCAACTTTTAGAAGCAAAATGTCTAGCACAGATGTGACTGTGGTGGAACTCGACACCACACCTTACCTCCATCTTAAGATGAGGGAGCTAAGGTCACTCTGTAAAATAAAGAAAATAACAATGGGCCCCAAACCTACCAAAATACAGCTCCAGGAGCTTTTGGCAGAGTTTGAAAAGGCCAACCCCTCTGAGGGTGGCAACTCAGAGGAAGAGGATAGTGACTTGGAGGAAAATTCCCCCCTACCAGTCCTATCTAGGGAGAACAGGGTCTCTCAAACCCTGACTCCAAAAATAATAGTCAGAGATGCTGGTTCCCTCACAGGAGAGACCAACACCTCTGAAATCACTGAGGATAACTCCAGTGAAGAGGACATCCAGTTAGCCAGGATGGCCAAAAGATTGGCTTTGGAAAGACAGATCCTAGCCATAGAGAGGGAAAGACAAGAGATGGGCCTAGGACCCATCAATGGTGGCAGCAACATAAATAGGGTCAGAGATTCTCCTGACATGTTGAAAATCCCTAAAGGGATTGTAACTAAATATGAAGATGGTGATGACATCACCAAATGGTTCACAGCTTTTGAGAGGGCTTGTGTAACCAGAAAAGTGAACAGATCTCACTGGGGTGCTCTCCTTTGGGAAATGTTCACAGGAAAGTGTAGGGATAGACTCCTCACACTCTCTGGACAAGATGCAGAATCTTATGACCTCATGAAGGGTACCCTGATTGAGGGCTTTGGATTCTCCACTGAGGAGTATAGGATTAGATTCAGGGGGGCTCAAAAATCCTCGAGCCAGACCTGGGTTGACTTTGTAGACTACTCAGTAAAAACACTAGATGGTTGGATTCAAGGCAGTGGTGTAAGTAATTATGATGGGCTGTACAATTTATTTGTGAAAGAACACCTGTTAAGTAATTGTTTCAATGATAAACTGCATCAGCATCTGGTAGACCTAGGACCAATTTCTCCCCAAGAATTGGGAAAGAAGGCGGACCATTGGGTCAAGACTAGGGTGTCCAAAACTTCCACAGGGGGTGACCAAAAGAAAGGGGTCACAAAACCTCCCCAGGGGAAAGGTGGTGAGACAGCCAAAAATAAAAATAGTCAAGAGTCTTCTAAAGGCCCCCAAAAACCTGCACAGGAGGGTGGGCCCAGAGCCTCTTCACAAAACAATCCTGGGTACAAGGGTAAAAACTTTGATCCCAAAAAGGCCTGGTGTCGAAACTGTAGTCAGTCTGGACACCAAACTGGAGACAAGGCCTGTCCCAAGAAAGGTTCCACTCCAAACTCCAATCCAGGTAACACTGGAATGGCTAGTCTCCAAGTGGGATCAACAGTGTGCCCAGAGCAAATCAGGGTCCACACTGAAGCTACTCTAGTCTCTGAGGGTGGGGTGGATTTAGCCACACTAGCTGCCTGGCCCCCTAACATGCAAAAATACAGGCAGCAGCTCTTTATTAATGGGACAAGTGTAGAGGGCCTGAGGGATACAGGTGCCAGTGTCACCATGGTGACAGAGAAACTGGTTTCCCCTGGCCAATACCTGACTGGAAAAACTTATACAGTCACCAATGCTGACAATCAAACTAAAGCACATCCCATGGCAATGGTAACTTTAGAATGGGGAGGGGTCAATGGCCTGAAACAGGTGGTGGTCTCCTCAAACATCCCAGTAGACTGTCTGCTTGGAAATGACCAGGAGTCCTCAGCATGGGCTGAGGTAGAACTAAAAACCCATGCAGCCATGCTGGGTATCCCTGAACTGGTGTGTGTAAAAACAAGAGCACAATGCAAGGCACAGGGTGAAAAAGTAGAGCTGGAGTCTGGAAAAATGGCCCAGCCTACCAAGAGAAAAGGAAAGTCAGTTGGGAAACCAACTGCAACACAGTCAGAAAAAGAGAACCTCTCTTCTCAGGAAGAAGTTCTGCCCTCTGAGGGAACTGAGCCTTTGGAACTTGAACCTTATCAGGTTGAGCTCTTAGGCCCAGGGGGACCCTCAAGGGAGGAGCTGTGTAAGGGACAAGAAACCTGTCCCTCTCTTGAAGGCCTTAGGCAGCAAGCTGCTGAAGAGTCCAAGGGCAAGAAAAATGGAACACATAGGGTCTATTGGGAAGATGGACTCCTGTACACTGAGGCCAGAGACCCCAAACCTGGTGCCACTAGGAGAGTGGTAGTGCCTCAGTCGTTCAGAGAGTTTATTCTGACCTTGGCCCATGATATTCCCCTTGCTGGGCATTTGGGACAAACCAAGACGTGGGAGAGGTTAGTCAACCACTTCTACTGGCCCAATATGTCCCAGAAGGTTAAGGAGTTTTGCCTCTCCTGCCCCACCTGTCAATCCAGTGGTAAGACAGGTGGGCACCCAAAGGCCCCCCTCATTCCACTTCCAGTGGTGGGGGTCCCCTTTGAAAGAGTGGGTGTGGACATAGTTGGTCCACTGGAACCTCCCACAGCCTCAGGAAATATGTATATCCTAGTAGTAGTGGATCATGCTACTAGGTATCCTGAAGCTATTCCCCTTAGGTCGACTACTGCCCCTGCAGTAGCCAAGGCCCTCATTGGTATCTTTACCAGAGTGGGTTTCCCTAAGGAGGTGGTGTCTGACAGAGGTACCAACTTCATGTCAGCATACCTAAAACACATGTGGAATGAGTGTGGAGTGACTTACAAATTCACTACACCATACCATCCACAAACTAATGGCTTAGTTGAGAGATTCAACAAGACATTAAAAGGCATGATCATGGGGCTCCCAGAAAAACTCAAAAGGAGATGGGATGTCCTCTTGCCATGTCTGCTTTTTGCTTACAGAGAGGTGCCACAGAAGGGAGTAGGATTCTCACCCTTTGAACTTCTGTTTGGTCACCCTGTAAGGGGACCACTTGCCCTTGTTAAAGAAGGCTGGGAGAGACCTCTTCATGAGCCTAAACAAGACATAGTGGACTATGTACTTGGCCTTCGCTCTAGAATGGCAGAGTACATGGAAAAGGCAACCAAAAACCTTGAGGCCAGCCAACAGCTCCAGAAGTTTTGGTATGACCAAAAGGCTGCACTGGTTGAGTTCCAACCAGGGCAGAAAGTCTGGGTTCTGGAGCCTGTGGCTCCCAGGGCACTACAGGACAAATGGAGTGGCCCTTACCCAGTGCTAGAAAGGAAGAGTCAGGTCACCTACCTGGTGGACCTGGGCACAAGCAGGAGCCCCAAGAGGGTGATCCATGTGAACCGCCTTAAGCTCTTCCATGACAGGGCTGATGTGAATCTGTTGATGGTAACAGATGAGGATCAGGAGGCAGAGAGTGAACCTCTCCCTGATCTTCTGTCATCAGACCCAAAAGATGGCTCAGTAGATGGAGTGATCTACTCAGACACCCTCTCTGGCCAACAGCAAGCTGATTGTAGGAGAGTCCTACAACAGTTTCCTGAACTCTTCTCCTTAACCCCTGGTCAGACACACCTGTGTACCCATGATGTGGACACAGGAGACAGCATGCCTGTCAAAAACAAAATCTTTAGACAGTCTGACCATGTTAAGGAAAGCATCAAGGTGGAAGTCCACAAGATGCTAGAATTGGGAGTAATTGAGCGCTCTGACAGCCCCTGGGCTAGCCCAGTGGTCTTAGTCCCCAAACCTCATACCAAAGATGGAAAGAAAGAGATGAGGTTTTGTGTGGATTACAGAGGGCTCAATTCTGTCACCAAGACAGATGCTCATCCAATTCCTAGAGCTGATGAGCTCATAGATAAATTAGGTGCTGCCAAATTCCTAAGTACCTTTGACTTGACAGCAGGGTACTGGCAAATAAAAATGGCACCTGGAGCAAAAGAGAAAACAGCATTCTCCACACCTGATGGGCATTATCAGTTTACTGTTATGCCCTTTGGTTTAAAGAATGCCCCTGCCACCTTCCAAAGGTTGGTGAATCAAGTCCTTGCTGGCTTGGAGTCCTTTAGCACAGCTTATCTTGATGATATTGCTGTCTTTAGCTCCACCTGGCAGGATCACCTGGTCCACCTGAAGAAGGTCTTGAAGGCTCTGCAATCTGCAGGCCTCTCTATCAAGGCATCCAAATGCCAGATAGGGCAGGGAACTGTGGTTTACTTGGGCCACCTTGTAGGTGGAGGCCAAGTTCAGCCACTCCAACCCAAGATCCAGACTATTCTGGACTGGGTAGCTCCAAAAACCCAGACTCAAGTCAGGGCATTCCTTGGCTTGACTGGGTATTACAGGAGGTTTGTGAAGGGATATGGATCCATTGTGACAGCCCTCACTGAACTCACCTCCAAGAAAATGCCCAAGAAAGTGAACTGGACTGTGGAATGCCAACAGGCCTTTGACACCCTGAAACAAGCAATGTCCTCAGCACCAGTTCTAAAAGCTCCAGATTATTCTAAGCAGTTCATTGTGCAGACAGATGCCTCTGAACATGGGATAGGGGCAGTTTTGTCCCAAACAAATGATGATGGCCTTGACCAGCCTGTTGCTTTCATTAGCAGGAGGTTACTCCCCAGGGAGCAGCGTTGGAGTGCCATTGAGAGGGAGGCCTTTGCTGTGGTTTGGTCCCTGAAGAAGCTGAGACCATACCTCTTTGGGACTCACTTCCTAGTTCAAACTGACCACAGACCTCTCAAATGGCTGATGCAAATGAAAGGTGAAAATCCTAAACTGTTGAGGTGGTCCATCTCCCTACAGGGAATGGACTTTATAGTGGAACACAGACCTGGGACTGCCCATGCCAATGCAGATGGCCTTTCCAGGTTCTTCCACTTAGAAAATGAAGACTCTCTTGGGAAAGGTTAGTCTCATCCTCTTTCGTTTGGGGGGGGGGGTTGTGTAAGGAAATGCCTCCTTGGCATGGTTGCCCCCTGACTTTTTGCCTTTGCTGATGCTATGTTTACAATTGAAAGTGTGCTGAGGCCTGCTAACCAGGCACCAGCACCAGTGTTCTTTCCCTAACCTGTACTTTTGTATCCACAATTGGCAGACCCTGGCATCCAGATAAGTCCCTTGTAACTGGTACTTCTAGTACCAAGGGCCCTGATGCCAAGGAAGGTCTCTAAGGGCTGCAGCATGTCTTATGCCACCCTGGAGACCTCTCACTCAGCACAGACACACTGCTTGCCAGCTTGTGTGTGCTAGTGAGGACAAAACGAGTAAGTCGACATGGCACTCCCCTCAGGGTGCCATGCCAGCCTCTCACTGCCTATGCAGTATAGGTAAGACACCCCTCTAGCAGGCCTTACAGCCCTAAGGCAGGGTGCACTATACCATAGGTGAGGGTACCAGTGCATGAGCATGGTACCCCTACAGTGTCTAAACAAAACCTTAGACATTGTAAGTGCAGGGTAGCCATAAGAGTATATGGTCTGAGAGTCTGTCAAACACGAACTCCACAGCACCCTAATGGCTACACTGAAAACTGGGAAGTTTGGTATCAAACTTCTCAGCACAATAAATGCACACTGATGCCAGTGTACATTTTATTGCAAAATACACCCCAGAGGGCACCTTAGAGGTGCCCCCTGAAACTTAACCGACTGTCTGTGTAGGCTGACTAGTTCCAGCAGCCTGCCACACTAGAGACATGTTGCTGGCCCCATGGGGAGAGTGCCTTTGTCACTCTGAGGCCAGTAACAAAGCCTGCACTGGGTGGAGATGCTAACACCTCCCCCAGGCAGGAGCTGTGACACCTGGCGGTGAGCCTCAAAGGCTCACCCCTTTGTCACAGCCCAGCAGGGCACTCCAGCTTAGTGGAGTTGCCCGCCCCCTCCGGCCACGGCCCCCACTTTTGGCGGCAAGGCTGGAGGGAACAAAGAAAGCAACAAGGAGGAGTCACTGGCCAGTCAGGACAGCCCCTAAGGTGTCCTGAGCTGAGGTGACTCTAACTTTTAGAAATCCTCCATCTTGCAGATGGAGGATTCCCCCAATAGGGTTAGGATTGTGTCCCCCTCCCCTTGGGAGGAGGCACAAAGAGGGTGTACCCACCCTCAGGGCTAGTAGCCATTGGCTACTAACCCCCCAGACCTAAACACGCCCTTAAATTTAGTATTTAAGGGCTACCCTGAACCCTAGAAAAGTAGATTCCTGCAAACTACAAGAAGAAGGACTGCCTAGTTGAAAACCCCTGCAGAGGAAGACCAGAAGACGACAACTGCCTTGGCTCCAGAAACTCACCGGCCTGTCTCCTGCCTTCCAAAGAACTCTGCTCCAGCGACGCCTTCCAAGGGACCAGCGACCTCTGAATCCTCTGAGGACTGCCCTGCTTCGAAAAAGACAAGAAACTCCCGAGGACAGCGGACCTGCTCCAAAAAGACTGCAACTTTGTTTCGAGGAGCAGCTTTAAAGACCCTGCAATCTCCCCGCAAGAAGCGTGAGACTTGCAACACTGCACCCGGCGACCCCGACTCGGCTGGTGGAGAACCAACACCTCAGGGAGGACCCCCGGACTACTCTCCGACTGTGAGTACCAAAACCTGTCCCCCCTGAGCCCCCACAGCGCCGCCTGCAGAGGGAATCCCGAGGCTTCCCCTGACCGCGACTCTCTGAAACCTAAGTCCCGACGCCTGGAAAGGACCCTGCACCCGCAGCCCCCAGGACCTGAAGGACCGGACTTTCACTGGAGAAGTGACCCCCCGGAGTCCCTCTCCCTTGCCCAAGTGGAGGTTTCCCCGAGGAAGCCACCCCCTTGCCTGCCTGCAGCGCTGAAGAGATCCGTTGATCTCTCATAGACTAACATTGCGAACCCGACGCTTGTTTCTACACTGCACCCGGCCGCCCCCGCGCTGCTGAGGGTGAAATTTCTGTGTGGGCTTGTGTCCCCCCCGGTGCCCTACAAAACCCCCCTGGTCTGCCCTCCGAAGACGCGGGTACTTACCTGCAAGCAGACCGGAACCGGGGCACCCCCTTCTCTCCATTCTAGCCTATGCGTTTTGGGCACCACTTTGAACTCTGCACCTGACCGGCCCTGAGCTGCTGGTGTGGTGACTTTGGGGTTGCTCTGAACCCCCAACGGTGGGCTACCTTGGACCAAGAACTGAACCCTGTAAGTGTCTTACTTACCTGGTAAAACTAACAAAAACTTACCTCCCCCAGGAACTGTGAAAATTGCACTGTGTCCACTTTTAAAGTAGCTATTTGTCAATAACTTGAAAAGTATACATGCAATTGAAATGATTCAAAGTTCCTAATGTACTTACCTGCAATACCTTTCAAACAAGATATTACATGTTAAATTTGAACCTGTGGTTCTTAAAATAAACTAAGAAAAGATATTTTTCTATACAAAACCTATTGGCTGGATTTGTCTCTGAGTGTGTGTACCTCATTTATTGTCTATGTGTATGTACAACAAATGCTTAACACTACTCCTTGGATAAGCCTACTGCTCGACCACACTACCACAAAATAGAGCATTAGTATTATCTCTTTTTTACCACTATTTTACCTCTAAGGGGAACCCTTGGACTCTGTGCATGCTATTCCTTACTTTGAAATAGCACATACAGAGCCAACTTCCTACACTTGCTTTATGGTGCAAGGGGGCCGGCATACGCACCAAAATATCTGCACAGTTTTCAAGGTCCATGCATGATGTGCTGCTCCAGCCCCTGTTTTTTTGCTTTGTATTGTGGGACTTGTACTCCTAGTCAGTCATGTTGTAGATTACACTACAAGTCCCAAGATTAAATGGATAACCTGGCCTGGGCCAACACATCATACATAGATCAGAGAATCCTGGCAGGTCTGGTCATAAACATATGTGACAGGGCAATTAATTCACAGTTATGTGACACATGAGTTAATATGTGAGACATCCATGCCCTTTCACATGCACAGAGCGCAGCAAAGTGTTTTGCTTCACTGTGCTGCATGACATATTAACCATAGGGTCCAGTCGCAGCTCGTCAGTCGCAGCTCGTCAGTCGCAGCTCCTGGGGTGCAGTAGTGGGGGGAGGGGCGGCACGTGGGGGTGGGGTGGGGAGTAACATCAAATTATTTAAAAAATAAATAAAACCACTTACCTGAACACTGCATGCCGTTCCGCTCCTCCCTCTCCTCTGCTTAGTCAGTGGCGCTTCAGGCACATGCTCCCAGCCTGCCCTGCGGCCAATCCTGACACTGCTCAGAGCAGTGTCAGGATTGGCTTGGAACGCCCAGCCAGGGCGTTTTCAGGCAGACTGGAGCCAGTGCATGCTCTCTCCAGCCCGGCAACTGTGGTGCTGGGCTGGAGAGAGCCTACTGTGCATGTGTGTTTGGGGTTGGACTTTGTTGCTGGAGTGTAGGCAGTGTGCTCCCTTTCTTTGTAATTTTGTCTTTGGACGGCTCCCTTGAGCCACGGCTGACGAGCCTTGGGAGGCACCTGTGCGTCATGAGAGGTACATAAACCTGAGAAAACATTTGGCGGCATTTCAAGCAAGCCCCTATACCATGCTGCTCCCTGCTGATGATGGGCTAAACCCAGAAACACGTGTACAGGGATAAACAGCACTTGCTGCGCCTACAGAGGTGAAAGACTTTATTACTTTCGGAATGGACTACGAATTCGACTGCATTTACCATGATGCATTGGGGTTGGACTTTGTTGCTGGAGTGTAGGCAGTGTGCTCCCTTTCTTTGTAATTTTGTCTTTGGACGGCTCCCTTGAGCCACGGCTGACGAGCCTTGGGAGGCACCTGTGCGTCATGAGAGGTACATAAACCTGAGAAAACATTTGGCGGCATTTCAAGCAAGCCCCTATACCATGCTGCTCCCTGCTGATGATGGGCTAAACCCAGAAACACGTGTACAGGGATAAACAGCACTTGCTGCGCCTACAGAGGTGAAAGACTTTATTACTTTCGGAATGGACTACGAATTCGACTGCATTTACCATGATGCATTGGGGTTGGACTTTGTTGCTGGAGTGTAGGCAGTGTGCTCCCTTTCTTTGTAATTTTGTCTTTGGACGGCTCCCTTGAGCCACGGCTGACGAGCCTTGGGAGGCACCTGTGCGTCATGAGAGGTACATAAACCTGAGAAAACATTTGGCGGCATTTCAAGCAAGCCCCTATACCATGCTGCTCCCTGCTGATGATGGGCTAAACCCAGAAACACGTGTACAGGGATAAACAGCACTTGCTGCGCCTACAGAGGTGAAAGACTTTATTACTTTCGGAATGGACTACGAATTCGACTGCATTTACCATGATGCATTGGGGTTGGACTTTGTTGCTGGAGTGTAGACAGTGTGCTCCCTTTCTTTGTAATTTTGTCTTTGGACGGCTCCCTTGAGCCACGGCTGACGAGCCTTGGGAGGCACCTGTGCGTCATGAGAGGTACATAAACCTGAGAAAACATTTGGCGGCATTTCAAGCAAGCCCCTATACCATGCTGCTCCCTGCTGATGATGGGCTAAACCCAGAAACACGTGTACAGGGATAAACAGCACTTGCTGCGCCTACAGAGGTGAAAGACTTTATTACTTTCGGAATGGACTACGAATTCGACTGCATTTACCATGATGCATTGGGGTTGGACTTTGTTGCTGGAGTGTAGGCAGTGTGCTCCCTTTCTTTGTAATTTTGTCTTTGGACGGCTCCCTTGAGCCACGGCTGACGAGCCTTGGGAGGCACCTGTGCGTCATGAGAGGTACATAAACCTGAGAAAACATTTGGCGGCATTTCAAGCAAGCCCCTATACCATGCTGCTCCCTGCTGATGATGGGCTAAACCCAGAAACACGTGTACAGGGATAAACAGCACTTGCTGCGCCTACAGAGGTGAAAGACTTTATTACTTTCGGAATGGACTACGAATTCGACTGCATTTACCATGATGCATTGGGGTTGGACTTTGTTGCTGGAGTGTAGGCAGTGTGCTCCCTTTCTTTGTAATTTTGTCTTTGGACGGCTCCCTTGAGCCACGGCTGACGAGCCTTGGGAGGCACCTGTGCGTCATGAGAGGTACATAAACCTGAGAAAACATTTGGCGGCATTTCAAGCAAGCCCCTATACCATGCTGCTCCCTGCTGATGATGGGCTAAACCCAGAAACACGTGTACAGGGATAAACAGCACTTGCTGCGCCTACAGAGGTGAAAGACTTTATTACTTTCGGAATGGACTACGAATTCGACTGCATTTACCATGATGCATTGGGGTTGGACTTTGTTGCTGGAGTGTAGGCAGTGTGCTCCCTTTCTTTGTAATTTTGTCTTTGGACGGCTCCCTTGAGCCACGGCTGACGAACCTTGGGAGGCACCTGTGCGTCATGAGAGGTACATAAACCTGAGAAAACATTTGGCGGCATTTCAAGCAAGCCCCTATACCATGCTGCTCCCTGCTGATGATGGGCTAAACCCAGAAACACGTGTACAGGGATAAACAGCACTTGCTGCGCCTACAGAGGTGAAAGACTTTATTACTTTCGGAATGGACTACGAATTCGACTGCATTTACCATGATGCATTGGGGTTGGACTTTGTTGCTGGAGTGTAGGCAGTGTGCTCCCTTTCTTTGTAATTTTGTCTTTGGACGGCTCCCTTGAGCCACGGCTGACGAGCCTTGGGAGGCACCTGTGCGTCATGAGAGGTACATAAACCTGAGAAAACATTTGGCGGCATTTCAAGCAAGCCCCTATACCATGCTGCTCCCTGCTGATGATGGGCTAAACCCAGAAACACGTGTACAGGGATAAACAGCACTTGCTGCGCCTACAGAGGTGAAAGACTTTATTACTTTCGGAATGGACTACGAATTCGACTGCATTTACCATGATGCATTGGGGTTGGACTTTGTTGCTGGAGTGTAGGCAGTGTGCTCCCTTTCTTTGTAATTTTGTCTTTGGACGGCTCCCTTGAGCCACGGCTGACGAGCCTTGGGAGGCACCTGTGCGTCATGAGAGGTACATAAACCTGAGAAAACATTTGGCGGCATTTCAAGCAAGCCCCTATACCATGCTGCTCCCTGCTGATGATGGGCTAAACCCAGAAACACGTGTACAGGGATAAACAGCACTTGCTGCGCCTACAGAGGTGAAAGACTTTATTACTTTCGGAATGGACTACGAATTCGACTGCATTTACCATGATGCATTGGGGTTGGACTTTGTTGCTGGAGTGTAGGCAGTGTGCTCCCTTTCTTTGTAATTTTGTCTTTGGACGGCTCCCTTGAGCCACGGCTGACGAGCCTTGGGAGGCACCTGTGCGTCATGAGAGGTACATAAACCTGAGAAAACATTTGGCGGCATTTCAAGCAAGCCCCTATACCATGCTGCTCCCTGCTGATGATGGGCTAAACCCAGAAACACGTGTACAGGGATAAACAGCACTTGCTGCGCCTACAGAGGTGAAAGACTTTATTACTTTCGGAATGGACTACGAATTCGACTGCATTTACCATGATGCATTGGGGTTGGACTTTGTTGCTGGAGTGTAGGCAGTGTGCTCCCTTTCTTTGTAATTTTGTGCATGTGTGTTTGGCCGGCCCAAGACGGCTGGCCAAACATACATGTGCAGTGCTCACTGGTCGTCACCCCCGTGGCCCCGCCCCTTTACCAGAACACAATAATAAACTCAGTTTATAACCATTTTCTGGGAAAGGTTTTGCACCTGCCGCTGCTGGCGGGGGGGACGACTCTGCTTCACCGTAATGAGGAACCGTCCCTGATATGGTCCCTTGTTTTCACTTACCCTGTAGTTCTTCCTGGTCCTTGACCGCAGCACTGTCCTGTCCGGCAACTCCTGCCACCAATACTGTTGGGATGAATGACGCCGCCTGCTCCTCCAATGGGTCCACCTCCTTCTGGACATCAGGTCCTCCTCCGGTCCTCATGCCTGCCCTAAGGTTCTTGGCCAGATTATCTTTGGACATGTGCTTGTAGCCATGTCACCTCTTTTTCAACTCCAGCACTGTCCTACTTGTTTGCCCTACAATGTTGATTTACATATGGTGCATCCATGTTGCAAGAAAATGCAGCAACACAGCACAATTTTTTTTTATGCAACACAACGTTACAATAAAACTCAGAAATATGCTCATTTGTGTTTACTGCTTGTCTTTTAGACTATTTGGCATGAGCATTGCTTGACTCGGTGCCCTGTGATATTTCCTGTGATGCTCCGTTCTGTCCTGAGTCACCCCTTTACCAAAGGCCTACTTTTTCATCATTACTGTATTTCCTCACGATTCCTTTAGACCGGTAAATGGGATCATGAACAGCTGCATGTCCAGAGGGTCTCTTTAAAAACACTATGACCCTCGTACACGCCCAAAATCTACACTAGGCACCTTCCAAATCCTGCTCTAAGGCCTCTTGTTCCCTCGGTTATGATATTCTTTTAATGCACTTACACCTGCATAGGCTTTATTATTAACAATAATAGTAGGAATGATTTTTTGCATCATGTTTTTGTTTTAGGGACTTTGAGAGATATAAGTACAGAAGACTGTACTGTAAAAATCACAAACCCAAAACATGAAGAGAAGTTGATATTTTCTGTTCTGTTAGTAGAAGCCATCCCCATTCGCCATTAAAATAAGTGTATTTTGTTCTCGACAAAGAAGTGAATGGTCCAGATATGGCCTGTCTTGTCTTATGAAATGGTAGATGAGAGACGCCCCACTGTTCTGCCCAGAATAGAATGTTTACAGAGAGAGAATCTGTATTATTCCTTATAGAATAGCACAAACAGGCTTTAAACTGACTATACACAGGGTATGTTATATGAGCTTTAGGGAACACAACCTTAGAACTCCTTGACAGAATCTGAATTTGACCCAAAAGAAAAAGCCCAGACTCACTAAAGCATGCTCTGTTTTCAACCCTTGTGCAGTGAGACCTAAAATAACATTAAGGCCCTGATTTATACTTTTTTTGCGCTGCATTACTGTCATTTTCTGACGCAAAAGCAGTGCAAACTTACAAATTACAATTGTATTTTGTAAGTTTGTGCCGCTTTTGCGTCAATTAATGACGGTAATGCAGTGCAAAAAAAGTATAAATCAGGTCCTAAGGGTCTGCCTTTAAAAAAGTGTCAATTTCGTCCGATGTGGCCCCATTCAGCACAATTAAAACACTGTAGACTCTGGCTTGGTTCCTTAGGGGCGTAGGGTATGTGTAGGTGTCCCGCTTGGGGTGTTCAATAACTGGGCTTCGGAGAGGAAGTGCTACTTCTGGGAGTCTGGGTTCCTCCCTTCATAGGTGTCACTGAATTCTGGGGCTCTATGAAAGCCGTTTGCTAATTCAATGGCCTGGGCGACCGTGACATCCGGTTGTTGTTTAACCCAATTGCATGTGCCCATGGGTAGTGCTTCCAGGAACTGTTCTAACAATATGGCCTGGACTATTTCTTCTTTTGTGTGTTCGGGGGGATGTAATCACTTGAGGCCTTGGTCCTGAACCCTATAAAAAAAGCCCTGGGGGTTTCAGGTATGTTCCATTTGGTTTTCTGGAATTTCAACTGGTAGTGTTCCGAGTCCAGGCCAACTCTTTCCAGTATAGCCTTCTTTCTCTTCTTGCTCTCCCCATGAAGTGTAATGCCCGCTGGCTTCATAGCTTGATATGCAGCTTGCAGTGTACTGGTAAGCAGTGGGGCTATGTACTGCCCCACCTTTCCTGAGGCCAATTCGCAGAGCCAGCCACCCTTTTCGAAATTAGTAAAGAAGGCTTCAGGGTCCTCTCCTTCCTGGTGTTTCTGTAGTATGGAACTAGGGACGTTATGGTGTACCCTGGTAGTTGCGATTGTGTCTGTGAGTCTTTGGATGGCTGATTCATGAACCAATTTGCGATTATGGTGGCTTGGCTTCTGAGTGTGACTTGTATCGCTTCCCTGTCTGTGCCGTCTTCACCTGTTCTTCCCAGACCAATTGTAGTTGTCTTGGACCCTCCGCAAGTTGTATGATCATGTCCTCTAATGAGGGTTTGTCCTTCATGTTCCCTATTTACCGTCAATTTTGTTTTTATGCCACTTCTGACACCACTGTAGAAGGAACACACGGAGGATGGTATGTGGATATAGCCATGATGTTTATTGCTCGGGCCGTCGAGAAATGAAAACAATGTTCCACAGAGAGTCGCCAAGCGATATTGACAAAACTACTTAGAAAAAAACAAACAAAAGGAATCCAGTCTTCTTCTGAGGACAGTTCAGAGTTATCGTATTCTGTGTTTTTTGCTCTTCTTTCTTTCGTTTTCTTATGCGCTGTTTCTATCTTTCATTACAGGAATTTACTAGCTTCCTCCAAGCTCCTTGTCACCCAGGATCCTGGGGAGAAAAGAAAACAAAGGCCCCGTTTCAGGTAAGTGCTGTCTGGTTTCTTTTTATATTTTGCTCTTTTTTTTTCTTTTTCTTAGGGACATGCAAGCGTAACACCAGGTTCCGAGAGTGTGTGTGGAGGGGGGGGGGGGGGGTGGGGGGAGGGGGGACAGAACCTAGGTTAGTCGGAGTAGAAAAATAGGCTCTGGAATATCTGGGTTTCGTGTCTCACCGATGCAGACAGAAGAACTTTGGGTTTACCCAGTTTCACCTTCTCCCATATAACATTATGGCCCTCATTCTGACCTTGGCGGGCGGCGGAGGCCGCCCGCCAAAGTCCCGCCGTCAGGTTACCGTTCCGCGGTCAAAAGACCGCGGCGGTAATTCTGACTTTCCCGCTGGGCTGGCGGGCGGTCGCCTTCAGACCGCCAGCCAGCCCAGCGGGAAAGAGGCTTCCACGATGAAGCCGGCTCGGAATCGAGCCGGCGGAGTGGAAGCTGTGCGACGGGTGCAGTTGCACCCGTCGCGTATTTCACTGTCTGCGCAGCAGACAGTGAAATACATGTAGGGGCCCTCTTACGGGGGCCCCTGCAATGCCCATGCCAGTGGCATGGGCACTGCAGGGGCCCCCAGGGGCCCCGCGACCCCCCCTACCGCCATCCGGATCTCGGCGGTCCGACCGCCGGGATCTGGATGGCGGTAGGGGGGGTCGGAATCCCCGCGGCGGTGCAGCAAGCTGCGCCGCCGCGGAGGATTCAATGGGGCCGCGGTACACTGGCGGGACCCCGCCAGTGGTGCCGGTCCGACCGCGGCTTTACCGCCGCGGTCGGAATCCCCATTGGAGCACCGCCGGCCTGTCGGCGGTGCTCCCGCGGTCCTCCGCCCTGGCGGTCAAAGACCGCCAGGGTCAGAATGACCACCTATGTCTATATCAGTGTGCGGTTTTAGAATAGGGCCTAGTGTGTCTATGTCCCCATATATTTTCCTCTCCTCCCTTTTCCCCTGTGCCGAACCCTGAAACCGATCGCATATGCATACCTGTAACAGCCACGCCACTCCAGGGATGTGGCGGGCCTCAGCGTTCCTCCCGGGTGGTGTTCTTGGCCGGTTATCTTCTCCTGTCCTCCTTCCTTCGTCCCTTCTCCTCAGCTCTCCCTCTTTTTTCTCCTCGTTCCTCGGGTCTCCTGCTGCGCTCTTCTTGCTGCTTGGGTCCCGGTCTGTGCTCTCCTCGCTCCTTCGCCCGGTCACATACCCTGGTGCTTCCCAATACTGGGGAAGCACTGTGCAGTTTTTTTCCTCACGCCTCCTGGTGCGGTACTTGCAGTGAGTGTGCTGCCCCAAATGCAGGGTGGATCCTGTAGTGTGCAGGGCTTAGATCATCCCGCTCTGCGGGAGTGCCGTGCAGGTTTTGCCCTTGTGCCTCGTGGCACGGAAACGGTAGTGGGTGAACTGCCGCAAAAGCAGGCTGCATCCTGTAGTGTGTGGCCCTTAAAAAATCATCCCCAAATCATTTCAGATTAATGCAAATTATAGTTCAGGGCATATAATGTGTCCCTAAAGATCTAGGGCCAGAAGTATAAAAGGATTTAGCATTCCTTAACGGACTGAAAAGCTATTTTGGTCTGGTAAGAAATGCTAAATTGGCTTTTCAGAGGTGCAAAAGCCAATAAGGAATTGCCAAATGCTATTTCTACCCAGTAGAAATCGCATTTTGCGATTCCCAAATAGGAAATTTCAAATAGGGATTTCCCATTTTGGGATTTCCTAAGCACATGTACAAAGCATTTTCTAAATGCGAAATGGGCATTTGGAAAATGCCATAGGGCATTCGTGAGATTTACATGTGCGCCACTTATTTTTGGGATGCATCAGGGGGTGTGGGCTGTAGGCCCCCAGGCTCCCTTGGGTTTGCATTTCCTAATTTGCAATCTTTTATTAGGAAATCACAAATTTGGAGAAGCAAAACCATTTGTACCTATGGACCTTTAGGCCTAAAGGGATGAATAATGTAGCATTTCTTAAATAGCGATTCCTAGTCTGTAGGAATCACTATTAGGAAATCTCTATTTTTATAGATTCCGTTTTGCATTTCCTAATAAGCAATCTCTTAGGATTCGCTATTCAGGAAATGCAAAATAGGAATTTTGTAAATCTGGCCCAATGTCCCTAATCTAGTCTACTCTAATTTCGGGAAATCAAAGTTCGGTAGAACATATAAAGAGTTCTCCTCTCAGATGTGAAAGCATATATTTCAAATTGAGCATTTCAATGAGAATTTTCAGTAGAATCTCTAAGTGATAGGTTCAGGCAAGATAAAGTTAGTCTCAGAATGAATCCAAGACACATCAGCAAAAAGAATAGGACTAAATGTATCAGAGTTGTAGCGCTCTCTCCCTCTCTGAGTGAGTAGAAGGAGCTGAGAGTCTAAGGAGTCTAGCAAGTCTCCCTTATCTTAGTCTGGGAACAAATTTGTATAACATTATATACTGCAACAAATTATAAAGCTTGAGTTGATAATCTTCGGCTCAAGACAATCAGAACTACAAGTCTTCATGTGAATAGGATAGCTTCCATCGAGATGGCAAGTTTTAACAAAGAACGTTCTAAATACACAATACATTTAAGTATTATCTAAACAGTAATGAAACACCCAAATTTCTTCCCACCAGTCAATGTCTATAAGAGTAAGAACAGTTACGTGAGCATGACACATAATTCAAATTACTTCATTTCCATTCTCACATCTCTTTCTAACAAATACTATTCATACAGAAACAGTTTTAAGAGTAATCTAACATTTCAGCAATTCCTTTTATAGGTTAAATGGACATGAAACAAAGCTCTAACACTCTCTCTATTCATTTATTTGTTTCCACAGAATATTTGCGTCATGAAATGTTATACTTATGACAATGACACAGGTCAAAACTAATAAAGAGGAACAAATGAAGGAAAGAAAGAAATAGGAATTTGTCTTTGTCAGCAGTTCAACCAGGTACATATTGTCATGCTAGTTTCAAAGGCAAAATCCACATGTATATGTAGTATTTAGTTAAGCCTACAAAATAATTTTGTACAGGCTAACCCCTTTCATGTGTGTGTGTTGGCCAATGGCCCACACACTCATACCCTCCCCGCTGCATCTATCGGCCATTGGCTGACAAAGGGGAGGGCTTAACAAGATCTTCCAGTGCAAGCACCGGAGATTTCAGTTGAAAGAAATGCTAGGGAGACACGGAATAGCTTCCCCGTCTCTCCCCGTCCCCTCCAGCTCATCTGTGTCTTTAGCATGCCGCAAGCTGACATCACAGTTTTCCCCTTCAAAGCTGAAGAAAGCAGCAGGTAAGCGCTCTCTCCACTCTGGTGGGAAAAACAGGCCCCAAAAGGCCTCCCTACGTTTCAGGGAGGCCTCAGTGGAAAGGTAAAGACTCTCCCCTTTCCAATGAGGCCTCTCTGAAACTGTTTCCTTGCAGTGGATCACAGGCATGCTGCTAGCCATTGTTAGTAAACCCTCGAGGCCACCAAGGAGATCAGTTTGGGGGTTTGCCCTTGGGGTATGGGCCGGCCCTCGGAGGCACATTTATTTAAAAAAAATAAAGGTGTTTTTTTCTCATGGGGGGTGCGATCGCCCCGCTATGGGATTATAATTAGGTAAAAATAAAAAAAGTAGTGAAGTTGTCAGGGGGGTGGGGGTGGGGGGGGTCTGCCCTGTTTGAGCCAGAGCCGACCCCCTGCGGGATTTAATTTTTTCATTTATAAATATGTGGCCAATCACAGCCCCCATAGAAACCCATATATATAAAAACAATGTGATATCTCTCTAAAAATTAAAATGTTAAGATAACTCTTGTGATTGATGTTCTTGCTAGAGAGAGAGATGGAATTTTATCTTGTAACAGTTTTGGCTATTCATAAAGGGAGTTCATATACCTGCTGCAAAGAAAGCATACTGTGCTAACCACAGATCTGTATTTTATGTGAATAGCTGAGTGGATTACTGCTTTTGTCACACAGGTTGTTTTTAGTTGCCGCAGTCATAAGATAAAACTCTAATATAGAACAGCGACTGTTACAAACCATCATCAAAGAGCTGCATGCAAACTGCGCAAAATAGGTTGGGATGTTATGTGTTTTTTTACCCAGTCTTTGATTCCTAAACCTGTTTGGTTAGATATACATTTTTGTTGAAAAAGCCAGCCTTTACCAGTGCTGTAAAACAAATGAAATGAATGTGAGAGAGGGGCTGTGGAGAGATGAGGGGCTCTTTTGCCTGGTGGTAGAGAGGAAAACCGAGGAGGAGGTCATGGGGGATGCGAAAAATGATTGTCTCACTGAGTGCCACCAGCGCTAAAGCCTGTGATCATGAGAATCTATCAAGCTGAAGTAATACTGCTTCTTTTTTAGTGCCTTCGGAGAACCTGCGGATTTAGGAAAGAAGATAAGATGACTTTGTCTTTATTTACTGTGCACACATCACTCACGCACACACCTACAGACTATTTTAGAACAACAAATCTGCCTTCTACGTAGAATAGTGTTTTAGAAGGACGGTTTTAGCCAGTAGCAGAGCTGCCATCTCAGTGGATGACTGCTGCCCAAGCCCTAACTTGGGTTTTGGAGGACAGCTTTGAGGCAGGATCAGAGATAGAGACAGCAGATACTGAGACAGCACCTGAGAGAGAGGAAAATGGAGCAGAATCTGGAAGTGATTTTTCGGTTGCTGAAGTCCCATCTGACGACTCATCTTCCAGTGATTCTGAGTCATACAATGATGGTTATCATGTTGTCCCTTCGCAAGCACAGACTGTGCTGTGGGGAAACCATAGCAGGTGAGACCAACCCAGGGAGAAGGCACATGCAGCAGTAAGCACAGAGTGAGAGCTCTCTTGGCAGCCCCCGAATGTAGTTCAGTCCCAAAGTCCACATTTCACTGGGGACACTGGATGTAAAGTTGACACTGCCAATTGTTTGCCAATTGCCTACTTCCATCTCTTTTAAAATGTTGACTTCCTTGAGCAAATTGTGCAGCAAACATATTTGTGTGACAAACAATTCCTGAGGGAGCATAGAGGCACTCTTGGGCCTCGTTCTAGGGTACACAAGTGGATTCTTACTTCACTTGAAGAGTTGAAGATGTTTTTGGACCTTATGCTCAAAATGGGGTTAGTGCAGGAACCAACATTGCAGTCCTACTGATATACTTGTGTGATTTGGGTAACACCAATCTTCGCACCGTACATAAGCAGAGATAGTTTTTTGCTATTGCTGCGCATGCTGCATTTCAATGGCAATTCTGCTGCATTGCCCCCGGACCATCCAAACTATGACAGGTTGTTCAAAATTCGGCCTGTCATGGAACATTTGTCTGCCAGGTTTCCAGAGATTTATACTCCTAGAAAGAACATAGCCATAAAAAAGTTCATGATCCTGTACAAAGGGGCGGCTACTGCGCAGGCAGTACACTGTGAGCAAAAGAGCTCGCTATGGTATCCAGCTGTACATTTTGTGTGAAAGCTCTGCTTGCTGTGTGTACAGCTCGAAAGTGTATACAGCCAGGGACTCCACTCTAAACCCTGTAGGTTGCCATCCCATGCTAGGAGTCACATGAAAGATTGTATAGGAGCTTGTTCAGCTACTCCTTCACAAAGCTTATAAACTTTATGTGGACAATTTCTATACAGGAGTAGAGCTGTTCAGTGAGCTGTACAAAACTGCACTGTGGCCTGAAGTACAGTTCATTGTCACCACAAAGGAATCCAGCAGGAGCTTGTTTGTAAGAAGCTCCAGAAATCCCAGAGTACTGTGTTGCGGTCTAATGAACTGCTTGCATTCAAGTTCTCAGACAGGCATGATGTGTATGTGCTCACTTCAATTATGAGAGCCCTACCTGTCATGGTTTGGGGTTAGATGGCCGAAGTTCACAAGCCCGCCTGTATACTTGATTACAACAAGTACATGGGAAGATTGGATAAGAATGACCAGGTTGTTCCGCCACACAATGCGAGTCGTCAAACTTGTACTTGGTACAAGAAACTGTTTACCCACCTGATCCAGATGGCAACATACAATGCGTATGTTGTTTATCGTCAGACAACCACAGGAAGACATATATTTCCTTTACTTTCAGTTGCGTGTCATTGAAAGTGTGACTGATACAGAGGCAGCAGCCTCCATTTCATATGTACTGGAGGATGTGGCATAGCTGCACAAGCGACATATTGCTGATCGTATTCCTGAAACACATAAAAAGACTCAATCATGTTGTCACTGTAAAGTCTGCATTAAACAAGGAAAGAGGCAGGAGAGTTGTGTTTACTGTCCCCAGTGCCCATCTCAGCCACCCCAGTGTTTTCCTACTTGCTTTACGTTGTATAATACAAAACTGAAGTACTGGAAAATTGACTAGGTGCAGCTGCTGTTAGGTAAATCTTTCAACGTCTGTGCATGGATACCTACCTTCCATGGGCTACTACTTCATTAGGTAAGCAGCTGCAGAATTTAGGTCCTCTACTTGAGGAAATCATGGACTTTATGGCCTGCTCAACACCTTTATCCAACGTCAGAACGTGGTAGGTGTTCTGTTCATCAATTGACAAGTGCATGAAAGACCCCACACTGCACATAACAGTGGATTGAACATATGCCACTCTGTCACAGAGTGCCCTGTGTGGCAAACTTTTAAAGGCCTGGGTAGAAGTGCTTTTTAAGAGAACTTATATATACTACACAAGGACCACCCTAATTGCCCACGAGAACCAAAGTGTAATACGTGAAACAAATGTCCTGTGTAACTTATTCACGATCATTTCTACTTGATTTGAAAGTGTGCAAACTCAATTAGTAATTTGTATCATAAACCCTAGGTGCCGGCTCATGTAGGGTCCAAAATCTAGAGCTACAGACTTTGGAAAAAAGTATCAGTTTTCAGAAGAAAAATGTGATGCCTCCATGTTGTGTTTTGACCTGTTTTGACCTGTTTCTTGTCACGAGCATGAGGCCTACTATGCCTGGTGGATGGAGGATTGTGATTCCCCATGGATTCCTGTAGGAAAGTACCATCTTGCCTGGCATATTACCCCCATTATTTACTTATATGTATGTTTGTTTTTGCCTGTGTCACTGGGATCCTGCTAGCCAGGACCCCAGTGCTCATAAGTTGTGCCCTGTATGTGTTCCCTGTGTGGTGCCTAACTGTATCACTGAGGCTCTGCTAACCAGAACCTCAGTGTTTATGCTCTCTCTGCTTTTAAAATTGTCACTGCAGGCTAGTGACTAATTTTACCAATTCTGATTGGCACACTGGAACACCCTTATAATTCCCTGGTATATGGTACCTAGGTACCCAGGGTATTGGGGTTCCAGGAGATCCCCATGGGCTGCAGCATTTCTTTTGCCACCCATAGGGAGCTCAGACAATTCTTACACAGGACTGCCACTGCAGCCTGAGTGAAATAACGTCCACGTTATTTCACAGCCATTTTACACTGCACTTAAGTAACTTATAAGTCACCTATATGTCTAACCCTCACTTAGTGAAGGTTAGGTGCAAAGTTACTAAGTGTGAGAGCACCCTGGCACTAGCCAAGGTGCCCCCACATTGTTCAGGGCAATTTCCCCGGACTTTGTGAGTGCAGGGACACCATTTCACGCGTGAACTACATATAGGTCAATAACTATGTGTAGTGTCACAATGCTAACTCCAAACATGGAACATGTCTAGGATCATGGAATTGTCCCCCCAATACCATTGTGGTATTGGGGGGACAATCCCATGCATCCCCAGGGCTCCAGCATGGACCCCGGGTACTGCCAAACTAGCTCTCTTGGGTTTTCTCTGCAGCTACCGCTGCTGCCAACCCTCAGACAGGTTTCTGCCCCCTGGGGCCTGGGCAGCCCAGTCCCAGGAAGGCAGAACAAAGGATTCCCTCTGAGAGAGGGTGCTACACCCTCTCCCTTTGGAAATAGGTGTTAAGGGCCTGAGAGGAGTAGCCTCTCCTGGCCTCTGGAAATGCTTTGAAGGGCACAGATGGTGCCCTCCTTGAATAAACCAGTCTACACCGGTTCAGGGATCCCCCCAGCCCCTGCTCTGACGCTAAAATGGACAAAGGAAAGGGGAGTGACCACTCCCCTGACCAGCACCACCCTAGGGGTGGTGCCCAGAGCTCCTCCAGTGTGTCCCAGACCTCTGCCATCTTGAATGCAGAGATGTGAGGGCACAATGGAGACCTCTGAGTGGCCAGTGCTAGCAGGTGACGTCAGAGACCCCTCCTGATAGGCTCTTATCTGGTTAGGTAGCCAATCCTCCTCTGAGGACTATTTAGGGTCTCTCCTGTGGGTTCCTCTTCAGATAACGAATGCAAGAGCTCACCAGAGTTCCTCTGCACTTCTCTCTTCGACTTCTGCCAAGGATCGACCACTGACTGCTCCAGGACGCCTGCAAAACCGCAACAAAGTAGCAAGAAGACTACCAGCAACATTGTAGCGTAGCCGGCTTTCTTGACTGTTTCCTGGTGGTGCATGCTCTGAGGGCTGTCTGCCTTCACCCGGCACTGGAAGCCAAGAAGAAATCTCCCGTGGGTCGACGGACTCTTCCCCCTGCCAATGCAGGCACCAAACCTCTGCATCACCGGTCCTCTGGGACCCCTCTCATCTTGACGAGCGTGGTCCCTGGAACACAGGAGCTGGATCCAAGTGACCCCGACATTCCAGTGGTCCTTCTGTCTGAATTTGGTGGAGGTAAGTCCTTGCCTCCCCACGCCAGACAGTAATCCTGTGTACTGCGTGATCTGCAGCTGCTAGGGCTTCTGTGCACTTTTGCAAGACTTCCTTCGTGCAAAGCACAGCCCAGGTCCCCAGCACCCCGTCCTGCATTGCCCAACTTTCTGAGTTGACCTGCGACATGGTGGGACCCTCTTTTGTTGTACTGAGACGACCACCGTGCTCAGATTTCCTAAACGCCTGTTCAGGTGCTTCTGCGGGTGCTGCCTACTTCTGCATGGGCTCTCTGTGTTGCTGAGCGCCCCCTCTGTCTCCTCCTCCAAGGGGCGACCTCCTGGTCCTTCCTGGGCCCTTGCAGCGCCCAAAACCTTCAACTACGACTCTTGCAGCTAGCAAGGCTTGTTTGCGGTCTTTCTGCATGGAAATAACTCTGCATCCTCCAGCCTGCCGTGGGACATCTTCTGACCAAAGGAGAAGTTCCTGGCACCTTCCGTTGTTGCAGAATCTTTGGCTTCTTTCACCAGGAGGCAGCCCTTTTGCACCTTCATCCGGGGTTTAGTGGGCTCCTGTCCCCCCTGGACACTTGCGGGACTCTTGGACTTGGTCCCCTTCCTTTGCAGGTTCTCAGGTCCAGGAATCCGTCTTCAGTGCTTTGCAGTCAGTTGTTGTCTTTGCAGAATCCCCTATCTCGACTTTACTGTCTTTCCGGGGTAGTAGGGTAACTTTACTCCTACTTTTAAGGGTCTTGGGGTGGGGTATCTTGGACACCCTTAGTGTTTTCTTACACTCCCATTGACCCTCTACACACTACACTAGGACTGGGGTCCATTCGTGGTTCGCATTCCACTTCTGGAGTATATGGTTTGTGTTGCCCCTAGGCCTATTTTCTCCTATTGCATTCTATTGTGTTCTACAGTGTTTGCACTACTTTTCTAAGTGTTTTGCTTACCTTATTTTGATTTGCGTGTATATTTTGTGTATTTTACTTACCTCCTAAGGGAGTATATCCTCTGAAATACTTTTGGCATATTGTCACTAAAATAAAGTACCTTTATTTTTAGAAACTCTGAGTATTGTGTTTCTTATGATATAGTGCTATATGATATAAGTGGTATAGTAGGAGCTTTGCATGTCTCCTAGTTCAGCCTAAGCTGCTCTGCTATAGCTACCTCTATCAGCCTAAGCTGCTAGAACACTACTAATCTACTAATAAGGGATAACTGGACCTGGCACAAGGTGTAAGTACGACAAGGTACCCACTATAAGCCAGGGTAGCCTCCTACAATTCCAGAACTTTCATCACAGAAATGTGAGGAAAATGTGTTTCTTTAGTCAAAGTTGGAGGTTTGCAAGGGATTCTCAGTAAAAAAACAAAACCTGGTGAGACCCATGCAAGTCAGCCCACTCTGGATACCACTAGGTGTCTAGTTAAAAAATTTACATGTTAGCTGGGTTTACCTAGTTGCCAGCTGGGCTAGAGTCCAAAATCTAGAGCTACCCACGTTGGAAAGCAATGGTCAGATTTCGATGAAAAAATGTGATGCGTCCATGTTGCATTTTGGGCCGTTTCCTGTTGCCAAGCCTACCCACACAAGTGAGGTGCCATTTTTATCGGAAGACTTGTGGGAGCATAGAATAGTAGAACACTTGTTATTACCAATTGTATTTTGCTGCATTTGTGCCTTTCAAATGTAAGCCAATGTACAAGAAAGAGGATACTTGGAAACATTCCCACTAAATCATACAGTAGTATGGGTACCCACAAATTCAGAGCTGTACATATAACCACTACTCCTAAGCTCCATATCCTGTGCCCGTTTTAGAAATACATAGGTTTCCTTGACACCCATTTTTCTCGCTGCCTATTTTGCTATATGAATTGGTCTATACTCAGTACTCAATGAAAAACCGTTGTACAGTGCAGCTCAGTTGTTGGCTCTGGGTAACTTGGGTTCTTAGAGAACCTTCAAACCCTATATATCTCCACAATGAGAAGGGTCTAGCAGACGTAATGTATACTGCTTTTGTAAATCGCCTATTGTGACAAAAACTTAAAGATGAAAATGTTATCACAAATTGCTGTTTTTTCCTACAGATTTTTAATATTTCTTTATTTTAACAGTTATTTTCCTCGGGAAAACCTTCAGGGATCTACACATATGACCCCTTGCTGGGTTCAGAATGTTGTCTACATTTTAAAAATATATGCCTTTTCTGTCACCCATGGGTTTCATATGGTTCCCACCACAAAACAGAAGTAGGTTGAGAGCACAAAAATAGGAAAAATGGGATACCTCTTAGAAAAATGTAGTACAAAATTAGTTTTCTTGATTCAGTTCTGCATGATCATGACAGCTGGGAAGATAGTAACTTTAGTACAGCAAACCATATGTGGATGCCATTTTTAGGTAAAAACTAGATACTTTTATCTAGAGTACTTTTTCCCTATTTTTCCTAAAAAAACACTGAATATTTTGGTATATTTAGCCTACTTTTTCAGCTGTCCACTTGAATCCACAAAACCTAGGTACTTTTAGAATCCCCAGAATGTTGGAAAAAAGGACACAAATTTAGCGTGGATACCTTATCTGGAGAAAGAAAAATTAAGGCACCCTTAGCGCAAATTACCCCAAATAGCCAAAAAAGGGCTTAGCACTGTGGGGTGAAAGGCCCAGCAGCTAAGGGATTAATAAACTAATGTTTTTTCTCTTATAAAGGACTCTCTCTCAATACCATCTGCCATTTAACCAGTAGCTGGAAATATAATAATGTTTCTTTACTCATGCTCGTCCAAAAGCATGTTGTTAGACCTGACAGACTTAGGGTGGTCAACCCCTAACTTTTTACCTGCCTCCCTCCACTTTTCTCCCTTAAACATGGTATCATTGGTTCATTCCCAATTGGCATGTTTGATTTACTTATGTGTCCCTAGTAAAGTGTACTACATGTGCCCAGGTCCTGTAAATCAAATGCTACTAGTGTGTCTGCAGCACTGATTGTGCCACCCACATAAGTAGCCCATTAACCATGTTTCAGGCCTACCATTGCAAGGTCTGTGTGTGCAGTTTCACTGCCGCGTCGACTTGGCATTTAAAAGTAATTGTCAAGCCTTAAACTCCCCTTTTCTACATATTAGTCCCCCCTAAGGTAGGCGCTAGGTAACCCTTAAGGCTGGGTGCTCTGTAGGTAAACATTAGGACATGTAATATGTGTTTTATATGGCCTGGTAGTGAAAAACTCCTAAATTCGTTTTCCAGTACAATGAGGCCTGCGCCTTTCATAGACTAGCATTAGGACCGCCCTCATATATTTTGTGAGTGGTAGATTCTGATAAGAAAGGGGTAACCAGGTCATATTTAGTATGGCCAAATTGGTAATAGAAATCCTGCTTATTGGTGAGGTTGGATTTCATATTTCTATTTTAGAAATGCTACTTTTAGAAAGTGAGCATTTCTCTGCACTTAAAACCATCTGTGCCTTACAGCCTGTCTTCAATCAACTTCTGGTCTGTGCTGTTTGACAGCTTCCTTATGCATTTCACCCAGACAACCACAAACACAGGACACTCAATCACATCTATATTCATCTGCATACTGAATGGGTCTTCCTGGGCTGGGAGGGTGGAGGGCCTGACACTTACATTTCAAAGGCCAGTGGCCTGGCCTCACACAATGGACTGATAAACCCCCCACTGGGACCTTGGCAGACAGGCCTGGGCTGAAAGACAACTTGTGCCTTACAAAACCACTCTTTGAAGTCTCCCCAACTTCAAAGGCATTCTTGAGTATATAAACCGGGTCCCTGACCCCACCAACTCAGACACTTCTGGACCTACGCTTGCACCTTGTCAGAGGAGCTGTCTGGCTGCCTAAAGGACTCATCTTGACTGCTTTGCTGAGAAGGACTGCTGCCCTGCTGTTGCCCTGCTGGCCTCTGACTTTGCTGGAAGGACTCTGCCTTCCCCAGAAGAGCTCCACAAAGGCTTGGATTGAGCTTGCCTCCTGTTTCTGAAGTCTCGGGGCCAACAAAGACTTCATCTCTTCAAGAAACTCCTTGTGTGTAGAAAATCGAAGCACCGCCTGCAGTAATTGACGCAAAGCTGGAAATTCGATGCAGCACCTACTTTGCGATGGAAAATTAGCCGCATCGCCTACTGGATCGAACCAGCGCCTGTGCCGTCTTGCAGCACGTCAAGGATTTTTAACGCAACATCCCTGGGCGTCAGAAATCCCTGCATTGCAGTGAGGAACCAAGACTGCGTGCCGAAAAATTATGCAAACCCCTTGCAATATGAAAAAAACAACACATCGTCTGTGCCACATCAGAAAATTCGATGCAACACCTTATTTTTCCACACATCTCTTCCTCTTCTGTCTCTGTGCATCGTTATTTTTGACGCATACCAGGTACTATGTGTAACAAAGAGACAACTGTTTATTTCTAAGGTTTAAGACCTTAAACCTTTAAACCTTTTAAAAGTGATATTTCAACTTGTGATTATTGGATCTTTGTCGTTTTGACCTTATTTTATTCAGATAAATATTATATATTTTGCTAGACCTGTGTGGTGTATTTTTGTGGTGTTTTCACTGTGTTACTGTATAATTTATTGCACAAATACTTTACACATTGCCTTCTAAGTTAAGCCTGACTGCTCAGTGCCAAGCTACCAGAGGGTGGGCAAAGGATAATTTGGATTGTGTGTGACTTACCCTGACTAGGATTGTGGTCCATACTTGGACAAGGGTGTACACCTCTGCCAACTAGAGACCCGATTTCTAACACATGTAATCTCTCGTTCAGCTGGTCTTTGGGTTACCAGTATTTGCTATGTGCACAGATTTTGATAAAAAAGCAATTAATCTCTGCTTTTTAGGTGTTTATCACGTAAATGGTTAAGGTGGCCAAATAGAAATAAATATCTTTTATTTAGTCTTTAGCCACCTAAATACTAGAAACTGTATTGCCCTGGCAGCTGGGAAAATTGCATATCACACCGAAATTGTCACATGCTATGCCAAAATACTTTCACATGCTAATTGTAACTTGTCGAAGTAAGTTACATTTATGGAAAAAATAAAAATAAAATCCTTTTGGGATACGTTTTATGTGTATGATAAGACTTGCCAAAGGACTTTTCCATTTTTCTCTAGACTGCTAGGGGTTGAACGTGATCAATTGTTCATTGCTCTGCCAGAGTGTAGTGCTTTTTGAATACCCTTTACAACACAGGTAAGTGTCTTATGGTGTGATGTTGTGTGTTTGAGTGTGGATCATGTTTCTGCTTGTTTTATTTGTATGTTCTGTGGATGTATGTTTGTGTGTTGCTTGGCTGTAGCATTGATTTAGTAGCAGTTTGCCAACTATATGGTTTTGATGCTGTATTGCGCACACTGGAAGTCTGCTGTGTGCTCTCTGAATACAACATTTTGACTGGCGCTAATATATGTCATAGCTGGTGAGTATGGTGGTACCATGTGCAAATGCAATTTACCATTGTAATATATATTCAGGTAGTCTTACTAGATGACAAGAATAGCTATACATAATTGTTATTTTCCAGTTGTGATGGTGGCTTGTTGTGTTGCTTTTGTGGTATTGTGTTTTTGTTGCTGTATTGCTGCATTGTGCTTGTCATGTTTATCTCCGGTGGTTGTAGTGGTTGTTGTTTAGACTGTTTTGTTGCTGCTACTACATTCCCATCTAAAAGCATCACACTACTTTATAGCTCCAGTGACACATAACCATTTACCATGGTCTAAGGTGGTAAAAAACTGCTCTTTTCACTTTGTCATACTGAATGCCATCACAATGCTCGGAAGCTTTTTGGATTTCCAGTTTTCAACCATTGAAGACACTATGTATCCCAAAACAGTGGCATAGATCATGTCTTTAATTTGCTCTTCCATATCTCAGTTTGGCCTGGATTACGAGCTAAAGCGTTATTTATCACCCCTGATAAATAACAATACCATGAGGAACGTTATTTTTTGGGTGCAATAAATAACACCTATTACAAGTTAATTGGGAATAACCTGCAGATTTTGTTGTTTAACGCACCAAACTCAACTTGACACAGTAAACACTGTATATTCCTTCTGCAAGTTTGACCAGTCGAAATTTAACAAAGGTTGAGTCATTTAACACATTCGATAATTATCGGATGCAATAAATACCTTCACTCTTGTAACTGCGACCCATGCATAAACAAACATTTACCCATGGGTTGTAGGTTTATGAAGAACTTTATGTGATATGTCCCAAGGTGAGAGAGAGACCTCTGGCTGGAAGAGAAAGGCAGTGTAAGCAGGACCATGAATGGTGCATTTCTGTGAATTTACATTTTTTGTAATGCTGAGATAAGTAGAAAGAACAGTTTAAAAAGCTGAGAAGGAAACATGAATCCTTAACTGCACGGGGGTAACATGTAGAACAACAAAAGTTTTGTCTGGGCAATGTTGTTCTAAACAAGCAAAAGGCCTGATTCACAAACTTAGGCTTCTGGTCTAAACTTAGAATTCACAAAGGGCATATACGAGTAGTATTTTTACGTCCGCTCTCGGGACTGAGATCGGCCCGAGTGTGGACGTAAAGATACTACTCATAAATGCCCTTTATGAATTCTCAAAGTCATAAATTTAGACATTTGGCCTAAGTTTAGACCAAACGTCTAAGTTTACCTTTGTGAATCGGGCCCATTGAATATAATTGTCTGCAAAACACCTAGGTGTGATCACTGGTAACTGTAGAGCCTGCCGTGGTATACCAGAGGTAGAATATCTTCAACACTTTCATAAACTGACTCTGTCATACTCAACCTGCTTCTGCAGATGCTTTTAAATTACTCTTTGCAGTCCACCTCCTCCATTTTAGCACTACAAGGCTATCAAATGGCAGAACGTGCATCATAGATTTACAGCATAACATATCATAGCATAACATAACCCAAAATAACTGTTGGGTTTGATTCTAGGGTGCCAGGAAGGACATTGAAGACTTTTCAGTGGTGACGATCCTTGTCTTTGGATTTTGAACCCTGTTTGGTGTAACGCTCTTGCCTGAACACCATTCACATCGGCAACCAGAGAAGCAGCGTTCTGACTGCAGGGTAACTTATATTGTTTTGGTATCCAGGTCAGGTGGAGGTCGAAGTGTTTTTGCTGTACCCAGTTCTTCACCAGTTGGCAGTTCCTGTCGACATTTTGGGAAAAGATTGGTGGTGGAGTTTCTTGCGGAGGATTTTGGCACTGGGGAGTGTCATTGCATGGTGAGTAGGCTGCCACTTGGATGGAAAGTGTTTTAGCTGATCTGCTTACATACGCCTTTAAATATCATCACAAAAGCATGGGTGTATGCCTGCAAGAATTGGTGCAGCAGTTCAGCTAACCTGTTTACCTGTTCCAGGCAAACGTCATTGCCCTGCTTACATGCACCTGTGGATGCCATCACGTCAGAGTGGGTAGACGGCTGCCATGCTACTGGCAGATTTCATCACGACAGCCGCCATCTTAGAAGGATTAGGTACATTTCATGGTGGTGATTTGCACACCTGTTGATATCATCGCTTTGGGCACAAACCTTCTCTTCTGCATCAGTGCGTGGTCATGTATCACCATTTTCAAAGGGTTTGCAATAGTTCTCACCCTCCCTGTTTCAACTATTTAGAGGTGATTAAAAAATGTTCTATCTAACGTGTCAAGAATTTTTAATTCTAGTAAGGACATGGAGGCGAGGATTATGCTTCTCTTTCTTTACTGTAGAATAAACGGCCACCTATCAAAAAAGTTAAACACAAAATACTACTTTGCCCAAGATCCCTGTAGTTAATACTGATATCCCGTCATATATCTCTCCCATACATATATGTCCTTTGTAACACAGTCCTTCCTCTCTCTTTGCGAACAACTGAGAACATATCAACCTGACTACTCTGAATTGGAATCCGAACGAAGGGAGCACCGCAGACTTCTCCAACTGTCTTCTGTCAACCGGGCTTAAAACCACGAGACAAACCATCTTCTCCTGACCTCTTGGCCATTCATGTACCCTTATCGTCCGAACCTAGGACATATGAAAATACATACAAATAATATACATTCTGACCCAATGGATTACCAGTCGGGTATATAACAATCTCATTACAGTTTATGCATAGATATTATAATCATTTATCAACAACAATATTCAAGTTCTTCCATTTTGCAGGTGGAATAATCCTTGCCTCCGTGTCCACAACAGAATTGAAAATTCTTGACGCGTTAACTAGAATTTTTTTTATTCTATGTCGGGACTGGAGGCTTTGGATCATTCTAGTTCAAAGCTGACCGACAACTGTAGATGCCATATCAACAATAGGCTTATGATAAAATATCTTGAATGTAGAATCTGAAGACCTGTCTGCCGTGGCCATTATGTCCTCTAAACTAGAACCTGTACAAAATGCCTTAGAGGCCATGGCTCCATGAACAGAGTGTGCTCCCAACTTGGAAATGTCTATCCCAGCCTCTCCCAACAACCATCTGACCCATCTGGCCAGTGTAGCCGCAGAAACTGGGCCAAAAGGACTCTGTAATGAAATGAGAAATTGCCCTTGGATATCTCTACGAATCTTACGAGTACAACCTTCATAAGCCTTCAAGCATTTCATCACGCATTATTTATGATTATGGGGAAAGGCTGGATAGAAAATACATTTAGATGCAGTCTTCGTACGTCTAGAAACAGTGAAAGAGACTCCAGAAGGAGTAAACACTTTACCTGCTAAGTCTAGCACAAGCACATCTGAAACACCACAAGAAATAAGACAAAGTAGCAGAGTAAGCTTTGCCGATAACTGTTTGCCTGAAAGGTTCTCATTACCAGGCCAGGTGATCATAAAATGTAAGACTATATCTACATGCCATAAAGAAGAATAGCTAGCTTGAGGACGTCTAACCACCCAGTTGCTCCGCAGCAGTTTGCAAACTAATGGATGTTCCCCTACAGGTTTACCCACCAGATGGGGGTGTCCCGCAGAAAGCATGGACCTGAATTTATTAATGATTTTGTAGGCTAAACCTTGGTATAATAAATCAGACAAAAAAAATAACAATCATATTAATGAGCACTGCTTGCTATCAATATATTGCTCACCACACCAACAAACCCACCACATCCAAAAAGATTCATATCGCTTATGTGTGAAAGGGGCCCAGTACTGGGACAAGAAAAATATTGCGCTGTCCAAAACTCCTTGAATCTTCCAGCGTCTCCGGAAAGTCTCCACGCCATGAGTGACAACTGCTGTGCTATTATCAAGGAATGAGGCTGTCCTGCTGGATCCAGGAGCAGAGATGGGTTGAATGGGATGTGAATCAGTCGTGCACACAACAGTGACACAGCCACAGGAAACCATTGCTCAGCCTTCCAAAGAGGCATCACCAATATGATCTCCGCTGCCTGTCTCCTCTACTGAGAAATCTAAATCATTGAGGATGGGGGAAGTGCTTATAGAAGTGCAGTCTCCCAGGATTGGAGGAAAGCATTCGATCTAACTGAAAGTGGTTCTGGTCTCCAACTGAAAAAACGTGGAATCTAAAAATTCAGTCCCGATGCAAAAAGGTCTATTGAACATGGACCCCACAAATGACTCAGACTATGAAATATCTGCGGATTGAGCGTCCAATCGCTGCCATCCCTCATGAAGTGAGAGTTCCAGTCCGCCACTGTAATGGCACATCCCGGAATATATTCCGCCGTCACCAATATCTGATGCTGGTGACACAATTACCAGAACTCCTTGGCTATCTCCACCAGAAATCGCAATTTGGTCCCTCCTAGGTGATTTACATATTGCACCGCCGAAATGTTGTCCATGCGAAGCAGGATACAACAACTCGCTTTGCGTTGAGAGAGGGATCGAATCACAAACACCCCGATAGAAGTTCCAGGAAATTGATTTGGAGCTTCAGTTCCTCCGAGGACCACCGGCCCCCTGTCTCCACTAATCGCAATGAGCCCCCCCAGCCCCAACGGCTGGCATCCGATTCTATCACCACTACTGAAACGAATATAAAAATGGCTCTGCCATTTCAAGCATCTGGCCTCGTCGGACAACAGAATCTGTTCCAAATAGGTTAGCCCTTTGAGAAGACGCAAGATCTGGGAAAATCACCTGGATAGAGGAGACCAATAGACCCACTAGACGAGCAAGAGTATTCAATATTATAGTCGGAGAGGCAAGGGTTCTCCTCAAAATAGAGTTACGTTTTACCAAGGATAACCGTAGTTGGGCTCTGATAGAATCTACTTGGAAACCTAAAAATGATATGGTTAGAGACGGGGTCAAGATCGACTTGTCTGAGTTTCTGTGGAAACCCAGCTCCTGAAGAAGTTGTATCATCCATTACAGATGATTCAAGACTGACTCTTTGCTCTGAGCCAGGATCAAAATATCGTCAAGATAAATAATGAGGTGTATGCCTTCCCGTGAGGAACTGCACTACAGGCCGTAGGTGAAGCACCAAGGGACCGAAGAGAGAACAAAGGGAAGAATGGTGAATTCGAACTGTTGGTCTCACCAACAGAACTGAAGGTACTGACGGTATGGACCATAAATTGGAACGGGTAGATAAGCATCCTTGAGGTGCAATCGTACCAGATAGTCTCCCTCTTGCAAAAGATCTCTTAACAGATGGATACCTTCCACCTTGAAATGGCGGTAAACAATCCAAGAGTTGAACTCTCTCAGGTTGAGAACTATAGGGGATCCCCTGCCTTTTTTCTGAAGTAGGAAGATCGTACTGACAAACCCAGAGGGATTATGGCTCATTTTGACTATTGCTTGCTTGAGAAGAAGATTTCTAAGTCCATGACTTGCTTGTTATTTGGGAAAAATGAATGGGGCTTTGCGGGGTTTCGTGCTGAGGAGAGGAGTAAAATTCTAGCCTGTATCCCGGATTGTCTTGAGAAATGCGTTCCCAGGTCGGAATAAACCACTTTAGCCTTCCCCCCAGAACCACTTCTGAAAAGTGAATGACACTCACCTGTTGTTGCGCCATCTGGTGCGTTTAAACTACCCTGGTAGAAGCCTCTGAAGGCACCGCCTGACTTCTCTGGGTCTGGGTAGGATAGAATCCAGACGTGGCATAGGTGTTAAGTTGACCCCGCGGGGAATACCCTCCTGAAGCCTGGTGGAATCTGCGGCCTGGTGCTCGCCCCTGTAGCGTCCGGCCCTGACAAAAAGGCCCCACTAAACATCTTTTTCATCAATGTCTGTACCTTATCCAATGCTGAAAAGGTGGCCACGTACTTTCCTAAGTCTTTGACAAATTTGTCTCCAACTAGCTTCCCGTATGCCAGGGTTCTGGCCTCATTAGAGGCCAATTCTGCCAACTTTGGGTTGATGCACACCAGAAAGGACCGTCTATGCTCGGTAGACATAACGCAGTTGGTGTTACCCAAGAGACAAATGGCTCGTTGAGCCCATTTCAATACAGTGTCAGGATCCAGCGAAAAGTTAATTTCCTTTGCTAGCACCGCAAGCTCCAATATCTTCATAATGGGGGCAGAAATGTCCAGGAGATTGTTCTGACATCCTTTCCACGCGTGGTGTGGGCCCTTTTTAGGGTCTTTAGAAAATGTTTTGATGAACGTCACCATATTAGGATCCAATAAGGCTTCTCTGCCACCTTGCCTAAAAGGGAACAGCAAAGGCATTCCGAACGCAGGGTGTTGCGCACGTCTCGGTTGAAACCCTTCCTCAACCTGTCCTGCACGTAATGTGCCACCTCAACGCAGGAAATTCACTCCGTGGAAAGTGGGTGGATAATATTTTCGGGTCAAAAGACAAGGTACATGGTTCCTGAACGTCCACTTGTAGATTGCGGGATTTACCTTTACGTTCACTTGAAGGTTTGGGATCGTCTTGTGTCTGATCCGAATCAGATGAAGGGAAGGGATGGAAAAAGATGCCTCCATTGTCTGCGTTGATGGTCCTGCAAAGGATTCTGTGGAACCTAACAATGCGAAAGACCCATATTCGTGATCCTTTAAAACAGACGCAGCCATGTGCGCAAGAGTCTCGGTGAAGAAGCTGGCCCTAGGGAGGCTCTCTGGACAATGCCCAAATCAGGCGTCAGGTCACCCCTGTATGTATTCTCAGGAGGAACTCAATCTCTTAGCTCACAATGGCCATATCTCATAAGAGACTGGGTGAAAGGCTTCAAAGCCTTAATGAGAGCCTGGTTTACGGAGTCCTGGGCATGGTTTCCTAGGGCCTCCACTAAACTCTTCTCAATATGATGTTCTTCTGGTACATCAGGGAATTCCTGATAATATTCATCCTCTTCAGCGTAGTACGCCTGTGGCAGGCTTTGGCGGTACAGAAAAGGCTGAGACGGAGTAATAAGGTAAGTAAAGTTCTATTTTACTCTTCTTTTCACACAAATGGCAATACAGTCTAGTGTACGTTCTCTGGCTGATGGAAGTAGGGGACCGATCAAGTCCATACCTACCCTGCTAAAGGGAATGTCAATGATGGGGAGAGGCTGTAAGGGTGCCTTCCGAGGAACTCCTGGTTCTGTGAGCTGACATCTGGGACATTGTAGACAGTACTTCCTAATGTGGGCATAGACCCCCGGCCAATAAAATTTTCGTAGGAGGTATTCCTCCATTTTCTCCCTACCGAAATGACCCCCTCCTGGTTGATTATGAGCTAGGAAGAGTACTTGGTTCCTATACGACTCCGGAACTACTTATTGTTGTTTGACTTCACCTGTGGTGGACGTGGTAACCCTATAAAGAAGGTTTTTCTTTACTAGGAAATAAGGACCCACCTCATTCGTGGCTTCAGTTTTAGCAGTTTCACAAGCATGAGTGAGGGTAGGGCCTTCTCTCTGACAGGTGTGGAAGCTTACTGGAGCATGACTGGTTTCTGCTATCACCCTGTTGGGTGTGGTATCCTCACGGGTTTCCTGAAATTTTGATTTCTCGTGTCTTTTCTGACTTCGGGTGAGCTTCCTGCGACTTGGGGGGCATTCGATAAAACTATTGGAAAACGGACCTTCACTCCACCACTCTGGATTTTCTTTCTGAGTTTGGATTCGGTAGTTGTTGGAACCGGATATAATCAGTCCCAATAATACAGTCTTCAATTAGCTGGTCCATAACCCCTACGGGGAGGAAGTCATGATATTCCCCCCATTCCATCTCTATTATTGTCAGGGGATACCGTTCTTTATCGCCATGTATACAACATATAGTGACCCATTGGCTGGAGGTCACGTCTATGGGGTCTACTAAAGTTTTTCGGATTACGGACTGACTACACCCTGAATCAATGAGGGCCGAGAGGAGGCACCCGTTTATCTTAATGATCTGTTTGAATTTCGTATTCCCCTTTCCCGTACATAGTACCCTGCGTCGGGTAACCCCTATCTCCATGGGTTCAGCCGCTTCCGTTTTCCTGGGGCATACCCTTGCTATATGACCCCATTCCCCACAGCTAAAACATTGTGGTAGATGCATTGGATGACCCTCCCCCTGTTTATGGGTCCCAGCGTCTTCCAGAAGAGGGTACCGCGGGGTGGGTTTTTCGTGGTGGGGTTATAGGTTTTAGAGCTGTCCGGGCCTGTAGGAGTCTCACATCTGTGGACCTGTGGTACGCACAAGCTAGATCTATAGCAAGCTCTGTATCCACCTTGGGATGTTGTCTTATCCAATTTTTAGTACTGGAGGGTAAGGAATCCAAATACTGTTCAAGGATGATTGTTTTTATGACATCCTCCCTGGTGGTTCCTATAGGGCCCAACCACTTAAGTGCTAAATCTTTAACCCAGAAGTAGAAGGTGCGAGGGTCTTAATTTTGGCCCCATTTTACTTTTCTGAACTTTAGTCTATAATACTCTACATCATGTCCAACCCTCTCCAGGATACTCCTTTTTATGTCCTTGTATGGGGTGGTACCTCCAGGATTAGCAGCTTGGTAAGCTGTCTGTAGAATTCCCGTAAGTAATGGCGCAATGTACTGTCCCCATCGCTCCTCAGGCCATTGAGCGGAGGAAGCCACACGTTAAAAGTTGGTAAAGAAGGAGTCCGGGTCCTCCCCTTCCTGGAATTTTTGTAAAATGGAACTTGGGACATTGGGGTGTACTTTACTGGCCGCTATAGTGTCTTTTAATTTCTGTAGCGCCGTTTCATGTACAAGCTGGTTGTTTGCCAATATAGTGGCTTGGCTTTTTAGGGCTGATTGTAGGGCCTCTCTATCTTCCTTACCTTCCCGTTGGTGTGCTTCCCATACTAGTTGTAAATGACGCTGGCCTTCTGCCAGCTGTTTGATCATATCTTCTAGGCTGGGTTTGTCACTCATGGTGTATACCGCCAAACCGCCTTTGGGATAAAAGGAGATCCCACTTCTGACACCACTGTGGCAGGCTTTGGCGGTACAGAAAAGGCTGAGACGGAGTAATAAGGTAAGTAAAGTTCTATTTTACTCTTCTTTTCACACAAATGGCAATACAGTCTAGTGTATGTTCTCTATTTCTTGGCACAAGGTTTAGTTCTCCAGAGCTTGTTGTGCACTCTTGTTTTCTTTCTCTCTTCTAGGTCGAAGGTAGACGGATTCTGGGACTTCCGCACGGGTGACCGGAAAAGGAAAACAGGAAAAAAACAAAGGTGAGGCGGTGTTTGGATTCTGGGGTTATTTTCAAGAAACTGGAGGGGAAAGGTCTCCAAGAGAGGAAGTGTGAGGGTATTCCGCTGTGAAATACGAAAACAAAATAGTATCTCTTGTGCCAATAGTTAGAACTTTGTGCTCCCGTTAAGAAGGCAATGATAAAAGAAAACTGTGCTCTCTAGACGCTAGGTGTCGCGCCCTTTCCCTCCTCTCCCACCTCCCCTGGTCCTTTCCCCGGTGCCCCTTTACTGGTACTCTCCCTCGTCCCCAAGAGGGACCGTACCTTAGCAAGCCACGACCCTCCTGGGTCGCGGCGGGATCCTCGGCTGTCGGGTGTCGGTAGCGTCCAGGAAATGGTGTCGGTCTTCTTGTCTCCTTGAAAGAGTCTTTCCTCGTCTTCCTCACCCGGGCTCTGGTCTCTGTTCCTCTCCTTCTGCTCTGTGGCGTTCTCCCTCTTCTGCGACTCCGTCAGCTTTTCACCCTCTTGCTGCCGGAAATCCGTCGCCGACGTATCCAGGAGTGTTCCCATGTTACCATGGGAACGCGGAAATGACGTATCGCCCGCAGCCGAAAGGTTCCTGCATTCCGAAGGAGGAGACGCGGTCTCAGAGACCCATCTACAACATCATAGCTAACTAGCGAGAGGAGTGAAGAAGTTCAGGTTGGCAGCCCCAGCAGGTTTTTAATATGTAGAATCACTAAATGTGTCAAACACACTTTTTCTGCAGCTTATTCAAATGTGGAAGGAGCACCTGCTGAATAAACCCCTAGGGCTGAGCCCTCCAACCCTAATGCACCTCGTCGGGCATTCTGGGGGATAGAAATGCACCTGAAATCGTCCATGCTGCGCTCGGGCCGATCCGCTCGAAACAGACGGACCATGCGCAACAATAGCACTAGAAAGAGAACTGAAGTCCTCTACTTCCAGTGGTCACGTAAAAGCATCCAGGGGACTGCCGTGCTTTATATTTTTAAATGTGTCTGTACCTCGTCGGGTGGTAGAAATGCCTAAAAGTCAAAGGCACTGGTTTTGAAAGCGTCCACACTTAACGTGGGAGCTGATCGTACACACACTGCATCGATCAGGACTGCGTAAGCTCATTGCTTTGGAAATGCACAGCGACTCGCCGGGTTCAGTATCCCCAATCCCGCTCCATGCTGCAATGTATAATTAAATCACAAGCATTTTTTTGTAAAACCACAGTAAATATAAAGTAAGAGGATCACTTATCTCTGGCTGCAAGCAGCAAAGAAGGAGGAAGGACTGTGTTACAAAGGACATATATATGTGGGAGAGACATATGATTGGATATCAGTACGGATTACAGGGGATCTTGGGCAAAGTAGTATTTTGCGTTTAAAGTTTTTGATTGGCTGCTGTTTATTCTACAGTAAAGAAAGAAAAGCATAATCCAAAGCCTCCGGTCCTGACATAGAATCACACACCTTTGAGTTGTGAGCCCTTACTTTTCGGGGTGTTTTTCTTACTTCAGCAAGTCCCTTTGGGTGTTACGGTGATTCACAAATCTTTCACATTCGATGGTGATTCACATACCTTTCACTTTCCAGGTACTTTAGCAGGATTTTATTTTATGACTTAAGACTTCTAGAATACTTCAGGGATAGGAGCCACAACTGTGAACCTTGAACAATGTTGCTTGTGTTGTGGTTGTTGTGATCTGCATACTAAATATTGGTTGCAGTTATTTGAAGTTGTATTCTGATTACATCACATTCTATAATAACACACCAGAATGAAACACTGTGTGGTACTACTTGCTGCTTTTTTTGACAACCCCTGGCAGCCCACAGATTGAATGGGAACAGTGGAAGGAGACGTTCCAAGAATATTTGGAGGATACTGAAGGGGAGGGTTTTGCACAGAAGAAAACATGTGTCCTATTGTGTCACTCAATAGGTCCTGAAGAGAGAAATATTTTAAAGCATTTACTAGTGCCAATTATTATGGGAGAGGGAGATGAGTATGCCTCTGCTTTCAAAATGCTGGAGGCTTGGATTTCAAGTAAAAAAAAAAAAGTTATGGAGGAGCATACATTTTGTATGCAGCATAAAGTACCTGTTGAATCGATTGAGTCTTTTGTAAGTGTTTTGAGAGTTCTGCCAGATTTGTGTGATTATAAAAAGTTTGAGAAGGAGAATGTAAGGGATCAAATTGTGGAAAGAACCAGGAGTAAACAAATACAGGGAAAACTATTAACCCCTTTGCTGCCAGGCCTTTTCCCCCTGAGGTGCCAGGCGTTCTTTTGGCTATTTGGGTCAGTTTGCGCTTAGGCCCTCATAATGTTTTGTCCACATAAGCTACCCACGCCAAATTTGCTTCCTTGTTTTCCAACATTCTAGGGAGTCTAGAGGTACCCAGAGTTTGTTGGTTCCCTTGGAGGAGACCAAGAAATTAGCCAAAATACAGCAACATTTTCATTAAAAAAGAAAATGGGAAAAGGGCTGTTCCTGAACATGGCATCAACAAAGGATTTGCGGTTCTAAAATCACTGTCTTCCTAGCCGCCAGGAAGAGGCAGGCTTGAATCAGAAAAACGCATTTTTCAACACAATTTTGGCATTTTACTGGGACATACCCCATTTCTACTATTGTTTGTGCTTTTAGCCTCCTTCCAGTTAGTGACATAAATGGGTGTGAAACCAATGCTGGATCCTGGACAGCTAAACATTTCTAAAAGGTGGACAAAATTCTGATTCAGCAAGGGGTCATTTGTGTAGACTCTACAAGGTTTGCATACAGAAAATAACAGCTGAAAAAAAAAAATATTGAAATTGAGGTGAAAAACCAGCCATTTTTCTCAATGTTTTACTCTGTAACATTTTCCTGTGATGTCAGATTTTCAAAAGCAATATGCCGTTACGTCTGCTGGACTCTTCTAGTTGTGGGGATATATAGGGCTTGTAAGTGCATCAAGAACTCTAGGTACACAGAGCCAATAAATGAGCTGCACCTTGCAATGGGTATACAGCAATTCATTTGGTGAAATAAAAAGAATGAAAAATAGGTATCAAGGAAACCTTTGTATTTCCAAAATGGGCACAAGATAAGGTGTTGAAAAGCAGTGGTTATTTGCATAGCTCTGAATTCCGGGGTCCCCATACTAGCATGTGAATTACAGGGCATTTCTCAAATAGACATCTTTTTTACACACTGTCTTACATTTGGAAGGAAAATTTTTCGAAAAAGACAAGGGGCAATAAAACTCGTTCTACTATTCTGTGTTCCCCCATGTCTCCCTATAAAAATGGTACCTCACTTGTGTGGGTAGGCCTAATGCCCGCAGCAGGAAATGCAACAAGGACACATCACATTTTTACATTGAAATCTGACGTGTTTTTTGGAAATTGCCTACATGTGGATTTTGGCCTCTAGCTCAGCCGGCACCTGGGGAAACCTAGCAAACCAGCACATTTTTGAAAACTAGACACCTAGGGGAATCCAAGATGGGGTGACTTGTGGGGCTCTGACCAGGTTCTGTAACCCAGAATCCTTTGCAAACCTCAAAATATGACCAAAAAAACAATTTTTCCTCTCATTTCGGTGACAGAAAGTTCTGGAATCTGAGAGGAGCCACAAATTTCCTTCCACCCAGCGTTTCCCCTAGTCTCCCGATAAAAATGGTACTTCACTTGTGTGGGTAGGCATAGCGCCCACGAAAGGAAATGGTCCAAAACACAACGTGGACACATCACATTTTTTCACAGAAAACAGAGGTGTTTTTTACAAAGTGCCTACCTGTGGATTTTGGCCTCTTGCTCAGCCGGCACCTGGGGAAACCTAGCAAACCAGCACATTTTTGGAAACTAGACACCTAGGGGAATCCAAGATGGGGTGACTTGTGGGGCTCTGACCAGGTTCTGTTACCCAGAATCCTTTGCAAACCTCAAAATTTGGTACAAAAAAAAACACTTTTTCCTCACATTTTGGTGACAGAGAGTTCTGGAATCTGAGAGGAGCCACAAATTTCCTTCCACCCAGCATTTCCTCAAGTCTCCCGATAAAAATGGAACCTCACGTGTGTAGGTAGGCCAACTGCCCGCAGCAGGAAATGCCCCCAAAACACTATGTGGACACATCAAAATGATGAAATACAAAACTACCTGTTTTTGCGGGGGCAACTGCGTTTTTGGTCCTGGGCTCAACAGCCATCTAGGGAAACCTACTGAACCCAAACATTTCTGAAAACTAGACACCCGAGGGAGTCCAGGGGGGAAGAAATGGCTTAAAGTAAATTTGCCCCCCAGGGGAGCAACTCTTGCCTGAGGGGTCGCTCCCCGTGCATGAAATTGACCTAAAAAATAAAATCCCTTGTATCTAGTAGTTTCTGCCCCACTTGGGGCAGATTGGCCTAATAAAAATAGGCCGCTCTGTCGCCAAAGGGGGCAGAAACGGCCTAAAGATAATTTGCCTCCCAGGGGAGCGACCCTTGCCTAAGGGGTGGCACACCACGTGTAAAAAATAAAACAAAACAAAAAAAGTGATCCCTGTTGTCTAGAGGTTTGGGCCCCCCCGGGGGCAGACCGGCCTAATTACCATAGGCTGATCTGCCCCCAGGGGGGGCAGAAAAGGCCTTAAAAAATAATGCCCCCAGGGGAATGACCCTTGCCAAAGGGGTCGCTCCCCTTTATTGTTTCTAAAAAAAAACAAAAAAACTCCCTGGAATCTAGTGTGCATTTTTTCAGCCCAAGCGCATCACGATCGCGCTGCAGAAATGCTCAGAGAGACATCAAAGGAACAGGAAGGCCTTTGCTTTTTGACCCCAGCCCGTGATCGGAAGAGAAATGCTTTTGCCATCAGACGTCAGTCATCAGACGTCCCTGGGGGGGATTGGAGTGGGGGGCGGGGTGGAAGGCGAAGCAATTCCCCTTCTGTCCCTGCCCATGGGAGGGGGGTGCAAGGGCCTGGGGAGAAGCGCTAGCGCTTCCCCCCAGGGCCCATACCAGGAGGTAACGGTTACATCCTCAGCACCTGAGCAGTGCAGCCGAGGACGTAACCGTTGCATCCTGAGCACACAAGGGGTTAATAGCAGATAATCTATCTTTAGATAGGGCCATAGAAATTGTAAGGAGCATCAAGTCTACAACTGCTTTATTGGAGTAAATGATGTTGAAATCTGATGTGCATGCTCTATGCAGTGCCAAAAAGAATGAAGGAAAAGAGAGAAATTATGTTTATAAATCTAAGGTAATGGAGTGTTACTGGTTTCATAGCAAAAATCATTTAGGTATTGCTCAAAAGTGCCCTGCTGTTGATAAGACATGTTAAGTGTAAAAAAAGGCCATTTTGCCAAAGTGTGTAGGTCCAGACTCAGTAGTGCCAAGCTAAAAATTGATAATACTGTGTAGGGGTAGATTATGGAATCTGTCAAACAATATGATTCTTTCGAAGACAATGATGTCTTCGGTTTGCACAATGATTCTGTAAAACATGAGGTGGTATCTGAAGAATGTGTGAGTGTCCATGCCTCACAGGTTGAATCTATAGCTGTCCAAAGACCTCATTGTCTGGTTAGTGTCACAGGGTACCTGTTAAAATGATGGCAGATCCAGGTACGTTGTTCATACTAATTGGAACCAAGTGGTGGGAGAAATGTTCAAATATTACACTTAGAAGTTCCAGTGTTCAATCTATTCCTTATGGAGGGGAACTCACTGAAGTTCTTGGGGTGTTGGATGGCACTTTACACTTCAAAGGAAATAATGTCAAACAAACTGTTTATGTCACCAAGGTCAGATCTTGCCTTTTAGGGCGGTTGGATCAACGGAGTTTGGGAATCATTTTGGATCCTAACAGTCTAGAGCAAGTGATGTTAAGAAAAGAGTGTGGATTTGCCTTGACTGTGGATGGGTACACATGGTTGTAAACCTTTCCTGAGGTGTTTGCAGAAAAATTGGGAAAATTCAAGGGTTTTTCTCATCACAGTATTTTAAAGTCTCACACTCACCCAGTGGTACATAAAGTACGTTGTGTGCCCATATCAATGAGAGATGAGTTAAAAAAAGAGTTAGAAAATTTGTGTGAGCAAGGAATTATAGAACCAATGGAGAGTTCAGAGCGTTTATCTCCAGTGGTGTTGGCAAGGAAACCCAATAGGTCCTTGAGGATGTGCATTCATCTGAGGGATCTAAATGAAAACATTTAGGTTGATAGATTTCTGTTACTGAACATTTCTGAAATGTGTGCCACTCTGAAGGATGCTAATATTTTCTCAACTTTGGATATGACATCAGCATACCACCAGTAAGTTTTACAACGTGATTCATGACATTTGATGTTGTTTGACACCCCGGAATGGGTATGCAGGTTTAAACGTATGCCTTTTGGGTTGGTGTCAGCATCTTCTGTTTTCCAACCTGTAGTTCAGGATATATTCAAGGATATTTCAAATGTGGAATGCTTTCAAGAAGACATTTTGGTTTTCGGTCATGATGTTGATGCCCACAAAAGGTCTTTGAACAGAGTTCTATCTAATTTGAAAGAGAGAAGATAGAAAATGGTGGAATAAAGAAAAACTGTCAATGCAAAGGCATGTCCTTGGATCTGGGAACCACAGTATGTGCAACCCCAGTGGACACAAGGAGAGCAGCTTTCTGAGGTCCACAGCTAAGAGAAGACTTCCTGAGAGACTTTAGGGTTATGTCTGTGACTGACTGGAAGCCCTCTTTTCCATTTTTGATCTTTATTTGGGGTCAGACAGCCACAGAAGAACACAATACATAAAAACAATTCAACAATAAAACATCAAATACAATTGACAATTGATTTGTAAATCCAAGCCAATGCATGTAAAAAACCCAATCCATCAAATGGGCATCTTCTTCTGTCTGAGCCTCCACATAAAAATCAGGAACCTTGACACAGCGAACATGATGCATTTTCTTGTGTCGCTTCTTAGAACTCTGTAGGCTATCCTATAATTCTGAAGATTGTGACAAACTGGCAAAATCCACTTCTTTGAATAGCTCTGGTGGGTTGGGCAGAAGCGTACAACATACACTGCTGTTTCTACCATCTAGGGACAGAAGAGACAAAAGTTGTCGTGGGGTGAGGGGTCCCATGATTCCATAAAGCTGTAAAAGAGTGGATGGGCAGAGTTTCTATGCAAAATTTGATGTATAATGACCTCACAAAAGGGGGGTTCGACCTCGTCCAGAAATGGTTCCATGCCGTACTCAACTTTAAACTCCAGGAACAAACCAGCAAGAAAGCTGAACTTGGATGATCCTAAGATAAGATGGTCAGAATAAAGCCAGAAGGCACCTTTTAATTCCTGCTTCGGCACTGATATTGCATCTACTGGTGGGGACCAGAGATTCTCAAACCTAATCTGCTAGGTAGACAAGGACCCCCACGGGGTTTGAAAAATCATACAAATGTTACTAGACCTGCAGGTCGAGCAACTTGAATAATCTACTCCACCTAACTGTAATGCACTTGACCTGTACATGTGTCTCAAATTGTGTAATCCTAGTCAAATATTTTATTTTACAGAATCGCCTTTTTCTTCATTCACATATATGAGTGCACCTTCAGATATGTGAGTTCTGTATTTCTGCTGTACAAAAATACCCTATTTTGTTTGATTAGATAGATTAAGGCCCTCATTATAATCCTGGCGGTCTGGCCCGCCATGCCGGCGGTGGAGGTAAATACCGCCATCCGGCATGGTGGCCCAGACCACCATATTATGACCCGCCCTAAACCCCGCAGCGGAATACACCGCCACCGCAAGCGGAAACGCTGGTGGTGGCGGTGTATTCCAATCTGACAGGGCAACATGGTGGCCCATTTTGGTGCACACCCAATCCCTCTAACACTTTCCCCATGGTTTATTTTGACTCAGCCATCTTGCTCCACTTGAGACTGTGCTTATAGTTAGTGAGAGCCTACCTTTGGTCTAAAACCTCATTTGGGGCATTTTGAAGAAAAACCCCTGGGACTGCCAATGTTAGACCCAAGGCATTGTGATCCCTATCCTGCCTTGGAATTGCTACCATATCAACCGAAACTGACACCAACCTGATATCTAGGAGGATGTAATCAATTAAGTTAGAACACTGTGAACAATGATATGTTTGACTCCCCTCCCTGTCAGATTTAGTGCTCCTCTTGCATGGCCTAAGACCCTTGTTGAGTGGGACTGCATTTAGCTGCAATACAGCAGTAGACCACCTTCTCACAGGAGAAATTGTGACGCCAGGAACACCCCAGGCATGGTCCTTGTCACTACTAAAATCCTCATTGGAGGCAGACAGAGGTTTGAATATGCAATTGAAATCACCTGCCACTATTTTAAAGGAATCCTTATTTAGGTCTCCTATGTGACTGCTAATCAGATCAATTGTTTGCATCTCAGCACTATTGCCCCCAGGTCTACAATACACATTATACAAAAAGTATTCCCGGCACAGGAAAATGACAGGGAAACACATTGGCTATCTGGACTGCCCATGTTGATTTCCTTAAGTGTGCAGCATAGGGTGGTCTTTACCCCAACTGAGAATCCCCCTGAAGGACTTCCCTTCCTTGAAGAATTGGCAGCCACCAAAACAATTAACAAACCCTATATGAAATTGTAGGGCTAATGCCCATGTCTCCTGGAACATACATACGTCAAATGAATCTATAAACATACCCCAGTTGGGACATGCAAGCTTAGACGCTAAACCAGCAAAGTTCCAATAAACTTACTTGGTAGTGCTAGGGGCTTGCAGGAAAGAGCTCCTAGCTCAGGCAGGCCTAACACTGCTGATAATATGGAGGATAAACCTTCACTACCAATCATGGCAGCCCTCAGTAAAGGTTGATGATCAGCCGAGACCGGAGTACCCCCCAGAAATTGGGCCAGTAGCACATGGGAACAACAAATTTCCAATATGGGAGAGAGAATAAAAAAGGAGAAGAAGATGAAAGCGATATGAATGTGGGTACCAAATGTAGGGTATCCACATGGGCCTCCACATTCTCGCAGTGGTATCTTCTTAGAGACATGGGGACAGTGTTAGTTTGCTGTGCTGGGCAAGGTAAACCATAGAAGCAATCTTTTTCCAAACTTACCCTTGCATTCTTATGAACTTAAACAGATACGTAGTCTGAGATGTTACAATCACAACATTCATAACTGTTTGTAAATATCTATGTGATATTTATATAGCACAAACCTAGCCTAAAAGGCAGTGGATGGCTGTACAAGGTCATAGATAAGCCAACAGTCAAGTGATAGGAGAGATAGGTGGTTATGGGATTGTTACTTCAATGTGATATAGGTGGTCATTACGAACATGGCGGTCTGGACCGCCATGTTGGCGGTGGCGGTAAATTCCGTCAAAAGCATGGTGGTCCAGACCGCCATATTACGAAAGTGGCTGAACCGCCACAGTTGAAATGCTGCCGCCACCAGGCAGCCTGGCGGTGGTGGCGTTTCAGATCCAACAGGGCAGCGCTGCAAGCAGCGCTGTCCTCCGGATAATGAGTCACATTCCACAAGCCTTTCCCTGGCGGTTAATACCTCCAGGAAAAGACTGGCAGAATGAGTAACTCGGGCCCCCCCACTGCCCATCCTCTAGGCATGGGCAGTGCAGGTGCCCCCATGTACAGCCCCATCGCGCAATTCACTGCCTGAATTATGGGCAGTGAAATGTGCGACAGGTGCTACTGCACCCGCCGCACTGCCACATTGCCGCCAGCTCCATTTGGAGCCGGCGTCAATGTTCAAGCCCTGTTTCCAGCTGGATATTCTTTATGTTGCTGGTGGGGGGCTTTTCCCGCTGGCGGTCTTCTTTCGACCATCAGCGCTGTTCTCTGCTGAGATTGTAATGACCCCCGTAGTGTTCTTTAAAGAGGTATATCTTCAACTCTTCCCTAAACAGCACTTAGGCAGTCCTTATGGATACAGGGATGTTGTTTTAGATCCTAGGCACAAAGACAGAAAATGCCTGGTTCCTTGTTATTTTTATTTTACACTTCCTGGTCTCCAAACTGATGGCAGCCTAATTGTGGGTATGCCAAGAACCATCTGAGAATGTGAGAGTGTCCGCAAGATAAGTAGGAGTGCTGGTCATGAGGGCTTTATAAATAATGCAGCTGATTTTGAAGATGGTGCACATAGGCAAGGGGAGCCAATTAAGTTCCATTGTGATGGGGAGATATGATCGTATTTATTTTGACTCTGGATGAGATGAGGTGGGGAAACATGGTGTTACCACCATCGGGATGTTTATGAGGACTTAAACAGAAGTTCTGAAGTTGCTTTCTGGAAGAAACAGTTTCACTTTCTTTAGAGAGAGAGCTAATACCAGGGCAGTTTTGTTTTTGTCAATATGTTGCTTGAGGTGAGGTGGTGTCTGAGGGGAAATCACAGTGACTTGCCATTTGGTGAAAGTTGGGGTTCAAAGCCGTCAAGGTTCATGTCATTGTGTCAAGTTTGTTCTGTTTCTTCCATCTTGTTCTTGGCAAATAACGGTAATACTGTCTTGTTGGAAAAGGACAGTGAAATGAGACAGGTCTGTCCTAACATTAATACTGCTCTAACAGTTCCTTATAGACTGTACCATATACATCTCATACAAATGAAACAACAAACAATCAACTTCCGCACACATTCTCCATAGTTAGCATGCCTTTAAATTGGCCACAGCAGCTTTACACACTGGTCTGACTAATTGTCCTAAGGTCGTTTTCACCTTGTATATCTTTGCCCATTCCCTTGTCCTCTTAATACTGATACAATTTGTTATTTCCTTAATAGAGCATCATATGTCAACTCCACCATAGCCTGAGCTAGAGTATCCATTCAGGGCTAAATCCTCCTGTAACTGTAGTAACAGATCATCCTCCTACTGCAAGGCATTTTATTGCCCCACATACACTTTGCCACCACTTTTCCATCTGCATCTCTTACTTCAATTAAACCTGTCTTAACCCTACAATACTTTCCCTCCACCCAACAGTCTTGCCACCATGGGCCTGATTTAGATCTTGGCAGAGGGGAATACTCCATCACAAAAGTGATGGATATCCTCTCCGCCGTATTACGATCCCATTACATCCTATGGAGGTCATAATAAAGCAGACGGGATATCCGTCACGTTTATGACGGAGGATTCCATCCGCTGAGATCTAAATCAGGCCCCATGGTCCTTATGGCCAAATGGTAACAAACATTCCTAAGAAATGACAAGAGTATCCCAACTTTTGCTAATCTACAGCTCTCAAACGTAATGTCCGTTTCTGATCTTCCCAAATCCTAATGGCACCTTTATTTCTCTACTAACTTTTCCATTTGCTTTATTGTTAACTGCTTTTGTTAATTAGTTCTATGTACTCAATCGGAGCCTATCTTGAAAGAAACTCAGACAGCAGTCAAGCTAGCACTGAGGTCGTCCAGTCTTAGATGGCATCCTCTTTTCACAGCCTTACTTGGCATGTACATGTCAATGTAATTTTGGCATCATCAATTGTTTAGCATCCCTGCAATACCCATCAGTGATAACAATGGATTAGAGTACTGTAGCACTATGAGGTACTAATTTCCTTTTTGGATGTGCAGATGTACTGCTCTGCCCTGCCATATCTTATAATAGAGGTAGTGCAACAGTTGAATCATGTTATCGATGTGCAGAGTCCCCTGCTTCCATTTTAGATGGTCTATTCTGTCATGAACACTACTTGCCTGTGAATAGTAATTAGAAAGTAAAATGCATTCCTTTGCAGTAATTCTCCAGGACCACAGCTGATCAGTGTTTCGAAACCAGCCTCTGGGGTAAAGAATAATGTACTGAAGGATGTTGTGATTTCCACCATGGGCAGCCATTACCAAAGTATATATTTTTACTGTTGACAGGCAGAGTTTGGGTCTTGTTTTCAAGCTAAAGTATTTCTTTATACCCAGGTTTTTAAGAGATAGTCTAGTGTCCAAAATTTCCACACAGACAAGTTCGGGGGTATCATTTTTTCTGTCCCTGTCATTTCACAGGTGATGATTCAGAAATGAAGATGAGACATATTAAACTTTCAAATTTCATCTTTAATTGAGTGGACTCTGCCAGTGCAGATGGGCTACACAGCACCCTCCACAATCTCTGCAGGGGCAAAAGTAGAGTTCCGAAGTCCAGGTGACATTAAGGTGCCCTACATATTTTGCCAAACAGGTTCATCTTCAGACAGGACAGTTCCTTTGTCTGGCAATAATATGGGTGGAAATGGTATCATTCTTGTTTATGCAATACAACATTTGTTGCCTCTGCATGAGAGTTCGCAAGGTTATTTGTCCTTGTCAAAAAAAATCTCCTTAAAGGACAGCCCAGGTTCACAGAGCATCAGACGTTTAGATGAATAGCAGCCAGAGGCGGTTCCTTCGAATGGCGAAGAAGTGCCCCCCCCAGCTAAGCCAGCATCTGAAAAATAAAACAATAGTTTACTATCATTTTATTTTTCAGCTGCTGGCTCGGCCAGCAGCATGTGCAGGGAGGGGTGGGTTCGACCATGGGAGGAGGAAGAGGTGGTGGAGTGCACCTAAATGAGCATGTGTGCTTGGCTGGCTGTCCTAGACCGGCCAAACACACATGTGCACTTAGGTTTCTCCAACCTGGCTGTGTAACACAGCCGGGTTGGAGAAACTGCACAGACTCCCATGAGGTGTCTGAGCGGCAGACAAAGCAGCTCAGACCAATCCTGATGCTGCTCTCATGCTAGCCATAGCTTGAGAGCAGTGCCAGGAATGCATGGGGAGCCTGTGCTGGTATCCCAGGGACTGCTGGGACACCAACACCATCGGAACAGGAGCAAGGCAGCAGCGGCAGCGTCGGGACAGGTATGTTTTTTTTATTTTTATTTTTTATATTTCACCCGCAACGTCTACCTCCCCTTGAGATTTGCCATGGCCGTCCGCTGATAGCAGCCTGAGATGATGAGTTCCTGCACTTCTAAGATTATATCTAGGAAGTCATGTGTGTTGGCTAGATGCATTAATTATTAAATAAGTGTTGTGACTATCCACTGTGTCCATCTCCATCTGTTTAACTTGTCTAAAACTAAGGCATTCTAAGTCGTGTAGTGTCAGAAGCTATTTGAAGATTCTATATACCCTTTTGCTAGACAAGATGACTTTATATGCATTTGCCTTTATTACTAGAACCCTTGCCAGGTCCCCTCCCATGTAACACCCTGTATCCCTTTTTCAAGCTCCAGCATACACACCCCTTTGCCCCTCTTATCCTTCTCTACCCTGTTTTTGAGGTTGGATGTAGTGAGTTTACTGTTAATCTATGTTGGCTTTCTACGTTCTGCCTCGTGTTATGTGGTCTGTCGACTCACCTGCAGTTTTGAGGCAGCACTTACTGCACATGCTAACTGCGCTCCAAGCCCCTTCTAGCACAGAAACTGCTCTGCTGTCTTCATTAGACCACTTTAACATTCTTGCAGGTACTGCGCTGTTGCATCAGCAGGTAACATGGGGTTTGGAATGATAGGTCAGCCCTGATTCTCCTTGCTTCTAAGCTACAATGGATTTTATGTTTTCTTTTCCACAGCAACCAGAGTCTAGCATCAACAACCCCTTTCCTTTGATGCATCGCACCATTTTATTCTTCTCAAATATATATTTTAAAAAACAAGCCGTCACAAAAGCAATAGATCTGGACATGGCAAACTTACAAAGTTTTTCATTTCTTTTCCAAACATATGAAATTAGCAATAAAACTATAAAGCAATACAGAGTAAAAATCTTCCTTGTTCTAAAGGATGTTGATTGCAAAAAATAAGCAAAAAATGAAATGACCCAACTCAAAACGCATTAAAAAATCACCTGAAAGCCGAAATAAAAACAGAGATTCGCTTACTAGCTCTGACATTGATGAGAGCAACTTTTTAGGTGGATAGGTATAAGCCAACTGATGTTACTCAAAGTGAAAAAGCCAATGGCTGTAGTGGCTTGACACACTTCTTTGTGCTGAATGCTAACCGAAAGCTCTTGAACATGTATAAATATATATGTAGGCATTTTAATATGAATATTTTGGAAAACATGATTGCATTTTGTTTCTTCATGGTGCTTCATGTGGCTTGCCCCTATCAAAGTCTTAGAACACTAATCTTCTCTTGTTTTGTCTCTTCAGGTACAGAGGCAATTACTTGAATACAGACAGCTAAAGTAGAAATTGCAGAGGAAGTATAAGTTGGATAGGCTCACACAGATTCTCGCAAACCACAGGCCGCTTAAATGCACTGCAAGTCTTCACTTATCCCTGTCTTATTGTTCTCAAATTGACAGGTGTTGATTCGAAAGTTGCTGTGTTCAAGCTGAGACTTCTGTATCTTGGCAGCGGCTGCTAGAAGCTTTGGTGGTGCTAAGCAGGCATCAATCTTCCACCAAAAAGAATAAGACAAGAGGGGTGCATCTGGCTGGGTGTAGGTCAAGTACAGCAGCCATGCCCAAGATGGTTGCCACTTTTGCGAACATTCTAGGTCTTGTAAGGTGGGTGTTGTTTCCTCAAGACCAGGCTCATCTGGTCTACAGAAAACACAGAGGTTCATTTACCCCCTCCACTGATCTACAATCATAATTTATGTCTACAGTAAGGACTGGCATTTGAGGAGAGACCACAGAGAAACAAGCATTGGCAAAGCCAATAGGTTTTCCCTATGCAAAATCTATTGACTTTGTCAATGTTTTTGTGCATGTTGCACATCAGAGCAAGCTGCTGTGCAATATGGCTTTAAGTTAAAAGAAGCGATATGATGTGGCCAGCATTGACCGAATTACAGTACTTTTTCCTTTAAGCCATCTTGCACAGAGGGGGTCAAGCCACACAAGGGAGAAGGGTGGGGTGGTCAGAATCGGATGGTGGGAAGAGGGGTATGGTAATGAGAAACAGAGGGGTATATTTACAAGCTCCTAGCGCCACCGGAGTGTCACTTTTTTGATGCGCCAGTGGCACAGTGTGCTGGCCCATACTTACAAGGCCACACAAGGCCACCTTGGGTGGCTTTTCATGGCCTTGTAAATATGTACCCCTTTCATGCATCACTCTGCATGAAAGGGGCGTTCCACGGATGTTGCTGTGGGTGTTGCCACTCAACACCCATGGAATCAGACACATTCCCAGATATACAAGGCTGAGAACGCGTCAGGGCCCTATGCCACCGCCTAGGTGTTGTAAAAGTGGCACAATGAGGAGAAATATCTTTATTTCTCCCCTTTTTGTGTCCCTTTTTGGTGTCCTTTCCTGCACATAAACAATCACATCTGCAATGCAGGCACCCTTGCACCATGGTGCCTGCATTGGCGCTAGGCTGCCAATTGTGTGCAAGTGCTAAGGAAAGTACAGGCATGTGTCGTATTGCTGTAAATACAACGCATGCTTGCATATTCCTAATGGTGCAGCTCGGCACTGCAAGATCGTTTGCGGCGCCGGGCTGCGTCATTATTTTGTAAATATGCCTCCGACTTTGGGAGGAGGGGTGAGGATTAAATAGTGAACATGGGAGAGGGCAGGAGGGTGATTAAACAATGAACACAGGATGAGGGCAGGGGTTGATTAACCAACAAACAAAGGAGAAAGGTGGGGGGCTGATAAAACAACAAACATAATGAGGGTGGGCAGGTTGACTGAACAACAGGCACAGAAGGGTAAGGCAACAACTGACATGGGAGGAGGGTGGGAAGACAAAGAAGAGTGCAGGAGGAGGGGGAGTGATAACACAACCAAGAGCAGGAGGAGGGCGGGGTGAAAAAAAGGGGCAGCAGAGACATGTACTTGATAAGAGTGCATGTTGAAAAGTAAAAAATAGCACCTGCAGAAGTCTATGGCCAGTGGAATGACACTAGCTGCAGACATGAAGCTGTACTTGGTCCATGCACCACGACTGGGACACACGGCGAAGCCCCAGGAGGAAGCAGAGTCGAGGAGGAAGCTCTGCTTCATGAGAAACAAGGAAGCAAGAGTGACATCAGATTCAACCAATGGTAAGTAATGGGCAGGCTCCAACCCTGGTTTTAGCTTTTATTTACATGAGATTTTGCAAGCATGTGCGCTGTGCAGGTGAAACCTAAACATTAGGGCCCTTACACTTGCTCCCAAAAAAACGAAACAATACAGATAAAACAGAGATCGGATAAAGGACATTTTCTAATAAAAAGCGAAGGTAGGTTTAAAATTTTAAGAAACAAAGAGCAGAGAAGTTATTTATTTAAGGTGGAAAGAAAGATGAAGGACGGTCTGGTCTAAGACTATCTGCGAGAATGATGCATTGCAGGGTCAGACTGATTAGCATATGGGTGGGTCCAAACTGAGGTGGCATGGTGAGTGAAAAAACAGATGGACTGGGATGCAGCCCGAGCGACTGCCAGTGGTTGAGATTCATTCAAGCATTTCTTCCATCACCTTGTTGTTGGTGCTTTTCTGTTATAAAGAGCACCTATCGTTCATGATAACACTGGACACTGTGTCATCATCCACTCTTACTCAGGTGCTTCCGGCAAAGGATGATGAAGAGAGCTCTGTGTTTAAGACTAGAGAGTTTACAATGTCAAAAACATTATGGTAACGCAGACGGCCTGAAGCAGGTTGCACATGTGCAACAACAAAACACGAAATACCTTCCTGCACGTTCAGTTCTCCACTGAGCACGCCAAGATGAAGTACTTCTTCATTGGTTTAACAGGTCTTGCCACTCATTAACAGCCTCTGACCGATATGTCGAACATTATCTGGCATTCTGGGATGCTTTCAATTGGATGCTCGGTTGACCTTCTAAAAGAATACGACAAAAAAGCCTTGCCTAATTGAAAAAAGCAGAAACAGTTAGGAATAAGTTGCAAGCCTGCTCGAGTTGTTCTTTATGCTGCCTTTATTTACCTGGTCAAGCTACGTGAATTACTGTTTACAAGAAACAAAAGTAGTAAAACACAAGTAGTGAAATAATGTGGGATGCTGTTCTATTTGATCTGTCGCCCATTAACCCATATGATCATAGGATAATACGAAAAACTAGAGCTCGCGAAACCACTGAAGAACAATTCTGGAAACAGAAGTGCAGTTCGGGACTAGCTTAATATATTGAAATAAAAGGCAATTTGCTTCCCTGTTTAACTTGGTAAATCCTGAGCCCTACCCTACTCCCATTCCCGGTAATGAGCGGTGGAGTAGATAGAGGATGAGCCGCTTCATTAAGTTCACAAACTTAGTGCTGCAGTACTAACCAGTCTGACTTGATATTCATATTAAGGGTAAAACTTCACACTTGTATAGCGCACTACTCACCCGTTAGGGTCTCAAGGCGCTGTATGCATACCACTGTGGAACCCCTCCTGGCTTTTCCCTGTGAGGCACCCACTCCTGGACAGCCCCACAGTGAAGCCAGGCATCCAAGCACTGTGAGGGCTGTTGTGGAGATTAAGTAAGCTATTGCCCAGAGTTACACAGCAGGATTAATTAGATTAGGCACTGAGGAAAGAATTATCTGGTCCAATGGAATTGAGCCCAAGACCCACGAGGTGGGAATTGAACCCTGGTCCCGGGCCAGATTTTTGCATCAGGGTCTGCCGCTCTAACCATTGTGCCACACTTCTCCAGGTTCAGGGCTTTACTTAACTCTAGATCTTTGGATAAGGTGCTCTTGAGCACGCATTTCATGGATGGATCCCATTTGTTTTCTGTATGAAACACATGCGAATGTATGACTCCTTTACCAAACATAAAATAATTATTTTTGTGATCTTAGTGTATCACTGAACTTTTCATTAATATCTGAGAATCCTTGGTTGGAATAATTTCATATATTTTTCAACAGGGTCACAAAAGTCATGATTATGAGATCTGTGTTTGTTCATGCAATATTGTATACTGTGCCCCTGTGTATGACAAAAAGAGCACAGTACATATCAGGGTAGCCTATGAAGATCATATGTTAGTAGGCCCCAATTTGTGCAAAAGTTACAACTCAAAAGCATGGTCATGACTGCATCACCATACAATCTGGATCTATGAACCCCTTGTGCAGCTCAGAAACCTTGTAAAAGTACTCTTAGAGTATCTCATGAAGTTGGGGCATTCCAGGGGCACCATATTCAACCTATTCCAGATTCTTATTGAGAACTTGTACTAACATGGTACACGACTAGTGGTTAAAAATAATGGCAGGAACAACTAGGCCTTGCTTACACGGACGAGGACTGGAAGGAGATCATGGTGTACCATGACCAATGCCTTCAGGAAGCACAAGTGAAATATGCCTATTTCAGGGTTATACATGATTGGTACTGCACTCCTTATATGCTACATAGGGCCAACCTGATGGAGGTGCACAGGAGAAGATTATGACCTATCTCATATGCTATGGTCTTGTCCCCAACTATTGGTTGCCTATGTGGCAGGCACTTCATAAAACTCGCTTTCTCTCCTTAAGAGAATCAGCTAAAGTAGCCCTTCTACGTGACTCCATGGACATTGGAAACATGATTGGCATAGATGGATATCAACAGCCCCCATGATTGCTAAGATTTATACAACACTGGTGATGATTGCAGGTGCCTACATACCAAGAGTGGTTGACTGAATTATACCAGTTGGCCACCTATGAAAAGAGTATCTATACGATCCAAGATCAAATGTACTTATTTGACAACACTAGGGCATCTATTCTGTCTCAAAGAACCATAGCGTGATATGATACTGACGGTTTCTACCCTCACTGCCTCTGTTGGGCGTAGATGGGCATTATATCATCAGCTCTAAAATACATATAGGGTGTTTCTGAGGGGTGAGGTAGGTGAAATGGACAGGGGATTTGCATTCATTATAATCTTGAGTATATGCACTGGCTGGCAGCACACACTACTTTGGAGATGCACCATGGTGCTTGGATTAATATGGTCAGGCGAGTGCACTGGATTGAAAGGGGGCCGTAGCCTTTTTGGGGGGAACGTGGTATCATTAAGTCGCCAGGGCTCATACAGCTGCACAAATTCTTTACTCTGTCAATCCGTTTGCTAAATCACCTATTTGTGCCTTACCGTTGGGGTACTTTTATAGTCTGAACTTAGTCCCCCCTCTAACCTGGGCCCAGCGTCCTCCTTGCGCTCAGGAGTCGAAACACAGGACAAGTGGTTCCTTTTATGTTGGAAACCTCAAACAGATTTTTGGATCTCTGGTCTCCTGTGATTGACTGACACAGTCTAATCTCAGCCCAAATGTCATCACAGGGTTGAATATTTCTCCTGGGGGTATAAGTGCTCAGGGGACTATAAATAAGTTTAATCGTATTAGTTGGAATATTGCTGGTATTGGGGCTAAGCTTATGATACAGATTGGGTGCAGTATGTGAAACAGTTTGGGGTGATATGTCTTAAGGAGACTTGGGCCATAGATAACAGCCATTTGGAGGGACTTTAGTCCTATTTTACTCTGGCTGGAGAATCCCAAAAAGGTTGGGCGATGGGCGGCTTTATTGTTTTTACTTCTCTAGCAATCGAAGGCACTGTGGAGTTTCTTGAAACCGGGTCCTCTAACCTGCAAGCTTTGTTACTTTCTTTTGCAGTGGCTCCGCTACCCTGTTGTTAAATTTTCATATTGCCAAGATCTACCCGCAGGACCTTAGTAATATACATCTTCCGTATTTTTTCCTGGTTCCTTGGAGGGTACCTGATGGGAGGGCACAGACATTATATTGGCAGGTGATTTTAATTGTCATTTCTGTGAGGATCCCCGTATTCTACCCTACAAACCTTGTCACTGTTTTTCAACGGAGGGCTTGTGTTTTGATCACAGTTCACAAGAGAATTTGTAGAATGTGTTCCTTAGTAAGTGTGACCTGGTTTTTACATTGGATAAAACTGTTTATTCTGCCGGGGGTGAGTTGGTCCTGACCTTTACAGGTAGATGGTGTGCTTAACTCATAGATTTTATCTTTTCCTCGCCCCGAATTTTTACACAAATCATGGAGGATACCATAGATTTCAGCCCCCATAGTGGCCATAATCCGATTTGTATCTCCCTTAGTTGGTGTAAGGTGATAAAGCAGAAACATGGAGGGCCTACAGGAGCAATTAAATTTATCAGCCAGGGTAAACGGTTACGTTGGTCGCAGGTTCCTCCTGATCATCTTAACCTCGCAGTTCTCACCAAATATTTGCAAGAATTTGTCACTTGTTCTAGAGGTATATCAGGTCCCCAAAAGACTCTAGAGGCCTCTTCCCATATTACGAATGTAGTCACTGAATCCCTCACCTGTTCTGTGGACACCAGGGTTACTACAGATGGAAAATGGTTTGATAAGGGTTGCTCATCTGCACTATGAGAACTTAAATGCGCCCTTGAGGCTTTGAGAGATGCTACATTGATGTCACTATGTTGCCGTAATTATAAAGTTGAGGTAAATCAGCGCAAAAATTAGATTAGGGATGCAACGTGGGAGAATTTGCTTGACCCAGGATGTTTAAGGAACAGTGCTAGATTCTGGGGAATGATTAATCTTCCTTTTTTGTGCAAGTAGATGTCCCTGCCCCAGTGCAGCATATTGAGGCAGATAGGTGGATCTCTCACTTTAGCTAAGCTGATTATGGGGGACTTGATATACTGAGCAACAAGGTAGGTATGCCACCAGAAGGGTCTTCCTTCTTGTTTTTACCCAGGATGAAGTAAAGAAGGGTATTGTGGGTCTGTCTAGAAACAAAGTGCCGGGCCCCCGATGGAATCCCTCACAACTTATATTGGAGTGATGTGGATACTTGGGCCCCTGTCTTGACTAATTTGTTGAATGTTTCTGTGAAGGTAGGCCCCCCTTCTTCATGGTCTACTGCTGTTATACTTCTGGTTCCCAAGGAGGTGAATAGGGATAGTCCTTTATGCTATAGGCCATGGACGAGCTGGACCTCAGTACTAACATCCGTAAGTCACACATTATGGTAGTTGGCCCAAGAAACACAAAAACATCAACCTTTAATATAGGGTCTTGTGATCTTAAAGCCTTTCGAGATTTAGGTGTCTTCTTTGATGCTAATTTAGGATGGATAAACCTGCTCTCTGGAATGTTGTCTAATGCTAATAGGACTAATGGTGCAGTCTGGACATTTGTGTCTAGATTGGGGAAAAAGCCAGTTAGCGCCCTGTTACAAGTCTAAAGACCTAAAACCATTCCTAAAGTAACCTATGGGAGTGACATCTGGGGGGGACGTTAAGCACGATGCCCTTCAGGTAGCTGAAAACAAGTTTTTGCAATTGGCTGCTGTGTGTCCCACAAAGTACCCCTTCCTATATAGAATATGAAGTACGGAGGTCTAGCTATATTACTGACACTATTAGTCCACCCCCTTTTATTCTGGGTTGATCTGTGGACAAATGGAGCTCAACTAAACAGAGAGATACTGCAAGATTGTTTATACCTTGAATTTGCTTTGCAAATTCCTTGGTTTTAGTATATTAAAAAGGAGCTGCAGCACTGAGGGGGGATCTTTTTACCTGCCCTGATAAAATCGTAAAGTCAGATCGTAGCTGGTTGAAAGACAACTTTTTAAGAAACAAAATGTTAGCTAGAGAATTGAAGGCTCTACAAAAGGTCTCGGGCAGGAGTATTTATTGTTGAAAACTAACCTATTTATAGAGCCATACCCTACAATGGTAATCTCTAACCATGCACGTTTTCTGCTAATTAGATTCATGCTAAATTTGTTGCCACAGCTATTAGCATTTCCCAGAGGTGGCATGAATTTTCATTCCTAGCACCCTACGGCTGTGACCAAAGGTTTCCGCAGGTTTCCATGCACTTTATCTTTTTTTTGCAAATACGATGAGGTCCCGAGAAAGGCATAACTAATCCCTCCTCTCAAAGAGAATGGTTTTAAATAGGCATGTCCAGCTCTTTTATTTTTGCAAATGCTCTCAGTAGATATTGTCTTTTATGTTGCCAGTTTTTTAAAGGATCTGTATGTCAAGGGATTCGATGACAGACTGATTCTGTTCTTCTTATATAGGGCATGAAGTACTGGGGTCTAGCTATATGACTGAGACTAATGCCCTCCACCCCTTTTTATGCTGGGTTGATCTGTGGACAAATGGAGCTCAACTGAACAGGGAGATACCGCAAGATTGTTTACACCTTGAATTTGCTTTGCAAATTCCTTGGTTTTAGTATATTAAAAAGGAGCTTCAGCACCGAGGGGGGGGATCTTTTTCCCTACCCCGATAAAATCGTAAAGTCAGATTGTGGCTGGTTGAAAGACAACTTTTTAAGAAACAAAATGTTAGCTAAAGAATTGAAGGCTCCACAAAAGTGTCTAGGAGCAGAAGAATTTATTGTTGAAAACAAACCTATTTATAGAGCCATACCTTACAATGGTAATCTCTAACCATGCACATTTTCTGCTAATTAGATTCATGCTAAATTTGTTGCCACAGCTACTAGCATTTCCCAGCGGTGGCATGAATTTTCATTCATAGCACCCTACGGCTGTGACCAAAGGTTTCCATGCACTTCATATTTTTTTTGCAAATACGATGAGGTCCCGAGAAAGGCGTAACTAATCCCTCCTCTCAAAGAGCATGGTTTTAAATGCTCTCAGTAGATATTGGCCCTCATTACAACCCTGGCGGTCGGTGTTAAAGCAGCGGGAATACCGCCAACAGGCCGGCGGAAACAAAATGGAATCACGACCGTGGCAGAAACCGCCAACATAGACAGCCACTTTAACACTCCGACCGCCATGGCGGTACAAACAAACAGCGCGGCGGTCACCGCCAACAGACAGGCGGAAGACAATGTACCGCCCACCCTATTACAACACAGCAATCCGCCACCTTTTCCGGGGCGGAACGAATGCAAACAAAAACACGGCGGAAACAGGACTTGGAAGGGAAAACACTCACCTCGCAACACCCCACGAGGAACCAGGACGCCACAGAGCCAGAACTCCAAATACTCCCTACAATGGTATTCCTGCTCCTCTATCAGGAGCAAGAAAGACGGCGGCGACGACCACGGTGAGTACTGCACCTACAACACAGGGGAGGGCGGAGGGAAAAGAGAGTGACACACACACGCAACACGCAACATACCATCCCTCACCCACAACAACATACACACAAATACATGCTGCAACATTCCATTTACACCCCCCCGCCCCGTCAAGAACGCAAGGACAAAATGTAATGAGTTGAATGATTGTAATCATAAAAAAAACAGTAGTCAAAAATCGAAATACACTATATACAATTATGTACACCAACTACACAAGTCCAGATAGTGCACCAATTATTGTCCGTGGATCACTGGGCCCAAAATGCATGGGCGAGGACCATACTCGATACCAGACTTCAAACGGAGAGAATGCTGCAGGGGCATCAGATCGAAATGAAACAGGCACCTCAGGGGGAAGGGAAGGGGGGGGCACCTCAGCCCGATGAGTGCACGGCGGCACTGCTCCACGAGGGGGCTCCATGCCCACTGCTTAAGCCACAGTCTCTCAAGTCTCTCCAATGGGTGGTTTGCCCACTGCTTTATCCTGGGGAGTGCAAAGCCACAGTCTCTCAAGTCTCTCCAGTCGGTGGTTTGCCCACTGCTTTATCCTGGGGAGTGCAAAGCCACAGTCTCTCAAGTCTCTCCAGTGGGTGGTTTGCCCACTGCTTTATCCTGGAGAGTCCAAAGCCACAGCCTCTCAAGTCTCTCCAGTGGGTGTTTTGCCCACTGCTTTATCATGGGGAGTGCAAAGCCACAGTCTCTCACGTCTCTCCAGTGGGTGGTTTGCCCACTGCTTGGCCCTGGGGAGTGCAAAGCCACAGTCTCTCAGGTGGATGCCTTTCTCCACTGGTTCTGGAGGGGGCTTTGTGCCCAGAGTACTTCATCCTGCCAAGGACAGAGGTAGTGGATGCCGTTCTCCACTGGTTCTGGAGGGGGCTTTGTGCCCAGAGTGCTTCATCCTGCCAAGGACAGAGGTAGTGGATGCCTTTCTCCACTGGTTCTGGAGGGGGATTTGTGCCCAAAGTGCTTCATCCTGCCAAGGACAGAGGTAGTGGATGCCTTTCTCTACTGAAGGTGTTGCATCATGGAAGCTGCCCAGGCTCCTGGAATTGACCACCAGGCTCGGTCGACTGACCACTGGGGATGGCAGCCATGTCTGCGGTGGTGCCACTGGCTCAGGATGTCGCGGGGCCGCTGGCGGTGCTTGCGGAGGTGTCAGTAGCGGCAGTGCTGGCGGCAGCCTCTGTGGCAGCGGAGCTGGCAGCGGCCTCTGTGGCAGCAGTGCTGGCGGCGGCTTTTGTGGCATCGGTGCTGCCCGCGGACTCTGTGGCAGCGGTGCTTGCGGCGGCCTCTGTGGCATTGGTGCTGGCAGCGGGCTCTGTGGTTGCGGTGCTGGTGGCGGACTCTGTGGCAGCGCTGGTGATGGGCTCTGTGGTGGTGGTGCTGGTGGCGGGCTCTGTGGCGGCGGTGCTGGTGGCGGGCCCAGTGACTGCGGTGCTGGTGGCGGGCTCAGTGACTGCGGTGCATGTGGCGGTGCAGGTGGAGGTATTCTCCGCCTTACCGGTTGGTGTCGACATGGACAGAAGGTGTGACACTGGTCCCATAGTCGGTGCCACCATGCCCTCTCCTGACCTGCCCTTGATTTTCTGGCCCTTCCCCACCTTGGATGGCGGCGGCCTCTGTGGCAGCAGTGCTGGTGGCGGCTTTTGTGGCATCGGTGCTGGTGGCGGACTCTGTGGCAGCAGTGCTTGCGGCGGCCTCTGTGGCATCGGTGCTGGCGGCGGGCTCTGTGGTTGCGGTGCTGGTGGCGGGCTCTGTGGCGGCGCTGGTGATGGGCTCTGTGGAGGCGGTGCTGGTGGCGGGCTCTGTGGCAGCGGTGCTGGTGGCGGTGCAGGTGGAGGTATTCTCCGCTGTACCGGTTGGTGTCGACGTGGACAGAAGGTGTGACACTGGTCCCATAGTCGGTGCCACCATGCCCTCTCCTGACCTGCCCGTGATTTTCTGGCCCTTCCCCACCTTGGATGGTGGCGCAGCTATCTCAACACTATTCCCTTTTGTTTTACCTGAGCACTTGGTGGCAGGTGTTTTTGCCTTCTCCCTCCGGGATTTGGGCAACTTTTTTACTTTCGCAGGTGGCGGAATGTCCTTGCCCTCGCTCCGTGGCACACTTGCTGTCCATGTGGTGGCTGACGTGCTGGGTTGGGACCTGGAAAGCCTGGCCCTACGGGACAGACGGGGGGGAGGTGTAGGGAGAGGTCAATGTTAGCCTGGAAAAGGTTTTTAGAGAGACACTGGGCTGGGTAGGTGGAGTGGGTTTGGGAGTGGAGGAAGAGGTAGTGGTTGTAGGAGGTGTACAATTGCTGAATTTGGGTGAAGGTGCATGGGCTGGAGGCTCTTGTGAGGTGGATGGCTGTTGGGTGGGTATGTGTACTTTGGGAGGAGGGCTCACAGGCAGACTGGGAGAGGACACAGGGGATGTGTGAATGGTAGTGGGGGTGGTGAGTGCACGTGAGCGGTGTGTGGTGATTGGCGTGCTGGTGATGGAGGTAGTGGCTGCAGGTGTAGTGCAGTGGATGTTTGTATGTCTGCATGGGAATGATGCTTGTGTGAGTGCTTGTGGGATGTGTGGTGCTTATGTTTGCCTGAGCCACCCTTGTGTGATGAGGTGTGTGCATGCTGGTCTGATGGTGAGCTGAGGTACAGGGGATTGGGTCTGGGTGGAGGAAGTTGGAGAGGGGAGGCTGGACACAGGGACAATGGCTGACATCAGTGCTGAGGCCAGAGCCTGAAATGCTCTCTGTTGGGCTGCCTGGCCAGAATGAATGCCCTCCAGGTATGCATTTGTTTGTTGCAAGTGCCTCTCGACACCCTGGATGGCATTCAGAATGGTAGATTGCCCAACAGTGAGGGATCTCAGGAGGTCAATAGCCTCCTCACTGAGGGCAGCAGGGCTGACTGGGGCAGGGCCTGAGGAGCCTAGGGCGAAGAAGATGCCCACCATCCTGGGTGAGCGGCCACGGGACACACGCTGAGGGGCTGCTGGGAGGGCGGTGCTAGTAGGGGGGTGGCGGCTGTACCTGTTGATGCGGGGGGCACAGAGGGGCCCGCCACCGCAAGGGAGCTCCCATCAGAGGAGGAGGAGTCGCTGATGTCACCTCCTGTCCCCGCCGTGGAGCTCCCCTCGCCCTCCGTCCCATTGGTGGCTTCAGACTCCGTTGTCTCGCCCTCCAGGGCCAAGTGGGATGCAGCTCCCTCCTGCTCCGGTGCCACTGCTCCTCTGCCTGATGATGCTATTGCGCACAAGAACAGGGAGACCACAAAAAGGGTGGGGGAAAGATAGAAGGAAGACATGTTCAGTGCATGCAATACCACTACAGTTGGCAGACACTACAGACACAGCAGACCTCTGCACTATGCCATGCACTTAGAGTTCCTTCATTAATCACATGCCCATGGGGTACTAGGCCTATGCCCGATTGCTGCACACATGGAAGTCACAGGAGCCTGACTAGTTGTAGATGGATCTTACCACTGGTGGGGTTGGGGTGCCACATAGTCTGCCTCACAAAGGGTCCTTGCCTACAAAGCTCGCCCTGGCCTAGGGTAACCCACTGCCCACCTCCCCCACCCAGACACCTTGTAATGCGCGCAGAGTCAGATGGATGTGACGGTACTCACCCCCTTGTGGCTGCTGTGATGCCCTCAAGCACCCATCTAACTCCGGATACGCAACCGCCAGAATCCGGAACATCAGGGGGGTCATGGTGCGACGGGCACCCCTCCCACGTTGGGAGGCCATCCCCAGCTGGGCCTCCGCCGTCTTCTTGCTCCAGCGGCGAATGTCCTCCCATCTTTTCCGGCAGTGGGTGCTCCGTCTGTGGTGGACCCCCAGGGTACGGACGTCCTTGGCGATGGCACGCCAAATATCCTTCTTCTGGTGGGCGCTGACCTAGAGGAATAGTACAGGGAAAAGGCAAAACTGTAACCGTCTGGACCGTCGCAGTAATTGGCCCACCCTTGCCCTGATGCACATACACTCACCGTCCGCACATGGGGGCCTCAGTCCCCCCCGTGTATCTTCTATCCACACCGCTCCAAACAGGCATTGCCCATGCAGCATGCTCACAGTGTACTCACCTGTTTGTCTGGAGGAGCGTAGAGTGGTGTATACTGGGGGAGGACCCCATCCACTAACTTCTGCAACTCCTCCGAAGTGAAGGCAGGGGCCCCTTCCCCAGACACATGAGCTATTGTCGCTTCCAGACTGAGGTCACAGCAGCACTTGCAGTGTAGGTCCTCTCCTGTGGAAGGTCAGGTATCCAGTGAGTGAACAGACAGAAAATGGCAGTCACGTCCGCGGCGGTGCGTACTGTCACCGCCGGCGTACCTCGTCATTGGCTCCTGGGACCCATAGGGTCCAATGTTAACCAATGCAGGATTGCGCTGTAGTCTTTGACCGCCTACCGCGACGGTGTAGAACGCCAGCACAGTTACCTCATATCCCCTTGACCCACCTTACAGGTCAGGCAGCCGCCATTTCAGGGGGCCACATGGCATTAATATTAACTGCATCACACCTATCTAGGCCTTGCATACACACAGTAACTGGCACATTGCGGATTTACAAATGTTTGCTAATTACATTTAGTAATACCTCAGTGTTGGCTGACTCTCTGCTCGCTGTTCTTCTCCATAGGGCATGTCCGCTGGGGCAGGTGGTGAGATGGTGGCATCCTCCCATGTACAGACTGCTGGTGGACCTGTCGACAATGGAAGAGAGACACGTAAATAGTCACCTACAGTCTTGATCGTGCAACAATCCATGAACTGTGTGCCCAGTTGGAGCCAGACCTGATGTCAGCAATCCCCCATCCCACAGAAATTCCCCCTCTAGTGCAGGTCCTGTCAGTACTCCATTTCCTGGCAAGTGGGTCTTTTCAAACAACAGTGGCCATTGCATCAGGGATGTCCCGCCTATGTTCTCAAACGTGTTGTCCAGAGTGTTGTCTGCCCTGCTGAAACACATGCGCAGCTACATCGTTTTCCCTCAGGTGGGGGATTTGCCTACAGTGAAAGGTGACTTCTATGCCCTGGGACATATCCCCAACATCAGGGGTGCCACTGATGGGACACATGTGGCCTTGGTACCCCCGCAGGAGTGAACAGGTGTACAGAAACCGGAAGAGCTACCATTCAATGAATGTGCAGATGGTGTGTTTGGCCGACCAGTATATCTCCCATGTGAATGCCAAGTTTTCTGGCTCAGTGCATGAAGTTTACATTCTGAGGAATAGCAGCATCCCTTGTGTGATGGGACAACTCCAGAGGCACCGTGTGTGGCTAATAGGTGAGGACCCTATACCCTGTGAATAGTTGTCTGGGGTTGTCCCTAAGGGTGAGTGTGTGTCTAACAGTTGTCCCTCGACATTTGCAGGTGACTCTGGTTACCCCAACCTGTCATGGCTACTGACCCCAGTGAGAAATCCCAGGACAAGGGCAGAGGAACGCTACAATGAGGCACATGGGCGAACTAGGAGAGTGATCGAAAGGACCTTCGGCCTCCTGAAGGCCAGGTTCCGGTGCCTCCATATGACAGGTGGTTCTCTCTACTACTCACCAAAGAAGGTGTGCCAGATCATAGTGGCCTGCTGTATGCTGCACAATCTGGCTTTGTGACGACAGGTGCCTTTTCTGCAAGAGGATGGTCCAGAAGGAGGTCTTGTGGCAGCTGTGGAGCCTGTGGAAAGTGAAGAAGAGGAGGCAGAAGAAGAGGATATCGACAACAGAAACAAAGTTTTCCAGCAATACTTCCAGTGAGACACAGGTAAGAAGATGTCACTGCCTCACACTTCTCATACAATTGTTAGACCTATCATATGTCTGTCACTTCCACCCAGTGTATGGACCTTGACTTGTCACTTTGCCTTTCCATTTCACAGATGTGGGTCCCACTGTGTGACCTCTGCTATATTACCTCATGGAGTAGAGCTGTGTTACATCAGTATGTTGACAATACATTCGACATTGCTATATTCCATAGTTATTGCAAATAAACATTTGTGAAAGCACAGACTGACTCCAGCTTGTTTTGTGATTCAAGGGTGTTTATTTCAGTGCAGAATAGTGGAGGGGGTTGTAAAATGGGCAGGGTTGATGGTGGAGGATTGTCCATGGCAGAGTCCAGTCTATTTGTTTCACAGGTGCATTGTCCAAAGGGGCGTAGGAAGTGGAGCTAGGGCAGTTGGTGGATGGACAGGGTGACGAAGTGGGACAGAAGGATGACATTCAGGGGGGTCTAATTTCCTGGCGGGGTCTTGGCATTGTTCTCTGTCTTTGTCCTGGATCTCAGGGACCGTTTGCGGGGTGGTTCTCCTTCTGCAGGGGGTGGGGTTCTGGTGTCGTGGTCCTGTGTCAGTGCCTCCTGTCCACTAGCCCTGGCGGAGGTGGTGGGCTGTTTATCATCCAGGCTAGTGTCAGGGGCCCCTTGTTGTGCCACAGTGTCCCTCCTGGTGTTCACAAGGTCCTTCAGCACCCCTACAATGTTGACCAGGGTGGTGTTGATGGACGTGAGTTCCTCCCTGATCCCCAGATAGTGTTCCTTCTGCAGCCGCTGGGTCTCCTGAAAGTTGGCCAGTACCGTTGCCATTGTCTCCTGGGAATGATGGTACGCTCCCATGAAGGTGGAGAGGGCCTTGTGGAGAGTGGGTTCCCTGGGCCTGTCCTCCCCCTGTCGCAAAGCAGTCCTCCCCAGTTCCCCTGTTTTCCTGTGCCTCTGTCCCCTGAACCGTGTGCCCACTGCCACTGCCCCCACATCCCTGATTTTCTTGGGGTGGTGGGTTTGCCTGGGTTTCCTGTAGTGGTGGAGACACTGCTGTTTGACGTGTCCTGGGGACAGAGGGATGGTCATCTTGATCCAGTTGGACAGAGCTGCTGTCATCACTGTGGGCCTCTTCTGTGGGGGGAGTGGATATGTCTGGAACCTCCTGTCCGGTGACATTGGGTAGGGGTCCTGCAGGGGTGTAAAGGCATGATTATTGCATCTGTGTGTGCCATCATGTGCAATGGGTGGATGACCTTGTACTCCATTTCTTGCATTCTTGTGAAGGACTTTGTGTGATAATTGGTTTGGGGTCTGTGTGGGTATGTGTAGTGGACATGCTTTGGTGATGGGTGTCCATGCTTTGGTGTTGCATGCAGGGCTTGGTGTTGGGATGTGTGCGTTGTGATAGTGGGACATTTGTGAGGTGTTGGAGTGATGGGGGTGAGGGAGGGGTATGTGATAGCATGCAGGTAGGGTGGGGGATGTAATAGTTAAGATTTGACTTACCAGAATCCATTCCTCCTGCTACTCCTGCGAGGCCCTCAGGATGCAGTATAGCCAAGACCTGCTCCTCCCATGTTGTTAGTTGTGGGGGAGGAGATGGGGGTCTGCCGCCAGTCCTCTGCACTGCAATCTGGTGTCTTGAGACCACGGAACGCACCTTCCCCCGTAGGTCGTTCCACCTCTTCCTGATGTCATCCCTAGTTCTTGGATGCTGTCCCACTGCGTTGACCCTGTCTACGATTCTGCGCCATAGCTCCATCTTCCTAGCTATGGAGGTGTGCTGCACCTGTGATCCGAATAGCTGTGGCTACCATGACTCTGAGCTCCTCCTCAGAGAACCTGGGGTGTCTTTGCGGTGCCATGGTGTGGTGTGGGTGATGTGTGAGGTGGTGTGTGTTGTGATGTGTGAGAGGATGTGTTTGTGTGTGTTGTCTGAGGTGTGTGGATGTTGTGTGCCTGTGGATGCTAGTGTTGTTTCTGGTGGTGTCTCTCTCAGGGATTCTTTCTCAATTTTTGTCGTAGGGGTTTGTGGGTGTGTGTTTTATATTGTATTGAGTGTGTGGGAGTGGTGTGTGTATGTGTATCAGGTGTGTGTATTTGGATTTGTCCAATGTGGTTGTGTTTTGTAAGTGTGTATGTATTTTGAGCACGGCGGTGTGTACCGCCAATGGAATACTGCGGTTGAAAGACCGCCTCGTGGATTCATGGGTCGTGATAGTGTGGGCGTGTTCCTGTTGGCGTGACGGTGGAGGTTTTGTTATCGCCAGTTTATCACTGACCTTTGGTGTGGCGGACTTGTGTGGGTGTCTGGTTTTTGGCGGATTCTGGGCTGTGGGTCGTAATAGCTGTAGCGGTATTCCGCCGCTGCTGCGGTGTGTTGGCGGTCTTCTGCACGGCAGTAAGCGGCATTTACCGCCATTGTTGTAATCAGGGCCATTGTCTTTTATGTTGCCAGTTTTTTTAAAGGATCTGTACGTCAAGGGATTCGATGACGGACTCATTCTGTTTTATTCCATTGTATGAATAGTTGGTTCTTTAATGCATTTTTATCAATTTTAAGTTTTGTATGGCCCATTCAATTCAATTTAATTCAATACATCTTTATTTAGCTAATATGAATAGCCATAAAAGCAAACAAAACACAAATAAGTACCATGGGTCAAAATGCAATAAAACAGCGAATAAAATGCTCAATTAAAATCCAGAAAAGTAACCCGAAAATTCACAAAAAGATCAGCTGTGGCCTACACAACATTATATTTAATTTGGGCACATAGATTTTCTTGATTGAATAGCAGCCTGAAGAGATAAAAACACATGATTGCAGATTTCATAATCAGCCAACCCCATCAGAAAGTCATAGGCATGAAGATAAGTGTGGACGTTCCTGTTCTTCAAAAGAGGTTTAAGGTTTTTTTTAGTATACATCATATAAAAATCACAAAAGAAAAGAAAATGAATCATAGTCTGCTTTTGCAGGTTACAGCAGGGCCATAACTTAAAATCAAGATTTGGCTGGTAACCGAGAGGGAAACAAAGCGAATACTTCCTTAGGCCTGCTAGAAACCTAAATAATAAAGCTCTACACCAGTTTGCGTTATTGTTCCACAAATAATTTGTAGGAGAACCTCACAAGTTAGAACATAAATAATTCTTCATACTTGGCTTTAGCCCTTCTGCCTGCACTATTCCAGCTTTAGCCCATTCCAACAACAACTCTTTTGTGTGCCTTCTGCTGGTCAACACCCCCTGGCTACCATCCGGGAAACATTGGGCTAACCCAACTGCCTCCAAAACACTTTTGACATGGGATAGCCACGTTATGGAAAGGCCCCTGTCACATGCCAGGCAATCTGAAATGATCTCTTTGGTCAACACCATTACTTCAGACCTCCAAACTGACAGCCATAATAGGACCGGCCTACTGCGGATAAAATCACTCAGATAGTATACACCAGTGGTCTTAAAACTTGTTAATGCCTTGCCCTCCCAGTAGAAAGAAAAATCTTTGGGCCCCCACTACTGTTTTAAAAATGCAATGAAATACATGATAACAAACATACTATTCTGCTCTTACTAAGGTGTAAAAGTATTCACAGTGTGATCATTAAAAGTGGGGGTGGGGGTTTTAAAGAGTATTTGGAGTCCTTTCCCTTTTGACACATACTCCCAGCTTGGATATAAATGACATAACATGTTTGTGATGGCCCATTATACAGTGGTTTACTGCTGCTCATTTTTTCAGATTAAAACACTGGGATCACTTGAGGCCTCCCCTTAGGTGGGCCTGCCGCCCAGTTTGAAGACCCTTGGTCTACACCAAGTTCATTATGGAATATGAAGCTAGCAATAGTCGGGCCTATTCTTTTTATGTGTTTGTTGTGATGTACGCTTTTATGGTTATTATATTATAACTGAATAAAGTTCTCTTGATGATGAAAGACTGACAATATATTTTACACAATATTAAGGTTATGCACCATTTGTAGCAGTCTCTGTACCGTGGAGGTTATGGGGTAATCAGCTACAGACAGTTATCTTCTGAATGTACCTCTTTCCTCAATATTGGATGCAGACAGACAGCGGTTCAAAGAGCCTATTTCTAACGCAGAGGTAATGATGTCAATAAAAAGCTTTAGTCTATCTAAAGCACTAGTCTCAGGTTTTTGGCAGGCTTTTATGGAACCTTTGCATTTGCAAAGCCTCATAAACTTGATGAATGCCACGACCTTTCTTGCTAGAAGTGAGTATTATCCTCTTTTGTAAGCCAGGCAATGATCTTACATTGTGGTCATTATATCATCCTATCTCTCTCTTCAATCTAGACGTCAAGCTGTTTACTTAAGTAATCATGAAACAACTTCACAATCTAACGCCCTTTTTAATACACCTTTACCAGGCTGAGTTTATTAGGGATAGCAAAACAGGAGATAAAATAAAAAAATGATTTTATGTATCATAGGTCAGCTAGGAGACAGATGATTCACTATTGTTGGATGCCGAAAAGGTAACTGACCCACTTATCGTGGTTCTGGCTTTCTTAATGCAAGTACAAAGACAGCAAGCAAGCTCAGGTCTTTATATCAACTTGACTTAATCAGACGGCCTATCTTAACTGCCTCAGACAGAACTATGGAAGAAGTCCAAACACTATTCCAATGTATGGAGGGAGGCACAGGGTATATGGTTCTGGTCAATGCTAAAACATTACCTGACATCCAGTGAAAAAAGTGGCAGGATATATTTTCACTGTTAAGGTAGGCCTACTTAGTTTGTGTAATCACCAAATATTGTAGTTTGGAAGAAACACAGTTGTAGGAATATAAATGAGGCCTAATATTTTAAACCTTTTCTGGAAATGGCTAATAACCATCCCTGGAATTGCTAATCAGAAATTACAGAATATTTGCCTTCACGGTATTTGCAGTTAAAGAAACCACAGATCGTATTGCAACAGTGGATCCATAAACCAAGAAATGCAGGCACTTGCTTACAGATTACTTCCTTCCTTAGATACTACCAGGAATCACACATTATTTATTGAAATGATCACATATGGAAACACAAAAAGACTTAAAGCTATGTGGTAAGTGGTGTGGATACCCAGAGGTCAAAAGATCCACATATGTAGATTTACCCAGTCACTAGAACAACTCTAAAGAAATGGGACAAAACTGGCCATAGATAAGCATCTAAACTCCTATACATATCCCTTTATACCACTGTTGGGAAATACCAACTCTTCTCCACTCTTAAAGGACCATGCATAGTGGCTAGGTGAATGTTTGGTTGGACGATTTATTGCTGCTGCTGCTGTGCGCATTTTGAGTTCTGAGCCTGTATTCACTTCCATGTATCCACACCTCCCCTGAGGGATCCTTGGATTTCTCAACCACTTTTACTACTGAGAGTCAAGTGCAGATGGTGTACTTGGCCCAGTTGCTCAGAATCTATAGTGGGGCACGCCCCAGGACATTAGAAGTAAAATACTTTAACCGCCTATGGTTGGGCCCAGTAGCCTATATTTGCCCTGTGCCCCTCAGACAGTGATGATGAAGGAGATGGAATTTTTGACGATTCATTGAATTCAAGACCACTTCCATATCGGGTCATAGCCCTCCTTTTCGATCACAGCAAGACATGAGGGTAGGAGAACTAAGAGCCAGTACAAATGAGAGTGCAAGCGTATTCACTGGACTGAGTGCGCCAGAGTAGGGACTCTGACAAATCAGGTACATTCACAGATGCACCTAGCACACCTACCGTTACTACTGCTTTAGTCAATATGGCTTCCCCTTTAGCCATCTCTCCCCACACACCTCCCTATAGAGATATATAAGATCCAAACCTTTGGGGATGCCCTGTAAAGGGCGAATTTGTGAGTGCATAGCAATGTTGGCAATTTCGAAAAATCTGAAAATGCTTTTATAAAGACTCTCCTGAGACATCGTACTAGCGCCCTAACACTTACAATTCGAATTGACCTAAACCTTAGATCAATCTCTGATATTGCTGTGTTGAGACCTATCCAGTATTGGATAAGACTTTGGTCTACTGAGGATTTAGAACCCTATAGGGATTGTATCAAAGCCATATTAGATGGTCACTATGTTGGGAAAGGCCCCTGGCTTGTACATATAAAAACGTATTATTCAAGCTTGATCTGAAAGACTTCTGGTTGCATCCCTCTGTACTACCTCGAGATGCTCATGATGAGTTAAAAACATCTGTCTGGAACTCTGCTTTAGGAGCCATAATCTCTGGAGCTACATCAGGCAACTTGGTAGATTACTTCCTGTTGTTAAACTGTTTAACAGATTTTGAGGCATATTTGAAAATGGTTTCTAAACCCTTTGCATGTGCACTTTATGTAAAATTCAGATTAGGGATCTTACCCCTGGCTTCTTTCACTTGCTCCTGGACTAAAAAGGGAGACACAACAAACCTATGCCTGAAGGGTTGTAAGGCAGTTGAAACTACTGAAGACATTTTATTTTTTTTCAAGGCCTATACAAAGCAACGTACATGTTAGATCATACCCCTTTGCAGACTCCTTGGCTTTAGGAATCGTCATAAAGCATTGAAGGTGTGCAACACTAATACGCGAGACTCTATTGTGTTCTCATTTGCGAGCTACTTGTCGGCAATATAGCACATCAGGTTGAAAGCACCTAAAAAGAAGTAAATGCTGTCTTTGCCTATTTTTGTCACAGTTACTTTTAAAGGTACTTTATTAGACCTCGGGATTCGGACATCTTTTTGTTTATTTTTGTATTCTTTTTATGGTTCTTTCTTAATTGTTTTCTTTTTTTAATTGATTTCTTTGACTTTTGTTTATAATAATAATTTGTTTAATCCTAAAGGGATTAGAACCACAATAAACTCAGTATTGATGAACCGCAATGTTAAACATGAAATTGCACCTTTTAGACATACATGTCAGTTTTTCATAAATGTAATTGCTTGTTTTTATTAGATTTGTGATGAATGTTACATTTTGTACCTTTGATGGTTCAATAGACCCGGAATAAAGGAAAATGATGATGATGACTCATCTCCTGATTTAAAATGTACAGTGAGAGAGGAAGTTTGAGATTTTACAGTTGAAGAAATTGGACTGAATAAGGTGTAGAGCCAGTGAAACTAAAAGTAAATCCAGGTGCAGTTTATCCCTGAATGTTCCAGTATAATTTTATCCAGACGCAGTGTCAGGAATGAGGCCCGTGATTGAACAGATGATAAACCAGGGAACATAAAGGAAGCATTAGGCTTGCTCTGTAATTCCCTAATTATGAAACTTCTAAAACATGGAAAATAGTGCAGGGTCTTTGAAAAATGAACACAATTGTAATTCCATGTGGTCCTATGGTACCGAATCTTTTGTTTAAATTGTTTTACAAAATGTTACTTTGGTGTAGGGTTCCTCAGGTATACAGAAAGCCCTTTGATTTTGTATCAGAGATTTAAGAAAAATCTGGAAACTTTACGGTTGCCCAGTATTTCAATGCTAGTTCAATATATTGATGATTTGTTGCTTGCATACAGGACAAGACAGGTTGCAGATTTAATGCAATTGCCTTGTAAATCACCTCACTGAAAATGGACATAGGGTGTTTCTTAACGAATTGCAATACTGTCAGAAAGAAGCGTTCTACTTGAGACACCACATTGAAAAGGGAGTGAGAAAGGTGCCCAACGAATGCATCTCTACAATTCTGAGAATGAAGCTTCCCATAACACAAAGAGAATTAAAGATGTTTCTGAAAAATGGTTAGCTACTGTCGACCAGAAACCCTGGAATTGAGAATGCATGAGTGCTTTCCTAGAGCTGAGTCAAATTTTGTAGTGCACCAGCTAAAAAGATGACAGAATTTCAGGATTTTTTCCCCTTTCAGTTGAGATTTTTTTGACTCATACTAGAAATTAACATATGGCAAACAGCGGTTTGACAAAATATGAATTTTGGACCTGGCCCTTTTTGAAGGGTCTCTCCCAGATTGTTGCCTTCTGTTGCTGAATTAATTTTTGTTGGCATTAGGACTCTGCACGCTTTTCCTTGCTAACCAGTGGTAAAGTGCTTGAGCTCAATCCCTAAAACATGTTGAAATAGATTTACACCTGATTGGTATATTTAATTTACTTATAAGTCCCTAGTATATGGTACTAAATGTATACAGGGCAAGGAAACTAAACGCTACTAATGAGCCTGAAGCGCTCACTGAGCCACACACTAAAGAAGCACTTAAAAACACGTCTCAGGCCTGCCATTGCAGGCCATAGTGCAATTATAAACTGCCATTTTGACTTGACAAAATAAACCTTTTCGAGGCCTAAACCTTCCTTTTTACATCTTATAAGTCACCTCAAAGGTAGCCCCTAAGGTTCATAGGGCAAGGGCATGGTATTAAAAATGTAGGGCATGTGGGTTTAAGTATTACATGCCCTGGTGGTGAAAAACTCCTGAAGTTACTTTCCACTACTGTAAGACCTATTTCTTCTCTCGGCGAATACTGGGTTACCTTATTAGATTTAATAAGTGCTAACTTTGGATTGAGAGCAGATAGAGACATGTTGTTTAGAGTCAAATGGATTGTAATTTAAAATCCTCTTCAATTCTCAAATCCAATTTTAAATCACAATTCTGAAAATGCCACTTTTAGAAAATTGGCATATTCTTCTTCTAACCATTTATGCCAACTGCCAGTATCCCAGGTCACATGGCTCTCAACGGCTCTACTGTTTGGGTTTGTGTATTCCTCATAGACAGTGACAAAAAGGGGGCTAGGTGTGGGCAGGATAGGTTATCCTGCCGGGATGGATGGGGTGGAACTGTGCCCTGCCAAAGGTAACACTTCAAAGAGTTAGCCTCCAATATCCACAAGGAAACTTGTCAACAGTCTTTTGTCACCCCAGACAGTTTGGAGCCTTGACAGGGTAAAGGGAAGAACTTTCCAGAGCCAGATGTGGTGATAGGAAAGGGAATCCTCCCACACAATGGCCAGCACCAGGTATAAGTATTGGACCTCCAGAGCCACTCTTAAGAAAACTCTTGGATCATAGGAAGCTACCAAATAAAGTGTATGCTGCTAGAGGACTGCCCTGTAGCTTTAAGGGCTGCCTTGCTGTCTGAGAACGAAGCTTGGACTTGCTTGCCTTTCTCCCATGGATAACCAAACTGACTCCAAGGGTCAGGTGATGGACCTCCTATGTGAGCTACAGGGAAACAACAAGAAGCCTTCCTGCAACTGCCCAGCTGACCTGCTGCACTGGACCTCTCTGGAACTGCAACTGGACCGGCCTCAACTCTAAGCTGGCCTATGTCTAGAATGAGTCCTTAATCCCCAAGAACTATGTCCCCAGGTCCTAATCCCTTGGCTGGCATCAGAGTGTATTCCTCCCTGCCTCCATCAAATTTAATGCAGTATGACGCAACTCGACGCAGGACCTCACATTGCAGCCTCTCACTGCCCCTGATCAGGGGTCTCATCGGAACCAACTCAGCGTGATGCAACTCGGCTCAGGACCTCGCTTCACAGCCCTTCGCTTCTCCTCTTTAGAACAGATGCAGCATGATACAACTCGACGCAGGAACTCACATCGCAGTCTTTGCAGCTCCTCATCAGATCAGACAGCATGATGCCACTCGATGCAGGAATTCGCATTGCAGCACCACACAGCTCCTGATCAGAAAAAACGCCAAGTGATGCAAAGCCTTGCATCAAGGACATAAGGTACATCACTCAGTGGGACTAACCGGGTCCTGTATTTGGCCCGTGTTCTATCACGATCGACCTGAACTTGTGACTTTGTCCTAGTCTAGCATGACCAGATCACCACAGTCCGTGCTGTGTGCTTTTAGGAGCTATTGTTTCTTAAATTTTAACAGGCAATATAACACTTTATTACTGTTTGTATGTTCCATAAGTACTTTATACATTGCTTCTCATTTAAGCTTGACTGCTTTTTTGCCAAGCGACCAGAGGGTTAAGCACAGGTCAATTTAGTGACTTTTATGGTTCACCCTGACAAGGATTGCGTTTGTTGCCTTCCACCCCCCACAACCAATAACCCCCCATTCCTTACAATGAACATGTCATTTTGACGACTGAAAACACTTTCATCAGTTTATGCAATGTTCTGAATCCTGCAGCACTTTTGACAATTCCAGAAGCCAGATCATGATGAAGGGAAGAAAATGCTGATCACAGTTGTGTGGAAGTCACAGAGATATGCACCAAGCCAAGACCAGACATACTAGATGTACTACTTGAAATATCCAATATGACATTATTTGTAGATGGACCTTGTTCAAGGGATCCTTATGGAACACTAACAGCCACATATGCCGGATGCACCACATCTGGTTTTGTGGAAGGATCCTATTTGAACGACAAATCCTCAGAACATGTAGCTGAACTGAACTGATCGCTATTAGAGCATGTCCCATGGCTAATGATTTGAGTGTTACAGTCTACACCCAGCCAGTACAATTTTTGTGTGGTCCATGACTTTGGCACTTATAGTCAACAAGGAGTTTTATGACATTGTCTCATTCCCCTGTCTGCAAAATAATTCTGAATCTTCTTGAAACACTGTAGTTACCTAGGGAGATTTCTGTCGTGAAATGTGCTGCACACAGGAGTAGTGACAACGAGCAACAGAAATGCTGATAAGGTGGGAAAATATTGTGCTTAAGTCCAGCTCATTCAATTTAGAAGAACCATGGAAAACCAACAGTGATCACAAAACCAATATGTTATTGACAATGTAGGAGAGTCTGAGCAACCCCACATTGGTTTACAGAGATAAAAACTAGATCACTTAATGCTCTAATTTTTGTGGTAGCTTGGTCGAGCAGTTAGGCCAATTTTGGAGAAGTGCTAAGCATTTGTGGTACTTACAGTATCAATAAGTGTGGACACACACTCAAAAGAATTACTCTAGACCAATTTACAAAAATACTTCAGATTTTTATAAAAGATTTAAGACCAAGATTATCAGCATTGGGTAAGTACTTTTTAAGTTATGATTTTTCAAAGTTTAGCAAAAATAGTATTTTTGTGCATAGTTAGGTACCATAGGAAACAATGGGAGAAAACGTTTAAAATGCATATAGGCAATGTTTTCACAAATGTCACCTTCTGGTTTTAGGTCGAGGACATCGAGCTGTCCTGTGGGCCAGCTGGAGAAGTTCAGGAGATTCCAGGTTCAAGGGGGAGCAGTGACTGAAAGTCTTGGAGGTGGTGCAGGGGAGGGGGACCACTTGGAAATGCACTGCACAGGCGGACTTAAAGGTGAGTCTGCTGGCTCCCTTTGGAGTGTAAAGGTCGCAAGTAGTTGGGGGCCCCTAGAGCACAGCTGGTCCTCTGATGCAAGGGCCAGGGAGGTTGGGTGCAGAGCAGATAGGTCAGCCTAGAGCTGTGCGCCAATGAGCCTTTGGAACCAGGGGGCAAGTAACCTGGAGGGTGGATTGCATGTCAGCAGAGCCACTCTGGGGGGTGGTTCTTGGGTGTCCTGAAGTCCCTTGACTGGTGCTTGCTTCTGGTCCTTGGAAAGTCCAAAGTGGACTTTTCTTCTGGGTGCCCAATGTTGGGGGTCCAGTACCCCTGGCTATTGCACGGTTCAGCCACTAGATTTGCAGTGCCACCAAACTTGGCACACTTACAGGGTTTTTCCTCTTGGTCCATCAGGGAGATTTTGGTCAAGCTGCTGTGTCCTGTTCCTTTGTCAGCCATCAATCAGTGAACTTCACTTGGTTGCAGAGAGTGATGCCTTCACTCTGGAGGGCGGTCCGTCGCAATTTTCAGAAGGTTGGAGTTCCTCTGGGGTCTTGTAGCATCTATCCCATGTCCAGTCAACCATTCAGTGGCGGTTGTCGAATCCTGGGTGCAGCAGGCAGGGTTTAGCGTCTGTTTCTTCTTGCAGAAGGACTTCTGTTTTCGAGCCTTGGGTCTTCTTTGTCGCTGGCATTCCTGTGTCCATCAAATCTCATCTGCAGGTCTAGGGATGGCCACTAAATACTACATTTAGGGGGCATTTACGGGGCATTTACGGGAGTACCTGGTAGTGGCCAATGGGCCTTCTACCTCAGGGCGGCTACACACACTATGTGACCACTTCCTATGGGTAGCGGTCACATCCCTATCTCTCATGGCTATTTTCCTACCATACAAGATAGAGGAAAATAAAATGGAGAAGTCACATTGCCTGCAACACCTTGGGGGTGGTGCAGGGCGGAAACTGCCAAACCTCCTGGTCTTTGTGCATTTTCCCACCTTTGCTCCCACCAAACGTAGGGGTTTGCTATGAAGGCAGACATCTGCTGCTAGCAGCAGGGCTGGGGGTCACGTTTCAAGGGCGGCAAACCCTTTGCAGCTCACAGGCAGGGAGGGCAGTGCACATTCCTGGGAGAGGAGGTGTAACACCTCTGCCCAGGATTGGCTTTGTTTTCTTGCCCCAGAGAGCAAAGGCCCTCACCTAAGGGATCCAGAATCTTGTCTGGTGGTGGCAGGCTGATTGGTACAGGCCAGCAACCATGCCAGGGTTAGTTAGCCTTGCAGGGGTCACCTCTAAGGTGGCCCCTGGGTAAAGTTTGCAATAAATCAAATATTGGTACCCGTTTGGATTTGTTGTTCTGAGTTGTTTGGTAACAGGCAACCCTGGGTTCAGAGTGGCCATCATGTTGCTGTGAACCTCATACTGACCAGTGTCCAGCACATGCATTTAAAATGGCTGTTCTGTACATTATGTCCCAGGTTTGGCAAGGACACAGTAGGGATATATTGCTCATGCACCTATGCCCCCATGTGCATTATAGTGCACCCTGCCTTCCGGCTATAAGGCCTGCCAGAGGGGTGGCTTACCTATATTGCATGCAGTGTGTAGTGGACAGGTCATACCGGTTGCGTGCCATGTCAGGTTTGTATTTTAAGAGTGCACCAGGACACTCAACCTGCATTGGTAGGGCTTAGTACATTTGGATACAGGGTCCCTGAGGGTGGCACAATCTGTACTGCTGCCCTCAGGTGCCTACCCTTAGAACCCCAGACCCTGGGTACCTAAGTACAATTTATTAGGGGCTTACAGTGGCCACTAAAGGTGTTGCCAATTGTGCCAATGTATCACAACAGTTTTAGGGAAAGAGATCTGGCCCTATAAACCTGTTTAGCAGGGGCCCAGTGCACTCACAACAACCCCAGCATATACCAGGCAAAAGGTGGAGGGCTAACTATGTCAAAAGAGGGACGTTCTCATAGTCAACAGTACGGAAAGTCAATGAACTCAGAGAACTTTAACATGAAACACCTGAAATTAGACAGAGAAATGGGTAAAAGATGCAAGTGAAACTTGAGTTTCAAATGATAATAAGCCTGTGTTAACAAATTTCATGTTGCATGCAATGGCACAACACTTTCAATGCTGATCACGACTTTGCTTTCCGCCAGCCTTTTCATGGCAGGGTCCTCGCAATGAAATGTTTGTTGGAAAGACACTGCTTGGGCCCCAATGCCAGCACCCTCGGAACGTGCACTCTCTGTTATGGTAGACAGTGCGGATTCCGAGGGTACTGTGTGCAACTCTCTGAGCTCTCTGAGGAAGCTGAGGCCAATGCTGTCACACTCTTTCCACTGGGATGACTGGCGGAAACGTCATAAAACAGAGTGAAGAAACAGCAGAAGCTGTAGTATGGAGCAAGTGTGCACAAAGTTATCTGGTTACTAATGGAGCTACTAATGAGGTTCTGACTGGGGGTGAACATATTCTGAAAGAGATTTATCATGTGTGTGGTAAGACAGCTAATTTTAAACTCCTGCGTAATTTAGTGGGAGGCTGCTCTTTAGCTTTACTATTTCCCTGTGCCTATCATATTGATGGAATTAGTGACAACAGTGATTATAGAGGGAGAAAAGTAGTTATGGTCAATTGTTGGGAGATATATTTGGTGATATGATTCCTTCCATTAGTGTGGCTTTAAATGATGTGAAGATTAGAAAGTTATCTATATTACATCAGTTGGGTACTAAAATGGTGGGTAATCTAACAAGTGTTAACAAAGAAATATTGTCTGTAGATGATATGTTCGTACAAAACCGATTTGCTTTAGATATACTGCTTGCAAAAGAAGGCAGAGTCTGTCGCATGTTGCAACTCCAACACTTATGTGGCAGATAAGAGTAAGCAAATTAACAATTATATCACAAATATTACTAAGATCATGTTTGAAGCAAGGTGTTGGAAAAGCAAGGTGCATGGGAGAACGTTAAATCTTGGGCTAATGTTATTGACAATGAGTTTTCAAACGTTGGTGAATGAGCTGAACAATTAGGTGGGAGTGTCCTTAGAAAAACAGTAATGCCCATAATAGTTGTTCTAATTTGTGTAATCGGTGTTGCTCTTTGTAGGCAAGTACTGTCTTGCCTCTCATTCTACCCCCATTTTTACTTGTGTGTCAGTTTGTTTTTGCCTGTCTCACCGGGATCCTGCTAGCCAGGACCCCAGTGCTCATAGTTGTGGCCTGAATGTGTGTTCCCTGTGAAGTGCCTAACTGTGTCACTGAGGCTCTGCTAATCAGAACCTCAGTGCTTATGCTCTCTCTGCCTTTAAAACTGTCCCTGCAGGCTAGTGACCATTTTTACCAATTCTAATTGGCACACTGGAACACCCTTATAATTCCCTAGTATATGGTACCTAGGTACCCAGGGTACTGGGGTTCCAAGAGATCCCTATGGCCTGCAGCATTTCTTTTGCCACCCATAGGGAGCTCAGATAATTCTTACACAGGACTGCTACTGCAGCCTGAGTGAAATAACATCCACGTTATTTCACAGCCATTTTACACTACACTTAAGTAACTTATAAGTCACCTATATGTCTAACCCTCACTCAGTGAAGGTTAGGTGCAAGGTTACTAAGTGTGAGGGCACCCTGGCACTAGCCAAGGTGCCCCCACATAGTTCAGGGCAATTTCCCCAGACTTTGTGAGTGCGGGGACACCATTACACGCGTGCACTACATATAGGTCAATACCTATATGTAGCTTCACAATGGTAACTCCGAATATGGCCCTGTAACATGTCTAAGATCATGGAATTGTCCCCCCATTCCATATCTGGCATTGGGGTGCCAATCCCATGCATCCCGGGGCTCCAGCATGGACCCCGGGTACTGCCAAACCAGCTCCCTGGGGTTTTCACTGCAGCTGCCAACCCACAGACAGGCTTCTGTCCTCCTGTGGTCTGGGCAGCCCAGTCCCAGGAAGGCAGAACAAAGAATTTCCTCTGAGAGAGGAGTGTTGCACCCTGTCCCTTTGGAAATAGGTGTTAAGGGCTGGGGAGGAGTAGCCTTCCCCAGCCTTTGGAAATGCTTTGAAGGGCGCAGATGGTGCCCTCCTTGCATAAGCCAGTCTACACCGGTTTAGGTAACCCCCAGCCCCTGCTCTGGCACGAAACTGGACAAAGGAAAGGGGAGTGACCACTCCCCTGTCCATCACCACCCCAGGAGTGGTGCCCAGAGCTCCTCCAGTGTGTCCCAGACCTCTGCCATCTTGAATGCAGAGGTGTGAGGGCACAATGGAGGCCTCTGAGTGGCCAGTGCCAGCAGGTGACGTCAAAGCCTCCTCCTGATAGGATGCTTACCCGACTAGGTGGCCAATCCTCCTGTTAGGGCTATTTAAGGTCTCTCCTGTGGGCTTCTCTTCAGATAACGAATGCAAGAGGTCACCAGAGTTCCTCTGCATCTCCCTCTTCGACTTCTGCCAAGGATTGATTGCTAACTGCTCCAGGACGCCTGCAAAACTGCAACAAAGTAGCAAGACTACCAGCGACATTGTAGCGCCTAATCCTGCTGGCTTTCTCGACTATTTCCTGGTGGTGCATGCTCTGGGGCTGTCTACATTCACCCTGCACTGGAAGCCAAGAAGAAATCTCCCATGGGTCGACGGAATCTTCCCCCTGCTAACGCAGGCACCAAACTTCTGCTTCACTGGTCCTCTGGGTCCCCTCTCATTGTGACGAGTGTGGTCCCTGGAACACAGGAGCTGGATCCAAGAGACCCCAATAGTCCAGTGGTCCATCTGTCCAAATTTGGTGGAGGTAAGTCCTTGCCTCCCCACACCAAACAGTAATCCTGTGTACTGCGTGAACTGCAGCTGCTAGGGCTTATGTACACTTTTGCAAGGAATCCTTCGTGCACAGCACAGCCCAGGTCCCCAGCACTCTGTCCTGCATTGCTCAACTCGTTGAGTTGACCACCGGCTTCGTGGGACCCTCCTTTGTAATGTTGAGACGACCACTGTGCTCAGTTTTCTTGAATGCCTGTTCAAGTACTTCTGCGGGTGCTGTCTACTTCTGCATGGGCTCTCTGTGTTGCTGAGCGCCCCCTCTGTCTCCTCGTTCAAGGGGCGACCTCCAGGTCCTTCCTGGGCCCGGGCAGCACCCATTTTCTTCAACCGTGACCTTTGCAGTTAGCAAAGCTTGGTTGCGGTCTTTCTGCGTGGAAACAACTCTGCATCCTCCAGCACGCCGTGGGACATCTTCTGTGCAAAGGAGAAGTTCCTGGCATCTTCTGTTGTTGCAGAATCTTCAGCTTCTTCCACCCGGAGGTAGCCATTTTGCACCCTCATCCGGGGTTTAGTGGGCTCCTGCCTCCCTGGACACTTTCATGACTCTTGGACTTGGTCCCCTTCCTTTACAGGTCCAGGAATCGGTCTTCAGTGCTTTGCAGTCTGTTGTGGTCTTTGCAGAATCTCCTATCATGACTTTAGTGTGCTTCTGGGGAAGAATGGTAACTTTACTCATACTTTTCAGGGTCTTGGGGTGGGGTATCTTGGTCACCCCTAGTGTTTTCTTACAGTCCCAGCGACCCTCTACACACTACACTAGGCCTGGGGTCCCTAAGTGGTTCGCATTCCACTTCCTTAGTATATGGTTTGTGTTGCTCCTAGGCCTATTGCATAGTATTGTATTCTACAGTGTTTGCACAACTTTTCTAACTGTTTACTTACCTGATTTTGGTTTGTGTGTATATTTTGTGTATTTTACTTACCTCCTAAGGGAGTATATCCTCTGAGATATTTTTGGCACATTGTCACTAAAATAAAGTACCTTTATTTTTAGTAACACTGAGTATTGTGATTCATATCATATAGTGCTATATGATATAAGTGGTATAGTAGGAGCTTTGCATGTCTCCTAGTTCAGCCTAAGCTGCTCTGATATAGCTACCTCTATCAGCCTAAGCTGCTAGAACACTACTAATAAGGGATAACTGGACCTGGCACAAGGTGTAAGTACCATCAGGTACCCACTATAAGCCATGCCAGCCTCCTACACTCTTCTAATTAAATGTTTGGGATCTATTCTCTTTAAGAAGTGGTTAAATTGTGAATCTAAAAAGGCGCCAGCAATGAGCGAGAGAAACAGAAGGAAAAAAGCATGAGATGTAAATTATGAAATTTTTCATGTATGAATGAATGAAGGAGTTGGAGAAATCCAGAAACAAGAAGTTGAAGTCAGCAAACCCTATAGTGCAAAAGAGCCTAGTTGATGAAGTGTGGATAGTGATGATTTTAAAAATCATCAGAGAGGGAATTGAAAGGTTTATAATTAAATGCAGAATAGCATTTACTGAAGGTTTACATGTAGTTGAAACACAGATGTTATTATGGGAAAACTGGGTTTATTCTAACATTGGTCAGTGCAGGCTTTCAAAATATTCAGAGCCTTCTTTTTAGCAAGTAGTCACCTTTTTGCACGTCTGATCCCATGCAGACATTTAATGAACAAGCAACTATGTAAACAATATTTTGAGATGTAATGTTGCTTTCCTATATATAGACTTTTGTCCTTTTCCTTTTAAAGTTCTGTAGTATGCTGTCCACTTAAAGTTCATTTTCTCAAGGCCTCGCTAATTGACTATGGTATGATTTTTTATGAAAACTTATCATGGTATACTAAGTAACAACATTATGACTGTTGACTAGCTCCAGTTTATGAGTAACCAAATCTTTGGGGGATTAACACTGCATGTTATCCGTCAGACACACTTTAAAGTAGACATGTAGGGAAAAGCGCCATCACTATTATTCCATATGATTATCATTGTGAGATGCCAAAAAGCAGTCATTGCAAGTAGCTTATTGACCATACTACATATCAACATTCCTCATTTGGGCACGAAACTCACATTTTGTTAATGCTGAAAGCGGCATTGCAGCTTTCTCCCATATAAAATATCCTTTGCTTCAATGCAAGTAAATGCAGTTTGGACTGCTTGCCAAAAAACTGTTCATTCATCTTACCCATAAGCATTGAGGATAGGTCTGAGAGAGCATAGCTTATATAATCTATATTAACATGAGATGTTTATGAAATAATGTGCAATAATGCTGCATAGAATCTGTATTAATAGGTTTTGCTAAAATGTGCATCTGAAATGTGACCACGGGGAGTGGCCGCCAATGTACACCAAGACTAATGAAAATAATTAATGTTTATGAATTATTGTAGTTAAATAGTTTTATTCTAATTATAAATGTGTATGTTATTAACGTTTTTCTGATAAATCTTGTAGGCCTTAAGTTAGCATGAGCCGAAGCTTAGTTGCCTGGCTCTCATATTAAATGTATTTTTCCTAACGTGCAGTGTGCTGACTCGCAAAAGGATATGACCTCTTGTTTTCTTCAAACTAGAAGCTGAATGTAACCATAGTAGATCCGTTCTCATGAAATTCATATTGCTTGTAGAAAAGTGTTAGCTAAAATGCAACAGTGTAGATTAATGTAATGCACAAGGTCGCTCAAACCGGTACAGACAATGGAGCTACTGACCAAAAGATGTGCAAAGAATTACAGAAGGATGAAATCATACCGGACGTGCTACCTCTGAAGACGTCAATCATATGGACCAATAAACTGTTTGTGAACTAATGTGGGGTGAAAGATTTTATGACATAATTTGTTTTTTATTGGCTAAAGATAGTGGGGTGCAACATTCGTCCAATTAAGTTTTAGGGGAATGTACAACGAAAAAGGGATAAAAACCCATGACACAGGGAGCCATAGGAGATTGGTTAGGGAAATGCTGTCGATTTGATCCAGAAACTTTGTCACTCTGTTTGGTGACTTGTTGGTTTTACTTAAACCAACCTTTTCCTTAGATTGCCCATTTTACACTTTACCTCCTTATGAGGGAAGTACCCACTTTTCCCTGGGAGCTGAGTTTTGACTGATGGCGAACCAACTGATGTCCTGAAGACAAAGACTGAACCTGAGTGCTGACCCAAACCTTGGAGGGTAACTATGACAATGAAATTGTGATTTGTCGGTTTGCTTTCCTTTCTAGGTACCAACTGCTTACTTTTGACAGAGACCATAGCTAGACGTTTTCCAAATTGGTGTTCTAAATTGTTTTACATGAAGCCCAACATGCTAATGCTAATCAGTGGTTAAGACAGGGGTTCACTACACTGACGCAAATAGACAAATGACTGAATCTATGCTTTGTTGAACTGACTCGTTGATGACACTCTGCTGAAATCGACCTATGTTGACGCTGTGTTGTTTTAATAATTGCGTTCCTTGCTTTGATAAAGTCTTATTCAAGTTACCAAATCACGACAATGTTATTGAGTGTTTTGATATTGAGATTAACCCACCTGCTTTTAGAATTGTAACCAATAGGGAATAAACTTCATAACATTCTACTAAACTGGTGTGCTTATTCATGACTGCAAGGTCATGGTAGTGTCTTGAGTTGATTAATGTCTTTGACTAAAGTGAAATGCGTTGTTGTGAAAAATGTTGATGATATTATTGACATATTGATTAGCTATCTCGTCCTAAGGTGTCTTTCAACTGGGTCAAACGATTCATTGGCCTAAAACGAGTCCTAATGTGTAATAAATTATCATAGAGGGACGCGTTACCAGGTCCATGAAAACACACGGGAAAGAAAAATGTTAAAAGTATATTCTGTCTTGACAAAGTTTTTGAGAGGGTGACCCTACTGAAGACTATAATAGATATTTTGCTTGTCTTGAGGATGAAAACGAGTCCAACGAAGGTGACACTCGTCATGCCATAAGACCCGATTCAGTCCTGATTTTTGAGCCAAAAATGACTTGTCTCCCGCCTGAAAATGCCTCTTTCAATAGAAGTCAATAGGGAAAATATATTCTCTCTATTTTTTTTATTCTCTCGCTTTCCTTTCCTGAAACGTTAGCGTGTATGGACTCTCGTCAGGTGAGTGTCAATAAAGAGGGGAAACCTAACTAATTTAAATAGGAAAATATGTAGGCTCAAAACAGTTAGTTTCACGCTACCAAACACCCTACCCTTATGTAAAGTGATATTCCGGTAGCAGTTTTCCTAACCTGGAAGAATAAACGGAGTATGCGCATGCCTAGTAATAGTTCTGTCAGTCACCTTAGTCCTTTCTTTATTTCCTTAAATGTCTACTTGTTTCGTGGGTGCTAAAATCCGGAGGTGGGGTCGCTCTTTATTAATTTCAGAGTGAATTCTCGCAGGTCAGCGCTATCGGACATCGAAAGCAACTGGCCCTTATGTCTTCAACGCGGTAATCTCTTCCCTTCCCTTCCTGAGTTCACTACCAGTATTCTGCCTGACCGTACAACGCCTGACGAGACCTATGACAAATTCGTGCGCGATGACGTCTACCTGGTCAAGTAGTCCCGTTTTTTTTTGCCTGACTGTTAACTGGCCGAAGTTTTCTTTGGCGCTAGACATCTACGTTCCTCAGCTCAGCATGGAAAATATACCTGATGGTTGGATATGCAAACTGTAGCTGAGCGGAAACGATGAGAGATCGTCCTGTGCGAAAAAAGGCTCTGACTAAATAACTAACGTCTATTTATTATCGGTTGCCTGACCTTAAAGTGTCGTCGGCTGGGAATCTCCTTTTCCTAATTCCCGCCCCTAAGAGGTGTGGCTGATTTGCGTGCTTTCTTCCTGAATCTCAATGAAAGCTACAGTTGACACAATGTGGAGCAGTGGCTCTGTTTGGTGGTGAGAGGTGCTCCCTTGCAGAATGGCGCAGGGGTGGGCGTTCAGTTACTTGCTATTGGGTGGACAACTGCTTCTGCTGCTCTCCGTGCTGCTCCTGCACTGTGTCTCTCACATCTCCTCTAGCAACAGCAGCACTGTGGCATGGACTTCATCTTCCCCTTTCACTGGGGCCCCCAACGCCTCGAACGAGCCCAGCTCAGAAAATGAGTACCGGGACCCGCTCAGCCCGCTGGTGCTCTGCTCCTTCCTGTGAGTATGCGGAAGGAAGGAGCGATGTGATAGAAAAGTCTGGGTGTTTGAGACAAGTCTGTGCGCGTTATTGGTAGAACCTCTTCTAAGATGTTACAATGAACACAGTCTTTCCATGGCTGTTGCTACCCCCTGTTTGACGATTTCATCTATGCTCTGTTTCACGACCCCGTGTGGAAATGGCAATTTAGAGATCATCGAAGGCACTATTTGATTTTTTGTGAGGCCTACAAGCACAGGACAAGGCTGTCCTGGCCCAGGTTTAGAGATGCTTTCTAGACCCATTTTACAAGGCACCATGGCTCTAGACATGTACTTTTAACTTAAAGCTGTTCCTATCAGATCAGTTGTTCTAATTGGTACAGCGGAAGCAAATATAGATTAATGCCTCTTGCTTATTTTCGTATCTGGATTATGGTTAGCCGGACCCGAAGTCTATGGCTTTGATGTTGGTGTTACAGAAGTTCTAAATAAAGTATGTTCTTGTTTGTCTTAAGAAAGCTGACAAACAAGTTATGAGTTTAGAGAGTGGTGGTTGGCCACCTTGAAAGAACTGTAAAGGGTTCTGTGTTCCCTTTTTTAGGTCAAAGCCAACCAGACAGTGCAGCTGCGCTGTCTGTTTTGCTAACAACTTATTGGGGACATTCTGAAAGCTTCCCTGGGAAAGCATTCTGCACATTTCTTACTGCTTTGTGTTTTGTAACTCATATTTGCTTGCTTTCTATTTGCTGGCTTTATTTGTTTCAGACTGTCCGGCTTGAGTTTGTTCTTCCTGTGGAGTGATTCCTACTGACAGTATTCTTCCACGAGTGCTTGCTTTCCGTAAACAGGCTTTGGGATCTTGTTCTTATCGTGACGCATTTGCTGTGCATTAAAAGACCGGTCAAATGTCAGGCTCTGTCTTCTGAGGGAGCTTGGTTTTTACTTTTCATTCTCTAACTTCAAAGTGAGAGAATTTATGTGTTAATCTTTTTGTGAAAGACAAGTCTTTTTACTAGCACACAACAATGTTTAATGTCTGTAAAGGCACTTTGCAGATATTCCAGAATATAGCAGCATTAGGAAAGTACAAATTAAGCACATTTTGTTTGTAATTTGTAAGTGTTGTAATAATATGATCAAGTCATTACAATCCACTCTATTTCACATCACTGCACTCTTAAGACATGTCACTTCATTCTACCACACACAACTCCATTCTATGACACATCAGTGCACTCTATCACATACCATTTCGCTCTACACCACTATGACACTCCGCTCTATGCCCCTTTACTCTGCTACGCAGCTCCCCTCTGACATTTTTCTCCACTCTGTGCCACTCCACACCCCCCACTCCCTGCCTCTCTATTCTGCCCCTCCACATTGACAATACTCACTCTATGCCACCCAACTCTTTGTCAGTCTACTGCACTCCATGCCATGACACTTTACTCCATGGTACGCAACTCCATGACACACTACTCCACTCTCTGCCGCTCCACTCTATTGTCACTCCACTCTGCTCCCTCCACAACATGCTATGCCAGGCATCTCCAACCTTTTCTAAAATGTAATTTACTTCTGAATGATGGAAATAGCCCTGAGTTACTGATGACTTTGACAATTGCAGAAGGGAGCACATCGGAGCCAATTAAAATAGTGTGCACATCTTTCAGGATTACTAGTAGTGGCCATCCAGATGTATGCCACAATACTACATATAGTTCTTCAAGGCAAACATATGTGTAGTTAATAAGGTACATAAAACTATATCTAACTTTGTATACTTACCTCCATGATATGGCTGTAGTCTTTAGTCTGGATCCTGGTTGGACAATACTTAAAATTCAATATTGTAGTAGAACACAACCACCAAGACGCATGACAGCATTGTCAGGAAAAGTAAAGTTTTGTCATAATAAAATGCCTCCACAGGACCAATGACATAAGTCAAAGTAGTAAGTGCCCACTGGCACACAGGAAATTCAGCGAGCTATAAACCTCCACAACTTAGTATAAACTGTTATTCATAGAGCAGTTTAAATATGGTTTAGCTTTTCAGCAATTGTTGTTTTCAAACATTAGCATATCATTTCTCATAAATCACAATTTTGTATCAAATATGTGCATTCTAGTTCGGGTTAACACATTTAAAGAAAACATTGTCTTTTTCTTGCAAAGTGACCCTATTCTAAAAGTTTAGAGTAGACGCTCTGAATTAAGTACTATTTTGAGCTGCACCTCGAGGCTATTTTAAAGTTACTGGCAAGCTACGGGTAGCTCCCAAGCTCCCAATTGGAAACCACTGTTCTGTGCCACTCCATTCTACACACTCCACTCTGCTGCACAGGGCTGTCCCTCACTTTGGGCAGGCACCACTCTGCCCACCCATTCAGGATCTTTTGTCCATGCAGTGTGCACTTAGTCTCTGCTGTTGCAGCATAGTATTTTGCAATTATTGTTGTCAAGTCATGTAATTAGTTGGGAGTTCATCTTTGTTTCCCCCTACAACACCTCATTGCTAGCCCAGTCCCATTCATGACTTGTTTTTTTCCTCCATGGCTTCTGCTTTCGACGTGAACAGGAATAGCACCTTAGTTATCAGATACCATTGATACAAATAGTTAGTGTTTTTTGGATGTATGGAAAAAGGTATTCTTTAATAACAGTGAATGTTACATATATACATACACCTGCTTTCTCCAGAATGCAAAGGAGGTGTACTCCTAGCTGAGATAATGACTATCAAAACACAGAACTGTTATGTTTGGCAATAGAAATTAAGCAAAATCATTACTCACAAAAGGGAATATGAAAATGTGTGTTGTAGCTCTTCCTTTTCTGTGCTCTGCAGATTTAAAAGCGCAGCCAAGTTTTTTTTTGTTTGTTTTTTTTTCATCGTTTCTTTCGCTTTTAACAAAAGAAGAAATTAAGGAAGTTCTGCTCTGTTCATAATCTCTGGTATCCAGAAATTTAACAGGCATTGGAGTTATTTTTCATAGGAATGCATAGGGGACATCTTGCAACTGCCTAATGTAATAACGCTTGATACAGCAACAACTTTGTGTCTGACTTCAGAGAGACCTCCAGCTTTCAATAATTAATCATTTTGAAAGACTCTTAACCATTTAAAAAAATATATATTTAAAATGTCTCTAGGTCTCTGTGATGATCCCCTGGGCAGGCAACACGTTCAGTCCACTTTTTATTATCTGGAAGGCTGTTATGCTTTTCAATGTAAAATGTTTCCTGTAGTAGTTATCTTAGAATATTCGTTAACTGTCCGTGTAGCTCAAAAGCAGTGTCAGCAGCATTGTCATAGTAGCAACAAATCATATTTACTACTGCTAAAAGGCAGCATAGTCATGAAGGGCTACTCCTAGCCAATAAAGCAAACTATTTCCTGGCTCACAGCAGTTTGAAGAAAGTGTCTTTAGGATCCAGTTCAGAAGTGCTGTGAGACGATTCAGTTTTAAGAAAAATGCTATGCAAGTCAGCCCTTTTATTAATTTTATGACATCTACAGCTTGAAACCAACCCCTATGCTGAGCCTGTACAACATCTGGTCTTTGTAGGCCTCACCCGAGGCAGCACATGCACTGTTGCTTGCTAGACATTTTGTTACTATACTGTACAGTGGATGTATAGCCCACCCATTGTTTACCATTAGTTGGCTTCATTGTCATTCGTTTGACTCCTTCCGATTTGTTAACCCATGTGGGCTTCACATCTTCTTGTGTTTGACCTTTCCCTGGAGAATGACCAGGTACTTTTGCCCTTCCACTGCTTGAGTTGCAGGAGCTACGTTTTGTTGAAGCACTCCATGGGAGTTGAGTTTATTTTCATCTGCTTGCTCCCATCACCTCCAGCATACCCTCCATTTCTTTCTGTGTTGATGCCGGCCACCCCATCCCAGTTGCCTCACGTACCCTACCTCTGTCCGTGTTTCCTTCTGTCCCGCAATACAAAAAAAATAGTGCTATGATGCAGCCCGTGCTGGCCACATCATAACAATTTTTACACCTTGGATAGACAGCACATGTGCTTCCTCGAAGAGACATGTTTTCAATCTGTGGACTTCTGTCTGCCCATAGGTTTAACATTTGCTCGCTCCATTGTCACTATCATATCCTTTGTATCCATTTGTCCATGGCATGCATGTGTCATGCCTTTTCATGTGTTCAGTCCTGCCCCAGAGTATGGACCAAGTACTTGTGTCCGTCTAGTGCTTCTGTTTTAGGAGCTACTTTTTTCTTTGAGTTTTAGCATTCCACTCAAGTGCTTGTATCGGAACCAAGTCTTTAAAAAATCGATATGCGCTCCGGAAGCTGCTGCTGCGAATGTGAGTTTTTATCGTACGCACATTGACCCAAACTGACAATTAGCTTTTTCATGCTTTGTAAAACAAAACACGGGCAGGTGACAAGTATATAGTGATATCAGTCCGTGTTTTGCACAAAAAAAACACACTGCATGAAGTGGCAATATGCCACTTCGTGATTTCAATCCGAGTTTTATTTTACAGTGTGGTGGGTCCCTCAGCGTCTGGAAAGGGAATATCCCATCACATTCTGTTTGCGTTATACAGTGCAGGCTGGGTCATAGCACTTTTTTACATTCTTCTCAGCCATGCTGCTGTTCAACATGGCTAAAAGATATTAGCATTGACAACGCCAATAGCTCGGATTTGCAAGAAACCTATTGGCTTTACCAATGCTTGCTTTTTTTTTTTTTTTTATAACTTCCAGCTGTGCCACACTGCCGTACAACAATGCAAAAAAAAAAATGACAGTCAGTATCTCTCATAGTCGAGACCTACAGGCTTTGCCAATGCCTGCTTGTGTCCTAAAGCGAAACTCAGTGAAGAGTGCAAAACAAGAAGAAAAAGTGTATGTGCACTAAGTTTAAGTACACAAACATTTCTAATTGCTTTGTCAAATGTGAAGACACTGACAAACTGTATTTTCAGTAGTAACCCATGTAACGCTTCGCCCCAATATGCTTATTCTGATTAAGATTGCCCTTTTTTTTTTATAGTGCACATTTATCCTTTGTAAATGGTTGCTGACTAAGATGCCAGCCGCATGTGAGACACCATTTACTCACTCACTACAAACTGAGTCAGACTGAGGCACTCTTGCTCAGCAGGCCTTGTGTGGGTCTTGTAGCCGGCCTGCGTTCCATCATGGTCGACCTGAAGTTTTGACTTTGGCCTGGGCTATCATAACCAGACAGCTCGGGTTGGTGCTTTCTGCTTCCAAGGACATTAGTTTAATTTGCTCTCTAAAAATTCTTATCTTGACTTCTACTTATAGGATATTTGTTGCTTTTTTCTTGGTTTACTCATAACATGAAGCTCTGTTTTTCTCACCAGGTGTGTTTTCTTTTTGTGTTGGTTTCACTATTACCTTTTGAGGTTTTGCACAAATACTGTACTCATTGCCTCTTAAGTTAAGCCTGACTGTTCTGTGCCAAGCTACCAGAGAGTGTGCACTGATAAACTGTTATTGTGTATATGACTTACTCAGACCAGAACTGTGATTCTTGCTTGGATAGGGTGCATACCTCTAGCACCCAGAAACCCAATTTCTAACATGCAGTATTTTAGAGGTTATGTTTACATATTCCACCTTCCAAAGGACAACGTTTACAGTCTTTCTGTTTATCTTGAGTTGGCATCACAGCAAACCAAATGAGCTGTATGTTTATAGATTAGAAAGGTATAAATATACAATAATAAAAGAGTAATGATTACAGCAAAAAGTTTCTTTCAACTAAGGGAGATTACATTTTATTAATTGATTAGTTGTATAGAAGTAGCATTGACAGCTAACAAACCTGCATTTGAAAGGCCTAACAAGAAAAATAATGTAGAAATGAAAACGTGAATGTTTAGATTGTAGTGGATAGTTTGTGCCTACCAGTCATATTGGACACTGTGTTTAACATGAAATTATTTTGCAATCATAGATGAGTGCATTATTATTAAATGTTAACATGACAGTATTATTTTAATTAGAAACAGTAGAAATAAAATGTATTGTTTTCATAATGAATTACGTGCTCAGAAAAATAAACACACGTTTAAGTGTTTTGACATAGCATGAATAAAATTAAAATACATAATTGCTTTGCATATGTGATTTGAATTCTAATGTGCACAACTAGGTGTTATTAATGTAATGTATTTCTGCGCATTTAGGTTTCTTAACTTGACAAGGCCTTTAAGATTCAATTGCAAACAGTCATAGAAAGTTTTACTCGTTTATCTTGTTTCTCTAACTGAATTATTTTTTTAGGTAGCAAAAGTAATGTTGAATGTTCTATTGTATTGCAGGAGAAGAGCATGTTTCACACTTAGCTGATGTAACAATATTTGTTCTAGCCGTTGAATGGAGAAGGAAATCATAGTGTTTATGTGGAAGAAGAATATTAGTTTAGTTATTGTAGACTGTACAGAAGGAAATTTACATTTCAAAATTATTAGAAAGTGTAATATTTTGGCGGAACCCAAATGATGGCGGGCAGAAAACAATGGACAATTGCTGTAAAATCTCTTAAAAGTTTCAATGTTAGTTGTGCCATCTACAGAGACTGGAGGCTGAAATCAACGCCCAGAGTGTGCCCACTGGATGGACCAATCAAATGGATTATGGTTATTTTAATTAGTGAAGAATTTTGAAATTGAAGTCAGTCCTTCTCAGAACCTGCCTGAGAGTAGTTCCTTTCTCAAGTTTCTTGAAGTCAATTAATTGTCCGCTTTCCTTAGAATTAATTCTCTTCTTTAAGTGTCCTGATGCGTTTCCTCATCATAGTCTTAACTGCTGTATTCTGTCATGCGGTTCAGTACTAAAATGCCTAACTAATTCTGAACTGCTGATCTGTCCTATGTGCAGCTCATGTTCTTCACTATTCTGAAGCTGCTGTCAACCGACACCATAAGATGGCGGATGCTCTGCCTTGATGAAGCTCCACTGTATGCTGTCTGTAAGGAAATGCCTTTCTTGGCATGGTTACCCACCTGACGTTTTGCCTTTTGTTGATGCCAGTTATGATTGAAACTGTGCTGGGACCCTGCTAACCAGGCCCCAGCACCAGTGTTCTTTTCATAAACTGTACCTTTGTTCCCACAATTGGCACAGCCTGGCACACAGATAAGCCCCTTGTAAACGGTGCCAGGGAAGGTCTCTAAGGGCTGCAGCATGTATTATGCCACCCTGGGGACCCCTCACTCAGCACATGCACACTGCCTCACAGCTTGTGTGTGCTGGTGAGGAGAAAATGACTAAGTCGACATGGCACTTCCCTCAGGGTGGCATGCCCACCTCTCACTGCCTGTGGCATAGGTAAGTCACCCCTCTAGCAGGCCTTACAGCTCTAAGGCAGGGTGCACTATAACATACGTGAGGGCATATGTGCATGAGCACCATGCCCCTACAGTGTCTAAACAAAACCTCAGACATTGCAAGTGCAGAGTAGCCATGAAGAGTATATGGTCTGGGAGTTTGTCAGATACGAACTCCACAGTTCCATAATGGCTACACTGAAATCTGGCAAGTTTGGTATCAAACTTCTCAGCACAATAAATACACACTGATGCCCGTGTGGGATTTATTGTAAAATACACCGAGAGGGCATCTTAGAGATACCCCCTGAATACCAGTCCAACTCCTAGTGCTAGGCTGACCAGTTTGTGCCAGCCTGCCACAACCAGACGAGTTTCTGGCCACATGGGGTGAGTGCCTTTTTCACTCTGTGGCCAGGAACAAAGCTTGTACTGGGTGGAGCTGCTTCTCACCTCCCCCTGCAGGAACTGTAATACCTGGCGGTGAGCCTCAAAGGCTCACACCTTTTTGTTACAGCACCCCAGGGCATCCCAACTAGTGGAGATGCCCGCCCCTCCGGCCACTGCCCCTACTTTTGGCTGCAAGGCTGGAGGAGAGAATGAGAAAAACAAGGAGGAGTCACCAACCAGTCAGGACAGCCCCTAAGGTGCCCTGAGCTAGCTGAGGTGACCCCTGCCTTTGAAAATCCTCCATCTTGAGCTTGGAGGATTCCCCCAATAGGAATAGGGATGTGCCCCCCTCCCAACAGGGAGGAGGCACAAAGGGGGTGTAGCCACCCTCCAGGACAGTAGCCATTTGCTACTGCCCCCCTGACCTTAACACACCCCTAAATTTAGTATTTAGGGGCGACCCTGAACCCAGGAAATCAGAATCCTGCAACCTACAACGAGGACTGCTGACCTGAAAGCCCCTCAGAGACGACGGAGACGACAACTGACTTGGGCCCCAGCCCTACCGGCCTGTCTCCAGACTGAAAGAACCTGCCCAGCGACGCATCCGACAGGGCCCAGTGACCTCTGTGGACTCGGAGGACTGCCCTGAACCCGAAGGACCAAGAAACTCCTGGGAACAGAGGCACTGCTCAAAAACTGCAACAACTTTGCAACTTTCAAAGAACTCTCTCTACCTGCCGGAAGTGTGAGACTTCACACTCTGCCCCCAGCCCGAGCTCCAGAGAAATAACACCGCAGAGAGGACTCCCAGGCGACTACGACGACGTGGGTAACCTGAGTCGACCCCCCTGCACTCCCTCAGCGACGCCTGCAGAGAGGATCCAGAGGCTCCCCCTGACCGCGACTGCCAGGTAACAAGGAACCTGACGCCTGGACCAAGTACTGCACCCGCAGCCCCAAGGACCGAGAGGAACCACCTTCCAGTGCAGGAGTGACCAGCAGGCGGCCATCTTCCTAACCCGGTCGGTGGCTGGCCCGAGAAGCCCCCCTGTGCCCTGCCTACATCGCCTAAATGACCCCCTGGTCCCTCCATTGCTTTCAGTAGCAAACGTGACGCCTACTTTGCACACTGCATCCGGCCCCCTCTGTGCCGCTGAGGGTGTTTTTTGTGTGCCTGTTTATGCTCCCCCCCCCCCCCCCCCCCCCCCCCCAGTGCTCTACAAAATTCCCCTGTTCTGCTCCCCAAGGTACTTACCTGCTCGCAGACTGGAACCGGAGCACCCCTGTTCTCCATAGTGCCTATGTGTTTTGGGCCCTCCTTTGACCTCTGCACCTGACCGGCCCTGTGTATCTGGTGCGGTGACCTTGGGGTTCCCTTGAACCCCCAACGCTGAGCTGCCTATGCTCAGGAGACTGTGTAAGTGGTTTACTTACCTGAGAAACCTAACCAAACTTACCTTCCCCAGGAACTGTTGATTTTTGCACTGTGTCCACTTTTAAAATCGCTTATTGCCATTTTAACTAAAACTGTGTGTACTACTGCTTTGAATCAAAGTTCTATACTTACCTGTGTGAAGTACCTTGCAATTTATGTATTTACCTCAAATTTTGAATCTTGTGGTTCTAAAATAAATTAAGAAAATATATTTTTCTATATAAAAACTATTGGCCTGGAGTTAAGTCTTTGAGTGTGTGTTCCTCATTTATTGCCTGTGTGTGTACCACAAATGCTTAACACTACCCTCTGATAAGCCTACTGCTTGACCACACTACCACAAAATAGAGCATTAGTGTTATCTATTTTTTCCACCATCAACCTTTAAGGGGAACCCTTGGACTCTGTGCCCACTATCTCTCACTTTGAGAAAGTATATACAGAACCAACTTCCTACACTGTCCCATGAGGAAAGGTATAACTAAAAGTGGTTGTTTCTTGTTCCCTTTTGAGTTAGTTGATTACACCAGCATATTTATGTTCTGAGTTATTCTAGTTAGATATTTTCCAAATTATTATTATTATTTTTTTTTTTGCTTTTGCCCGCATGTGTTAGTCTGTTCTCACACTTGCAAGTCTCAATTCTGGTTAGTGTTAGGAATGGCCCAGCCTTAAAATTGATTGCTAAAACTCTATTTTGATGAATTACTAATGCCACCATCATCTGCTTTGAATTCTGGTAATACTGTGCATATTGTGTTGTTGCTAATTTACATTATTCTTTTGGAGAATATTGATGTTTATTAGGTTGAACCTGCTCAGACGTTTCGGTCAGCCTATGGTTTTCATGTATGTTTATAATTTAGTCTTGTACACAATTTGTGACATTGATTTTGGGATTGTAATAAAGCTTTGAAAACTTTATTCGGTTTGGCGTTTGATTTAATGTTAGAAATTGTTTTATGGTGTTTAATATTGTTTAGGGGTTTATATTGATGATGTGTGTTTGTATGAATCTGAGTTTGTCACCAAGTCCAAAGATTCAGTGGACTTTTAAGGGTGAGTATTTATAATGGTGTCTCACTCGAGTGCTTGCGGTTTCTAAACCCAAGGTGAGAAGAATGCTTTTGTGAGCACTGTAACACAACCAAACCCCTTTCTGTCAGTTTGACAAACGGAGATATTAAAGGATACAATGCCATCCTCTAACTGTCGTTTGCCTTTTTTTTTACACTGGATCCCGTGTGTATGCCTTCAAAGTATAGCAACAAAAGTGCGTTCCGTATGTAGATAATTCAGCTTCAACTAACCAAACATTAGCACAAAGAAACCTCGCTATTTGGTATATAAATATGAAAAAAACAACGTGACTGTTTCTAAATATTTCTCTGGTGTTTTCTTATTTACTCTTCTCTAACTAAACATGACTAGCCATAAATGTCTTATAAGTTTTTAATAAGCTGCACTTAAGATCGAATGATGTGCCCACTTTGTCTTTGGGTGAGAAAACTTCCTCATTATAATTACGAAGCACAGGATGTCATACAGGGCTTTATATGAAAAAAAAACTATTCTGAAAGTTTGACCTCATATGTCTCTATCCACCGTAAAAATATATTTAGTGCACAACACGACAATAAAAACCAGACTCGGGTGTGTCCTCTCTTCTACAGCCCCCATTGTACTTTACGGACACATTCATCAAATATTAGGATTCAGGATCCCTTCGGTACTTTTTGGCACTTTCTCATTTCCGTGCAATAAGACGTCTGAAACGAACAGGATAAAGATTACATGCCAAATATCCGGTCGAAATATGGCTTCTTGCAGTGACTCGCTCAGGTTTGAACTGCGCGCCAGCTGATTGTGTGTAGTGATAAATTAAAGGGCAACGTAAATCAGCCGCTCTATTGGTGAGGCAGAGCACCACCCCTAGTGCACCTTTGAGGGACAGGTGGTTGAAGAGGCAATTGCAGGGTCCGCTCCAAACCTTATTATACCTTAGGCTGACATGCATGCATAAAAAACGAGTGAGGGTTTTTTTTTTTTACCCTTCCAAAGTACTGATAAGCATGCATGTGCGCTTTATCCTTATTTAGCGGTCGGCGTCTTGTGATCTGATTTATTTCTATAACTCACAAACAACTGACTTGTATAGGTGCTGCCACTCTTTCGTTCCATGGTGACCTTCAGATTATATATTGATTAGACACCATCGTGGGTGGAAATCATATGTTAAGAATTACCACGTTTGTACCAGTTCCAGCATTGTGCCAGAGGTGTGTGCTTGAGCCCAAGCACACAAACACACAACATATAGGTAGAAGACTCTATTGCTCAGTTAATTCAAACTATTGTTGAACTAGATAAGGCAATATGTGCTGATAAAGCATTTGTGCCTGTAACCTATGTGTCGTTTATGGCATGTGAATAGCAAAAACTCTTATGATGGAACGTATGTAGCCAGACGTGCTCCCTGTAAGGATAGGAAATTATATTGGAGCATATAAAACTCATCTGCCATGTGTTAAATGCACATTGGAGTTAACCACAAGCTTTAATAACAGGAATTGCTGGTAGAATAAACTCAGTTTCTCGCATGATACTGGTTAATATGACCAAATCTCCAATTGTAAACATTTTTATTAATTTAGCTCAAGAAGTTAGTGTCTCCTTGATCGCTACCTAGAAATTGCCCATAACCTGGCATTTGAGTTTACTTTATGTAGAGATGAAATTATGTGGATAAGATGAGGTAGTTGCTCAGGGAGGTAAACACTGGCTGCTAACGTCTAGTGATCTACAGGTTACCAGTGCAGTTCTGGAAAGCCAACTCCACCTTCCCGTTTTGAAAAAGGAGGTTAAATTGAGTACCATGAATGCTCGTTATAGCAATACCTGTCATTTGTAAGTATATAAATAACAGAAATTGGGTAGGAAGCACTGAATAAAATCAAGTTAGTATATACTACGCCAACGAATTTAAGGTTTTCAGTTTCAGAAAATGAAAGGACCATTTGCCATCAGATATGCTCATTGGATATGTTTAAAAAAAATGCTCATACTTTCTTTGAAGATATAACCTTAGCAATTTTCATTTGTTCCTTTTGAAAGTGGTTAAAAACTGAGGCTTTGGCATGGCACATTGATTCCATTGTGAACGTCTATTTAAGATTGTCAAGTTATGAATGACTGGGTCTAGAAATAATATACTTGAATGTTGAGACCTGTGAAGCATTTAAGCTTTAATTCACTTTGTCAGTATAAGGGAGTACTTGAAATGTTGGGTGATAGCTGGAAAATGTTATATCATAAAGGAAATTTTCAAATTTTCTAAGAAATCAGAGAAGAGTAATATGCATTTCTCCCTTCATTTATTTTGCTCAGAAGCCTAATTTTGTAAACATTAGAGACATTACAACAGCAAAGAATTACAGCTCTCGTGATTTCTAGCAGCTGTTCACCAATCCTGTATGACTACCTTCACGTAAGAACATCCACAAGAAAAAGCAACTTCAGTAGTTGGAGGCTGTTAACCTCCATCTATTGGTAATCTTGGTTTTGTTCAGGGCCTGCAAACCAAAATGGCGCTGAAATTATTCTCTTGATAACGGTTGCATATACCAAACAAAATGTATTGCAAGCTTCCAGTACAACACAACTGTAATGTGCACGATAGAAAATGAACGCAATCTTAACATAATGTCAGTGTCAACATAAGTCTACATTTTTCACTCTAACAATCATAATGGAAGATGATTTACCTATTCCATACAGTGAGTAGTAACTGGTTGGGGAACTGGACTAAGTCCACCCCTGGATGTTATAATCCGTGTCATTAATAGATTTGAAACTTTACAATGGCTATGAAATGTTATATTTTGTGTCAAGACCGGAGCTTAATGAACAACAGTGGTGCTCTCAAAATATCCTCCAGACGACCTCCCACAGAGAAGATCTTCGACTCCATGGCACCTCTTATCAAGTGAGCACCAAAGAAAGAGCTATTGATTCCTTCTCCAGTCATTACTCACCAAGCCCATCTTGCAATTGAAGGTGAAGAGACTGGCAGAAAAGGTTTCTTTATTACAATGAGCTATCTTCTGGTACTTGGTGGTCTATATGCTCCAGTCATGGCCTTATAGGCCCTGATAGACCTCACCACACATAAGCTAGAATGGTCTGGGAAGGCTGTATAATGAACCGTCCTGATATTATACTTGGTTTTTCTATACACCTAAAATGTAACACGTTCAGGTGTAAATATCATAGCTGACCCATACATTGTTGTAACATCATACACTCTTATGAGAAATTAGGCATAAAAGCATTACAAGTTTACCTGATCAGGGCTACTGGACCACTCGCATTGGAGTTTTATTTTATGAGGTTGAGCAATTTTTAGATTTCACTGGACCCTTCTGGAGGTGGACAAAGAACAGGTGTTCTGTTCAGTCAAAAACTGAATTAGCAATTAAGATGCCTTTAAATCGTATTCTTGTCACATTTGCTCTGTGTTCAGAGACAGAGGTCAAAATCAGTTTGTCTTGCAATGCAAATACTTTTCCTTGTGACTGCAGAGTTTCAGGATTTTGTAAGGTGAACTGTCTGACCTATGTGAAATGAAAGGCTTTTGGTATCAGGTTTTTCCAAACACACATTTATATAACTACCTCAACTTTACAAACATTTCAGAATATTTCAGTAGCTGTGAAAGACCATTTTGTTCTACTTCTGTGTGATGAAAACAATATTTTAATAGAATGGAAAAAGTCAGAACACTTTACTTGGTGATGTGCAAATGAAAGATGTTTTGTGAAACCCAATTTTCACAGCTTATTGTTAATACATTATATGGTTTTATCAGGAAAGCTGCATGTTACTGGGGAGGTTTTTGGACATTTATTTCAAATTTACTGTCTGTACATGACCGTGGCTATCACATCATGCTTTAGTGTTATATTTGTCAAAAGTGACTGTTTAAACATAAACTGAGAAACACTCCTCCCCTGATGGTAAAGCTATTAGTAAACTAAGAGGCAAGTCATGCATGGATTATGTGTACCCTATAGCTAGATTTATTATACATGGAGCAAATGTTTAGTGTATTTAATCAGACAAAAGAGGATTTTTTTTACAGCAGAAATGCTGAACTCACATATTTGAAGGTGCACTAATATGTGAATGAAGAAAAAGGTGACTGTAAAATACAATATTTGCCTGAGATCACACAATTTGAGACCCGTTTCTGGGTCAAGTACATTACAGTCGGGTCGAGTAGGTTATTCAAGCTACTCGACCTGCAGGTCTAGTAATATTTTAATAATTTTTTCGAGGCCTGCTGATAACTTTTTCCTGCATAAAAAGTCATTATCTAGGCAAGGTTCCAAGGGGCGTAGCACCACATTAACATCCCACAGCTGAGAGTACCTCTGCTCTGGAAGAAAAGGCAGCCTGCCCCCACCCCTCCCCATATGCCAAGGGATGTTCATCTATTTGAATCTCATTGTTTGGCTCGTTGCTAACTGATATTGCTAGTCGGCAAGCATTGATTGTGTGAGAGGCCAGACTAAGAAGGGACAGTTCCAACAGAAAATTCAGAACATAAACTATATCTGCTCCCCACAGGATCCTGCCCCCCACAGGATCCAGATTGTCTCATACAGCAACAGGACTGTCTGCACCAAACTGAATTGCATTGCTTAACCGTGGACCTCGACCAAGCCTTCCTGATTAGTCCTTAAGCTTGTTCCAAAAGATCTGTGATTCACCTGTGTCTCCAGTAATCTCCACACCACAAGCCGGAGAGTTCAGTCTAGAACCAGCTGGTGCAAGTTGCCCCAGGAATCCATCAACATGTTGTGATTTTGGGAATGTGAAGTATGAGAATCCATAGAAAGTTCCTGAAGAACTGGAAACCAAGCATGGCATCTCTAAAACAGTTTCACTAAGAGCAACATGCCTGCTGTTGTCTGACCTGTGCCTTCAACCTGGTAATCAACGAAAATGGCAGGAATGTGTAACTGAAGCATTGGCATCAGTCCTGCATGAATGCATTCATCACCAGTGCCATTGGTTCTAATCTCCAGTTCAAGAAATTAGGTAATTGGTGGTTGAGAAAATGACCCTCCTTGGTCATGAGCACTTGCATGCGTATTGGATCTGTCTTCCAAGCACTGAAGTCCTAAATATCAGGAATTCAATCCACTGTGAGGCTGAACTTTCTCAGTAGGTACTCTGCCGTCACTGATAGTTTCCTGTCTACACAGACCTGCCAAAAACCTTGGCTAGTTCTGCCAGGATTCTTGATCTTGTCCATCTGCGACTGTTTATGTATCCGACCACCAACATGTTGTCCATCTTGAGGAAAATGGAGCACAACACTGACTTGTGAGGCACCTCACTACAACTGATCCTGCAAACAGTTCTAGGCAGTTGATGTGCAATTCCCTTTCCTGCGCTGACCACAGTCCACCTTGGTAATCTCTCTACAGCAAGTACCCCAGCCCAAGAGGCTTGTGTTCTATGACTATATCCAAGATAGACCAGATGATGGCCCTGCCTTGTCAGGCCTCCTTGTGTTCCAGCTACTTCCAGATTTCATTTCTAGCATCTACTCTGTTGGATCCATGATGCATAAGGCAGACCCTTCCTAAGATTGGTGGTTTTCAGCCTTTACCAGGCTCGATAATGTAGAAGCCCCATGAAAATTGCTTGAATTGATGAAACAGGCAGTCCTACTACTCTGGCCAAGTATCTCCACAATACATGATCCTTTGGCAGGGGAGGTCTTGTTCCTTCTTTTGTGGTGTCATCTTTTTCACCAGGACCTTCAGTGTTTGCTTTACTGAATCTATGATGAATCCCAATAACTCCATTGATTGTGAGGGTTCCTCCTCTGATTTCTGATTGTTGATGATGAAACCAAGATCTTGTAGTAGAGATTTGCCACTTTGAAGTCGCCCGAAGGCGTACAGCACTCTGATTCATCAATACAATGATGTCCAGATAGATGATTAGTCCATGGGTCTCGATCAAAGGAACATGAAAGGAAGGTCTTTAAATTCATACACCTCCTAAGATGAAGGAAACTCGTGGGCGTAAATAAATCTGGATTGTGAAGTAGGCATCCTTCAGATCCAGCTTCACCACCCAATTGATTGGTAGCGATATGCCTCTTAGGAGGTGTAATACCTCCATCTTGAAATGGCGATACACCAGTATTAACATTTGCTACACTTTTAAATTCATAACCGGACAAAGGCCCTTGTCTTTCTTTTAGACTAGAAGAGTTAGTCTTTACACCCAGAAGATGCCTGTACTCCATATCCCTATACTTCACCTCTGGTCAGAAAGAACCATCAGAATGTTTTCTGATCCTGGTGTTAGAACTGCCTTGGTCATGGTATTCCTGGGAAGCTGGGAAGTAATGCATGCTAGTAGAACACCTCCTGCTTCTACTGCCCACTCCAAACACCTTTTCACTGAATACCCTCTTCATGGACTGTTGGACCTTGTCCAATGAGGAAAATGTGGTCATGAACGTACTGATTTCTTTAATAATGAAAGGGCTCTGCGAAGAGACCCCGTTCTGCCACTGGTCCTGCTTCTGTATTGGTCAGCTTACCTAGTTTTGGGTTAGTCTTAACTAAAACAGAGACAGTATGTTGAGGACAGTTAGGCTACCTGTATCTTTGGCTTCCTTGGCCACATCCAAGAGCTTGTTTGAAGGCCCTAAAATGCCCAGTATCTTGTCCTGGTAAACCTTTCAGGAACATGCTATCCCATTCATGTGATCTTTATAAATTTGATGGCAAAATGGGCACTATTATTACCAATCTCGAGGGTCAGGACTTCTTCGTTACCCAAGAACTGCTAGGGTATTATCCCTTAAGGCAACCTCTCTTTGTTCATGGTCTTCCTTATTGTACTGGGCTTACTTTGCCGCTCGGCACATACTGCCAAATGTAGATTGTAGATGACATCAGAGTCTAACATGTGGATAGCTTTTTTGCCCCTCAGCATAAGAGGTGTCTTCCAACCTCAGAAGCTTGGCACCACCTTCCGGTCTCCAAGGCCGGCTAGGACACGGCTCACCCACTGGCAGCCCTCATCATCGTCAGGGTCACCCGATTCTTCCCCTTCATCATTTGTTCTTTTGCTAGGATTCATATGACATGTAGTCCTATGCTGTTGTACTGTTTCTCATGTTCAGAAAAAAAGAGGTTTGTGAGCAAAATAAATAGAGAAATGTATAATCTGAGCCTCTGGTCCTGACAGAGAATGGTTCCTGACTGTGTTTTGCTCTTGACGTACTTGTGTTCCCGCAACAAATTGGGTTTGTCCTGTGTAGGAAGCATGCAAAATGCTAATTCTGTTCCTGTATAACTTTTGCAGGCCCGAAGAATTTATCGAATGTGATGCTCCAGTAGATCATCTTGGAAATAAAACAGATGATCTTGAACATGGATGTAAAAAGGTAAGCACTGAAGGCTAACGTAACTAATCAGTTATCCCTTAATACCTAATGTGAGTCTGAAAAAGTATGAGGTAGAAATGCTTTTCATTGCTAATGTTGTATGATCCGTGGCTGCTTTCTTTTGTTTTTCACATTGTTTGGGACCAGGCTGGCTGAATCTGTTGGGTGAATAGTACAGTGCACATCTTGTAGTGTAAATATCAGCAAGGTCAATTATTTATTGTCTCTGAGGTTTCTATAAGGGTAGAATTGAGGATCTGGTACTTAGAATCTGGTGCAGTCTTTAGAAAAATGTTTAATTAGTGGTTTCATTTATTATCTCATACTCAACCCCATGCTTATTTTGGATACTGACATCCCATTAGGCAGTTCATCCTCCCACTATGATCCATCCTTTTGATGATCTTAGTGAGGGTGACTTCGCCATATTATTTGGAGTAGGTCTCATAGGTTGCCATGGATTGTTTGCAGGGCTTGCATTTTGGCATTTTGGATCCCGACACTGAACTGGCGGCAACCTATGTGAACCTCAAACAGTGGCTGGCCAGTACTCCATAACAAAAAAGGGATAGATATTGTGTCTACCTTTTTACAAGTGCATTAAGATATAATGTTCTTATATAAATACTTGACTTGTAATAATGCGTACAGGTTATCTGTCACATTTTTGGGCATTTTTACATTTTTTTTTTTTTTATTGCCTGCCAATCCTTTTGTGAATATTTTAGAAACACTTATAGTCTTTTCATTGGCAAGTGCACAGTCTCTTGTGTTCCTTCTGATGTTGCAGAAAGACAGTGGTTTAGTTAACTATTGTGTAAATAACTTTACCTCCTGAGAAAGAGTTGGAGCTTTGTTACTGGTTTTACCATTGACTGAGCACAAATCTAATTTAAGGCTAGGAAATAATTCTATTGAGAGGCCTTATTTAATTTGAAGTTTCGTATTGCATTCCATTTTCCTTAGCAGAGAGGCATTTGCCATTGTTTCATATTTCTTTTTTAAACATTTTTATTGTAATTTTAATCATTACAAACAACACAGCTCTGGGCACAATAGCCGAAGAACATGTAAATCAATGTATGCTATACATTATTCTCTATACAGTTGCCTGTGACACATCAAAGGATAACAATGAAATGTACATAATGCAATATGGAAATCGACCCATCCCAACCATAGTAAAGTCTGCTCGCCTCATCTCAACCCTTGCCTCTGCCTTTGATCCATAGTGTATCACATGAACTCAGTGGTCATCTTAGTTACCCACCAATTCCAAGATCTTCGTAACCCACAGTATGCAACAATCAGATTCATCTAGACCTGCTCCTTCAAGTCATGTGCAGATGGTGGGGAACTCTCGGGGTTTCTATTTCTCTTTCTTTAAGACAATTCACTAGGTGTTCCCACGCCTGGGCCTTCTTAATTGAACCATGTACCCTACTCACCTCCTGGAATAATACTGCTTTTTCATATCCTGCCCACTGAATTAGGTCTTCCTTCCATTTGGCCAGCCTAAGGCTCCTAGTAGCTTTCCAATGCATGGTAATTTCTCGCTTCACAAGAGTCAGGGCCAGGTCCATAAAGCTAGTAGTAATTTTACTTTTATTGGTGCGTGGAGAACCCCCTCAGCAACCAGGTCATAGGACTACAGGGGATCCTCTGTTGGGTAGTCTCATTAATAAATTCTATTACCTCTCACCAAAATCCAGCCAGAGTGGGGCAGCATGAAACCATATGGAGCATAGCTGATAGAGACGTCTAGCTGCAGATTCGGTACCTTTTGATTTTCTCCAGGCGTCAGACTGGATCCGTAAACTTTTGCTCGGGCAATACCCCTGCGTGTGTCATCGGTTGGATCAGTTCAGCTCCGAGTGACGTAGTTGGTAGCAGAAGTGACGTTGCAGTGACCTATATAGGCGCTACCCAGGCATGCTGGTGTCAGTTCTTTTCTTTCCGCACCAGGTAGTACAGATCCAGAGAGAGCTATCCCTCTGTCACTTTTCAACATGCTTTTTTTTCTACGTTTTGTTGAGTTTTTCTTCAAGTCTGTCGAGAGTGTCATGTGGTGCCTGTCACCATGCCATGTCTGTTACGAACCCCCATCTCATTTATCTCTGGTGCCTTGAGCGCGACTACAACTCCAAGTTGTGTGGGACTGCCGGACTTATGGCACCGTAAGGCTTTGAGGGAGTGGTCCCTAAAACTGCTTGGGGCCCGGGATTCGACAACACCGGCACACACGTCTACTCGGAGGTCTCGGTCCCAGTTGAGAAAGGAGGTCGTGGGACCACTCCAGGAGCCCTATGTCCTCTTCGTCCCATTCGAGGTCCTCTGAACACTCGGGGAAGAGAAACAAAAAGAGAAAGTCGTCCAAGATGACTTAAACTTCACCTCGGCCAACGAGACAAGCTGGGAACATCGGCGTTCCTGGCATGGTTCTGCAGAGCTATTGCTCAGTTCGACTCAGCGCCTCACCCCGTTTTGGGAGCCTGATCGACACCCACTCAGATTAAGACATTTTACGAGGCCATGTACTGCGTATTCGATTGGGCTGACCCCCCCCTTCCCCCCTCCTGGCATGCCTTCGGGCCCTGCAGAGTCAGAGGAGTCCCCATCCGGTTCCACGCAGGCGGCTTCAGCATCTGCACCAATGGGATTGTAAGGATCTGGACCGGCGCTGGTCATACCGAGGCGATCTTCTCCGAAGCTGCCGGCAGTGCCAGCCCCATTCTGATTCCTGCTGAGTCGGAAACGGTGTCGCACTACGCTGATTCCAGCGCCAACGGCACCCACTGGTGCCAGATCTTTGCCTGAGCCTTATTTCACACAGCCAGACATATGAGAAGATTGGAGGGGTCAGTGGACCCTTTAGAACACCAGCAGGGGAGCAGTATGGACTGGTTTGAGGAGCTAGGAGAGGCCAGTGTTCTGGACACTGCTCCAGATACTGTCTTGCTTTTCCCCCCCCCCCCCCAATTGTGGCTATGGAGGAGGTGGCTTCCTATGAAATAGTAGTGTGTACAGCAGAAGAGGTCCTTAACCCCTAAGTGCCCTCAGTGGCTGTCAAGATGAACATCTTGTCAGAAGTGCTTCAGCCTGGAGCTTCTACATTCAAACCCCTTCTGCCCTTTAACAAAGTACTTAGACATCCTGCCGGGATCATGGTCCAAACCCAGCCCAGAGTCTCCTGTAAATAGGACGTTCACCTGCTGCCATCGCCCTGCACCGCATTCCCTTCCGCTCCATGGTACAGGGAATCCAAAAGACTGGACCATCATGGGAAGATTGTTTTCTTCCACCAGTCTGACACTGAGGTGGGTGAACACCTTTATGCTTATTGGGTCGATTCTCACACACCATTTGGAAAATGGTTGCACAAGTGTTGCCTCAGGTCATGGAGGAAGCCCAGGCCATCCTCTCAAGCAGTAAAAGATGGGAGGGATGCAGCAAAGGAAATCTTGGGGTATGGCCAAGTTCTTGGGCCTCTTGGCGCCGACCCCCGCCCCCCCCCCCGCCCAATGTCTGGTTTTCGTCCCTTTTTTGTGGCTACAGAAGGGGCATGGACCGCGTCAGCCCTATACCAGCCACCATTATACGAATCCACCCCAGGCTATGCAAGGATGTGGGCGTGGTACCGTCAGACCTAGAGGATCTGCTGGCCAGAAGTCATCCGCTACCCAGCCCCCAGCAGTTGCAGCCTCAAAGCCCTCCTAGTTTGGCTCTTCAGGACCATGTTGGCCCAGTTGGAGGAAGAATACACCATTATCCCCTCCACTGGCAGTCCATAGCATCGGAATCATGGGTACTGCAGATCATCAGGAAGGGCTATGCCCTGCCTTTCCAATCCTTTCCTCCCCCAGTACCTCCAATCTTAGAAAGGCTGGCTGGGGATCATTTGTTTCTGCTCAGAGAGGAAGTTACAGCTCTCTTGCCCAAGAGAGCCATAGAAATGGTCCTTATATCAGAAGTAGGCAGTGGTTGTTATTCCAGCTACTTTCTGTTACCCAAAAAGAGACAGAGTCTTCGCCCTATTCTATACCTGTGGACTTTAAATCTCTTCCTCAAAAAGGTGAAGCTCAAAATGCTCACATTGGCTCAAGTCTTGTCTGTCCTAGACCGTAAGACTGGTTGGTAGTGCTGGACTTAGAGGATGCATATTTTCATATTCCCATCCTATTGGCCTCACAGATGTTATCTGCGGTTCAAAGTAGGCTACAGATACTTTCAGTTCACCGTGCTGCCATTTGGTCTTATGAGCGCCCCTCAGGTGTTCACCAAGGTGATGACTGTGGTCATAGCTCATCTGTGCAGGTCAGGAGTTTCAGTCTTCCCCTATCTCAACGACTGGCTGTTGAAGGCGAGCTTGAACCCCCCCCCCCCCCCCCCCACCCCCACCCCACCCCCACCCCCACCTCGAGACTATGGCAAACCTTTTACATTTGCTGGAGTTCACTGTAAACGTGGCAAAGCCTGACTCCTTCCCAGATGCTCTCTTTCATAGAAGCTGTTCTGGACACAGTGTAGTTTCGGGCTTATCCTCCCAAACAGCGAGTACTAGATATTCAGGCTATGATACCGATGTTTCGGCCTCTGTCCTGGGTTTTGGTGAGACTGACTCTTAGGCTGCAGGGCCTCATGGCCTCCTGGATCCTGCTAGTAAAACATGCCAGATGACATATGCAGGCTCTGCAGTGGAATCTGAAGTTCTAGTGGGCGCAGCATCAGGGAAATATCTCTGACATGGTCCAGATCCCGGCGGGAACTGCGAAAGACCTGCAGTGGTGGATTACAAACTGTGATTGAGTCAAAGGTACGGAGAGTCTGATATCCCAAGCATTTGAAAATGAACATTGATCCTCTGATTAGGCTGCTTCACTAGGATCTTCTGTCAAAGCAGCTGGGGAGGGTTCTTCACCCAAACCTGTCAGTTCTACACCCTCCTGCATGGAGATTGAGCGGCGACAGTTGACCGCTTTTGACCTTACTCCTGAAGTCTGTAATGTTAACTTGGCAGCCAGGCGTTCCTCCACAAAAACAGTATACGCCTGCTATTGGCAAAGATTTGTAAAATATTGTCCAGAGAAGTCTATAGATCCTCTTTCCACTTGTCTCTCTGATATTCTTCTTTTTATTCTTTCTTGTGCCCAGCAGGGCTCTGCTTTGGGCACTCTTAAGGGCTATCTGTCTACTCTATCCTCTTTTCTGTGGCTGCCTGACCCACCTTCTTTATTTAAGTCCTGTATTGTAAATAGGTTTCTAAAAAAAAGCTTGTACATATGTTTCCCCTACACCCTTCATCCTGCCTCAGAGGGATCTTGACCTAGTTCTCACCTACTTCATGTGTTCTCCCTTTGAGCCACTGCACAACTGTCCCTTCAGGCTCCTCAACATAAAAACAGCCTTTCTCGTGGCCATAACATCTGCCCGGAGGGTGAGTGAGAAACCGGCCTCGTCATCCACGCCCACATATCTCATGATATTTCCAGACAAGGTAATGCTTCGCAACCATGTCTTTTTCCTTCCGAAGGTGATGGCCCCAGTTCATTTTGGACAAAATGTCACCCTGCCCACCTCCTTTACATCCCTCTAAGGAAGATAAGTGCCTCCACCGACTGGACCCAAAAAGAGCATTGTCCTGCTACCTTGACCGCACAGTTCCGGGAGGAAAACCAACTCTTTGTGTGGTACATGGACACAAAGAAGGGTCGGGAAGTACAGAAACAAACCATTTTGTGCTGGGTCTTTCTCTGTATTAAGATCTGCTACACCCTGCCTAAGAAGCAGCCTCCAGAGGGCTTATGTGCCCATTCCACCAGGGGAAAAGCTGCGACCACTGCATTAGCCCATGGAGCCCCAGTCCTGGACATCTGTCAGGCAGCACCGTGGGCGTCCCTGCACACGTTTGCTAAACACTACTGCTTGGACAGATGGGTCCGCAGGGATGGGGATTTTGCCAGTTCGGTCCTGCAGGACTTTCTAGTCTGAAAACATTTGCCCGCAGCCCACCGCCAGGAGGATAAGGCTTGGGTATCTAATCAAAGGTAAGGAATCTGCAGCTAGAAGTATCTATCAGATGAACAAGTTACTTACCTTTTGGTAATGCATTATCTGATACAGACTTTATCTAGCTGTAGATTCCTCACACCTGCCCATGCCTCCTTGCTCTGTGGATTTGTTTGCTAGGGTCAGACTGTGTTCCTTAATGTCAGGGCCCTAGCTTGGACACACATTTGCACCAGTTCTTGTCATGGCTCTGCGCTTCTGGCATGCAAAATCATGTTTAAAGTAACTGACACCCTCTCGCCTGGGTGGAATCTGTATAGGTTACCACAACGTCACTTCAGGCGCCAATGACGCCACGTGAAGCCGAATGGAACCACCCGACGGCACGCGTAGGGGTATTGCTCGAGCAAAAGTTTCCAGATCCAGTCGGATGCATCAGAAAAATCAAAGGTAAGGAATCTGCAGCTAAAGTCTCTACCAGATAATGCGTTACCAAAGGTAAGTAACTTGTTCTTCAGCACCATGCTCTCTGCATCTGGGGAAGCATGCCTCAGCTGCTCGGAAGATCCTAATGGTTTACCAGCAATGAAGTATGCCCTATGTAAAAAGTAAAAGTGAATTCATTTGAATCTAGCATTTTGAGACACTGTATAGGTGTTGGCGAGTATTGTGGCCCATTCTGCCTCTGCGATTTGGAATGTTGTGTCCCTCTCCCATTTCTCGTTCAGTTCTACTAAAGGTGTAATAATCAGGCCACAGTGTACAAGGAGGTCAGCTTCACCAGTCCTCCAGTGATCGCGCAGTGTCGCCACCACCACTCTGTGCAACAGGAAATTACTCCTTGGCATTTCGAAAGTCGTTGAGAAGTCGTTGAACGCTAGGAGCTTCCCATCTCAGTAGACGTCACCCTGTATGCAGACCACTCCAGCAGCCCTCTGTGTCCCACCCCTTTGTATGAGCTCCAACCCTTGTAGTGGAAGATCCAGTGAGTATGGCCTGTGGACAAGAGTACACCGTAGGCAGCTCTGCCGCAGTGCTAAATAACCTGCAGATTTATAGGACCCTCCTGTTCCCCATCAGCCCCCATGGAGTGATAGTCTGGGATTCAGTAAGACCTTAAATAGGGTTTGGAGTCTCAGAACCAAGCCTTTGGCATCTCTGCTACAGTTTATCCAAGGCTAAATCCACTGGTAGAACCACTGGAGTTGCACCGCTAAATAATAGGCCTCACGATTTGCTGCCGCAAGTTCCCCATTCCCCCCCCCTTGCACCCCCCACCCCACCGCCTTCCCTCTGCTCTAGGGTGCTGCAGTTCAGACCTTGACACTCTGCTTCTATTCATCCAGATAAGCTCAATCATTGGTGAATTTAGGTCCCAGAATATTATACGGTGAATAATGACCAGCAGTATGAAATGGAAATACAACAGCTGGGGGAGTGCCACCATTTTGCCAGTGCGATCCTTCCTGGTAGGGTGAACAGTGAGGACTTCCATAAGTCTACATTAGTTAGAAGCAGTCTAAGGGCTGCACCAGTGTTACCATCTGGGAGCTCCTGAGGGTCATGGTAAATCTGAACACCTAGGTATTTCATGCAAGGCCCTTCCCAGAAAAAACTGCTCCGGTCCTGAGGTTGTGGCACGTTGCCACAGAGTGGGAATAAGTGAGACTTCAGCCAATTAATGCAAATGCCTGATGTGCTGCCAAAGTGCTCCAGGAGTGAAATCGCTATTGATTGGTCCGCATCCACATTGCATAGAAACAAGATGATATTGTCTGCATACAGGATGGTGAAGTGTGAAGTGCCTTGTAGTTCCAACCCCTGATACGATGCACTAGCGCATGCGCTGCTAGCAAATGGCTCAACTGCGATAGCAAACAGTAACTGGGAAAGGGGGCATCTCGGTCTAGTTCCCCACCCTGTGATAAATGATTCAGAAATAATTTTACCGGTTTGAATTCATGCTGTAGGTGCCAAATGAAGGAGCTTTTTCCACTGGACAAACTCCGATCCCAAGCCCATTTACAACATCACCCGATATATGAAGTTCCAGCGTGAGCTATTGAAGGCTTGTTCAATGTCAGTCACCACTACCACAGCCCTACATTTGTTTAGGAACAGCTTCTAGGATCAAAAGAAGCCTACAAATATTAGGCTCTGTATTTCGTCCTGGAATGAACTGAGCTAGGTCAGCGTGTATCAACTTGGGCATGTGAGGTAAAAGGCGAGTGTCTAATATCCAGCTGAGAATCTTATAATCCATGTTGAGCATGGATAATGGGTCGTACGGTCTAACATCATGAGGGCCATTAGTAGCAGGATCACCAGAGCTTCACTGGTAGAGTCTGGCAAGTGCCCCACGTCCTGGGCTGCAACATAGAGGGCAACTAAGTTCAATGCCAGTTCCTCAGCAGATGTTGCATAAAACTCTGCTGGAAGGCCAACCGCCCATGGGACTTTGCTTTGTGCCATGGTCTTAACTGCTGCTCGTACTTCCTGGAGAGTGATAGCACCTTCGAAGTCATTTGCCTCATCCTTCACAAGTATCAGTAGTTCCACAGGGCCTAAGAATTTGTCAAGAATCTTGGGGGGTGGAGGGGAGGCAGGCTCGTTGTAAAGGGGCTCACCCTCTTCTGATTCCACCTCCAGGCTCAACAAGCTTTTGGACGTAGGTTGGCAAGCCATGCCAACAGTGCCCCATGCTTTATCACAGTCTGTGTGGGCACTAACCATGTATTCACAGTAATCAAAGCAGCAGTGCTTCTCATTGTAAACCCCCCCGTAGCTCTTTAGCGTCTGAGTTTTTGCTCCAATCTCTGGTTCTCAGGCCTGGATAGTTCAAGGTCTCTTAATGCTCTCTTGCTTCTCAACTTCTCCCACTAATGTGTGTCATACCCTCACTATCACACTGCCCCGTAATGACTGCTTTAAAAGCATGGCACTCAATTAGGGGTGAAGTGATGGTAGCCACATTGTCTGCATAGTAGTTCTGTATGGCTTCACCAACAGTGTGTCTTAACACGGGGTCTTCTAAGGTTTCTTCATGCTGGTGCCAATCAGATATGCGGGGGTGATCTCTGTGCCAATACAGGGCTAGTAGCACTGGGTTGTGGTCTGAGACTATCTGACAGAGATATTCTACTGCCCCATGAACCCTAGGAATACAAATAAAAGCTTTGAGACACACATGCAGTTCATGCGTTCCTGAGTAGAATGATTAATCCCTGACCCCAGGGTGTAGGCACCTCCAAGAGTCCAATCCAAAAATACTTGTGCCAGTCGGAGAACTGGACAATCACCCTGGGGGTGATAGAAACCGGTCAAGAATCGGGTCGGTAATACTCTTATAAACCCCATCCAACAGAGTGCTCTGAGACGCATGAGGCTAGGATTCTTGGGCAAAGAACCCACCCTGAGCTATGTTGGGGGCATAAGTCCCAACAATAGTCATGTCTTGGCCAGCAAAGCAACCTGCCACTGTGACATATCACCCCTTAGGATCTATCAGCTCACTTGTTTTTTGAAAGGGCGCCTCCAGATCCACAACAAAACCCCTCTGACAAAGGCTGAATGAGGTGTGGCATATATCTGACCCTGCCATATCTTGCGTATCACTTGCCTTATGTGGCCCTGAGATGGGTCTCCTGAAGAAGGGCAATATGTGCTGCACTTCACGTATATGTGTATCTTCTGTTGTCTGGCCATGTTATTAAGGCCCCTAACTTTGCAGCTGGTAAAATGATAGGTTAAAGTGGACCCTATAAGAGGGGTTCATAGTAGCACATAGGTTCCCTGGTCAAAGGACCCAATTCCTCACTCTGGCAAGGGACCCAGAAACACTTAGGTAAAATTCGGGCAGGCCGGCGGAGGCAATCCAACATACAAACTCCATAAAACAATGATTGGTACCCCCAACACCAGACCAGAAGAAAATTACTCCCCATACAAACCAATAAAAAAACATTCACCAATGCAGTCATCACATGCACACCTTCAGTATGGGGGGTGCCAGCCATGACGTCTCCCAGTTTCACGTCACACCATCCAAACAGCAGGTTGGATAAGTGAGCCCACAGTTCATCGAGGAGAAAGATAACAATAGAGCTAATACTGTCTATATTTAGAGGTATGCCTCCGACAGAGCACCGTACCATGCAGCCAATCGTAGGACAGTCATAGGATTTCGTCAGAGTTGCCTCGGGTTACCTGAGGTAGGAAGTCCTCTGAATTATGTGTGGAGACAGAGGCACGGTCAGCCATTGCCCCTCGTTTCATCACCACCAAGCACAGGAGGGGTTGGAGCCCATTCCACTTATAGGCACCACTACCACCACCACTATTTGATGATCGGGCAGCGTCCGGGAGCAAGAGGGGACTACGCAAATCCCACCTCTCCCCCTCTTCCTAGGGTATTTCCTGGTCTTTCACCGATTGTCAGCAGTCGAGTTGTCTCCTTTCTAAAGGGAGGCGGTTTATCTAGTCCCACTGAAATGGAGGAGAGGTATAAAGTCACTCAGAGGCTGGCAGGAAACCCAGTGTATGAAATCCCCCATTTCATGAGGCCCTTCTTGTTGTCTACACAGGAGGCTGTCTGCTTTCAAACTTCTCTGGTGAAGTCAGGAAAGATCATTACCCTGTATTTTTTTTTCTTCCCACCATTTTGTCTGCTTTAAGCAGGGCCTGACTTGAGATGTGATCGCGATTTTTGTAATGTAGGGGTTTGGCCACCACTGGACTGGGGGTCGCACCTGGCATTAGTGGCCGCGCTGGCATGCAGTGTGCACGTTCAAGTGCATAAAATGGAGAAAGACCCTATGGGGCAACATCGTTGCAGAACCATTGTTCCAGAAAGCTGCTCATGTTTGCATTGAGACCCTCTATGCGTCCTGGTAGTCCTATGATCCAAAGATTATACCTCCTGGCCCTGTTTTCAGCATCCTCCGCTTTCATTTCCAAAATCTTAACCCTGCCTTCCATATGTGACATCCATTTACACATGGATGTCATTTGAGGGGTAATGTCCTCCAAGGAGCGCTCTGTAGTTGTGACCCTTTCTGTTATCCCCCGTTGGTTATCTCGCAAGAGCCCCATGCTTGTCACCATAGTGTCAGTTTTCAGTTCAAGTGCCTCTCGCGAGAAGGCGAGGGCCTGTAGTATAGGGTCCAATGTTGCCCCATAATCACCCCCAGTTGGAAGTCCAGCGCCCGAGGCCATTTCCTCGATGTTAGTGGGACTCCAATCCTGAGAGGAGGATGAGTTGCAAGCCTCTTTCTTTTTAGAATATTTACCCATCGCAGCTCACCAATTCAAGTTCTAGGGAGAGGCAATAGCCGGCACTGGTTGGGAGGCAAACGTTTTTACCAGTGAAACTCTCTGTGTTGGGGTGCAATCCCAAGTGACACACTCAAGCTAAAACTCACCGTTCCAGATCCAGGATGGCACTGTGAGGGCAATCTGGTCTTTAACACTGTCAGTTAGTACATCAGCCAAACCTCAAGTCCAGGGGGTCCACAAGAGTGGTGCAGCTAATGTATCAGGGTCCAGCTAACCCCATCACCAAATCGTTTGTGGGGGGAGGAGGGGAATGGTTTAGTTTAGTTTAACAATTTTATAGAGCGCATGGCTACCCTAGGGCCTCCCAGCGCTAAAGAGACGTGACAGCCACTGTGGTAAAAATATTAACTAATAAAGAAAGTTAGCTACCGAAAAGAACAGTTTTTATTGTTTTCCGAAACAAGCGTTCTGAAGGTTCTTGCCGAAGCTCTAAAGAGAGGGCATTCCAGAGGCCAGCTGCTTTGACTGAGAAGGAATTACCTCCCCAAGAGGATCTCTTGAACCCTGCTATATGTACTAACCGGGAGGTGGAAGATCTCAGCATTCTAGTGGGAACATGAAAAAAAATACTTTGCCTGAGAAAAAGAGGACCTTTATGGTGCAGGGCTTTATGGGTCATACCTAGTGAATACGTTGTTTTCTAGGTAACCAGTGAAGTGCAGCAAGAGCTGGCGTAGCAGAATGGTGTCTAGATAAGTTCATAAGGAGCCTGGCTGCCGCGTTCTGCACGACCTAAAGTTTTTTTCACTACATATTCTTGAGAGCTGAGAAATAGAGAGTTGCCATAGTCAAGCCACAAAAGTATCATGGCCTGAACGAGGATTCTTCTGGCTGGAGAGGGTAAAAGATAAAAAATCTTCCTGAGAGATTTCAGGAGACCAAAGCATGAGGAGGAAATGTTTTTTGACTGTTGTTCCACGAGGATCGAGACAGAAACCAAGGCTCTTTATATGCTCCTTGGGTGGAGGGAGATTGCTAAAGGCCTCTGAGTATAGTGCCAAAGGGATTGGGGGGGGGGGGGCTCCGTTGCCCACAGTCATCACCTCTGATTTCCCATCATTGAATTTCAATTTAGACCGGTTCATCCAATTACCAATGCCTGCCAGACATAGAGAAAGGTTAGTTAAAGAGGGAGCCTTGGTGTTTGAAAAGGATACTATCAATTGAGTATTGTCAGCGTAGGTGAACATTGAGAGGTTGAAGGGTTTAACTACTTTGGCCAGAGAGGATAAATAAACATTAAAACGAGTAGGACTCAGGGAAGAGCCCTGGGGGACTCCACATGTCAGGGGGAAAATGTCCGATAGAAACGAACGATCTAAAACTTGAAAGGTTCTTCCTGTAAGAAACGAGGAGAACCAAGATAATGCTACGCCTTCTATCCCTATCTTGGAGAGCCTATGGCAAAGGATGTTGTGGTACATAGTGTTGAAGGCTGCACTGAGGTCCAGTAGGATAATGGCTCATGTCCACCATGATCTAAGAGTTGCCGAGTAGACTCTGTGACTGACAGGAGAGCTCACTCAGTACTATGTTGGGATCTAAATCCCATTTGAATTGGATCTAAGAGCTCATGATTCTCAAGAAAGCGAGTCAGTAGGTTGTTAACATGTTATTCCTAGATTTTTGCTGAGATAGGAAGAAGAGCAATGGGTCTATAGTTACAGAGTAAAATCGAGTCAAGTTCGGGCTTTTTCAGAAGTGGTTTAATGATAGCATGTTTAGAAGATTGTGGCAGAGATCCTGTAAATAAGGAATGATTTAAAATCCTAGTCAGTGGCAGAACAATAATGTCAGAAACCAGTGCCAAAATGGCAGGGGGGGGGGGAGGGGGGGCGGCGGGATCAAGAGGAGATCCCGACTTAATATTGAGGAGAATATTTGTGACCAGGGTGTCTGTGAGGGGCTGAAAGACTGCAAATGAAATCCCTGAGGGCGGAGGGTTAGCGCCCTGATCATCCATAGATTCCAGCTGGTTAGTGGAAGGAAAGGAAGAATATATATTAGTGATTTTCTCCTAAAAGTAAACTGCTAGTTTATTGCTATGTTCAGTAGAGGCCTCTGCAAGTGAATCACCAGGAGGTACAAGGGTGAGTTCTTTAAAAATATGAAAGATCTTTTTCTGAGAGTTTGCTGACTGCTCTATTTTGGTGCTATAGTATGAGGATTGAGCTAGTTTAATATTAGGATGATAGCTTCTAATGGATTGTCTGTAGAGTTCCTTGGAGGTTGCACTGTAATTTTTCCTCCAAATTCTTTCCAACTTTTTACAATTATTTTTTTGTTCTAACAATAGGGGCAAGAACCACGGATTAATCTTGTGTGTAGGTTTGTTTAATCTAGTCCTGATGGGCAGAATAGAATCTAGGGAGGTGGAGTTCCAATTATTGAAGGACTCTGCATTAATAGGGTGAGGGTCATTGTGATTTGAGGATAAGGAACAAAGTTTGTTATGCCATTCTTTAGGTTCCAGTTTTGGCCATGGACGACCGGCAATTTTAGTAGTAGCTTGGAAGCCAGAGGGAATATTATATAAAGGAGTAAATGACAAAAGATGGTGATCTGTCCAAGTAAGAGGCAGGGGGTATAAATAGAAAGATCAGGAAGATTACTGAAAATAAGGTGGATAGTATGGCCTTTGTGGTGAGTGAGTCCATTGGTATATTGAGTAAGATCTAATGCTGCCAGCGCGGCTAAAAGTGATTTTGCAGAAGGGCAGTCTGTGTTATCAGTATGAATGTTAAAATCTCCAAGTATAGTAAAGTTCAGAGTTTTACAGATGAAGCTTGCCGCAGCGTCAGGCAGGACTTCTAAGAAGCTTACTTAAGGGCCAGGTGGGCGGTAGATAAGAATCCCAGAAAAGGTGAATGTGGCCGACAAATATAGTGAAAAGGCCATGCTCTCACATCCAGGAATGTCAAGAGTGGAGGTGACACATTTAATTGTGTCCTTATAAATGATGGCGATGCCTCCACCTCTGGCATGGGATCTATCTAGGTGGGCTATCAAATAGTTAGGAGGAAGTGCCTTAAGAATTTCAACAGAAGAATCTTGCTTAAGCCATGTTTTGGTAAGAAATAGGATATCAGGTTGGTGGTCTTCTAAGAGTGTAAAATATGCATACAGTGTGCAGACAGGGAGCGACAGTTAAGCAGGAGCAGTCTGCCTAAATGATTGGGGGTACTTTTAGATGGCGGGAGCGTCGAAGGGGCCCAGGAGCAACTGCAGCAGGGCCGAATTATTGAATATGGTGGTGCATTTAAGGAAGCTGAGCAAACCGAGGTGTTTCTATGAGCTAGCAATTGGGAGGAAGAGTAAACCAACCTATTGACGCAGGAGGCGGCAGCATGTCTGGGCTCTCCTGGGCACAGACGGGCTTGCCTTTGGCGCGCCAGCTGCACGGCCGGCGCAGGGAAGTTTAAATGGAGCATCTAATTAGATGCTTATTGAGCAGCTGAGTCAGGCAACTAGAGCGCTGACTCAAAATGGCGGACGAAAACGGCCCCACGAAGTGAAGTAGTAATAGGAACAGAGGAAAGACTTCTGAGTGCCTCTAAACATGGGCACCGGCAGCTACAAAGTAAAATGACAATGCAGAAAAACAGTCAGAATAAAAACAGTATTCTGTCACATCAGGGTATTAAAAAAACAATGGTGACGATAAAAACATGAAAGATAAAAAAATTACACACTCTGGAGCAGAGGAAAGACTGCCTCTAAACACGGGCACCTGCAGCTACAGAGGCCACCCTGGAGTGCCCAGATGCTCAAAGTTGGGTCGGGTTCACTCAGTTGCTCAGTACACAGTCATTTATTTATCTGTAAAAAGCAGGCGGCCTGATGCATCTGCACAGTGTTGGTGTGCAGCGCTCCTGGTCTCAACACAGCTCAGAAATCAGCAGCTGGGAAGAAGAGGTGATGGGAAGGAGGTGTGAGGGGAGTCACTCAGCCCCTGCCCCCAGTGTCATCTAGTGTCTGCTGGGCACTGCCAGAGGTTCAAACAGTGATGTGGTGTCTTTACTAAGGGGGCTGTCAGAATTCTCCCAGCTCGCCTCTTGTATCGCCACGCTGCAGGGGTCACCTGCAGACCGGGACTGCACAAGGTCACCCAATGTGATCTGCACAGGTGTACTTCGCTGAGCTCTCCCCAGGTCTTTGGCAGTCCATTTTTGTAGACCTCTGGACAGGCTCTCCCCCGTTCTCTTGATGCAGCGGCCTCGGGCACCAAGCAGGAGAGAGATCAACGGGCAGCTGGGCACACTTCCTGCCACTCCGCATCCATTGTTTTGAACCCCCATATCAGCTCCTCCGAGGTGCACTCCTCTTTACCCCAGCCAGCTTCAGGCCAAGTGGGCTCTTGCGGCATCGCCTCCAGCGTGGGGCACCACTTAGGGAAAGGTGCGCTCCGGTTGAAATTACCGGTCCCTGATGGTTTTTGGTGTCTGACCGGGATTGAACAGTGATTTAGAATAATCTAGGCAGCAGGAAAGGGGCGCAACGGCTCAGACCCACAAGCTACGCCGACGAGGACACCCTCTGGGTAATGACATGGCCCTGGGTTTGAGACAGCAAATTAAGGATCCTGGAGCCGGTGTTGTGTGCCCCGACTCACTGCATCTCAACTGCTTCTCACCTGCAGGACTTCATTGTTTGTGCTGCAGTCTAGTGCTCACTTCGGGGTGCGTCCCTGTAGTTGCACATTGCACTCTGTGAGTCGCACGGACTCTGGCAACTCTGCTCACAACTGGGTTCACCGCCCTGGGAGGAGTGCTCCCCAGCCCTGGTGCTCACTGTGCTGGTGCCTTCAGTCCCCGATCTGGGACTTGCTGCAGTCTTCGACAGCGAGGAAAGCCAGCGTGGTGGAACACGGTAGTCCCCTCTGAGTCGCTCCGCAATCTTGGATATCGGCGGCGTGGTACTCCTCTGCAAATCAGCCAGTCAATACAGCAAAGAATCCCCATAAGCATGACACTGGGTCACAGCTTTGTAGGGCACCCAGGTCACTTGTCAAAACTGGGCAAATTGGGCAATGAAAGTGCAGGGTGCCCTTGGGAGATGGAGTTCAACTGGGAGTGTCGTAGCTCACGTCCTGCTTCATCAGCACCTAGCCACACCCTGTCATTGTTTCATATGCTGTACTGATAATTCCATGTTGGTAGTTCGTACACTGCTTGATATTGAAGAGTCTTGAGGAGAAGAGGAGCTACTGTGTAAAAGAAGGGGCTAGGATGGGAGTGGCTTATCTACAGGGACCGGTTGAACGAAATGTTAGATGCCCCACTATAAAAGGATTACATGGAAACTACAGATACGGAAAGAGTTGTTGAAGTAAGTATGAGTTCCTGCAACCACCTATGTTGACTTGTGCTCTCTGTTTTGGTGAGGTGAATAGACTGAACTAGGATCTCTGTGCCACCATCATAACTGGACAAATATAAACTCTGCTGGCTCCAAAGATCATGAGCGTGGTTGCACTACATCTACTTGGCCTTTAGCAGCAGGGGAATTTACACCAACTCTGTCCAGCCAGAGGGGGGTCTGGACTTCAAAGTATTTGCATTTGAACCTGCTCTGGAATTTTGGTTGTCAGAAAATCTTCTATACGATTTTGGGGTCTAAACTAATGAGGCTTTCTTGGTCTAGTCCTACTTCACACACCCTTGTTAAGGTGACTTTATGATTACAAAAACCTTGCAATCTACTAAATTTCCAGCTAAGTAGATGGGATGAGGGAGGGGTAAAGTCAATAATAGGGGTGCATTGTTTTACAAGGGTGAAGAGACGTTTTTGTAATGAATGATTCTGTAGATATCTATGGGAAGCATTTGGCATGTAGGGAAGGTAAAAATGATTGAGGCTGATGACACCCTCCAAATCAGGATGAGTTTAGTGTTAAGGAAAAAAACTGTAGTGTTCATCAGTAGCGACTAGAGCCATTAGCAACTTCTCTTTGACTGGTGTATTACAGTCTTAGAGTATGTAGAATGTGGATGTCCATTTGCATTAATTGAATAGTCTGAATGCTGCCATTCATGTCTTGCTTATGAAATGGTGGAAATAGTCAGCGTCTCAAACCGAAGTTTCCCACAATTCAACATGCTTTCTGTCACTTGTCCTTTCACCCCAAACAACATTTTTCCTTCACCCAATTTTATCCCTGTTGGTAATCTTTCCAGGTGTATGGAACAAATCTTCCTAGCTTACCTGTCACTTTTTTAACATAATGGGCACAATCCAGACAGTCCTCAATAATAGCTCTGTTTAAACTTGCTTTGTCATTGGTCCAGACCGATAGCCAAAGCCTTAATGGGGCTAATCTAACTTTGTTCATGACATAGTTAAGCCCCAGCTCTTCATGTAAAATGAAATGTGAACTACAAGGTGGTAGGCCCAAGAGGTTTCTGCAAAACCTGTTTGCTTCAGCCTGTAGGCAAGCAATTGGAGCATAGTCCAAAATGGAAGCCTCGTAAGTTAAAACAGGAAAACAGTTGCATTTATATATTTCCACCATAGCTGCAACAGGCTTAGAGCAAATACTCTTAGCACAACAAAAGAGGGTTGCTTGTGAGAATCTATTGACCCTGTTTGCCAGGCACAGTTTCCAGTTAAATTGGGGATTCAACATAATGCTCAAATAGCAGATGCTATAATTCCTTTCTAGCTGTCTGCCCTAAATAAAAACAGGTCTTATCTTCGATGGCTGTTTTCCCACTGCCATATAATGAGTTTTAATAAAAATGTATTTCCAGATCAAGGGTGTTCATAAAGGTCACAGAATTCTCTATATGCTTTTTAAGATCAGCAGGGATTTGTGCAATAAGGATAGCAACGTCTGCATATAAAAGAGCCGCCACAGGAAAATTCTCAACTTTTGGAGGATCACACTCGTGCAGTATAAGGTAGTCATGCAACTTATTACTATAAAGTTAAAATGGAATTGGGCCAGCACGCAACCCTGCCTCATGCCATGGTTCAGACTGGAAAAAAATCTGTAATCTCACCTCCCAATTCCTTAGCGAACAAAGGTATTTAGATTTTGATGAAGGACTCTAAGAAATTTAGTCATTTCAGATTCTAATCCTAAGGGCCTCCTTACGAGAGTGGCAGTCACAAGACCGCCACCCTCACAGTCGGATGCCTGCGGCCGTGGCGGTCCAACTGCCACATTACAAGTTTGCCAGGGTGGCGCTGAACTCTGTGCCGCCCTGCTGATTACCTTGTTCTCCACCAGCCTTTTCATGGCGGTTTCACCACAATGAAAAGGCTGGCAGAGAACAAGTGCAGGGGGCCCTGCACCGCTCATGCCATGGGCAGTGTAGGGTCCCCCCTGCCCAGCACCATCAGAATGCGCACTGTCTGCTTTGCTGACAGTGCGCCTTCCAAGGGTGCAGGACAGCCCCCTCTGTGCTCCCTTTAAGGGAGCCGAGTGCTATCTCGTAGCCCTGATCCCGCTGGTCAGGCCGGCGGGAACACACTATTTCAAGGTTTGCGCTGGTCGGCAAGGTCAGGCTGGCAAAGACCTTGTAATAGAGTAGGGGGGGGGGGGGGGCACTGCTGCCATAGCAGTGGCAACACCCGCCAAGTTTGGCAGTCCTGTGTTGGGACCGTCAAACTCGTAATGAGCCCCTCAGACTCATTGAAATCAGCAAATCCAGTTAAAAGCTCATCTAAGGTCCTTAAATGCCAGATATAGAGCCCCATTCCTAACCACTGTGTATTTCTGAATTAATAACATGAGGTTTAGGCTTTGCTCAATAGTGTTTAGGCCTTCTCTTAACCCGTACTGAACTGGAGTTGCTCAATAGTGCCTTAACTAAACGTGTACTGGACTAGGGTATGATGTCATGATCATCAGAACAGCTTATCATTCGCTTCAAGAATATATGACTTACTATTTTTACAGTAAAGTTCAACAGGGAAATGGGTCGATAGCACCCCCTCTTTTCCCTACAGCCTTTCTTAATTTCAGGTACAATAATGGCAGACTGGAAGGAACTAGATAGCTCAGAACAGACTGGACAATTAAGGGCATTTGTAAAAATAGGAGCCCAGAACTCCAGTCTCGATTTATAAAGATCCATTGGGATGCCATATGGACCCGGAGAATTATTGCAAGGGCTAGACGCAATAGCTAAATGGACTTTTAGATTGAACAAAATGGTTGAAATTAGATACCCATCTATAAGCTGAAATAATTAGATCTTCCATCCGTCTAGTGAGGGATCACCCGTATTCTTCTATAAACCTCCAGTGTCGTCGTCTTTTTTTTTTTTTTTTTTTTTTTTTTTTTTACAACCAATAATGAGTTTATCCCAGGTGTCCCTTTTAATTTCCTGCTTCCTTTGTTTCAGTGCAGTTTAAGTCTCAACATGCAGTAAGGAGATGGCAACACTATCCCTGGGGGGTATATTGAGAGTAGCTCTTAGGTGCCTATTTACAGATCAACAAATGTGGCTAAACCAGCTAGGTTTAAATTTGGGGCTGGTGACAACAGGAATCAACAGGAGTTTTCTGATACTTATCCCAAGATTTATAAAACCATCCACAAAAGCCTTTTGTGACACAGGTTCAATCAGTAAGTCATTTATAAATAAAGAAAAATTGGTACTGATCAGTCTTACAAATTGAGTCATAAAATTAACAGTACTCCACTTACAACAAAATCCTTTTATCTACTGTCCTAACACCTGTGGGGCCTATTAGTTTTGGAACAAAATTAGGTACCTTATAGGGTAAAGTGTTTGGATTGTGGTCACTAGCACATTTCTCCATCGTCCCCCCCCCCCCACACACACAATAATAGGAATCATGGTAGAGGAGATAAAGATAAAGTCAACCCTAATACCCCCTTCTGTTTCCAAAACACATAGGAATTTGGCTATTGTAGCAGCTTATAACTTCAATATAGTTGACTAACCCATGGGTAAGTAATATCCTATAGAGAATCTCCCCCCTAGCATCTACAGACCACTGACCCTTAAGCGTATTCCTAAGTATAGATGGGTTTGCCACGTAGAACTTGCACTGATTATTGCATTACAATCACCACCCAAGATAAGTCTAAAACAATTGTGTACAGTAGATCTGTGGATTAGAATATCAATAGCTTTAAACAAAATGCCAAAACTACCAGCTTTCTCTGAATGATTGACCGTATTATAACAATTAATTAAAGAATAATTGTGTTGTGATTAACAACCCAGACAACCCAAATACCAGGATGGATACATTTAATCTGAAGTACCTTGGCAAATAAGTTAGAACATAGAGGAGCCAATCCAAACTGAGATCTTCCAGACTGGGAGAGAACCTCTGGCAAACACAAATAGAGGTAACCCTCCAAGACTATCTCCTTCAAAGCCTAGGTTTTATGCAACATAACATCGAACTTTTCAGGGTAATGTATCCATTCCCTATTGAAGGCTTTATTATTGTACCCGGCTATATTTCAACATACAAGATTTGTGGTATCTATGATGTCTGACTTAGAGCCCATTCCCTCCATAGGTTCTTGTTGGTCTGTAACAATTCTTGGGAGCTCCTTATGTGAGATAGCTGGTGGGATAGGATTGAGAAATTCAGTCCATTTCCCACAGACATAATAATGGTGCATAAAGATTACTAATACTCGCAGGTTCCAGGGGCTGTCCCACTCTGTTTATATTGGTGGCCTTCAATTGTTGACTGTGGTTGGTAAAGATGTAACTAATGTTAAAATAACAATGTTCAATCCCTGGCTCAGTCTCAGACTGCCTTTGCATAGAATGCTGTATAACAGGGTTGGATGCCTACAAGTTGATGATCACACAGTCCCCAGATAAACCTTTCTCGATTGAGTTGGATTGGTTCTCTCTTCTTACCAACAAGATGTTGCCCTAATCCCTTATGTTGAAATTAACATGGTTAGCAAGCCAATGGCACACTTTATTCCTTTAGATGGGTAGCTGTCTGAATTGTCAGGTGGAACTTTGCCGAGTATAACTACATATGGGCAAGCAAGCATTGAGTGGCAAGTCAGCAGTGATATCTGGCTTCTCAGTTATGGGAGAAGCCTCAGACACAGGTGCTCTTGGCGATCCCCTGGATACATATCCTTGCTACATACCAGAGCCGCTGCCGAGTTGCTCCCCCAACCCCTGTCTCAGGGGATCAGATAATGCTACATTATTTCTGCTGTTATGTGTCGTAATAATAACAGGCTCATCAGTCGTCCCCCCCCCCCGCCCCCTCCCCCCCCGCTTCGTAATAGGTGTACCTTGATGGTTTGGGTAGCTGTTTGATCTGGATATCCCTTGAGCAAGTAGAGTAAGGCTGGATTATAGTTAACTCACAAAAAATAGGGACAAGGAGGTTAACTGGTCCAGTGTACGGCCTCCTATATCATGTCTTATCAAATCAAAAAGGTACACTGTTCCAAAAAAGTGACACCAGTCGTAAGTGTAGTTCCCTTAGAAGCAAAGGATTATAGTAAAGCCTACTAAATCGAGAGGCAAACATCTGTCAGCCAAGTCAATCTCTTTAGTAATTAATCCTAAGGCACGTGCGATAAAATTGTCCAGCGTGCCGCTATGGGAGTCCAGAGATTTCTTAGAGCAGGTGATTCTCTTTTTATCCATGTTCATTCTGATAGCTTCCCTAGAGACCCATATCATAGCATGGGCACTATCCCAATCATGAAAATCTCGAGGTCTATAAGATCTGGGTTTGGAAGCCAAATGGTGAGCTCACCCCGAATCACGTTCAGTGCAACAAATAATTTTAAAATATATTGCCCCAAACATGGCAGCGAAATTCCCCCTGCAAGTTAACTGATGGTAAAGTAACCACACAGATTATCACACAGATTAAAAAACAAGTACCCCGGGGTGGCCTTTCCCAGCCCACTCCAGCCTAGTCTGCTGTGCGACTCCTGGGAGATGGAGTTTCAGGCCTTCGCCAGCCCCCAATGGAGCAGTGCCTATTTGCGCCTTGCGCTGCAGAATTCAAGGGCACCTTTTCTACCTGCTGGTCTCCCCACCTCCTGACAGCGGAGACTTCTGGGAGATGGAGTTGCATGCGTCCACCAGCACCCAATGGAGCAGTATCTGTCTGTTATTATATTTCAGAGAGTGCTGGCAATATTTTGCAAGCTCTCAATCATTTTTCAATTGAAATTCTGTTATGTGCATAAGCAGTATTTATCACCACTCGTAGTGTAGTTGTACGCAATCTTTGAAGGAAATTCAGTCTTGATGATTTCTCTGTGGCAAATTTAAGGTTTTTGAACACTATCATTTCAGTATTAATTCACTAATTGCTGCCTTAAACTCACCATGGGGATGTGAATCTCAAAATTTTGGAAATCGCATTGTTTAGGATTCAAATAGATTTCGGGTTCTATTGATTTGTAAGGAGTGCCAGACTACTTTGGGAAATCTGCAACTGTTGTAAGCTCCTGAAAGTACTCCAGGTGGAAAACATCAGATAAATAAATGATGCGGAAAAGTGTATTTGCATGATTTATTTTTCTCCTCCTGGATGACCTATTTGTGTTTATAGTTGGGGGCTGCAGTTTGCTGTGCACCCCAAAAACATCCACCTTCTTCTGAGTTAATTTACAGACGCAGAAAAATTAAGCATACTTTTGGTTATTCAGTTGTTATAAAAGTACTTCCACCAAACAAAATTCCATGAATTGGGATGTGTTATTTAATCTTGCAACTCAGTTTTTTGAGCATGTCAGTAGAACATACAAGAATGTTTGAAGATCATGCCCTAGATTATGTTTTCTGCTCAGAATGTTTATCCCTTTGCACAAGTCTACACTGCATAGTAGAATTGAAGTGTTCAAGGACCTCATTTTTACGTCTTGGCTAGCAACCGCTTCAGATGTCTGTTAGAGGCATTCTTTTTTCTAATACATTACATATACTTAGAGTGGGCTGTGGGCCACCCCCCTCCTCATGATTGGATAACTTTATTGTCTGTTTTTCTGTTTGTCCCAGACAGGAGCTTTTCGGCTTTAGTGTTTTTGATTGGATGATGTGTCTTTTCACTGCTGACATTAGGCTCTGTCTACTGTGCATTGCATGGAAGGGACAGTTTTCACCCCTTATCCTCCACCCTCTGCTCCTTCCCTTCCCCTCTCTATTACACACCTTCCCCCGTCATAGGACTTTTTTGTGCTATTTTTCTGCCTGCTGATGCTGTCGCCAGGCAGCCATCTTAAAATTGTTTTCTGACCATCTCAACATGACCGTGCATGTGCAGCATGCATCTGTGAATGGGTTTTTAAAACTTTTGACCTATAACATTCAAAGTTGGGCGGTGTGGATGTGCAAGTAAGCACAATGGCCATCCTTGAACCAAATTTATGAAATATAAACCAAATGCATTACAAAATGGCTGTCGCTGTTGCATGTTCCTCTGCCGCACTTATATGCATTTTTGTTATGTTTTACAAATCCATTCCAAGATGACTGCTGCAAACATGCACTCATGCATGCTGGTTATCTAAGACATAAAAGCAGAAGCAAAGCTAATAGTTTTCATGGGTGAGACCTGGTGGTTTTGCCAATGCTTGCTGGATATTGTTGCATGGCTAAAAATAGTGGTTATTCCAAAGTTGATTGTTTTGTTTGAAATCAACAGAGAAATGCCACAAATACATAGTAGTGTTCAACAGATGCGATTGTTCAGTTGCTCTTTTGTTTATTGGCTTTGTCACAGTTTGGTGGTCAAGAATATAAAGAAGTGGAGCGCACCGAAGTACCTTGCAAGGCGTTGGATGGGATTGAGTGTGCTGGGCCACGTACATTTAGAAGAGACAATGTACCTTGCATCAAGTAAGTATCTAGCCACTTGAAGTCTTGTTGTGACCACATTCTCTGCTTCTGTACGTACTGTTCTTTCTACCATGCCCCATCATGTCAGCGTAAATCAGAAGAGGACCAGTGTCCCATTTTCTGTGTTTTCTTTTTTCCCCATTTCAGTCTTTGTTAAAAAGGAAAAAGGCATCTAACTGTGAACAACATCTTGCAACAAGAGGAATGGCTGTTGCGATGTTCACTTAGTAGCATTAGTCCTAGGGTTAAACTGTTCTTTTAATACATGCTTTTATTAACCTACGTGCTGTTGCTTCATTTTTAAGTTTTCAGTTTGTGAAGTGGCTGTCTGGGTTAGTGTTTTGAAATCTTGCGTTGGTCAAGATCTTCTGATTTTAATAAAACTATATATAATATACTTAGAGGTGGGTTTCTTAATTGGCTGCTTAGTGTGTCATTCACATTTTTCTTTAGCACAGTACAGCATGCACCAGGGGGCAATGAGTCAGCCCACTTCATCCATTGGCTAACTTCTCTTTGAATGACAGCATTTCGTTCTTAAGTACATCTTCACACAAAGTAGTTTCGTTCAGTGTCACATACTACTATGGCTGTGGTCGTATGTTTTATAATAAACTAAAATCTATCTTGGCTTTATGTATTTTTTATTTTTTATTTTTTATTGGTGACGGCTTGACAGCTCTTCCAGCAATAATCTTCTACAGCAAGAATGAACACTCAAAACAAATAAAAAAGCCAAAATGCTGCAGCCGACACAGACCTATTGACTTTGGCAATGCTTGCTTTTTAATGTTATATTGGTTGCAAGACTTCATGGAAATGTCTCTGCAGCAAGAATTATAGGGACTTCTTTTTTAGAAACGTAGCCAGACGTTGTTGTGATCAGTTGTGCAATGTCCTGAAGTTGACCAATTTTGAAGACATCATGAGAGATTCATTATTAAGCGTTTATTTTCATCAGAATGAAAACTATGCAGTTTCTTCAAACAGAGCTGCACACAGTTGTTTTGTTTTTTGGTCACCAGATAGTCTAACTGTAACGCATTGTGTGTCATATAAGCCTTGTAGCTGCCGTATAAAATATTTCAGCAAAAACTGAGTCCTTATTGTGTTTGTCCTGTTGTGATAAAGCAGTGTTAATGGTGCTAAATATCTTCCATCCATGTTAGAATTATTACACTTTGCATCCACCCATCGTTCAACATCACAAAACCCAGGTTTAAACTTAGACTCTCATGTTCTCAAATCACTCTTATATCCGGTCTATCTTAGGCATATGAGTACTATGTTGTAATAAAAAAGGAAAGTACATGTGGGTGCATTTCATCCACATAGTATATGTTGACTTAATGTTTGAGTTATGTAGGTTATCTTAATATACAGGACAGTATTGAGTCACCAGCACACAAGACTGTATCACAAGGCTCTGAGAAGGCCCCGGACGCTGTATCTCTCAGCTCTAGTGGCCAGAGAAAATGGGGCTTAGAGGCTATTTAGTTGTCTAAAGTGCATTAAGTACTCCTGTTGCACGAGATGTGCTAGGGAGGGCCCAGGTGACTCCCAGGCCAAGAGCAGCCCATCTGCACCTATCAAAGCTCAGAAGAGTCTGTACTGGGCCGCCCCTCTTGGTCCTGGCATTTGAGTGATCAGCTAGACAGGTAAATGATTGCATAATGTGTAAAAGGAATGTATCCTGAGGGGGTCATCCCGCAGGCTATGACTTTCCATCCACGTCTTCTGGAGGAGCAAACGTTGGAGCAGGAGCAAATCGAATTATCAACAGATGCTCTTTTGAAGCCAGTTAACCGGGTAAAAATTACATCTTGGAATGTGGCCGTTCGAAAGGGTAAACCTAATACCCAAGACTGGGTTACCTCCATAGAGGGATTCTCTGTCCTCTGCTTCCAGCAAACATACCCCAGCGCCCCTGCAACTCTGGCTGGCTTCCCAGCTACCATTGAGGTGGGAGCTGTCCAATTTATTTAAAACTTTCAGTGGGTGCTCCTGTGCCCATCCTTAGCACCCACATTCCTACCTTTGATGGGGCTGCAGTGGGAACATCAAGGGCCTCGCTGCCCCAGCCAGCTCCAGAACCAGCACCATAGTGTGTGCTGGTGGCAGCGGACACCTTTACTTTGCTCCTATATGGGCAGGAGCAGCATTTTTAAACTGCTACTGTTGGGTGGGAGCAAAGTGGAGTTCCCTGCCCGGAAGAGTGAAGGCAAGATATGCCTGCACTCTCCTGGGCAGGGAACCACAGTGCCCCAAGTGTGGGCTGCCTGGGACACTGAAATATTGTACCCCAGGAAGTAGGGTCCCCGGCCCGATATCGGCTTCGGGAGGGGGGCATGCAGCACCTCTCCTCTTCAAAAGGAAATTTGTGCCTGGGGGGTGGGGTCCTCGGGGCCTAATACAGCTCAGGGTGGGGGTCTGCGTGCTCCTCCTCCCCTTCATTGAAGATGTAGCTCCATGGGGATGGGGTTCCTGCGGCCTTTTTAAGGCATGGGAAAGGGGGCTGAACGCTCTACTGCCCCTCTACTGCCCTTATTATGAACTCTGCCCTGGGTATGGGGTCCCCAGGGCCTCTGAGGTAAAGGGAGCGGGCCACGTGCCCCCTCCCCCTTTTATCTTTGGCCCGAGGATAGGGTTCCCAGGGCTTGTAAAGGCTCTGGGAGGAACGATTTACAACTTCTTCCCCTATAACTGTACTGCGCCAGGCACACCCTTGTGAGGTAGAGGAGGTCATTAGTAAAGCAGGAGCCCCCATGCTTTTTTTTTTCTTTTTTTGTTTTTAATTTAGATTTACTGTGGACTTGCGGATCTTCCATGAGTTTGTGGCAAAAAAAAAAGTTTTAAAAAACGTTTTTGGCCTCCGACTGAGTCCCGAGTCTTAAGATGGCTGCCTCCACATCATTGTTGGTCTGAGGGCAGCCGATCTTGGCATGAGATTTGTCAGGTCCGCAAGGCCTCTGCGGCATGATATATACAAGGTTTTGGGCATGAGATAGCTCAAAATTACTGAACGAATTTTCACCAAATCCCAAAAAGCACTCGTTCTTAGCAAATATCTAGCTTTTTACCAAATGTGGTGTAAATTAATTCTATGTGTGTGGTTGTAGCTGTGTCTAAATTTCCTAATGAAAAATAAATGGGGAAACACATTTTAGGACCCCTCCTCCTTCTTTTTCTTGGCCACTGCTTGATGGATCACCCTGAAACTTTCAATGCACGCACTAGACAAAAAAGTAGCACTTTTTTTGGAAAGTTTTTAATGGGGATTAATTGATCGGCACTAAAGTTATTAGCAACACAAAAAAGGCATTTCCTAGGGAACAGATATCCTGACTGTAACTACCCACTGAGCGACACTTGGGGGTGGGAGGAGGTGGAGAGGTAATATAATCCACATTGATGGTGGTGTCTTTAGTGTTGCAGTAGTGTCTCTTCCAAACCATTATCAGAGCTTATGTTTTGGGGGTGCTAGGGTTAATAGTAGTTTCTTCAGGAGAGGAGAATCAAAACCTACCATTTTTAATGCTTGTATAGGAAGGTTTAAGCCTGTTGACAGCTAGTGGTATATTACCACATATTGCAGTTAAGACTGAAGAATGTAGTATTTGTCAAATCACACCCTCTGCAGCCATACAAAATCGAAAATCCTACTTTGCACGTTGTGGTGATGACCATTAACTACAGCTCAATGTAATTCCCTGATTATAGCTGTTGTTCTTTACTCTGGTCTGTTGCAGTGCTGAGTTGTTTCATGTAAATTTTTTGCAGTCTTATGCAGCAGAACATAAACGGATGTCATGTTTTATTATGTTAGGTAATTCACTTATCTGTCCACTTTGGATTAGATTTCCCTAGAGTTATTTTATTTAATGCCCCCTTTGATTATTTTTTCGGTCTAGGTTTTGACAGTGCAGCTCTCAAATAGGCCTGTTGTGAACCATTTATGAAGAGTGGCCTTTGGGTCTGCTTCTTTCCACCACTGGCTTTCTTTGCCCAGCCTTCGTCAATCACATATTGGCTCTGTCTAGTGGGGTATTAATCTTTCACCTAATTCTGGTGGCCCTTCCTCCTCATCAGTGCTTCTATTGAACTTCATCAGGGACTACTTTATAACTAAATCCCTGTCTTCTTGCTCCTGCTGACTCCCTTTCAAGTGTCTAGAGATAAAGTTCTACGACTGCTAGCATTAGCACATTAAACCCATCCCTATTGGCCTATTTTCTTTATGAGTTATTTATAGTAATGTGTGTTGCACTGTATGAGGTTTGTTTAATTTAAAATTATGAAAATAACCCGTGAAGCCCTGTGAGGTTAAGAAAGAAAGTAAGACATCATCTGTGCGATGTTTGCTTCTGTCAGTTAAAGGCTTCAGTAATAAAAACTCATATTCTAGAAAAAAAGCACACAAGTGACATTTGTATCTTACATCTAGTTTGCGAATTACTCTACCTTATGAAGGCGTGCTTTCTGTTTTCATTTACACCTAGGCCACTAACTGTTATGTTTTTCATTTTTATTCCATGATTTCTGCAGATATACCGGACATTATTTCATTACAACTTTGTTCTACTCCTTCTTCCTGGGCTGCTTCGGAGTGGACCGTTTCTGTCTTGGACACACTGGGACTGCGGTGGGGAAGCTTTTGACCCTCGGAGGACTGGGAATCTGGTGGTTTGTCGACCTCATTCTTCTGATCACTGGAGGATTGATGCCTATTGATGGCAGTAACTGGTGCACCTATTACTGACCGCTACCTGGAGGCTTTAAGCCGCTGACACACCTACTTAAGGATCCGTGTTTTGTGGATAAAGGATGGTGACATTAAGAAGCATTTGTACTTTTTCTTTGCACCAGAGCAGGACCTTGGTGGTAGAGAATTGGGGACATTCATTGCCCAACGTTCAGTTTCTCGGTTGGACTAATTAGGGTTATTTTATGGACTTTGTTTGCCCTGTATGTAATTCCACAACTAATGTGAATGTTAGAAACTGAAAATAGAAAATTACACTATTTCACGTGTCTGATTCCTTTCTTCTTGGACATTCAAATCGTATCAAGACGAGTACAAATATGAACATAGTATCTAACTTTTGTCCAACAAAACTTTAAATGTTTACAGCAATTGACATTAGGAGAAAACGTCAGGAAACGATGAGATTGTTGATGAGAAACGTATTTTGATTTTTGCTTTTAATGCCAGGCAGCAATAGAATAACATTGTGCTTGATAGGTAATACTTTACTCCAGTGGTTCCCAACCTTTTCACATCTGTGGACCCCCACTTTATCATTACTGGAACCCGGGGACCCCCACTGAATCATTATTGGAGTCTGGGGACCCCCTACTAAGCCATTACTGAAAGCTGGGGACCTAATCTGTTAATTTTAGCTTATTTTCTGAGCAGTCGCGGACCCCATGAGGAGGCTTTGCGGACCCCCAGGGGTCCCCGGACCACAGGTTGGGAACCACTGCTTTACTCTATTTCATCCATTCTTTGCTACTTGGTAGACTTGTCTGATAATGACATTTTGTTTTCGTCTCCTACCCTTATCCAGTTGTCATTCTCTTTTGCAGAAGATGGAGGGGTTATTCCTTTTGGTGATGGCCTCCTAGATGTGTCAAATCTGCCATTTGATGTGGCTTGGTGAAATTATGTTTTTTTTTTTAATTAAGATTAACATCCTTTATCTGGGATAGGTATACTTTCGCTTTTAATAAGGTGAACGTGATGCGTGTCTACATGCCTGAATCCACGAAAAGCAGATATTCAAAACATGTTTCTAAAAAGTTAGCATTCCTAAATTTACTAACACATGGACTCCCCCTACCCTAAAAAAAAATCCAGTGAATTTATCAGAAATAAACCCGCCTTTTAATAGTTTGAAACTTAACTTGTAGTGTATCTCGTAGCTGCTTTAACATTATATAAAGTATAACCAGTATAGCAGACTTTAAGTCCGAGTATGTCACCTCCTGGTTCATTGGAAGCATTTTCGATTTAAAAGTATTTGTTCAAGGTCCCAGCAGCAGCGTGGACTTTACTGACATCCTAACATAAACCAACATAGTCCTGATAACTCTTTTTTTCCAGTAGCTCCATAACAATTTCCCGTAACAAAAAAAAAACAAAATGAGGAAGACTTACTTCATTACAGAAACGTGTAAAATATAATCTTTATAACAAAAAAAAAACCGTTATGGAAATAGCCACCCCAGGTTTCACTCACTACATCAAGTAGAATGTCTGAGGTTAGCATTTAGGCATGAGCCCTAGAAAAGAGACTTGAAACACTCTTCTAAACGTACTCACGTACTCAGTGTTTCCAGGCAAAGCCTATGTAAACAAATAGGTTTTTCGAGACCTGCGAAATTTAAAGAAGTCTTAACCTCTCTCATCCCCTCACACCCACCCCACCTGGAACAAGTTTTTGCTGTCGAATTATTAATTAAAATGGTTTGATTTGCCTAGAAATACAAGTGATCCATTGTACAGAACATTTTTATTCACTCTACTATGATTATGTGATGGAGGGAATTTAATTTATGAATTCCAGCCCATGGTCCAAAGGTTTCAAAGTTGTGGGGCAAAACAAATTTGCAGAGCAGTTATATAGGTTATGTACTTAAATCCCACATGAGTATTTTCATCATCGTTGTCCATATTCATCATGATCAATCAGTACTCTGTGTGTGTGTGTGTGTGATGTTTCTTTCATTTAGCCACAATTGCAATTTCCTCTTTCACTCCTAATATCCTATAAACAGTGAACATCAAATCCCTTTTGGACTTAACGTTCAATGAGTGTAAATACAGCCCTAGCATTAGAGTGCCAGGGTTTACTGGGTTTGGATAGCCCAGCACATTCTCAATATGGATCAGAACCTTTACTTAGAGTATCTGTATTTTAGTGTATGGCCACCATATATGTATTTGGTCTTCCTGCTTCCCACATCATCGTAAACATATCCTATGCAAGTCAGGATACCCTATTTTTAGTTTCCTGGGAGTCCTATTATTTGATCTTAATTTAGCTACCAATGTTGCATAGCATCCATGCAAAATAACTGTTATTATCTGGCACCTGTGTTATAGTCTTTGGAAGTTTGACACATTGAATGATACCTCCAAGATACCTCCAAGATGCAAACATGATCTGGAAGTTAAGTCCAAATTTCAGAAAGGAATGTTTTTCTTATTATATTCTCACTATCTCTACTTTGACTGGGTGAAAGGTGAGAGCAGGCATTATTGAAGGATGCTTACAAGTTGGTAAAAACAATCTGCTGACTGGCATAGGTGTCAGCAAACAACAGAGCTGATTTCGCCCTATTCACATGATCACCAGAACAACTTCTCTTACAAAAAAAGATAGCCACCAATTATTACAGTTCTATTAGGGAAAAACCAGAAATTCTGATTATACGTCTACACTGATAATCACTAAATATACCACATCATACACGCCAATTACCCTAGGGCCTAATTTACAAGAACTGACACATCGTTGCGGCAACAATGTGTGAGAAATACTTGTGCCACGTTAGAAAATGTTGACGCCATGGATGCGTCGTATTTACAATACGGCACTCCATGGTGTAGGGTCCCAGGATACGTCAGAAATACTGATGCATCAGAGGAAAGGATGCCGCAACGCATCCACTCCAAAAAGTGACGCATTGCTGAAGTTGGTGTCAGAACGAATGCAACTTCAGCAATGTGTCAAAAATCTGAGGCGGTGCGTCAGTTTCGATTGATGGAAGGAGGCTAATGTATGAGGACTAATGTAAAACTGTAAAATGATGGAATATCACAATCTATAATTTTACATTGGTTCTCAATGGAAGGGTAATGTATGAAGCACGGCTATGTGTCACATTACAGTGGGCATAGTCTACTGATGTATATGCAGAGACCTGAGTATGTGTGACATAGTGAGTAACAATGTAATGTAAATGAATATAATTATATATTGGAATGTGAAGTGGAAATACATGTGTTACCTACCTTATGTGTGTACTTACCTGTTGTCCTTTTGGAGTACGCAGACCTGGAGAACCATTACTCCTTGGAGAAGTGACAATCCTGGCCTGTTCCTTGCAAAAGGTACGTAACCTCACATTGCCTTGCTGCAGTGGATGATTGGATCATAGGTGCCATGGTCCCAGCTTGGTCAAGGGGGTCCTGTAATATGATTGGCACGTGCAGATCTACTACAAACAGTGGGGAGGTGCAAAACAGACCTCTTCCAGGGTGTGAAGTGACTTCAAATGGCTAGATTTCTGTTTTAAAGCCAATACATTAGTCCCTACACCTGGGTTTTGGTGGTATAAGAATTGAAGAAGTGTCAAACATGGAAAAATCTTTTAAATACCACTGCGTCAGTTGTAAGTGGCTTTGCCCACTCTGCATACATTACATTTTACATGATGCAGCTGGATCCCGCACAGGTTTTTTTGGACTCTGGGACCAGGAAAAATGATGCATTTGGGCAAATGCTTCACTTTGTAAATATGGAGCTAGTGCCGAGGCTGTATCAACAAAAATGACACAACGGCAGCATAAGTTCCTTGTAAATGAGGCCCCTAGCGTTTTGGTCCTGACACCATTAGATTTAACATAGAAAACAGGTGTTTGAGAAAGGCTAGTAATTTTAAAATAAATAAATACATGAAAATTAATATGGCCAATATTGACAAATCAAGAGTTGGTGTGCCTGTTACGGCAAAATAATATGCAACAGTAGACTAAAATGCAGCATGAGAAGTGTAATCCTGGAAGATGATATATCATAGATTCTCAGAATTATATTGTCTAAACATGGATTCATGAATTTAAAGTTATGCGGACAAACAGCACTTACCAAATATGCTTCTCCATTCCAGTTTGCTTTTTTAAGACACACTAAGGCAAAACGTACAGTGCAGGATCCTTTCTCTTTGATTTCCTGGACACCATCCTAACAGTTCTGCCGAGCCTTTCCCCTTCCACCTTCAAGCAGAACCCTAAAAGTGCCTTCTTCCAGAACTTGTATCTTGATCATACTGTGTCCACTCTTCCACTCGAATAAAGGGCCAGGCTACAGCATTCTAAAGACTTGCTATAAATGATTCTGAAAATTTAGAGCACATTTTCACATTTTGTTTCTTTAGGTTTGTTTTATGTTATTTAATTTATTTTATTGTTATTCTCTTTACTTTACATTTAATTTTTCCCCCCTTGTACCTCCACCCACACAACTTTCTGAAGGTTGGAGAGGCTGGGTGTGTTTTTTTTTTTTTTTTTTCCTGTCCTAATTTTCTACACTCCTCACCAATCCTTCCTTTCATCACAGCCAGTGCATTAGCACTAGACTTTCAAGGACAAGCCTTTCCATGTCCGAGCTATGCCCAGTATCAACTCCCACGCCTGCGTTAATAGAGCACGGCCTCTCCCACTACGTACTCTAGGACCTAGCTGCTTGTTAGAAATGGGGTCTCTAGTTGGCAGAGGTATACACTCTTGTCCAAGTAGGGACCGCAATCCTAGCCAGGGAAAGTCACGCAGAATCCAAATTATCCTGTGCCCACCCTCTGGTAGCTTGGCCCTGAGCAGTCAGGAAGACGTCACAGGTGTGCGTTGATCCGGTAGGGCGATGGGTCAAATATTCTGTTGCACAGCAGATGCTGCATCGATTTTGATCCCACCACCCCCACCCGAGGAGTCGGCTGCGTTTTTCCGGTTCGGAAGTGCGTTGAATTTTCTATTGCAAGGCAGGCGCTGTGTTCGATTTCCACTCAGGAAGTCGGGCTGCATCGTTCTGGTTCAGTTGTGCTGCAATTTCTTGGTCGCAAAGCAGGCTGTGCATCGTTTCCGGCAGGCTCTGTGTCAATGTTCAAATCACAAAGTAGTTTCCTAAAGAGATGATGTCTCTTTAGTCCTGAGACGTCATAAAACAGGAGGCAAGCTCAATCCTAGTCCTTGGAGAGCACTTCTCAGCAAAGTCAGAGGGCAGCAGGGCAGCAGTCCTTCTCAGCAAAGCAGTACATGAGTCCATTGGGCAGCCAAGCAGCTCCTCTGGCGGGGTGCAGGTGTAGTTCCAGAAGTGTCTGAGTTGGTGGGGTCAGAGACCCATTTTATATACCCCAAAATGCCTTTGAAGTGGGGGAGACTTCAAAGAGTGGTTTTGAAGTGTACAAGTTCCTCTTACAGTACAGGTCTGTCTGCCAGGGTCCCAGTAGGGGGTTTGGCAGTCCGTTGTGTGAGGGCAGGCAACTAGCCTTTGAAATGTAAGTGTCGGGCCCTCCACCCTTTTAGGCCAGGAAGACCAATTCAGTATACAGATAAGTGTAGGTGTGACTGATTGTCCTGTGTTTGTTGTTGCCTGGGTGAAATGCACAAGGGAGCTGTCAACCAGCCCAACCCATATGTTGATTGGAGACAGGCTGTAAGGCACAGATGGATTTTAAGTGCAGAGAAATGCTCACTTTCTAAAAGTGCATTTCTAAAACAGTAATATAAAAACCAACCTCACCAATAAGTAGTATTTTTAGTTCCCATCACCTGGTTACCCGATTCTGAGCAGAATCTACCCCTACCAGGGCATATAAAACACACATGTATATGTCCTGCCTTTTACCTACATAGCACCCTGCCCTTTGGGTTACCTGGGGCCTACCGTAGGGGTGACTTATATGTAGAAGAAGAGTAAGGCTTGGCAAGTACTTTTCAATGCCAAGTCGAAGTGGCAGTGAAACTGCACACACTGGCCTTGCAATGGCAGGCCTGAGACATGGTTAACGGGCTACCTATGTGGGTGGCACAATAAGTGCTGCAGGCCTACTAGTAGCATTCAATTAACAGGCTCTAGGCACATGTAGTGCACTTTACTAGGGACTTACAAGTAAATCAAATATGCCAATTGGGAATGAACAAATGTTGCCATGTTTAAGGGAGAGAGCATATGCACTTTAGCACTGGTTAGCAGTGGTAAAGTGTGCAGCGTCCTGGGGGGGCGTGGCCAAGGAACATGGCCGACGGGACGCGCTTCTAGTGCGCTCCCATCCCCGGTGAAATCCTGCTGCGATCCTGAGGCCCCCCGGGGCTGGGGGAGCAGAGTTCCTGGATTGGGAGGACATCTGGTGGTCGTGGCGTGTTCGGGACCCGGTTTCGGGCTCCGGAGGCACTGAACCGGCAGCTGCGCTTGCGCGGTCCTGCTCGGCCACACTGGAGCAGTGTGTGCTGCGTGGTCCTAATCCTACTTGGGATCTCCCAGAGAGGTCCTGGGGGGGGGGGGGGCAGGAGGGATATCAATGCCCCCCCTCTGAGCACACAAGGGGTTATCTTCTGCGGCCCGTACTGAAGGGGCTAGGAGCGGCCTACAGCCTGCTTTGGTAGTGTGAGGGACGGGGCCAGGACGAGGGGCCCGCCTTCTGGCCTTGCATCTGGGTTTGGAGGTGAGCCAGGAGGATCGTGGTGCTGCTGCACCTATTAGATTTGAGTGGCTGCGGGCTCAGAGGGCCACCTTCCATGCTGGGAGGTGTGCTGCTGTATTCCCCCCCCTGAGGCCCTGGAGTGATGGGCCTCTGTCCTGTGTGTTTGGGCCTGCGGATCCGCGCTGATGGGCGGTGAGTGTCGCGGCGAAGGTACCTGGAGGTCTTCCTGGTCATGCTGGGAGAGGTGGCTTGGCGTCTCTGTTTCTACACTATCCTTGGTTTATGCTGTGCTTTGGTCCCTGTTCTGACCCTGCTGGTCAGAGTTATCTGTTTGCCTCGCAACTGCTGGAGAGTCTGGCACCCGTTTGATTTTCTTGCTTCGCTGGGCACTGAACTTTCAAGAAGTGGAGTGCTGCAAATACCATTTTGGTGGAGCTTAGCTGTCTGGAATCTGAGTGGGGCAGCCAGTCACTTTGCCTGTGTGGAGCAGCATGGGGTGTCACAGGCGGACGGAGGCCTCACAGGGTAACACTGTGGAACAGTATACTACCCCTGTGGCTCTCCCGCAGCGAACGGCTAGATCGGAGGTGAGTGGAGATGTGGCCGATACGCCATTGAGTGCTGGTGACCTGTCACAAGTGGAGCTACTTGCGGCCATCCAGGGCTCCCAGGTGGCACTGGAGGGCAAGATAGAGACAGTTGCGGTGGAGGTCAATTTGCTGTGAGCGGACCTGTGGAAGGTATCTGACAAGGTGAAGGCAACGGAGTACTCCATTGCGGAGCTTCAGTCAGAGGGGCTGCCCGGTGGGCTCTGGCTCAGAGGGACCGGACTGGAGATCACATAGTTCTGGGCGCCTAGTGGAGATAGAGCGGGATGGCACAATGGCGGTGGTGTCTGCTGACCCAGATGGGTGCACAGCATGGGAGCAGAACTTGGAGGCGGGCGGGGGTGCTGAGATGACCTGACTGTTAATTCTGTTGTGTGTTGTTTCTCATTGGTTATGAGGACTGGGTGGGGGCTGACCCTCGGGGCTATGGGTACCTGATTCTCAGGTACAGGGGGGTGCTGAGTGTTTTGTGTTTGATTCTGGGGGGGGAGGGCACCAACCAGCATCTACTGGTTGGTCTTACAGTATGGTCTGTTCTGGTTGTTCAACTGTATTTCCGGGGTGGGATGGGGGGGGGGGGGTTATATTTATGTTTACAGTTTATTCTACAGTGCTGTTATTGGAGCGGGGTGTGTGGGCTGTCCTCTGTTTCATCTTGGGAGGGTAGCATACAGCGGGTTGTGCCCGTTGGGTGGGGGCATCCACTACTACTGCCATGGGCCGCCTCATTAGTATGCTGACTTGGAATGTTTGGGGCCTGAAAAGTTATACGAAACGCTATAGGGTGCACTCGTTCCTTCGTAGGCATAAGATACATGTCGCTTGTCTCCAGGAGACTCACATGACGGACGAGGAAACGCTTAAACTGGCCGAAAAGTGGCAGGCAGATGTTTTCATCCTCCTTTTCTTCATGTGCATGGGGGTATCTGTTTGGGTGGCTCCCGGGGTCCCCTTTACCCATGTGTACGGCGAGGTGGATGTTGAGGGTCGCTATGTCTTGATGGAGGGCATGTTGGATGGTCTACCCATTGTGATCCTTAATGTATATGCACCCAACATGGACGATTCCTCTTATTACTCCAGAATACCTGAGATTTTGGGGGCCAGCGTGGATAAGCCCTTGGTCTAGGCGGGGGACTATAACTGTGTGATCAGTGGGGAATTGGATTGCCACCCGCCTAAGCTGGGAACCAAACCATTAATGGCGCAATCACTTAGAGATGTGATGGTGCACTTGGGTCTCTGGGACGGTTGGAAGTAACGACACCGTGACGGTAGGGAATATAACTGTCTTTCTAGGACACATGATACACACTATCGGCTGGACAGGTTTCTGTTGGGTGTCTCGACAGCTTGCAGGTTCTGGAGGTTACTCATCTGGGTCAGTTTTTGTCAGATCACGCACCAGTTCGGCTCCAGTGGCAGTGAGGAGAGACAGCCCCACGTTCAGCTCGAGGTTGGCGTATGCCCTCGGATTTGTTGATCAGGGATGTCGGGAATGAGTGGGTGATGCCATAAAACAGTATCTGGATATAAATTGGAACACGACTGCGTCATGCGGCTTGGAATGGGAGGCTATGAAGGCAGTCATTCAGGGAGGGTGTATAAGCATGGTGGGTGGGGTGCGCAGACAGCTGGAGCATGATCTTACGCCCTAGAGGTAAATTTGGGGGAGGTACAGTGGCGGCGATGACGGCGGCATCCTGACTTGAGCACCGCTAAGCGGGAGGAGCTTAGGTTGTACAAGGAGGTGAACACTTGTTGGGACACACTAAGCAGAACAACTCTGAGAGGGTATAGGCAGCGTTTGCATCGAGAAGGCGACAAAACCGGCAAACTCCTAGCATGGATCCTGAAATGGGAGGTGGAGGCTCTGCCAATACTGGGCATAAGGGATACTGAGGCTGTGCTTCTGACCGGGCGTGGTGACATTCTATGGGAATTGGCGTCCCACTTTCAAAGGGTATCTAGAGCTGGCACTAAGTCATCACCAGGGGATGCTTAGCAGTTTCTGCGGCGATTGCGATTGCCTAGGTTGGACCCGGAGAGTATGAACTCCCGATCACTGCAGAGGAGGTGGGAGAGGCAGTGAAGGATTTGGCAAGATCCAAATCCCCTGGTGGTGACGGTTTTCCTGTGGAGCTGTATCAGGCTTTTTCCTTCACACTTGAGGAGAGACTGTTGGAAGTATTTGAGGAGGTGCGGGGGTGTGGTAGGTTACCGGAAACCATGCAACAAGGTATAGTGTGTTTATTGCTCAAGCCGGGGGGGAGATGCTGTGGATCCCTCTTCGTATTGCCTGCTAACCATGTTGAACTGTGATGTTGAGATACTCTGTAAGATCCTGGCCACTTGACTTAGAGGAGTGATTTGGGGTCTGGTTTATGAAGACCAATGTGGGTTTATGCCGGGTTGCAGTACGGCCTTTAATCTGCGTTGCTTAGCGCATGTTTTGCATGAGTCTAAGGGAAAGGAGTTGGAATTGGCGCGTCTCGACCTGGAGAAAGGGTTTGACACAGTGGAGTGGGACTATTAATTGGAGTTGTTGAGGGGCATGGGCTTTGGCTCCGGCTTTTGCGTATGGTTTCAACTATTGTACACTGCCCAACAGCGCGTGTTCGTGTAGGGGGAGAGACTTCGGCTGTCTGGGAGATTGGCAGGGGTACACGACAGGGGTGCCCGTTCTCGCCTCTCCTGTTTGCCCTGGTAGTGGAGCCCTTGCCGATTTGGCTTCGGGAAGAGATGGTGCAGTGGGGGATCCTGGTGGGTCGGACCATACACATAATTTCTATGTATGCTGATGATGCATTGGTCTATGTGCGGGATCCTCGTGTGTCTGTGCCGGAGTTGTTGCAGAGGATGGCGGTATTTGGGGCTGTTTCCAGTCTCAATCTGTTCCCTCTTGGGTCTCTTGTTGGAGTTCCTCCGGTCGGGCTCCCTGAAGTGGGGTTGCACTGGGAGGTGGAGTGTTTGCGGTACCTGGGTATTTGGGTCGCTAACTCGGTGGATGTGTTTAACACTCACAATACTGAGCATAGTAGTGGCTGGCGTGGAGCGCTCGGTTACTTTTTGGAATAAGTTGCCCCTCTCTGTTATGGGTCGGGCCTCAGTAGCAAAGATGGTGTTTTTACCCCAGTGCCTTTATCTGGTACAGAATTCCTTGTACCCGCTGCCTGCTCGTCTTTTTCGACGCTTGGATAGCCTGTTGATTTCCCTAGTATGGGCGGGCAGGTGAAGCAGGGTGGCGCTGTCTGCGCTGCAGAAAGACCTAGATGGGGGAGGGGGGGGGGGGAGGGGGAGGTGTGGCGATTCCCAACATCAAACATTATTATTATGCAGTGCAGCTACAATGTGCAGCAAATTGGTTGTCAGAGGTTGATAATTGGGAAAAGAGATTGTATGCTGGTGTGTGCGATGGGCGATCTTTGGCACACATTGTCATGTCCGGGGGCAGATCAGACCCCGCTGTGCCTTATCTGGTGAGGACTACTGCCGGGATTTGGGAACAGGTGGTGAAGCGGGTGCTCCGGCAGGCTCCCTTTGATAGGGAATTAAGGATATGGGATCTGTCACCATTTCGGGATATGGCAAGGACAATGTCGATGGAGGCCTGGTGATCGGGGGTTGTGAGGTGGTCGGTGATATGTACCCTAATGGTGAATTTCTTTCATTTTCTGAGGCTCATGATTTGTTTGAGTTGGGCCCTGGCCAGTTTCTGCAATATGCAAAGCTTGAGGGTGTAACCCACGAGATCTGGGATGGTTTCCTGTTGGCCCCCAGGGCCATTTTGAACGGTCTTTGAAATTGGGGTGAGGATACGCACTTGATTGCTCGGTTCTACAGGGCACTACGGGAGGATCAACCGGCCGTGATTAGCGCGGGACGTAAGGCGTGGGAAGCTGATTTGGGGTTACCTATTGAGGATGTTGACTGGGATGCGGCCTTATCGTTGGTCCAAACGGTCTCATGTAATCATAAGTTTAAATTGCTGCATTTCAACTTTGTGCACAGGACATATATCACTCCTAGGAAACTAAATAAAATAGACCCAGGTAGAGAGGCCTGTTGTCCTCGATGTGGTGAGCTTGGTGCTTCATTCCTACATATGGCATGGTCCTGTACAGCTGTACATGTTTTCTGACAGGAGGTGACGGTGGCGATCACTGAGGTTACTGAGCTTGAATTGGAGGTCACTCCGTTGTCGTGTCTCCTGGGTGTGGTGCGCAGGCGGTGGGGTAGAGGGATTGTCTACAGGATGGTACAGTTGGCTTTAGTACTAGCCAAGCATAGAGTAACGATTGGCTGGATGAGTGCATGGACCCCTGCGATCTGACTGGCTGCGGGATCTATTGGAGTGGGGGGCGGTGGAGGAGCAACACATGCGCATAACACATAGCAATGAGAGGGCGCTTACTGATGTGGTTGCTTGGAGTGCACTTCTAGAGCGATTCACTGATAAGGAGGATGTCTGCTCTGTGAGCAGCAACGTGGCGGTGGGGGATGGGGAAACACACTCTCCCTTTTAGCACTTGTGGCGACCAAATGTGGAATTGATCTATCTTGACTTGTTATGTTATTGTCAGGGAGAACAGATCCTCAGGGTCTGTGCACGTTCCCAACATGTCCACCACTAGACCGCTCCAAAACTCTGATAGAAATATCAAAGAGCCTGAGAGAGTCCAAGTGGGGGAAAAGGAGATTAGGTAGGGAACAGCTGGGAATTAGACCTGTAGGAAGCAAAATGTTAAACAACACAGTATCAAGATATAATCACAGTGACTTTCACTAGACTGGTTCTAAGTGTTCTCATACTGTCACCATGGATAACCTAAGAAGTGACTATCACTAGACTTCAAGAACTCTGGGTACCTGGACAAAATCAAGAATGGTTAATACAATGTTTCATATGGGCTTTTTATGAAATGTCACATACTGTATAGGAATACAAGAACCTTCTAGAATAATGTTTCAGAACCAACATTGCATTTTTAAACATGAGGACAAAGGCAATCTGAAACATTCCCAGGAAAACAATAGGAACTGTACTAGGAACTTAATTTGCACAAAGAATGTCACATTTTGAATTTAGCGTCTTCAAAGAAAATCCAGAAGCCCAGGATAAATGTGTGCACTTCAACAAACACTACACAACAAAGTTTTAATTGCCATGAAATGAGCACGCACACTGTTGCCGATCTGAACATCAAGTTTTACATGCTGGAAATGAATCGCACACACTGCCGATTCTAACAAGGATATGCAAATGCCACAAAATGATCATACACACTGTTGCCGATCTGAACATCAAGGTGGACATTACAACCCTCGCGGACGGTGTTAAAGCTGCAGAAATAGCGCAAACAGTGCGGCGGATAAAAAAAGGGAATTATGACCCTGGCGGTAACCGCCAACTAAGACAGCCACTTTAACAAACCGCCCGCCAGGGCGGTACAGACAAGCAGCGCGGCGGTTACCGCCAACAGACAGGCGGGAGACAATGTACCGCCCACACTATTACAACCCGCCAATCCGCCACCTTTTCTGGGGCGGATTCACCGTGGATAAAAACACGGCGGAAACAGCTTTTGCTATGGGAAAACGCTCACCTCCACACATCCCACGAGGAACGAGGCCACCATGGACCCCGAATTACAAATCCTACCTGCCCTTGTCTTTCTGCTCCTCTACGACCAACAGCTACGTAGGCGCAGAAGATACTGGTGAGTACTGCACCTATGACACGGGGGAGGGTGGAGGCAAAAGTTAGGGGGACACCCACCAAACACCCCCACCCTCGCATATTACAACATACACACCAATGCAGTCACAAAAATCACAGTAACAACCCACAATCCCCCCGGAAGAATGAAAACACAAAGCGAAATTCGGGCAAACATTGTAATGTGCCAATATACATGTCATACAAAAATATACATATATATATCTCAAAATCACTCTTATTTACACATACAATCCGAGAAGTAGTGCAGATATGTACACAACAATGTCCGTGCACCAACAGTCCAAAAATGCATGGGCGAGGCCCACAATAGATACCTGACCAAAATTGGAGAGAACACTGCCGGGGCATCAGATAGAAACACTACAGGCACCTCAGGGGGAAGGGGGGGGGGCCCTCATCCACATGAATGCGAAGCCAGATCCACGACGGGGCTCCATGCCCATTGATGTATCCTGGGGAGTGCAAAGCCACAGTCTCGCAAGTCTCTACAGTGGGTGGGTTGCCCACTGTACCATCCTGGGGAGTGCAAAGCCACAGTCTCTCAAGTCTCTACAGTGGGTGGTTTCCCCACTGTGCCATCCTGGGGAGTGCAAAGCCACAGTCTTTCAAGTCTCTACAGTGGGTGGGTTGCCCACTGTGCCATCCTGGGGAGTGCAAAGCCACAGTCTCTCAAGTAGATGCAGTTCTCTACTGGTACTGGGTGGGACTGGTGCCCAGACTGGATGAGTCTCCCCGTGAAAGTTCATGTCCTGTCACTGTCCCAGCTGCACATGGGATAAGGATGCCTGATGTGGCGGCCTCTTCATTCCTACACGGTGCATGCCCTGTTCAGCGGTGCTTTGCCATGGCGGTCTATGGACTGTTCAGCGGTGCTTTGCCATGGCGGTCTATGGACTGTTCAGCGGTGCTTTGCCATGGCGGTCTTGGTCCTGTTCAGCCGTGCTTTGCCATAGCGGTCTTTGCCCTGTTCAGCGGTGCTTTGACATGGTGGTCTTTGCCCTGTTCAGCGGTGCTTTGACATGGCGGTCTTTGCCCTGTTCAGCGGTGCTTTGCCATGCCGGTCTATGACCTTTTCAGCGGTGCTTTGACATGGCGGTCTTTGCCCTGTTCAGCGGTGCTTTGACATGGCGGTCTTTGCCCTGTTCAGCGGTGCTTTGACATGACGGTCTTTGCCCTGTTCAGCGGTGCTTTGCCATGGCGGTCTTTGCCCTGTTCAGCGGTGCTTTGACATGGCGGTCTTTGCCCTGTTCAGCGGTGCTTTGACATGGCGGTCTTTGCCCTGTTCAGCGGTGCTTTGCCATGCCGGTCTATGGACTGTTCAGCGGTGCTTTGCCATGCCGGTCTATGGACTGTTCAGCGGTGCTTTGCGATGGCGATCTATGGACTGTTCAGCGGTGCTTTGCCATGCCGGTCTATGGACTGTTCAGCAGTGCTTTGCCATAGTGGTCTTTGCCCTGTTCAGCGGTGCTTTGCCATGCCGGTCTATGGACTGTTCAGCGGTGCTTTGCCATGCCGGTCTATGGACTGTTCAGCAGTGCTTTGCCATGGCGGTCTTTGCCCTGTTCAGCGGTGCTTTGACATGGCAGTCTTTGCCCTGTTCAGCGGTGCTTTGCCATGCCGGTCTATGGACTGTTCAGCGGTGCTTTGCCATGCCGGTCTATGGACTGTTCAGCGGTGCTTTGCCATGGCGGTCTGTGGACTGTTCAGCGGTGCTTTTCCATGCCGGTCTATGGACTGTTCAGCGGTGCTGTGCCATGGCGGTCTATGGACTGTTCAGCTGTGCTTTGCCATGGCGGTCTTTGCCCTGTTCAGCGGTGCTTTGACATGCGGTCTATGGACTGTTCAGCGGTGCTTTGCCATGGCGGTCTGTGGACTGTTCAGCGGTGCTTTGCAATGCCGGTCTATGGACTGTTCAGCGGTGCTTTGCCATGGCGGTCTTTGCCCTGTTCAGCGGTGCTTTGACATGGCGGTCTTTGCCCTGTTCAGCGGTGCTTTGACATGGCGGTCTTTGCCCTGTTCAGCGGTGCTTTGCCATGCCGGTCTATGGACTGTTCAGCGGTGCTTTGCCATGCTGGTCTATGGACTGTTCAGCAGTGCTTTGCCATGGCGGTCTATGGACTGTTCAGCGGTGCTTTGCCATGCCGGTCTATGGACTGTTCAGCGGTGCTTTGCCATGGCGGTCTATGGACTGTTCAGCGGTGCTTTGACATGGCGGTCTTTGCCCTGTTCAGCAGTGCTTTGACATGGCGGTCTTTGCCATGCCGGTCTATGGACTGTTCAGCGGTGCTTTGCCATGCCGGTCTATGTACTGTTCAGCGGTGCTTTGCCATGCCGGTCTATGGACTGTTCAGCGGTGCTTTGCCATGGCGGTCTTTGCCCTGTTCAGCGGTGCTTTGACATGGCGGTCTTTGCCCTGTTCAGCGGTGCTTTGACGTGGCGGTTCTGATACGGACATTGGTGTGTGGCATGACGTTCTCTACAATGGGCATTGGTGGGTGGCATGACGTTCCATCATTGCCCAGCGGGGCTGTGGCATCCGGGCCCCTCCTGGGCTGTGACTCCGGCGGTGGTCTCCTGACCAGTAACGATACTTGATCCCTCCTGGGCTGTGACTCCGGCGGTGGTCTCTGGACCAGTGACGATACTTGTGCCCTCCTGGGCTGTGACTCCGGCGGTGGTCTCCTGACCAGTAACGGTACTTGAGCCCCCCTGGGCTGTGACTCCGGCGGTGGTCTCTGGACCAGTGACGATACTTGTGCCCTCCTGGGCTGTGACTCCGGCGGTGGTCTCCTGACCAGTAACGATACTTGGGCCCTCCTGGGCTCTGACTCCGGCGGTGGTCTCTGGACCAGTGACGATACTTGGGCCCTCCTGGGCTCTGACTCCGGCGGTGGTCTCTGGACCAGTGACGATACTTGGGCCCTCCTGGGCTCTGACTCCGGCGGTGGTCTCTGGACCAGTGACGACGGTGCTGGCGGTTCTGTCTGGACCTCCGGAAATGATGGCGCACTTCTCCGCTGTGACACTCACAACAGGCTGGGCAGACTTCCTCTGGACCTTCCCCACCTTTGTTGGAGTTACAGCTGACTCACCAATCGCCTTGGAACCCATGTCACTTGTTGTCCCACCAGGAGTCTTAACACGGTCCCGTCGTCCACTCTCCAATTTTAGAGCCTTCACAGGGGGTGGGCTGCCAGTGCCTTGGCTCCGGGTCCTACTACCTGCCCTGGTGGCCGGTGCACTCCACAAACCTTTAACACGCACCACTGGTACTGGAGGCTTTGGGTGAGTGGGCACGGGGCGAACGCTGAGGGGCTGCTCCGAGGGCGGTGCTGGTAGGGGAGGTGGCGGCTGTACCTGTAGAAGTGGGGCGCACAGATGGTGCCGCCACCACAGGGGAGCTCCCATCGGTGGACGAGTCCGTGTCGCTGGTTGGTGATCCGGTGGCCGACGTGAAGCTCCCCTCGCCCTCCGTCCCATTGGTGCATTCAGAGTCTGTGGTGTGGCCCTCCATGGCCATGTGGGATGCAGCTCCCTCGTGCTCCGGTGCCACTGCACCTCCACCTGATGATGCTGATGTACAAAAGGACAGGGAGAGCAGAAAAAGGGGGGGAGACAGAAGAAAGAGAGTTTTAGTGCATGGCATACTGCTACCGTTGGCGGACAAGACAGACGCAGCAGCCCCCTGGATTACGCCGTGCTCCTGACCTCTGCACATGCAATTTCTGGGATATGGCATACATGGCAATGGTGGACATCTGCGCACATGGATGCCACAGGGGCAACTATACCTCAACTTGGCACTCTGCTGTGGTGGGGTTCAGTGCCACATGGCCTACATTATGGAGGGGCCTTGCCTACCGAATTCGCCCTGGCCTAGGGACACCCACAGCCCACCTCCCCCACCCAGACCCCTCCACTGCACGCAAAGTCCGCAGAATGAGGTTGTACTCACCCCCTTGTGTCTGCTGTGATGTCCTCAAGCGCCCATCCAACTCCGGGTAGGCCACCGCCAGGATCCGGAACATCAGGGGGGTCATGGTGCAACGGGCACCTCAACCACGTTGGGAGGCCATCCCCAGCTGAGCCTCCGCCGTCTTGTTGCTGCAGCGGCGAATGTCCTCCCATCTCTTCCGGCAGTGGGTGCCCCGTCTCTGGTGGGCCCCCAGGGTCCGGACCTCCTTGGCGATGGCACGCCAAATGTCCCTCTTCTGGTGGGCGCTGACGTACATGACATGCACAAGGGAAGAGGTACAGTCATTACCAACTGCACCGTCGTTGTGAGTGGCCCCCTCCCTACTCTGGCCATGTGGCCCATTCATTCCCATGCATTACTGTTCTTAGAACTCTGCCCCCTTCCCTCTTCCAACCAGCCCTCTCGACCGAGGCCTAGCCCATACAACGTGCTCCCTGTGTACTAACCTGTTGGTCTGGAGGACCGTAGAGTAGCGTGTACTGGGGGAGGACCCCATCCACAAGTTTCTCCAACTCCTGTGCAGTGAAGGCAGAGGCCCTTTCCCCAGACGCAGCAGCCATCGTCGCTTCCAGACCGAGGTCACAGCAGCACTAGCAGTGTAGGTCCTCTCCTGTCGAAGGTCAGGTATCTAGTGATTGAACAGATAGAAAATGGCGGTGACGTCCGCGGCGGTGCGCATCATCATCGCCAGCGCACCTGTTCATTGGCTCCTGGGACCCATAGCGTCCAATGTTAACCAATGCAGCATTGCGCCGTGGTCTTCGACCGCCTACCGCGACGGTGTGCAACGCCAGCGCTGTTACCCCACAATCCCATTGTCCCAGTTTAGAGGGCAGGCAGCCGCCATTTCAGGGACCCACATGGCTTCATTTACTACTGCGTCACACATAGCTAGGCCTACACTCAACACACATACAGGAAGGGTTTTGTGTCTGGTGTAGTCTTGTGTGTAACTGTGGGTACATACCTGGAGGAATAGTGACTGGTTCTTCGCTGTTGTCCTTCGTAGGCACCGTCAGCTGGGACATATGAGAAGATGGCGGAATCCTCTGGTGTACTGACCGCTGGTGGACCTGTTGACAATGGAAGAAAGACATGTCATCGTCACCTACAGGTTTGACCGTGCCACTATCCAGGAACTATGTACCCAGTTGGAGCCAGACCTGATGTCACCGATCCGCCATCCAACTGGAATCCCCCCTGACGTGCAGGTGCTGTCAGTGCTCCATTTCCTTGCAAGTGGGTCATTTCAGACAACAGTGGCCATGGCATCAGGGATGTCCCAGCCTATGTTTTCCAATGTCTTGTCCAGAGTGTTGTCTGCCCTGCTGAAACACGTAAGGAGATACATCATATTTCCTCAGGTGGAGGATTTGCCTACAGTTAAAGGTGACTTCTATGCCCTTGGACATATCCCCAACGTCATAGGTGCCATTGATGGGACCCATGTAGCTCTGGTCCCTCCCCGCAGGAGTGAACAGGTGTACAGGAACAGGAAGAGTTATCATTCCATGAATGTCCAGATGGTCTGTTTGACAGACCAGTACATCTCGCAGGTAAATGCTATGTTCCCTGGCTCTGTGCATGACGCCTACATCCTGCGCAATAGCAGCATCCCTGATATGATGGGTCAACTCCAGAGGCACCATGTATGGCTATTGGGGGACTCTGGTTACCCCAACCTTTCCTGGCTATTGACCCCAGTGAGGAATCCCAGGACCAGGGCAGAGGAACGTTACAATGATGCCCATGGGCGAACTAGGAGGGTGATCGAGCGGACCTTCGGCCTCCTGAAGGCCAGGTTCAGGTGCCTCCATATGACTGGTGGATCCCTATTCTACTCACCGAAGAAGGTGTGCGACATCATCGTCGCCTGCTCCATGCTCCAGTATTTGGCATTGCGACGCCAGGTGCCTTTTCTGCAGGAGGATGATCCAGATGATGGTGTTGTAGCAGCTGTGGAGCCTGTGGACAGTGATGAGGATGAAGCTGAGGAAGAAGAAAACGACAACAGGGAGTCAGTCATACAGTAATATTTCCAGTGACACACAGGTGAGAACATTTTCTGGTTTAACATTACATTAACTTTCACACGTCTACCTCTATCCTGTACCTCCATTTCACTCACTATTTGTTAATTGAGTTGTACCCTTCCATTTCAGTTTCACAAGTGTGGTAACCTACGTGTCAACTGCTTGCATCCTTGAAGGGCTTGTGATGTGTGACATAGGTATGTTAGCCTTACAATGGGTAACCCATTATGACACTGTGATTGATAATACAAAGTACCAAATCATAGACTGACTCCAGATTTTTGGGTGTTTATTTAGGTGCTCAAAAAATGAAGGGGGGTTGTAAAATGGTGATGGGTGATGGTGGAGGAATGTCCATGGCAGAGTCCAGTCTATTAGTCTCACAGGTGCACTGCCCATCTGGGCATTGGAAGTGGAGCTGGGGCAGTTCCAATCTGGACAGGGTAACAAAGTGGGACAGTGGGGGGACAATCAGGGTGGTCTTATTTCCTGGCGGGGGTCTTGCCATCTTGCTCTGTCCTGTTCCTGAATCTCAGGGCCCGCTTGCGTGGTGGTTGTCCGTCTGCGGGGGGGTGGGGTGCTGGTGTGGTGGTCATGTGGCGGGGCGTCCTGTCCACTAGCGCTGGCAGAGGTGGTGGGCAGTTCATCGTCCTGGCTAGTGTCAGGGGCCCCTTGGAGTGCCACGGTGTCCCTCAAGGTCTTTTGAATGTCCGTCAGCACCCCTACGATGGTGCCCAGGGCGGAGCCGATGGTCCTGAGCTCCTCCCTGAACCCCAAATACTGCTCCTCCTGCAGACGCAGGGTCTCCTGCAACTTGTCCAGGACCGTCGCCATGGTCTCCTGGGAGTGGTGGTATGCTCCCATGATGGAGGAGAGGGCCTCGTGGAGAGTGGGTTCCCTTGGCCTGTCCTCCCTCTGTTGCACAGCAGCCCTCCCAGTTCCCCGGTGTTCCGGTGCCTCCGTCCCCTGGACCGTGTGCCCACTACCACTGCCCCCAGGTCCCTGTTGTTGTTGGGGTGGTGGGTTACCCTGGGTGCCTTGTAGTGGTGGACACACCGCTGATTGACCTGTCCTGGGTAGGGAGGTTTGGGCCCGCTGGGTGGGTGCTGTGCTGGTGTTACCAGAGGGTGGAAGCTCGGTGTTGGGCTGTGGCTGGGCAAGGGGAACCGACTGTCCTGAGGCCCACGATGGTCCGGGCTGGTCATCAAGATCCAGTGAGGCAGAGCTGCTGTCGTCACTGTGGGCCTCTTCTAGGGGTGGAGTGGTGTTGTCTGGACCCTCTGGTGTGGTGACGTTCCTTCGGGTTCCTGCAGGGGTATAAGACCATGATTATTGCATGTGTGTGTTTCATGGTGTGCAATGGGTGGCTGTGCATGAACCCCAGTGCAGGTATTCCTGTGTGGGGGCTTGTGTGATGATGATTGGGGGGGTGTTCTGGGTATTTGCAGTGAGCATGCTTTAGTGAGGGGTGAGCATGCTTAGTTGTGTCATGCAGGGCTTGGTGTTGGGATGGGTGGTTTGTGTTATGGGTAGATTAGTGAGTATCTGGAGTGATAGGGGAGGGTGTGAGGGTGGGGGTGTGTGATAGCATGCAGGTGGGGGGGGGATATGATAGGTAAGAATTGACTTGCCAGTGTCCCATCCTCCAACGACTTCTCCGAGGCCCTCAGGATGCAAGATGGTCAAGACCTGCTCCTCCCATGTTGTTAGTTGTGGGGGAGGAGGTGGGGGTCCACCGCCAGTCCGCTGTACCGCGATGTTGTTCCTGGAGACCGTGGAACGCACCTTCCCCCGTAGGTCGTTCCACCTCTTCCTGATGTCCTCCCTATTTCTTGGGTGCTGTCCCACGGCGTTGACCCTGTCCACTATTCTGCGCCATAGCTCCATCTTCCTGTTTATTGATGTGTGCTGTACCTGTGAGCCAAATAGCTGTGGCTCTACCCGGACGATTTCCTCCACCATGACCCTGAGCTCCTCCTCGGAGAAGCAGGGGTGTCTTTGGCGTGACATGGGGTGGTGTGTGTGAGGTGTGGGGTGGTGTATGTGGTGATGAGTGTGGTGAGAGTAGTGGTATGTGGTGTTTTGTGCGTGGATGTTGTGTGGGTGATGGTGTTGCGTGCCTCTGTGTGATGGGGTTGTCAATAGCTGTGCTCTCTCTCTCGCCTTCTCTCAGAATTTCTGGTTGTATGGGTTTGTGGGTGATGTGGGTGTGTATTTTATATTGTATTGGGTGTGTGGGAGTGGTGTGTGTATGTGTATCAGGTGTGTGTATTTTGAATTGTCCAATGTGGCGTTTTGTAGATGTGTGTGTATTTTGAACACGGCGGTGTGTACCGCCAATGGAATACCGCGGTTGAATGACCGCCGCGTGGATTCGTGGGTCGTAATAGCATGGGCGTGTTTCTGTTGGCGTGGAGGTGGAGGATTTGTTTCCGCATGTTTATCGCTGACCTTTGGTGTGGCGGAGTTGTGTGGGTGTCTGAATTTCGGCGGATTCTGTGATGTGTGTCATAATAGCTGTGGCGGTCTACAGCGGCGGTGTATTGGCGGTCTTCTGCACGGTAGTAAGAGCCTTATACCGCCAATGTTGTAATGACCCCCCAAGTTTTACACGCTGGAAATTAATCGCGCACACTGCCGATTCGAACAAGAATATGCAAATGCCATGGAATGATCGCGCAAGCATTTGCCGATCTGGACACCAAGATTTACATCGGCAAATGAATTGCGCACTCTGCAGATTCGAACAAGAATATTTAAATGCCATGAAATGATCGCGCAAGCTTTCGACGATCTGAACACCAAGTTTTACATGCGGGAAATGAATCGTGCACACTGCCGTTTCGAACAAGAATATGCAAATGCCATGAAATAATCGCGCAAGCTTTTGCCGATCTGAACACCAATTTTTACATGCGGGAAATGAGTTGCGCACACTGCCGATTCGAACAAGAATATGCAAATGCCATGAAATGATCGCGCAAGTTGCCGCCGATCTGAACACCAAGTTTTACATGCGGGAAATGAATCATGCACACTGCCAATTTGAACAAGAATATGCAAATGCCATGAAATGATCGCGCAAGCTGGCGCCGATCTGAACATCAAGTTTCACATGCGGGAAATGAATCGCGCCCACTGCCGATTCGAACGAGAACATGCAAATGACATGAAATGATCGCGCAAGCTGCCGGCGATCTGAACATCAAGTTTCACATGAGAGCAATGACTTGCGTACTCTGAAAGTTTCACAAGTAGGCCCAAAACTCAAGAGTCTTTGAGAACGGGGTCGGGGGCCCAGCCCGACCTCCGCCTTACCACCCTGCTCAAGGATCACCAATGTAATGCAGGGCAGGCCTGGAACATCAAGGTAGGCCTCCGGAACAGGAGCTCAGGAAGTTGCTGCTGCTCTGCACCGGGACCTCTGAATAGTGAGCATGTGGAGCTGGGCTGGCTTCCTTATATAGAGTCTGGCCCAGCCCACAAACCACACCCAGTCATGCAGCAAGGAGAGCTTCTAGAAGGTCCTATAAAGGGTCCACACCCTAACACACTCAGTAAGCCTGCAGCAATACATTGCAAATGAACAGTTATTACAAACATCATTAATAGTGTTTTTCAAGGTTAAAGTCTGCAATGCAAAAGGTTAACATACTGCATATAAATACAATGCATGAATTATGCTCTTGCATGAAGTCTGGGTTTTTGCATTTTTGTCACCCGTAGAGCGCACACTGTCCTGATGTTGACAGTTATCAATGCCTGGCCTCATTAGGTTGTGGGGCTGGCTCCTGGGATTGAGGACCGGATGGGGGGTTTGGTGATGTCTTTACTAATGATGCAATGCTGTGTGCACCCCTTTAGGCATCATTATATGTCTGTGATTTTGCTCTGCTGAACCTGCACTGTGTTGATTTTTATGTTGGTCTGTAATTTTTCATTTGACAAAAAAAAAACAGATAAAAAAAAAAAAAAAAAACGTGTGCAGAGTCCTAAAACGAGCAAAAACCGTGTTTGAAAAGTGGAAGGAGGCAGGCAAAAAGTTGGGGGGGACCACCCTGAGACTTTCAGGTCTAACACTCCTCATCATGACTCATCTGGTAATAGGTGGGCCTATTTTTGATTCTGCACGTGAGTTAGACCATCCTTATGTCAACTGTTTCCAGTCACACAGTTGCATCAAGGTTGCCCTCTTTTAAATTGTGTGCTTCTGGAAATACAAACATGTGGTCACTGAATTAAATTTAGATAACACCTTGATATTTTTCTTGTCACAGAAACCTGACTAATGGACTTCTTCTTATTGAAACATGATTGAGGGATTCCTCTATTTTGGATATAATCATTGTTGTCCTTTGTCCTTTAAAATCTTCTATTTTGATCAGAAAGATAAAAACTGGAGGTGAACTAGCAGTTATAATGAAAGAATCTATATCTGCTTTATAGGTTATACTTTAAGAGTTTGGCCATGCAAAACTGATGAATTTCACTCTTCCACGTTCAGCTCCGAACCCGTGAACGTGAGTTTTAGTCTCCTAGACTGTAGGGACTGTTGATGATTTTGGAAAGTCTGTAGTGGACATTTTGCCTTCCTTAGTTCTGTATGCCATTAAATGACTAATTCTTGGATTTTCAACGTACAGGCGGATACCCCTGATCCTCCGGAATCAAATCGATTCTTGTGCTGCTTTTGGCCTTGTTTAACTAGGTAGCACCCCAATTCATACAGTAGGATATGTAGTTGAGCTCCCGTCTTCTTTTACGGATACCACAATCCCTGCCATCATTCTGATGTCTCTTATCTATATTATCTTCCATTCCATGGTCCATTGCATGCACTAAGCCCACTACTGTAGCCAGTTTCATCACTTCCTGATGCTGATATAATGTAAATGATATAAATCTGTCCAACATCTGACAACCCAAAGGCCTTCACTCTGGCTTGTGACCTGGAGACTAGGATATGCAAGGGACTGGCAGAAATGAACCAGGCCCATATTTATACTTTTTTAGCGCCGCTCTTTGATGCAAAAGCGGTGCAAACGTACAAAATACAATTGTGTTTTGTAAGTTTGCGCCACTTTTGCATCAAAAAATGATACAAATGCTGCGCTTAAAGTATGGGCCCATATCTTCTAATCTTTTCTGAGAGCTTGACACCATGACTGTTCACAAGAATGGCCATCTCATCATATCTAGATTCCATAAGAAATGGTGATTCTCAGAGGTTAACTTCATAGATAATCGTGATTTTATGAAAGACACAGAGGCTAGCATTATGCATAACCTTTTATTCACCACTCCTGAGCAGCACTTAAAAGTTCCAAGAAGAACCCAACATGAAGTTATAAAACAGTAGAACCTTCACACAATATATATCTCTGCACTGTATTCTCTTAGTCTTTTGATTTTCTTCCTTGCTCAAAGTCAAAGTTCAACGTTTTGTTCAAACTCCTTCTTCCTTAAATACACTTTAAGACTGAACAAATAAAATTAAATATTTGAAGAATTCGTAATTAAAAAACCTTTATACACCCTTTTTATACACCCTTCTTAAAAAATCCCGCAAACAATATCTTTTTTTTTTTTCAAATCATCAAACTCTTCTACACTCATCTCCTCGGGTGGGACGAAGGGATGATGCTAGCTTCCTTATCTTTAATAAAATCATGATCCTCTATGCAGTTAACCTCTAAGAACCGTCATTTTATGTCAAGACAGGAGGCTAGCATTGAGCATGTTTAAAGTCATTCAGGACCCAGCTCTGCAACATGCTCTACTGGTCTGAAATAGAAATCTCTGATTACCTTATCATTCAACGAGTCCTCTGTTTTTAATATTTCACCTAAACATCCACCTGCATGGAGTGCTTTCATTACCATTGCTTCTCAAATTGGATGTGCTTTGAATATATTGAGATTCACTCCTTCCTCACTTATACCACTCTTTACCCATCGTTCAATTGTAGCCATAGACACTGGCCCATATGGCTTCACATAGGAGATCAATAATTGATCTACTCCTGCACATACATGTTCACTCATTCTTGCCTCAGATTCCTTAACCCCTTCGCTGCCAGGCCTTTTCCCCTCCTGTGCCGAGCCTTTTTTTGGCTATTTGGGGCAGTTCGCGCTTAAGCCCTCATAACTTTTTGTCCACATACGCTATCCACTCCAAATTTGTGTCCTTTTTGCACACATCCTAGGGATTCTAGAGGTACCCAGAGTTTGTGGGTTCCCCTGGAGGAGACCAAGAAATTAGCCAAAATATAGCAAAGTTCGTTTAAAAAAAAAAAACAAATGGGAAAAAAGGGCTCTGTTTTTTCCCTTGAAAATTGCATCAACAAAGGGTTTGCGGTGCTAAAATCACCATCTTCCCAGCTTTCAAGAACAAGCAGACTATAATCAGAAAACCACATTTTTCAACACAATTCTGGCATGTTACTGGGACATACCCCATTTTTACTATTTTTTGTGCTTTCAGCCCCCTTCCAGTTAGTGACAGAAATGGGTATGAAACCAATGCCGATCCCAGAAAGCTAAACATTTCTGAAAAGTAGACACAATTCTGAATTCAGCAAGGGGTAATTTGTGTAGATCCTCCAAGTGTTTTCTACAGAAAATAACAGCTGAAATAAAAAAAATATTGAAATTGAGGTGAAAAATACAGCCATTTTTCTCCATGTTTTACTCTGTAACTTTTTCCTGCGATGCCATATTTTCAAAATCAATATACCGTTACGTCTGCTAGACCCTTCTGGTTGCGGGGATATATATAGGGCTTGTAGGTTCATCAAGAACTCTAGGTACCCAGAGCCAATAAAGAGATGCACCTTGCAACGGGCTTTCATTGTATACTGGGCATACAGCAATTCATTTGGTGAAATATAAAAAGTGAGAAATAGGTATTGTAGGAAAGTAACATCTTGCCTGGCATGTTACCCCAATTTTTACTTGTGTGTCAGTTTGTTTTTGCCTGTCTCACTGGGATCCTGCTAGCCAGGACCCCAGTGCTCATAGTTTGTGGCCTGAATGTGTTCCCTATGTGGTGCCTAACTGTATCACTGAGGCTCTGCTAACCAGAACCTCAGTGCTAATGCTCTCTCTTTCTTTAAAATTGTCACTGCAGGCTAGTGACCATTTTTACCAATTCTGATTGGCACACTGGAATACCCTTATAATTCCCTAGTATATGGTACCTAGGTACCCAGGGTATTGGGGTTCCAGGAGATTCCTATGGGCTGCAGCATTTCTTTTGCCACTCATAAGGAGCTCAGACCATTCTTACACAGGACTGCCAGTGCAGCCTGAGTGAAATAAAGTCCACGTTATTTCACAGCCAATTTACACTGCACTTAAGTAACTTATAAGTCACCTATATGTCTAACCCTCACTTGGGGAAGGTTAGATGCAAAGTTACTAAGTGTGAGGGCACCCTGGCACATAGTTCAGGGCAATTCCCCCGACTTTTTGAGTGCGGGGATACCATTACACGTGTGCACTACATATAGGTCAATACCTATATGTAGCTTCACAATGTAACATGTCTAAGATCATGGAATTGTCCCCCCATGCCAAATCTGGTATTGGGGTGCCAATCCCATGCACCCCCGGGGCTCCAGCATGGACGTTGGGTACTGCTAAACTAGCTCTCTGGGGTTTTCACTGCCGCTACTGCTGCTGCCAACCCACAGACAGGCTTCTGCCTCCTGGGGTCTGGGCAGCACAGTCCCAGGAAGGCAGAACAAAGGACTTCCTCTGAGTGAGGGTGTTACACCCTCTCCCTTTGGAAATAGGTGTTAAGGGCTGGTGAGGAGTAGCCTCCCCCAGCCTCTGGAAATGCTTTGAAGGGCACAGGTGGTGCCCTCCTTGCATAAGCCAGTCTACACCGGTTCAGGGATTCTCAGCCCCTTCTCTGGCATGAAACTGGACAAAGGAAAGGGGAGTGACCACTCCCCTGTCCATCACCACCCCAGGGGTGGTGCCCAGAGCTCCTCCAGTGTGTCCCAGACCTCTGCGGTCTTGAATGCAGAGGTGCGAGGGCACAATGGAGGCCTCTGAGTGGCCAGTGCCAGCAGGTGATGGCAGAGACCCCTCATGATAGGTGCTTACCTGACTAGGTGACCAATCCTCCCCTGAGGGCTATTTAGGGTCTCTCCTGTGGTCTTCTCTTCAGATAACGAATGCAAGAGCTCATCAGAGTTCCTCTGCATCTCCCTCTTCGACTTCTGCCAAGGATCGACCGCTGACTGCTCCAGAAAGCCTGCAAAACCGCAACAAAGTAGCAAGAAGACTACCAGCAACATTGTAGCGCCTAATCCTGCCGGCTTTCTTGACTGTTTCCTGGTGGTGCATGCTCTGAGGGCTGTCTACCTTCACCCTGCACTGGAAGCCAAGAAGAAATCTACAGTGGGTCGACTGAATCTTTTCCCTACTACCGCATTCACCAAACGTCTGCTTCACTGGTCCTCTGGGTCCCCTCTCATCTTGACGAGCGTGGTCCCTGGAACACAGGAGCTGGATCCAAGTGGCCCCAACACTCCAGTGGTCCATCAGTCCAAATTTGGTGGAGGTAAGTCCTTGCCTCCCCAAGCCAGACAGTAATCTTGTGTACTGCGTGAACTGCAGCTGCTAGGGCTTCTGTGCACTTTTGCAAGACTTTCTTCGTGCAAAGCACAGCCCAGGTCCCCAGCACTCCTTCCTGCATTGCTCAACTTGCTGAGTTGACCACCGGCTTCGTGGGACCCTCCTTTGTAGTGTTGAGATGACTGCTGTGCTCAGATTTATTGAACCCGTGTTCAAGTGCTTCTGTGGGTGCTGCCTGCTTCTGCGTGGGCCCTCTGTGTTGCTGAGCGCCCCCTCTGTCTCCTCCTCCAAGGGGTGACCTCCTGGTCCTTCCTGGGCCCGGGCAGCACCCATTTTCTTCAACCGCGACCTTTGCAGCTAGTAAGGCGTGTTTGCGGTCTTTCTGCGTGGAAACAACTCTGCATCCTCCAGCACGCCATGGGACATCTTCTGTGCATCTTCCGTTGTTGCAGAATCTTCAGCTTCTTCCACCCGGAGGCAGCCATTTTGCACCTTCCTCCGGGGTTTAGTGGGCTCCTGCACCCCCGGACACTTTCGTGGCTCTTGGACTTGGTCCCCTTCCTTTACAGGTCCTCAGGTCCAGGAATCCGTCTTCAGTGCTTTGCAGTCAGTTGTTGTCTTTACAGAATTTCCTATCACGACTTCAGTGTGTTTCTGGGGAAGTAGGGTAACTTTACTCCTACTTTTCAGGCTCTTGGGGCGGGGTATCTTGGACACCCTTAGTGTTTTCTTACACTCCCGGCGACACTCTACACACTACACTAGGCCTGGGGTCCCTAAGTGGTTCGCATTCCACTTTCTTAGTATATGGTTTATTTTGCCCCTAGGCCTATTGCATCCTAATGTATTCTACAGTGTTTGCACTACTTTTCTAACTGTTTACTTACCTGATTTTGGTTTGTGTGTATATTTTGTGTATTTTACTTACCTCCTAAGGGAGTATATCCTCTGAGATATTTCTGACACATTGTCACTAAAATAAACTACCTTTATTTTCGGTAACTCTGAGTATTGTGATTCTTATGATATAGTGATATATGATATAAGTGGTATAGGAGGAGCTTTGCATGTCTCCTAGTTCAGCCTAAGCTGCTCTGCTATAGCTACCTCTATCAGCCTAAGCTGCTAGAACACTACTAATCTACTAATAAGGGATAACTGGACCTGGTAGTAGGTGTAAGTACCATCAGGTACCCACTATACGCCAGGCCAGCCTCCTACAGGTATCAAGAAAACCTTTGTATTTCCAAAATGGGCACAAGATAAGGTGTTGAGAAGCAGTGGTTATTTGCACATCTCTGAATTCCGGGGTGCCCATACTAGCACGTGAATTACAGGGCATTTCTCAAATAGAAGTCTTTTTTACACACTGTCTTACATTTGGAAGGAAAAAATTTAGAGAAAGACAAGGGGCAATAACACTTAGGGGATTCTATGTTCCCCTATGTCTCCTAGTAAAAATGGTACCTCACTTGCGTGGGTAGGCCTATTGCTCGCGACAGGAAACATAACATGGACACATCACATTTTTAAATTGAAATCTGACATGTTTTATGCAAAGTGCCTAGCTGTAGATTTTGGCCTCTAGCTCAGCCGCCACCTAAGGAAACCTACCAAACCTGTGCATTTTTTAAAACAAGACACCTAGGGGAATCCAAGATGGGGTGACTTGTGGGGCTCTGACCAGGTTCTGTTACCCAGAATCCTCTGTAAACCTCAAAATTTGCCCCAAAAACACTTTTTCCTCTCATTTCGGTGATAGAAAGTTCTGGAATCTGAGAGGAGCCACACATTTCCTTCCACCCAGCGTTCCCCCAAGTCTCCCAATAAAAATGGTATCTCATTTGTGTGGGTAGGCCTGGTTCCCGTGACAGGAAATGCCCCAAAACACAACGTGGACACATCACATTTTCCCCAAAGAAAACTAAGCTGTTTTTTGCAAAGTGCCTAGCTGTGGATTTTGGCCTCTAGCTCAGCCGGCACCTAGGGAAACCTAGCAAACCTTCGCATTTTTGAAAACTAGACACCTGGGGGAATCCAAGGTGGGGTGACTTGTGGGGCTCTGACCAGGTTCTGTTACCTAGAAACCTTTGCAAATCTCAAAATTTGGCCAAAAACAAACTTTTTCCTCTCATTTCGGTGACAGAAGGTTCTGGAATCTGAGAGGAGCCAAAATGTCCTTCCACCCAGTGTTCCCACAAGTCTCCTGATAAAAATGGTACCTCACTTTTGTGGGTAGGCCTACTGCCCGCGAAAGGAAATGCCCCAAAATACTTTCTGGGAACATCAAAATGATCAAATACAAAACTACCTGTTTTTGCGGGGGGCACCTGCATTTTTGGTCCTGGGCTCAGCAGCTATCTAGGGAAAACTACCAAACCCAGAATTTCTAAAAACTAGACACCCGAGGGAGTCCAGGGATGTGTGATTTGCGTGGATCCCTCAATGTTTTCTTACCCAGAATCCTCAGCAAACCTCAAATTTAGCTACAGAATCAAATTTTTCCTACATTTCTATGTGGGATCACCGCACCAGGACACATTTCATACCACCCAGTGTTCCCCTCTGTCTCCCGGTAAAAATTATACCTCACTTGTGTAGGTGGGCCAAGTGCTTGTGACAGGTAAGAGCCAAAATCATGTTGAAATTGAGGGGGAACCAAAGCGGATCCAAAAGGGCAGTTTGAAAAAAAACATTTTTAGGCTGACAAGTGCAGCAGAATTTTTATCGGTATAGATGAGACAATGCTGGGCGGTAAGAATTTTGGGGATTCCTGCAGATTCCGGAAGGTTCCATCAGAAAAATGTGGGAAGAAATGTGTGATTTCCAGCAAAGTTGGAGGTTTGCAGGTCATTGTGGGTAAGAAAATGGTGCGGGTTGCATGTGAAACATTCCCCCCTGGAATCACCCAGATGTTTAGTTTTCAGACGTGTCTAGGTCTTGTGGATTTTTCTACATGGCAGCGTCGCAAAGTCCATAAAGTGCAGCCCTCACCATTCCAAGTGGGCCGAATTTGAGAGTTAGCCAAGCTCTCATGGCCCAAATGTAAAACCAAAACCCCAAATAATCAAATGTCCTCTTGCTTGCCATGGGATAAGATGTTTTAGTGAGCGGGGAGAGCTGAAAGACTGTTCCCCCTTCAGATGGGGTGGGGGCATAACCAGGCCCATACTGGTTGGTAGCCACACCCCACTATTTTTTTTTTTTTTAATTTCCTGACATCGAGTAGACTTTCTGCCCCCCTGGGGAGTGGATCAGGGGTAATTGCCCCATATGCCCACTGGTGGGCAGAACAATTGGCCCCATTTATTTGAGGTGGGGTATGGCCATAACCCCACTCTCTTATTTTGGAGAAAAAAAATCTTCCCTGGTCTCTGGTGGGCTTTCTGCCCCCCCTTTGGGGGCAGGTGGGCCTTCCAAAAATAGGCCAATCTGCCCCCAAGATAGGGCCAACAGTAATGTGCCCTCATGGGGAGCGACCCTTACCCAAGGGGCTGCCCCCCTAAAGAAAACACACACATACACACACACCAATCCCTGGTGCCAAAGTGGTTTCTGCCCCCTCCCTGGGGGAAGAAATGGCCTAAAATAAATTTGCCCCCCAGGGGAGTGACCCTTGCCTAAGGGGTCGCGACCCTTGCGTGAAATTTGTGCAAAAAAAATAAATACCTGGTAGTGGTTTCTGCCTCTCTTGGGGGCAGATTGGCCTAATAAGAATAGGCCGATCTGCCCCCAAAGGGGGCAGAAATGGCTGAAAATAAATTTGCCCCCCAGGGGAACGACCCTTGCCTAAGGGGTCGCTCCCCTTGCGTGAAATTGCCACAAAAAATAAAGATCCCTGGTGTCTAGTGGTTTCTTCCCCCCCTGGTGGCAGGTCCGCCTAATAACAATAGGCCGATCTAGGGGGGACAGAAATGGCCTAAAATAAATTTGCCCCACCCCCTCACCCCTAGGGAGTGACCCTTGCCTAAGGGGTCGCTCCCCTTGCGTGAATTCGCCTTAAAATAAAAACTCCCTGGTGTCTGGTGGTTTCTAGGCCGATCTGCCCCCAAGGGTGGCAGAAATGTCCTAAATATAGTTTGCCCCCTACGGGAGCGACACACCTCTAAAAAATAAATAATAATCCCTGGCACCTAGAGGTTTCTGCCCCCAGGGGGGGGCAGATAGGCCTAATAACAATAGGGGACAGAAATGGCCTAAAATAAATCCCCCCCCCCCAGGAGCGACTCCCTGGTGTGTAGTGGGTTCTGCCCCCCTTGGGGGCAGATTGGCCTAATAAAAATAGGCCGATCTTCCCCCAAGGGGGGCAGAAATGGCCTAAATGTAATTTGCCACATAGGGGAGCGACCCTTGCCTAAGGGGTCGCTCCCCACCTCTAAAAAAAAATGATCCCTGGTGCCTAGAGGTGTCTACCCCCCTGGGGGCAGATCGGCCTAATAACAATAGGCCTTGGAAAAAAGTTGCACCCTGGGGAGCGACCCTTGCCCAAGGGGTCGCTCCCCTTATGCCAATTTCCTTATTTCAAAAAATCCCTGGTGTCTAGTGGGCATTTCAGCAGCCGGATCGCTTCACGATCCGGCTCCTGAAATGCTCTGAGAGACTTCAAATGGAAGGAAATTCCTTTCCTTCCCTTTGAAGCCTCTCAGGCCCCCATCACATGATCGGAAGAGAAATGCTTTGCATTTCTCTTCCGATCGCGCTGGATAATGAGCTTCCAACGTGATGGGGACGTGGCCTCTGATGATGTCAGCGCGCGACTGCACGCTGACTTCATTAGACGTCCCTGGGGGGAGGATCAGGTGGAAGGGGAAGGGGTTCCCCTTCGATCCCTGCCTTGGGGGGTGGGAGGGAAGCCCACGGCGATGGGGACGAGGCCTCTGATGATGTCACTGCGCGATTGCGCGCTGACATCATCAGATGTCACTGGGGGGGGGTCGGGTGGAAGGGGAAGGGCTTCCCCTCCCATCCCTGCCTTGGGGGGTGGGAGGGAAGCCCACAGAGGGAGCGCTAGCGCTCCCTCCAAGCTCATGTGCGAGGACGCAATGGTTACGTCCTCGGCACAGGAGCACTGTGCCTGTGGACGTAACCATTACGTCCCCGGAACAGAAGGGGTTAATGCATCTCATTACACAGAGTTTTGGATATTCATCAGATTTTGGGTAAAATACAGATTCCGTCATTGTTTTAGTTATTTTCCTAATTTCAAACAACACACCCTGTGGCTGATTAAATCTACTTGTCACTTCTAGTGCCCTTTCATCTGAAACCCTTTTGAATGAAAACATACACAGCTTTGTTGCCAACTTCCATGATAGCTGTTTTATTTACAAATATTTGTTTTCATGCCTTTTCTCAAAGAGAAAAGCAGACAAACATCCCAAATTGTACTATACCGTGCAGTAGGGGGTTTATTTATCCTAATACCCTTCATAATTCTGCAGGTCAGTGGTCTCCTCCCAGCTGATAATCCACCTACAAGAGAGTGACCTGCTGCTATTGCTGTTGTATAACAATTAACTGTCCTGTAAGTCAGTCCTTTTCTATGCAGCTTGGCTAAGAAATTTGCAACCATAATCTCATCTGCCTCAGTGAGATCCAAATTCCTTTCCATGCACCAGTGTAGCCATATATTCCATGCACTTGTATATATTTTTTTGTTCCTGGTGTCCATGGCTTGTATAATAATTCCGAAGCCTCTCCTGATCAGTGAGCGAATCTTTCTGATCTTGTGACATTTTCCAAAGTAGAAAGTTGAGCACCTCTGATTCTACTAGAGGATGCTCTTCTCAGTCCACCCTGTGTATCAGTCCTTTGCAAGACTCTATCAATAGAGGATTGTCTACTACCATTTCCATCACTGACAGATACCAAGCTTGTGTCACCCAAAATGGAGTTACTAACACTAACTTGCATTTCTGTCTACTCACCTGCATCAAAACTCTCTGAATCATAGAGAAAGGAGGGAATGCATAACCCCTCATTTCCTGCCAATCTAGACTGAAGGCATCTACTTCCAGATACTTTTCCAATTGATTCATCAAATGCGACACAAACAAATCCACCACCAATAGGCCCACTCTCACATGATTTTCCTGAAACACTCGGCATCAGCTTCCAATCGCTGTAATCCCTCAAATACCTGGAATTCTGGTCTACTACTAAATTCGCCTTCCCTGGAGAATTTTGTGTTTGTATGCTTATTTTGTGTTCCATACAATATTCCCAAAACTCTGTTGTTAATTCTGAAAGTCTTCTCGACTTGCCTCCCAAATTGTTTAAGTACATCACCGCTGATATATTGTTAATTTTCAATAGAAGAAAGCAACCCTGAATTTGATTTCGGAAACTACGTATCACAAATTCCCCTGCTCTCATCTCTAAACGGTTTTTATGATCTGTTCTTTCCAATATACTCCATCTGTCTTCTCTCACTAGTGTTTATAATCTTGTGCCCCAACCAAAATTGCTGTCATCCGTCTCTAGAACAAAATCTAGAGTAGCTTCAAAAATAGCTCAACCATTCCAAGCCTGTAAGATTTTCATACCCCCAAAGCAATTCTCTTTGTGCCTCCAAGGTCAATTTCAGCTTGTCTCCATACCACAGTCCTCTGTTTAATCCTGATTTATCCTGATTTCTTGAGGTGCTGTAAAGGCCTGTAATTCTGAGGCCCTGGAAATAATACTTGTATTGACGATGATAATAGGCCTATCAGCCTCGCCAACTGTCTCAGACTTACTTCCTCTTTCTTCAGCAACTCTTTTACTTCCCTTTCTATTAGAGAAAGTGTCTTGTCTGGTAATTTTCATTGTGCCTTCACTGTGTCCACTATAAAACCTAAAAACTCCATCCTTTGTGATGGTTTGCAAATCAACAAACCCCAGACCTTCTAATGTTGCCTGTGCAAATAGACTCTGTTCCTTCAATATCTTTACATCCTGATTTACAATCAAAATGCCGTCCAAGTATATGGTCAATCTCACACCACCCACTTTTGGTCTTAACACCTTTGAAAAACACCATGGTGCTGACGAAAGGCCAAAAGGAAGGCATGTAAACTGGTGAGGGTACCCGTTCCATCTGAATTGCAGATATCGCTGATTAACTTACGCTATAAACATTAAAAAGTATGCATCCTTTAAGCAGCTCTTCACTAACTAGTCTTTGTCTATTAAATCTCTCTCAAAAGATGGATTCCCTCCATCTTGAAATGTCTGTAAACCATAAAAAATGTAGGTCCCTTAAACTGGTCACTATCCTTTGTCCTTTTTTCCACTACAAAAAGAGTACTCACAAACATTTTGTTTCTCCCTTGTCCTTACTATAACCCCTTTTTCTAACATTCGTTCAATCTTTTCTGACACAATTCTTCCTACTTCCTCCTTCATAAAGATTTCCTTGGCTCTTTTCCCTGATATGAACTTGTGTGAAATTCTATCACATAGGCCTTTATTGTTTCCAGCTCCCATTTGTCGCTGGTTATATCCTCTCAAGCGTGGAGAAAATGTTTCAATCTGCCTCCTTTGTTTTTCTGGATAGAACGTATAGTTCTCTTCATACTCACCTTGACCTTAGTAAGATGCTGCCTAGGACCCTTTAGATCTCCCACCTCTTCTCCTTTGTGGGTAGAAATTTCTTGAGTAGGAATTTCCTCTGAAACTTCCTCTGCCTTGTGCATGTGTCTGTGTGTGCAGTTTTGCACTGCCAGTTGGACCTGGAAAGTGTGCCCACTTGCCAAGCCCAAACCCTACCTTTTAGTACATGTAAGGGACCCCTAAGGCAGGCCGTAGGTGGCCCCCTGTGCAGAATGCAGTGTATTTAAAAGGTAGGACATATACAGGTGTGTTTTACAGGATCTAACAGTGAAATACTGCCAAATTTGTGTTTCACTATTGCGAGGACTATTTCTCTCATAGATTAACATGGGGATTGCCTTTAAACATCTTTTAGGTGCAGTTTCCCATTGAAAGCAGATAGAGATATGGAGTATGGGGTCTCTGAACTCACAATTTCAAAATACGAATTTTGGTAAAGTTGGTTTTTAAATTGTCTGTTTGAAAATGTCACTTTTAGAAAGTTGGCATTTTCTTGCTTAATTATTCTGTCCCTCTGCTTGGCTGCTGAATACACGCCTGGGTCAGACTGACAGTTGGTCTGTTTGCGAATTCCCACAGTGACACAAAGGGAGCTGAGGTGTGTCCTGCATTTTCTGATGATTCTTCCTGGGCTAAAGTGGGAGGGAGGAGCTGACATCTGCACCTGAAAGGGCTGTGCCTGTCCTCTCACAATACTGTCTCCAACCCCCCTAGTGTGTGTCTGGGGCAGGGCAAGGAAGAGGCAGGGTCTTGTGCACAACAAAGACTTCCCTTTGAAGGTTGCCTACTTCGAAGGCAGAAATGAGTGTAAGTAGTGAACACAAAACCCCAGACTTTTAGATTATATCTGAATCAAGAGGAACCTCTGCCAAGAAGAAGAGTTTGATGACTGGAATTTGCTTCCTGAAATTCTGCCAGTAAAGGTTCTCCAAGGTCTTGGACTGAGCTTGACCCCTGTTCTGAAGTCTCAGCGCCATCAAAGACGTCATTTGCCTGCACCTGGGCTCTCTTTCTGAGACCCCTACCTTGCCAAGTAGTGCCATATCCAGTCCCTTGGCCCTTGAAAGGAAACGCACTGGAGCTGAGTGGCAGAAAAATCAACGCAGCACCTGCACGGCGGCTTAAAAATTGGCGCAGTGCTGGTACATCAAAACATCGCCAGTTCAGTACTGATTCATCGCTGCCATGCATCCGGATTTTCCAAGCATCGTCCCTGGGCATCACATATTCAACATCATTGCATGGACCCTATTAGACCTGACAGCCTTAGGGTGGTCACCCCTAACTTTTTGCCTGCCTCCTTCCACTTTTTAGATACTGTTTTTGCTGGTTTTAAGACTCTGCGTACTTTACCACTGCTAACCAGTGCTAAAGTGCATATGCTCTCTCCCATTAAACATGGTAACATTCGATCATCCCCAATTGGACTATTTAATTTACTTATAAGTCCCTAGTACAGTGCACTATATGTGCCTAGGGCCTGTAGATTAAATGCTACTAGTGGGCCCGCAGCACTGATTGTGCCACCCACTTCAGTAGCCCCTTAACCTTGTCTCAGGCCTGCCATTGCAAGGCCTGTGTGTGCAGTTTCACTGCCAATTCGACTAAGCATTTGAAGGTACTTGCTAAGCCTAAAACTCCCCTTTTTCTACATATAAGACACCCCTAAGGTATGCCCTAGTAACCCATAGCGCAGGATGCTGTGTAGGCAAAAGCCAGGACATGCACCTGTGTAGTTTACATGTCCTGGTAGTGTAAAACTCCTAAATTCATTTTTACACTGCTGTGAGGCCTGCTCCCTTCATAGGCTAACATTGGGGCTGCCCTCATACATTGTTTGAGTGGTAGCTGCTGATCTGAAAGGAGTAGGAAGGTCATTTTTAGTATGGCCAGAATGGTGATATAAAATCCTGCTGACTGGTGAAGTTGGATTTAATATTACTATTTTAGAAATGCCACTTTTAGAAAGTGAGCATTTCTCTGCACTTAAATCTTTCTGTGCCTTACAATCCAAGTCTGGCTAGGTTTAGTTGGCAGCTCCTTGTGCATTCACTCAGACACACCCCAAGCACAGGATACTCAGCCTCACTTACATACATCTTCATTTTGAATGGGTCTTCCTGGGCTGGAAGGGTGAAGGGCCTGCTCTCACACAAAGGACTGCCACACCCCCTACTGGGACCTTGGGAGACAGGATTGAACTGAAAGGGGACCGGGTGCACTTCTATGCCACTCTTTGATGTCTCCCCCACTTCAAAGGCACATTTGGGTATATAAACAGGGCCTCTGCCCCTACCAACTCATACACTTCATGGAGAAGAAACTTGTAACTAGAACCTGCATCCTGCCAAGAAGAACAGCCTGGCTGCCCAAAGGACTCACCTGACTGCTTTCTGTGAAGGACTGCTGCCTTGCTGGTGCCCTGCTGCCTTGCTGATCTCTGGCTGTGGCGAAGAAGTGCTCTCCAAGGGCTTTGATAGAACTTGTCTCCTGTTCCCTGAAGCCTCATGGCCAAAAAGACATAGGGGGTCATTCTGACCCCGGCGGGCGGCGGTTGCCGCCCGCCTGGCGGGAACCGCCATTTGACCGCTGGCGGCATTCCGACCTTCCCGCTGGGCCAGCGGGCGCTAACAATGTTAGCGCCCGCCGGCCCAGCGGGAAGGGGGCCTGCAACATTGAAGCCGGCTCCGAATGGAGCCGGCGGTGTTGCAGGTGTGCGACGGGTGCAGTTGCACCCGTCGCGCTTTTCACTGTCTGCTAGGCAGACAGTGAAAAGCAGGCTGGGGCCCTGTTAGGGGGCCCCTGCACTGCCCATGCCAGTGGCATGGGCAGTGCATGGGCCCCCAGGGGCCCCAGGACACCCATTCCCACCAGCCTCTTCCTGGCGGTGTAAACCGCCAGAAACAGGCTGGCGGGAAGGGGGTCAGAATCCCCTGGGCAGCGCTGCTTGCAGCGCTGCCCTGGCGGATTTGCCCAGCCGGGGGAAATCCGGTGGGAAACCGCCGGACCCGGTTTTCTGACCGCGGCGGTACAGAATGGGCAGGGAAGCACCGCCAGCCTGTTGGCGGTGCTTCCTCCATTCGCGGCCCTGGCGGTCTTTGACCGCCAGGGTCGGAATGACCCCCATAATCTCTTCAAGAAGGACTCCTTGTGCGGTGAAATTTTATTTTTTCTTTTCCACGTAAGCGATGTGTCGATTCTTTCCTCGCAGGTCAGTGATGCGTCAATTTCCAGGCAGGTAAGTTCAGGTCTGTTAGAAATGGGACGGAGAAATTATCAACCATGGTGCAGGCTGTGCATCGTTTCTGACTGGCTGTGTGTCGAATTTCACCGTCCCATTTCTAACAGACCTGAACCTACCTGCCTGGAAATTGACGCATCACTGACCTGCGAGGAAAGAATCGACACATCGCTTACGCGGAAAAGAAAAAATCCACGCATGGCCTCACTTGTGAGTAAGGAATCAACGCATCGCTTGCTTAGCCGAAGCATGCCCGTCCTTGCAACTTTATTTTTGACACATACCAGGTACTTTGTTCCAAGCCCGCGCCCTTGTCAAGGTATGGGCCGGCAATTTACGGACTCCCCGCTGGCTGTATAGGACCCTCTCATAACTACTGATCTCCATTGCTTCTCTATCTACCCTATAGGCCGGTTCCGTAGGTTTCGCGATGGCCTACTCATTGATCACCTCCAGCTGGGTCACCCAGTAGTACAACTGGGCACCTGGGATTGTAAGCACTCCCTCGTAAATCCCCCTCAGGAGCTTCCACAATGCTATACGTGGGAGTCCTCCTGCCCATACCAGAGATCTGAGGGTCTGTTCAATTTTCCGAAAGACCCCTACTGGGATTACCACCGTTGTGTTCTGAAACATATACAATAGCTGGGGCAGGGTCATCATCTTATACAGAGCTGCTCTGCCCATGAGTGTTAGCGGCAGTTGCTGCCAGTGCTCTGCATCCCTCTCTAACCTGTCCAGCTGCGGGCCAAATTTTTCCATAGGAATTCTTGCAGGTTACATATATCCAAGGTATATAAAACCAGTGGATGCAACTGGAATGGTGATACGGGGAAGTAGACTTGGGGTCCCTCCTGCTAAGGGATAAAGGAGGGACTTATTCCAGTTTATATTATACCCTGAGTGTTCTCCAAAAATGCAGAAGATTTGCAGAAGTCTATCTATGGAAAGAGCTTGATCAGTGACATATAGTAACACATCCTCTGCATATAGGGAAATGCGCTTTACCAAGCCTCCCCCTCCCGGAATTCCCCAGACCAAGGGGTCCTGTCGGATCCAGGCTGCAAGCGGCTCTAGGGCCAGTGCAAAGAGCATAGGGGAAAGCGGACATCCCTGTCTTGTTCCCCTCTTTAACTCAAAGGCCCGGGAAGCCGTCCCATTTACTCTCACTCTTGCCAGTGGTTTCTGGTAAAGCAGTTTGACCCATTCAGAAAACTGCAGACCGAATCCCATTTTCTGAAGTGTTGCACACATGTATCCCCACTCCAGACTATCAAGTGCCATCTTGGCATCCAGGGCCAATAGGGCTGCCTGGGTGCCCCCCGAAAGCCGTGTTATGTAGAGCACTCCTTATAAGAGACGGATATTAAGTTGGGTACTTCTACGGGGCACAAAGCCAAATTGATCAGGATGAACTATAGAGGGAATCACTGTCTGCAACTGGGTTGCTAAAACCTTAGCTAACACCTTTGCCTCCACATTTAACAAGGATTTAGGTCTATAGGATGCGCAAGCCATAGCCAGCTTTGCTTCCTTGTGTATGACCATGATAGCTGCTGTTCCCTGATCACATCCATTGATTCTTATGGATAAAGACACTTTTTACTTTAAAATTTGATATCTTTACTTGTGTATGTTGGACTTTTGTAATTTTGGTCTTGTTTGATTTAGATAAATATTGGCTATTTTTCTAAACCGGTGTGGCGTCCTTTTCGTGGTGTTTTCACTGTGGTACTATGTTTGTCTGTACAAATACTTTACATATTGCCTCTGAAATAAGCCTGACTGCTTGTGCCAAGCTACCAAGGGGGTTAGCAGAAGGTTATCTGAGCTGTGTATCTCCCTTACCCTGACTGCAGTGAGGGTCCCCACTTGGACAGGGTATAAACAGACTGCCAACTAGTCTCCTCTCTGAGCAAAGTTCGATCATCCAACGGTATATTAATCCACATGAAATGTTCCAATTAGTCTCTAGGGTCAGTTCATGTTATGAGGAAGGGGCATCATCCAATCATGAATTGTTCATAGACTTCAGGTGGCAACAGTTCAACATTTTCCCAAGTCTGTTGTGAGAACATCTCCTTTCCCATCTGACTCCAAACAGATCGAAACAAATGTATATGATTTTAGTTTATGTTCCTGCATCACAATAATTTCAAGACCAAATGGGTACGGTTCTTCTGCATTTAAACAATAGTCTTTTTACAAATGGGACTTTGCTTCTCATGGGAACGAAATCTGAAAGAACACTTCACGTTATGAAAAATGTATTCAGCACGATAAAATGACTGCAAAATGCAAGCCCTGAAGGCCTCAGTTATGCTAGCTCATGAAAATATAAAACGCTTTGAATAATGCTTGTTAATTAAACACACATAATATGCAAACTTATAAATTCATCATTAATATTCTATCATCAATATCAGCAAAACATTTATATGGAAACAAGAAATCTACATTTGTTTCGACATAACCTATTAGTTTAGAGTCTAAGGGCCAGATGTACAAAGCCCTTTTACATTTCTTAATGGTCCGAATTGGTATTTTGGACCATTAAGCAATGCACAACTGCCTTTTCTTATGTACAAAGGCCCTTAAGGAATCACAAATTGCGATTTCTACCTTGTAGAAACTGCAAGTTGTGATTTCCCAGAATAGGAAATCGCAAATAGGGATTCCCTATTTGTGATTCCTATTCTGATGAACAAAGAATTTCCTAAATGCGACTTTGGCATTTAGGAGATGTAATTATCACCAACTTGAAGTCGGTGGTTACCAGGTGCAATAAAAAAAAAAATGCACCCCACAGTGCTTTTTTAAAATTGCAATACAGCACACACATGCCTCTTAGGCATATGTGTGCTCTACAAGTGCACCCCTATTTTTGAGGTGCACTAAGGGGGGTCTTTTGCCCTTCGCCACCACTAGTTTTACATTTCCTAAATAGCGATTTCTTAATAAGAAATCACTATTTAGGAAATGCAAAACCAGCCCATTAACTAAAATGCAATGAGATTTCTTATTACCAATTTCCTAATAGCAATTCCTACTTCCTACGATATTAGGCATTCAGTATCTCTGTACATAGCGTTTTGCATTTCTTATATAGAGATTTCTATGAAGTCGCTATTTAAGAAATGCAAAGTTGCATTTTTGTACATCTGACCCATAATTACACTTTAACATCAACGTTAACCTTCTAACCTGTGATTTAATCAAAAAGGCACCTATGCTGAACTGTGAAATACAAGCAAATAACACATTTAATATGCATGTCAGTGTAGCTTTCTAGGTTAATTTTTCTCTCATTTACGTTTATGAGCTTAAACTTGTCACAATCTAATGACTTCTGTGACACAAGGGGCAGAGCTAAAGTTTACGCTCTATCAGTACATTTCCTTTTGCGACTCGCAAATTGTGGGTCGCAAAAATTGGCAAATTGCGAGTCGCAAAAGGGAATGTTTGTACATCTGGCCCTTGGTCCTTTATTGATTTTGAAATAATATTGCCAGTTGCGGAAGCCAGATAAGAGCATGCAGCCTGTATTGGAGGTTCCCTTCCTCTTCCCTTCCAATGCCTATGAATACTGGCCGCTAGTGCCCCATGTACTAAAAAGTGCCCCCCCGGTAGTCCACATTCCGCCCTGAGGGCCTCAAAGGACATCTATGCTCCATCTTTGAATATTGCACCCACCGTAAGGATCCCGGCCTCCACCCAGGTCTTGAGTTAATTCCAAGTACCCCGGTGCGGTAAGGCCCATAAAGATAATAGGGGGAGTTCTGGAGAGTAGGGGGTCCCTACTTTAGTTTTATGCAGAAAAGTCTTCCAACACTGAGTCAGGATTTTTAAGTCAGGAAGGTCTTGTTTCCCATCCCTGGAGGTTCTTAATAAAACCTCGAACAGTCTGGGCTCCGGCGGGGTGAACTCCTTCACACTCGTTCCTGTTTCTACTCTGCTCGATATCCATTGTGTTAACCATTGGAGTTGAGCCGCCAAATAGTAGGTTTCAAAATCAGGGACCGCTAGTCCACCGTCTGTGGATTGTCTTTGAAGTTTAGCTAGGGCAACTCTCCTCCGTCCCTCGCCCCATATAAATGATACTACCATTGTTTCTAATTCTTTAAAGATGGCTCTAGGAATCCAAATTGGTAACACTGTGAATTAATATAGTAGTCGTGGGAGCACGATCATTTTGAGGATCGCTATTCTCCCAGCCACTGATAATGGCAGGGTCTGCCAAAAGGACATACAGGACTTTATGGAACGTATGGAGCCACCAATGTTGCCCTCTATGATGTCTTGGGGATCATGGTAAATTTTTACTCCCAGATAAGGGAGACCGTTTGGGACCCATCTGACCAGGTCTAGGTTCGGCGGGGTGCCCGGGGCCCCCTCAGTGGGAACAACCTGATTTTGTCCCAGTTCACCTTCAGACCCGAGTATCCCTCAAACCGAGACAACATTTGTTGGCTCGGGGTAAATCTCTCCAGACATCTTCCAGGAATATTAAGAGGTCGTCAGCGTAAAGGGCTTTTCGATGTCTCTCGCCTCCTACTAAAATTTCCGGACCACCCTCTCCCGCTCTAGCAGCGGCGGCTAAGGGTTCCATTGCCAAGGCAAATAAAAGCGGAGACAAAGGGCAACCCTGCCTGGTACCCCGCTCAACCATATAGCTTGGTATATAAGAGTTTCACCCAGGAGATATATTCGGGCCCCAGTTTAAGCCGGGCCATCACCGTATAGAGGAACTCCCAGTTCAAGCTATCAAAAGCTTTTTCTGTGTCTAAGGCCAGGACTCCAGTGTGAGTGGCCGTGGATGACTGGTCTCTCATGATTGCTAGCAGTCTACGAATGTTGCCAGCGGTGTTTCGCCCAGGAATGAAACCAGCTTGGTCTGGGTGTATCAATGTGGTCATAAGTGGGAGGAGTCTGGTTGCTAAGATCTTACTGAGGATTTTGTAGTCAAGGATTAACATGGACAATGGTCTATAGGCCCCCACTTCCGTTGGGTTTTTACCGGGTTTGAGGAGAGGGATTATGACCGCTTCCCGGGCTGTTGCTGGTAATTCGCCCTGCTCTTTGGCAGTTTTATATAGGCTTTCCAATCTCGGCGAGAGTATGTCTACGTAAGTGGCATATAATTCAATAGGGAGTCCGTCTGTCCCTGGGGTTTTCCTTCTAGCCAGGCTTTTTATGGCCTCCCTGATTTCTGTCTGTGTGATGGACCCTCCCAATTGCTCCAGGACCCCAGGTGAAAGTGAACCTAGTTGCAGCCCGGATAGGTAACCCTCAGTAGCTTCCCTGAGGTTATTAAGTCTACTCTTATATAGGCATTCGTAGAAGGTTGTGAAATGTGAGTTGATTTGTTCTTGCCCGTATATGTGAACCCCCTGCTCAGTGGTTAAGTCCAATATGACTGAGGACCTGTGGGACTGTGATACAACCCATGCAAGTAGTCGGCCCGCTTTGTCACTCTCCATGTACACGAGTGAGGTAATTTCTATAATCAAAGCACCGGAGGAGTTCTGTACAATCTGCCACTTCTGCTCTAAGCTCCAGTATAGAGTTCTGTAGATGTGGGTTCCCGGGTCTGTTTCTCTCAGCCTCCCGCAGCTTGTCCTCAGCCCGTTCCGTGTCCCCCAGGAGAGCCCTACCCACCCCCACCACCCCTGCTATACACCTCCCTCTTATCACCACCTTAAAGGCATCCCATTCACTCAAGGGGTTAATAGCGGATGCTTCGTTATCCTCAAAAAACTGAGTGATATGTTGCTGCAACTCTTCACGGAAGAGCGAGTCCTCCTGAATTTCGGGTTTGAGCCTCCAAGTGGGGATGCGGGGAAGAGGGGACCCCCACCTCAATGACAACAAAAGGGGGTTGTGATCAGAAAGTGTGCGGGTTAGATATTCCGCATTGTGTACCTGGGGGTAGACATCTGGCATGCAGAAGAATGCATCCAATCTAACATGCCACTCGTGTAAGTGAGAAAAGAAAGAGTAGTCTCTTTCGTCTGGGTGTAATCTGCGCCAGGCATCAATCAGCCCCCAGTTCTTTTTCCAGGTCGAGAACTGCTGAGCCACTCTCACTAGGGGAGAATCATTCAGTGGCGGGTGCGATCTGTCCATAGCGGGGTCTCCCACACAGTTGAAGTTGCCCCCCAACACCACTGAGGTTTGCAAATATGGGGCCAATAAACCAGATATGTGTGTGAAAAACTCTCCCTGGTCCGAGTTGGGTGCATACACATTAATCAATGCCAGTTCTCTGCCCTCTAACTTGCCCCGAACCACTACAAATCGGCATTCTGGGTCTATGAGGTTATCCAACATCTGGAAGTGGACCCCAGCCCGAATCCAAATTAGGGTACCCCTCGCATAAGCGGAATATGAGGTGCAATACGCCTGGCCTCTCCATCGCTTTTGAAGCGCTTTTCATTCTGCCTGTGTCAAGTGTGTTTCTTGGGGCATTGCTATCTGAATTCCCCTTCGCTGTAAATAAGAAAAAATCTTGTATCTTTTAACCATCAAGTGCATGCCCCTTATGTTCCATGTGAGGCACTTATAGGAGTTTAGCATCACCATTTCGGGATTTCTCCCACCCCCCTCTTGATTAGATACCACTTTGACTATGCCAGCACACACTCCACCCATTTTAGTAGTCTCAATTGTCAGCTCCATTTTCCTTGTGAATTCTTTTAGAGGCTCATCTATCCCCGTAAATGAAACCCAACAGGTAACAACCCAACTCCCCATCCCTGGGACAAAAGTAGGAACATCTCTCGACCAAACTAAAAGAAATTTAACCAGTCTATCAGAGTAGGGGGTGCTCTTAGATCGAAAAAAAGTATACCATAACACCGTCTCCACGCCTCATGGGAGAGTAGAACACAGGGATTTTGTAGTTCCTATTCTCCTGCAAGCTCAGCAGATCGCTTGTCGCAGGGCTAGGTGGCGGTCTCGTGCAGGCCGCTATGGTCGTGGTAGTCACGGCAGTTCTCCATCCTGAAACTCGATTTTTCCCTATGGGTGGGCCTGGGAGGGGTTCTTTCAGATGATACAGTCTGAAGTGCCCGGCGTCACGTCAGGGCTGATCTTGTCTGACGAGTGTGAAAGTTCTTATTCCTGTTCCGATTATGATTGTTCTAATTCTTCTTGAGTCTGTTTATAGGAGCCAGGGTCAGAGCCACTCAGGGAAGCAGCAGCCTCCATCGCTTTTTTTCTCTCTTTCAGCATTTCCATAGGAGACAGGCTACTCATTCTGCCAGCTTTACTGTGTTTGCTTTTCCTCTTTCGTTCCAGGCGGGAGACCTCTAATCTGTGTGCCCCCTCCTCCGGTGCCTGCATGTCGATCCATTGCCAAGTCTCTTCTGCTGTACTGAAGAATTGTATGCCAGTTTTGGTCACCACTCTCATTTTGGCAGGGAACATCATTCCATATTGGATTCCCATTTTGCTGAGTTTTTGTTTGGCATCCCTGAAGGAGGCTCTTTGCTTCTGTACTTCTTTGGAGAAGTCTGGGAAGATAGGGATCCCATGGTTGTCCAATGTGTTGTCTTCTCTGTTCCTGCTATGGCTGAACAGGTAGTCTCTATCCCTATAGTGGAGTAGTTTGGCTATTATTGGTCTCGGACGAGCCCCTGGAGGGGGGGGGCGAGCTGGGACCCTGTGCGCTCTTTCAATTGCAAAGAAGGGAGATAATCCATCCTCAGCCACATCCTCCCTCAGCCAGTGTTCAAGAAACTCCACCAGGTTGGATTTTTCAGTTCGTTCGGGTAGTCCAATCACTCGGATATTATTTCGTTGTGATCTGTTTTCCGCGTCTTCTGCTCGCAATTCCAACTCTCGGATCCGTTTTTCCATTGTTGTGTCATCTTGGTAGTGTCTTTAATTTCAGGTCGCAGTTCCTCTAGCTGCTTGTCCGTAGCTGTCACTTTTTCAGCCAGACGGCGGTGGTCGTCTCTGAGCAACGTAAGGTCAGTGGCCAACGCGTCAATTTTTCCCTCTAGCGCTACTCGGGACGCTGTTATGGCCAGCAGCACATCCTGAAGGGTAGGATCTCCTCGCCTTTCTTCGGGGGTGGGGTTCAGGGCATCTCCCTGATCGGTCATCTCTCTCGGGGAGGGCCCATTCCTGAGTTCAGTGTCCCTTTTCCGGCCCGTTTTGCACATGTTGTGCGCCATTCAGCGTGCTCACCGTGGGTGACCTTGTCTCTGTTCACTCGGACCCGATCAAGGCGAGTTGCAGAGGAATTTATCCCTCTCCTCCTGACAAGTCACTCCTGTTTGAGCCAACAGGAGGGCCCACAAACCAGTCCCCGGGCTACCTCTCCGTTTTGGGGTATCTGCGCACCACACCCAGTGCTGTCCAGCTCCGACAGAGACAGTTCCACCCCCTATCACCAGAGGGGTATCGCCACCAGAAAGGTAGCACAAACCAGCAGGCAAGGCCCTTACAGCAAGGGGGACCACTCCGGGACCCCGAGGGGGCCGGGATGGGTGAGGACCCCCTCATCCGGGTGTTGCTGTTCAGATGTGGCTCCCTGGGGCTCCGATTACACCACGTCCCCACGCAGCCTCCTGGAGCCCACGTTTCGTTCAAGATAGCCCCAGAGCCCCTCACCTCGGTGCCAGGAAGGAGAAGCGCCTTCACGTGCTTTCGGGTGGCGTCTATATTGATTTTAAGATGGCGGCCGCAATCTTGGATTTTCCCGTGGCTCTGAGCCTCCCATCTCTGCTGCCTCGGACACAGGCCGCGGGCCGCAAAGCCGCCAGCGGCACGATCGCTCGTCCCCACGCACCCTTAGCCCAGCTGCTGGCTGGATTGTGGGGCTTCTGAAATTCAGGATTCCTGGAGACGGGGAGACGAGGACGGGAGCCTCACGGAGAGGCTGCTACCGTCATGGCATCCGGCCACGCCCCCAACCTAACAGCTATGTTATAGACTAACTACAATTTGAACATTAGATAGTCAGGAAGGCTAACATATAGCCACTTGCAGTAGTCCAGTCTGCTGATGATTAGTCCCTGAAATAGTACCTGTCTGGATTGTTGGGGATTAGTGGTAGAATATTTTTTTATCTGCTTCATAGTCATGAAGCAGCTATCCATAAATGTGTTTTATGTGAGGTTCAAATGACAGTTTATTGTGAAATATATTCCCCAAGTTGCGAGCTGAAGGAGCCACATACATGTTGAAAAGAGGAGGGCCAGGGCCAGAGCATTAAAGGACTCCACAGACAGGATCATTAAAAGTGGAATGGTTTGATGCCATTTGAGCAGCCTGTATTCTACCCGTCAAAAGGACTTTAGCCATTGAGAAACATTACCTTGAATACCAATTGCCTCTAGTCTTTCGGTGTTGCCCTGCGAAAGACAGCATCAAAAGCGCTGACAGATCAAGAAGGATGAGAGCAGCAGAGCTCCAATCATCCAAGATCATGCAAATATCATCTGCAATAGCCTTGACCTTGATTTGTCCACAAATTTGACTAAATCTTGTAAAATGGCCCATGGCCCCGAACATAAGCATGTCAACCCTGAATGTGGACAATAATAAACTCAACCATGTTAACTGTTTCCCCTATTTAGGTGTTAATTTTGATTCCTCAGGAAGTTGTTCGCCCAATAGTCTAAATAGACAACTAAAGCATAGCCACTTAGTGGGTGCCCTATTTAATTTTCCGCAGTCCGTTGGGGGCAAATCATCCTACCACTGCGTGAGATCTAATAGACTGAGGGGCATATTTATACTTTCTTTGCGCTGAATTAGCGTCATTTTATGTTAACTCCATATTTATATTTTGACGCTAGACCCGTCGAGTCAAAATATTGGAGTTAAAATCATTTTTTTGTATGCGTGAACCTACCTTGCATCAATGAAATGCAAGGTTGGGGTTCCCATCCAAAAAATGACTCAAAGCCCCTAGTGCCTTATTTATTCTCCCGTGCAAAAATGGTGTACGGGGGGTACTCAATAATGACCTGCTTAGTGCATTATTTAACGCCTGGGTCAGGGCAGGCATTAGGGGATCTGCAGACCCATTTCCATGGTCGAACACCATGGAAAGAGCCCACATGTTCCCACCCCAAGCCCCAGGAACACCCCCATCAGAGGGACACATTTTCTTTTTAAGTGCCATTGGGGGCCCTGAATTGGGCTCCCTGGCATGGCACTCGGTGCAATAGCCATGCCCATGGGGCCCTTGTCCCCCGTGCTGACCAGGGTGGTGGGCATGACTCCTGTCTGTTTAAAAGACAGAAGTCATGTGGTATGGATGGTTTTGCATCAGAATATGAAGCTAGGCTGGTTAAAAGCCTTTTTGTTTGCCTCTAACCACCATAGAGTCATTTTTTGGTGCAAAACCCCCTTCCCCCATACCGCCACCCCCACCTGGCTAATGTCATTTCTCCAGATGCTAGCCCACCCTTTGCGCCGGCTTGGGGATTCCATAAATTTGGCGCCTGGCTGGCACTCTCGAATGATGTAAGCCGGCGCTATACTTTTTGACGCAAAACTGCGTTCGTGCAGTTTTGCATCACAAAGTAGAAATCTGGGCCTAAGATTGAGAGTCCTTATGATGATCCCCATACACTTCAATGGGGCTGAAATGTCGACTATTATTACGGACCCTTTTGCAATTGTATGTAGAAGAAATGGAGCATGTTCTTGTTTTTTTGATACACAATCTTTCATGTGTGTATCACATTTATAAGCACACTGTACACGTTTCCCACTACACACGCACTGCATCACCACTGATGTTTTTAAAGTAAACTACATAATTATTAACAGTAACCATTTGGTATATTGATATTGACTGTGATATCGGTCAAGGGACGAGTGTTTCTCTACATAAGCTTACCCCAGGTCACAGACGACTTTCAGGTTCCCTTGTTAGTCATAAATTTGTTACTGACCACGGTCAGACTGATAAAGAGTTTGGAGGTGTGGGAGTGCCACCATAAATTGGTTCATCACCAAAACATGTGGATCCTCAAACTCATTTATAGTTGGGGGGGACAGTTTGCATTCCTATAATAAAGCCTTAGTAGGCTCTGCTGTTGGACCCTTGATTTTGCAACCCAGCTTCCAAGGGGTGCCTGGTCACAGAATCTATTGTTCTACCTCTGTCTTACCGAGAGAGAGGTGCTACATCACAGATTTCACCTGCCTGGCTCTGCCATAGGAGGCAAACAAACAATAACCCCCACACAAACAGGGAAAATTGCGTACATTTACATGCTGTTTTTTGCTTTTCTTCTTTGGCAATTTGTTCAGAAAAGCAAAAAAGATTGTTGAGTACCTCAAACAAACCCAGTGCCCACTCGCCATTAATCTGTGCTTTTAGTGCATCTGCTGCACCAGAAGATACATTGAAGGCTAAAGATCCCCGTCAGGCAGGTGGGGATCTCTTATTATTGAAGGCATTCCTCTGCCACAGTAGTGAGGGCCAGGGTTTCCCCTGACCTTACAGGTTGGAGGGTTAGGAGAATCTTTTCTGCCACTGCATAGATGATGCAAACACAGATTCAGTGGAGCTCTAGACACCTAGGCCCATATTTATACTTTTTGACGCAAAACTGTGCAAACGCAGTATTGCGTCAAAAAGTATAGCACAGGCTTGTGTGATTCCAGGGCACCAGCTGGGCACCAAATTTATGGAATCCCGCAAGCCGGCGCAAAGGGTAGGCTAGCGTCTGGGAAAATGACGTTAGCTGGGTGGGGGTGGTGGTATGGGGGAGGTGGCTTTTGCACCAAAAAATTATGTTAGGATGGTTAGAGGCAAAAAAATGCCTCTAACCAGCCTAGTGTGATTCACTGATGCAAAACCATCCATACCATGACTCCTGTCTTAGAAAAGACAGGAGTCATGTACACCACCCCAGTGGCCAGCACAGGGGACATGTGTCCCCTGGGCATCGCCATTGCACCCTGTGCCATGCGGGGGTAATTAAAGTGCCCCCGATGGCACTTTAATAAAAAAAGAAAAAATACCCTCTGGTGCCCCTCTGGTGTGGGTGGGGGTGTTTTTGGGGCTTGAGAAGGGCACCTGTGGTCCCATTCCATGGTGTTCAACCATGGAAATGGGTCCACAGGTCCCCTAACACCTGGTCTGACCCAGGCATTAACTAATGGTGCAAAGCAAGTTTTGCACCATTATTTACAGCCTCTCTCCCACCTGTGTGTCATTTTAGCATGGGGGCTAATTATGGGGCCATAGGCTTAGCACCATTTTTTAGATGGGAACGCCTACCTTACATCTCATTGACGCAAAGTAAGTTCATGCATCTAAAAAATGGTGCATACTCCAATATTTTGACGCTAGACGGGTCTAACGTCAAAATATAAATATGTGGTTAGGTTTGGGACAAATTTGCATAAAAAAATAATGCTAATTCGGCACAAATGGAGTATAAATACACCCCTTATTTTGTGATAATTGTACTTCTCCCACTTTTTCTCGTAATTGTAATTCCTGAATTTATAGTTGTAGTAGCAATATAAGGCATACTTGGGCACCATCGGAGTACAATTCGCATTATTTACGTGAGTACTACCCCAAAGCTTATCCAGCATGTGATTCATCTGTTTCTGATTTTGTCCTCCATGCTGCATTGTACCCCTAACACACATGGGCCATTCCATGACTTGACAAAGAACCAAACAGCTGAGGATGAATCATTTGTGATGCACTGCTGACCATGCACACAAAAGAGGAAGATAAGGAGGTGAAAAGGAGGTAAAAACAAATTCCCGTTGGTCTCACATGGACAGTAAGGGTGGGACAGGCATTTTCTAAACTATCTACTGTTTCAGTTTCTTCCTCCTCTGTTTCTCCTGCCATTGTTTACAAAGACTCAAGAATCGTTACTAACGACTCAGCTATATCCTTTGAAATTGGCAATTATTTAACAAATCTTACTTGGCAAGGAACATAATTTGCAGTGCTGAGAGGAAGGAATATAAAATACCCCTAGACATCTATGATTCAGTTTGTGTGTGCAATCTATTCTTTGAGCTCTGGGCCCTCAAGGGCGCCATGTCATGTTAGCCCCATATTACTTGGGTCATACCCTGTAGATTTAGTAAGCCACAAAAGGAAGTTGTAACTTGTTGGTGAAAACGAAATCTGTCGGGTGACTCTTACCACTCCCCAATTAGTTATGCTCATACAGGCATGGGTGTTGGCTGTCAGACAAAACCTATTTGGAAATCTCTTATCTGCATGTGATAAGTTGGCTCTTTGCCCCATACCCTGAATTCAGTGCGCACACCCAAGTACTGGTATTTAGAACTATATGATTTTTTATTATACAGTACTGAATGTGAATATGAATCATTTAAAATATTATTTGAACAGCTCAGCAAGTAATAATAATTTGGACAAAGGTTAACTATGCCCCAATAATAATTTGTCACACATATTTGACTATTCAATTCCCTACCTAAATTATAATTTTCTGTCTAACAGCAGAGTTGTTTTACTTTGTTTATTTATTGCAAAAAATGTAAAGTGCTCTGTTAGAAAATGGGTTACTGGTTGATTGGGGTATGACCACATGTCAAGCAGCAACCTCAACTCTAGTCAGGGTAAGGTCCAGGCAAACCCTTAATTAAGCTACTCTGACCCTCTGGTAGTTTGGCACATAGCAGTCAGGCTTATTTGTATAACACTTTAAACAGTAAAACAGTGAAAACACCACACAAATAGATTCTACACCAGGTTAGCAAAATAGATAAACAAGACCAAGATGAAAAAGGTCCAATTAGTAGAACCGGAGATATTGAATTTCACATTTTTAAGTAAAAATAGCGCCAAGAAGCACAAAGTGCTTTAGGGATATCTGGTGTGGTGCACCGGGACTACGTCACAAGTTCAGGCTGACCCCAATGGAGTAGGGGCTGGCTATAGGGTCCCAGTTAGGTCACCTGAACAAAGTATCTCAAAACCTGGCTGCGGAACTTTGCATGGATCCGCTTCAAAAATGCACCGTGCAGCCGAGGCGATGCGTTGGTTTCGAGATACAGTGAGGCTACAGTGCAATGTCCTATTGCGCGACGTCAAGGATCCTGTTGACAGGGCTTGCGATGGGAAGGCCATTGTCGAGGATGCGTTGCGCAGTTGAGGCGATGCATGGGTCCTGATAAGCTGTGATGCCATGATGCAGAGTTTTGTTGTCGAGGCTACTGTTGATGGTAAATGTGAGAAGGTTGCACCGAGAAGCATCACACAGCACTTTTTCCAAAGGCGATGCGTCAAACCCAGGATGTGGTGGCGATGCAAGTCTTTTGTGATGGATCCAGTCTGGGCAACACCGATGATGCATCGGTTCTGCTTTGGGATGCACCGCTCAGCTGAGAAGATGAGTCGCTCATCAGTGAGAATGCATTGGTTCTGTTGGTAAGCACCTTAGGCCCCCTTCCAAGGGTCAATGGCTGGGTGTCACCACTTGGCAGGATAGACTCACATGTGGCAGAGTTCAAGTGCAGAGAAGGACGGTTAGAAGTCTTTTATGTCCCTGAGACTTCAAATCAGGAGGCCAGTCAACTAGCCCTTGGAGTCACTCTGGGTTCACGTGATGCAGGGTCAGTCCTAACCCAGGGAGAGGCTGCAGGTCAGCACATCAAAGCAGAAGAGTGGCAGTCCTTCAGCAGCACAGCAATCCTTCTTCCTGGCAAAGCATCCACAGGTCCAGACGTGTACTAAAGTGGTGGTGCCTGAGGTCCACTTCTTATTCCCTGTGGTGCCTTTGAAGTGGGAAAGACTTCAAAGACATGCCTTTGAATTGCACAGATGCCCTGCTCTGGCTCCAGACTAACTACAGGTGGTATACAGCCTTTTCTATGGGCACAAGAAACAGCCTATTTAAGTGTAATTGAGGCTGGGTCTACTCCTTCCTCCCATCCTGCCCAGGATGGCCAATCAAGTCACACCTAAGCTCCCATTGTGTGTGGCTGTCTAGAGGGAATACACAACGTTCAGATGCTAACTACACCCTGTCATTTGACAGGCTGCAGGCACCAAATGGCTAAGGCTAGAAAATGCCAACTTTCTAAAAGTGGCACTTTCAGAATTGCAATTTAAAATCCAAATTCAATGTAAGTTAGGATTTTAAATTGTGACTCTAGAGACTCCAAACCTGAAGGAATTATCTGTTTCCATTTTGGAAATTATGCTTATAACATTTAATAAGGCAGCTCCAGCATTATCATATGGGAGGGTCAGGCCTTGTATTAGCAAAACAATAATTTTTCCTTACCAGGACATATAAAACTTAAAAGTATATGTCCTGCCTTTTAAATACATTGCACCCTGCCCACTGGATTGCACAGGGCCTACCTTAGGGATGACTAACCTATATACAAAAAAGGGAATGTTTGGGTCTGGCAAAAGCGTTATTTTTCTAGGTCAACATGTAAGTCTATAACGGCACACACAGGCACTGCAATGGCAGACCTGAGACATGGGTTGAGGGCTACTTAAGTGGGTGGCAAATCTAGTGCTGCAGGCCCACTAGTAGCATTTAATTTACAGGCCTTGGGTACCTGCAGTACCATGTTGCTTGGGACTTACAAGTAAGTTAATTATGCCAATTGGGATGAACCAATATTACCATGTTTAGGGGTGAGAGGACAAACACTTTACCACTGGTTAGCAGTCCTACGGCCAGCATAACATGGTCAGAGAAGTGGAGGAGGTAGTCACAAGTTTGGGGATTACCCTGCAGAAAGGGAGTGGTCCAACATCCCCCTCTCTTACCTTATCAAGCCATTGGGCCTAAAGTCATTACTTGGAATTTCACCATCCCTCGTACAAAGGGTGTCCTACGGAGAGAAGAAGGGTCAGCTTGCACTTGGCTCCTGTTTTGTTTCACAGGACACAGAACAATACTCATGATAATCAAGAACATATTTTATTAGTTGGCACAATTTAAACAGCTATTTTTTAAAATGAGTAGGTCTGTCTTCTAGGTCATAAATGAGGAGGTCTTTCATCTAGGCCATATGTTACCATCATGGGGTCTAATGCATTCAATGCATGAAAGTAACCATGGTGAGATACAGCAAGGCATGTATTGTATATAATGTTATCAAAACACATAAAAAGCCATGCCACCTGTCACCTCAATGGGAGCTTTGAGGCTGGCCCATTCATTGGCTTTCTTCCACGGTACCTCTGTTGCAATGAAAAGGCCACTACTGCATCACATAGGAGAGTGCGCTCAAAACCTAAAATGTACCTAACGCATGGGCTGATGTACATAAAAGCCAGTGGTGAATACCTGAGCTCACATTTTGTCCTTCGGGTCAGTATATCCTATGGAAAATTCCTACTGTGCATTCTTTGTTAGTTTGTGGGTAAGTCACTGGCAACCCATGTGCATCATGTGAGGCTGGGTGAAATGATGGACACCCCTGCAATGTGGCAGACCCTACAAGGAAAATGTGTACAGATTGCAGATAATAGTAAGATTCTGCTTCAACAATTAGTGTCAACAATTTTTGAAGGAGCCCAGACTCATGCGCCATTTGCTTTAATTACAGTTAAGGTAGAAATTTAGGAAAGAGCTATCCAGGATAGTCAAGGAGGAAACTCCCCGAGACACACATCCAAAAATCAGGCTTGAGGTTTATCAAAGTCTTCTGTAGTGACCACATGCTCTAGAAGAATGACTTCTATGATGCAAATGGCACAGTGACCGTAGGACAGCTAGCAGAAGTGAGACAGGTGAGGCAGAATTGAGGAGGAAATGGATGAAGAAGCACAACTCCTTTCACAAAAGGACAATCAAAAACAGTCCTGATGGGCTCACAAGACAGGTGTCGATCCAGGGCCCCAAGAGGAGACAATCAATTGACATGAAACCAACAGCAAACAGTAAACGGCTTGGGTACAATATAGACACCTAGGACCCCGGCTGCCACTCTTGCACACTTGCACTGTGCCATAAACATAGAGCAACTATTCAGACAAAGCAAGAAAACAATCATAATGGCAACAAGGTAGGAAAAAACAGAGAACATTCATTCAGGTGAGATTGAAGCATACTGCGACACAGGCCTCTGCACTCAGCTAATGCTTGCAGAGTTTTTTGGAGTCACCCTGCACAATGGCAAATGTTCATCGTGAAAGTTACATCTTCAACAAAGCATGAGAGGACACTGATGAAATAGCGGATGAGTTGTTTGAAGACCTGACACACTTATTAAAGACCTGACACACTTATTAAACATTGCAAGCTCTGTGACTTTACCAAAGAAGCAGCCTAGTGCCTCAGAAACATTGATGGCTGCCTTTCAGGTTGTTTCAGAAGGCACCTGTAGAGAGAGAGAGAGACTCAATCTAGAGAAAATACTGATGGCTGCGAGAGCAGAGGAACGAGCAGAACGGCAAGCTGCTGACATGGAATCAGGGACAGTGCAGAATGAAACAGCATTGACGATAAAAAGCAAGCACCAGCACAAAACGGATTGTGGGAAAGAGAACCACTTCATAACTGTGTGTCAAGCTAAGGAAAAATCAAGTGTGTCACGACAGAAAGAAAAGATGGACACAAGAACATTCCAAAAGCAGTCTCGAACTCAAGAAAATGACAGTATAATTTCACATGAATGAAGCCATTTGTCTGGTTGCCCAGCAGCACCATATAGTTGCTTTTCATCTGCAAGCAGCAGTAGAGAAAGATTTGGCAACACTTTTGAAACATGACATCATTGAATTTTCCACAGGCACCATGCCATCGGTCTCACCCACAGTAGTTGTACCAAAAAAGGACAGCAGTGGAGCAGTGTGCATTTGTGTTGATATGAGATAGCCAAACAAAGCACACCCAGGCCCCCATATAGCAGACATGATCATGCAAGTGAAAGGAGTTAAAGTATTTTCCTGTCTTGACCTAAAGAAACGGTACCACCAACTCGAGTTAGAAGAGAACTGCAGATTTAGTACCAATTTTTCCACTCATGTGGCTTTATTCAGATACAAGAGATTGAGTTTTGGGGTATCGTCGATTGCTGAGATATTGCAAGATGTTATCAGAGTAATCCAACCTGTTAGATATGCTTTCAATTACAGTGACGACATGCTGGTCTTTTGGAGAACCCAGAAAGAACACAACAAAGCCCTCACTCAGGTGTGCCACTTACTTGCTGAAGTGGGTCTCACTTTGAATGCAGCAAAATGTGAATTTCACAAACTTAAGTTTTTTGGGCACATATTCTCTGGTGGGGGAATGACTCCAGATCCAGAAAAGGCACAAGTACAGTCATCCACTTGCACCTCCGCGTCCCCCAAGGTATTACCATACTGCGATTCTTTCTAGGCAAGGCCAGTTTCTGCTCAAGATACATTTGCAATTTTGCCACAGCGAGTGCCCCATTGAGAGATTTGACAAAGCAGAATGATCCATTTTAGTGGTCTCCTGTATACAATCAGTTTCAAAGAAATAGAACATACAATTGAGAATGCAACTATAATGGCCTACTTTGAGACCAAGCTGCATACTAAGGTCATGGTAGATGCGAGCCCGGTGGAGCTCGGGTCAATCCTCGCTCAACACAACAGCCATCCGACTGCTAAGAGACACATCGTGACCTTTGTCAGACGAAGCTTGTCTGAAACAGAACATGCTTACTCTTAACTGGAGGAGAGCCTGGCGGTGGTATGGGCCTATGAATATTTTCATGTATTCCTCTAGACGAAATGATTTACTGTCATAATGGACCACCAGGTTTTGCTCACTGATTCTGGAAACCTGAAGGCTAAGATGCCTCCTCGCATCAAAAGTTGGGGATTAAGGCTGCAAGAACACAACTATGAGATTGTGTATGATCAGAACACAGCAGATTACTCTTCACGAGGTCCGAAGCGTCGTCCTAGGTCAACATCCAGGACGGCCGAAGAATATCTTTATTTTATTGTGAAGTCTAGTGCACTAGCGCTCTATCTGTGGTTCAAAACATTGCTGCCCCCAACACTGACCATGGCATGACTATTGTCGAAGAACTCATTGAAACACAATCATGGCGGCAACATGCACAGCCTTTGGCAGATTATACTGAATTCCAGAAGTTTCAAAGATGAATTAGCCATCACACAAGAAGGCATAATACTGAGAGGCTTGAGAATTGTCATACCTAAGAGCCTAAGGCAATGGGTCATCAAGTTGGCCCATGAGGGAAATTGTGGCATTGTAACCACCAAAAGAGCATTGGCCGAGTGTGCTTTCCCTGACTAGATGAGCAAGTAGAAAGGGAATTGCAAGCATATCCCGTCTGCAATTGCCTGTCCCCTAACATGACGCAGCATTCAGTGACTATGTCTGACCTTCCTGCAAATGCCTGGGAGAGAGTCGCAGTTGACTTCTTCAGACCACTAGCAGATGGACAGCATCTCATGTTAATCATAGACGAATGTTCCTGTTTTCCTTTGGTAGAAACACTGTCCTCAACAACTCATGATAAAGTCATAGAAAGGCTTGATGACATCTTTACAACTTGAGACATCCCTGAGATCCTCAAATCCAATATTGGTGCATCCTTTAACGTCAAAGAGTTCAGAAAGTTTCTTGTACGACTCAACGTCAAACACCAAGAGTACACCCCTCTGGCCCCAAGCCAATGGTGTAGTTGAAAGATTTTTGGGCACCCTCAAGAGGATAGTTCAACTAGCGTTCAAGGAAGGAATCGATTTGAGCCGAGCTATGTGCTATGTGCTAGGTTCTCGGGGCCTATTGAACAACTCCTCAATCCAGAATGGGTGAGAACCCAGCTACCGGGCTGTTTGTGAGAGCCATCAGATCAAAACTACCTCAATGGACATCAGATCAATCAGTGAATACTGACAAACTTTGTGACACCGATGCTACTCTTGAACAAAGGGGACTGAGTACTGGTAAAGCAGAGACCGAAATGAAAAACAGACACCACTTTTGCCACTAACCCGTTACAAGTGGTGGCGTGCATGTGACACATAGTGACAGCACATCGTCCCGGAAAGTCCATCACTCTTTAAACATCTACTGCAACACTTGACAGCTCCTGCAACTACTGTGGAGGCGACCACACTTGCATGTCCAGCTTCTGAGCCTGTGCCACTGTTGCCTCATACGGGTGGACCTCGATCACCACGGATTATCTGAGTCAGCAGATAAGTGCAAACTCCTTACAGATTGATTGAGGAGATGTGATTTTAAATGATACCTCCCACCTTTTTTATTTAACAAAGGGGGAGATGTACCTTGTTGATGCTATGCGCACTAGGACCCTTGTGGTTCTGGGCGGACTCTGAATGGGAAATATGACATAATGTGCAGTGTGTGAATGTATGTTGGAGAATAAAGACAAGCTCAACGGCAGCTCCTGTGTGTGGTATAATCTGTTTGCGTGCTTCAGGACTGGGGAAGACACTACAGTTGGATCACAGTGCATATGCGGATATACCAAACACAGTATTTGCAGATCAAGAAGGAGGCAAACCATACAGTGAGACTCTTATCCAGCAAAGGACAAGATGGCTGAGGATGAAATAAAGAAATTCCAGGCCATGAGTGACTGTGAGATGCTGGTGCGCTTCATTGCTGAATGAAATACTATGTGACTGCATCGCTGCAGATTTTGGCCCCTTTCCTTCGATGGCCACCATTTTTTAGTTGCTGTAGGCGAACAGTTGAGAAACCTCAAAAAACCTGAAGGGAATAATCCCCAAAAAACATTACATCTGTGATTTCTGTTTTGTCCAATCTGAAATAAACTGTTAGCTTTGATAGCCTGCCATCTTAGTTAAGGGCAGATAGTTAGCCATTGTTTCAAGGAAAAGATTTTGCAGTTATTTGCCAACGTGGCACACACTATTGCAGATTCATACTCAAGTGGCCATACACCAATTGAAAATCAAAGAGCTTTTTAAGCACCTTTATACAAGTGCTTCATATAGTTGTAGAACAACATGAGGACATCAAAGTAGCAGTAAACTAGTTTCTGTGAGAGTACCGAAATACTCCCTGATTGATTGCCTTTCCCAGCCTTCATAGGGCTACACATTGCATCTGTGATTCCTATGGCTCAATCCTCGACATGTTACGCATACGCCAGCTCGGTCAGGAGATCTGACACACATACCCACACCGCCTACTCCTGTGTGCTGCCTACTTCCCACATGTGGGTCCTGCCAGGTCATGACTATGGATGAACCAGTCTCCTTTTTTAGTCCATGGTATGATGATGCAAAACTGTGGGCAATGCTGCCTTTTACATATGCACCTGCAGTGAATTGAAAAATGGAGTAATTCATGCTAAATGGTCTACAAAACAAGAGTTCCTTATTCGATGAAGTGAGGAATGCACAAAACGAGGGATTTGTATGCCTGTAGTAATGTTAGGGGCCATACTTTTTAACTTATCTTGTTGATAATTACATTATGTTAATTACACAGTCAGATCCCTTACAGTGCTCTTCAAATCAACTGTCCCAGCAGCGGATCATGAATGTCAGCCTCAGTGTGGCACCTGCCTGATGGGGTGCCAGGAGGACCATGCAGGCAGAAGTGGTAAACATACGTCTATGCTGGGGAATTGGTATGATGTGCATGGTTAGGGGTCCGGACAATGGATTTACCTTAAAGGAAATGGAGGAAAAACTATGATGATATCCTTAAACTCTCCTACAGGACAGCTACTTGACATTACCATCAGGAAGTCAAAAAAGTACAGGCAACATATTATGAAACTATAATAACGAAAGCAGCGAATGCCCCGAGGAAACTCTTTCGCATTGTCAACTCACCAATTTGAAAGCTGAAAACCTGCTGCCCAGTCGCACTACAGCACACTGCAATGAACTCGCAATTTATTTCCAAGACAACGTGGCAGCTATCTATAGCAACCTGCAGCAGACAAGAAGTGCTTTGTCTACTCTATCTTACACTCAGGCTCCACAGAAGGGGGGTATGTGTCTTTTGAACTTTCCCCCTGTCACTATGGAGCTGCTGCCTGGCTTAGTGGAAAAAGTTAAATTTGTCTCTCCACTGGATCCTGCCAGCACCATGGCCCATATTTATACTTTTTCAGTGCCGCATTTGCGTCATTTTTTGATGCAAAAGAGATGCAGGCATACAAAACACAATTATATTTTGTAAGTTTGCACCGTTTTTGTGTAAAAAAAATGGCACAAATGCAGCGCTAAAAAGTATAAAAATGGACCCATATTTATTTACAAGCAGCACAAGTCATTCTACTCACGATGGTGGAGCTCTTTAACCTTTCTCATTCTTCTGGAATAATTCCACAAGCGTGAAAGCACACAGTGGTCAAGCCTCTGTTAAAGAAGCCAATTGTGCCTGGGAACTAAGGGCCAGATGTACAAAGCATTTTTCTGGCTGCAAATGTCCCATTGGGCCGTTTGTGACTGGGAAAATGCCTTTTTCTATGTACCAAATCAAAATCCGACTCAGTAACTTGTTTACAGAATCACATTTTGCTTTTGCACTTTGGTATTAGGAAAGGGCGTGTTTAGGGCACCCCTTCCTAATACGAATCGCACTGACATGCAGGAATGTTTTGTGACCGTGAATATGGTCGTAAAACATTTGTAGTTACCACCAACTTCAAGTTGGTGGTAAACAATTCACAAATGGGAAGGGGTCCCCAGGCACCCCTTCCCCTTTGTGAATTGAAGTGTAAATATTTTTTCAAAGCAGTTAGTGGTCCAATGGACCACTACCTACTCTAAAAAAAAAAGAAAACTTTTCATTCTTTTGTTTAAAATGCATCCTGTTTTCCTTTGGGAGTGTGGCCATTCCAAATGGGGTCACAAATTGCGACCTACCTCTTGAATATTGATGAGGTAGGTCTCTGCGTTCCCATTGGGAATCGCTAAATGTCTCTAAGACACATTTGTACATTTCATTTTGCGAGTCTCTAACTGTGACGCGTAAAAAGTCACAATTAGAGACTCACAAAATTAAATGGACATACATCTGACCCTGTAGACCTATCTCCCTGCTTCCAGATATAGGGAAGATACTTCAAAGGCATGTCAACCAAAAACTCTCCTAGTTTGTAGAGGACAATTCACTCCTTCATCCAACTCAGACTGGTTTCCGGCCCCAACACAGCAAGGAGACCGCGGTGTTAAAGACCCTGGAGAAATTGAAACTGCTGCTTGACAAAGGTGGTTCAGAGGCAATTCTTCTTCTTGGCCTGAGTGTCGCCTACAACATGGCCGATCATGTAACGCTGATTGATAGAATGAGAAACATATGGATAAAAATGCTGCCCTTAATTGGCTCGCCTCATTTCTGAGTGATAGATCCTTTCAAATATGTGAACCCCCTTGCTACTTGGATGTCTTCGCATTAAAGTATGGGGTCTCACAAGGCTCCTCATTGAGCCCAACACTGTTTAGTATTTACCTAAGCCCATTAGCAGACCATGTCAAGGCATTTGGGGACATATTTATAGGCCCCTACCACCACCTTGCGCCACATTACCGTAATTTATCTGATAAGAGACTTCTAGCTGCAGATTCCTTACCTCAGAATTCCCTGGCGTCAGCTTCGAATCTGGAATCTTTCTGCTGAGCAGTACCCTGTGCGTGCCGTCGGGTGGCGTTGTTTGGATCCACGTGTGTCGTCCTGCTCCGCGTGTCTTTGTCAGCATCGTTGGAGCCGTCTCTGATGTCACGGTCTTCTTTATAAGCACCACCCCAGAGCACGTACGTTAATTCTTTTCCTTCCGCACCGGCTAAGCGCAGGTCCGGATAGAGCTACCCTTTTTTCGATGTTTCGTCGAAGATTTTTTCGATTGTGCAGATGACTTCCAGGAAGACTGGATTCAAACCGTGTGGCACGTCATCACGCAATGTCGGTCACTGATCCACACCAGGTTTGTCTCTGGTGCCTTGAAAAGGACCACGATGCAAAGTCGTGCTCCGACTGTCAGGCCATGGCTCCGAAGGCCTTGAGAGAGAAATCTCTCAAAACTTCTAGCGGCCCGGCAGTCGTCTTTGGTCACCATGGCTCGGAGGAGGTCATGGTCCCGCTCGAGGAGGTCGCGGCATCGCTCCAGGAGCCCCAAGTCATCTTCTTTGCATTTGAGGTCCTCCGGCATTCAGGTAAGAGGCACAAAAAGAAGAAGTCCAAGCGGACTTCGACTTTGCCACGCCCGTCGGCCGACAAGGTGTCTAGGGAATGTCGGCATTCCAAGCGCAGTTCCGCAGAGCTGTTGCCAGGGCCGACTGCACGTCTCCCCCCCTTTCCGGGAGCCAGAGCGACCCCCACTTAATTAAAGGAGTTTTACGAGGCAATGTGCCTTGTTTTTGAGTGGGCTGTCCCCTCAGGTGGGTTTCGGGCCCCACGGTGTCAGCGGGGGCCCCATCAGATTTGATGGCTTCGGCGCCTTTGGGGACCCCAGGATCCGATAGTGGATCCAGACCGGGTTGGGTTCTCACAGTCGGCATCCTCCTGCGCTGGGCTTGACATCATCGCTCCCTCCACCACCGGTGTCCACTGGTGGTGGTAGCCCAATCCTCATTCCGGATGATCTGGAGCTGGAACACATCGTACGATGCCGATTCTGACTTCGACGGCACCGATTAGGACCAGATCAGTGCCTGAGGCTTATTTAAAACAGCCATGCACCGGTGAGGAGTAGGAGGGGTCTGAGGACCCTTTAGAATATCAATTGGAGCATGAACAGGACTGGTATGAGGATCTAGGGACAGCCAGTGGACTGGATACTTCTCCAGATGCTGGCATGTTCTCACCTCCCGCTGTGGCTACGGAGGAGGGGGCATCTTATGCCATGGTGGTGTGTAGGGCAGCTGAGGTCTTGAACCTAGACTTGCCTACGGTGCCAGTCAGGACTAATCTCCTGACAGAGGTGCTTCAGCCAGGGGTTGCTACATCAGAGCTGATGTTACCCTTCAATAAAGCCCTCACAGATGTCCTTCTGGGAACGTGGTCCAAACCCAGCACAAGGGCTCCTGTGAATAGGGCAATCGGCTGCCGCCATAGACCAGCTCCAAGTGACCCTAGTTTCCTCACCCAACATCCCACCTTGGAGAGCTTGGTGGTCAAGCTTCCACTTCCCATGGTGCCTTCCCTTCCGCTCCCCAGGATTGGGAATCCAAGAGGCTGGACCAACTTGAAAAGAAGATGTTTTCTTCCTCCAGCCTGTAATTGAGGTGGGTAAACACCTCTTGCCCATTGGGCCATTTTTCCCATAATTTATGGGATATGGTGGCACAAGTGCTGCCCCAGATCCCGGAGGGCATACAGGACACTCTCACCCAAGCTGCCAAGGTGTCAAGGATTGGAGAGATGCAGCCAAGTTTACCATCAGGTGTGACTTAGACACGTCGACTCGCTAGGCAGGGCGATTTCTTCGACAGTGACCCTCTGACCCCACGCCTGGCTACATTCCACTGGCTTTTCAGAGGGTGTGCAGTTGAACTTGATGGACATGCCTTTCGATGGCTCACGCCTTTTTGGTGAGAAGGCAGACTGTGCGCTTGAGAGTTTCAAGGATTCTTGAGCTACAGCCAGATCCTTGGGCCTCTCAGTGTCTGTTCACCAGCAGTCTGCCTATCACCCCTTTCGAGACTTTGGGAGGGGCTCGGTACCACGCCAACCACAGTTTAGCTACCGTCCTCCGGCTTCACAGCATCCTGTGTAAGGACAAGGTAGTGGTACCTTTAGACCTAAAGGGTCTAGCCAGAGGTCGGCTACTACCCAGCCCCCCTCTTCCGCAACGTCCAAGCCTTCATAGTATGGTTCTGCAAGACCATGTCAGTCCAGTTGGAGGGAGGATTAAATTTCATCTCCCTCACTTGCGGTCCATATCATCGGACAAATGGGTCTTACAGATCATACAGAAGGGCTATTCCCTCCCCTTCCACTATTTCCCTCCCTTTATCCCTCCGGTAAAAGAATGGCTGATAGAGGATCATTTGATCTTACTCCGCGAGGAAGTTGTGGCTCTCTTGGCCAAGGGAGCCATAGAAAGGTTCCTGATGTCAGAAGTAGGCAGTGGTTGTTATTCCTACTACTTTCTGATCCCAAAAAAGGAACAAGGGACGTCAATATCGTCCTCAAAATGGAGAAATTTAAGATTCTCACTCTTGCTCAAGTCTTGTCCGCCCTAGACCAAGGAGACTGGATGGTAGCGTTGGACTTGCCGGATGTGTATTTTCACATTCCCATCCTGCCGGCCCACAGGCGTTACTTGCGGTTCAAGGAGGGCCACAAGCACTTTCATTTTACCATGCTCCCCTTCGGTCTCACCAGTGGCCATCGGGTGTTCACCAAAGTGATGGTGGTGGTGGCAGCTCATCTGCGCAGGTTAAGGATTTCAGTCTTCCCCTACCTTGATGACTGGCTATTGAAGGCTCCTACGCACCAGGCTCTTGTCACCCACCTTCAGACTATGGCGGACCTCCTGCATTCGCTGGGGTTCACTATAAACGTGCCAAAGTCACACCTGACTCCCTCTCAGAAGCTCCTTTTCACCTGGGCTGTTCTGGACACAGTGCAGTTTCGGGTTTATCCCCCTGAGCACCGAGTCCAGTATATTGAGGTTATGATACAGATGTTTCAGCCTCTATCCTGGATTCCGGTGGAACAGACTCTGAGGACGTTGGTACTCATGGCTTCTTGCATCCTATTAGTCAAACATGCCAGATGGCATATGAGGACTCTGCAGTGGGACCTGAAGTTCCAATGGGCACAGCATCAGGGAAATCTTACCAACACGGTTCAGATCTTGGAAGGAACTGCAAAAGATCTGCAGTGGTGGTTAGTGAACTGCGATTGGGTCAAAGGCAGACTCCTCTCCCTTCCCCAACCAGATCTCACAGTAGTGACAGATGCGTCACTTCTGGGATGGGGAGGCCACCTGGAAGAGGTGAGATCAGGGGCCTCTGGTCTCTGGCAGAATCCGGGCTCCATATCAACTTATTGGAGCTTCGGGCGATCCGGCTAGCATTGAAAGCATTTCTTCCTGTTGTGAAAGGGGAAATAGTGGAGGTGTTCACGGACAACACTACCGCAATGGGGTACTGCAACAAGCAGGGCGGTGTGGGGTTGTGGACCCTTTGTCAAGAGGCTCTGCGTCTCTGGACATGGCTGGAACAGCAGGGCATAACCCTGGTGGTTCAACACCTGGCAGGTTCGCTGAATGCCAGGGTGGACGAACTCAGCCGTATTTTGGTGCTACTCCTGCAGAGTACTTCAATAGCGTCATGAAGGATTGCCCCCTACCCTGCGCCATTCGGTGCAGCGCCACTTTCCATAAATCTGCCCCTTGGAGTGTCAATCGTGTCTTACACCGATGATACCCAACTTTTTGTCTCACTTTTCCCAGAGACAGACCAAGACCAGCATCTGGCCCCATGCCTGGAGTAAGTCGCTTGGTGGATGGCGAATCATTCCCTTAAGTTAAAACGGAAGTGATGGTTCTAGGTAACAAACCAAACGCTCAAGTTAATATGGAATGACAAGAGAGTCTAGGGCCTCCTTCTACTCCCATCTCCCCCATAAGCAGCTTCGGAGTGTGGCTTGACAGTGCCTTAACAGGCAAAAAACTCACAGCCTCTTGCTTCGGTACGATTAGAATCCTACGAAACTTTTTTGACCTCCTACCCACTCTCACTAGGAGAATAGTGGTGCAAGCATTGATCTTGTCTTGTTTAGATTATGGGAAATCCTTATATGTAGATACCCAATACATCATCAACAGATTGGAAATGATCCAGAATGCGGCTGCCAAGTTGATTCTCAAGTTGCCCAAACACGCCTCAGCACAAAATGTATAAGCTATAATGCACTGGCTCACAGTAAAAGAGAGAATCAACTTCAAGAAGCTCTGCTTTGCTCACAAAGAAATAAAATCTGAAGGACCCTTCTTTGATCATGGACCTTTTAGTACCTTATACCCCTTCAAGGACTCTAAGCTACTCCAAGGCGCAACTGTTAAAGGAGCCTCGAATTCAAAGGACCAAATGAGGAGAAGCATCTTTTTCTTATTTGATCCCAAAACTCTGAAACTCTATGCCGGTCGACCTGAGAAACAAAACTAATGAGATTTGTTTCAGGAAAATGCTTAACACTTGACTATAATCCCTTTTAACTATTCTGTCCAGCACTACTTGCCATCACAGGCTGTGTTTCATTCAGCGCTAGAAAGCCTTCGGATAACTATGAGCTTTATAAATCAGCATAGAATAGAATACAGTCATCATTAAGTTAAATACATTACCCAGCCCCTCACAGTGCTTCGAAAAGACACTGCTTTTGACTTTGAGCATTTTATCAGCCTATGGAACAACGGGCCAGCTGACATTAAAAAAACAAGCAAACATCTCACGTTTAGCTTACAGTGCTGAAATTTCACCCCACTCTAGTCTTGATACAGAACCAACAGAAAAGAGGCCTGGGCAAAAGCAGAGGAGATAAGTAATCCGGGATAGGGTGGAAGTCAGAGCTAGGAGACAAGGCAAGAGAGCCAGAAGACAGGCACAAAGCTTGAGCTGGAGAAATTGGGGCGGAAGGTATGAATACTGACAGATGATCAATCCTGCATTAACCCTGTAGCTGCCATATCACAGTTGTCAGGTTCACCAGTAAGGCAAAATTCATAACGCAGACTGCTAAACAGAGACTCTTTCCCCTCTAGCCACTCACTGTCCTCTATAACCACCATCTGATAAGCCTCACTACACCATGAAATATGTCCAGATTGTGCAAGTTACAAGATTAATGCTATGTGCGCCAGCTCTTTACGAAATAGATGACAATAATGTTTGCTCTTAGGGGCATATTTATACTTTTTGGTGCAAAACTGCGAACCAAAGTTTAGCCCCAGTTTGCGCTATTCCTGAGCACTAGCCGGGCACCATATTTATGAAATGGTGTAAGCTGATGCAAAGGGTGGGCTAGCGTAAATAAAAATTAAAAAAACGTTCGCCGGGTGGGGTCGGCGGTATGGGAGAAGGGGGTTTAGTAAAAAAAGATGACTCTAACCAGCCTAGCGTAATTTCTGACGCAAAACCATCCATACCACATGGCTCCTGTCTTAGAAAAGACAGGAGTCATGCCCACCACCCCAATGGCCAGCAAAGGGGACCACTGTCCCCTGGGCATGCCCATTGCACCCTGTGCCATGCAGGGGGCCCCAAGTTGGGCCCCCGATGGCACTCTAATTAAAAATTAAAAAATATTTACCTATACTTACCCTACTTACCTGGGATAGGGTCCCCCATCCTCCAGTGTCCCTCTGGTGTGGGTGGGGGTGTTCCTGGGGCTTGAGTAGGGCACATGTGGCCCATTCCATGGTGTCTAACCATGGAAATGAGTCCACAGGTCCCTTAATGCCTGGTCTGACCCAAGCTTTGCACCATTATTTAGCCCCTCCTCCCACCCGTGCGTCATTTTAGCATGGGGGGATAAATGTGGGGCTATGGGGTTAGCACAATTTTTTAGATGGGGATTCCTACCTTGCATCTCATTGACGCAAGGTAGGTTCACGCATCTAAAAAGTTTTACAGACTCCAATATTTTGATGTTAGACGGGTAAACGTCAAAATATAAATATGGAGTTAGTTTTGTGCCGAAATTGCGGAAACAAATGACGCAAATTCAGCGCAAATGGGGTATAAATATGCCCCTAAGTGCTTTCTACATTTTACTGTTAAATATGCTACTGTTAAAATATGAAGGTATTTTAGACTTGGCGCAATAAACATTTGAACTACATTTTCTGTATCAAATTCACATGAAGCTCTAAGGATCATGTCATCTTTTATTTTCTAATTCACCATTCACTTTACAAGATGGTATAGCTTGACTTCTGCCAGTTTTTTTCAAATCCTATAATGCAGAACTTATATTTTTTTGAAATAGTACATCTGAATTACATCACCTTATAATTCAGCACTGAATCTACTTTGCAGCTCCTACATTCACGGTGTGAACTACAATGGTGGAGGCTGTTTTCTACATGAGTATAACACACTATACGGTAACATATGGTACCAAAATATTTGAAGACTAATATATCTATACGAACAATGCTTGGTAAGGTTACATTTTACAAAACAAGCATTGGCAAAACAAGTCCGATTTGGCTGCCAGCCTTCTGGCTTTGCCAATGCATGTTTAGTTTGTCATAGCTTTGTAAAACTTTTGTGTGGGGAGTTTCAGGGCCCTCACCAATATATATATATATAGAAAATTGCCTAAAAGAAATAAATCATTTTTGTTGGCCTCAAAAAGCACAGATTGCCATAGAGGCCCTAGGCATTGAAGGGAACTATTTTGTGTGTGGATATGCAATTCTTAAAAATGCCACTCTCGATCAAGTTAGCTATCTGATCACGTGCCACTTGCTGTTTGCTGTAGGGGCAGAAGAAAAATGTGACTGACACAGCAACAGACCAATGGATGAAGGGGGCTGGTTGAAAGCCTCAATAAGTAAATAATTAACATAAATGTAGTAAAAATCAAAAGCTCTTGAGTTGTGCTAGATCTTAAAAAATATAACACTGGAAGACTTTTTGAAAGGTACAATGTTGAGCCCACTCGCTCGTTCATTATTCAGGGCACCATCGCTAGGTGAGCTGATCTGGGCAGTTCATCAGTCATGAAGAAAGGTAAGTTGCTCTTCTCAGAAGAAGGCACAAAAAGGCAACAACATGAAAGCAGTTTTCTCTGTCAGTAGAATTTGCTTCTATTAAATCACACTGATAGGCAGTTGCTATTGTCTGTGGGCCGTCGTTCCTCTTAGTTTATTTCATCGGGAGTGACGTTCAGGATCACATCTTCATTTCCTCGGCGGACCACGATGGACAGAGTATCACTTCTCTTCACAGCTTCACTCACTTCTTCAGTAGTGATGACTGTTTTTCCGTTGATGCTGATAATAACGTCATGGTCTCGCATGCCAGAGCTAGAAATAAGAAAGAACATTTAAGTAAATCGGCAGAATAGTCACATGGATGCCCTCACAATTAAATTTGCTGACCACACACAGGGTCCTTGTCTTGTGAAAATATTGGTTTGTAATTGTGCAATGTTTAATTCTACTTTGAGACATTTTTTTTTTGCTCGAATTTGGTGCAAACTTAACTCCATATTTATAGTTTGACGCTAGACCTGTCTAGCTGCAAAATATTGGAGTTTGCACCATTTTGTGGATGTGTGAACCCACCATGCGTCAATGAGATGCAAGGTAGGTGTTCCCATCCAAAAAATGAGGCTATCCCATATTTATCCCCCGTGCTAAAATGATGCACGGGTGGGAGGTGGACCCAAATAATAGTGTTAAGCTTGCTCAGCGCCATTATTTAACGCCTGGGTCAGACCAGGCGTTAGGGGACCTGTGGACCCATTTCCACGGTCAAACACCATGAAATGGGTCCACAGGTGCCCACCCTAAGCCCCAGTAACACCCCCACCCACACCAGAGGGACACCAGAGGATGGGGTGCCACATCTCAGGTAAGTAGGGTAAGTGTAGGTAAGTATTTTTGTTATTTTTAGAAAGTGCCATTGGTGGCCATAATAAGGGGCCCTGTGCATGGCACTGTGTGCAATGATCATGCCCAGGGGACACTGGTCCCCTGTGATGGCCACTGGGGAGATGAGCATGACTCCTGTCTTTGTTTAAGACAGGAGTCATGTTTTAGGATGGTTGTGCGCCTGGAAATGACACAAGGCCAGTTAGAGGCATTTTTTTTTGCCGTTAACTAGCCTAACATCATTTTGTGATGCACAACCTCCTTTTCCCATACCGCCACCCCACCTGCTTAGCGTCATTTTTGTTGACGCTAGCCCAAGCTTAGCGCCATCTTGTGCCATTCCATAAATATGGCTCCCGGCTGGCGCTCAGGAATGGCGCATGCCGGTGGTAAACTTTTTGGTGCAAAACTGCGTCAGTGCAGTTTTGCAGCAAAAAGTTTAAATATGCCTCTAAGTTGCTGACAAGCCTTTGGAACATACCATGAAATTAAACAAACCGCTTTCCTACTGAAGGAAGAAAACGACCACCTACCGTTAATACTTTGTGGCACTGTTTTATTATTTTGGGGTTTGGTGAGTAGGCAACATAAAGAAAAATCATATTTAAATTAATACAGACTAGAGATAGGCTTTAGAGAGAGGTTACACTTCGGACTGTTCGCCCACTGTCATTGATGGGAGTGTCTGCAATCTTTAAAATGTCAGCTTAGCCCGTCTGCTTTAGGACTCAAAAGTTTTCTTCTCAGGGGCTTTCCATGGAGCTACGAGGCAGCTAGAGTCATCTAGCCAAAATATTTAAAACCCACATATGACAGGGGCATTGCAGTGGCTGATATAACCTCATATTATGGAGCAGAGAACTTGGTAAGGTAGATCAGGCTTTCCTGCTTGAAGAGTAGGCATGGCAAGGGACCCGATGACTCCACCTCCTATATTTGAAGACAACCTGTCTTCCTTTTCCACCTGCAACTACAGTAGTGTTCCATGCCTGAACAGATGGAAATTGAGACCTAGGATGGACACAGAAACTCCCAACATAAACTCTGTTTTGGATGGGATGGAGGGTTCAGCAGGCGATGGAGTTGCAGGACTTTAAACAGTGAGAGCTGACTGGCTTCTCCCGGCTGGGAGATATGGCCAGTGCGTTGATGAAATCATTCACAGACCTTCAAGCTGAATATGATTTACACAAAAGTCAGTTTTTCAGATACCTGCAGGTTCGCCATGCACTCATGCCTTAAGTAAAGGATTTGGTGCAACTGCCTGACTTTAGCCTGGTGGAGGTTGAGGCCGAGGCCCTGGATGAGGAGCTGGGATAGTACAAAATAATTCAGGTTTATCGGTCACTGATGGTTAACGCCCCTAGACTCCTTCCCCCATTTGGGGGCGATATGGGTGTGAGAACTAAGCTACCTAATACAGAGGATACTTGGAGGAAGGCACAGGCTTCACCGTGAGAGTCAGCTATAACATCAAATTTTAAACGCCTCCAACTGAAACACATGAGCATAATTCAGAGGGAACAATTATGGAAGATGAGGGTGGTAGATTCGCTGCTCCTTTTAAGATGCTCACAAAACTGACAAATGGTTCTGTGGGACTCATTCAAATATTCTCAAGAGGTAAAATTGCTTACCATTGTTTAAATATCTCACAAGGTCACAGTTTTATTATTCATTTGCAATAGGTGCTAGACAATATATCATTAAGGTGCAGACGGTGCAGTGCTCCTAAGTGCAATAGTGCAAAGATTATATATATAATACATTTATACAGCGTGGGTATTGAATAATTAAAAAATAATCAGTTCAGCATAAATATTGATCCAGATTGCCAAATTGCTGTAAATATTTCCCACATAATTGTTGAGGTATCAATCGACACATTAATTATAGTAGTACTTAGTATAGAAAATTCATCTGACGAAGCACCTCTCAGTTGTGTATATCTTGCTTATAAGTAGGTCTCATTTGGTGGCAAATAGCTTCCTCTCACCCAGTGGGCTAAATAAGCCTCTCCATATGCACTATACGCCACAAAACGGGACCACAGTGCGTCACGTCCACTCGTTCAAATGCAGTTTTACCTCTTGGGAATATTTGAAAGGGTCCCACAGAACCATCTGCCAATTTTGTTTGTATACCCAGGTTCTGTTGATTGGGCAGGCTGTATAGCAGTTTCCTAATTGTGCTTCACAGAAAATCGCAATTAGATAATCACTGTTCCTAAAATTTGTACATATGGCTCTAAGTAATGGCTGCTTTTGATATTTAAAATACTCCCTCATCCATTGCAAGGCAAGAACTCTAAAGGAGGCGGAATAAGACATCAGTTAGCCAGTAGCTTCGGGTGGAAAATAAATAGAGCTTTTAGCAAACATTTCACTAGTCAAGTCTTTGGACACACCTTTTTTAGTGATAAATCTCTTCCTTGCCCGCCCTCCTAATCACAATGCCAAGAAGCATTGGCAATGCCAAAAGGTCAGGCTTATACCTCAAAGTGCCTCTTTAGTCACCGGTAAGTGAGGGATGTTATAACCCTGTTCAGAGGGTCACAGGGCAAGTCTTTTATCACTTGACTCTCAGTGTTAGTTTGAGTCGAGGAGTCGAAGGTTTCATGCGGCAGGGGAGCAGAGGCAGGGGTGGGGAGGTCAACACAGGGAGGTGAACATAGACCCACAACTCAAATGAGTGCAATAGCAGCAATAAATGATTGTACAGTCAAATACTCGCTTGAAAAAAAGGAGTATTTATAGACCAACACAAAAAAAGAAAAATACAACATTAAAAACAGTACAACCAGTCCCCCTAAGGTCAGGGCTCTAGAATTTCAGTAGTGATTCCTTAGTTCCATTCCCCTCTTGCTAGCTGTAGTGTTTTATCCCCATTCAGTATAGGTAATATTCAGGTTAAGCCACTATAGTAGTTAGAGTCTCAGGAGTCCACTCCAAGTCCAATGAAAGTCATAAGTGTTCCAGCTCCAAACCGCTATATGGCAGGCAGGTTTCCATGTGGCCTGTTAATCAGTCTTCCTCGCACCAGCAGAACCTGCAAGATCAGAGTCTCTGAGCACGCCACCTCGTGGGCGCTGAAGTTGCAGTGGCTGTCTCCAGTAAGTACCACACATGCGGCCCTGCAGGGGCAGTGGCCAAGTGTCCTTGAGTTCCTCACATGCGGTCCTGCGGCCAGGTGTCCTCAATGCTCCTTAGGTGCTGGTAAGTTTACTTGGATCTTTTCCTAAGGTGTGGGTGAATTCGATGCTCCTGGCACAGAGCCTCAGTTGGTGCTTGGGCCTGCAAAGGTTACCTCAGCAGTCTCTTCCTCCCAACGAGGGTCTTGACCAGACCACACTCGATGCCTTCCTCTGGGTTTCCCAACCTGGCATATGAGGCTACCGTCCCCACTCCTTACAAGGGCTATAGCCAGATAGGCATGGAAGCAGTCTTCACGGAAGCCCCACCGGGCATACGGAGTCACTGACTTTATTCCGCATAAGTGTTATGGGCTGATAGGCATGGCAGGAATCTTCATGGAGGCCCCACCTGGCATACAGGGTCGCTGACTTCACTCCGTACATGGGCTATGACCTCATATCCACAGCAGTCCCACCTGGCATACAGGGATGCCGACTTCACTCTGTACATGGGCTACCACCCAATTGGTACAGTTTGCTGTCTCCTCACACCGCACTTCAGAGATCCAATCACCAGGATCTCTCACTGGACCTCGCTTCCTCCAGCACTCTTCTTGTCCGCACAGGCCATGGTCTTAGCAAGCAATCTGGCACCAGCCCTCCAGGATCCAGGGACAGGTGGATTCCCTGGGTGATGTCCTCTCACCCAGCTGGGAGACTGGCAGGCCTTAGCCTCCAGTCCTGTTCACAGGCAGAAGTCTTGAAGTGCTTCACCTCACACAGCCCGACTGGCAGTTTGACAGTTGACAATTTTGGGAGCTTTGAATTCCCCTTCTTATAGTCTATCTCCAGACACCAAAGCCCATATTTATACTTTTTTAGCGCAACATTTGCATCATTTTTTGACACAAAAGCAGCGCAAACGTACACAATATAATCGTATTTTGTAAGTTTGCGCGTTTTTTGCGTCAAGAAAATGACGCAAATGTGGCACTAAAAAGTAGAAATATGGGCCTTAATGTGATTTAGGGCCTGAGTCTTTGAAGTTTGTGGTAGGGGTATGCTTCCTTTTGAAATGCCCTCTCCTCTGTCCTGCCCTTCCCCCAGAAAGCAGTCTATCACAGCAGGAGTGACTCCAAATCTGATAGCTCCACAACACAGGCCATGGGAGTGACTAGAGGCTCACATCTGAGTGTCAGCAACAGTGATATGTGTATCAAAAGGTTTCTCAGGGCCTCAACCCTACTCTTCGTGATTTCCATATCAGCCTCATCCCCTTCCTGAGATGGGCCAAGGCCCTTTCCAGTGACCTTCCACTGAATCAAAGAGCACCTTTTAAAGTATACTGAAGACCCTGGCTCTCCCTTCCTCCAGTGTGTCCAGCTCAGCTCACAGGAATGCAGCAATCCACAAATCTGCCTGCGAGGGATCCGCCTGTCAATATATATGCCCTTGCGGTGCAGGTGCCACCTCGTTACACACAGCTGCAGTCTGGGGTTTATGGCCCTTGGACTCAGCACTTCGGCGTGTCTGGCAAGTAAGGACTCTGAGCCATGGAGGATCCACTGTCAGTTTACATGTCTGTGTCGTTCTGGCATTGCCTCCTTACACAGAGCTGCAGTCTGAGCCTTATGGTCCTTGTAGGCAGCCCTTCAGCACATCTGGCAGGTAAGAATCCCACTCCACAGGGGTACCACTGCCAATTTATATGCCTGTGAAGGGCTGGTCCTGCCTCCTTACGCACAGCTGCAATCTTGGTCTTATGGTCCTTGTAGTCAGCCCTTAGGTGTGTCTGGCAAGCAAGAATCCCATACTTGGGGATGGGGGGCTCGCAGTAAATATTTATGCCTATGCAATGCTGGCCTCGCCTCTTTACACACAGCTGCAGTCTGGACCTGATGGTCCTTGTAGTTAGCCTTTCTGTGTGTCTGGCAGGTAAGAATCCCCATACAGTCATATATACATACACCAGCCACACAAAATACAAAGACAACATCAATCAAGGCAAATTTTGGATGCCTCAAAATACCACAGAACCCTTCTCAAAATAATGGGAGATATTATCAAAACTGAATTTACCAATTGACCCTTTCATACCCTTTGAATGTCCATCTCTGCCACCTGTATGCCACAGATTGAAGGAAAAGTTACTTATTTGCAATCCTAGACCTCTTCCAGGAGAATCTTCATCTAAGTCATAAGCAATGAATAGCCCTGCTTGTGGGCAGAACTGTTCACTGCTTATGACTATTGTTGAGTATCCCTTGGGACAAAACTAGAGGTTACAACTCTTCACACTAGCAGCATTTTGAGTGAGCCACGTCACCGAAACAGGACTTCTTGATTTCAGAACCTGAAGATCTTCCCTTCACTAACCTCTTTCAGGATATGAGACCGTAAATTTTAGTACTCCAAGAGGACTTCATAGTGCCAGCCTTGTAAAAATATCAAGATCAGTTTGGTTGTTAAATGGCTGTAAAAGAACCAGACCCCTGAGTAATCATCCAAACAAGTAACAGAGCTTTGCAGCATCCTTAAACTCCCTTATAGCTTTTGCTTAGGTGGACACTGGTCTGAAGGGTGGACTTTTAAGCACAAAGATTTTGGTTAATAATGTTATTAAATTGAAACAGACATACAGTAGCCAATTTCGACTACTGTGTATTGTCTTTAAATGTTTTCATTCTCTGGCTCTAACTTATGTTCGCTTGTCTCAATTTATGTCCACCCCGTGCTTTAAGCTTTACCTCACTATACCTTCTTACTTTTCCTCATCTTCCCGGTGCTTTGTGTCCAACAGTTCACATTAAATCAGCCTCTTTTCTAGCTATGTTAAACTGTTATGCGACCACTTCGTATCAACCAACAATCAGTATAAGCATCAAATTGTTCATTCATCTTTTTGTACCATTCTGCTGAACTGTTAGACAATCAGTATAAAACACTATAATAATTAACTCATAAATAAATAAATAAATAAAATAAATAGTGTGGCCATCTTGGCCTCATGAATATTGTGGTTTCTTTTGACCACTCCTGCATGTATGTTGCACCACAAGAGAAAGAACATGTTTCATCTAAGAGGATGCAGCTAAAACCAAGCCAGTGTTAAAAGACAGTGGTATGAAGATGACATTCAAGTTTTGACTTCCTTGATGTGGTGCACTTTTGTCTAAAGGGACCATAAGGTGCTGGAAAGGTTAAACATGGTCTGGATTTCTAAGGTGAAATAACTTTAGTTTTAATTTGTTTTTTTCTCCTCTTTCTTCCTTCACACACAGGTCACCTACAAAATTGGGAAACGCAAATGCCCCCAGAGTATTACCAATGGGTCAAACTGATAGTTATTATTTCCACCCATCACTTTATTGCTGTCTAAATGAGTCTTCCTAAGTAGGAATGTATGCCTCATATGGGGTCCAAAATTGCTGTGCCAGTAGTACTCAAGCGCCATCTCTCTGATGAGGTCCAACAAGCCTGAAACTGGTCTGCCTTTGCTTATGCAACAATGCAGAGGAGACATGGCCTATCAGTTAGGGGCGGACTCCACTTGCTGGATAGAGCTAAGAATAGTCTGCTTATTGTTGGCCCCTGTCAGTAATGGTAAAGATGAGTTACAATTAAGTTCAATGAAATGCGCATAAAACAAGACCAACTGAACCATATCCATTCATCACTGTTCTATTTCGGAAGTCACATGGTCAAGAATTCAGACCAGAAGATTACTTTTTGAGGTGGGAAGCAGGATGATCTACATGTAGATGGGTTATGTCTGTAATGGCACAGATGCAAGCAGAAATACAGTGGATTTGAAGGCACCCCGTTTGGTTGTTGGCTCAGATATTGCCCTCAGATTGATGTAAGCAAATCCATCGACCATTTTTACTGCCTACAAGAGTTCTTATAGCGGAATGAGTATGCCCAGACACAGGCCACGAGCTGCATATGCCATAGGGAGTCTAGCTGTACCTCTGTAATAAAAGTAAATGATTACTGAAATTTAACAGTTTTGTAAATTTATTAGAGTGAAAACTGTAAACTGTGAAATGTCAAAACTGTACACATCTGTAGACGCCAATGTCTTCCCTAAATGTGAATTCAATAAAGATCATTGTAAAGTAAAATATGCAGCTTTTTATTATGTGTTAGTTCTCAAATTCTGATGCTTTGCTTTGTATAGCCTCAATGATAGGGACAGGGACGTGGAAAATGGAAAAAGATAATGCCAGGAGTACGTACCTGTAAAGTTCATTATTACATTCCTTTCCTTCCTCCCATCCCCTGATACGCTGTGGATCTGGGATGGTGTTGTTTGGTTTAGGTAGAGAACATAGACAATCATATGAGGGTTGTAATTAGAAAGAGTAGGACTGGTAATGGAGATTACCAGTAAGCAACCCAGGCATTTATCAGCATGGCCATAAGTTGCTAAACTGTATGTGTGATGCCTGGTTGTATGTCTGATGCTTCCTTCAAATCAAAGTGATGGTTGACATGTCTCATGAGCTTCCACAGGTGACACAAATGGAAACAGTAACATACACACATTCTGCCAATTATGATACGTTTTTCCCAATCTCATGAAAGTACAAAGGCCTTGATTTAAGAGGGCCTAGCCCCACTTTAGTGCCACCTTGGTCTCATTTTTTTGATGTTAAGGCAGCACTTCGGTGACCTTTTCCCCGTGCCATATTTACAAAGTGGCGCCATGAATGCATTTGACCACTTTGTAACCCTTTGGCTACATTATGCCTGCGCCAGGCATAATGTATGCAAAGGGGTGTTCCCCATTGGGGAGTGGAGGGGGGTGAATAAATGGTACATAAAATCTAAAATAATTCTTTACTTCATTTTTTTCAGCACTTTTAACGCCTGCTCAAAGCAGCTGTTAAAAGGGGGGAAACCATTGTTTACAATGGGCCCCTATGTACTGTTCAGGGTTGGCGCCATAATTTTGGCACTAACCCCGAACAGTACATCAATAGCATCAGAAATTCTGATGCTATTGGCACCTACCCTGCGCCATGGTGTGCCGTATTGTACATACATGTAATGTAGCACCACTTTTCATAAATCTGGCCCAAAGTGTTTTGCAATTGTAATGGTATTCAATTAAATTAATTATGATCCCTAACTAACCCATGGGTAATTTCTCTTTATTGAAGTGTAGGTGTATTGTCAGTGAACAGTAAAATCATTGATATCCTTTTTAATAACTATAAAACACAAATGTGTTTGTGGACGTTGTGTATATATTCTCCTTTATGTACTCAGTAAATCCACGTTCTTACCCCGCAGCAGCAGTGCCTGGGATCACTTCAAACACATAAACACCAGAGTTCACGTCGGGGAAATCCTTATCACGAATTTTAAGTTCACGGATGAGACTGTAAAAAGGAAAGACTGTTACAATCTTGACCCCCAGAATACATTATTATAATTATATTTCAGTTTCCCATTCGTACTGAACTTCTGTGCTAAATATAAAAATCTTATCCTTTATAATCACCAGATCATAAAGTTCAGATCTTATCAGACAATTAGTTAGCTTCGTTTAGGGACAAAAACATGGACGGATCCTAAGCGTTCTGTGAAAGTCATATGTTGAAGTCTGACAAGGGATTGGGTGAGCTATATTCTCTACCTTACCTTCTCTCTTCCATGTCTCTTTTTTGAAACGACCCACCTGGTCCACTAGGCTTTTGGATTAACCCGGACTGGAAAGTAAAATAATTACTGGCTAAATTGTACAAACCAGTCTCACAGTGCAAGATGCCATAAGCATAAGACGCGGCATCCTGTTTAGGCTCATAGGGGAGGGATGCAAATGCAATCAACGCGAACAAAAGGGTGACCACCACGTGCTATTAATTAATCATTAATTCGTATACACAGAGATTTAAAACAGTGTGCAGAGCACGTATATTTCTTTGATATGATTCAATCAATTATTCAAAGTCAAAGCACTCCATAAATATCGAAACTTTGATATTTTACAAAACATGACACATATAAATCGAAAAACGATAGGTCTTAATTACAAAAAACTTTTCTACATTACAAAATTTGAAACAATAACAGACAGTATCCTTAAAGGTTACCACCTATGATAAATCTTGTAATCATGATTTGGTGGGAGTTGTTCAATAAGAAATTAATGGGATCCCGGATAAGGGTTTTTTAAACAAAGAGGCATATTTATGAGCCCCTGGCCCCACCGGAGGGTCACCTTTCATGATGCTCCGGTGGCACAATGTCCTGCGCCATATTTACAAGGTGGCGTTAAGCCGCTTTTTGTGCTTAACGGCACCTTGTAAATACGGCCCATTCACACGCAGCCCTTTGCGTGGAAGGGGCATACAATGGGTGTTGCTGTGGGCATGCCACTGCAACACCCATTGTATTTTGACGCTGTCGCGGATTTATGAGTTTTCGTAAACCTGAGGCAGCGCCAAAATCTAATGCCACCCCAGGGGTGGCGTTAGCAAGGCGCAATGAAGAGGAGTACTTTTATTCCTCCTAGTTTTTTTTGCTTTTTCTATGTGTATGGCATTGTGGTGTCAGGATACGTGCGTTGGTGCTAGGCAGCTCAATTTAGCACCAGCGCAGAGAACAACACGGGGTGCGCCATATTCAAATAAATAAAGCACATCCCTGTGTTGTGAAAATGACGGAGCGTGGTGACGCCAAATTTGGCGCAGTGTCGCGCTCTGTCATTTTCTGTTAAATATGGGCAAACATTTCTAACGCCAGCCATCCTTTCTAGAAAAAAGGGTGGGAAAACTGTGGGTTAACCAAACGCACCTCTACCCACTAATGTGTACACAGCAGACGTGTTTCCACCTCCATCTTGTTGGGTTTACTCCTGAACGACGGCATCATCGCATGGTTTGCTTTAGTGAATGGACACCTGTAAAGTTACGCATAATGGAATGCTTGTGCAGTAAAGAAGGAGTAGTCCTGATTAAATGGCACTCTTTGTCACAACAATCTTATACCGCCCAGATCATGATGTCTTGCTACTATTAATTTACCGCTCTATTAGTACATTATCACAGAAACTCAGAAAGCATGCCTGAATCTCCCCTGACTTCTTGGCTCCTCATAAGGCAAATTACTATTTTCAACTTCCAGTCCCTTACTTAGAACAACATAGTCCAAAACCAAGCACCCCCTTCTCCACCTCCTTCATTTTACTCTTTCACCAGTTTGAAGTTATTCACCTATCCTGATCCTAAAACTTCACAGCTGGACATCGATAATAGTAAGGTGTAAACATAAGGCATCAGCAAGGGACATTACACCAATGGAGCTACTTTTCCTGAACTTTCATCGATACACAACTCGCACCCTGATCAGTAATGCTGCTCGCCTAGATCATGTAAACTATCTGCAGTATCATTCAAATTTTTACAGTACACTTGCCTACAATGCAATGCGTAAAATCTCAAAACCAACAAGGTTACTTTGAAAAAAGGCAGGAGTAGAACAGATATGGTGGTGTTAGAGGAAAAGCACATTTTATTTGAGAGTCTGCTGAAGCAGGTGTCTTAACTAGAAATAATGAACGAATGTTTATGTATTCTGAATAATGAATTTGTAGAAAATGAATAACGTAGAGAAAATAATGCACCCATTTGAAAATGTGAGCTCGGAGAAATGGCCACCAATGTTCACAAAATGTACTAATTAATGATTAATACTTATGAAATATTGAACATGTTTTAAATGAATGTAGTAATATGTCATATTAAGGGTCATGAAGTATGCTCTAGCTTCTGAATTGTAAGCCTTAACTTAGCGAGTGTCTTGGCCTAGGTTGCCAGGCCTCAGGCAAAAGCTGTATTTCTTAGCGGTTGATAAAATGCTGACAGACTGAACTAAACTGTGAAATGTCAAATGTCTTGTTAAAAGAGCTTAACCAAAGCTTTCTGTGAGAACCATCAGACGGGAGACGATATTCATAGTAATGTAACAAAATGTGTGTAATGTGTGTGAGATGTGCTTTCCCAGGACGCGAACCATGAAGAAACTGACTGGAGATGAAGGTGCAACAAATTTGTTACCTTACGACCCGGATGATGAAGACATCGTTAATAGTAAGGTGTAAACATAAGGCATCAGCAAGGGACATTACACCAATGGAGCTACTTTTCCTGAACTTTCATCGATACACAACTCGCACCCTGATCAGTAATGCTGCTCGCCTAGATCATGTAAACTATCCGCAGTATCATTCAAATTTTTACAGTACACTTGCCTACAATGCAATGCATAAAATCTCAAAACCAACAAGGTTACTTTGAAAAAAGGCAGGAGTAGAACAGATATGGTGGTGTTAGAGGAAAAGCACATTTCATTTGAGAGTCTGCTGAAGCAGGTGTCTTAACTAGAAATAATGAATGAATGTTTATGTATTCTGAATAATGAATTTGTAGAAAATGAATAACGTAGAGAAAATAATGCACCCATTTGAAAATGTGACCTTGGAGAAATGGCCACCAATGTTCACAAAATGTACAAATTAATGATTAATACTTATGAAATATTGAACATGTTTTAAATGAATGTAGTAATATGTCATATTAAGGGTCATGAAGTATGCTCTAGCTTCTGAATTGTAAGCCTTAACTTAGCGAGTCTCTTGGCCTAGGTTGCCAGGCCTCAGGCAAAAGCTGTATTTCTTAGCGGTTGATAAAATGCTGACAGACTGAACTAAACTGTGAAATGTCCATTGTCTTGTTAAAAGTGCTTAACCAAAGCTTTCTGTGAGAACCATCAGACGGGAGACGATATTCACAGTAATGTAACAAAATGTGTGTAATGTGTGTGAGATGTGCTTTCCCAGGACGTGAACCATGAAGAAACTGACTGGAGATGAAGGTGCAACAAATTTGTTACCTGACGACCCGGATGATGAAGACATCGTAAAGTGGGCCAATCAACTTTGTGTGAAGAGCGAAATATTAGAATTCATATATTTGATGTAGAAATATTATTGGGTTTTGTATAAATGTATGATTAACTGACCAATGGGGAATTAGGGGATAGTTTAGGTGACTTTGATATAACAACGTGACAGAGGAGAATTACTGAGAGATGCTTTAGGAGATTTTAGGGAATTACTGCAATATTTGAGAGAAGAAGAGACTTTAGAGGAGAGATTTGAGATTCTGTCATTGGGCTCATACTCTCTGACTGAGAGCTTGATGCTTGCTGATCGATTGATGACCCGAGGACGAAGACTGATTCTGCTTGCTGACCCATACTGTGGATAGGTAGATATGACAATGTGACTGAATTGCATTTTTATGCCTTTTCTTTCTAGGTACCAACTGCGCTGTTTTGATGAGACTCATAGCTAGAAGTTTTTCACAATTGTTTTGCATGAAGCCCAACATGCTGATGCTTATCTGGGTTAGATGAGGGTATTCACATGCCGGCTGACAAATTACAAGGACAAAATGTTTGACGAGTTATCTTGCTGAATTCAATGTATCACATATCTTTATTGCAGCTGACTCTGCTTTTGATTTGCACCTTTGCTTTAGAATGTGTTGTGATTCAAGCTTTGATTAGATTGCGTTTCTTCCGTCGCTTTGGTCAACCAGTATTGTTCTTATATATATTTCATTTGATTTTGAGATTAATCTACATGACTTTAGCATTGTTAATATAAGGGAAATAAAAGTACTAAACTTTTACTAAAGGTGTGATTATTCAATGCTGAAAGGTCATGGTGCGTGATATTTACTGACTCCATTGATTTTGACTAATGATTATTGACTGTTGCGTATTGATTCTTGATTATTGTTCATGTATTTGGGCTATGGCGAGAACATATTAAATGAGTCAAAAGGTTTATCGAACTATTCGCATCCCCTTGCAAGTTTACTTATTAAGGTCAGACGCGCTAACAAGTCTGAAGCTTTCAAACCGGTGCTGCCCCGTCTTAAAAGAACATTTAGAAGGTGCACCTGCATATCAATCAATGCTATGTAGCAATAGCGTCTGGAAATCATTAAAGGTGTTGGGGTATAAGACACCTGCGTACATCAAAAGTCACAACACAACGTCATCAAAGGGGTTTGTGGTGGTGAAAAATGATGGGGTGTTATAATGTGTAGCATATCTACTACAAAACTTTGGTCTCTAAAAGGGCACTGGTGAAATGTCTCTGTATGTTCAAGGTATGCAAAGCAAGCCTGATGCTGCAGGTTCACCCAAACCAAGTCCATTTTGAGAACACTGCATCAAATGGTGCATGTGTCAGCACAGTTTAAAAAAGCTACAAATGATGGAGGTAGTTCGGAAAATGTTATTTTACATGGCCTATCATTTACATAAGAATCTGTTTTCACTTCCACATTTCAGTTTCTATTATTTTTCGATCCTCTTCCTTCCACATAGATTCTCATTTGTCTTTTATGAATGGGAATCTCATATGTAGGGGCATGGTATAAGAAATACACACATCTTACAAATCTCATGAAGCCCTGGACTTTTTTTAGACTCATACAATAGGGATGTTGTTATGGTTTGGAGACACTACAGGTTCAGGAAGCAAATTAATTACATTTAATTTACAGATTAGGGTTTCACACTTGGTAATGATTATCATTAAAATATCTGCTTTCATTATATGTCTGAGAAGGTAATAGCTCTGCCCCAGACATCCCTTTGTCAAGTTATGATAGTGCACAAATGTTGCCATATAGAGCTTTGCTACAAGCTCCTCATTTTGGACAAATTAAACGTAACGCCCACAACCAAAGTTTCCCATTTTTATGTCTCTCTCCTCCAAAATCTTTGCCCTGAAATACTAGCTGTTCGTTTTTTGATACACAAACCCCTAGACCATTATTATCGGATACACACAAGTACTGCTGTGAGGCATGGATAGATTCTGCCTTGCACACCTATGTATCACTTTATATGCCAATGGTGCACACTGTAAGCCAACACGTTGCACTATTAAACTACAAATAGCATTAAACAATGTTATGCATCATTATTCCATGGATTTCCGTCACAGGTTAGGGTAATTACACAGGGGCCAAAATTATAACTGGGGCAGTTAGAATAAAGCCATGATACTCATAATAAGGCAATAATTACCACCATTACAAGAGGGCACCATTATTGCAGTAATGGGCACCATCATGCCATGAATGCCCACAAAATATTTGAAATTACCACCAAAATAACGGCTATAAATATGCAGATGGGGGAACCATCATGTCATGTTTGCCCACAATATGCCTGGAATTACCACTATTATGCCAGGTAAGCATTAAACCAGGGGTTAGCACCAAAATACCATAGATGTCTGCAACCGTCTAAAACTTATCATCATTATGCCAGTGTCAGCATCATAAACACAGTTGGAAGAGGGCACCATACTGCCATGAACTCCAACAATTTGTTAAGAAGTATCATCATCATAATGGTGCGCAAAGTTCTGTCTTGAAACAGCCAATGTCCCATTTTCAGGTCCTACAATTAGGTATTGGGGTACGCACAGGTTAGGGATGACAAAGAACCAGGACAAAAGGTAGCATTAGTATTAAACAAATGCCTTCTGTGTGGCCACAGGAGGGATTAAGGCAACAACACTGTAATCCGGAGATTCACACTCGAAGTTAAACCATCACTTGTGTAATAGGAGATGTAGCCAGGAGGAGTCTAGAAGTATGTTTGCCTATATGTTGCAACCCTAGTGAGCACGTTACAAACATATGCTTGAGAATATCTCTAAACCACTGAAAATCATTTTGTTTCTGCGGAGGCTGTAGAGACCTAGTAAGCAATGCATTATCTTCCATGGTAGGAGAAATAAAATTGGTAATGTTTCAAGGTGGATGCTGGCAGTTAAATAATAGGCATCTGAGGAGTCTGGATGTGCACTAGAAATGTATGTCATGGACTCACTCAAAAATCAAGTTTAAAGATGGGGATGCAGTAATGGTATAGGATCCCCAGGCCGTGAGCAAGGAGCCCAAGAACCCCATGAACAGCACAGTAGTGCAGTGGATCTACAGACCAAGCACAAATGTGTAGTCCATACATTGATTTCTAGTTAGGTTCCTGTCTCTTGGCAGCTTACATAAGTGTTTGATATACATATTAAATAGCAATGGGGAGAGGACCGGTCCTTAGAGGATTTTACATGGTGAGAGAACCGGGTGAGACTTTGAGACTTTAACTTTCATCTCATGTGTATGGCCCTGTAGGAATGATGTAAATCATATTAGTTCTTTCTCATTAACATCAAAATGTGCTAGCGTGGTGGTCCACTCTTTCTAATGCAGGCAAACGATTCAGGAGGATGACCACTTAGGCTTCCAGAACTATTTGTTCCGGTCCAGCCTTTATAATGTCACCAATCTGTGTTTCAGCCTATCATTTTATCTTGTACTAACTAAGGCAATTGTACCTTGGCCTTCCCAAATATCTCCAAAAAAGATTCAATGTATTTAGAATCTTGCGGTCAGGCTTCTTCTAGCATTGCCACAACCCTACTTAAGTTGTTCATGGGGTCCCAGTGGCAAATAGATCAATTTTAGGTCTCTCTGCATCTGTCATTTCAAATATTGACTATACGTTTATTTGCACTAGAATTACCAAGCCATACTTTGTTCTTGGCTGAAGCCAGTTTTGCTAATATCCCTTGTGTCAGATGGGCTTGTCTTGGTGGATGCTTATTCCTTTACCTTATTCATAAATACAGGAATGTTGTACAGTGAACCTCGCTATTTCTGCATCTGAAAAGGCCTGGAAACCTGGATTTTTGGCTAATGTACCTTGTCCTTCTTCCTCCTTGTCAGGCTGTCCGAGAGCCAGGCCACCCAGTTCTGGATAGCAGTCACACTTTATTAATACCTTCATTTTCATCATCCTCTTTTGAGAATGCATGGTGTGTCTTTTCAATCTTAGAGGATGGTGGTTTCCATGCCATAACCTTATTTGAAGCTTGGTTCTTATTCTTCAAGGGAAATGTTTGTAGGCATGAATATGTACAGTTACATAGCTACAGAGCTGCTAATGTGAGACAAAAGAGGGCTTGAATCTATTCATGTCAAAGGGATCATCTCAGGGTTTTTAGCCATCAGTATCACCTGGTCCATCTTCTGCTTTGTAAGGATTTGCTCTAGATATCAAGTTGAATAATGAGCTGGAGACCAAATGAGCCCAGGTTTTGACATCTCCTTGACCACAGAGGCAAAAAGTGGTTAGCCTAGGTAGCTTGATAATTGTGGTGCAGTAGGCGTTTCTTCAATGAGCTCAGGATATACATGGAACTAATTCTTGCTAGCTCACAAATAATTTGTACTACTGCACATGTGAGCAATGAGAAGCAGAGATTTCTAGACTGATTTATAGGATGTTTCTAAAGTATTATGCAAGTTCAAAGCACTTGTCTGTTAAATAGGTGATTGGTTTAATGGTTAGGGAATTGCAAGCATGCCTTATCACATTAAAGATCTTATTTGGTCAGTTATTTGCAATATCCAGAGCACAAAAATTGTTTTGGGTGGCATTTTGTCACCGTCATCTCTGAGATGTGAAGTACGTAATTCTCTCTGTGAATAGCACTGTAGAGTACAACAGGCCTCATTGTTTTAGGTTTTTTCTTTTGAAATTTAGGCGCACTAGTTAGCTGATGATGCTTGTCATTCTGTTATCCAAAAGGGTTCTCACACTATATAATTGAATTTTTTCCTCTAGTGCCAGGCATGACGATAAAACCTGGTCAAACATGCCAAAGTTTATGTCTTACAAGTCTCTAACCTGAAGTATCTGTACTTTCTGATGCTCTGAATAATTTCAAAGCTTATTGAGAAGGGGTTCAAGATGTGATCTGACCAATATTTTCTAGTTGGGTCTTGGTTTGGTGGTTCCAATATTGGATATTGTGGTCTAGAAATCTCTATGTTGGCTTCTTGTAACAGAGAACAAGGTCTCTGATACGGAGGTCTGAATCTTCTAATTTACCTTTTCCAATGTAGTTTGAAGTCTCCAAAGAATAAATTTCTATAGATTTAACCAATTGTTACATATTGAGTGGTATTATGATCAATCCATTGTTTCAAAAATTCCTTCTGTCCGTGGTGATTTTGTGTATGTTTCCACTACTACCACCAAACATTTGAAGATGCAGGACACTTGTGTCTGAATATGTTTTTAAGGAAGATCATGTTTATGTATCTTGGCAGCATGACAACTTGTCTGGTCTTTCCTACTAATGTGGAGGAGATATCTTGGATACGAAAAGTGTCCATAATGATTTGAGAGTTGGTGTTCAATCATGTTTCCATGAGGAGGAGTAGAGCTTAGCTGTATTCAGTAATGACAATAATCATGGCAATTCAATGTCAAGGGCAATGACAAAGCTGCATTTGGTGGGAGGCAGGATAGGGAAGAAGTCCTTCTGGACCTCATTCCATTGAGTGGGAACTCAGTTGGTAGCAGTTCATTGACTTGACTAGCTAGACCAGTTCGTCTCATTGTGTCTGTCATGTTGTGGAGGTTCGGTGTTAATACTGGGCATATTAAGGTTGTTCTTTGTGGACAAGGGACCTTAATAAATTAATACAAACTTTGGGTAGAATTATTTTCCATCTGGTTGGTCAAAATCTCTTTAGTTGTTTAAAAGAAGGCCGTATTTGAACTTGCAGCAGCTCTTTTAAGTGGAAATCATTTTTTGTAGATTATGGTTGGTCTCATGATCAATATAGTGTGGTCTATTTTTGAACACTTGTAAGCTATTTGGGTGAAACATAGGTCATTTTGAGTGCATGTTACACCTGGACTGCCACAGTGAGTACTTTTTGTGGTTGTAGATTCAGTGATGAAGTTTAAGAGGTTAGAGTGTGGTTCCTCTCTCATGTTCAAATTCTCTTTATTATATTCTGGTTTGAAGTGTGTAGCATGGGTCAGGCAAACAGCTAATTTTTAAAGCCTTCTGCACTAAGTGGCATGTGATGCCTTAACTGCAGGATCATTACTGGGCTATCAGGGTTGGGCTTATGCTATCATAAGGGAGGAAGGGGATTGAAATTCCTGCTGATTAGCGTGTTGGCACTGGGGCCAAGATATGAGTTAGCATGAGAATTTGGTTGTCACAAACAGGTGTCATGGCTTGCCACACTCCTATCCACCTCTGGTCCTGGGCGTTAATGGCCATCCCTTCCAACCCTTGCTCAAAGTATTGCCAATAAGGAATTTGGGAGCCCTCACATCACCAACAGAGCCAATCCTATCCCCATGCTGACACCACAGAAAACTGTGACAGTATGCCACATTTCAGTGGCAGGTTACAGTGGGATTCAAGGATCCCTGTATTAAAAGATCTTGGAATCTGAGGATCTACTGCAGGATTCAAGCATCCTGCAGACAATAAAAACTCCACATAGGGCTTGCCTTTTTTGCTTGCAGAGGAGAGGAAGCCTCTTCTTGGGCTCTGCTCTTCACCTGTGTTCCAGACTCTCCAGCTGATGATGACATAATCTTCCGAGAAGCTTTCTAGTTGTGGCACGTCTTGGAACTTCCTTGCATCCTTGATGTAAGAGAAGCCTTTTTTTTGCACGGTCATCCCGTTTTTTTAACTGATGCTGTTGTTTTTTGGACTCTGTATACTAGGACCCTACTACCAGGCACTAGTGTGTGTCCTCTGACCCCTGAAAACGTGATAAATTGGTTAAAATTCTTATTGGCACATTTAGCTTACCCATAAGTCCCTAGTATATGGTATCCAATGTACCCAGGGTATGTAGGTCACTAGTGGACTGCAGCACCTATCATGCCACCACTAAAGTGATACTGCCAAGCATGCCTTCAAGCCTGCCCCTGCAGCCTGGATGTGTAGTATTAAAACTGAAAAATCGACCTGGTAAAACAAACCTTTTACCAGGTCTAAACCAGTCTATTTGTGACCTCCTCCTAATAGGATGGCGTGGGGGATGTGCCTGCCAAATGCCCAAGCTTCAAAAGGGCATCTCCAGTCACAGGCAGATGTAATTCATACCTAGGCCAATCCCGGATATTGTTCAAGTAGCCAGAGTGGCACCAATTCTAGGGGTTGGGGTACCCGTTCCTGAACTGGTCTGCAGGGGAAATTCCTCATTTCCCAAGTACACACCTTGGGTGTGTCCAGAGTTCTGCACAATAGGAGAAAAAGGTTCTGCCATACTAATTTTAGTTATAGAGAGGTACCATGGGAAGGTTTATAGGAGCACACTCAGAAAGTTCTGCAAACCTTGGAAGGGCCCCCCCGGGAGCTTTTACCCTATTGGTTAGGGAGTGGCCAGGATTTTCCCCAACTCACAGGCTGACACTGGGCACAAAAGTGGCACCACAGGCCCTGCTCCCCACTTGTACCATGGACAGAAGAGTGGACTCCAAGGGCTAGTTTGCTAGCTTCCTGTTAAGCTCCAGGAACACAAGAGCTGTAAGAAGGCCAAGAGTCTGCTGAGCCCAGCTGACTAGTTCCATCTGGATTTGCCCTGGCCCCTGCTGGTGACTTCCTGAACACTGTTTTCTAACCACCAAATAGTGCCATAAAGGGCCTGGACCTGTGCCTGGAGTTAGAGTGCACTCCTCTCCCCTCATAAACTGTTAGACTGGACACCTAATTACTTTTTCCAAACTTTCTGCAAAACCAGAGGCTACCACCATACCGCCACCGAGCTGAAGCTGTACACGTTGTACAACTTGCTTGTTCACCCCGCTGAAAGAATCTCGACTTCCAGAAACGTTTCGAAGTCTGAACATAAAGGACTTCACTGGGACCAACGCAAAGCAGCACCATGTTGCTGCAGACAGCTCCTGATCTTCGAACTTCACTCACTCTGAGCTTTCCCCCGAACTTCCCGTCACAGCTGAGACATTTCAGCCAGCCAACGTAATTAGCCCATTTTTGGATCCAGCTGGCATCCTGAGACTCATTTACAAGGATTTTCTCCAGAAAAAAGACTAAGGGCTTGGTTTAGAGTTCAGAGGACAGGTTACTCCTGGATATCTCATCCGGTGTATTACAAATGCATTATTTCTTACTGCACTTGTTATACAGTGGACGGGATATCTGTCATGTTTGTGACACAGTAACCCATCTACCAAACTCTAAATCAGACTCTAAGTGAGAAGGTAGACTTTTCACTGTCACTAACATGTCCCTCTATTCGACCCACGACCCATGGCGGTCACCATTCACTTTTGACTTTGATCTGATCTAGTGCGACCAGGTTGGCGATTTCTGCTTTTTGGGGTTGGAAACACATAAAACCTTGAAAAATCATAGCTCCAGTTCACTACATCAGATTGTTGTCATTTTGGTGTCTATCTGTCCATTCAAATTTTTTGCAGTCCTACACATTGGAATGGGATTTTTATTGTGTTGTATTTACTATTTTTATTTAAAGTTTTGGTACGGATAAATATTCTACACATTATTCCTATGTTGAGGCTATCTGCTGTGTGCTACAGCTACAAAGAGTTGAGCTCAGGTTTACATTTTTGGGACCTAACTGGACCTATTAAGGAACAGTGCTATTATTACATTAAAAGGACTGCCATACACTTCAACTGATAATCCACTTTACTCACACTTGGAACTCTTTGACCTCTTCTAGCAGTCTTCAGAAGCCTCAGGCTAGTGATTAGTTAGATTTATTTGTTTGGATAGTGAAACTACTGTTTGAGTCTTGAACAGCCTCCTACACCTATGTACTTGAACTCTGCCTCGTTTTCTAGCTTGGCTGTCACAACTGTCTCTTGGGCCTTGGAAGAGTTATTTACAAATCCAGAGTGGACTTTTGTTTCTCTTTGGTGGCCCAAGTTGTGGAGCTTCGACAGCGTTGTGAGAGAGTGTAGCATATATATATCTATATTAACATGAAATGTTTATGAACTAATGTATAATAATGCCGCATAGAGATTGAATTAATATGCTTTGCTGAAAACGTGCACCTGAAATGTGACCACGGGGAGTGGCCGCCAATGTATACGGGGACTAATGAAACTTACTAATGTTTATGAATTCTTGTGTTAAACATGGCTTTATACTAATTATTAATGATTATGTTATTAAAGTTTTGCTAATAAATCTTGTAGGCCTTAAGTTAGCATGAGCCGAAGCCTTGCTGCCCGACTCTCATATTAAATGTTATTTTTCTTACGTGCAGTGTGCTGACTCACTAAAGGACATAAACTCTTGTTTTCTTCAAACTAGAAGCTGAATGTAACTATAGTTGATCCGTTCTCATGAAATTCATATTGCTTGTAGAAATGTATTAGCAAAAATCAACAGTGTAGATTAGTATAATGTACAGGTCGCCCAAACCGGTACAGACAATGGAGCTACTGACCAAAAATGTGCAAAGAATTACAGAAGGATGAAATCATACCGGACATTCTACCTCCGAAGACGTCAATCATATGGACCAATGAAAAGTCTGAGAACTGATGTGGGGTGAAAGATTTAATGACATAATATGTTTTCTAATTGGCTAAAGATAGTGGGATGCAACATTTGTCCAACCAAGTTCTAGGGGAATGCACAATGAAAAGGGGATAAAAACCCTTGTCACCAGGAAGTGAATTAGAATTAGGGAGTAGGAGACTAGGAGAGGGGAGATGCTGATGCTATATTTTATGATCCAGAAACTTTGTCACTTTTATTAGTGACTGGCTGACTTATCTAGAACCATCCTTGTCCTTAGATTGCCCATTTTACACTTTACCTCCTTATGAGGGAAGTGCCCATTTTATGTCCCAGAGCTGAATTCCTGACTGATGGCGAACCAACTGATGTCCTGAAGACGAAGATCGAACCTGAGTGCTGACCCAAACCTTGGAGGGTAACTATGACAATGGAATTGTAACTCTCTGTTTGCTTTTCCTTTCTAGGTACCAACTGCTTACTTTTGACAGAGACCATAGCTAGATGTTTTCCAAATTGGTGTTCTAAATTGTTTTGCATGAAGTCCAACATGCCAATGCTAATCGGTGGTTAGGACAGGGGTTCACGAGACTGACGCAAATAGACAAACGACTGGATCTATGCTTTGTTAAACTGACGCATTTATGAGACTCTGCTGAAATTGATCTATGTTGACACTGCGTTATGTTCTAACAATTGCGTTCCTTGCCTTGATGAAGTCTTATTCGAGTTGCCAGATTATGACAATGTTATTGAGTGTTTTGGTTTTGAGATTAACATACATGCTTTTAGAATTGTAACCAATAGGGAATAAACATCATAAAATTCTACTAAACTGGTGTGGTTATTCATGGAGGTGTCTGGAGTTGATGAATGTCTTTGACTAAAGTGAAATGCATTGTTGTAATAAATATTGATGACATTATTGACGTATTGATTGACATGTTGATTAGTTATCTCGTCCTAAGGTGTCTCTCAACTGGGTCAAAAGATTCAGTGGCCTAAAACGAGTCCTAATGTCTAATAAATTATCATAAAGGGACGCGTTATCAGTTCTGGTAGCAGAGTGACGGTTTGGCCCTTTGGGGCCCTAGGACGGAGAATTACTGTTTAGACAGTTTATCTGAGATAATGCAAATTGGAGGTATGATGTGTTTCTAAATTCCTCATGACTTTCCCGGGATCTCGGAGCCTGCCTAAGTGAGTTGGGAATGTTCTCGGCGTTTTAGCATGTTTGGTGTAGATTTTGCGCTTGCTCGGCTTATGAGTTTTGCAGGTGATTTGTGAGGCTCGTGTGGTTTTAGGTCAGGAAATATTGTTTTAGTAGGAGTGGGTGTACTCCACAGTATGAGAGTAGGGAAGTCGGCGTACTTCATTTGAGTATGGCGCTTTGTGTTCCAAAATTATCCACCTGGTTGGTTGGTAATGTACGGACCTGTCGTGGTCTAAGACTCCGGAGTATATTGACAAGTGTAGGAGACACTTGGGTTTATGTTGTAATTTGTGCGGTTTAATAGGTCAATCGGGCGTGGTTGACAAGTCGAGTTTGAGTCAAATCGTGTGTGTAAAACCTTCGATGGAGATTTGGCAAGTTCTATAGTGCACTAGGACGAACCATTGACAAGTCGAGAGTAGGATTTGCGGGTCGAATTCTGCTTGCGTATGCGGGAACTGAGAAGAAGAGAGTAGCGGCCGAGGCTTCAAGTGAAATCTCTGTAAAGTTCTGGAGCGATTGTGTACCCTTCCTGTAGTAAACCGACAAATTTGAGTTGTTTATGTTGTTGTTGTTAAAGGTGCTCGCAATATATTGCATTAGTTTGGTGTGAATCCAGTGTGAAGAGGACAAGCCGCAAGACTTTGTCAGCTACAGTGTGTGTGAGTGGGACGTCAATGGTGCTGCACTGGGATAGGTCAGTCGCAGAGAGGGGTCGCGCATGGGTTGGCAGTCGTCCGTGAGAGGCAATAGGTTGAGAAAGGTGGGTGAAGAGTGTCCTGGGAATTAAATTCACTTCCTGATTAGTTTAAAACAAAACAAAAGACGCAAAATGAACTTCTTCAAAGCTTTTAGGAGCGCTCTGAAAGGAGACAGATACATCATGGCAAGTGAGGGGGAGCCTAACAGGCTCAGGGTACTCCAGCTTATATAGTAATGGAGGAAAAGGGAGTCGCGCCTTGCTTATGGATGAAACAGTGGCGCGATTTGACATAGAAGGAGGGATGTTTAGCGTTTCCGGAGTACGGAATGTTTAATATGAGAATTTTAGAAATTTTGAAGTGGATGTTAAGCGTACAAAAGCCACCTTCGAGGCCATCTCAGTACGAGGCACTAGCAGTCTGGGATTTAATGGCTATTAAACAAAGGCAGCAGAAATTCGAGAGAAGAATGAAAAGGGCAGAGAAGACTTTAGATGAGGCTAGGTGGGACAATGAGAGCAAGATGTGGAGAAGGGGAATAGTTGACGGACTCAAATTGTTTCCAGCAATAACATAAGAGGATGAGACACAGGTTAAGAAGGCCACTTGTAAGACAGATAAAAGCTCTAGCAAGCCAAAGGAGACTAAGAGGTCTTGGATAGAAGAGGACGACTCAGATGATGAAGAATTTTTAAATCAGTTGTTGCATGATTGCCCGCCACCTTATGCAAGAGAGGACAATGCCCTGAGCACTAGTGCAGGTCCTGGGAACCAGACGCAGAGCAAGGAAGTTACAAATACAGTGCAGACTAGTGATACAGCTTTGATATAGAATGGTGTCAGTGTACCCACTGCGCCAGACATGCAGATACAGTTGCAACCTCCGCCACAGATACAGAGGATTTATCCAGACGTCCCAGTACTAGAGACTACTACGAATCTGATAGTGCCGCCTGATCCGATATATACAAAATCGAGGTTAGTGCAGGTTGAGCCAACTCAGCAACTGCTGCCCCAGCCGCAGCAACAGCTGATTCCGGGGTATAGTCCAGCGGCAGGACCTCCATTCGTACCTGCACCGGCCACAGTGAGCCAAGCTTTGGGAGTTACCGCTCCACGGGGTTTGGGACCAGGTCAGACACCAGCTGCCATATCATTACCAATTACGGTTGGTCCACCTGTACCATTGTATGCGAAGGGTAGGCCTGGTATGTGCGATCAGGGAGTGATGACCCAAGAGTCAATAAGAGGAGGGTCCATAGGAGCTCCCCAATTAATGGCACCAAGAGAACAATAAGCTGACGGACCCAGGTCCTTGTTGGACCTTAGTCCGATTGAAGCACCTTTGGAGGCAATGAGACAAGCAGGGTTAGGTGTGTTAACTCCACAGATCATAAGTACGAATGTCTCACAGTCGCCAATGATGCATGCAGGGAATATTTCACTGCAAGGTTTTACTGTACAACAGTTGAATGAGTGGTTAGAATAGACCTATGCTTCACAAAATACTACAGTAACTGCGGAGAAGCCAGAAAGGTCAGAGAGAGATGAATACCTGAACTTTGTAAGGCTGGGTGTGGAAGCTGCTGAATTAGTGGAAGGGACAATAGGGGTAAACAGATTAGAATCATACACAGAAGCAGAGTTGAGGTATCTGCGCCCCAAAATTACTAAAGAAGTGGGCAAGGTACATCAGAGGCTGGCGAACTTGGCAGACAAATACAACATTGATATTGAGAATACTCAACATTTGAAAAGAAGCTACAGACTAGACTTTGACTCTAAAGATTTTGATCACATGAGGTCAGCAGGACTAAAAGCCCATCTTAAAGAAATACTGCAAAGTGCGCAGATTTGGGGAGCCCTAGAAAAATGGGAAGGCAGATGGGCAAAGAAAAGAGATAAGGATAAAGGTGACAGTCCGGGATCAAGTCAGACTAAACCCTCCGGACATTGGGACAGGAAAGATGTTCCCGACAAGAGAAACAGCTGGAGGGGTTCTGGTCCATGTACCATGGTCCAGGGGAGACATTCTGTCCTTCACAAATGATTATCCCAGGTTGAGGGAAAAACCCATAGAATGGTATCAGCAGACAGACAGATTTGTGAAGCTTGCAAAGTGTCTCTGGGAGGACTTGAATACCTTGTTTGAAATCATTGATCCACCCGATTTATGGCCTGAGTGCAAGAGAGGTGTGGATTGGCCGATGCAGGAACCGGCAAGTGACTGGAGCACCATCTGAGGAGGTGATGAAGTACTATCATAAAGTGATTGAGTTTTCGAAGCAGAAAGTGTCGCCGAAAGTGACTGATTGGCCGAAAATCGACCGGACCTCACAGGAGGTCAAAGAGTCAATCCACGCTTATTATGAAAGGTTGTTGAAAGCGTTTAAGCATTACAGTGGCACTGAGACTATTGAGCCAAAAGACATGCACCATCTTGTGTTCAGATTTGTTGAAGGGCTGAGACCAGAGGTTGGTCAGATGATTAAGAATCATTTGATTTGTTGGCAAGAAAAGCCGATTGATGAGGTGTTGCAGTATGCGAAATACTGTAGTGATGAAATTGAGTTAAAGCAGAGAAAGTTGAAGTAGAAAGTGATGGTGATGCAGATTAAGGCAGCGCAGGCAGGTATGCAGGGAAACGGAATCCAGCAAATGGTACAACAGCAACCACAAGGGAATAGCGTGTTCCAGGCGCAACCGAGAGGCCGAGGTTGAGGTTTTGTGAATCGCGGTCCAGACTTGAATACTGTTGTGGTTCAAAATGATGTGCAGGGGATGAGAAAGATGTCACCAAGTTACGCGTGCGGGGGAGTGGGGCATTGGAAGCGGGAATGCCCAAATGTGGTGCAGGATGGTGTTGTTCAACAAAGCACTGATGTCAGTACATTCCAAAAAATGAGGGGTCCAATATTGAGAGGCCAAAATCAGAACTTCCAGAATAATATGGTTCAAATGCAGGGGTTACAGCCCATGCAGCAAATGCCACGAATTCAACCAGCACAAATGCAGCAGGTACAACAGCAGGTTCCCATGGTACCTAGACAGAAAATGCAATTATCATTGGCTCCAATAGGACAGCAACAGGTGATGCTTCCTCAGCAGGTCACAGACCAAATGATGAGTCAAAATAATACAGTGCAGCAGTTCCCATTGCGTGGTAAGGATGGATTGAATGATGAATGGTCAGATGACAGTTCAGACAGTGAGGAGTGCAGACTTGCAGCGTCCCTAGAAGTAGATCAGAGGGGACCCTACGTAGAGGGGAAGGTGATGGGTCATAAGATTTCATTCTTGGTTGATACAGGAGCTACACGCTCTACAGTCAGAAGTGCAGAGGTTCCGAAATTACCACTTTCAGGGCATACTATAGGAGTGGTAGGAGTAGCAAATCAGTACCTGACAAACCCGATTACAGACCCGGTTCAAGTTGAGATTGGAAACTTCCAGGGACTGTATAAGTTTGTAGTCTGTGATTCGAGTCCCGTATCCCTACTGGGAAGAGACTTGTTGTGCAAGACGAAATGTTCGATTACCTGTTCTAATGAAGGGATTGAAGTGCAGACAAACAGTGATGATGAGGGGGATGATGGGCAATTTTCAGAATCAGAAACAGAGACCATAAATGAAGATTATCCTCTGATAACCTTATTCCCGATGCTTACAGTGACTGACTTGCCAGCTGAGTTACAAGGAACAGTGACAGAGAAAGTGTGGGACCTGACAGGAAAGGAAGTGGGACTGATAAAAGGAGTAGAACCGGTTAAAGTACAAGTAAAGCCAAATGCAGTGTTTCCCTAGGTGCCGCAGTACCACATGGCACAAGATGTCCTTATTCAGGTGTCGCAGATAATTGCAGACTTTGTAAAGCAAGGAGTTCTGAAGGAGGTATTGAACAGCCCATGTAATTCACCAATAATGGGTCTGAAAAAGCCTTGTGGAAAGGTTCGAATTGTTCAAGTCTTGATAAAAATAGATTTTTTTCAAGCAAATAAAGTCTCTTTCAAGCACAAAGTACCTAGTTTACAGTGGAAAATCTCCGCAAAGGGCCGCAGATGAAGAGATACGAGAAAAAATGGTGTGTGCGTTGATTTCTCCCCTGCACACACGGACTTGCGTCGTTATTTTTCACGCGGGGAAGTCGTGCGTTGTTTTCCAGCACGCGGACAGTCTCTTTCTGTGGTTCGCGGGATTACCAGATGTCCCGGGGTCTGTGCGTGGATTTTTTGGCTTGTTTTCCGGCTGCGCGTCGTTCCGGGAGGCTGTGCGTAGAATTTTCGTTCTCACGGCAGGCGTTCCGTCGATTTCCCCCCTGGAAGTCGGGCGGCGTTGTCCTTGCGAGGCAGTGCGTCGGAGTTCCGGTCACCCCAAAGGCGTTGCGTCGATCAGCGTCGGTGTACGGCGATTTTCTCGCCGCGGAGCAAGCTGTGCGTCAACATTTTCGGCGCACAAAGAGTCCAAATGAAAAAGAGAAGTCTTTTTGGTCCTGAGACTTCAGGGAACAGGAGGCAAGCTCTATCCAAGCCCTTGGAGAGCACTTTTACAGCCAGGCAAGAGTTCGGCAAGGCAGCAGGCCAACAGCAAGGCAGCAGTCCTTCGTAGAAAGCAGACCGGTGAGTCCTTTGAGCAGCCAGGCAGTTCTTCTTGGCAGGATGTAGTTTCTGATTCAGGTTTCTTCTCCAGCAAGTGTCTGAGGTGGTAGGGCAGAGGCCCTGTTTTATACCCAAATGTGCCTTTGAAGTGGGGGAGACTTCAAAGAGTGGTTTAGAAGTGCACCAGGTCCCCTTTCAGTTCAATCCTGTCTGCCAGGGTCCCAGTAGGGGGTGTGGCAGTCCTTTGTGTCAGAGCAGGCCCTCCACCCTCCCAGCCCAGGAAGACCCATTCAAAATGCAGATGTATGCAAGTGAGGCTGAGTACCCTGTGATTGGGGTGTGTCTGAGTGAATGCACAAGGAGCTGTCAACTAAACCTAGCCAGACATGGATTGTAAGGCACAGAAAGATTTAAGTGCAAAGAAATGCTCACTTTCTAAAAGTGGCATTTCTAGACTACTAATATTAAATCCGACTTCACCAGTCAGCTGGATTTTGTATTACCATTCTGGCCATACTAAATATGACCTTCCTGCTCCTTTCAGATCAGCAGCTGCCACCTCAACAATGTATGAGGGCAGCCCCAATGTTAGCCTATGAAGGGAGCAGGCCTCACAGTAGTGTAAAAACGAATTTAGGAGTTTTACACTACCAGGACATATAAACTACATAGGTACATGTCCTGCCTTTTACCCACACAGCACCCTGCTCTAGGGGTTACCTAGGGCACACATTAGGGGTGAGTTATGTGTAGAAAAAGGGGAGTTTTAGGCTTGGCAAGTACTTTAAAATGCCAAGTCGAAGTGGCAGTGAAACTGCACACACAGGCCTTGCAATGGCAGGCCTGAGACAAGGGGAAGTGGCTACTTAAGTTGGTGGCACAACCAGTGCTGCAGGCCCACTAGTAGCATTTAATCTACAGGCCCTAAGCACATACAGTGAACATTACTAGGGACTTATAGGTAAATTAAATAGTCCAATTGGGTATGATCCAATATTACCATGTTTAAAGGGAGAGAGCATATGCACTTTAGCCCTGGTTAGCAGAGGTAATGTGCGCAGAGTCTAGAAACCAGCAAAAATGAGGTCAGAAAAAGAGAAGGAGGAAGGCAAAAAGTCTGGGGATAACCCTGCAGAAGGGCCATTTCCAACATATCCCCCTTCCAGCCTAAAGCCAGGGTAGACTAATCAACACTCTGATGGACTTCCCTGCTTAAGGCGATAGAACATAGACAATGCCCCACCACTGCAGGGGCACTTGCCAGTTCTACGCCTTTCTGAACTCAGTGAGGCTTCTTTGTCTATACTCTCTGGGGCCACTGATCTGGCCCATGGGGAACCCTTCTCATCAACTGAGGACCCCATCTGTAAAGCTCCTAACTTTAATTTGCTTACAGATGCATCCCAGTATGCAGACAGTACCACCATGGCCAACAAAGTGATGTGGCCCATTCCATTCCTTGGGTCTGACTTCTGTCCCCAACCCAGGGAAAACTCTGCCCACAAGGACAGAAACCAACAGATGCCACTGACAGCTGTCAGTGTCATGAGCCAGGCCCCAGGCCAGCCACTGCTAAGTGGAGACCCTGAGGGGGGCCGTTGGATGAGCTTCTCCTCCAGCTGGGGTGCTGGTATGGAGCTCCCAAGGGGCTCCTAAAGAATCCCAGAATGGGGGGCAGTAGCCCCAGGGTTCTTGCACCCCTTCTCCATTCTCACCAGTTCAGGGGTGGATCCCTGATACCGGTCACTCAGCCCGTGGTCTGTTTCCTGAGGCTGAACAGAGGACAAGGGTGAGTCCTTCCTCACCGTGCCTCCACATCTGGGCTCACATACCCTCGTCTGGGGAGTGGTACTGCCAGACATCGGAACTGTCAGGGCACCCTTAGGGGTCAACCCTCTCAGCTCTCTTGACACTAGGGGAACCTCATTCCCCAGAATGCAGTTAATGGGCAGCTGGGGACTAACTATGACCCGCCGCTGGGTCACCTCCCCACCCCATTCGAGGGACACCCTGGCCATGGGGCGGAAGAAATCTTCCCTAATGGCTGGAGTCACTCTACACACCTGTCCGGTGTACTGCTCTGGTGACACTAGTCTCTCCACAATCATGGTAAGACTAGCCCCTGTGTCTCTCAGAGCGGTGACTGGGACCCCATTCATTCCCACCTGGTGGAAGTGACGACTCCCACCCTCAGGGATCACCAGTTTACCCTCTTAGTCCACCTCCCAACTAAAGGAGATGAAGGCATGGTCTACGGCCTGCCCTTGGGGACTACTTTCCCCTAAGGCCACATGGGCCACCCCTGTAGAGGTCCCAATAAGGGGTGAATTCTTTGGACGGACAGAGTCCCCCTTCCTGTGTCCTATCTGGGAACACTCAAAGCAGCGGGGTTGGGAAGGGGATGCTTTGGGCCACTGCCCACCAGGACCACCACCCTGTTTTTCAGATTGGGCATGAGAACCCTTTCCTCCCCCGGCACTCTGGGACTTGTCTGGGTCATCTCTAACCTCCCCCTCACTCTGTCGGGGGGAACCAGAACCACCCTTTTCAGTGTCACTCCCAGATACCTTTTTGGACACCCTAGTACTAGTCCAGAGGTCCACCTCCTCAGCAAGCTTCCTGGGATCAGTCAGCTTACTATCTACCAAGTGCTGCCGCAACTCTGTTAAAGAAATACTGAGTATATGCTCTCTCAAAATCAAGTCATATAGCCCTCTGTAATCATCTACTTTGCTTCCCCGCACCCATCCATTCAGTGCCTTACTGGAAAAGTCAAAGAAATCTACCCATGTTTGTGTGGATTGTTTGATGCTGTCCCTAAACCTCTGACGGCATCCCTCAGGGGTCAGCCCAAACTTGGCAAGTAAAATGGCTTTCTGAAGTGGGTATGTGTTGTGATCCTTTATGTCCAACGTGAGAAGTGTGTCCCTCCCCAAAGGTGGCACATAACCCCACATAGCTGTACCGCATTGCCCTTCAGGAACCTCATGAGCCCTTAGTGCAGCTTCATAAGCAGCTAACCATTTATCTATGTCATCTCCCACCACAAAACTGGGCACCACATTTTTGGGTATACGAACCTTCTTTTCTCCAGCAGGTCCTGTCAGTACGCTGCCATCATTACTGCTGGATTCAGACTGTCTCGCCTTGATCTCCAGCTCCTTGAGACTCAGTTCATGAGCCAACAATAGTTTCTTTTCAGCCAAAGCTCGCTCAGCTGCCACCTGTTTGGCTGCTCTTTCAGCCTCAGCTTGTTTGGCTTCTCTCTCTGCCCTCCTTTCCTCCTGTTGGGCCTCAATTTTCAGTTTTGCCATTTGCAATTGGAACTCCCTTTCCTCTCTCCTTTCCTCTGCGGTCAGGCTTTGCTCAGAGACACTGGTCCCTGGTCTGGAAGGGGGCGCAATTGCAGTGGTAACATTACCCACTGATGGCAATAAATCCTCTGAGGGGCCATTTCTGGCTCCTCTTCCTCATCATCCTCCTCTAAATGGGCTTCTGCCCAGGCCCTCAGCGCCACTTGAAAGTCCTCCTTTCTGGAGGCCCCTTGGGTGGGTACTCTCATCACGTTGCAGAACCCTCTTAGCTGTTTGACAGTATATGTCTCCAACAGGGCTAGGTCCACAATCCTGCTTGAGACCCAGCCAGAGACATGTTGAGTGACGATTAAGATTTAGAAAACTGTCAGGAAAAAAATGAATTTGCAAAAGAGATAAAAATCAAGTTGACCTTCAACTGTGGGTAGGTAGTGAAATACTTAACTACTGTATGTCACTGCACAATACAAGTCCTATCCTCACCGCTGATCACCAATGTTAGAAATGGGGTTTTTGGTTGGCAGTCAGGTTGCCCTCTGTCCAAGCAAGAACCCTCACTCTAGTCAGGGTAAGTTACACACAATCCAAATTATCCTGTGCCCACCCTCTGGTAGCTTGGCACGAGCAGTGCAATGTGTAAAGTATTTGTGCAATAAATCATACAATAACACCATATAGCACCACAAAAATACACCACACAGTGTTTGAAAAAATATATAATATTTATCTGGATAATTGTAGGTCAAAACGAATGAAGATGCAATGTGAAATTGGAGAGATATTGCTGAAAAGTGATATTAAGGGCCTGATTACGACCCTGGCGGTAAAAACCGGCAGGGCCGTGGTCCGCGGGAGCACCGCCAACAGGCTGGCGGTGCTCCTTTGGGCATTCTTACCGTGGCGGTACAGCTGCGGCCAGAAACGGAAAGTCGGCGGTGTACCGCCGGCTTTCCGCTGCCCAGGGGAATCCTCCATGGCGGCGCAGCTTGCTGCGCCGCCATGGGGATTCCGACCCCCATACCGCCATCCTGTTCCTGGCGGTTTTGGCCGCCAGGTACAGGTTGGCGGTATGGGGTGTCGTGGGGCCCCTGGGGGCCCCTGCAGTACCCATGCCAATGGCATGGGCACTGCAGGGGCCCCCGTAAGAGGGCCCCACTTAGAATTTCAGTGTCTGCTTAGCAGACACTGAAATTCGCGACGGGTGCTACTGCACCCGTCGCACCCCTTCCACTCCGCCGGCTCCATTCGGAGCCGGCTTCCTCGTGGAAGGGTGTTTCCCGCTGGGCTGGCGAGCGGCCTTTTGGCAGTCGCCCGCCAGCCCAGTGGGAAACCCAGAATGACCGCTGCGGTCTTTTGACCGCGGTACGGTCTTCTGGCGGTTCCCGCTTGGCGGGCGGCTCCTGCCGCCCGCTAAGCTTGGAATCACCCCCTAAGTGTCTTAAGTCTTTAAAAAGCAAACAAAGTCTCTTTCAAGCACAAAGTACCTGGTTTACAGTGGAAAATCTCCACAAAGGGCCGCAGAAGAAGAGATAGGTGGAAAAATGGTGTGTGCGTCGATTTCTCCCCTGCACACACGGATTTGCGTCGTTATTTTTCACGCGGGGAAGTCGTGCGTCGTTTTCCGGCACACAGACAGTCTCTTTCTGTGGTTCGCGGGATTACCAGATGTCCCGGGGTCTGTGTGTGGATTCTTTGGCTTGTTTTCCGGCTGCGCGTCGTTCCGGGAGGCTGTGCGTGGAATTTTCGTTCTCACAGCAGGCGTCTTGTCGATTTCCCCTCTGGAAGTCGGGCGCCGCTGTCCTTGCGAGGCTGCGCGTCGGAGTTCTGGTCACCCCAAAGGCGTTGCGTCGATCAGCGTCGGTGTGCGGCGATTTTCTTGCTGCGGAGCAAGCTGTGCGTCGAAATTTTCGCCGCACGAAGAGTCCAAATGAAAAAGAGAAGTCTTTTTGGTCCTGAGACTTCAGGGAACAGGAGGCAAGCTCTATCCAAGCCCTTGGAGAGCACTTTTACACCCAGACAAGAGTTCAACAAGGCAGCAGGCCAACAGCAAGGCAGCAGTACTTTGTAGAAAGCAGACAGGTGAGTCCTTTGAGCAGCCAGGCAGTTCTTCTTGGCAGGATGTAGTTTCTGGTTCAGGTTTCTTCTCCAGCAAGTGTCTGAGGTGGTAGGGCAGAGGCCCTGTTTTATACCCAAATGTGCCTTTGAAGTGGGGGAGACTTCAAAGAGTGGTTTAGAAGTGCACCTGGTCCCCTTTCAGTTCAATCCTGTCTGCCAGGATCCCAGTAGGGGGTGTGGCAGTCCTTTGTGTCAGAGCAGGCCCTCCACCCTCCCAGCCCAGGAAGACCCATTCAAAATGCAGATGTATGCAAGTGAGGCTGAGTACCCTGTGTTTGGGGTGTGTCTGAGTGAATGCACAAGGAGCTGTCAACTAAACCTAGCCAGACGTGGATTGTAAGGCACGGAAAGATTTAAGCGCAAAGAAATGCTCACTTTCTAAAAGTGACATTTTTAGACTAGTAATATTAAATCCGACTTCACCAGTCAGCTGGATTTTGTATTACCATTCTGGCCCTACTAAGTATGACCTTCCTGCTCCTTTCAGATCAGCAGCTGCCACCTCAACAATGTATGAGGGCAGCCCCAATGTTAGCCTATGAAGGGAGCAGGCCTCACAGTAGTGTAAAAACGAATTTAGGAGTTTTACACTACCAGGACATATAAACTACATAGGTACATGTCCTGCCTTTTACCCACACAGCACCCTGCTCTAGGGGTTACCTAATGCACACATTAGGGGTGACTTATGTGTAGAAAAAGGGGAGTTTTAGGCATGGCAAGTACTTTTAAATGCAAAGTCGAAGTGGCAGTGAAACTGCACACACAGGCCTTGCAATGGCAGGCCTGAGACAAGGGGAAGTGGCTACTTAAGTGGGTGGCACAACCAGTGCTGCAGGCCCACTAATAGCATTTAATCTACAGGCCCTAGGCACATACAGTGCACATTACTAGGGACTTATAGGTAAATTAAATAGTCCAGTTGGGTATGATCCAATGTTACCATGTTTAAAGGGAGAGAGCATATGCACGTTAGCACTGGTTAGCAGTGGTAAAGTGCGCAGAGTCTAGAAAACAGCAAAAATGAGGTCAGAAAAAGAGAAGGAGGAAGGCAAAAAGGCTGGGGATGACCCTGAAGAAGGGCCATTTCCAACAAGCGCCATTGTTGCTTGTTCATTCCTGATAACAATGAAAAGATTAGAGGTGTGCTTACTAACCTAACAAGAGATAGTGCAGACTTGAAGGATTTGAAGGAACCTGGAGTTTGGGAGAAAGTTGGAAAAGGAATTGCCAGAGTAGGGAGGTGGTTTAGTAACATTTGGAACGGGGTGCCTGCAAAAATATTAGGAGGTCTATTAATTGTCCTGATTTGTTTATTGGGTTTATGGGGAGCATGCAAAATTAATGAAAGAATTAGAAGAAATTGGACAAAACGAAACAGAAGAAAAGAAGAAAATGAAAGGGAGAAAATGTTTAATGAAATCTGGGAAAGTTCACACAAAGGGCAAGATGTTGAAATGTGCATTATGCGCAAGGTGAAAAATTGAAAGCGAAAGGATGAATAGGAAAGGTTGATGTGATGACGAACGTCATCAGAGGGACTGAGAGAGAGTAGCATATATATATATAGAATTAAAATGAAATGTTTATGAACTAATGTATAATAATGCCGCATAGAGATTGAATTAATATGCTTTGCTGAAAACGTGCACCTGAAATGTGACCACGGGGAGTGGCCGCCAATGTATACGGGGACTAATGAAAATGACTAATGTTTATGAATTCTTGTGTTAAACATGGTTTTATACTAATTATTAATGATTATGTTATTAAAGTTTTGCTAATAAATCTTGTAGGCCAGTGGTTCCCAACCTGTGGTCCGGGGACCCCCGGGGGTCCACGAAGCCTCCTCAGGGGGTCCGCAACGACTTAGAAAATTAAATAATATTACCAGATTAGGTCCCCACCTTTCAGTAATGACTCAGTGGTGGGGTCCCCAGATTCCAAAAAAGATTCAGTGGGGTCCCTGAGCTCCAGTAATGATAAAGTGGGGGTCCACAGAAGTCAAAAGGTTGGGAACCACTGTTGTAGGCCTTACGTTAGCAAGAGCCGAAGCCTAGCTGCCTGACTCTCATTTTAAATGTGATCTTTATTACGTGCAGTGTGCTGATTCACTAAAGGACATGAACTCTTGTTTTCTTCAAACTAGAAGCTGAACGTAACTATAGTTGATCCGTTCTCATGAAATTCATATTGCTTCTAGAAATGTCTTAGCAAAAAGCAACAGTGTAGATTAGTATAATGTACAAGGTCACCCAAACCGGTACAGACAATGGAGCTACTGACTGAAGATGTGCAAAGAATTACGGAAGGATGAAATCATACCGGACATTCTACCTCCGAAGACGTCAATCATATTGACCAATAAAAAGTCTGAGAACTGATGTGGGGTGAAAGATTTTATGACATAATATGTCAGGGGATAAAAACCCCTGTCACCAGAAAGTGAATTAGAATTAGGGAGTAGGAGACTAGGAGAGGGGAGATGCTGATGCTATATTTTATGATCCAGAAACTTTGTCACTTTTATTAGTGACTGGCTGACTTATCTAGAACCATCCTTATCCTTAGATTGCCCACTTTACACTTTACCTCCTTATGAGGGAAGAGCCCATTTTATGCCCCAGAGCTGAATTCCTGACTGATGGCGAACCAACTGACGTCCTGAAGACAAAGACTGAACCTGAGTGCTGACCCAAACCTTGGAGGGTAACTATGACAACGGAATTGTAATTGTCTGTTTGCTTTTCCTTTCTAGGTACCAACTGCTTACTTTTGACAGAGACCATAGCTAGATGTTTTCCAAATTGGTGTTCTAAATTGTTTTGCATGAAGTCCAACATGTCAATGCTAATCGGTGGTTAGGACAGGGGTTCACTAGACTGACGCAAATAGACAAACGACTGGATCTATGCTTTGTTAAACTGATGCGCTGATGAGACTCTGCTGAAATTGATCTATGTTGATGCTGTGTTATGTTCTAACAATTGCGTTCCTTGCCTTGATGAAGTCTTATTCGAGTTGACAGATTATGACAATGTTATTGAGTGTTTTGGTTTTGAGATTAACATACATGCTTTTAGAATTGTAACCAATAGGGAATAAACATCATAAAATTCTACTAAACTGGTGTGGTTATTCATGACTGCAAGGTCATGGTGGTGTCTTGAGTTGATTAATGTCTTTGACTAAAGTGAAATGCATTGTTGTAATAAATATTGATGACATTATTGACGTATTGATTGACATGTTGATTAGTTATCTCGTCCTAAGGTGTCTCTTAACTGGGTCAAAAGATTCATTGGCCTAAAATGAGTCCTAATGTGTAATAAATTATCATAAAGGGACGCGTTATCAGTTCTATAGGACTTCGGAACAGGAGCAGAGTCATGACCATTGCTTTGCCTCTAGCAAGATAAAGCTACTGTGATATTGGTAATGTTAAATGTTTATTATAATGCACCATTTCCTAGAGTAACGCTTTTTCTGTTTTGAGTGTAATGTCATAATTTGTGTGAGATCAATTTAGAAGAGAAACTGCATGCAACTGGATTTGCAGTACTGATCACTGTCTTGGACGTGTTTGGCCATGTGGACAAAGTTGCTCTATCGGCTGCACACCTGAGGTGCTGTTCGGCCGGTATTCATTTTGCAAAGTGTGCGGAGTTAGATATGTCCCATACAAAAAGGTTTAACCACACCAACCTAAAGCATTCGTTGCTGCAGACCATTTTAATAAGGCTACAGGTTTTGTCCTTTCAGCATCAGTCAGTAGCGTAGTCAAATCTGCATTCAATTTGACTCTCACCATCAGGCCAAGTAGGGTTTATCGGTGCATGGGGCACTGTAAAATGATGAGATTTTTCTACCTCCCTCTGCTAATAATATTTCTTTCAGTGTAGCCATCTTGTCTGGCACAACTAGGAATCCAACTACATTATGTTGGACTGCCTTTGTAAACTTAATCTGTAGTAGAAACTATTCAGTTTTGTCCCTGTTGCTGACTTGCGCCTAGTCAGAAATCTACCATCATTTTTACATGCCTCCTGTTTTTTAGAGCCTCTGTTCGATCCATCTGATCAGTGGCATCATTCTGTAAAGTCTTGAAAGCGGTAACCCCCTCAGCAAATTTTTTTTTTCTTTTTATTAACTGTTTTTCTTTTTTTTAAATGTACAGCCCATGTCTAGACCTGTCACTTAAAACATACAAAATAAGGCTTATTTGAAGAACGTGTTGACCTGTCAGAAAACAATAATTTCTCTCATCCAAAAGTGCCCATCAATAAAGTGTCATTGGTCTTCTTTTGCAAATCACCCCACTGCTTGTTGTGATTGTGCTACTCTGTAGAATATTTCAAACTCACAAAGAGTCAATTCACCCATTTGACATGATAATTTACATACTTTCAACTTAACGCCTTCTCAACGACTGCCTCAAACCAACTTCACTTGTGTAACTGGCCTAATTCTAGAAGAAAATTCTGAGGAAAGAGAAAGGCAGATTTGCGAACACTGACTCATAAACATATCTAGGCATTAGAGGCCAGCTGTAAGAAGAAATGTGTTTTTGATTTCCTAATTGCATACAGCGATGTACTAATGTGTCTTTGACACATTTATCGATTCCCAGTGGTCGCAAATGGACCCAGCTCATTCATATTTATGAGGTAAGTCGCAATTTGCAACACAGTGGGAATGGCCAAATATTACAGGGATGGTGGCCTTCTGGGGTCAGCAGACCACCATGTCTGTGAATGCTTTTTAAATAAAGCATATTTTTTAATACAGCCCATTTTCCTTAAAGGTCTGATTTTGATAATCAGATTGCGACTGCGAAAAAGTTTCGGACATCTGGCCCATAATTTGAAGTTTCTAGGAACTGCAACACCCACATGCAAGAATAAAAAAAAAAGAGGCAGGCTTGCTTTATCCAAAAAACACATTCTTTGAAGTGCCCAAACATGCAGCAACTTCAAAATATACTATATGCAACATTTCATCCTAAGCTAACATATGGACAAATTGCCTTCTGCACCAGTTTAGTAATTGGCTAAATAAGGTTCAGAATGAGATGCCATTTATGTCAGGCGCTAGGAGAACCAAAGGTGCCAGTGTGAGCATCATTAGTCAAAACTATTTTGAGCATACTTCACATGCCACAGCCTTTGGATTTCAATACATCGTACCACGCATTAAAACCACTAAAAATGGTTCTAAAAAAAGGGGTGGCCTGATTTATGAAAAGTCAACCCTGCTTTTGCGTCAAAAAATGATGCAAAGGCGGTTCTAATTTTTCATAAATCAGGCCCAGATTATGGTAAAATCAGGAGAAAAGGACGTTCTGGGGGTCCGAATAAGGCAGCGTAGCCAACTAGTGGAAGGCACCTACACTAACAACACCTTGCAAGGTTATCAGTTTTTTTTCACCGTCATGGACAGCAAAAAATCAAATTTCTGAGACAGCAATATGGTTTGTTTGATGTGGGCGAAATATGTCACATCTTGAAACACCACTGAGCCAACCAGGCATGCTGGTTCTGCACTTATCATAGTGAGTCACTAACCCGTGTCGTCTGTGTCTGCCTCGCTTTCTCGAAGCAGTAAAAAGCCCGATTCTCTCACCAAAGTTCCACAAAGCAAAAATTAGAACGCGCTCCAGTTCCATTTCTCCGCGTTTCTTTGGCAAAGATGGTATCCCCAATCATTAGGTTCATTAAATTCATGAGCACTCTTGCGAAAAGCTTGGGCAAACACTCAAAATTGGACACTGAAGGGAATCCTCAGTCCATAAAGTTTACTTTGGAGCGCATTAAAAGGACTTATTTAGCTAAGTTACCACCCACCGTTTCAAACATGAATCGAAAAGAACAGCGATAGGGGTAATGATTAGCAGTTCCAATTTGACAACTGCCAGTAGTGACTGAAATTATTGTTATCCCATAGGACATTTTATCGTATGTATCAAATACGAACCGTGGGAGTGTTATTAATTCAATGATTCTTCTCCGTTTCTCTGGTTTAAATGCATTGAAACAACAGGATTTGGGGCATTGTGCAGCAGCTCTAATTTGGCAACTGTCAGCCATGACTGAAATGAACTCTACCCCCACATGATATTTTACTGCATGATTAAACTTTGAATTTGGGGACTACCAGCCATCTCCTCTTGTACATAGTTGTGATCTCTTCTGTGCATTTAGAGTGTTATTCATTCAATTATTCGTCTCCGTTTTTAAATGCGTTCAAACAACAGGAGCTGGGGCAATGTTCACCAGCTCTAATCTGGCAGCTGTAACCTGTAACTCAAATGAGCTCCTCCACCAGGGAGCATGTTATTGTATATTTTAAGTATGAGTTTAGGGATTGCTATTTATTTCCTCTTGTATATAGCTGCGACCTCCTTTATCTTGTCTTTTACTGAACGGTTTTAATTAACTGCCAATAAATGTTATTATTAGGAAAGAGACATAGGTAATACGAAATTTCCTAGCTATCGTGAAGGAAAGTTTCAATTCTATTAAGGACACGGAAGCGAGGATTATGCATATCTTTCTTCACTTTTTATTAATCAGCAAGTTCAAAGTTAAACAAAAATGAACAGAAAAACTACAAGTTCCATGAAGCCGCCGCCATGGTAACCAGTATCCAATGAGGTTCCTCCTTTCACGCTGGTATAAATATCCTCAGCTGCGACACACTTCCTCGACTTCACTGCGGAAATCCTGTTCGAGTCAATTGGATGTAGTCTGGGAACCTATAAAAGACGGTGAAATTAGGGCCCAAACTGATAACTCAACATTGCATTCTAATGCCAATAAAGTATGAAATATACATATTTTACAAACTTGAATCATAATTACAATCCTAATGACTATCAACATTGTGTAAAGAAAAACTAGATACATGAGCAAAGATAAGGAATAATAAATAAATAAGGATATAAAAGGTATACATGCAAATATACCACCTCCATACGAAGATATAAGAGTTCGGGTGGGCAGAAAACTCGAGAGTAGTATGTGGGTGGGATAATCCTCGCCTCCGTGTCCTTAATGGAATTGAAACTTTCCTTCACGATAGCTAGGAAATTTCGTATTCTATAGCAGGACCGGAGGCGAGGATTATGCAAGTTCAAAGCTTACCTACCACCAGAGAGGCTGCCTCATGAATTGGTTTAAAGTAAAAAATGGATTCAGAAGACCAATCCGCAGCATGCATGATGTCGTCCAATCTACCCCCCACTTGTATGGCCTTTGAGGCCATGGCTCCTCGTGTAGAATGGGCGGCAAAAACCTGAATATCGATATCTGCTTCAGACAGAATCCAACGGACCCATTTGGCAATGGAAGGAGAAGAAATCGCCTTAAACGTTTTTTTTTTTTTTTTTTTTATGGAAATCAATAATTGATTTTCACCTGGAGGTCTATGATTCACGGTTATTTCCTCATAGACCTTGAGACAATCTAACCACGCATAATTTTGGGAAATCAGGAAAAGTGGGATAGGATACCGACCTGGTATTATTCTTTGTTCTCCTGGAAATAGTAAACGTGACTCCTTCTGGAGTAAAGACACGAGCTGATACATCCAGAGCCCTGATATCTGACACACGTTGTCATGAAATGAGGCATAAAAGCATGGCTAAATTGGCAGACAACTCCTTCCGCGACAAATACTGATTATCCTGCCATGAGGCTAAAAGATTAAGGACTATGTTAACATCCCAGAGATTTGTATATCTGGGCTGTGGAGGTCTGGAGAGTCTAATACCCATGAGGAGTTTACATATACAGGGATGTTCGCCGACCGGGAGGTTGTTCAGAGGGGGGTGACCCGCAGATATAGCTGAACGAAAAGAATTAATCGTACAATAAGCGAGACCAGATTCCGCTAATTCTGCAAGGAAATTTATGATGTCTGTAATACTGGCCCCCATGGGATCGCGGTGTTTGCCCACACACCAACGAGACCATCTGTTCCATGCTGAACTGTATCGTTTGCATGTCCCAGGGGCCCAGGCTTGCGCAATGAAGTTTTCAGCTTCCTGGGAAAGTCGGCCGTCTTGCCAACGATGCCTGAAATCTTCCAAGCTATGAGAGAGAGATGACCCTGAAGGACCAGGTGGAAGGCCTTCAGACGCTGTAGGGCTCTGTAGTAAAGGGGACCTGGAAAGATGGCCTGAATTGAGGAGGAAAACAGGCCGACCACTCTGGCTAATCGACGTAGAGAAATCCTGTCTTGCCGAAGGACTTTCCTCAGTACCTTCTTTATCTTGGATATCTTCGTCGTCGGAAGACTGAGGGATGCCGACCGAGAATCTATGAGAAAGCCTAGGAAGATTAACGATTGGGTCGGAGAGAGTTCCGATTTGTGTTGGTTGATTACAAACCCCAGATCCTGGAAAAGAGCAATAGTTGTGTTCATATTGGATAAAAGTTGAGACCTGGATTGATCCAATAAAAGGATGTCATCCAGGTAAATGATGAGCCGAATGCCCTGCAACCTCAGTGTTTCCACCACTGGTTTGAGGATTTTGGTAAAGCACCACGGTGCCGACGAGAGACCGAACGGGAGAGTGATAAATTCGAATACCTGATTGTTCCAGATGAATTGTAGGAATCTGCGATGAGGGGGAAAAATAGGGACGGTGAAGTATGCGTCCTTGAGATCTAGGCGCACCATCCAGTTCCCCTGAAGAAGGAGGTCGCGGAGCAAATGAACACCTTCCATTTTGAAATGCCTGTAAACAATCCATTCGTTGAATGCTCGAAGATTGATGACAGGCCGAAAACCCTTGTCCTTCTTCTCTACTAAGAAGATGTTGCTTACAAAACCCCTGGGGTGCCGGGAAGTTAAGGCTATGGCGCCCTTGTCCAGCAGATCCTGAATGTCTAAATCTATGAGGTGGCAGTCTGCTGCAGAAAACACTATCGGTGGTGGCAGTTTCCCTTGAATAGGGGTACCCCAGAATTCTATTTGAAACCCCGACACTGACTGTAGCACCCAAGCGTCTGATGTAATACGTCTCCAGTTGGTCTTGAAATACTGCAATCTCCCTCCGAAATTTCGAGGGGAAAAAGGGATAAGCCTTACCAGAGGGACCTCCTGGGGCATTAGCTGCCCCACGTGCGGTTCTGGAAGCTCTGCCTTTACCCCTTCCTCTGTTGGGGAAGAACGTTCCCTGTCGGCCATCACGCCAACCGTGGTTTCGGAAGGAACCGGGGCCTTGTTGGTAAGGACGTCCGGAAGAGCGACCCCTGCCTCGTCCGGCCCCGCCAAAAAACCTTACTGGGAAAAATCTTTTTAATAGATGACTGGGCTTTATCCAGAGCCGAAAAAGTAGCCACGAACTTACCCAATTCTTTTACGAAAGGGTCCCCAAATAAATTGCCTTGGGCAATAGCCCCTGCCTCCGAATTTGAAAGTTCCCCCAATTTGGGGTCAATTTTAATTAATAGAGACCTGGGTCTATATCCGGAGTAAAAGCGACCTTATCTGATAAAGATGGGCGTGGGCATTCGCCCGTAAACGAGCACGCACTTCCTTGTCCAAGGGTTGCCTAATTTTACTGGCGACAGATTCCGCAACCTTGAGGTCTGGGCGCCACTCAGAGGAACGTGGATGGTATATACCCTCCGGTTCAAACATATCTGAGTCCGAATCCCCAGGGTCAGAAGGATCCGGTAGGGTAGCATTAGGACGCAAAGGGCGACCTGAGGCATCGCCCAAAGATGAGGAATCCTCGTCTGAACCACCCATGATGCCTTTAGGTGACCCTGAATTAGGGTTCCATAGATGGTGAAGCATGTCACCCATTACTCCGGGCAATCGACCCTCCCGGGAGGGTAAACGCGTATGCGCGCGCGCACTCTTGGAGTGTGATAAAAAATCGCTATCCTCCAGGTGCCCCGCGTCGCGCTTGCGCCTATTCCTGGGGGCCGAAAGGGTAGATGAATCACCCTCCGCTCCCGTCACGCCAAACATGCCCGTACCCTTGGACACCTGCTCTGTGAGCTTAGCTACGGTCTCCCTAAGAGGGGCCAGGGCGTGCGAAATCGCTTGCGAGAACAAAGCGTCCACCCCAGGGGGGATGGTACGGTGAGAGGTACCCTCACCTGGGGACATGTTGGCAAAAGGCTCATGTTCCTGAGAGGATTGCATGCTGAGGTTCAGACGAAGCGCAATAATGTGACAGAGAATTACACCCTATAAAAATATATAAAGGGTAATTCCCTACCCCCTCTGTCAAGAAGAACACAATTATAACAAAAATTACTTCCCCTCGGGGTATAACCGACCAACAGGTGTCACGGGGTAGGGAACAGCAAAAAACACAGAGGTGTTGCAAAATATGGAAGAAAATGGCTCCAAAACCGAGCGCCCAGTGTTCAGAACAGCCGAGCGCTAAAAACGCTTTAAACAAGCACTGCGCGCCCTCAGCCGAGTGCGACGCGTGTAAGCAAAGAAAATAAAGGCGCTCGAGCGGAACGTCTTGTTCCTAGCACCTTCGTAGCAACGCCCGTTGCTACAACAGGCCAAACATACAAAAATACAAAGTCGAAGCGCTCGAGCGGAACGGGTGTTCCGAGTCGAGCACTCCCGTAACAACCCTCGTTGCTACCACAGGCCAAAGGCAAGAACGCGCCAAACAAAGCAAACACAATGCTAAGAGCAAATTTAAACGGAGGCAGTAAAGGCACTTATCTGACGGAGCAGTGAAGAAAGAGGAAGTGTGTCGCAGCTGAGGATATTTATACCAGCGTGAAAGGAGGAACCTCATTGGATACTGGTTACCATGGCGGCGGCTTCATGGAACTTGTAGTTTTTCTGTTCATTTTTGTTTAACTTTGAACTTGCTGATTAATAAAAAGTGAAGAAAGATATGCATAATCCTCGCCTCCGGTCCTGCTATAGAATTCTGTAGCATACTGAAGTTACTGGAGTTGAGTAGAATTTATTTTATATTCTAGTTGTTTAATTTTATCTTCAGGTCGAGCCTTAACCTTTTCTAATTTCATTCTCACAGTGAAATTTGTTTTTAGATGGGAATCTCTCATAAACAACTTTGTGGCCGCATCCCATTCGTTATCACATGTGGTGGTTGTTCCCTGATTTGTCTCACAATAATGCCACTTCTCCAGTCTCATCTCAGATTGAAATCGTTCATGCTGGAGTACCTAAACGTATCCTCACCGTCTCAGAAGGTATGTTTAAACTCCTCTTCCCCCAGGCAAAAGAAAGTCTTGAGCGAAAATGATCCTATAGTGTTTTACCCAAGTAAGAGTCATTGGAGTTTCTGCATTGAACTTTGAAACTAACTAGGATTCTGCTGTGGACATATGTGGTGGTGAATAAAATGTAAAACATTATCCGAAGGATGGTGTCCCTTCCATAGTCCACCACAACCGCATGGTCACATTGTTTACTGTGAGTTTTTGGTTCACATCGGTGTTGCACACCATTCAAGATGCGGTTCCGATCCCCTCCCCAGATAATACTACATCTAAATGTGAAGATGCTTACTTCCGGAGACTTATCAAAGAAAATCTAATCTTCTAAATATGCAAACACGCTAAACAGGCACATTTCCTGGCTGTCAAGCAGCCCACACAGCAGGACACATTCCCCGCCCATATCCAGCCTTGTGTGCTTTGCTATAAATGGTATCCTGAGTTTAAACATATTGCCTCCCCTGAAGAGTGAGAAGCTGATAAAAATCGTCCTCTTAATGTCTTGGCCAGTTTGGTGCTTTTAAGAGAGGCCAGCCCGAACAGTGTCATCCATTGGATTTTAAATCATAACAAAGTAGCCGCAATTTACAAGTATATTACTTTGTCTGTGGTCACACTAGCCAAGACTCTAAAGTGAACATGCGTGTTGTGTAGTTATATTTATAAAGCACTTTTATATTGCACTTTTAAGATCTTAGTACACCTGATGAGGCACGATAGCGCATTAGAAGTTGGATAGTATGTTACACCATGGGGGATTGCTTGGTTGTAAGAGTGCTGAAATTCCTGGATAGCCTATACTGCAAGGATGTTAGTGTTGTGTATGAGTGACCAGACATTTTACCTTATCTTGTACAAGGTTTCTGCGCCTAGATGAGTAATGGAGGAGGGGTGAGAGATCAACTGCATGCATTTTACATTAATTGACTGTTGAGTCTCCTTGATTATGCCTGACTATATGGCTCTCTATAAATCCCCCCCCGGGTTGAAAGCGGAGCAGTCTGCAGCCAGTGCCGGATTACCAAATTGGTAAAGTAGGCACCGGCCTATAGGCCCCACTCATTTTAGAGGCCCGCGACAACAGATCAAAATAATATTGATTTGATCTTGCACAAAAATTACAATCAAGCTTAATTAAATTGGTTCCATAAGACAGAAAGAAATGAATCAACTCAAAGAAACCAAAACTTTCCATTAAAGATTCTATAGAGAAAATACTGCATTAATGTAATGTACCCATTAACAACTTAAAGTACATAAACCATAGACAAAAGAGTCACATAACAGTCCCAGATTTAGAAAAAGGGGTGCAGCGCAGCGACAAAATCTGCAGCGCTGTGCCACTTTTGAAATGCTGGGGTGCACCGTATTTACAAAAATACGGTGCAGCCTGTGTTTCCCCCTGCGTCCGTGCTAAATTTAGCTGCCAGCACCAACGCAGGTATTTTTGCACCATAGTGCAAGGGTGTCCGCGTTAAGGGATGTGTCCAGGAAGGTGTCTCGTCCTGCACATAATGGCGATTTGCCACTTCTATGTGTGCTGCAGGATGCAGCACACGTGGTAGTTCCAAATTGTAATTTTTAAAATGATTGTTTAGGTGCAGGAACTGACACCTTCCTGCACATAAACAATCATTCATGGCATTTAGCTCTCTTTATGTGTGCTGTATGCAGCACTCATAGAATAAGCAAAAATGAAGAGTAATAAAAGTATTCCTCCTCGTTGCTCCATGCTAACGCCACCCCTGGAGTGGCTTACTCGTAAATCCGGGGTAGTGTCAAAAGCAATTGGTGTTGCAATGGCACACCCACAGAAACACCCACTGCACGCCCCTCTGCTGCAGAAAACTGCATCAGAGGGGTCCATATTTACAAGAAGGCGTTAAGCCACAAAAAGTGTCTTAGTGCCTCCTTGTAAATATGGTGCAATTAATATTGCCATCGAAGTATCACTGAAAGAGAAGCTATGGTGGCGGTAGGGCCTTGTAAATCTGGCCCTCTGTCTCTTAAAAGCTCATCTTCTGTCCACTGTCAATTTGTAAAAAAACAAAAACGGTGCAAACTACGTACGTGTCATGTTTAGGTTTGTGTAATAAAATTGGTTTATTAAAATTGTTGGTGGGTAAAATTAAAACGTATTAGGATATAATCTGAGGGGGTGGGGGAGGGCCGAAATATCGACTGCCAGGAGCCTCCACAGAGTTTAATCCGGCACTGTCCGCAGCTTGCACTGGATGCAGACCGTCATGGTAGGGGTCTATTTTATTGCCCAAGGGTGAGGAGATCAACATGCAGTCGTGGAGGTAACTCAGCTAACTGTTATGGATTATTTCAGGATTAGTCCATGTTTTACGCTGGAACAAGACAGCCATGGTACAGGATCTATGTGATCCCCTGGAACAAAAGAATAGCACAACACAGGCATGAGCTTTATAAAGACAACAATTGTAACTGTTAACATCGATTTTTCTCTCAGTGTCGTTTCCACTACTTTGCACAGAGCAAGTTCATTTTCACAAACATCTGCTTTCCAGAACTGCAGTGGAGATTTAAATGGATTTAAGTAGATGTGAGGAGTGAGGTTTATTGCTCCTTGCTCTTGGTCTCTCGGTGCCAGCTTTTGCATTTTCCAACTCTGGTTGTATTAGCATATTGATCTGTTTAGTTACTTTCTGTGGATATATATCCTTTATCCTTGCTTTACTGGTGACTCATGCTTTTGTGCAGCGAATTGGTGGTTTATAAGTACTACAATCTGCCTCTCCACAAATCTGCGCAAGCTAGCACCGTTATTCTAACCTCCAAGCTACTATAACATTCATTGTGTTTAATCTCAGGGTTTACGGTTGCTTGTTGTAAAATGTAGGCCTAGCATGGCAGGCCCTAGAGGTCCCGAATATGAGTACAGCATAGTTAGGTTCGGAGATACTCGGGCCCATATTTATACCTTTTTAGCTCTGCTTTTTTACGCAAAAGCAGCGCAAACTTACAAAATTGTATTTTGTAAGTTTGCGCCGTTTTTTGACGTAAAATGCAGTGCTGAGAAAGTATAAATATGGGCCTTGGTGGCTGAAATGAAAGATTTCAGCCAGTATCTCCACAGCTAAGTACACCTATTACGAGTTTATCCCTATGGAATCAGGAATAACCAACGCTTAATTTGAGCTGGTGGTTGCAGGTGGGGCTCACTGCCTCTCATTTTTGGGCACCAACACATATTTTCCCTCATCAGACTTTGATCAACAAAAAGAGAGAGAAAAATACAAAAGGGAGAAAGGAGGAGGAAGAGAAAGGCTAAAAACAGTTGACAAAGGGCGTCTGCACGGAGTGAAAAGAACATGCAAGAGTGAAAAATAGGCACAGAGAGTGTCTGGTTATGGATTAAAGATGGATACCGATGCATTAAGATCATACAGCCTTAGTATTCAGCACTACAACCTTCAGTAACACCAGCGGCAGGTTGTGAGTGAACCTTTGGGCCTATCACTTATTGTTTTAAAATTAAGCACTGAGAATAACTGTGGACCCACTTTTTCTGGGTGGACTTCTGCACATAATTCGCAATTCTTTGGGGATTAAAGCTCACATTTACCACCTGCTTTAACTAGGTAGTAAATATCAGCTGGGGGCTGGTGTGGGGTGGGAGATGGAGAGTGGCACGGGAAGTGTTGCAGAGGTGTCATGAGGACCTCTAGGACCTGAGTTGGTCACCCGTTTTAGCTTCGTTTTGCAGTTCACATTTTATTTGTTTTAGTAAGGCTGCTTTTAGTGATAACTTTTACATATTTTTAACAGCAGTTTTTTATTCTAGGAAAATGGGGAACACGCTGCTTGTTTAGTTATCCTTTGCACAACATATAATCAGTACTTTCTGTCCAAGACTAAAGAACCTAGTACACAGTATGCTAGTTTGTGACGGCCATTCAGGAGGCGGCTTCTACCACATAGACATAGCATTGCATCAGAACTGTGCTTTCAGCAGGGTATGGTTTAATATATAAACGGAGCACTGACCTAGAGAGGGCAGAGAACATTCTGGCCATGACTGTTCTGGGACGCTCACTGGGTGACCTGCAGCTTGGCTGGCGCTGATCTACCAGCCTCCTGAGGGAATTGCGATCTACACCACAGGTTGATTCCTGATACTGCCTCCTGGTATGGGGCTGGGGCTAATCCTTTAAATCAGGCCACTCCAAAAGGTACATCCGCTATGCGTTCAGATTAGACATAGGATTAGATAGGAACCTTTAAAACATCTAGAACCACATACATTGTGGTTGGATTGTTTATCTTCTTTAAATTTACCATGCTGATTACCTTAGTTTGTTTCATCTGCCTAATTATCAATGATCACTCTTTATATGCCAGATTGCAGCTGTTTCAATAGATGTATTAAAATCTTATCTTGCATCTTTCTTGTCTCGCCTTGGCATGCATGAGTAAGAACATGAAAGGGGTAAGATCTTTTTCCATAGCTTTCATGGGGAGTCGGAGTGTCATGTTCAGGTGAGGCACTGTGAGATAGCCAGGAGTTAGGATGACAGCTACTAATTGTGTAGATAGACTTATTCTCTCACACTTTATGATGTTCTGCCATCCTCAACACCCATTCCTCTTACCTAGGTAGGGACCACATAACAGAGAAAAGAGGAAGATGTTGCCTGGAAGAGGGGAGTATTGCATGCACCACTGTGCCTTCCAAAGGGGTAATGCGGTGGCAGAAACTGGGGCCAGGCTGCCCTGGCAACCCAATCTCAAAGTGATTTTATGGGCTGCATTTACCAGCTGGGAAATAGGGTCCAGTATTCCAGCAGCTTGAGTATTCATCTGAGTAAGCACCAGGCAACTTAGAATTGAGAGGAGCTGTGTTCCACTGGGAATACCACTCTTCTCAACTTGTCATCAGCTCCTACAGTCTTTGTTCTTCAGCTGTAACGTCTATCTCACCAATTCCTGATTGGATTACCCAGCTAAACACTTTTGTACAAGAAATAAAATCTACAAGCGTTATATGCATTTTTTCAGCTTTGTTGCAAAACAGGATATGTTCTCCTAGGTGTCTCAAAGGTAAATGCTGTCACAATGATTTCATCAGTTGAAAAGCAGGAAGGACAGACGTTGTTTCTCACACATAAAATGGTCATTGGAGCATATTACAACCACAGCTATCAGGGCCTTCGTGCTTTTTACTTCACCTTTATTTCCCTCTCAGGCACTTCCTGGATACCAAGGACTACCATTCAAGCAAGCTGGTGTTTTCAGGTGTTTCTCATCGAGCGAGCAGCAGTTGGCCTACACCTTAAGACCCTTGACGACCCTGGTGCTGGACTTGTGAACTTGCTTGGTTTGACCCCTTCGTGCCTTGAAGTAAAGGTATGCACATGGGCTATATACAATGGAGGACCTGCTCCACTGACACCTGTCAGATTATCATAGCCTGACAGCTTTGACTCACTGCACCAACACAGCCCCTATCCATGCCACTGACTGACTGCAACTCATCTTGCTCCTCTCCTTCAATGCCTCGATGAGCGGCCTATGATACCCGCCATGCCTGCCGTAAGTCAGAGCAGAATGCCGCTGAGGGATGTGTGGTGCCTTAAGCTATGCTTCTTGTGTAGGCCATGTGCTGGGATCAAGGGGCTTAACTTCAATTGAGTCAAATGTCTGACCACCCCATAGTTATCTGTTCAGGAACTCTTACACCTCATTTTCTATAAAGTTGTGGCTAGGCTCTCTTACTTTTGTAACAACATTTTTCAGGAAAGTTCAGGGCTCTTGTAGAAGCTAACAAAGTTTACAATGCTTCGCCACGTTCCTTATTCAATAGTATAATCACCACTCATGTATGTGCATGTTTAAGCCTAAACCTCAAAATGAAGTGATACAGACATACAAAGGTGGATACTAAATTTGTCATCCACAAACAGATCATAGGAAAACCTTCTAAACTAAACACAATCTAGAGATGTTGTGCCTCACTTTTCCATGGCCACAAGGTGATGTGTTATATTTCACAATATTTATTTAGTATAGAAAGATTATCATTTAGGGCTTGATTCGACTTTTTTTGGCCGGCATGTCAGAAATAGAATATATTGACACATGGAAACTGACTTTCTGTACAGAATTTACAGACTCTTGATAATACTCTGCCTAACTGGTGGGCAATGTACTCCAAAAATGGTAGGAGGAAGTGTATTTCGAGGGTTAGATGGTTTATGGACGGCCTCCATATTGATAAGGAGTGTAGAAAAAGCTCTTTCTCTAAAGGGAAACATATTTTCCAGTTGGGAAAATAGGTGTTGAAAATAAAGTGCATGGAACACTGCAATCCACAATGTCCAGTGGCCTTTGTAAATGAGGTAAGAGCCCTTTTTTTTGGCACAAACTAAAAGACTTACGTCCATTCCTTGTTTAATTGATCACTCACCATGAACTGACCAACTGGAATAATATTTTTAAATGATCTATAACTTTTCAGAACACTGTGCCTCTTTATAAGTCTCCCGGATGTAATTGGGTATACTAGAGGGCCACTCGTAAAAGAATAAAAGGTTTGAATTGCTATGGACTGCTGTATGGAAAAGATCTCAAATCCCACACTACACTGATGTGCTGTGGAACTTCATAATTACCATTACCTTTAAATTATAATATTTGTTTCTGTGTCAGAAGAAACCACATATTGTACTAATTTTATATCCTTGTGAGTTCTGTTTTTCAGAACTTTGGACCCAGACAGACATAAATGTGCAATGTTTAGAATTACGTGAGATATTGGAGCACAAAAAAACAAGGATCATCTTCAGTCAAGATCCTAGGAAGACAGATATGAAGTTACTAGGCCAAGATCGTCTGTTGTAGTGAGACAGACCTCTATGGTTAGAATGGCCCAACCTCGGACATGCCTTACTTTGACTAGGCAGACATTCGAAGTCTGTGGGCAGAGCTCATTGTGCCTACTCCTTATGCTGTGCCATGCATTTTGTGCAGTCCACGTGTTGCTTTATGTCACTCCTGGGCTTGTGTTCCCTCCCCCGAGCAACGCAACACACAATGGGCCTCATTATGATTCTGGCAGTCTTCAGACCGCCAGTCCCACAGTGGCGATCAGACCGCCAAGGTCGTGGCGGTCAGACTCACACATTATGACCGTGGACCACGGTCTGACCTCCAACGCCGCCGGCAGCCTGGCAGTCTCAACGGTTGTAATCCACCAGGACAGCGCTGCAAGTATTACGAGTCCCCAGCCATAGAAAGGCTGGCAGAATGGGGGTGTCCGAGGCCCCCATACACAGTCCCGTTGCTCATTCCACGGCCCAAGTTACAGGCAGTGGAATGCGCGACGGGTGCTGCTGCAGCTGCCGCACTGCCCCTGTTCAACGCTGTTTCTGCCCAACGGTCCGGCGGTAAACTCATAACAGGGCCGGTGGTGTTCAGGCTGCACAGGTGGCCTGATAAAGGAACAAGTTTGGCACCATTCTCACTCCTCACTCTGCATCAGTCTCCTGCCCTATCTTTGTCCTTCCATGTGATCCCCTCCACATTCCCTCTGTCTTTCCTTATGTGTTACCCCACATCTGCCTCTCTATCCCTCCACTCTGAGTGGAATGCAACTGAATATGGAGCGATGACTAGAATAAGGTGCAGCTCCACTGGAAAATCATCAGTTGTATCTGTTAAATATACAATTTAAAGCAACCGGAATTTATTTTTTATTTTTTCTCACAACAATTTTATCACGAAAGAAATCATTGTATTTTTTGTATCAACTACAGTGTTATCATGACAGCTTACAAAAATGCTTTGTGACCACTGACTAGTAATTAATCCTGTAACCTTTTTTTTCTTTTTAATTTGGTATGCAAATATATATTTTTTAGAGAAAGAAAAGGGAGCTGGTAGTGTTATTTTATAGCAATTGTACCCTGTGGAAAATGTAATTGCTGGTGTGAACTTAGTGCGAAAGGTCAAGGGTTTAAACTTACCAGGCTTTTCATAAGAGCATAAAGCCAAAAACTGTGCTTGACAGGGGCCCTTTGTAAAATAATGTGGCGGTGCAGCAAGAATGAAAGGTATTGGCGAGGATTAGATTTCTTCAGAGACAATAAGCACATATTTGGCAGCGTGTAACAAAGAAAGCCTGTTTCTTCATTATGGACACGGAGTAGAAGTTTTTGCCATGAGAAGGAGCCTGCACTCTCTGCCTTCGTCTCCTAAAAGAAGCATGTCACTGCGAGGACATGAAGTGATGGGGTGTTGGTTATATACATTCAGGCAGTATTTCTATTAAGGGTGAGTTTAAGAAGCACTCACGCATTGGTTTACGCCAAAGGAGTTGATGAGCTGGTGAAACTTACATATTACTCCCTGTGGATAGTTTCTTCATTCTGCAATTTGGTAGATCTTCATAAATAGTAAATATTAGAACAATACAAGGAAATATCAGGTAAAATATTGAGAGCCATATTTATCATACTTTCACACAGCACAACACAGCAAGCTACTTTGGTGCATTGACTGAAAGGGCAGGAATTTCCCATATTTAACATACAGGGAGTGCAGAATTATTAGGCAAATGAGTATTTTGACCACATCATCCTCTTTATGCATGTTGTCTTACTCCAAGCTGTATAGGCTCGAAAGCCTACTACCAATTAAGCATATTAGGTGATGTGCATCTCTGTAATGAGAAGGGGTGTGGTCTAATGACATCAACACCCTATATCAGGTGTGCATAATTATTAGGCAACTTCCTTTCCTTTGGCAAAATGGGTCAAAAGAAGGACTTGACAGGCTCAGAAAAGTCAAAAATAGTGAGATATCTTGCAGAGGGATGCAGCACTCTTAAAATTGCAAAGCTTCTGAAGCGTGATCATCGAACAATCAAGCGTTTCATTCAAAATAGTCAACAGGGTCGCAAGAAGCGTGTGGAAAAACCAAGGCGCAAAATAACTGCCCATGAACTGAGAAAAGTCAAGCGTGCAGCTGCCACGATGCCACTTGCCACCAGTTTGGCCATATTTCAGAGCTGCAACATCACTGGAGTGCCCAAAAGCACAAGGTGTGCAATACTCAGAGACATGGCCAAGGTAAGAAAGGCTGAAAGACGACCACCACTGAACAAGACACACAAGCTGAAACGTCAAGACTGGGCCAAGAAATATCTCAAGACTGATTTTTCTAAGGTTTTATGGACTGATGAAATGAGAGTGAGTCTTGATGGGCCAGATGGATGGGCCCGTGGCTGGATTGGTAAAGGGCAGAGAGCTCCAGTCCGACTCAGACGCCAGCAAGGTGGAGGTGGAGTACTGGTTTGGGCTGGTATCATCAAAGATGAGCTTGTGGGGCCTTTTCGGGTTGAGGATGGAGTCAAGCTCAACTCCCAGTCCTACTGCCAGTTCCTGGAAGACACCTTCTTCAAGCAGTGGTACAGGAAGAAGTCTGCATCCTTCAAGAAAAACATGATTTTCATGCAGGACAATGCTCCATCACACGCGTCCAAGTACTCCACAGCGTGGCTGGCAAGAAAGGGTATAAAAGAAGGAAATCTAATGACATGGCCTCCTTGTTCACCTGATCTGAACCCCATTGAGAACCTGTGGTCCATCATCAAATGTGAGATTTACAAGGAGGGAAAACAGTACACCTCTCTGAACAGTGTCTGGGAGGCTGTGGTTGCTGCTGCACGCAATGTTGATGGTGAACAGATCAAAACACTGACAGAATCCATGGATGGCAGGCTTTTGAGTGTCCTTGCAAAGAAAGGTGGCTATATTGGTCACTGATTTGTTTTTGTTTTGTTTTTGAATGTCAGAAATGTATATTTGTGAATGTTGAGATGTTATATTGGTTTCACTGGTAATAATAAATAATTGAAATGGGTATATATTTGTTTTTTGTTAAGTTGCCTAATAATTATGCACACCTGATATAGGGTGTTGATGTCATTAGACCACACCCCCTCTCATTACAGAGATGCACATCACCTAATATGCTTAATTGGTAGTAGGCTTTCGAGCCTATACAGCTTGGAGTAAGACAACATGCATAAAGAGGATGATGTGGTCAAAATACTCATTTGCCTAATAATTCTGCACTCCCTGTAATGCGATGCATTCCTGTCTGTTCCTTGCACTGGTGCACTTTTGGTTGCCCAGCAGCAATGCAGGCACCCTTGAACCGTGTGCAAGGGTGCCTGCGTTGCAAGCAGGATTGTTTTTGTGCAGGAAGGTCCACCTCCTGCACAAATACAGTACAGAACATTACAGAATACAGCACACATAGAAAGAGGAAAAATCAGAAGAAATGAAAATATTTCTCCTTGTAGCACCACCCCCAGTGAGGCGCAGTATTTTGACCCATTCCAAGGTTTATCACAAATGGTAAACCTGGAAATCCACCAAATCCACAGGTGAATGTGTGGGAACACTCAAACTCCACTCATAGAACACCTCCCTGGGGCAGAATAACACAAGGCAGTGATTTGAGCTGCCTTGCGTTACTCTGAAATTATCAAGTCATGCAGGGCCACGCAAGGTGGCCCTGTGTGGCTTGATAAATCTGACTTTAGTGCTACGTCACCGTTACCCCCCACTTGCCAGGCCCAAGGGCAATGCAACACTATGTTAAATATGGACCACAATCTTCAACTAATCCCCACTTAATCCATATTTCAAATGCTGTTTTTAGCTACATTCTCCTACTTTTAGGAGTCAAATATTGTACTATGTGTTTCGGACATAGTATTGTAATTAACACACACAGACACATAGACACACGTGCAAAAACCTTACTTGGTGGAGAGCTGGAGCATTCGCACCCCCATATACTTCTTCTTCTTTGGAAGGCTCTTTCCTTAAGACCAGGGGCAAACAGAAATGAGAAAGAAATATATGAATGTTATTACATTTTTTAGGGAAAAATACAACTCATTATTTCTTTATATTCTTTACTGTTTTAAATTTCATTATTTTCAACTTTACGTTGGCTTGTTTTATGTTGGTCTTTTTATTTTTTGCACTATAAGCACATTAACATTTCTAAATGTGATGTTCGAAGGTTGCAGTACTTAGTTTGTCAGACCCCATTTAGCAAGCCACAGGGCAGACAGGGCTATTGGGTCAAAACCAAAGTGCAGAGAGGTAGGTCCTAACATGACTGCAAACTGTGCCAAGTACACTATTTCCACCCGTGATTCTCAGGGTAGCGAAGGCGAGCAAGGATTTAGTGTAGGTAGTGAGAACTCAGAACTCAATAGTCAACCAACAACAATAATATATTGTCCAACCCAGTGCTTGTGTTAGAAAAATAGAAGCACTTTCCTAGCTTAGCAAAAAGTAATACTACACATAGAAATTGGGTTCAGCTCCAGGATCTCCAACACCACAGGCTAGAACCAATTTGTGTAACTCCTTCACTATCTCACATCTCATTTATATAGTTTGGGAGTGGCAATTCCTGCCCTGCTACAGCCGAATAGCACCAGGGCTGCAGTTCCTACCTATCCATAGGTGAGTAAAACAGGGGAAACTTAGGGGCAAATTTAAGAGCCCCTAGCGCCACCGGAGCGTCACTTTTTGTGATGCTCCAGTGGTGCTAAGCACTGCTCCATATTTACAAGGAAGTGTAACGCCACTTTTTTGTGGTGTTACGCTTCCTTGTAAATATGGGCCCCTCTGTGTTTATTAATGTTTTGTTGAGGGGAAAGGGGCGGGGCTGGGATGACGAGCAGTGAGGGGGAGTGCTCAAAGCGCATGTGTGTTTGGCTGGCTGTCTTGGGCAGGCCAAACACATATGCGCAGTGGGCTCAGGCTTCCAGTCTGCCTAGAAGCACCCTGTCCCAGCCATTCCTGATTCTGCTCTAAGCAGCATCAGGATTGGCGCAGGGCAGGCTGGAAGCCTGTGCCTGCAGAGGAGCAGGAGGAGCGGATGGAGCGGCAGAGGTAAGTGTTTTTTTTTAAATTATTTTTAATATAATACCCCCCGCACCGCCCCTTTTGCATGCTGTGAGCCCTGACTGCACGTTCCCCTCGTCTCTTTCACCGCCATGACTCTTCTTCTCTCCAGCTAATCCTAATCTTTCCCTATCTGTAGAGAGTTCTCCATTTCCAGTCTCTACCTTTCAAAGGCAGAGGCTGAAACTGCTTGGACAGCGGCTATTGTAATGGTAAATTCAAAGTGGTTCAGCGTCGACCTTGACAACCTATCATTAGATCAGTTGCGGAATTTGAGTTTGAGAAGTGAAGGGTTCATATGCCGAGGCATAGAGAAATCCTTGAAGGATTTGTTAAGGACAAGTAAGGGACACTGGGCCATAGGAAAGAAACTGTAATAGGCTGTGTGAAGGGTACCATGTTACTAACTCGGGGAGGAAGTGCTGTAATGTCTCTCTATCAGCTCTTTACCACAGATTTTCCTTAGATATACACAGAAGTCCATTTTAAGCTCATATTTACATTCTTTAACTTTGTGCCATAAAGTTGTTCGAAGGTGTCATTCTTAAATGCAAGTCAGAAGAAAAACACCCAACCAGAAAGTAACGGCGATCGGGATGGCGCAGAAGTTAAAAATGAAAATATGTATGTTTTGAGTAAGCTTTTCCATACAATGAGCGCATATACCTTGATGCTACTTCTGATCTTTACCTTACCTCCATACAAATTGGCTCACATCCCTTAATGAATATTTCACCTTTGCACCCCTTGTTTTCTCCAAGAAATTTCACAATCACCAATGTTCTCATTCGGTCCTTCAGCCCCACTTCTGATTTTATCCTCTCCTTTTCCACTTGTGCATTTTACCCTTTCTTTGTTTCTACTGCTCCTTCCATGCTCCCCCCATCACCTCCCTTTCCTACACGAATCGCTTACCAGTGCTCTCTCCCTCACTCTCTCCCCCCCCACGCCCTTCTTTTTCGTGGGTGTCTGGTGCATCAGAGGGCTCCCTTTCTTATCTCCACCCTTCCCTTTAAGAATTTCATAACTCAAGTGCTCTGTATCTTGATCTCCCTTTTTATTGCACACTTGCCTTTTCAGAGTGCCTAGCCCACCTACGATCTCCTGTCACTCTTGCACTCCTGCTTTTCCTGCGCCTCTGGCTTGCTGATGGCTCTGCTTCACTCTCCTTCATCCTTCATTTTCCTGAGCTTCCTGCTAGACAGAGCCAGTAGCATAGCAAGAATGTTGTGGCTATAATGCAAATAAGAAACATTGCTCATTTGAGTGATATTGGGTTAGTAAAATACAGCAGTTAGCAGGGTTTAATGGGCCCCTCATGGCTCTGGACCTCTGTGCCACTGCACCTGCTGCACCACAGGTAACTACCCTCCTGGACAGAGCTATCCCTCTATAAAAGCCCCCCCTCTCCCTTCTGCATTACCACTTGTTCTCTTCTATGTCTGTCTTTTGATTTTACTCTGTCCATCCATATTGCCTCTTCAACTCTATCGCTTCCTATGTCTTCTTTACAACCATTCGTCTCAGCATCTTAACACTGACGATGAGGTGAAACCAACCCAGAACCCACGGATCCTTACCTGGAGGGGAGCGGTGCCCGACATCGGCTGGACCTCAAGGAGAGAGGTCGGAGTGGTGGAGTGCGGCTGTTCCGGCTTTCCAGCTGTTCTACCGGTGACTGGTCAGGCTGTGTGCCGGCGATCGTAACACGGGACGGTCAAGAGTCCCGGCGGCTGTTGCCAAGAACCCCAGGGGTGGCCTAGGCCTGGATGTCTTACCAGCACTGAAGGTCTAGGAGGGTGTGTGTCGCGGAGCGGGCGGCTCCTCGTGGTACAAGTCGGACACTGGACGTCCTGAAGCTTTGTCAACCTCCTTCTTAAACTCGGAGGACTATTGCGTCCAGTATTTTGCCTTATTTTATTTTTTTTACTTTGGGGTCCCGCGAGTCTTCCCTTCCAAGCGTGAGGTAACTGCACGCGCTCTTCCACGCGCCTCGCTATTTTCTGAACTGGATGAGATGCGTCGCTATGGCACGACGTCATGCACATGCCCAAGGTTGTAAACGGTGGGAAGACTAGACCGCACACCGTCTCCTCACAGCGATGTTTTTCTCTTTGTTATTTTTTTTTCTCCTCTCCTCTACTGAACATTGTAGGAACAATAGACTGCTCACCTTTTATTCCAATTCACGCTCGCTACCAGTTTTGTTCATGATTCTACCTAATTGCCTGTGAAACCGAAGTTACCAATATTACATGTACTAATTCTTGCCCTTCTCTGCAAATCTATTGAGTGCTTTACTGTTAACCCATTATGGCTACGCCCACAGTGTCTCAACCACCCCCTTTTTTATCAGACAAAGGGGACCCGATTCTCCCTTGGAAACGTTGGAAGAACCTTTTTGACTCCATTTAATAGCAATAGGGGGAGAAAAATTTTCTCCAGCTAGGAAACAAGCTGTTTTATTGCACAACTTGGGAATCGAAGGCAGGAACATTTATGATAGTCTAGAGACCCTAACCATCGGGAGGAGGGAGAACCCAGATAAATCTATGAAATGTCTGTAGCGATGTTGGCGGCATGCTTCGAGTCTAAGCTCAATGTCGTTTTGGAAAGACACTAATTTTTTGCAAGGTCCCAAGGTAACACTGAGAGTGTTGGTAACTTTGTTGCTGCTTTACGCACATTAGCGCGCACTTGTGACTTTCGAGATATCACAGATTCTCTTATTCGTGACCAATTAGTGCGTTGCACAAACAACAAGAGAGTTAAAGAGAAACTGTTGACGAAGAACCCCGACTTGAGGGAAGATATTGCAATTGTTGAAGGGATGGAGAGTACCAACAACTGGATCAAGGAAATGAACCACCAGGATGGGGATAGTTTGTGCATGGTACAGGTACCACACATTCGGTAAGAAGTACTAAGAATTGGCAATGACAATAGAACACTGGCATCGACTCAGGAGAAGAGGAGAGAAATTAAGCATCTGCGTCGTTACCGCTGTGCCAACACTGGACATGCAGCGAATAGCTCGAATTGCTTTGCACGTAATTTGTTGTGTAGGAAGTGTGGAAAGAAAGGCCACTATGCAAGGATCTGTAATAATGACAAATGCACCATAGATTCGGTCACTGAGAGTATTAATAAGATGGTTTTGTGTGTAGAACATGATGTTGACCAGGTTGGGGGCAACACTGGAATGGTAGACGATGGGCCCGTGGTTACGCCTGAGTGCACTATTAGACTTGATGGTAAAACAGTTACAGTTTTAGCAGACTGGCAAGTAATTTTCGGGGAGGATCCTGACTCCTTGATTAAACCTGATATCAACCCAGTCAGCTATGGTGGTGCCAAAATAGAAGTGATTGGGTACAAAATCATGAATATCCAATTTCAAAATAAGACCACGGTAGGGAAAGTCTACGTAGCGAAACGTGGTAATAATCTTCTAGGTTGGCAACACCAGCGGGATATGGGAATTAAGTTAGACCCTAATTCTGAACACCAAGTCATGGCGGTGAATGATGAGAATACTAATCTAGAGATTTGTAAGGAATTCCCAGGAGTGTTTAGTGAGGAATTGGGGTGTCTGACTAATTTTGAGCACAAGATCATACTGAAGAAAAATGCAGTTCCTTCTGTGCATAAAGCAAGAAGAGTACCAAAGTTGATGTTAGAACCCCTCAAGGCGGAATTGAACAAATTATTGAATGCAGGAGTAATTGAAGAGATAGAATGTTCCGAAGGGTTGGCCCCTGTTTTCCTGGCACCAAAGGACGATGGGAGGCAGATCTGCATGTGTGTAGACCTTAGAGATCTTAATAAGCGTATATGGGTAGATTGCCAACCTTTACCCAACATTTCGGAGGAGTTGTTGTGTTCGGGTGGCTCGAAAGTGTTCAGTGTGTTGGATCTGTCCTCGGCCTATCACCAAATCGCCTTACATCCTGAGTCTAGACACCTCACCTCTTTTGTAATGCCGTTGGGGGCCTACCAATTTTTGAGGATGCCTTTTGGGCTGGCTTCTGCGGCCGCCTGTTTTCAACAAATTATGAAGAGGGTCTTAGAGTGAGTCTCTGGTACCTTATGTTTTCAAGATGATATTTTGGTTCATGGCAAAACCGTGAATGAGCATGACAAAATTCTAAGGGAAGTATTAAGTAAGTTAGCCTGGGCTGGTCTTACTGTGAAGAAAGAAAAGTGCAAATTAAGGGTCACTTCAGTAACTTACCTGGGCCATACTATATCTGGTGAGGGAATCAGGCCCAAGTTGGAACTAGTTGATTCCATTGTCTGAGCACCTGAACCCAAAGACAAGGATGGTGTGAGATCTTTTCTAGGGTTGGCGGAGTATTACTCCAAATTCATTGCCAACTTTTCGAGTGTGACTCAACCCTTGAGATCTCTCTTAAAGAAGGGGTGTGAATTCATTTGGACGGAGGAGTGTGCGGCTGCGTTCACATTTGTAAAGAGCTGCATTGGGAGGATGCCCACCTTGGGGCATTTCAATACGTGTGCTAAAACCTTCTTGTACACAGATGCCAGTGTCAAAGGGTTAGGGGCAGTCTTAATCCAAAGGGTAGACCAAGAAGAAAAAGTAATTGCTTTTGCTTCTCGTTCCCTCAGGGAAGCTGAGCAGCATTATTCTGTTATAGAAAGAGAGGAGCTTAAGTGTATGTGGGCGGTTAAGCATTTCAGATTCTATTTGTGGGATTTACCTTTTGTTGTGAGGACAGACCACAGGCCACTTTTCTAAATATTTTCTTCTAAGAAGGGGGAAGAGTTGACGCCAAGGATAAGAAGGTGGGTGGAAGGATTATTGGAATACACTTTTTCTGTGGAATATGTATCTGGGCCAAAGAATACGGTAGCAGATTTCTTGTCCCGATCTTCAATTGACAGAAGTGATGAGTCTGATGATGAGGGTGTGGTCAGTTGGGTGAGGGAGAAGGCCATAAATGAAGAGGAGTGGAAGTCAGCAGTGGATCGGGATTCTGACAGGCATAAACTTGTTGTCGTGTGGGTATGGGTGATGTGATGTTGGGGGTCGGGTGGGGAGGGGGCCCCTGCCACCTTTGGGGGGTGGCAGGGGTGGTGGGGGGGTAGGGGAGGGATTTGGGGTGGGGCGTGTGGATGGGGAGACCCCTATCAGTCCCAGGTAAGGAATTCCCTGGCACTGATAGTGCATACTGCCATGGATTTCATGGCGGCTCAAACTGCTGTAAATCCACGGCGGTAAGCCGGACCAAAATACCACCGGCGGTATAGTGACAGCCGCTGGGCTGGAGACCCAGGTCTCCAGCCCGGCGGGCGGAACGGAGAACCGGCGGATGACCATGGCGGTAACCGCCATGGTCATAATTCCACAAGGTAAGACCGCCAGCCTGCTGGCGGTCTTACCGCCGGTTCTCCGCCTTCCGCCAGGGTCATAATGACCCCCTATGTATCCTCGTACTTGAAATACTATGGGTCCTGACATTTAACACCTTGTAACACCTATAATGCATGCATTTCTGCACGGTGAATTATGATGTTTTTGATACACATTTTGTGTAATGTTTTACCTTGTTATTTCTAATTGTTCTTCTTTATCCTTTAGTATATTTAGTGTAAGGGAGGGGGATGTGTTGTGATGATCTGGGGAATGTTGGGGAGCCTGGAACCTCAATGATACTGGTGTTCCAGGTATTGACGTGGAACTGGGAGGAGAAGGTTCCATGGCGGTTGAGGCGGTCGGAGAGTGTACGTCCTGCTGTGGGTTGGTTACTACGGAATAAAACTCTTTTATTGCAACAATTCGACTCAGCATCTTAACACACTTGTTCTCTTCTATGTCTGACTTTTGATATTACTCTGTCCATCCATATTGCCTCTTCGACTCTATTGGTTCCTATGTTTTCTTTACACTCTGTCATCCCCTCACTCCACACCTCTATTTCCTGTATGTATGGTTCACCATTGCCATCTCCTGGCAGCCCACTGGCAAAACGCCCGCTGCCCAGAACCGCGGGTCTGGCCCTCGGGCCATTTTAAAGTTGGGAATCTTTTTGTATACGCCTGCAGGGCAAAGCGTAAATACATTTAAAATATTTCCCAGAGTTTATGCTTTATTTTCAGACAGCTCGGAAAGAGAATTAAGCAATAACTTTGAGATATAGCAGGCGGAACAGATTCACTTTATGAGATGAGGCATCAGAGGATGAAGAATAGCAACATAAAAGGATTGTGGTTGTTACAAGGGAAGGCAGACAAAAACAACATGGGGGACTCTGCTGTAGAAGGGGGGGCCTTACTGCCTGCCTCAAGCGCCACCGAGCCAGACATCGTGGGAATAGAAAATTCCCTCAATGAATTATGAGACATTCATACAATCTGCCTGAATATTCGTGGATAGGCTGGATGCACCGCGCGGATTAGTGGCTACACTGGACACATCATGCAGTCCCGCCATCTGTGTCTGAAACGTCCTGAGATCTAGTGAGAAGATGAGGCTGTTGTAGGTGCCGCAACTTCAGGACCAACCAGTGGTCAGACAAATGGTTGAGGGAATATCACGCAAAGGATTTTATTATCGACCACTCAGCACTTGACATGGTAAAGATGGGCTTTAATATACCACTGATTATGCGAAAGGTTTGTGTGTGGGACACAACAAACTTGGGTTTGCACGGTCTTTTGTGTTCGCTAGTTTTGTTAGTTTCATGTATTTTCTTATTCCACTATGTTGGGGTGACAGACACTTTTTCATATAAACTGAATTTTATTAGTTTTTAAAGCACTCAACGACCCACAACGTTTCCAAAGGCCAGAGTATGGAATTAAACAACCAATTGTACACCAGCACACCACAAAAGAGCATATGTATAAAAGCATCCCACGATACACCATCCACTTTCCACATACCTGAGCATTATTTTTGAGGCATCTCCCAAACGTATACACAGCTCTCTCCTGTGTGGCATACCCATCCATCTCAATCCCCCCCGATGTCCTATCCCCAGTGGCACCCCTCCATGTATTCTACCCCAATACCCTGCGATCACCGGACACTCCTACACCATGTGGTAGAAGTGAGCAGGTGTCCTCTAACAGCGCCAGCACACATGCGACTTTAGTATGGCCGCACGCCAAAGCAATTTTGGAGTCTTTTAGGTCTACTGTAGGTGGTTCAGCAGGATGAGCGGAAGCTGTGAAGAGACGACCTGCACCGTAGGTGCCATATGGGCATCCCTCCAGTCAGAATCATCCACTGTTCCCATGGGGCCAGAAGGGCGTAAATACATCTGGGGAATGAACTATGAAGGATTTATAAATCAGTGAAATCCACTTCTCTTCCATGTGTCCCATTAGGAGTTGCGACTCCAGGGGGGTGCATTCAGGAACATTCCCCAGAGAATTGCGGTGTTGCTCCAGGGCATGGCACAACTGCAGGTATCTAAAAAACTGAGACATGTGCAGGCTAAACTCTTCTTGCAACATCTGATAGGACTTAAGGTGCGCCCCCTGGCAAACATCACCAACCATGGATATTCCTATCCTATCCCAGCCGCTAAACCCTGCTAGGGAGGAGAACTGATGAAACCAACCAACCACCCACCCTGAGGGGGGTTGCCAGTGTAACCCACTGATCCCAAACATTCTACTGCATTGCCACACGCCAGGTCACAAGAACAACCCTTGTGAGCTCAGGGAGATAGAAAAGAATAGGATTACCATACAACCATACAACAGCCCCTCAATCTTTCTAGGCCCATCCCGGCCACTTCCAGCCAAAATCCCACCAATCAGCCAATCACTAACCACCACCAGCTGAGGCAACCAGTAGTAGAGGCGCACAGGATGTTGGCCTGCCGCTGGGTGTAGTAGCATGGCCAATGATGAAGCATGTCACTAATAAGTGGGTAAGGGCAAACCCTGGTGGATTCCCCCCCTTTTTTTGAACAGGGATTAAAAACTTCAGATAGGTTTAAAAAAAAAAAACTCTGTTCCTCTGTGTAGTGTGTGAGACATCTTATCATTATACCAGAAATTGGGGTTTGCCTAATTTGTGTAAGCTTTCATTTTCCAAGTGTTGACGGTTGTGAAATTTGTCCTTGGGTACATCGAATGTATAAGGTTGTTATGGATAGCTTTCATCGTGAGCCATTAGAGTAAATACCCTGATTCCCTGGTTATTCACTGTTAAGATTTAACAACCCTGAGAAACAAAAGTTGCTTCCCGAAAAAGCTACGTCATATGGGAAGGCGCTCACTTCCCTGTGATCCCTACCTTGCCCGGGTCTTTGGGCTTGAGCGTGGCAGCAGAAGTGCGACTGGTGGTCTCACGCAACCTCCCACTTCCCTTCTCAGATCTGCACAGCCTTTAGGGAAGCAGAAGATTGTGTGATGTGAGATGCCTGAGCCAGTCACCACATTTTCTGTCAGCTGTGGATCTTTCCTGATCCGCGCAGGCAAACAAAACATGATGCACAGATGAGCATCTCACAGAGCTGCTGTCAGCGTGGCACCTGGTATTCACTTAATGGAGATGGTTGAGCACAGGTATATGAAGGGAGAGTAGGGGTGGTGGTAGGAATCCATTTTTTCAGTTATGGTTAAGTTTATATGTAGGAGGTGGTGATGATGTGTTGCAGGAGGTAAGGTAATTTGGGGGGTATAGGGTAGAAGGGTATATGCAGAGGGGGCAGGGGTAGCTGGCAGGAATCCAAAAGGAGGGGGGAGGAAAACAATGTTGAGGGAGGAGTGGGATGGTGGTAGGATGCCAGATGTTATTTAATTCATTTGGAATGGAGGAGCAAATAGGTGGCTAAAGAGGGGTGAAGGTAGGAGGCAAAAAAACAGCTGTAGAACATGCCAAATGGATAAGGTTGGGGAGGCCATGTACTGTATCGCTCCCCCATTAATCTTCTGACTCTGCATAGCTACTGAAAGCAGGGGCAGATGATCTGGGGATTGTACTTGTCTAAGATAAAATTCCAGATGGGTAACAGTGAACAATGGCAATGTTTTTCACCTCAGAAGCTCCACTTTTTTATCTTTTTTATTTTTCTCAGAACGCCTTGATGAAGAAAATCCCTATTAGTCACAATTACTGATCTACAGTACATATATGATACAACACCCAAATGCAAGCGTGGGGTGCTCTCCTGGCCCCTACTGCTGGTTGCATAAAATGAGGCACATGTGCCGCTGGCTTGCTAGCTTCATGTTGATCCTCTCATCAAGGGGTTGAGATGGAATAGACAATGGAAAGACAAGATCTCACAGTACACAAACGATCTCTGTACCTAAAAATGTTTAGTGGATATGGTAGATGCTTTGATTTAAAGTTAAAACAGGAAAAACATTTCTATTTCCAATAAAAGAAAGAGGCTGCTGGTCAGTGATTAATTTGTAAATTAAAACGTGCTGGTGCCCAAAGCTCTCTTCTTAAGCACGCGGCTGCTGCAATTAAATGTGCAAACACAGTATACTGAGGCAGCGTAATCCTGAAGCCGTATCAGGCCTCTTTAATCCATTTACAGCCACTCCCTATCCCTTCAGCTCACTGCTGCAGCTTTCTCCTTTCTCCCTATGTGACGCTTTTTTTGTTCCTCCATCTTTCCCATATGTGTCTTTTGCTCAGAGTAAATATTTGAGGCAGAAAAATAAGTGCCGGCCCTCAAAAATAAGTGCCGGTGCTATGCACCGGAAACAACAAGCACAAATTAAGCACTGCTGCTGGTAGAGTACCAGTTTCAACTTCCAAAGAATACGTTTTGGAACATGGGCAGGATTATCATGAGGAACAAGGTGAAACTGGGGGAGCATAATTTAAATGGGCTACTGGTAAGATCTGTACAGGAATAAACAGAAGTCAAAGAAACTGCCTCTCTCGCTTATGGTTAAGGTGACATTTTTGAAAATGGTCACCCTTTCCTGAATTCTTTGCATAAGTTAAAACACCTTATATAGGATGGGATACTGAAATATTTTTTAGGAAAGCCACAACATTGCTTAAGATGTTGCTTGGAAGGGTGGGATATCCCTAGGCTCACTGTGAAGACTGTGTAAAAGCATATATGATGCTGGGATCCTACTCCTGAAAGTGAGTATTTGCCCAACATGAGGTTCCATCCTTGAAAGTGGATAAAATGGCATTGGGGGAAAACATCTGTTCAATCAATTTAAGTGGTCCACTCAAGCATTCTGACAAGACTGGTCAGTGATATGGGTTTATGGGCTTGTTTGCTCTAAATGGATGGAAAAGGACATTTACCTGGGAGAACCATATATCGGTGGGGATAGCACATGAGCTGTGTCTTAGCTGGACGGGATCAACCGCTCTGACCGATATGGATATTAAAAGGTTGTTGACATCTGGGATCTACAGGGGATCTCTACCCCAACTGTAAAGTCTCTATATGGTAAAGTATAAGGAAAAGTAAAAATGTTTATTTAACTCGGAAAAAATAGTAATAATATTTTTATTATATATGAATCTAAACAATTTTTTATATTTATTGTAAATGTACAACTAAGGGAATAATGCTTTGGCACAATTCATTTAATTTTAAAATAAATCTTTAAGTACTGTAAATATGTTAAATTAAAGTAACTAATTTTGCTGAAGGTCAAATTAAAAAACATTCTAACCTAAAGATTTTTTTAATATGTATTAATAATTACTAACAGCGACGTATACAATTATTTAAAATGAATGTAATTATATTTTAATTAAATATATTGTTATATAATTTTTTACGTTCAAAATAGGATATTAAATTATGTCAGAATTATTTAATAAATATATACCGTTTTTAGGGTTGAGCCTGCGTCGCACGCGCTTGAGTATGTGTTTCGCTTGCAAGGCACTTTAGGAGTTAGAAGAGGGCTCGGAGCCTCGTTCACGTCACGTCAGTTGTCTTTCATTGGTTCGTGGGCTTGCCTATTAAAACCTGCTTGCTTTCACTAGTGGAAGGCACGCATACGTCATGCCTTTTCCGGTGGTTAGCACTCCCCGAGCGCAGTGACCAAGTACTGAAAATATGCAAGGCTCGCTGTTTCCAGTCAGGTTTGTGGACTACTTTTTATGTTTTGTTCGCAGCGCGATCTCGGTTGGCAGAAGTCGAGCGCTTTGCATGACATCGACCCTGTTACCTAGTTAATTGCACTTTTGTTGGTTACGGAGATAATTTTTGCACTTTTGCCTATAGGCGCTGTTTTTTCTTTCAATGTGGAAAAAAAATCTGGTTGGGAGTTTAGAACAGCTAATAGCTGTAAATCGGAGAAATGTGAGACCCTAGTGCATTGCAAATGCTTGTTATGTATGGTTTAACATTACATTATAATAATTTATATTTGTAACTATTTTAAATAATATAATTTAATTTAACATTATTTCCTGTGGTGTTTAAATGTTGGCCTCTAGCTCCATAATTACCTATGAAAGGCTGTTGCAATACCAGTGGTTGTCTATGTGTGAGGCTGAACTTACTCCATTTCTAAGCTGAAATAATGTACTACAGTTTTGGGCCCCTTTTTGGCCATAGTAACGTTAAAAGTGCAGTTTGTGAATAGCATTCGGCTTACTCTTTAGTGGGCTGGGCAATGCCCCTCCTTAAGCCATTCCTTGATCCTTCCTGACCCTCCCTAAACCCCTTCTCACTCCTCCCTAATCCCCTCCCTTTTAGTATTAAGTATTCCCCATTTTCCAGCCAGTCCCTGCTGTCCTTAATAATAAAACCTATAATACGGTGGGAGACACCACAGTCAGGAAGGCGATCTCAACTCAAAAGAGGTTGATGCCGAAATTCTGAATACAGGTTTGTGAAAAGCATTTTGGAGTACATTTGTAGTATTACTGTAATACTATAAAACATACTACAAAATGCAGTTTGAGACTAGCACCCCCTAGTGTCTTGGTACTTTGGCTGAAAATAGTGTCAAATGCAGTCCTGGGTAGACCTGGAGGGGTGGAACTGGAAGACTACGTAGAATAGACCCTGTCATGTTGTGCTTAACACCAGAAATGAATGATTGTGTCATATGTCAGCCACTTAGTGAATGCTGCTCTCAAACCAATGCTGGTAATGCTTAGCTCTGCTCACTGTGTATTCATTCATTGAATAACGTGTATGATTACATTGGCAGAAAATTAATAAAAATATTTTTGAAAACGATAATTTAGTAACTGCCCAAAATATTTGTACCCTACCCAGAACTTTTAAGTACTTTTTAGTATCTGCCATATGTCTACCCTTCTGACATATGAATGTGCTAACTTTTTATGCGATATCACCTTAGCCTGGAAAAGCTTCTGTTACTCCCCCAGGAAGACTTTTTTCACCTGTTATAAATTCTGTTGCAACCCCATCTAGAAAAATACTAAGGCCCGTATTTATACTTTTTTAGCGCCGCATTTGCGCCGTTTTTTGACGCAAAACGGCGCAAACCTACAAAATACAATGGTATTTTGCAAGTTTGCGCCGTTTTTGCGTCAAAAAACGACGCAAATGCGGCGCTAAAAAAGTATAAATACGGAAGACCATTAAGCATAACACCAAGTTATTACAGATACAAATCATCATCTGTAAATAAGCATTTCTGATTTTTCACCTTCGTTGGGAGCGGTCATGCTTATTTGAAATACACGTGAAGTGATTAAACGGATTAGTCTAAGCTCTAAGGGGACCTTTAAATTTTATTGTGCGAGAATGCCATCACGGAGATATGAAAATGATCTCCTATTGAAAACGTACTCGAAAGATCAGACCACAGAATTACCAGAAATACTTCCTTATAATCAAGTTTACTTACCCCAATCTATTAAGCAATTGGATTCCCTATAAGCTTGTAATATTTAATATAATAAGACACGCCAGATATGGCCTGTTAGTATTTTTGAAGTTGTTAATAAACTGCCATTGTAAATTTAGTGAAATTGTATTAGTAGTTTAGTCATGTGCTACAATTTCTACCAGTAGCACTTTATTCATATTTTAGACTTGTCTGGATAATTTCTTGCTCGCTACCAAATAAATCTTTGTAGTTCATACTTTTGGCCTACTGGAGCACCAACATCTATGAGACAAATGCATCAGAGTACTGATTCTGCAGTTCATAGCAAAATGGAAGACCACACATGGCACCTGAAAGTAAGGGGATCATGGAAGGCATTGGGACAGGAATGTTCCCTATAAGAAATGTGGGCACATATCCAAGCCTGGACTGACCATACTGCATAAGTATCTGCTATCCTGAGTTTTTGTTGGCCCTGTCAACATACTAATCTAGCGTGTGCACTGTGGCCTAGGCCTATTCATGATTAGGCCAAGGTGATCTTTGGGGATATTTCGACGCTGCAAAGGGACCTGCAGTCCGAGAACACACTGTGCTGAGGAGGAGGAGCTGCTCACATCCCCCCATCACTGTCGTGCTATAAAGCGCCTGTTGAGACCCATGGCACGGGACACCCTGGAGATCTTTGGCGGCATTTGGATGCTGCAAAGGGACTTGCAGTCCCACAACACACTGTGCTGAGTAGGAGAAGCAATTCACATCCCGCGCGGTTGGCGTGCTATTAAGCGCCTATTGAGACCAGCCGTGTGGGATGCGCCTGGAATGAGTCTGGACATATGCCTGGGTCATGATCAGGCCAAGAGCAGGCCAGTCTGCACCCATGAGCGGCCAGAAGGCACCGAGCACCCCCTCTTGGCCTTGTGTTCTGTCCCCTGTTGAAGGCTTTTCCTTCCTGAAACATGGGCAAAAACAAAATGGTATTCAGCGCCACAGCGGGTGACATGATTGCTACCATCGACTCCTTTCTGGTGTGCGCAGCAGGGGTCCTTTCAAAGAACAAGATGCGTAGATTTTTTTTGATGGCCAACTTTATTGATTTTGAGTAATATTGTAGTGGTACAGATTTCTCAAACAGCATGACAGGGAATCTTTCAAACAAGGTTCATGATAGCCAAGCAACATCAGTAATGTATCAGCAACAGGTATACAACAAGCGGTCACCGTAGGAGGCGTAAAAATGGTCATAGGTATACACATCAACCAGTCTGCTCCAGCCATTTACCCCAGACCCGTTCATATTTGGATGGGCAACTTCTGGCTTCAAATATGGGCTTTTCGTGCATTGCATAGCAATCCAGTCCTCTGTGCTATTGTGTAAAGGTTGGGGGCATAGGACTCTTCCATTTAGCCAGTATGTCACGCTAGGCGACCATGGTGACACTACCTAGAAATGCCCAACCTGCCACGGAGCCCTCCAAAACCCCCAAGTGTAAGACCAGGGGAATGTCTGGGACCTACCATCCCAGAACATAAGTAATATTTCCCACTATATGCATCCAGTGTTTGTGTATTGCTGGGCAGGCCCACACTATATGGTAAAAATCAGCAGGGGTCTCTGAGCACCGAAGGCATGGAGGGCTCAGGAGAAAACCGGCTCGGTACAGAGGTGGGTAAAGTAGGCACAATACAGGTAAGTCTGAATTAGCCTCAGTTTAAAAGATATGGTTATGACCCAAAGTGGTCATTATAGAATCACACTAATCATCCTCTTCCAAGGGGCCCAGCCATCCCTCACAGCGTGTTGTAAGGTGGTCTAGAGTAGTAGGTTCATTGTTAATGAGAGTGTGGAAGATTTTTTATATACCTCCCTTCCCTAGTGTACCCATCAGAAATTTGGCCTCCAGCGGATTGAACACTGGTTTAGGGAGCCTCTCAGGGAATATGGGTGGTCAGTGCATGAGGGAGTTGCAAGTATTTGTAAAACTGTGTGGATTGCAAAGAATAGGTATCTTGCAATTCCTGTAATGAGTAAATGTGAGACCCAGGCTAGATGTCCCCCAAGTGGGTGATGCTGATAAGGTCCCGCTTCTGGAATACCTCCAGTGTAGCTACCTCCCTCGACCAGGTACCATGCCACAAAGGGGTCTGGAGAGTAAGCTTATTCTCCCAGTTTATCTGTCGGAGTGCAGCTCTCCGTCAGAGGAAGACAATCCTGGTTATCATTAATATAGTAGTGGGGACCGGGGATCCATACATCATTGTCATAATGCAGGGAAAACCCAGGGTTGTAAGCTCTAGTTGATAGGCCGGGTCTGTCCATTCCCCAGATCCAGTCATTAAGTACCAAAAGTTGAGCCACCATGCAATAGAAGTAGAGATCAGTCATGCCCAGGCCCCCATCGGAAGGCTCACATTGGCAATAGACAAGGGCTAGGTTAGGCTTGGAGTTGCCGCAAAGAAATGTAGTGGCAAGTCTATTCGGGGTTTAAAACTAGTGATGTGGCACATAGATCAGGAGGTTCTGGAAAACATACAATAATCTGGTGAGTATCATAATTTTATATATGGCTATCCTCCCCATTACATTTAAGGAGAGAGATTGCCAGAGGAAGAGATCTTCCTTTGCTTTCTTCACCAGTGGGTTGAGATTGAGGGCCCATGTGAGTTCTGGAAGGAGCATCACCCAAATTCCTAGATACCGGAAGCTGTGACAATGGAATTCCCACAGGGCGTAGGTTGTTGCATTGGGAGCGTGTTTCAGCATCCTCTGTACGGCGATGAAGCTACGCTGCTTGTGACTAGAGTTTGGTAACTTGTGTCTTCAGAGTATTGTGGTTGTCTTCTACTGTATCAGTTCTCAGCCTCGGTGATCGGGACTGTGGTATTGCGTAGATCTTGTTGCATGAGTGCCATTTCAACCCTTACCTCACCTATTTCGGTTTCATCAGAGGTTTGTGAGGAGCGGATGGCTTGGAGGATGGTGGTGAGTTCACTGTTAGATGACAAGGGTTTTCAGAAGTAGCACCTCAAGTGTTACCTTGATTGGTCGCATATTCATTAATGAAAGCCCGTGACGTCGTTGAGTGGTTGGATTTATCTTTGTCAATAGCTGTAGGAGGTAAGTTGTCGTGAAGGCCCAACTTGCTTACCCTGGGTAACACAGGACCATGAGCAAAGAGACCCAGTAGCCCATCCAGTCCACGTACACATCTTAAGCAGGAAGTGCGAAGAATATCAGCCTGGAAAAGGCTTAATAGGGTGATCAACAAATTGAGGACTGAACTATCTAGTCAGGGCAATCCCTGTGTGGTAACACCTTAAGATCCTAGTTGTTGCACAGATTGAATTCTCAGTGGCAGTGGGAGGTTAATGGAGCTACGAACATGGTCCCAGGGAGGCGGGGCCCGGGCAATCACACCAGGGGATGACAGCAGTAGGAGCTCGCTTGGGTGGCTGGCAGGTAAGTGTAGCGCCACCGCCTCACACCAGGGCCCACACAAGGAATGTCTCAAGGGCCCGAGAAACAGTACAACAGTTGTTAAATGTCTAGGCCTTGGTATGGGGGGCTGCAGAGGACCCTGGTAGGGCGGGAGTAGGTCGCCCGGGTTCCAACATCAACATGGCACTGGCAAGGGTGCAGGGAAAGAAAGTGCAATTTTCCACTGCTGGGTCTCCCTCGTGAGCATAGGGACGCAGGGAGTACTACCCAACGCACTTGGCCAGCTAAGCTTCGTCTCAAGGTTGGGAGCGGACCATTCGCCTTCCACAGCAGTCTGTAATCACCGCCACCTCCACCGAGCGAATATTGGCAGGCTGTCAGTCAGGAGGGAAAGGCCGCGAGGAGGAGTCGACCCTCCAAGATCAAGGAGTGGGGTCGTTCCAGGCAGCGTGGGGATCGGGCAGCCTACCAGGGTCTTCCCCCAGTACAGAACATAGTCAACACTGCCGACCCGACTAGGGGGTCCGGGCACCGGGGAGTAGGACACAAACTTTCTAAAATCTGTCCTGCTGTGGCTCAGTGGCAGTGATTCAGACCATCAGCCTGCAGGAGATGTTCGGCCCAGTGCCGCCAGTTTGCAGATGAATCCGGAGCAGGCTTCTCGGCGGGTATAATGGACAGGATGGTCCCAGAGCAGCGAGCCCGTAGCAGATAGACCCCGGAACCTCTGCTAAACAGTGGATGACAGGAAAGGGTCCTGAAACTCTTATGGTCAGGTGCAGCTGATGGAAAGGTCCGGAGCACTCTTAGAGTGCAACCGCCATCTTGACGCTCTCGGCCATGCCCCAAGATGTGTAGATTAGACTGAATAGATACACCATCACAGAGGCAGGGACCTAAATCTCACAATGAATAACAATTCATTGGATAGCCCGCCATGAGGGGTAGGTAATTAAGACGAAATATGGTTAGGACAAAACTGTGTTGCAAGTTCTGGTTTGAAGGTAGGTAAGTTTGGAGACCTTCTTGGAGGTATATAAATTTATAGGTAGTCCCCACTACTTTGTGCCTATCAGCCACCAATCGTTTTGCCAGAGCATTGGCTAAAAATATTTGCTTTAGCTTGGTCTTGTTACAACCCAGGCATGACTTAGGAGAAGAAAATAAGTCAGAGCCCAATCTCCTCGCATGTCGATTTGACACAAAGGAGCCAAGGTATGTCAAGGGCTGCGGGCAGTTTCAGGCAATCCTTAAGCAAAAGTCGATTTAATAGTGAACTCTCCTGGGACCAGACAAAGCAAAAGTTGCGCTAATTTTATTTTATCCGCAATATAGGGAGTAGCTAGTTCTTCATGAGATATAGCATTCAGGCAGGTATGAGGGACCACTATAAGTTTGTTTTAAAAAAGCATTTTTAACTAGATATTTATCATGAATATCGGCCATACCCCATATGCCTGCCCCATATGTAGTTACGCCACAGATTTAGCTGCATAAACGGTCAAAAGCTCTCTCACAGGTTTGGAGCCTTATTTTTTACAGAAACTATGGAACCCCACAATTGCCTATTCCAACCTGCATTTCTAATCGATACCATTGGTTTCCATAGCTGTTTGCTATCAAAAAGAATGCTCAAATAAGAGGAGACAGCCTCTCCCGCGCTAATCTTGTTAATGTTGCACGCTGGTCTTTTCTTGGGTCTAATCCCACATGTCGTAGTGAAGGTTTTGCTTTCATTAACCTGTTGATCTAACTCCAGCATACCAGCAATGTAATCATCAATTAGCCCTTGCAATGCTCTCCCAGGTCTCACAGCTAAAACTGCTTCATCTGCATGGAGAAGTATCGGAAGGGGGCGTGTTCCTACACAGGGAGTGTCTTTGCTCTCATTGTTAGTGCAGATTTGGTGATGGTGTACCTATTCAGTCTAATTTACACATCTTGTTCTTTTGCCCCTTTTGTAGGGGAAATTTTATCCTGCCACTTTTTAAAGTGTTTAAGTTCAGATAGTGCAGATCTGCCCACCTGTTTCTGCAACAAGTACACTGCCCTTTGGTTTGTTACTCTATGGCGCTTTTTATATGGCGGATTTAAAAAATAAGGAGATGTGCAATAAAATAAAAGGATGTACAATGGCAATGTATTATAACAAAAATCTAAACGCATGGTATTTTATTGTAATGATCCTTTTTGCAAATTGTTGTTCATTTTTTACATTTTTATTTGGCGGGGAAAGGGTATTTAATGCCAAGAACAGTTAACAAATGTATATTTGTCCTTTAAATTGTGCTTTTATAGTAAACAAATGTAGCAAATACAGATTTTCTGATTGACTAACTGATAAGCCCATGGTTCAGAGCCTGTTCTGTGACCTGGGGGGTCAAAACATGCCTGTTCAATTGATCAACATGAAACTACTGTCCATGTTTTGGGCTGAATACAAAGAGTGGGATGTGGCAGTGCACTGACACTGAGTTTTGAAAATTATTAGTTTTGTCCAGACCTTTTTTTCGTGTCAGACAGGAGAGTGGGCTATTGATCCCACTTATGTAAAGGTCTGCTTCAGGGTAATCCACAGAGCCTTGCAATGCAATTTTGTGTGTGACCCAAGTCTGGGTATGGAGGATGAATTTGTGGCACATGCATGGTAACCAAACTTTATGTGTGGTGAGAGGATGAGTGCTAGGCCTAGAGAGGATTTATTTGGAATGACCCCAGGCTCAGCATGGCACAAGATGGAGTGGGGCTGCAACTTCCTCAGACAGTGGAAGTGTATTAGCTCATCTCCTGTATCTGGAGGGAGGAAACCAAGACACTGAAGCGAGGGAGGATGGGGACAGGGTTATCCTTAGAAATGCAGTGAGGTCCTTGTAGTAATTAATTACTGAATAGATTTTCATTACCACTGACATTCGGTGATGGTTGGAAGAGGAGTTGAGTTAGTAGATTTTATTGTTAGTGGTGAGGACGTTTTCAGGCAGGACCTGCCCTTTTGTCTTTCCCTGATTGCTGCTTAAAGAAGGCTGAAGAAATCCAAGTATAGTGACATTACAATTCAGTGTACCCTTGTTTTCGATACTCCTGCTTGGAGCCAGGCACATCATTAGATGCTGTGAGAGACATCACTGTGCACAAAGAATATGTCTGAACTACAGTCAGAAACAGACATTTGAAATGCAAGCACACCAGACTAGTTCCAGGACCTTTGACAGTGGATCCACATCAACTGTCTGACAAATGAATATAAAAATGTGGCCCCAGCTACCCCACTTTGTTCCAATTCCAACTTCTACTTGACCAAGGAACGAAGTGTTCCACAAACTACTCAAAAAGCTGCTGTGTTTTTATGGCTGGTGTCTGCGTTACAGCCGGTCTCCTAGAGGTGAAGGGACATCAGCTGAATTCTACACATCTTTGAGGGGAACCTGAGAGCATGCTTAGTGGCTATAAGCCAACCAGCCTCTCCCAGAAGAAAGGAGAATGCTGGGGACTTCTCAGTGAGCGAAGGAGGAGAGTATGTGTCCCTACAGGTGGAGTGACTGCCCTGGAGGAGAAGCCCACTGGTGTTTCTGGTATGAGAAACATCCACAAGCTGATGAATATCAGTGGGAGCAATGCTGGAGCTGACTTGTGTCATAAAAGGTTTCCTGACCTCCCAGTGCAGCTCCTGTAAAGAAATCAAACCTGAAAGCGCCATTGTGCTGTCTGGCATCTATGCTGCCTCACTGTAGGGCTAGGGCCACGCTGCCCAACACTGGTGTATCAGGTAAGGGAGCTAATATTGCTGCCGAGGCAGTCGCCCAGTTCTCAGACGGTAGGCTGCAACTGTGGAGGAGCATCGATCTGAAACTGGATTGGAGGCTGCAACTGCTGAAGATCAGCACATGTCTGAAACCGGCCCAGAGGTCAAAACTGCAGAATACCAATACCTATAACAAACTGTCCTGGAGGCTGCAACTACCAAAGATGAGCACATGCCTGATACTGGGCTGGAGGAGGCATCTGCTGAAGATAAGGGTCCACCATGCAGGCTTGCACTATAAGTAAAACCCCCAGCCGTCTTAGTAACGAGCAAGGCCCCCACTGAGAACCTGCATCACCAGAGCTGAACGTGCATTTCCAATGAATGTGCTTGCTATCGCTGCATAAGCCACGTGTTCAAGAGCTGATAAAGTGCGCCTAAATGTGCAAGACTGACCTGATCATGCTGAAGTAAATCTTTTGTGAGATCACTGTTGCCAGTGTGATCGCTTTTAGCAAGAACTGTTTGAACTTATCCACAGGTTATCCCATGAGGTATTCACAAGTGACCTGCACCTGTGCCTAATCAGTGCCTAGGCCTGTAGTTTGTATAAGTCACTGTATACACAGAAATATTTCTAGAAAGATGTGAGGGCACTTTAGTGGGTCTAATGCTTGACTAGCCTCTGTAGGTGAGATCTCAACCCTTGAATTATCTGAGTCCCTAATGGACTGTGTAACATTTCGATTTTCTGTCAGACCATTGTTGTACCTGTTGTCTGACTGTTGAGTTTGGAGCTCTTAACATCCCCGAGAGGCCTTTCTTTCCCTGCTTGCCATCGCTTCCCTGAGAGACAAGTGTAGAAGGAGTGTTCTTGGCTAAGTTTCCAGAGCCACAGCAAGACAAATCCCAGAACACTAGTAGCTATTGATATCACCCCCATGGTAGTAGCCTAGTAGAGTCTGCATGCCCTATCTAGTAGATAGGTTGTATTACTTTCATGACGAAGTACTAAGCAGACACTATTAAGAAGCTCCTACAAATATTATCGTTAGGTCACTGAAATAAAAGTAAGAAATAACGATGAAAAATGCATTTTTGTTGTCACTAAAAGCAGCAATAAAGCTGTTAAAAATGTTCGAGAGACTTGTGATTTGTCAGAGTGACCTCAAAGTAAATATGTACGCAAGTAGAAGTGACAGTCACCCGATCAAGGGAGGTTTAGCATCCCAGTAGGCTGGCATCAAATAAGACTCCAGCAAGGTCATGCAGAGACAAGCGTGCAGGACTGGAGAAGCAATATTCAGTCCTGTCAAATCATGTCAGCAAGTAACCACACACTGGTAATTAAAGCGGATTTGAGTAGCAATTTCCAGTACTGACACACGGTGGCAGCAGGTAACCAACCATACATTGGTTTGAAGCAAGTCGTGCGAAAATGTAATTTACAAACGATCGTAGAAAACAGATTTTCATTCTCTTCATCGAGTATGACATATAATTGTCATGTATTGGCAAATCGCATCAGGAAATGATTTTCGACTAGTAGCTTAACTAGCCACAGTTCTAATAAATCCTATATGCTGTCTGATCCTCGTCCTTTTGGCTTCAACACCACTTTTCTCCCCCTCCCAACATCTGTTCACCCAGGACTATGAACCAGCCTGCACAAAATCGATCATGTTACAAATGTCAAACAGACCAAAGAGTGAATGAATAAATACATCAGAATAAAATAGAACTTGCACTTTGGGATCCCGAGATGGCCATATCTTCTGGTATGTGTAAATCAGCCCTTAAACTCTTAAAATCAACACTACTTCGGCTTAGATAAATTAAATATAAAAAACGATGACATATCACTTCAAAAAAGTAATTTACCTTTTATCTGACGATCGTGAGATTCTGCCAGAAACTGCCGAATTCGGTCTGAGGGGATCGCAAAAGATATTCCAGCAGTTACCTTCAAGGTGTTTATTCCTATGACTTCTCCGTCCTGCAGGGAGCGCAAAAAATAATTTTAAACGTGCTCCTTTATACACAAACTACAAGGTGAAGAAGATATTGTTTAATTACTAAAGAGGTTGAAGCGTTATCAGGTCTATTATTTTAAAATAATGCTGCACTCTATAATTTGTGGGCACGTCCTAAATCCACGAAAGTAAATGTAACTGAAAGCAAGGGGGCTTCCTCTATCCAGCGCAGGTAAACCAGAAACCTTTAAACCAGCATAAGAGAAGACTTGCCAAAGAGAAGCACACTAATGATAGACTGTTTGTAGAGTTACGTGTTAGCAAAAAACACAAATTTGTGGGCATATTTATACTCTGCGCTGAATTAGCATAATGTTTTACGCTAATTCAGCGCAAACTCAACGCCATATTTATAATTTGACACTAGACACGTCTAGCGTCAAAATATTGGTGTTAGCGTCATTTTTTCGGATGCATGAAACCTTATTGCATCAATGAGATGCAAGGTAGGCGTACCTGTCCAAAAAAATGACTCAAACACCTTAGCGCCATATTTATGCACCTGGGCAAAAAACACGCACGGGTGAGAGGTGGACCCAAAAAATAACGTTAACACCGATTTGCATCAAAATTTAACGCCTCGGTCAGGGCAGGTGTTAAAATGAGGCAAACACACCACTACTTAAGGAGAACACACAGAGGCAACATTACAAACCACAGGAGAAGATGGAGGTGATAATGATTGAGCTTGTTAGATGGCACAGAGGACCGCAACAACTCCAGCAATCACCACCAAGACAACGCGGCCCACAAATGCAACACAGAAGGCAGGAGAGGGTCTTCAGAACCAGGACAACCCACCTTGGCCTCAGGGACCTGGACATTATTGGGACCTACAGACTGAACCGGCAAGCCATACTACACTTGCTGCACCACACTGAGCCACAAATTACAGCCAGTCTGCAGACCCCACACAACATACCACCTATGACAAAGCTGCTCGCTGTCCTGCACATGCTGGCAAGTGGTTCCTTCCAAACAGAAGCACTAGTTACTGGTGCCTCACAACTGTCGTTCTCTGCATTCCTGCCGAAGGAGTTGGACGCTATCATCTCCCTGACACCCCACCACATCAGTTACCCAACACCCAGCAAAAGCTGCAGGAGAACAAACACGGGTTATATCAAATCCATGGCTTCCCCGCACGTGCTCGGTGCAATCGACTGCACCCATGTCCGACTCGTACCACCTGCATCAACAGAGCACTTATACTGGATTCGCAAGTACACTCTTTCCATTAATGTGCAGGGCATAGTGGACCCCCGGGACTATTCATAAACATTTTGGCCAAGTATCCTGGGAGTGTCCATGATGCCTACATATTCCGGCAAAGCAGGATCAATGAACAATTCCAGGAATGGACAATTTGAAAATGTCCTACATGTGGGTAAGTCTACAAATCCGGCAATACATACACAACACACCAACCCTGTTGGACACACAAGACATACACCACTACAGTAACACATGGCCAGGGTCACATACATGTGCAGGTGATAACACAGCCACACCATGCTGTAGTACAGCACAATCAGTGCACAACACAAATACGTACACCCACATGTACGTAACACACCCTCACCTTGACAGGCACACCACAGGAAGGACAGGCATACATGTACCCTTTGCTAACAGCATAACTACACAGACCACTACAAGTGCCCACATGTTGCCTACTATGTACACTTCACACACACAGTACACCAAATAAAGAATAGCACAGACATGTCAATGGCATACACCATGCCCATATCATGTAAGTTCCAAATAGGTACAGATTCCTCAAGTCATGCTGTGTAAATCACTGCCAGAACAAATATCAAACACCACACAACTTGCGCCTATATTAACTGCATCTTCATAACACATACCTGACTTACCTGTAGTGTGCAGAGACATCTTCCTGACGCATTGGCTCACACACATAGGAATACAAGATCAATGCTCATCACATACCATGTGCCAGACGTGTGAGAAGTGGTACCACACTTACTGTGGTGCAACCTCGCATGCAACACTCACCGACTCAAAACACCATCACATCTGTACCAGATACAATAAATGACCCAACATGGGGCAGAGTCATTGTCAAACAGTGCAGATCATAGATGTCATAGTGGTACCCAGTAGGAGAAAACAGGACATCACTGACCTCACATGCACTGTACCAAGGGACACATTTGCTAAGTAGCTGAGTTCCATCCCATAGCCTGCACTGTGCATGTGTCTATAATATAAATGTACATTAATATTTTGGAAGATAGGAGAGACACCGGTAGTTAGGTTGATCATCCTGTGACAATGGGATACATACCCTTGCACACCTCATGGCTGCCACAAATATTAGCTGCCACTCTGGAACTCCAAGGGACCTATGTAATAGCCTACAGTCCCATTGTCATGGCCTGCACTGTATGTACAACTTGGCAGATGACCATTTCATAATGACTTGAAGCTACATTGTAAATTGGCCATCGTCCCATGCTGTATGTAGTGTGGAAGGGGTGTGCAATGTTTGTCGCTGCAGGTCTGTCACCACAAAATACATAGCATGATGATGCTGACTCACATGTAGCTGTCACCTAAAACCTGAGGAAGTGCCAACAACAAACACCAGCCCAGGGGTGCTGTGTGCAGGTTGCAATAAGGAAGTAGACTGTGCTTTGAACTCATATAACTGTGGCACCAATGCATGCTGCATACTGTTGCACACATAGAAAGAGCCAATTCGCCATCAAAATAGCATATGTGTAGGGCGCTGTACCTTCCTGCACAGATACAACCATCTCCACAAGGCAGCTAACCAAGTACCCTGGTGCAGGGTAGGTAGTGTCGGTGCACGGCTGCACATGAGCAACTGGCGCAGGGGACAACAAAGGGTTGCCAAGTAACATGTCACACATGGGGCATTCCTGCATACTCAAAATGTTGCAGGACAGTGCAGTCAATTTTGGAGACGTGTTGTGCATTCTCACTTACCAATTTCAAAGGCCTTAACTGTCACACATCATCTGCAATGACACATGTCAAAAGGGATGGGATGTCCAGGCTCTGTAGAGCTACCTTGTTGCCACCACATCTGAACCCGTTGTGTTGTGAGGATGTGTCATGTCCTCTCTAGTGATAGCACACTGAGACACAGGTGCACTGCGATAGCATTCATCCGCCATTATCAACAATGCCTGAGCTGTGTATGTCGCCTGAAATGTGATGCTCTGTAAGACAACTACACACATCACATGAGTGAACACAATTCACAACCACATTCCATTACTCTTGCATAGTACTGACTGCCATACATATGTGGATACACTTACTTACATATGCATGATGTGAATATATTTGCATGCTGTTGATTCTGTAACACACACATTGGTGTAACAGACCAATCACACCCAGATCACATTATTGTATGGACTACCACATGTGGCCATACACAAAATGCCACACTGCAGCCCAGCCCATTCAATTTGTATGTTTATACAGGGTGCATCCATTGACAATTGACAAAATCAAGCACTCAGAAATAGAGTAAACAAAAATGGCGTGAATGTTTCAAAAACATTTGCAAACACAAAGCATATGACCCATAGACCATTAACGTGATTTCCACCATTGCACTCATCTCATTGCAGATTTACTGTTAAATCGAAGCATAAAGGTAATGCGTCAATAAAAAAAGAGGCACATAAGTCATGCATCAGAAATACTCACGCAAATATCAGATGCGTCAAATAAATACATGCATTACAGAAAATGTGACGCATGGGGACAGGAAGTGATGTAATAGGAAATCCTATTTACATGGTTCTCTTTACAATCTGCCTCTTTTGACTGTGTGGTTGTGTCTTGGAGTTGGTGGTGTGTTATTGCTCTGTTTTGTATCTTGTGGTGTCCCTCCTGTTGTGTTTTCTGTAGTGTTTGACTGTACTTTGTCCCACTTTTAGTGAATTTGTATGTTTTTTGTAGTTTTCCTTGTACCTGTACTATGGGGTGTTTGTCCGGGTTAGTTGTTAAGTTGGGATTGTTATTTTTGGGCATTAAGGGCCTGATTACAACTTTGGAGGAAGGTGTTAATCTGTCCCAAATGTGACGGATATACCACCAGCCATATTACGAGTCCATTATATCCTATGGAACTCGTAATACGGCTGGTGGTATATCCGTCACATTTGGGACGGATTAACACCTCCTCCAAAGTTGTAATCAGGCCCTAAGTTTCCTTTACTTAATTTTTTCTTCGTGTGACTTGTAACCCACTACCTCCCATTAATGTTGGAGATGGGGGTCCGTGTGATACAGGGCTACCGGACGGAGGCGAAACGGCTGCGGTGGGGAAAGGTGCTCCACCACCTGAAGAGGGTGTACCACAGCAGCCACAACGACCACCAGCTGAAGCATCGCTGGGCAGATCTGGTGGCCAGGGAGCAGCATCTGCTAGACCATGTTGGTGTGGTGATCGGTGGCCCTGTTGGTGAGTCTCCCATTGGCAAACTATTTACTGTTTACCGTACTTGAATGACAGTAGCAGATGTGTTGGCGTGCTGCAAGCAATGCTTGTGGACAGGTTGAATGCAACCAGAATGAAGTGTCACTGCGCCAGTATAGACATGGGGTTCACATATCTTACCATTTTACCAATGCAAGTCAGATGTTTGGTGAGTCATGCACAACCATCACTAGTAACACATTTCAGGCACCACGGCAACATCTGTGCCCCAGCATTGTGTCATGTATGATAGGCCAAGACACCACCAGCATACCATATGTAACTGGATTGTGATAACAAAGTAGGGCAATCCATGTATGGCACTACATTGTCATAATTTCAAATACATCATCCCTGCCATTATGTTTACAAAGGGGGCATGCCCGCCTTAGGGGGCACTGACAATGGGGCATTTGATACAATCAGACAACTGTGACATATCAGTCATGGATTACTCAATGCATGAAATTTGCAGACTAAAAATTGATCCACTTGTCCTTCACAAAGTGCCTCTGTGTGCCTTGCAGGATAAGCCAGAATACGGGAGTCAGTTGTCTTGCAGAGCACCAGGGTAGTGTCATGTATCTGGCACCCAACTACCCCTCATTCCATGGAGTTCCATCTTCTACAGATTGCCCACATATGGTTGTTGCAGGGTGTAGCACTACATGAGTCTCAGGCTCAGTGTAAGAGTGCAGATGTGTGGCTCTCACTCACCTGAGTGTCAGCCTCATCGTGAGTTTGCAGTGGTGTGTCTGTTGCACTGTCCTCAACCTGGATAATTAGCTCACTCCTCTACAATAGTACACACTGTAATATGTTGTCCACTAGTAGTGATAGTGATATGATACTAACCATGGTTTTCCATCCATATCTTGCAGGTGGACCTGCCCCCTACAATATAGGCAAAGTGGCAAGGTTTGAGGACCCAGATGTATCCAGTAAGTATGATTATGTCTGTCCTGTGTAGTGATTAAGGCTTTTGTGTGAGTGAGTCATGGGTGTTGCACACAATGCTAGAAGTGATGAGCTGTCAAATGACCAGATATAAAAGTAGGGTGGATGGTGACACTGTGTCACACTTAACGGTTCCCCATGCATGTGCAGAGAGTCATATCTTGTGAGACTTGCGGCACTCAATGGGCAACATTGTGTTAACAAGGTGATGACAAGCCACATGTAGGCGCATATGTGACTTAGATGTGCACTGTTGTAAAAATATTGGCACTGGGACACACCGTCATTGTACACAAATTGGTGCATCCCTGTATTGTAATATATATGTAGGATTGGGTGGGCAATTGTCCCCCAGCTTGGTACCACATACATTGTACTCCACTTACGTGACACTTATATGGAACGTAATAGGCATGCATGCAGGTCAAGTCCAAAGGTGTGCCAAATGTTTGCTGGCATGGATATGGGTGTGTGAGGAATGGTATTGGCTGATCAGGTACTGATGGGTGTCTACACCTTGAAACATGAATGTAGATGTGAAAGACCTATGGATAACAGCTTCCTAGTTGTCAGCCCTCCTAACATATGGTCCACTCCCTGACTCCATGTATGAGTGGGCATGCCTTGGTGGATGACCTGGACAGTTGAGATGATGAATTGCATGGCCATCCCCCCTGAGGCACAGACCGTGGGAACAGCAGATTTGTAGGTAGATGTGATGCTCACAGTGTAGGTGACAGCCATTTTGATCAGGCTTGCATGTGTACCTATCAACACTGACCCCTTATGGTTACCAACTGCATCCCATACTGCCAATAACAGATTCAAGTTACTGGTGATGTATTTTTTAAATTTGACACAGATGATGAGGAATAGTGGCCCTGATCTATGTGAAGTTGACGCTGCCTTTGCATTGTTACACATGGCAGACAATGAATGTACATCTAATTTTGTTTGTTTCCTAATCTTGTTGTGGGTGGCTATGGTGTCAATGAAACAATGCTAAGGCAACGTTGTTGTTTCATCCATCACGGCCATTGTGTTATCCGGAATGTGAGTTGGAGTACATGTGCAATTCGATGTAGAGTGTAAGCTTAATAATCTGTACATACTCTACACAATGTTGACACTAATGGTTGCCTGTCTCATTTTAACAGCTGCCAACATGAACACAAAGGAACTGTGTGCCTTTCAGAAGATGGCAGTTTGCTATCGGCACATACTGGCAGTGGAATCTGGGTTCAGGAGGATGCCACACAGCTATCGCACGGAGCAATCCACCAGTGAGTGGTGGGCATTCACCCAAGGGGGACCCACACTGCCGACACAGGGAGGACCAAGCACCACAGTTGTGCAGGAGGCTACAGCTGCCACCATCACAATAGCCCCAGATGCTGCACCCACAACATCCATGCCACAGCTAACCACACCTGCTGCCATGGACATGACTGCCATCAGTTACCTACAGAGGGAGGTCACACTGGTCCTCAAAAAGTTGGACTCTCTTGAGAAGGAGGTGGAGAAGAATACAAAAAGACTAAAATTCATAAAGAGGAAACTCAAGACGGCCATATGACTCTCATGGTCCCCTCCCTCCTCATTTGTTTTTATGTTTTTTAGTGGGTATTAGGAGGTTAGTTGTAGGTTAGATTAGGCTAGTGGTTTAGTTAGGATAAGAAGGTTTGGGGTGGGTTTTCTAATTTTTACATTTTACTATGTGGGTAAGGGGTGATGTTGGGGCTTTTATGTGTTATAAAAAATATATGTATATATAAAAGTTAAAAAATAAAATGTACCAAAAAAAATATATTTGTTTAGTAATAAGTAGTATATGTGTAGTTTAGTATATATTGTCCTGCATGTGTCTCGTGCTATAAAGGGGTTGGGGGGTGCAATGTTTAGAGTGTGTCGTTAAATGTGTAAGTTTAGCTTAGAGTAGTTAGGGTCTGTTGTTGGTTATATTTAGTTAGGATAGGTTAGGTTAGGTTGGGATAGGTGTTCTTAATTCTTTTTAGTTTTGTTAAAATCTAATTAAACAATTTTGGGTATTCCCCTACTTCATGTGTCTTATGCTTGGGTCTCAGGTTCTTCCCATGGGTGTACAGTGAAAGTTATGTGTTGTCCTAGGGATTCCGTCCTGCCTCCGGATCCCTCTCTTGACATGTTCATGACCTTCTTACAACTGAGCTGTCACATTGGCAGCTACAACACATCTACTTATCTGGGCATCTGCCATCCAGTGTACCCACCACTCAAGGTGACTATATTGACCATGTATAGGACAGGTAGGTGTTGTAATTCAGCTGTCATTGTATGGGTCCTGTTTCGGAATATCGGGCACTGTGGGGCATCTGACAATAGCCTACATTTCATTCCTATCCTGCTAAACTGACCAGTGGCAATTATAGATGAGGTTGAGTGCCTCTGTTTCACACCAATGCGTTCTACTGGTACTCCTAGCTGACAATATTGCCTGAGAACTGTGTCACAGCCAATCCTGACGTATGTAGTAGGTGTAGCATACATGTGTTCAACATTTTTTACACACTCAGTGAATTGTTTGTAGGGGATGAGACCAGCATCGACATTCATCATGTAGGTACTGTGGGCGTAGATATGTGCCCGCATATTCATGCGCTCTTGTACTGACACTCTGTGACTTAAGACATGTTACACACATCACAATTTGTAGTAGATGTGTCACAACACACAAAGACATGTTGGTTGTGTAGGTGGTGTTTCATAACAAGTGTTATAGTGCAATATTTACAATGTCCAGGTCTGTGGCCCCATTTGTGGAATGCATCCAATTGTGACACAACACAAGTCCAGGGATGAGGGACATGTCAGGGGACATGTTTGGGTAAAGTGTCTTTCAGTGCAGGGGAACATACATTGTCAATTGAAAAGTTAGAGACAATTGCAGTCCATAGCATAAAGGTCAATAGTGTGTTGATGGAGAGTGCATAGCTGCAAAAATGCTAACACTAGCATGATGTCAAGCACAGGACAAAGGTAAACACTGCCCATGTGGCATTGGCTGGTACTACCGGGAACACCTACGGGTGAAGATGATCAGTTCCATATCTTCATCCTCCAATGTGTGTGGTGCCTCCTCTACCCTTGATGGTGATAGTGGGGAGGTAGAGGGGGCCACACACACTTCAGTGGTTGGAGATGTGGACTTCCAATTCCCGGCAGCTGCCATCTGTGGTGCTACATGACATCACTGCAGCAAGGAGGAGCTGCTGATTTTTAAGTATAGCAGCAACATCCCTGTGGTAAGCAGCCACGTCTGCCCTGAGGGAGACCATTTCCTCGTGCATGGAGTCCATCTTGTCCTCAAGCACGCTGATGCCAGTTTGGGAAGGCAGTTATTGTGGCCTCTCCCTCATGGCATCAGCTATGTCTCTCAGACACTCCTGGACTCCACGCATTGGGGAATGTGTGCGTCAGTTGGCTGCAGACTGTTCAGTAGCCGTAATCATGCATGTCCGCATCCCCTCAAGGCAGGCTGCCATAGTTTGCATCCCCACCCGCACCTCCTTGGCAAGCTCCAGCTAGACTCCTACCACTGTCCTCTCAAAGCTGGCCCCTGGGTCCTCTGGGTCCTCAGGTGTGTGTAGCTGTAGTGTTCAGCATGTTCGAAGTAATTCAAGAGACATCAAGATTTCCTGAGAGAGGGGCATCCAATGGCAACAACCACTGAACCAATGATGCCTGCTGAAGATGAACCACCTATCCTGAATGGATACATGAAAGCTTTTGCTTTGAGTAACGGGGAGTAGACTTTAAAACATGCACCAAAAATCAGTGATAGACCCCAATCAAAGAACCATTAAATTCCAGTGAATCTGTTCTATATTCCACATAGATGGTCTGAAGTAGTAGTGAATGAAGTTTGCAGAAGGTGCACAAGAAGCAAGCAGAACACCCTTGGCAGGTGACAGAAACTGCTCATAAACCCAGGCCAAAGGTCTGCTTGATATGCATTTAAGGAATAACAAAATATGCACGATCTAACCAATGTTGGTCAAAAGAAACTGAATCTTCACCTTCTACTGAACTAAACAACCTCTCACTCAAATCTCAGGTAAACCAAGTGACCACATGTGCCTTCTCCGCAACGAGAATTCTATGCTAGATGTTTACCCAACTTGTTCTGTGGGTTTGAAAGGACTAGCTCTGTCTGGCTTCAACTATGCCAAGGGACTTTATATTGGGTTCCAATAACTGATGGATCCAGAATTTTGCAGCTAAACAAGTACTAAACCTGGGCTGATGTGACTACATTACCCCTGTGCACAAGGCTCTTTACCTGTTTCTGGTGACTAAAATAAACTAATTGAAAGCTCTACATCAATCATAATGTAATCCATAGGACATTATACAGTCATATGCCTGGCTCTATTGTCAAGAGAGTAACCTCAGACCTATAATGGCTCCATTGCTGAATATTTATACTTTTAAAGGAGCATGATTAGGGGAGCAATCCCTCACTATACAGACTTGCAAGCTCTAGAACATGTTCTAGAAGAAAATAGGGATAATCAGCAAGTCTGAAATTTAGAAGGGGAATAAAGACCTAGCTGTTTCCTACACAATCATTTTAACAGGTCTCAACTTATGATAACTGGAGGCCTCTACATGTAAGCTGTGATCCTATCTTTCTCACTCTTTAGGTTTATACTTCATGCAAAATTGCTCTGTGACATGCATGCTGTAACACTATTGGGGCACACTTCCAATTCATATGTACAACAGGAATACGTCCCTTCCAGGCAAAACCTCAACCCATACTGTTTCAACCATCCATGACATATAGAGAAGATACTTACGCATCCATCTCAAAAGAACTCTGGTGCTAGCAACCCGTAGGAAAGCACTATACATGCCAATAAATTCACTTTCTGGAGTGGAAACGAGAGTGGACCACAGTGCTATCAGTGAGAAGACAACAATACTCTGTCAAACTTCAGTTAGTCCTATAGATCTGTTGTAGTTATGACAGGTAAGAAGACCTCACACCAGCAGGCAACACCATCCTTGCAAAATCTTACATTCACACAATATTTTCAAACATTTGATAGGTTAGGTGATACAGGACTGCATTTCAATATATCTCTTACTGCACCAATAACATGTCCTTCTACACCCTCATATCTTTAAACATATAGGCTTTCATTATAGCATTGGTGGTATATACTGCCTACTGCTGCGGCGACAGACACCAAAAGACCATCGCCGCGGCTACCAGCCATCAGCCGGATTATGACCATAGCCAGATTTAAGCCAGAGGGATGGCGGAAATCCGGCTGTGGTCATGCCGGTGGACGGTGGTAAGGTGGCGCTGCTGTCAGCAGCAGTGCCCCGCCAGTAGACCGCTGCAGACCGTATCATGACCCATGATACGGCCTGGCTGTTTTCTGCTGGTGGACGCTGCTGCCCTGTCCCGTCTCCTGCCGGAGGACCCCCTCACAACAGGTAAGTCAGGTGCTTCGACAAGAGAGGGGGGTGTTGTGTGTGTGTGGGTGTGTGTGTATGTCTGTGCACGCGTGTATGTGGGTGTGTGATGCGTGTTGTCTGTGTTTGAGTGTATGGATGTGTGAGTGCGTGTATGTTGTGTAGTGTGCATGCATGTGTGCATGTATGTATGTCAGTGTGTGTGGATGTGTGTGAATGGATGTATGCATTTGTGGATGAATGTGGGTATGAGTGTGTGTATGCATGGCTACGTTGGTGAGTGAAGGTGCGTGTATGTCATGGGGGTCTGGAGAGGGAGGAGGTGGTTGAGGGGAAACCTGGGGAGTGGGAGAGGTGTGGGGAAGACTCCCATCAGTGACAGGGAAAGAATTCCCTGTCACTGATGGTGCCTACCGCCATGGTTTTCGTGGCGGTAAGGTTGCCACGAAAACCATGGCAGTAGGCGGGGTCATAATCCTGAGGGCGGGCTAGTGATAGGCGCCTGGCTGGAGACTGAAGTCTCTAACCCGGTAGTCGTTACCGCCGTGGCGGACGGTGTGGTACATTGGCGGTTTGGCTTGAGCCAAACCACCAATGTCGTAATATGGAGAAAAGTACCTCCAGCCTGTTGGCAGTACTTTTCTCCATTTTACCGCCATCTGCCAGGGTCATAATGACCCCCATAATGTGCTTTAAAATGACCAAGAACTCGAGCAGAGAACAATTGTGACAGCACTTGATACAGGTACATCCACCCATTTCTCCAATGAGTGAAACAGAAATAATTCAATAATTTGTTCATCAAGGACCATAAACATGTTTTTTCCAACAGCCAGGATGGGGTACAATTGCCTGCATTCAGTTTCTAGAAATATTCACTTGTGTTTCTGCACCGAATCAGCTACAGCTTTCAATAAATTGTGCTGGGCATTTTTTAACTTCACAAATTATTTTATGTTAAAAATAATGTTTGCTTTGCTTTGTGGTTTACTGAAATCAACTTTATAAGCTTTTTATAGACAGTTACAATTGAAAATGACCGCCCAATAGCTTATAATGCAAGTAGTTATAGTAGTGTGTAAGATTATTAGGTACATTTTGTGACAGCATGATATAGTGACATATGAACCAAATCCTGTAGTCCCAATGGATACTACAGAAGGACCAGTAAGAATGCCCTGACAAAGCCTGCTTAAGCGCATTATCACCTGTTGGATGTTGACAGAGCTATAGTATTGAATAAAGTACGCAATTAAACTACAAACAATAACAAGAAACTAAAAAGGAAAGCAGGTTCATTAATGAAGTGTGTACAGGATCACTGTGAGTTTCCACACATAGAAGTACACATGACTAGGCATCAGTGATGAGCTTTGCTTTGTGTTTGTGAGTGTGTGTGGATATCCATGCATGACATGGGTGCTGGCTCAAAAGCGATGGATGTTTTAACGTGATACACAATATCTCCTATTGCCTAAAGTGTGAGCCATAGCAACTATAGATGGTAATTCATAGATGAACATCACCTTAGACTTATAAGTATGGGACATTGTGTTTCAATTACAACTGAAGCAATGTGCTAAAATGACATGTTATCAGAGCAGTGGGGTTTGACATGTATGCAAAGTTTCTGAGAATTATGTACTTTTACAACAATTTAATATTCTGATTTGCCAGATCAAATACACCACATAATTTACAAAGTGATGCAAAGTGGACTTTGCCCACCACTTATGGGTTCGGGAGTAAATATGGTGCCAGATCACTGTAAATTAACAGTACCATCTACAGTCAAATGTCTTCAGAGATTGTTCATGCATGAAAACAAAAAACAATGCATCTCAAAGACACTCAAACAGGCTAGTGGCTTTGTAAACCAAGAAGGCATTAGGAAGTAGCAAAGGTAAACTTACCAAGTTTACAAGCGGTCCCCCAGAATTTCCATACTGTAGACAAATGGAAAAAAGAGACAGTATATATTAGTTTATAGAGATCAGAATGAAGCTCTTATAACTTTGAAACCACTCAAAAAACGTTTACATGGGTAGTTAGATACTGCAAGTGAGGGAGGCATTAATATGTGAGGCAAAACAAGAAAATATGTTTATCTTTTCCTGAGTAAGTACTCTACTGAACTACTTTAAAATCTAAAGAAAGACTATGAGCCCAAGGAGCACAATGTGGCACTGTAGCGTCATTTTTTTTACACTCCAGTAGCGCACTGTGCCAGTCCATATTTACAAGGCCACGCAGAGCCACCTTGCATGTCTTTTCATGGACTTGTAGAGATGGCTCACTTTCATGCATTACTCCGCATGAAAGGGGCATTCCATGGGTATTGCTGTGGGTGTTCCCATGCAATATCCATGGAATCTGATGCATTCCCAGATTTACAAGGTTTCGTAAACAATGCGTGACTTCCCTATGCCACCCCAGGTGTTGCATAATGGAGGTGCAGCAGGGAGAAATAACATTATTTCTCCCCGTTTTTACCTCTTTCTTTGTGTGCTGCATCCGGCAGCATACATAGAAAGAGGAAAACATCTCTTGTGATTGTTTTTGTGCAGGAAGGTATGCTTCCTGCATAAAAAACAATCATCACCGCAACAAAGGCATGCCTTACTGCATAAAAAACAATCATCCCTGCAACGAAGGCATTCTTGCACCATGGTGCAAGGGTGCCTGCATCGACACTAGGCAGCACAGAGGGAGAGGGTAGACGTTGCGCTGTATCTTACAGATAATGTGCATTTCTGCCCTTTCCCTGTGGTGCAAGGCAGCACCATAAGGCACATGCTGTGTGGCCCTGCACCACGTGCCTTTTAAATGAGGCCCTATATTTTCTGACTGCAACATCAAAGTGCTTTGGGGGTTGAGAAAGGAGTAGAGTAGAGTGGAGATGACTGTGTGTGAGCAGGGGATTGTACACAAAAAAGAGATGCAGGGTAGTTTGGACAACTTCAAGGAACAGATGGAAAGCGAGGAGAGCAGGGTAGGCATTTGGTGCACCACCTCTGTCTTTCCTTCCTTGTTTCCCTGATGACAGGTTCTGTGTGCTGATAATGCCCATTTTTGCATTCAAGCATCATTTTGGATTCCTTTGACCATACCGGCAAATTGGTAAGGCCATCCAAGAGGATCAGGGAGATAGGTGCATGTTGGGGGCTGGAAATCCAGAGCAGCAGTGTGCATGGAAGCTTGCTACCCTCTCTAGTTGAAGCAATCACCCCTGTTGGATCGAGAGGATAGCAGATTAACACATGCATTAACCACCCGGCCAATTGCATCATTTACAATGCATGCATTTCCTGTCAAAGCAATTGTCTGTTGTCTTGAGAGGAATGTCATTCGTATAACAGCTGGCACTCTTTAATCTGTTTTATCAAATCAAACGCAAGTGCCATTAGGCCATCCAAGTTCTACCTGCTGAATAGGATTCTAATAATGTGATGTTTTGATTTGTATGGATAGTTTCATTGATTTTATTATTTTAACTATATATGTCTTGTTACTAGATGAACGTCTCAATATTTAGCAGAACCCTGGTGTATTTAAAAGCACCGTGGAATGTCTGCGCAACACCCAACAGTATATAACGGTACTGCCGTAAGCATAGGGCAGCAAAAGTTTAGTATTTTTTACAAGTTATTTTTTATCTATTGTGGCATTCCAACTGGAAATTTGGGGCCAGATTTCTACTTTTTTAGTGCCACATTTGCGTCATTTTGTGACGCAAAAGTGGCTCAATCGAATTTTGTAAGTTTATGCCTCTTTTGCGCCAGAAAATGACGCATATTCGGCGCTAAAAAGTATAAATTAGGCCCTTAGTGACATTGGATACACAGTAGGTATTATATATCCTAGGACAGTATTTAAAACTGGTATTATTTTCCTGAGTACTGAATTTCTGGAGTTTTCTACTGGGACACAGTGTATCAGATACTTAGGCCCATATTTACATTTTTTTACGCAAACCAGGCAGCGCCGGCGTAGGGAAAAATGGGGGTTGTGCATCAAAAAATGGTGTAAGTCAGGTTTGAGTAAAAAATCATGGCTCAAAACGGATTTGCGCCATTTTTTGACGCACAACCCCCATTGAAATGACTCCTGTCTTAGCAAAGACAGGAGTCATGCCCCCTTGCCCAATGGCCATGCCCAGGGGACTTCTGTCCCCTGGGCATGGCCATTGGGTACAGTGCCATGTAGGAGGGCCCAAGTTATGCCCCCCTATGCCACTTTAAAAAAATAAAAAAATATATACTTACCCCAACATTCCTGTACGTACCTGGGATGGGTCCCCCCCCATCCATGGGTGTCCTCCAGGGGTGGGTGGGGGTGGCAGGGGGTGTCCCTTGGGGCAGGGCACCTGTGGACTACTTCCATGGTTAGAGACCATGGACGTGGGCCCACATGTCCCTTAAAGCCTGCCCTAACCAAGGCATTAAAAAACGGCGCACGTCAGGCTGTGCGCCATTTGTTAAGGCCCGCCCCCTCCTGTGCATCAAAATGACGCAGGAGTATAAATAAGGCGCACATGCCTTAAAGTAATTTTTGGGACGGGAACGCCTACCTTGCATGTCATTAACGCAAGGCGGTTTTCCGCATCCAGAAAATGACGCACACGGAAGGATTTTGATGTTCGCGGGTCGGGCGTCATTGTATAAATATGGGGCAGGGTTTGCGCTGAATGTGCGTCAAAAGTTTTGACGCACGTTCGGCGCAGACAGGATAAATATGCCCCTAAGGGGTCTGCACTACTGTGGCACAAGCAACTTTTGACAGCATTTTCTACAGTGCACACTTACTTACACAGCGCAAACATACTTTCTGCTGCACAGGATTAATCCAGTGCCTAGTAGCATTTGTACTGTGTATTGTTTCCACAGGAAGCCATTAGAGTGAACATAGGTTTCGAAAATCTTCAAAGTCAGAGCAGTTAAAAATTTTTTTTTTTTTCACAGCTCTGAAATCAACACAACGAAATAACTGGTTCAAGTTGCAATTATGATGGACGCTAATTCACTGCCTACTTCGCGTCTCCAGAGACCCGAAGGAACCGCTGGAACCGCTCTTCCTCCTCTCTCAGACCGTCACTGACCTGAGAGAGTAGGGACATACTAATCCACAATCCACGCTTTCCAAGTCAGCAACCGCCCTGTAGTCAAGTGACTGACTTAAGAGCAAGAACTCGCTGGCAATGGCACTCTGATTTCTCTTCTCTCTGATGAATACAGCGCAAAGAGGATTTGGGTTGGGAAAGGTGGTCTGGTCTTGTTGGAGGGGTTAGGGAGAGGGGTAGTTTAGAACTCCAAATATTGATTTTTAAATAAAAAGGGAAAGGGAATTATTAAGGGTAATTGAAGGGCAGCAGGTATTTTTTAATATTAGGGTGGTGTGCAGGGGTGTTTGTTTTCGTCGTAAGACAACAGACAGTACACCTAAAAGTGGTAGAGAAAGGTTGTAGGATGCCAGGTTTAATAATATATTTAGCCAGGTAAACAGGAGATGACCGGCGGTTGATGGGGTTTGATCGCAGGATATTATTACTGAAGTATAGCAAGGGGAAGTGCTGCTGAGGGAGGCGAGGCCATGTTGAGCATGGCTCCATCATGACTGTTCTACCTCTGCACTGATGGGCCGTAGGATCAACTGAGCAGCCGGACAACATTTGTGGCATCCTACACAGCATAACATTTACACGGCTGGCTGTTAATAGCTTTGAGCTTTCCAACTTAGAGCTCCAAGTGACATCACTGAAATCTCATTGGTATCTGATGTCACCCAGAGCTACTTGTGGAAAATAACAACTACCCTTCTATAATTCTAAATATCTCTCTTTTTTTTTGTTTTTTGTTTTTATTTTAGAAATTAGCAATTAAGGGTTAATACCCATGGCAAGAGAAAACCTCACATGGAAATGTAGAAATGGGTACAGTAAAATAAACCTTGGGCCTCATTTACAAAGTTGTGGTGCACGGCATTTTTGCTGGGCTGTATGTACAAGATGCGGCGCATTCCTGTCCTTGTCCCCTGCGCTGGTGCACAAATTGCTGGCATACCCCAACCCCGGCAACCCTTGCACCATGGTGCAAGGATGCCTGCGTTGCGGGGATGATTGTTTTTGTGCATGAAGGGACACCTTCCTGCACAAAAACAATCACGAGAGGCATTTAACTCCTTCTACGTGTGCTGCAAAATGCAGCACACATAAAAAAAGGAAAAAACGGTGAGGAATAATGTTATTTCTCCTTGCTGCACCTCCATTATGCCACAACTGGGGTGGCATAGGAAACTGACGCATTCCTGGTTTACAAAACCTTGTAAATCTGGGAATGCGTCAGATTGCATGGGGATTGCTGGGAAAACCCACAACAAGACCCACAGAATGCCCCTTTCACACAGATTAATGCATGAACGGGAGCCATATCTACAAGCCCATGCAAAGCCACGCAAGGTAGGGAAGCTCAAGTGGTAAATCCTCCCCCAGCAGCATGCCCATATGTTTTAATCCTTGCTACCGTTCCTAGGCTCAAACCGGTTCAGACCAAGACTACAGGCCAGTTGATGTTAAAATTCATTCACTCGCTAACAAAATTCAGAGGTTACGCTTACCCCTTATCTGAACTAATTCTGATGGCAAGAAAAGTTGGCTGTGTAGGAGCATCTCTTAAAACAATCCCTGGCGACTCCATAGTGGTAAACTTTAACAATCCAAGAATTGTTTCAAGCCTTCTAAGGCAACCCCTACCCCTTTTTCAAGGGTTTTCCAGATATCTGTCCTCCCTTTGGGGTACTTTTATTTATTTCTTTAAACATATTTTATTGCTGTTAAATAAACAACATCTGGATACTCACATTTGCCAACATGGGTAGCATCATGCGTTAGGTTCACAGTGTAAATCTCTTGGTATTTCTGGTATATCCTGTCCCAATTTCCCTGTTCCCCCCCTCATGCCTTGTCCCCCCCATGTCTGAAACTCCCCTCTCCCTCTCAAATGTGCAGTGTCACCTTCGATATTACACGGCCACGCGTCTAGCCTCAAGCCAATCCCCATACTTGCTTCCCATGTATATTCTGCCTTGCCCCAGTTCCTTCCTTCTCCCCTCCTCATTGCGCCCAATCAGGGGGTACCCGATGGCGAGTTAGTCGTAGGTGTTGACAAGTGTCTGGGTTCTTCCACTAAGATCGACCACCCTTGGCCCTCTCCATTGGGCAATCTCGCTTCTGCGCCTCCAGTGCCAGTACTGCTTCTTCATAATCTGCCCACTTTAGGAGTTCTTTACGCCATGCTAATGCTCTAGGGCTCTGTGTGGCTTTCCAATTGCGGGTTATTTCCCTTTTAGCTACTATGAATACCAAGTCTAGAGAACTGCTTGTAACCTTATTCTTGGCCGTATGTGGGAAGTCACTCAACAGGCAGTAAGTGGGGTCCCTGGGGATCTCCTTTTCTACTAATTTGGAGAGGGTGTCTATTACATCTTGCCAATATCTAGAGAGCAGCGGACAACTCCAGAACATATGTAGGAATCTAGCCCCTTCCTCTCCGCATCTAGGACATTTGACCTCTGATGTTCTGAACATCTTATTCAGCCTGTCTGGAGTGAGGTATGCCCTATGAAAGATGTAGAACTGTATTAATTTAAACCTGGCATTGCGTGAGATTTTGGGCACCCTTTCCATTAGTACTTCCCAACCTTCATCTGTAAAAAGATCTGTCAATATCTGCCTCTCATTTCTGATGTAAGCGTGGTAGGGGTGGCAGTTGGCTACAGTGTATCCTACAATAGAGACAATTGACTGCTTTCCGTGTGCCCGCTGCGGTCGCTATATATGTGCAGCCTGGATGTGAGGGAGGTTCAGCTGTACCCGGTACCCAGTGTTGCCTTATTGCGGTCATAATGGCCCCATGTACCATGAAATATTGAGGCCTGCAATTCATGGAAGTGGAGCAATGTCCCATCTCTATATATGGTTCCCAACTGGTGCAGCCCTGTTTCCTTAAATTGGTGTAGTCTCATCTTGTGAGCACTGTGGACTAGTGTGGCTAAGGAATCAAGCGGGAGTGCTGATGAATAAGGGTGTTTAGTCCCTGTCTTTTGGAGGCATCTATTCCAGCAGTATGCCACCCCCATTTGTTTCCTTGTCTCCCACGGTCTGTGGTTGTTAAGCTCCAGGAGGAGTCGGATAAGTTTGGACATTGGAGGTGTACCCAAGCGTCTCTAATTCAGAAGATACTGAAACAGGACCCAGGGTTTGACCCAGATTAGAACACCTCTAGCGAATGCCGAATATGTCATATAGTACAGCTGACCCCTCCACCTCCTCTGTAGAGCTTGCCCCTCTTCTGTTGGAAATGCGTTTCCTGTAGTGGTGCGAAGTGTGCTTCCCTACGGGACAAATATGAAAACACTTTATACTGTTTAGTGAGTGTATGGATACCCCTCACATTCCAGGAGATTATGCTATAACACTTGGGACCTTGCATGCGGTGTGATAAATTCGGTTATTGGCTCTCTGTCCTACCAAAACAGGTCGCCCTAGAGAGCACCGGTGCTCACGTGTCGTGGATATATTTCCCCTAATGACGTGCTGCACTTTTCCCCAATTTAACAAACAACAACATAACTCCCCAACTCCCCTTCCCCTGGGCTGGCAAAACCTTTCCTGTCTAAACTGTGGGGCATATTTATAATCTGTTTGCACTGAATTAGTGTCATTTTTTTTTTTACTCTAATTCGGTGCAAAACTAACTCCATATTTATACTTTGGTGCTAGACCCATCTAGCGCCAAATTTATGGAGTTAAAGTCTGTAGGAAAGTCCTCCTTTTTTGCCTGATCACCCCCACTCTTTTTGGATAGGTACTGGTGGTTACTGACTCTTGGCTGTGCCCTGGGTACTGCTAACCAGTCCCAGGGCCTGTGCTCTGTGTAAAATGGATATGCAAATTAGGCTAATTATAATTGGCTAAGTTAACCTACCTATAAGTCCCTAGTATATGGTAGGGCATGTAGGTTTAGGGACCACAGCATAGGTGGTGCACACCTAGGTGCACTGCTGAGGTGCCCAGTGTCATTTTAAAAGCAAGCCTGCCTTGCTGGCTGCTTTTAAATTAAAGTTATATGCAAATTCGACTTTGGAATTAAAGGTACTTCCAAAGTCTTAAACTACCTTATTTTTACATATAAGTCACCCCTAAGGTGTGCCCTATGTGCCCCTAGGGCTGGGTGCCATGTAACTATAAGCAGGGACTTTATAAAAATAGATTTATAAGCCCTGGTGAGGTAAAAACAGCCACATTCGTTTTTCCCTCATTGAAGTAAATGGCCTTCATAGGCTAGAATGGGCAGACTTTATTTTAAATTTTAAAGTCTCCTTAAATGTTACATACCAAGAATTTGGTATCAAATTAATTGTTGTAATAAATCCCACAACTTCCAGTTGTTGGATTTAATATAACTTGTTCAGGTAAAAAGTTTAGACTTTACCTAAAAAGTTGCCAATTTCAGCTCTGCATTGTTTTTGCTGCTGTGCTCTGATTGGCCAGCCTGCAGCAGCTTCTGCCAGGCTACTTTGATGAGGTGTGAAGTGGCCTGGCTTCACACAAAGGAATGTGCTTGGGGGAGAGAATCTCCCCTCAGCAGATGGTGAGGCAGGAAGGGGGAGGGCTGCCAAACTGGTCTTCAAAGGCAGAGAAGGACATCTGGAGCACCCAGCAACACCCCCACATCCTGCAACCCCAGACAGCTAGGTGCCCCCTTGATTAGATTAGGAGAGGGCAGGAGAGGGGTGTGTTTATGATTTTTAGCCACACCAGTGGGTGGGCTCAGCCAGATGTAACCTCCAAAAATCAGATTCAGCCATGTTGGATTTTTGGAGACTGTTGCCTTTTGGGATGGATTTTTGCCACACTTCCCAGGAAGTGGTCATCACAGGGGGACGACCCTGTACCTGATTGGAGGACCAGGACCCCCCTGCTTTTCACCCAGGAGCAAGGATAAAACTGGCAGACCTGCCCCCACACCTCAGATCCCCGCCAACTTTCAAGAAGAAGGAACTTAAGGAGAAGAAGGACTGCCCTGCTGGACCCCTGGCCTGCACCTGGACCCTGCACTCAGAAGGACTGCACCAGCTGCACACTTGGGCTTCACCACAAGAAGGACTTTGCCTGGCTTCAACTGGTTCAAGGAGGGACTCCCTGTTTGCTACAGGTGAAAAATTGCTATCCAGAGTCCCCTGCACCAACTCCTAAAAAAGAGACCAGTTGACCACTGCCCAGTGGCCAAAAAGGAGTTTGCGCCAGGTGCATTCTGGGAGTTGAAGTCCGCACCCCCCAAGGACCATCACAGAACTTCTGGACCCTTGGGGTGAGCTGTGGACCCCAAAAGAACCTTAAAAGAACATCTGGGTGAAGCCCCAGAAGTTTGGAGAAGATTTGACAAATTTTGTAAAAAAGCTCCAGAGAGGGACCGACCCGCCGCGGAAATTCTAGCCGGCTTGCCTCAACCGCGACCCGGCCTGACTTCGTGGTTCGTCCCGGTAAAGAAAAACATCCGAAAAAGATACTAAGTCCGAACGTAAAAAGTTGACCGGGACCTCCCAGCCATCATATCCGAGAAGGGCTCCACGGACGTCGGATCAAGATCCAGGTTTACCCCGGTCGAAGGATTTTCATCTCGAAAAAACGACTAAGTCCGAAGGTAGAAATCACCACCGAGGAAACCCACATCGCGTATCCGGACAAGGGCTCCAGGAGGTCGGATTCAACTGGCAGGTTCGTCCCGGTGAAGAAAAACTTCAAAATAAAGACTAAGTCAGAAGGTAACTTTTCAACCGAGGCCTCCCGCGACTTGTAGCCGAGCAGGGCTCCATCGCGGTCGGCCTGAAACTTTGACTTTGTCCCGGTCCTGGTGCAACCAGATGACCCGATTGGCGCTTTTTGTTTCTAAGCGCTAGAAAAATAATAATACTTTAAAAATTCATATCTCCGGTTCCCCTAAACCGATTTTAATCGTTTTTGTGTCATTTTAAAGATAAAAATATAAACTATTTTTATAAATTGGTTTTGGATTTTTAAACTGTTTCCTGTGTTTTATTTAATTACTGTTTTGTGATATTTGAATGCTTTACACACTGTCTCCTAAGTTAAGCCTTGACGCTCGTTGCCAAGCTACCAAGGGTTGAGCTGGGATTAATTTACTGAGACCTAACTGTACCTAGGTGGAGGTTAGTGGCTTGTTGCTAGGTGTAGGTACCTACCTGCCCTTACCAATAACCCATTTTCCAACATTTTTGGTGGCAGCGGTGGGATCCTGTACTTGTGTTCAGTATCACGTTACAGTTTAAGTAAAACCAATAAAAAATCCTTTAAATTGTCTTAGTGCAATTTTTTTTTTTTTTTTTTTAATTTTTAATTTTTAATTTTTTTATTAATTATTAATTTGGATTAATTTCATTTATTGAATTTTTGTAATTTTTCTAAATTCTTGTTTCCAATTTTTGCGCAAAGTTTTTGTTGACACAAAACTAGGGAACCATGGAGCTTGATCTGGCTAGCCTACCCACACTGACAGTAGTCCAGCTTAGGGGGTTGTGTATTGAGAGAGGGTTGCCTGCAACCACTGATCTCAGGAAGCAAATCCTGATTAAATCCCTGACAGCATGGGCTGAGGCCCAAGAGGTAGAGACAGAGGAAGCTCCAGAGGAGGAAGAAAAAGGGGAAGATGCTAACTCTAACCACTCAGGGGAGGGAAGGCATCCGAGCCTAAGTGAGGAAGAGGAAGAACGGTCCTCAGTAGATACAGTCACTAGGGGCAGGCCCAAAGCTAGTGGTAGGAAGGGGGTCCCTTCAGGAGGAGAGAACCCATCCATCAGAGAAAGAGAGCTGGAGGCCCAGCTAGCATACATAGCTTTGGAAGCAGAGAAGCTGGCCCTAGAAAAGAAAAAGTGGGCAAGCAAAGAGAAAAGAGATGGTGGCAGCGATAAAGAGGCTGAGGTGTCCCTGGGTGGGGGTTTTGCCCCCAGATTACCCAAAGGGGTGGTTCCTGCCTATGTAGAGGGGGATGACATAGATAAGTGGCTGGAGGCCTTTGAGAGGGCCCTCCAGATGAGGAAAGTCAAGCCTCAGTACTGGGGTTCACTTCTTTGGGAGTTAGTTCCCAACTCTGGGAGGGATAGGCTCCTAACCATGAGTGGGGAGGATGCAGACTCATACCCCAGTATGAAGAGTTGCTTGACTAAAAAGTTTGGTCTGACCCCAGAGCAGTATAGGCTCAAGTTTAGGGACACCCAAAAGACAAGCACCCAGTCCTGGGTGGACTTTGTGGACATTTCAGTAAAGGCACTGGAGGGCTGGATACAGGGCAACAGGGTAAGTACCTTTGAGGGGCTGTACAATTTGATTATGAGGGAGCACCTTCTAACTAATTGTGTCCAAGAGAGGCTCCGCCAGTATCTAGTAGACTCTAGGTTGACCAACCCCAGAGAGCTGGGGGAGGCAGCAGATGACTGGTTAAGAACTAGGGTTAACCAGAAACCCCCAGGGGGTGATCAGAAAAAGGGAGGACATGGTTCTTCTCAGGGGAAGAACCAGGGGAAAGATGATAAAAAGCCCAAAGAGTCCTCACAAGAGTCCCCAAAAAGTTCTCAGGGAGGGGGAGCCCCGAGCCAATTCACTTTTAAAGGGAAAGGGAATCAGGGAAAGAATTTTGATCCTGCTAAAGCAGGAAGGTTTCAGGAGCTTGCTAAGGCCGGCAAGTGTTTTGATTGTCATCAACCTGGACATAAAAGAGGAGATGCTATCTGCTCCAAGAAGCCCCCCACTGGTGGGCAATCCCAGGGGATTGCTAGTGTAGGGTTGGGGGTGGAAGTTGGCCCAGGGGTGGAATCAGGGTACACTGAAGTCACCTTAGTATCCGTGGGTGGGGTGGACATTGCAACTATGGCCACCTTACCTCCCATCATGGAGATGTATAGGCAGAGGCCTAAAGTCAATGGGACTGAAGTGGAAGCTCTGAGAGATACAGGAGCCAGTGTGACAATGGTCACAGAAAAGCTGGTTTCTCCAGAGCAGGTCTTACCTTGTGTCTTCCACCAGGTGACTTATGCAGATACCAGAACCAAACTCCATCCCATGGCTATGGTGAGTCTGGAATGGGGAGGTGTGACTGGCCCTAAAAAGGTAGCTGTAGCTCCTGCCCTCCCAGTAGAGTGTCTGCTGGGAAATGATCTTGAAGCATCTGAATGGTCAGAAGTGGAGAGAAGGGTCCATGCACAGATGCTGGACCTCCCTGAATGGGTGTGTGCTGTGACCAGGTCACAGGCAGCACAACAGGGAAATGCTGGACACTTGGACCCTGGAACAATGGGCCAAGCCTCCAAGAAAAAGAGAAAGGGCACTGGGTCTGGATTGCCAGCCCCAACTAGTACAGAGGGTCAGGAAGAATCCAACCCTGAGGGGGAGGATCTGAACTCTGAGGGAGGGACACTTTCCCTGCAAACTATGCCTGACTTGGCAGAACTGCAAGGGGCAGGTGGGCCCACCAGAGAAGATTTGTGCCAGGGACAAAGAGAGTGTCCCACTCTTGAGGGCCTGAGGCAGACTGCTGCCAGGCAAGAACAAGGGGATACCAGTGGGTCCCACAAGGTTTACTGGGAGGATGGAGTTCTCTACACTGAGGCAAGGGCCCTCAAACCAGGGGCTACTAGGAGAGTAGTGGTCCCCCAGAAGTATAGAGAATTCCTCCTTACCTTAAGCCATGATATCCCCTTAGCTGGTCATTTGGGTCAGACCAAGACCTGGAACAGGCTGGTCAACCATTTTTATTGGCCCCAAATGTCAGAAAAAGTCAGGGAGTTTTGCAGCTCCTGTGTCACCTGTCAAGCCAGTGGCAAGACAGGAGGCAAACCAAAGGCTCCCCTGATACCACTGCCAGTGGTTGGGACTCCCTTTGAGCGGGTGGGGATTGACATTGTTGGTCCCATAGACCCACCAACTGCTTCAGGTAACAGGTACATTGTGGTGGTAGTGGACCATGCCACCAGGTACCCTGAGGCAATACCCCTCCGGACAGTCACTGCTCCCACAGTGGCTAGGGCCCTACTTGGTGTGTTCACCAGAGTGGGATTCCCAAAGGAGGTGGTCTCAGATAGGGGCACACACTTTATGTCAGCCTATCTGAAAGCCATGTGGGATGAGTGTGGTGTTACTTATAAGTTCACCACCCCCTACCACCCACAAACCAATGGTCTCGTGGAAAGATTTAATAAGACCCTGAAGGGCATGATCATGGGTTTGTCTGACAAACTCAGGAGGAGATGGGATGGCCTCCTCCAATGCCTGCTGTTTGCCTACAGAGAGGTGCCACAGAAGGGGGTTGGATTCAGCCCCTTTGAGTTACTGTTTGGGCACCCTGTAAGAGGCCCATTGTGCTTGGTGAGAGAGTCTTGGGAAAAGCCTCTCAAAGAATCCAAGGAGAATGTGCTAGATTATGTACTGGGCCTGCGGTCACGCATGGCTGAGTATATGAAGAAGGCAAGCAGAAACCTGGAAGCCAGCCAGGAGCTCATGAAGCTCTGGCATGATCAAAAGGCTACCCTGCCTGAGTATCACCCAGGACAGCTGGTGTGGGTTTTGGAGCCCATGGCTCCTAGGGCACTACAGGCCAAGTGGACTGGGCCCTATCCAATTCTGGAGAAAAAAGGTGAGGTCACATACTTGGTGGACCTTGGCACCCCCAGGAATCCTCACAGGATCCTGCATGTTAACCGGATGAAACCCCACCAGGACAGGGCAGACATGACCATGCTAATGGTCACTGATGAAGGGAAGGAGGAGGAGGGTGAACCTCTGCCAGACCTCCTGTCCTCAAAGGCAAAAGATGGGTCAGTGGAGGGAGTGGTACTCTCTCCCAAATTGACAGACCAGCAACAAAAAGACTGTAAGCAAGTTTTGGGACAGTTTGCTAGTCTGTTCTCCCTGACCCCAGGACTCACCAATTGGTGTGTCCATGATGTTGACACTGGTGACAGCTTGCCTGTCAAGAACAACCTGTACAGGCTGTCTGACCAGGTCAAGGCCAACATCAAAGCTGAAGTGGCTAAGATGTTGGACCTCAAGGTAATTGAGCCCTCTGATAGTCCTTGGTCCAGTCCAGTGGTACTGGTGCCCAAAGCTAATCCCCAAGGTGGGAAGAAAGAATTGAGATTCTGTGTGGACTACAGAGGTCTAAACGCAGTCACTAGGACTGATGCTCACCCCATACCTAGAGCTGATGAGCTCATTGACAGGCTGGGGGCTGCCAAATTCCTGAGCACATTTGATCTGACCTCAGGATATTGGCAGATTGCCTTAAGTCCAAGAGCTAAGGAGAGGTCAGCATTTTCCACACCAGAGGGCCACTTTCAGTTCAAGGTGATGCCCTTTGGCATGAAAAATGCTCCTGCCACCTTCCAACGGTTGGTGAACAGAGTCCTATCTGGGTTGGAATCTTTCAGTGCAGCTTATCTGGATGATATAGCTGTATTTAGTTCCACCTGGAAGGACCACCTGGTCCACCTGAAGGAAGTGCTTCAGGCCCTGCTTCAAGCAGGCCTGACTATCAAGGCAAGCAAGTGCCAGATAGGGCAAAGCTCTGTTGTGTACCTGGGCCACCTAGTTGGTGGAGGCCATATACAACCTCTCCAGCCCAAGATCCAGACTATCCTGGATTGGGAGGCTCCAAAAACCCAGACTCAGGTCAGGGCCTTTCTTGGCCTGACTGGGTACTACAGGAGGTTTGTTCAGAATTTTGGGACCATAGTGGCCCCTCTGACTGAGCTTACCTCCAAGAAACAGCCCAAGAAGGTCATTTGGACCCCAGAGTGTCAGAAAGCTTTTGACACCCTAAAGCAGGCTATGTGTTCAGCACCAGTGTTACTGGCCCCTGACTATAGCAAGGAGTTTGTAGTACAAACAGATGCTTCAGAGGAAGGGATTGGGGCAGTGTTAGCACAAGTTAATGAAGAGGGCCATGATCACCCAGTTGCCTTCATCAGCAGGCGACTACTCCCCAGAGAGAAAAAATGGAGTGCCATTGAGAGGGAGGCCTTTGCTGTGGTCTGGTCCCTGAAGAAGTTGAGGCCTTACTTGTTTGGCACTCACTTCCGTGTACAAACTGACCACAGACCTCTCAGATGGTTGATGCAGATGAGGGGGGAAAACCCAAAACTGTTAAGGTGGTCCATTTCCCTACAGGGGATGGACTTCACAGTGGAGCACAGACCTGGGACTGCCCATGCCAATGCAGATGGCCTTTCCAGGTTTTTCCACTTAGCTGATGAGGACTACCAGGGTGTAGGTTAGTACCCATCACCTTTCATCTGGGGGGGGGGCAGTGTAGGAAAGTCCTCCTTTTTTGCCTGATCACCCCCACTCTTTTTGGATAGGTACTGGTGGTTACTGACTCTTGGCTGTGCCCTGGGTACTGCTAACCAGTCCCAGGGCATGTGCTCTGTGTAAAATGGATATGCAAATTAGGCTAATTATAATTGGCTAAGTTAACCTACCTATAAGTCCCTAGTATATGGTAGGGCATGTAGGTTTAGGGACCACAGCATAGGTGGTGCACACCTAGGTGCACTGCTGAGGTGCCCAGTGTCATTTTAAAAGCAAGCCTGCCTTGCTGGCTGCTTTTAAATTAAAGTTATATGCAAATTCGACTTTGGAATTAAAGGTACTTCCAAAGTCTTAAACTACCTTATTTTTACATATAAGTCACCCCTAAGGTGTGCCCTATGTGCCCCTAGGGCTGGGTGCCATGTAACTATAAGCAGGGACTTTATAAAAATAGATTTATAAGCCCTGGTGAGGTAAAAACAGCCACATTCGTTTTTCCCTCATTGAAGTAAATGGCCTTCATAGGCTAGAATGGGCAGACTTTATTTTAAATTTTAAAGTCTCCTTAAATGTTACATACCAAGAATTTGGTATCAAATTAATTGTTGTAATAAATCCCACAACTTCCAGTTGTTGGATTTAATATAACTTGTTCAGGTAAAAAGTTTAGACTTTACCTAAAAAGTTGCCAATTTCAGCTCTGCATTGTTTTTGCTGCTGTGCTCTGATTGGCCAGCCTGCAGCAGCTTCTGCCAGGCTACTTTGATGAGGTGTGAAGTGGCCTGGCTTCACACAAAGGAATGTGCTTGGGGGAGAGAATCTCCCCTCAGCAGATGGTGAGGCAGGAAGGGGGAGGGCTGCCAAACTGGTCTTCAAAGGCAGAGAAGGACATCTGGAGCACCCAGCAACACCCCCACATCCTGCAACCCCAGACAGCTAGGTGCCCCCTTGATTAGATTAGGAGAGGGCAGGAGAGGGGTGTGTTTATGATTTTTAGCCACACCAGTGGGTGGGCTCAGCCAGATGTAACCTCCAAAAATCAGATTCAGCCATGTTGGATTTTTGGAGACTGTTGCCTTTTGGGATGGATTTTTGCCACACTTCCCAGGAAGTGGTCATCACAGGGGGACGACCCTGTACCTGATTGGAGGACCAGGACCCCCCTGCTTTTCACCCAGGAGCAAGGATAAAACTGGCAGACCTGCCCCCACACCTCAGATCCCCGCCAACTTTCAAGAAGAAGGAACTTAAGGAGAAGAAGGACTGCCCTGCTGGACCCCTGGCCTGCACCTGGACCCTGCACTCAGAAGGACTGCACCAGCTGCACACTTGGGCTTCACCACAAGAAGGACTTTGCCTGGCTTCAACTGGTTCAAGGAGGGACTCCCTGTTTGCTACAGGTGAAAAATTGCTATCCAGAGTCCCCTGCACCAACTCCTAAAAAAGAGACCAGTTGACCACTGCCCAGTGGCCAAAAAGGAGTTTGCGCCAGGTGCATTCTGGGAGTTGAAGTCCGCACCCCCCAAGGACCATCACAGAACTTCTGGACCCTTGGGGTGAGCTGTGGACCCCAAAAGATCCTTAAAAGAACATCTGGGTGAAGCCCCAGAAGTTTGGAGAAAATTTGACAAATTTTGTAAAAAAAGCTCCAAAAGGGACCGACCCGCCGCGGAAATTCTATCCGGCTTGCCTCAACCGCGACCCGGCCTGACTTCGTGGTTCGTCCCGGTAAAGAAAAACATCCGAAAAAGATACTAAGTCCGAACGTAAAAAGTTGACCGGGACCTCCCAGCCATCGTATCCGAGAAGGACTCCACGCACGTCGGATCAAGATCCAGGTTTACCCCGGTCGAAGGATTTTCATCTCGAAAAAACGACTAAGTCCGAAGGTAGAAATCACCACCGAGGAAACCCACATCGCGTATCCGGACAAGGGCTCCAGGAGGTCGGATTCAACTGGCAGGTTCGTCCCGGTGAAGAAAAACTTCAAAATAAAGACTAAGTCAGAAGGTAACTTTTCAACCGAGGCCTCCCGCGACTTGTAGCCGAGCAGGGCTCCATCGCGGTCGGCCTGAAACTTTGACTTTGTCCCGGTCCTGGTGCAACCAGATGACCCGATTGGCGCTTTTTGTTTCTAAGCGCTAGAAAAATAATAATACTTTAAAAATTCATATCTCCGGTTCCCCTGAACCGATTTTAATCGTTTTTGTGTCATTTTAAAGATAAAAATATAAACTATTTTTATAAATTGGTTTTGGATTTTTAAACTATTTCCTGTGTTTTATTTAATTACTGTTTTGTGATATTTGAATGCTTTACACACTGTCTCCTAAGTTAAGCCTTGACGCTCGTTGCCAAGCTACCAAGGGTTGAGCTGGGATTAATTTACTGAGACCTAACTGTACCTAGGTGGAGGTTAGTGGCTTGTTGCTAGGTGTAGGTACCTACCTGCCCTTACCAATAACCCATTTTCCAACAAAGTCATTTTCTGGAAGTGGAGACCCACCTTGCCTTAATGAGATGCAAGGTAGGCGTTCCCGTGCAAAAAATGACTCCATGGCCTTAACGCCATATTTAGGGGCATATTTGTACTTTGCGGTATATTTATACTCTGTTTGGACCGAATTAGTGTCATTTTTTTTAATTCTAATTCGGTGCAAAATTAACTCCATATTTATACTTTGGTGCTAGACCCGTATAGCACCAAGGTCCTGATTTATACTTTTTTTGCGCTGCATTAACGTCATTTTTCGACGCAAAAGTGGTGCAAACTTACAAAATATTGGCCCTTATTTATACTTTTTGCTGAAAAACTGCACTAACTCAGTTTTGCACCAAAACGTTTAGCACCGGCTTGCACAATTTCTGTTCACCAGCCGGGCACCATATTTATGGAAAGGGGCAAGCCGGTGCAAAGGGTAGGCTAGAGTAAAAAAAAAAAAAATTACTTTAGTCGGGTGGGGTTGGCAGTATAGAAGAAGAGGGGTTAGCACCAAAAAATGACTTTAGGCAGGTTAGAGTAAACAAAAAATGACTCTAACCAGATTAGCGTCATTTTATGGTGCTAAACCTACCATGCCACAAGACTCCTGCTTTAGAAAAGGCAGGAGTCACGCCCACCACCCCAATGGCCAGCACAGAGGACAAGGGCCCCCTGGGCATTGTCATTGCACCCTGTACCATGTATGGGGGCCCATTTCAGGGCCCCATATGGCACTTGCAAAAATAAAATGCAATCTTACCAGGTACTTACCTGGGACATGGTCCCCCATCCTCCGCAGTCCCTCTGGTGTGGGTGCCCCTGGGGACTGGGGAGGGCACCTGTGGGTTTATTCCATGGTGTTCCACCATGGAAATAGGGCCACAGTTCCCTAACGCCTGCCCTGACCCAGGCTTTAAAAAATGGGGCAAAGCAAGCTTTGCCCTATTTTTTTATGCTTCCTCCCTCCCTTGCACCAGTTTTGCGTGGGAGTATAAATATGGAGTTAAGGCCAAAGAGTCATTTTTTGCACGGGAACGCCTACCTTGCATCTCATTAAGGCAAAGTAGGTTTCCACTTCCAAAAAATGACTTTAACTCCATAAATTTGGCGCTAAACGGGTCTAGCACTATAGTATAAATATGGAGTTAGTTTTGCACTGAATTAGAGTTAAAAAAAAGTTAAGCTAATTCAGTGCAAACAGAGTATAAATATGCCCCTTAGTATCAAAAAATGACGCTAATCTAGTTAAAGTCATTTATTTTGACTCTAACCTATTTTTTTACGCTAGCCTACCCTTTGCACCGGCTTGCACCATTCCATAAATATGGTGCCCAGCTGGTGCTAAAAAATGGTGCAAGCCGGTGCAAAACTTTTTGGTGCAAAACTGCGTTAGTGTAGTTTTGCACCAAAAAGTATAAATATGGCCCTGTATTCATAGACACCAACATCGTGGTATCCATCACCTCTTCGGATGAGGGTCATGTGCCGGTGCAGTCCTTTACATCAGCCATCAATATACAAAATGGGTAGCCCAGGCACAGCATAGCATCTGTGATGGGGATCCAAGTCCTTGGGGCGTAGTCCGCTGCGTTTTGAGCATGTTGCAGCTCAGCGGGGTCATTTGCTGCCTGCCCCGGTACTGAATCCAAGTTGCAAGAGTTTTTCACAGTTAATGTACCATTGGTGGCCTCCCCGAAGGTTACTTGGCTGCTGGTTTCAGAGGAGAACATCTGCTGTTCTGGGTGTGACTATGGGGAGATCCTGCTCAGAGTTTGATAGGTCCGATGAGTCAGACTGGTTTGTTCCGCTACTCAGGGCGTCAGTGTTCTCTTCCCTGTCCATTGTGCACACCTGCCAAAGGCCACTACATCGGCCAGCACCTGGAGTCAGGCCTGTTGCGCTTCCTCAGCTGTGGGGGGGCTCCCCCGCACTGCTCCCTTCCTTTGTGTAGTGCGTTTCGGGTGTGGTGTTTACCAAGTCTGAGTGTCCTGTGAGTCCTGCAGTAGCTGCGTTTGGATCCACATCCACACTTCCTGAGCGGTTTTGAACAAGAGGGTAAGTCCTTGGGATTGAACCCTCAGCCGGGCATGGTAGATCATTGCGTAAGTTACTTCAAATTTTCTCAGTTTTTGCTTCACTGCTAGGAAAGTGTTCCGGTGGGTTTGAATTTCTCTGGAATAGTCTGGGAAGCTCATGATCCTGGTATTGTTGAACATGATATTACCTTTCTTCCGAGCTTGTGCCAGGATTGTATCCCTGTCCTTATAATGCAGGAGGCATGCTATTATCCCTCTAGGCGGAGCCCCTGGTAGAGGCAGTCGCGGAAGGACTTGATGCGCTCTCTCGACGCGAAAAAGGCTGACAGCCCAGTTGGTGCTATTTCATCTTTGAGCCATGCTTCAAGGAAGGCGATCATGTCCTGGCCCTCTGCTTTTTCGGGTATCCCCAGTATCCGTATATTGTTTTGCCTGGACCTGTTCCCCGCATCATCTTCTTTCTGTTCTAAGACTCTGACCTTGTTCTCCAGTTCCGTTAGTTGTGCCTGCGCTCCAGTCATGGCGGCTGGGATATTCGCTACTTCTCTCTCTGCCGTTGCAACCCTCTCAGCCAAACGGCGGTGATCATCCTTTAGTAGCCCAAATTCGGCACCCAGTGTGTCAATCTTCGTTACCAGTGCCTCGGGGGAAGGCATTATTGCTTGAAATAAGTCACCTAAGGTAGGGCTCCCTATTGGTATTGGGGATACGTCTTGTTGTTCTAGGGCGCCAGGTCTTGCCATTAGTACATCACGATCTACTCCTGCTTCTCATTTTTTGCTGGCCTTCTCCATGCTAAGGTACGTTAGGTTTAGCTGACGTCACTGTTTCAGATCCCTGCCCAAGACATTGCGAGCACTCCTCTTACAATGTTATGGTGGGCATTCCCAGATGGCTCCCATGTCTTTATGCTTGGGTTATTTTCTTCACATCGCCGCAGTGCCAGTTGGGCTGATCAGGGCTACACCTTCTCCCCTCTCCAGTCTTCAATTCCGTGGCACGGATGATCGAGGTGCACAAGGTGCCCGGTACTCAGTGCCCCAGCGCTCCCCCTGTCTGGGGGCCCTCTGTTTATTGGCAGGACCCTTGCCGGTGAGCCCCCTCCCAGAGAGGCCCACTCGTTAGGTCTGGGAATGTCCATTGCATGGTTCCCCCAGCGCTTTACTCCAGTGTCCAGTTCATTTCTTGGAGTCAAGCGGGATGCCTGAGAAATGAGGATGCGACTTCTAATAGGGGGGCATCCATGTCGTGGTTCTCTGTCCTCCCAGTACCTCTTGACCTCCCGTTCCTCCCGTTTCTTTGCATAGGAAATTCCACCCAGGGCAACAGGGGCCCTTACCTCTGTTCTTGGTCTGGCCTGCCATTCTTGGCGACACAGCCCAAACTGGTCTCGGTCTGGTTTCTAGGGCCCAGTACTTCTCTGTTAGCCACCAGCCCCAGTGGGGACCAGCCAGTCTGTCAGGCCATCCTGGTTCTCTGCGCCTGATGTACCGTCATCGCTCCTCTTGCTGGGCCGCTCCCGATGCGAAACCGCCGCTTCGGGCCGCTGTGTTAGTGCGAGTGGTCCCACAGTGTTCGTTGGCTGACCAGCGCCTGCTTCAGGTTCTGGCACCAGCCCACTGGTTCAGGGGGAGGTGGGAAGAACAAGGGGGGGGAGCAGGCAGAGGGCCTCCTGGTGATCGGCCCCCAGGAGGGTGCAGGCCCGATCCAGTTATGGCACCGCCAAGGCCCGGGTCGCCTTGTCCACCTCCTACGGCCAGTTCTCTCCGCAGCCGGCTCTCTGCCCCTCATGCATACAGCGATATCGCTGAGGTGGCAGGGCCCAGCCAGTGCGCTGCGGCTGGGGTCTCCCTGTCTCCCAGAGCCGGAGGCCTCTCACCTCCGTGTTGGGCTGGCCACGCCTTTCTGCAGGCCCCGGGCCGCACTCCCCTGCCAACCGCTGTGCTGGCAGCCCCAAAGTGTCCCCAACCGACCCCCGGTTGGGGACACTTGATAGCACTGGGGTTGATGCGTTGTGTGCCGCTGCCGCCTGTTACAGGATGAGCAAGGCCGACGAACGGGCCGCAGTGGATCAGCGTTTACAGAGAGTCTGCTATTGTCGCCATCTTGGCCACGCCACCCTTTGTGGTACTTTTATAAACCTCACAATCCCTCCTGTTCATCCCTAGTGTAGGAAAACCAATCTTCAGGGAATACAATGCTCAAGACTGTACTTCTGGTCCAGCTGGAGTGATGCTCAGCAACAAATATGCACCTTGGACGGGTTGGAGGGGTATGACTGACTGGATACTCAAACAGACTGGGTTTTTCCTGATAGTAGGGGGGGTATACAGAGTTATGCATCGGCCAATGCTGATGTGACTGTTAACGTCGTCGAGCCAGTTAAGGTCTTAACCTGGAATAAAAGCAGGTGATCAAGATCCGATTAAGCTAGTGGTCAAGTATTATGTGATTTGCCTACAAGAAACATGAGAGATTGAGCCAAGTTATTTAGACAGGCTCTGTACATACCACTCTCCAGCCCTACCTTCAAATTCAAGCAGAGCCAAATGTGGCCTACTCACGATGATTGCAAACACTTTTTTCAGGGTGATGATTAAGTTCTATAATGATTCCCCCTATTTCAATTGTCTGTTGTCTTGTGTGTGATGTTGCTAGGGATTGAGACCTGCTAATTGTTAAATATTATAATGACTGTTTTGACAGAAATGCCTCACGGATGGTGGCAGCACTTGAGGCAGCCATACGTTCTACTGGAAACGATCATCCCAGGGCCCTGAAGCTTCTCTGGGTGGGTGAGTTTAATGCCTATCATTTTTTAAAGGTTAGAAAACTGGCCTGTGGGCTAATAGATAATGATGAGGACACCTTGGTACATTTGAACACAATGATTTTGCAAACGCCCTTAACAGTCTTTTGGTGAAACTTAACCTTGTTATGGTGAACAAGGGGATGGATCCAGGAAGGGGCTGTGCACCCACCTGTAGGCATGCTTATGGCAAATCCACAATTGACCAATCAGCATCAGAGGCATTAGGTATTTTAATAAATTATTTTGAGGTTGTATTTTTGGGTTTTAGAGACCATTCCAAATTGTCCTGCAGGATGAAGCTGGAGGGGATGAGCAAGTCTTGGCCCAGGGTGGGATTTAAACCTGTTTTAGTGAGAAATAATGGTTTCACCATTATATGGGAAAAAGGTGGATAAAGCTAATTTCCTTCCTTGTATTCTTAACCGTAGCCAGGCAGAGGTCCTTGTATGCCTGGACATGGAAGTGGTCCTATCACAAGTTATACCGCCCTTCCTGGGTATCATGGCTAACATAAAGCAGGCTCTGTCACATGAATTCACGCCTATGAATTCACACTCCTGGGGATGGTTTGATTCAACATGCACAAAAGCCCTGGCAAAGTTTCACCTGGCCTTGCGCACCGACCTGAAAAATAGGGATCCCATCAAAAGTCGTGTGCAGCTTATACCGATGGACGAGTTGCCAGGATAAAGGGGTTGAAGGAGAGGGCCTGGGAAGCTCTTTGAATAGATACCGTGGATAAGGACAGTTGTGTTTTTTGGAAGGTGTTAAATTCCCCCTACTTCAGGGAAGCCACTGAATCAAGGTGGATAGAACATTTCTCAATAATACACCTGAGTAGTACCGGACACACAGAAGCCCCCACCTCAACTGAGCAAGGTGAGGACATCACCCCTCTAGCTTTTGGCTTAGTGGAGGTGCAGAGGGCATTGGGTGAATGTAGCAGTGGTAGGGCACCTGGCCCTGATGGGGTACCAGTTGATGTTTTATAGATTGTCAGGCCCTGTGGGCTCCACCGCTTGTGAATGTTTTTAATGCCAATGCAAGGGTTTGTCCTCCTGCTACGTGGCAAAAGTCAATTATTAGTGTTCCAATTTACAAAAGGGGGATACGTTGCATCTTAAGAATCACAAACCCATATCTCTACATGACTCCACTGCCAAAGTAATGGTTTGTATTTTGCTGCACAGATTAGAGGACTGGGCAGCGGCTAATAATATTCCAGCAGATACCCAGTATGGCTTCAAGAAGGGGTTAGGTACCATCGATCAACGCCTAAACTTGAGTATGCTATTAGGCAAGTATGACGTCAATAAGAAAGGTTCAATTTTCCTGCCATTTATGGACTTAACAGCTTCATTTGATTGCGTTTCACACTTTAAACGTTGGGCTCTTATGTCTGAGACGGGAACTGAGGGGCCATTATTACCTTTACTAGGCAACTGTAATCTGAGGTGAGTACCTGAGTGAGTTACGGTAGGGAGGGTAAATGCACACAGTTGTTTAAGATCAAAAGGGGGGGTAGCCAAGGGTGCATTATTGCCCCTTTTTCTTTTCTTTGTACACCAAAAGAGTCGAACCAGCTTTTGTGAGGAGAGCCAGAAACATTCCATGCATTGGTACACGTCCCCTCCAATACTTCTCTAGGCAGATGGTGCAGTGCTCTTGGCGAGGACTGGGGGGCTCTGCAAGGTCTAATTGAGGATTATTCTTAACACAGAAGGGAGAGGAGAAGGTCAAGCTGCTGTGAGCCCTCCAAAGACATACAACTATCACAAATCAGTGTTGCAGCTATAGGTAGAATAAAAGTTACTGTATTCCTACCACAAAACAAGCGGATATTAATCCAACTTGGATGTATACAGAATTCCTGTACAGGTGCAAGGGAAAGGGAAGATCATTCTTATGGAGGAGGAAACCTCACACGCATAATAGTGTCATGCTTCATCATTGGCAACTCCTATGATAAAGGATTATGCCATGTTTAAGCCGGAGCTAGACTTACAGGTCAACAAGAGTAAACCTTCACCATGAATTTCGAAAGAAGACTAAAGAAGCGCTCTGTGTTTTTTATTTAACAAGCTTAAGGAGGGTGATGGTTTGACCTTTTCATAGCTGGGTATCTTTGACGCTAAATATTTGTGGAAGCCGGCAGGGTCAAACACAGTGGCTATGCTAGAAAAGGCAATCTTGGCCTTTCTAAGCTTCACAAAAAAATAGGTGTGAAACCAGTGCGTGACCATCTATTCACCAAATCTATGTCAAAAGCCACTTCTGGGGAAGGTACATGGGAATGGTTGACACCCAAGAGCTACAGCTACTCGAGAAAGCTTTCATTTAAAGACTTTTGACAGTCCCATGTAGCTGCCTTAACGTTGTGTGTTCTGGCAAGCTCGGAATCCCCTACATCACGAACAAAATCAAGTTAGCCCTGCTTTTGCTCTGGCACTTAATTTGGACATAAGAAACTGCAATGTTAAACTGACAGGCGCATGAGGATTGTCTGACATTACACGCAGCTCTCAACATACCCTTGATCTCATATGTTAAATTGATCCTGGAGTTAATCATGTTTACTGATTTATTTACATCACCACATTCAAGTTTGGACTGTAGTAAGACAAAGTTAAAGCAGAAACGTCTAACAAATGCTGCAGTAATAAGATTTGAGTCCAATAAAAATAAAGTTGCAGTAACCTCCTATCATTCAATCTTTTCTTACGTAGGCCTGCAACCGTATTTGCCTACTATTCAGAACCAGCAGCATCGGTATGTCTTACTAGATTCCATCCTAATTACTTACCTCTAATGGTAGGTTAACCTCAAAAGAGTCACTCTCTGAGGGAGTTGGTCCCTGTCAGTGTGATGGGACATCTAGCCCATCTAACTTGCATATTGTGTTATTATGCCCGTTCTATGAGGTCCCCAGAAAAACCCTTATTGTCCCACTTTTTAAAAGTTATTGTTTTAGACAGTGCAGTCCTGCTCTTCAGTTTCTGCAACAACTTGATGGTTCTTTGGTCTGTCATACTATGGCTCTCTTCATATGGCAGTGCTTAAAGCTAGGAAGATGTGCTTTGCTATGATGGGAGCCTAGCAGGGACGGCACTGTAACTGAACTTTAAAGTATGGCTCTATATGGAATGTTTAGCAGTTTATCTTTAAGCTTCTTCTTTTATTGTGGAATTTAGATTGGGGCAGTATTTTAGTGCACTGCATCTAAAACTTAATGAATTGCCTAGCATGTGTATAAAGCTTTTTGACCTGTGGTATAATGTTAGGTGCAATGTCCTGGTACCACTGAGCTTCCTTTTAAATACGCATGTTTAGTACTTTATTAGAATTTCTGTTCCTCACTGTGGCTCGTAAAAGCCTATAGATGTAATATTCCACAAGGTTGAATGATGGCATTTTATCATTTGGATCCTCAGAGGGTGGGTTGGTTTCACTAAAGCTTTTAGTGAAATATTATTTGCTTTAAATGTATTTTACGGAAATGGGGCATTTTATGACTTGGAATTTTAAAGTGTGGTGTTGGTTCAAATTAAGTTCTTAGTGGAAAATTGCTGTTTCATTGTATTTTAAGGGGATGGGTCAACTAAAGTCTTGAATGTATTTTAATGTGTGTTCTGCTTTATTTGTACTTGTATGCTATGGAAGAGAAGAAAATAAAGTTTATTGACTGACTGACTAGTAATGCATCATAATATTAAGCCTTCCCAAGTGAGGCGTAAAGAGGAGAAATATATTTTCAAAATACAGTCAAATAACAAATGAGTGATATTATATTTCACTCCTAGCCCAAATGGACAGCAACCCTTATTATAACAAACTCTATTTATGAGAGGGGCATTCTCCAAATAGAGTCTATGCCAATGCGAATCTGTAAAATGTGGTTTCTCATCCTCTTACATGGAACTGTAGTAAGGCAAGAAAATGTTCTTTCATCTCCCAAATTATCAGTCAAATGCTTAACAGATTTTTTAGTCAGCAGATAGAACCGATCTAGCAATAAACTTGCTGATTTATGTAGCAAAGCTTTTTTCTTCTCCATTTTCGTTTGTTTGTCAAAATCAAAAAACATCAAAACCTTGCTGGGAATTCGAAGCAAACTTGGGGCCATATTTATGAAGCCCTAGCGCCACCTTGAGCCACATTAGCGTCATATTTCGTTACGCTAATGTGGTAGTAGGGAGGCAATAACTCTGCACCATATTTACAGTGGTGAAATGCATGCATTGCGCCACTTTGTAACCCCTTGCGCCACATTATGTCTGCGCCAGGCATAATGTATGCAAGGGAGGCATTCTGGTGTTAAGGGGGGCCATAAAATTGGTGCAAAGGAAACTATGACATTCCTTTGCGACATTTTTATCTGCATTTTTAACGCCTGCTCTTTGCAGGCGTTAAAAAGAGGCTCCTATTATATTCAATGGGCCTCTGGGTGCTTTGCAGGATTAGCGTCAACATTTTTTATGCTAGCCCTGCAAAGCACCGGGCTACTGTCAAACATTTTGACGCTAGTCCCCCTAACTACCGCCATGGTGCACCATATTGTAAATACGGTGCACACATGGTGGTGTTAGGCGGTGCTAAGCGGCGCAAGAAAAGTGGTGCTGCACTAGGTGCAGCTGCACTTTTCATAAATATGCCCCTTAGTCTGAATGAGACTGAACATTCCTTGCAAATAAAGCAGAACATTTTGAGTTGTCCTCAGGAAAATAAGAGCATCATTGCACTGGTTTTAGCTAATAAGTTCCACAAGGCCAAGCCTAGTTTGAGTCATAAAGCTTGGATTGTTGCATTCTGAGGTATACAAAAAAACTTCTTAAGACCCTTTCCAGACTATCCCACACCATCCCAGAAAACCTGGTTATCAAGACATAGCAACTTGCCTGCAAACATTGTGATGAGTTTGCCTTGAATCCATTTTTATTAAGGGTCAGCTGATAACCCACCATATAGCATATAGAGCATAAAACGTTTTTAGGACATTTGTGGTTGACATTAAACGGGATTTCAAGATGTCCATTGCAGAATTTCTGTGAAGTGATGTTCTAAGTATATATCTTCACCTGCTCCAAAGAGACGTTGTTAAAAAATGATGCACATTTCCTGTGACTTCCTGATAAGATTAAGGTTTTAGTCTTATCTCTATTGATCATACGATTATTATTCTCACAGTGTGCATGGAGGCCATTATGTTTTTGCTGCAGGGTGACATGAGTGTAATCCATGAAGAGAAGGTCCTCAGCATGCATAATTGAAGGAGCATGATGACCTTCAATTTTAGGGGACATAGATTTAAACAACACAAGGTTAATATGTAGATCAGAAATCCACGGACTAAAAGGTAGTTAGATCACAGCCCTGTCGAAGCCCATTTTTGATGCTGTTGTATCAGACAGAACACCAATTCCATTTAAGTCCACCTGCACCCAGTTTTACGAATGGAGCTTTTGGATCATACGCAGATGATCAAGAAGGATTTTAAAATTCTTTAATATGTTCCATAGTGTTGTATGGCTGGCCAGATCGAAAGTGGCCCAAAATTTGACAAGGCACCAATAAAATATGCCAAATGTGCTTACTGACTGACCCGCCACCATCTATAGGGCCAAGCAGTGATCCACTATCGAAGGTTTTACCTAAAGCCTCCCTCTCTGGATAATACCTGCTCCAAAAGCCCAATTTCCAATGTGTAATAAAATGGTTTTGGCATATATCTTTTAAGTTGTGTCTAACAAATAAATAAAATGATAGATGGTGGGTTCAGATCTATTGTTTTTCTTGTGAGTTTGGTTTTATCATGGCACCTCGCCAAGAGTCCGACATAAGGCCTGTTATAGTCACCCATTTGAAGAAGGGGCTAAGAAGAAAGATCCACCATAAAGAATTGACCTTAAATGATGTGGCCTGAAAAAAGTCAGAGCTGCCAGCATGGGAAGGTTTTATTTTTCTTATTAAGTCAGCAACAACTGCCACCTCCTGGGTGTTTCTAAGCTGGGCAGGGCCGGATTTAGGGAAGTGTGACTAGTGAGCCGCAGTGGGTGCTGACCTGGAAAGGGGGTGCTAACCTCGAGGGGGGATCTGTGTTGAGCACTGACTTAAAAAACACCTGCTGCAGAGTTCCTTGTGCAACCAGCCTTTCAGGCAACATGTCAAGATAACTCTTGTGATTAATGCTCCTGTTAGAGAGAGAGAGAGAGAGAGATATGGGAGTTTTGCCTAGTGTCAGTTTTGACTCTCCATAACGTAGCGCAGAGGACTAGTACGCCTGCTGCCAAGAAGAACACGTACTGTGTAGATCACAGATCTGTATTTTATGCGGATAGCTGAGAGGATTACTGCTTTTGAAATAGTTTCTTTTCGTTACAGCAATTCATATGATAAAACACTGATATAGAACTGTGACTGTCACGATCTATCATCAAACAGCTGCATGCAAGCTGCATAAAAAAGGTTAGGACATTATGGGGGTAATTTTGACCTTGGCGGTCTTTTGACAAGACCGCCGAGGGACCGCCGTGCTGAAGACCGCCAGTGGTGGCGGTTTTCCGCTCGCCGTATTATGACTGCTGGCAGCCCTCCGTCCTTTTTCGGACGGAGAGCCGCCAGCCGCCATACTGGCGGGTGGCCGGGAAGTGGAGGTTGCTCCACCTCCACCGTCATGTCAACAGAACACCGCCCACTGAATCACGTTCTGTGATTCGGCGTGGTGGTGTTCTGTTGACGGTGTGGTGGCGGCGGAGCAGCCCCCATGGATCCCGTCCCCTCCCGGAGGATCAACAGACCAGGTAAGTTGATCGTCCGTTAAGGGAGGGGGGTGGGGGGGTGTTGTGTGCATGTATGGGGGTGTGCGTGTGTGTATGTAGAGGGGGTGTGTGAGTGCGTGTATGCATGCAGGGGTGTTGTGTGTTTGGAAATGAGTGCGTGTCTGTCTGTATGTATGTCTGTATGGATGTGTGCGTGTATGTCTGAATGTGGGTGTGTGCGTATGACTGTGTGTGTGGCTGTTGGCATGTATGTTGGTGTGTGTGCGGGTATGTGTGTTGGTGGTGCCTGTGTGCGTGTCAGATGAGAATGTGTAATGTAATGTTGGGGGTAGGGGTGGGGAGGGGGTCCTGCCACCTTTGGGGGTGGCAGGGGTGGTGGGGGGTGTAGGGGAAGGACTCAGGGTGGTGGTGGGGGAGACCCCTATCAGTGCCAGGGAAGGAATTCCCTGGCACTGATAGTGCTCACCGCCATGGATTTCATGGTGGTTCCAAACCCCATGAAATCCATGGCGGTCAGCCGGGTCATGATACCGCTGGCGGTACTGTGACGACCACCGGGCTGGAGACCCAGGTCTCCAGCCCAGCGGTCATCTCCGCCCTGGCGGTCGGATCGGAGAAGTGGCGGATGACCATGGCGGTAACCGCCATGGTCATAATTCCAAAATTTTAACCACCAGCCTGTTGGCAGTAAGACCGCCGCTTCTCCGCCGACCGCCACTCTTTCATTATCTATTCCTGATGTTGCTAAAAAGGGTTTGTTTGGATAGATATACATTCTTATTAGTAAAGCTAGTCTTTACCAGTGCTTTCAGACAAATGAAATGTATGAGAGAGTACAACTTTGGAGCGATTTGGGGCACTTGCGCTTGGTGGTAGTGAGGGAATCTGAGGAGGAAGTCATGGGGCGCCAAAAATGATTGTCACACTGTGCGCCACAGCGCTAAAGCCAGCCCTGAAGCTGGGAGAGAGAGGCCTTTTCCAGTTTAGATGCAGCTGCTGCTAAGTAAGATGAATATCTATATAAATCAGCATAAAATCTACCCACCGGAATTCCCAGACCTGGGCCTCAAGATTGCTCTGGGAAATAGCTTGGTTTCCTTATATTCCAATGGTTCTTCTGCGTTTATTCTGTAGTAGGAGGATTCAATACTTCTTTTTTTCTGTAGGTGCCCCTTCCTGCACAAAAGCAATCCTGCCTGCAACGGAGGGACCCTTGCACCATAGTCAAAGGTTCCTGCTTTTGCACCAGCTCAAGGAAAGCAGAAGAATGTGCTGCATCACATTAAATACTTTCAGTCAGCGCATAGCAGCAAGGTGTTTACTGCGCTGTGTGAAATGAGGCTAGATCTGCCCCATAGTCTCTGATACTTCTCGCCTATACAGGGTGTTCAATGTCTTCGTATGTAGTGAAATTAAATGAATTACATTCATGCTACAACTGTCTCTGAATAATTGTGGTGGATGTTTTTTGAGCAGTCGTTTTACGCTTACGAGTGTGCACAGAGTTTTGGTGTGATGTTGTGCTGAATTTCACCAAGGAGTTTTATGCCTGTGTACACAGTGCTCAGCTATGTATGTTGGATATGCGTAGGTGCCTGTATAAAAGGCGCGATAACCTGCCTCATTGTCAGGGACCTTGCGCAGGACTGGCTTGCAGGAAAATAAAAATAATAGAAAGGCAAAAGTAAAAAAACAATTATTAAGAGCAACAATAAAATAATAACTCAAAATGGACTATTCCCTTTAGTAAGAAATGCCCTTAAATGCTTGTAGGGAGTTCACCCGCTTAGCATCATGAAGTAGCGCTAAGGGCGGGTATACGAAAAAGCTATGGTGAAATTTGTGCGCAGAGCTTAATTCGGATTCTCCTGCGGCTCGTAGATTCCTGAGCTAAGCCGTTATTTTCCTTCGGGCCAATTCACAGCCCCCTTTGAAACTCTTTTGGTCCCTTCGCTTAAAGTCAGCTTTGTGATTTAAACCGTGTGTTAAAGTACAAATAGATTTCTGCCTTCAAATGATTTCCAGCAGTGTGATAAATATACACACTGCAATATGTATCAACTACTGAGTGAGATTATTGTAAGAAGAAAGGAATTGAAAGAGCCAGTCATCCCTGCAATAGTTTCAGGCCTAGTAAATAGGCATGGTGCTCACGGCGCTTCTCTGGTAGCATACATTCTGATACTAACACTCAACTGTGAGACATTATCACAGCAGAGTAGATATGTCACTGTCTTAACTCAGTTGAGTAGCCATGTCACAATCAGAGTGTAGCAATTATTTTCGTAATTTTGTGCCGCTCTTGTGCATTTCCACATATAATACTGACGTTATTGGGCACCGTGCGTATACAGCTACTGTTACGTTACTGAATACAATTTACAGCTGCTTGCAGGCTGCAACATTGAAACCCGACATTCATCTGTATTTCATTTCACAAACATAACGAAAGTTGCATTATCTAAAAAAGAGAATGATCCGATTTTCGAGGACTCATGCTGATACTACTGAAGACTAAACTTACATTGATGATGGCGTCGGTCTGTATATATTCCATGTCAGAGTCCTTCAGCCCAAGCTCTTTGCCGCCTCTTTGCGTGGTGCTGATGATTCCTGTTGTGACTGTGTTCTGCAAGGAGAAGGGGCTTCCCAGAGCTACCACAAATTCACCAGGCCGCAGGTCTGATGATCTCCCCAGGAGTAATACTGGAAGCGGTGCCTGCGTAGGAAGAATTAGATGGGTTTTAATCTTGAAACATCAGCTCATATTTTAAAATTTTTAAATATATATACTTAAAGTCTGTTAGAGCAAATGTAATTGCTTCCAAATTTTTAGCAAACTGAGATGTAAACTGTACTTCAAAAAAACATATACGTTCGGTACGTGCAGAAAAGCAAATAACAGCAAAGGACAGGAATTGCCACTCAAAGGCCCTACTGGGAATGATGGGACTAGAAAAGTGTGGCAAAGATGTAACAAAAGTAAGAGAGTAGATCAGACTAGAGGTTACATTAAATAACTGCAGGGAAATGTGTGCAGGTCCTCCATCGTGGTATTGTATATGAGGCGAGCATTTGGTCTTGTCGAGGTGCATTCACAAATGAGAAGCTCCAGTGCAAGGATACGAATTCAGGCCCATGTTCATGCAGTTGTCAAAATTTAGCGCTAGCTAATGTCATTCTCTAGAGTCACCTGTGCACCATATTTATAAAATTTAAATGACGCACAATGGTGCTAAGGAATGGCTAGCATCATGAAAAATGGCACTAGCCGTGGCTGGACAGCAGTAGAAAAAATGGCGCTAGGCAGATTAGTGGCAAAATATCAGCCGCTAGTCAGACTAGCGTCAATTTTTCACGCACAAGTAGCCAAAAAATGACCCCTGTCTGAGTACAGACAGGAGTCATTACCACATCCCCAATGCCCACCACTGGGGATCAGTGTCCCTAGGACAACCCCAACATATCCAGTGCCAGCCAGGGGGCCACATGTAAGTGGCTCCCAGTGGCACATAATAATAAAACATATATACTTAACTTACCTAGGATGGGCTTCCTCGACCTGTAGTGTCCCAGTCGTGTGGGTGGGGGTGATGCTGGGGGTTGGGGTGGGACACCATGTGGAATCGATGGTGTTTTCCTAAGGAAATGTGCCTAACTGCACTTTAACGCCTGGACTAACCAGGCGTTAAATTTTGACGCTAATCGTCCTTAGTGTAATTTTTTGGGTCTCCTTTTTAGGTGTGCATGGTTTTAGTGTAGGGGGTTAAAAATGGCGCTAGGGGGCTAGCAGCATTATTAAAAAGTGACGGCCTGCCTTGCATCTCCTTGTCTCAATGAGATGCAAGGTGTATTAGTGCTCCCTAAAAATGGCACTAACTCTGATATTTTGACACTAGATGGGTCTTGCATCAAATTATAAATATGAAGTTAGATTTGCACTGCTTTAATGTACAAAAATGATGCTAAGGCAGCACAAACATTTGCACTTTTAAATAATCACCTTGCTGAACTATGACAAACACTTTCACTGGCGGCAGTCTGCCTTCTAGTAAACACTAGCGATAGACTGCCGTGTAGGTGCAATCTTCCAATCTGAGGAGCGTAAAAAATAATGGTGGGTTAAATACACATGATTGTGTGGTGCGTAACACACAGAGCTACAGCAGGCAGCGCCTGACCAGGCGTATTTTTCTTGATAATGTAATGCACCCTAAACGGATAATACCTCTTTTTTGTGAATTGTGGGCTGTAGAAAAGTAATCCATGCTTGATGACGTTAACATATAAAAATTTGGCCTGTCAATATCTGGCTACCTGACCCTGAAAGAGACCTCGAAGTGAGCATCAGAAACCGTCAGGCGGTGATGTCCTGAAGAACTAGTGAAAATGTTTAAAATATTGAAATAAATGTTAAAGGGGTGCTGCAGATTGGCAGGGCCAAGAATCTGATTGCTAAAAACGCAACAAAAATAAAGATGCTCCATCACTGTGGGCATGCTGGAGATTTTCCTACAGCCAAGTGTTTCATCACGGAGTGGCAACAATTATGGGCAGTTGTAACCCTTTGCCTGCTCTTCTGACGTATATGTCATGAGATGGTGTTTCCAGGATGCACTTATCGTATACACACAGTGTCTCCTCCCGCTTGTCATCATTTCAATTTTGTTTTGCCCTGTGAATGGGACAATCTTCTGGTGGTAGTGTGGGGTGTTTGGAGGGAGTGTGACAGTTCACAATCCTTCTGGGCACCTGCAAATGTCCGAATGAAGTGGCTCATAACTTTTTGCACAGAACGCTGATCCTCAAAATATTAAACCACTATGTTCAATAGACTCTCTTTGTGGAATGCATGTAGTTGTGGTATTTGGTCTTCAGGCATGCGACTCAGGGCAGGTTCACCGAGGGACCGAAGTGAGACTTAATAATTATCCTTTGGTTTGAGGCTTGCGCGTTCCCATGATGCCTATTCTCTACTATGGGATGGGCGACCTATTGACCAATTGACGGTGACAAATAGTCCTCGTTCAGTAAGTGACTTCCCAGCACTTATTACTGCTTATATAATTAGGAGAAGTAGTTGTTACGGTCCTGATGAAGCACCAAGGGATCCTTTTTTGACTATAGAGGCGCGATACATGTTGACCAGATTGTGTTAGGACTAGGTACACTACCTTTTTCCTTTCCATGGAGTACAGTGGGACATTATTCCCCACATTTACTCCCCCTGTTTCTTTTTTAATCTTGGCCTGATCCTTTCCCTGAGTTATTAAATCATGATTGTTAGAAATGGGGTTTTTGGTTGGCAGTCAGGTTACCTCCTGTCCAAGCAAAAGCCCTCACTCTAGTCAGGGTAAGTCACACACTATCCAAGATTATCCTGTGCCCACCCTCTGGTAGCTTGGCACGAGCCGTCAGGCTTAACTTAGAAGGCAATGTGTAAAGTATTTGTGCAATAAATCATACAATACCACCATATAGCACCACAAAAATACACCACACAGTGTTTAGAAAAATATATAATATTTATCAGGATAATTGTAGATCAAAAAGAATAAAGTTGCAATGGAAAATTGTAGAAATATCACAGGGAAGTGATATAGAGTGTCTTAAGTCTTTAGAATGCAATACAGTGTCTTTCAAGCACAAAGTACCTGGTTTCTGGTGGAAAATCTCCTCAGAGGGCCACAGGAGAAGAGATGCGTGGAAAAAGGGGTGTGTGCGTCGATTTCTCCTCAGCACACACAGACTTGCGTCGGTCTTTTCCACGCGGGGAAGTCGGGCGTCGTTTTCCGGCGCGCAGACAGTCTCTTTTTGTGGATCGCGGGGATTACCAGATGTCCCGGGTCTGTGCGTGGATTCTCCTGCTTGTTTTCCGGCTGCGCGTCGTTCTGCGGGGCTGCGCGTCGAAGTTTCGATCTCACGGTAGGCGTCGCGTCGATTTCTCCTTGGAAGTCGGGCGGCGTTGTCCTTGCGAGGCCGTGCGTCGAAAGTTTGGTCTCACGGCAGGCGTCGCGTCGATTTCTCCTTGGAAGTCGGGCGGCGTTGTCCTTGCGAGGCCGTGCGTCAAAGTTTCGCACTCACGGTGGGCGTCGCGTCGATTTCTCCTGGAAAGTCGAGCGGCTTTGTCCTTGCGAGGTTGTGCGTCGAAGTCTCGATCGCCCCGAGGGCGTCGCGTCGATCAGCGTCGGTGTGCGGCGTTTTTCTCGCCGCGAAACAAGCTGTGCGTCGAAATTTTCGGCGCACGGAGCGTCCAAGTGAAAGGAAGAAGTCTTTTTGGTCCTGAGACTTCAAGGAACAGGAGGCAAGCTCTATCCAAGCCCTTGGAGAGCACTTTCACAGCCAGACAAGAGTTCAGCAAGGCAGCAGGGCAACAGCAAGACAGCAGTCCTTTGTAGAAAGCAGACAGGTGAGTCCTTTGAGCAGCCAGGCAGTTCTTCTTGGCAGGATGTAGTTTCTGGTTCCGGTTTCTTCTCCAGCAAGTGTCTGATGAGGTAGGGCAGAGGCCCTGTTTTATACCCAAATGTGCCTTTGAAGTGGGGGAGACTTCAAAGAGTGGCTAAGAAGTGCACCAGGTCCCCTTTCAGTTCAATCCTGTCTGCCAGGGTCCCAGTAGGGGGTGTGGCAGTCCTTTGTGTGAGGGCAGGCCCTCCACCCTCCCAGCCCAGGAAGACCCATTCAAAATGCAGATGTATGCAAGTGAGGCTGAGTACCCTGTGTTTGGGGTGTGTCTGAGTGAATGCACAAGGAGCTGTCAACTAAACCTAGCCAGACGTGGATTGTAAGGCACAGAAGGATTTAAGTGCAAAGAAATGCTCACTTTCTAAAAGTGGCATTTCTAGAATAGTAATATTAAATCCGACTTCACCAGTCAGTAGGATTTTGTATTACCATTCTGGCCATACTAAATATGACCTCCCTGCTCCTTTCAGATCAGCAGCTGCCACTTCAACAGTGTATGAGGGCAGCCCCAATGTTAGCCTATGAAGGGAGCAGGTCTCCCAGTAGTGCAAAAACGAATTTAGGAGTTTTACACTACCAGGACATATAACTACACAGGTACATGTCCTGTCTTTTACCTACACAGCACCCTGCTCTAGGGGATACCCAGGGCACACATTAAGGGTGACTTATATGCAGAAAAAGGGGAGTTCTAGGCTTGGCAAGTACTTTTAAATGCCAAGTCGAGGTGGCAGTGAAACTGCACACACAGGCCTAGCAATGGTAGGCCTGAGACAAGGAAAAGGGGCTACTTAAGTGGGTGGCACAATCCGTGCTGCAGGTCCACTAGTAGCATTTAATCTATATGCCCTAGGCACCTGGAGTGCACATGACTGGGGACTTATAAGTAGATTAAATAGTTCAATCAGGTATGATCCAAAGTTACCATGTTTACAGAGAGAGAGCATATACACTTTATCACTGGTTAGCAGTGGTAAAGTGTGCAGAGTCTAAAAACCAGCAAAAACAGTATCCAAAAGAGGAGGGAGGCAGGCAAAAAGTTAGGGGTGACTACCCTAAGGCTGTCAGGTCTAACATGTGTCCCCCCCAGCTGAAAGTGGGGAGAGCTACCCGACCTCCTGGGAGCTCTCATCGCTAAGGCGGAAGTACCTGGAGAGACCATCAGCATTGGCGTGGTCAACCCCTGGGCGATGTTCCACCGTAAAGTCCATCCCCTGTAGGGAAATGGACCACCTCAGAAGTTTTGGATTCTCACCCCTCATCTGCATGAGCCATCTGAGGGGCCTGTGGTCTGTCTGAACTAGGAAGTGAGTCCCAAACAGGTAGGGCCTCAGCTTCTTCAGTGCCCAGACCACAGCAAAAGCTTCTCTTTCAATAGCACTCCACCTCTGTTCCGGTGGTAATAGCCTTCTGCTAATAAAGACTACCGGTTGATCTTGGCCCTCCTCATTTAGCTGTGCTAGGACTGCCCCTATGCCATGCTCTGAAGCGTCTGTCTGCACGATAAATTCCTGGGAGTAGTCAGGGGCCTTGAGCACGGGGGCCGTGCACATGGCTTCCTTTAGGGCGTCAAAGGCTTTCTGACAAGCCTCTGTCCAATTCACCAACCTAGGTTGCTTCTTGGACGTGAGTTCTGTCAAGGGGGACACAATGGTACCATAGCCCTTGACAAACCTGCGGTAGTATCCGGTGAGGCCTAAAAAGGCTCTCACCTCAGTCTGGGTTCGAGGTGGTTGCCAGGCCTTGATAGTTTCGATCTTGGCCTGGAGTGGCTGCACCTTGCCACCACCTACTAGGTGTCCCAAGTACACCACGGAACCCTGCCCAATCTGGCACTTACTAGCCTTGATGGTCAGGCCTGCCTGTTGCAGGGCCTGAAGCACCTCCTTGAGGTGGAGCAGGTGTTCCTCCCAGCTGGAACTGTAGACAGCTATGTCATCCAGGTAGGCTGCACAGAAGGCATCCTTGCCAGCCAGGACCCCGTTAACCAACCGTTGGAAGGTAGCGGGGGCATTTTTCAATCCAAACGGCATCACCCGGAACTGGTAATGGCCGTCAGGGGTGGAAAAGGCGGACCTTTCCTTAGCCCCCTCAGTCAGGGCGATCTGCCAGTACCCTGAAGTAAGATCAAACGTACTCAGGAACTTGGCAGCGCCTAGCCTGTCCACGAGCTCATCAGCTCGGGGGATTGGGTGAGCATCAGTCCGTGTGACTGAGTTGAGACCCCGGTAGTCCACGCAGAACCGAAGTTCTGGCTTCGCGCCTGGGGCAGTAGCCTTGGGGACCAACACCACTGGGCTGGCCCAGGGACTACTGGACTTCTCAATAACCCCTAGCGTCAACATCTTGGAGACCTCCTCCTTGATGCTGGCCTTCACCTTATCTGACAACCTGTAAATTTTGTTCTTCACAGGGAGACTGTCACCGGTGTCAATATCATGAACACAGAGGTGGGTCAGTCCCGGAGTAAGGGAGAAGAGGGGGGAGAACTGCTCCAACAGCTCATAGCAGTCTCCTTTCTGGTTTAGAGTCAGGGAGTCAGACAGAATGACCCCGCTTACGGACCCATCACCTTCTTGGGCAGAGAGGAGGTCCGGGAGAGGTTCACTCTCCTCTTCCATTCCTTCATCTGTGACCAGAAGCATGTTGATCTCCGACCTCTCAAAATGAGCTTTTAGTCGGTTCACGTAGAGCACCCTTAGGGGGTTCCTAGGGGTTTGGAGGTCCACTAGGTAAGTGGCCTCCCCTTTCCGCTCCTTTATTTCAAATGGGCCAGACCAGCGGTCCTGGAGAGCTCTGGGCTCTACTGGCTCCATTACCCACACTTTGTCTCCAGGTTGAAACTCTACCAGAGTGGCCTTCTGGTCATACCATTGTTTCATCACCTCTTGACTGGCCTCCAGGTTACTTTGGGCCTCTTTCCAGAAGCGGGTCATCTGATTGCGGAGGGCCAACATGTAGCTGACCACGTCCTGAGGGGGTGTCTTTGGAGCGTTCTCCAATCCCTCCTTGACAATGCTTAAGGGTCCCCTGACGGGGTACCCATAGAGAAGCTCAAAGGGACTGAACCCTACCCCCCTCTGGGGGACCTCTCTGTAAGCAAAGAGAAGGCATGGTAAGAGGACGTCCCATTTACGCCTCATGGCCTCAGGGAGGCCACCAATCATGCCTTTCAGGGTCTTGTTGAATCTCTCCACAAGCCCATTAGACTGGGGGTGATAGGGTGTGGTGAACTTGTAGGTTACACCACACGCATCCCACAGATGCTTCATGTACGCGGACATGAAGTTAGTGCCTCTGTCAGACACTATCTCCTTGGGGAATCCCACACGGGTAAATATCCCCATCAGGGTTCTGGCTACCACCGATGCAGTTACGGTCCTCAGAGGGATTGCCTCTGGGTACCGGGTGGCATGGTCCACCAAAACCAGGATAAACCTGTTGCCTAAGGCAGTTTTGGGGTCCAAGGGGCCAACAATGTCGACGCCCACCCTTTCAAAGGGGGTGCCAACGACAGGAAGTGGAATCAGGGGGGTTTTAACCCTCTTTCCTGCTTTACCACTAGCCTGGCAGGTAGGACAAGCCCTGCAGAATTTGTCTGAGTGTGTCCTCATTTTGGGCCAGTGAAAGTGGGTGACAAGCCTGTTGAAGGTCTTGTCTTGTCCCAAATGTCCTGCCAGGGGAATGTCGTGAGCCAGACCCAGTAGGAAGGCTCGGTAACATTGGGGGACCACCAGCACACGTGCTGCCCCAAAGACCGGAACCCTAGGCTCACTGTAGAGGAGATCATTCTCCCAATATAGGTGGTGATTGCCAGAGGCGTCACCTGCTGCCTGGTTTAAGGCTTGTTTCCTCAACCCTTCTAGAGTGGGACACTCTTTCTGCGCCTTGCAGAATTCCTCCCTGGTGGGTCCACCCTCAACTTGCCAGCCAGCAAGCTCCGGTAAGTCACCTAGGGTGGCAATGTCTTCCCCAGTTGGCTCGGGAGTCTCCTCCTCAGGAGCCCCGTCAGCCACTGTGGGAACTTCTGGGGCCGGTTTCCCGCGCCCCTCGTCCCTCCTCTTGGCAGCTCCCTGGGCCATCGTTCCAGGCTCCAGATGCCCTTGACTTCCCTCTCGGTCAGCCATGGACCGGGTGGTCATGCAGACCCACTCAGGTAACCCTAACATCTCCAGGTGAGATCTGAGCTCTACTTCTTTCCAAGCAGTATGCTCTAGATCATTGCCTAACAGACAATCTACAGGCATGGCAGGACTCACAGCTACTTTCAGAGTACCAGAGACCCCCCCCACTCAAAGGGAACCCGAGCCACCGGTAGGTGACTCTCGCGATTGTCAGCGACTATGACCTGGTGGAATGTATTAGGGATTATCTGCTCTGTGGACACCAGCTGACTCTTGATAGTAGTCATACTGGCTCCTGTGTCACGCAGAGCCTCCACCTTCTGCCCATCAATGAGGACCCACTGCCGGTACTTGGAAGTATTTTTAGGCATGTGGACCTTGGACATCATTTCTCCTTCTCCCAGGGACACTAGGGAAATCTCTACCTGCTCCCCAAAGCTAGTGGGGTCCATCTCCCCCCGAGTGCTACACTAGTCAACCCAGGTGCCTGTCCGGTAGTGGACGGTGCCCTCTTGGGGCACTGTGGATCGCCTTTGTAGTGACCATATTGGTAACACTCCATGCATTTGGGGCTAGATTTTCCTGACCTGTCAAATGTCCCTGGTTTCTTCCCAAATTTGGAAAAGGAAGGGTTGCCACCCCCTCCCTGGGAATTCTTTTGGGGGCCTTTAGAGAGTTCCTTATCTGTAAGTTTATCTCCCCCCTCTTTCTTCTGTTGGGAACCCTGACCACCTTTGTGGGAGTCCCCCCCAGGTACCTTTTTGGACACTCTGGTGCTAACCCAGAGGTCCGCCTCCTCAGCAAGCTTCCTGGGATCAGTCAGCTTACTATCCACTAGGTGCTGGCGCAAATCGGTATAAGTAACATTAAGCATATGCTCTCTCAGGATCAAGTCATATAAACCTTTATAATCTGCTACTTTGTTGCCCCGCACCCATCCATTCAGTGCCTTACTAGAGAAATCAAAGAAATCTACCCATGTTTGTGTGGTTTGTTTGGTGCTGTCCCTGAACCTCTGACGGTATCCCTCAGGGGTCAGCCCAAACTTGGCAAGTAAAGTGGCTTTCTGGAGTGGGTATGTGTTTTGATCCGGTGGATCCAATGTGAGAAGTGTGTCCCTCCCCAATGGCGGCACATAACCCCACATAGCTACCCCCCATTGCCCTTCAGGAACCTCATGAGCCCTTAGTGCAACTTCATAAGCAGCTAACCATTTATCTATGTCATCTCCCACCACAAAACTGGGCACCACATTTTTGGGTATACGAACCTTCTTTTCTCCAGCAGGTCCTGTCTGTATGCTGCCACCATTATTGCTGGATTCAGACTGTCTTGCCTTGATCTCCAGCTCCTTGAGACTCAGTTCATGAGCCAACAATAGTTTCTTTTCAGCCAACGCTCTTTCAGCTTCCACTTGTTTGGCTGCTCTTTCAGCTTCTGCTTGTTTGGCTGTTCTTTCAGCTTCAATCTGTTTGGCTGCTCTTTCAGCCTCAGCTTGTTTGGCTTCTCTTTCTGCCCTCCTCTCCTCCTGTTGTGCCTCAATTTTCAGTTTTGCCATTTGCAATTGGAACTCCCTTTCCTCTCTCCTTTCCTCTGCGGTCAGGCTTTGCATGGAGACACTGCTCCCTGGTCTGGAAGGGTGCACAATTGCAGTGGTAACACCATCCATAGATAGTGAAAATCCTTCTGAGGGGCCATTTTCTGGCTCCTCTTCCTCATCATCCTCTAAATGGGCTTCTGCCCAGGCCCTCAGCGCCACTTGAAAGTCCTCCTTTCTGGAGGCCCCTTGGGTGGGTACCCTTAATGCCCTGCAGAATCCTCTTAGTTGTTTGACCGTGTATGTATCCAACTGGACTAGGTCAAAGTCCCCTGTCTGAGACCCAGTCAGAGACATGTTGAGTGAGGATTTAGTTTTAGAAAATTGTCAGGAAAAAACGGATTTTCAAAAAGAGATAAAAACCAAGTTGACCTTCAACTGTGGGTATGTAGTGAAATACTTAGCTACTGTATGTCACTGCACAAATACAAGTCCTATCCTCACCGCTGATCACCAATGTTAGAAATTGGGTTTTTGGTTGGCAGTCAGGTTACCTCCTGTCCAAGCAAAAGCCCTCACTCTAGTCAGGGTAAGTCACACACTATCCAAGATTATCCTGTGCCCACCCTCTGGTAGCTTGGCACGAGCCGTCAGGCTTAACTTAGAAGGCAATGTGTAAAGTATTTGTGCAATAAATCATACAATACCACCATATAGCACCACAAAAATACACCACACAGTGTTTAGAAAAATATATAATATTTATCAGGATAATTGTAGATCAAAAAGAATAAAGTTGCAATGGAAAATTGTAGAAATATCACAGGGAAGTGATATAGAGTGTCTTAAGTCTTTAGAATGCAATACAGTGTCTTTCAAGCACAAAGTACCTGGTTTCTGGTGGAAAATCTCCTCAGAGGGCCACAGGAGAAGAGATGCGTGGAAAAAGGGGTGTGTGCGTCGATTTCTCCTCAGCACACACAGACTTGCGTCGGTCTTTTCCACGCGGGGAAGTCGGGCGTCGTTTTCCGGCGCGCAGACAGTCTCTTTTTGTGGATCGCGGGGATTACCAGATGTCCCGGGTCTGTGCGTGGATTCTCCTGCTTGTTTTCCGGCTGCGCGTCGTTCTGCGGGGCTGCGCGTCGAAGTTTCGATCTCACGGTAGGCGTCGCGTCGATTTCTCCTTGGAAGTCGGGCGGCGTTGTCCTTGCGAGGCCGTGCGTCGAAAGTTTGGTCTCACGGCAGGCGTCGCGTCGATTTCTCCTTGGAAGTCGGGCGGCGTTGTCCTTGCGAGGCCGTGCGTCAAAGTTTCGCACTCACGGTGGGCGTCGCGTCGATTTCTCCTGGAAAGTCGAGCGGCTTTGTCCTTGCGAGGTTGTGCGTCGAAGTCTCGATCGCCCCGAGGGCGTCGCGTCGATCAGCGTCGGTGTGCGGCGTTTTTCTCGCCGCGAAACAAGCTGTGCGTCGAAATTTTCGGCGCACGGAGCGTCCAAGTGAAAGGAAGAAGTCTTTTTGGTCCTGAGACTTCAAGGAACAGGAGGCAAGCTCTATCCAAGCCCTTGGAGAGCACTTTCACAGCCAGACAAGAGTTCAGCAAGGCAGCAGGGCAACAGCAAGACAGCAGTCCTTTGTAGAAAGCAGACAGGTGAGTCCTTTGAGCAGCCAGGCAGTTCTTCTTGGCAGGATGTAGTTTCTGGTTCCGGTTTCTTCTCCAGCAAGTGTCTGATGAGGTAGGGCAGAGGCCCTGTTTTATACCCAAATGTGCCTTTGAAGTGGGGGAGACTTCAAAGAGTGGCTAAGAAGTGCACCAGGTCCCCTTTCAGTTCAATCCTGTCTGCCAGGGTCCCAGTAGGGGGTGTGGCAGTCCTTTGTGTGAGGGCAGGCCCTCCACCCTCCCAGCCCAGGAAGACCCATTCAAAATGCAGATGTATGCAAGTGAGGCTGAGTACCCTGTGTTTGGGATGTGTCTGAGTGAATGCACAAGGAGCTGTCAACTAAACCTAGCCAGACGTGGATTGTAAGGCACAGAAGGATTTAAGTGCAAAGAAATGCTCACTTTCTAAAAGTGGCATTTCTAGAATAGTAATATTAAATCCGACTTCACCAGTCAGTAGGATTTTGTATTACCATTCTGGCCATACTAAATATGACCTCCCTGCTCCTTTCAGATCAGCAGCTGCCACTTCAACAGTGTATGAGGGCAGCCCCAATGTTAGCCTATGAAGGGAGCAGGTCTCCCAGTAGTGCAAAAACGAATTTAGGAGTTTTACACTACCAGGACATATAACTACACAGGTACATGTCCTGTCTTTTACCTACACAGCACCCTGCTCTAGGGGATACCCAGGGCACACATTAAGGGTGACTTATATGCAGAAAAAGGGGAGTTCTAGGCTTGGCAAGTACTTTTAAATGCCAAGTCGAGGTGGCAGTGAAACTGCACACACAGGCCTAGCAATGGTAGGCCTGAGACAAGGAAAAGGGGCTACTTAAGTGGGTGGCACAATCCGTGCTGCAGGTCCACTAGTAGCATTTAATCTATATGCCCTAGGCACCTGGAGTGCACATGACTGGGGACTTATAAGTAGATTAAATAGTTCAATCAGGTATGATCCAAAGTTACCATGTTTACAGAGAGAGAGCATATACACTTTATCACTGGTTAGCAGTGGTAAAGTGTGCAGAGTCTAAAAACCAGCAAAAACAGTATCCAAAACGAGGAGGGAGGCAGGCAAAAAGTTAGGGGTGACTACCCTAAGGCTGTCAGGTCTAACAATGATGCTTAAGGGTAGGAGCCAATTTTTACTCACTTGTCTCTCCTACTTTTTTCTAATAATCAGTATTTTCTGCAGACCTAACTACATCTGCTATATAATCTTCGGTTGAGTACCACCACATTGATTGGGGTGGTCCACCAGACATTGCAGTTCCGGTCTGATGAGGAGATTGCCCAGTGATGAAGCTTAGCATCCTAGTGGATGTTTGAGCGCTCTCCTGAAACTACTGGCACTTCTTGACTCTGCATGCATATGTATTGGAACAGTGTACTATTTCTATTTAAAGGTTGTGGTATTTGGACCTGGGATGTGAAAGCACTTAAGGAAACCTACTAACCATATACATTTTAATAAACATCAAAGCGACTCCTGGAAGATATGGCTTATGTGGATCCCACCAAAATGTCAGACAAATATTAATCTTCGGCTAAGAAACAGAATTCACTCACATTTATGTGAATAAATATTTCAGGATTTGTGGGGAGCGACAAAAGTCCTACCATCTTGTGTCCCCACAATTCTTTATGTATGTATGCATGTATCTGTGTATATGTATATATGTGTGAGTGATATTTGTATAGCTCAAACGTTGCCAAAGGTCAGTGTACACTGTACTGGGTCTACCAATATAAATAGAATCGCAAATTTGTGCTTGGTTGTATCATAATGAAGGGGAACAGGTCAAAATTGAGAATGTATGATGTCAAAGGGTTTTGGCTTCTTCTTGACCCATACAGTGGGCCTACCTACACACATTGTATGCTGTTATTATCAGGAAAAGTGTGGGAACATTGGATAGTTGGACTTTTGCCATCTGCTGGAAGTCACAGAAAAATGTAGACATTGTGATGTTTTAAATCTATTCTTTACTCTTTTCTGACCATGCTGTGATTCATGCATTCTACATCATCCTGGATTCTCCTGTGTTTGTAGTTTCCATTCAATTTCTGTTGTTAGTAGGTTTTCCTAGGCAAGTCCGTACAGGGCCGAAATACTGCAATGATTCCCTATGGGAGCTCCAAATCCAAAACATTAAGTTGTGTCTAGTGTGTGTGGATCCTTGCTGAAGCTCAGTTTACATCCACACATATGATAGATACCCCACACTCAAAAGACATATGTGAAGGTAAATGTGGGTTAAGCCTTGGGGAAAATATGTTCCTATGTTAGGAAAACTGAAGGGAACTGCAATGTTTTGAGGAAAAAATTGTTGAAAAAAAATCTTCAGATATTGAAAATATGTAGTATACACCCCACGGGTGACACCAGCAGCCAAAAGACAGGTACTCTAAACTGGCATTTGGTGTCAGCTTTCTTTCCAATTTCCCCCAAAGCACTGCATCCAGTTTATCACCTGTGGACACCCCAGTTCCATAGAAAACCCATACATATCTGGTACCCCCCCAGTCAGGAGATGCAGAGGAACACGGATGTTGGTTAGGCCATCAAGGAAAAGGGAGATTGAAGGAAAGCACCATGATTTAAAAATAGAATGCTACAGGTCTGACCAACATCACGTTCAGCAGGTTCTCCTGGTTAGCCATCCAAGGCGAGGAAAGTCTGTCTTGCACTATTAGATGACTTAGCTTGTATAGAATTAGAAAGTGTACATTTGTATACTTTTCATATAGTCCTGAGTCTAATATTTGTCAGCAAATGAACAGTGCACCATGAACAGTGATACTGCCACAATTTAGTGATCTGCACTGATATTATTTAATTGAATGGGCAAACTACATTCCATAGAAAAACCCAGTATAATTTATATTGTCAGGTTCCAGATATTCAAGGCAGTATTTCCTCGATGAGCATTCTGGGATTTGTTTGTCCATTTTAAAAAAAGGAACCTTTCTCCATGTTTTTCATTATATCTTCAGGCTGCAATTAGATATTAATGCAGGGTTTTAATTATTTCACAGTCATGGATGCGTAGACAAGCAAAAGACATAGGCCCTCATTCTGACCCTGGCGGTCTTTGACCGCCAGGGCGGAGGACCGCGGGAGCACCGCCGACAAGCCGGCGGTGCTTCAATGGGGATTCCGACCGCGGCGGTAAAGCCGCGGTCGGACCGGCACCACTGGCGGGGTCCCGCCAGTGTACCGCGGCCCCATTGAATCCTCCGCGGCGGCGCAGCTTGCTGCACCGCCGCGGGGATTCTGACCCCCCCTACCGCCATCCAGATCCCGGCGGTCGGACCGCCGAGATCCGGATGGCGGTAGGGGGGGTCGCGGGGCCCCTGGGGGCCCCTGCAGTGCCCATGCCACTGGCATGGGCATTGCAGGGGGCCCCGTAAGAGGGCCCCTACATGTATTTCACTGTCTGCTGCGCAGACAGTGAAATACGCGACGGGTGCAACTGCACCCGTCGCACAGCTTCCACTCCGCCGGCTCGATTCCGAGCCGGCTTCATCGTGGAAGCCTCTTTCCCGCTGGGCTGGCTGGCGGTCTGAAGGAGACCGCCCGCCAGCCCAGCGGGAAAGTCAGAATTACCGCCGCGGTCTTTCGACCGCGGAACGGTAACCTGACGGCGGGACTTTGGCGGGCGGCCTCCGCCGCCCGCCAAGGTCAGAATGAGGGCCATAGTTTGGTGCACCGGTCCAAAAAAGTACCTGTGTTTGAACAACCTAATATCTATATTGTTCACAAAAACGTCTTGCACAGAGATCCACAAGATGAGTGGTTCTTTTACAATGCAATTTTAATGAATGCTTAGATTAATTTGCCAAGGGCGGCTAGGAATATTCTTTATTGCCTTCTTCTTATACGCATTGTCCTAGTGCTACAAGCTGGGGCCCTCATTACGAGTGTGGTGGTCTCAAGACCGCCACACTCGTGATGGCGGTCGGACTGCTCCTGACAGGGCGGTCCGACCTCCCTTTTATGACTGTGGCAGATGTGCCATGGTCCGACCGCCAGTACCACCATGTTGCCACATGTAGACAGCCTGGCAGTCTTGGTGGTCGCAACCTGCCAGGGCAGCGCTGCAAACAGCGCTGCCCTGTGGATTGAGTCCCCTTTCCACCAGCCTTTGCATGGAGGCCTTTTGCCCGCCCTATTAGGAGCTTTCCGCTGGGCCAGTGAGCAAAAACAGCATTTCCGCCTGCTAGCCCAGCGGAAAACTCCTAATAGGGCGGGCAAAAGACCTCTATTGCTGGCGGTGTTTTGCCTGCAGCGGTCCTGTGAAAGCCGTAATGAGACCTAAACGACAAAAATCCAACAAACACAAGCCAAGATAAGAATTTTCAAGGTAAAAAGAGTCTTACTCCATGGAAAACAATGGAAATGTTGATTTTACGCAAAGTACCTGGTTTGCATAAAAAATAAAGCCGCATGGGCATTGTAAAACTTAGCGATGCATCGATTCCTTACTCGCAAGTGACGCTGTGCGCCGTTTCTTCTCCAGTCAGGTAGGTGATGCGTTGTTTTTCTCCCTCCCAAGAGAGCGATGTATCGATTTCGTGACAGGGCACCTCGGATCCGCGCAGGTTCACAATGACTTTGACACCCAGTGACAATGTGTGAGAAATCCTGGTCGCACGGTGATGGAAAACCGCACTGCATGGGATTTGCATTGTTTCTCCAGCCGGGATGCAGGTGATGTGTTGAAATCAGCCACGAGGTGGGTGGAATGTCATTTTTCAGCCGTATTGCAGGTGGTGCGTCATAATTTTCCCCTCCCTGTGTGTGGCTTTCCATCCTTGTTCTACTAGCTTCACCTTTCAAGGGCCCAGCGATTAGATAGGGCACAACTTGGCAGGGCAGGAGTCTCAGCAGAGAGCCCAGGTGCTAGCCGAGGAAGTCTTTGATTGCTCTGAGACTTCAAAACAGGAGGCTAGCTCAATCCAAGCCCTTGGGGATTCTTCTCAAGCAGGAATATACCACAAAGTCCAGGCTTTGTCTCCTTTCACAGGCAGAAGCAGCAACTGTAGCCCAACAAGGCACAGTCACAGTCAGGGGCAGCACTTCTCCTCAGCCCTTTAGCTCTTCTCCTTGGCAGAGGTTCCTCTTAGTTCCAGAAGAAAATCTAAAAATCTGGGTTTTTTGGTCCACTACGTATACCCATTCTGCCTTTAAAGCAGGCAAACTCCAAGGGAAGTCTGTGTTGTTCACAAGATCCTGCCTTGCCCATGCCTGCCCCTAGTCACACACCAGGTGGCTGGAGACTGCATTGTGAGAGGGCAGGCAAGTCCCATTCAGGTGTAAGTGACCACTCCTCCCTCCACTCTAGCTCAGATGGCTCATCAGGATATGCAGGCTACACCCTAGCTTCTTTTGTGTCACTGTCTAGAGGGGATTCACAAACAGCACAACTGTCAGTCTGATCCAGAAAGGGAATACACAAGCAGGCAGAGTCACGGAATGGTTTAAGCAAGAAAATGCCAACTTACTAAAAGTGGCATTTTCAAACAAATAATTTAAAAAACACCTTTACCAAAAGATGTATTTTTAAATTGTGAGTTCAGAGACCCCAAACTCGACATCCCTACCTGCTCTCAAAGGGAAACTGCACTTTAAGGATATTTAAAGGCAGTCCCCATGTTAACCTATAAGAGAGATAGGCCTTGCAACAGTGAAAACCCAATTTGGCAGTATTTCACTGTTAGAACATGTAAAACACATCAGTACATGTCCCACCTTTAACATACACTGCACCTTGCCCATAGGCCAACATAGGGCATACCTCAGGAGTACCTTACATGTATAAAAAGGGAAGGTTTTCTGGCCAGGTCAAATTGGCAGTTTAAAACTGCACACACAGACAATGCATGGGCAGGTTTGAGCCATGTTTACAGGGCGACTCATGTGGATGGCACAACTAGCTTTGCAGGCCCACTGGCAGCATTTGATTTACAGGCCCTAGGCACCTCTAGTTCACTTTACTAGGGACTTACTAGTAAATCAAATATGCCAGTCCTGGGAAAGCCAATTATACATACAATTTACACAGGGAGCACTTGCACTTTAGCACTGGTCAGCAGTGTTAAAGTGCCCAGAGTACCAAAAACAGTAAAAACAGAGCCCAGCACACAGTCATAACATGGGAAGCAGAGGCAAAAAAAGACATGGGAGACCACGCCAAGGATGCCAGGTCTAACACTGCACATTTTTCTAAAGTATTAATTCATTATTTTGTAAATTTTACACATGATAATACTGTCTGGGCCAACATTTAACTTCATTACTACTAGGTGAACAACCAAATACAGAAATTAGCAATGAAAGATGACCAGTTACCCTTTGCATAGGGCCTTCCATTGTGCGTGAACACGTCACCAATTTTTTTATAACTTTTGATCCGTTAGAAACAATGGTTTTGTACTCAAACCCTTCTGCACACTAACCCCTTCTTTCTCTATAGCTTTTAGCCACAATGCCCAAGACAGCGTTCTCAAAAATGTTTCTTTGTGCCAATAGGCCCACAGACAGTTTGTGTCACTGAGGCTTCCAGGGGGCTAAGGAGCAGCTAGGATCCTATATAATTATAACATCACTAGTGAACATCCCAAACAAAGTGCAAAACTTAGCAGCAGCCAAAGGTGCCCAAAAAGGAGCATCTGTCCTGTGTCACAGTGAGCAACTCAACAGTATGGACATCTCTGCACTACTGCGTCAAGAGATCACCAGCTGGGAGCAGCCATTGCATTTAATGTCAATAACAGTACCTCGTTTCCTTTCTTGTAACTCGGCATTTGAAAGGTACAAAGGCATTCACTTCTGGTGGCTGCTCAGGCTAGGAAGAGATATGCAGTTGTACTTCCCTGCTTGCAAGAGTCAGTGACCTAAGTGGAAACATACACACCTTATCCCCTGAAAGTGTAACATCTCTGTTGGGGCCAAAGGGTTTCGCTTTATGAGCAGGAAACTAACTGCAAAACCGGTGACTCAGGAGAAAGGTGGTATTATCTCCATAAGAAACTTAAGTCAGCAGCCACCAGCTAGAAGTGGCTACCAGAGAACAAAAAGCTGTCTACAAGGAGTGCTAGCAACACACGGGCATGCATGCTCAAATGCGCACAACACTAGGATGGCAACAATTTAACACCCCATACTGGGGCATTTCACAGAAATAAAAGAAGGACTACAAGTACTCATAAGCATAGAATTACAGTAGAGGCACTAAGAACATAAATAAAATGCATTTTTTTAAAGCCAGCATTATGTCTGTTAATTAGATTGTTTTCTGATAACACTTCCTAAGTGTCTCTGCTTTGGAAAACAAACAAAAAAATCACTTGCCACCGTTTCCAGGCAACTCGGTTTAAACAAGCATCGAAATTGGTATGTTGGGGGAAGGGTGTGAGGGGGTGTATGGGCAGGGAGATAAAAATGTGAAGCTCCGGCAGCTAGCTCTTCCCCTGAAAGTTGTAGCCCAGCTGCCAAAAAAGTCGTAATGCATTAGTATTACGAAAAGTGGAAATCAGGCTGTATTAAAGGTATCCGATTAAATGCATTACAGTAAAAATAAACAAATATACTTTTTGAAATCACTTATAGCGCTCTGAACACAGCAAATAATACCAAACCACTTCAATACCAAACCACTTATATGGGATATGGTATAATTAGACACATTTCAATCCAAATATGGAACAAAAAACGCAAAACCAAGCATACAATAACAAATTACAACACAAACATGTAACACATTAATTAAAAAATACCTTCGGAACGCATTTCTATTAACAACTGTAAATACTGTCATATCAAGCGCATCCGATTAAATACATTTGTTTCACAAAACACAAGAACAAACAAAAAAATAGTCCAACCAAAGTATCCTAAATCAGCAAGAACGAAATAATACACGTAACATGGGCGGCACTCATATGCATGGCCAATACTGCAAAAGGCATGGCAGGTGTGAAGGAATTATCACACACAACTATGACATTTTGAAAGACACATGAAAGAACCAATGGAAACTGATGGGCATGCCAAATGCCATAGATTGAATACATCACGTCTCAACGAGACAGTGCATGCGCTGCCTAGGCGAGACCCTAGGCGAGATTAAACATGCAATACATTCAGAAACCTTTACTCTTGTTCCTGTTATTCAGAAAAGCAATAGTTTTTTTGGTAAAAAATGAACATTACAAATATTTAAGAACTAAAAATGAGTTCACAGCCACCAGCGTTAACCATTTTAAAGATATCTTATGAAACATGATAAACAAGTTTAACAAGGTTTACACAACTGAACTTCCAGAATTGGCCGGCTTTAGCCCAAACATAAACAGAAAAATCTGATTTTGCCTGTGACAGTACGTCCCGGAGCGTGCTTCTCAGGGTAATGTCACTGGGCCATATTCGCACTTGCATGCAGAGATCCCCACACACCTAGATTTCTTCCCACAGCTAAGCAAAGGTCTCTGCCCAGGTGGCATTAACCAATTTTGTGTGGAAATATCCACCTAGTATTGGGATCAGTAGTGTCCTCTCATACGGGGTGAGGGCGTTGGTGGAGACTCTTAAAACCACAACATCCACTGTAAGTATGCTAGTAATAACTTTACAAATGGATTTCTAATTTATGCTTGTAGGGATATCTGCCTCTGCTGTGTAAAACTCAGCATGGAAAGTATAGGGACATAGCATTTATATGACCATAATCACACATCTTATTTTCATTAAAACTGCAAATGCGTAAATTAAATACACACACCCTGTGCTCCGCCCTCTTCTCTTTGGACTACACTACCCTGCGGATATCAGGAAAATGAGCCAGCCTACAGGATGCAGACCACCACATTCAAAAGGAAGAGGCACTTGATTATGCAAGAGACAGTATTTGTAGTTAGCTTTGTTGTGGAACATTACAGGAAACAACATGGTCTGCCATGGTACACCCTAAGCAGAGCAAAGAAGGCCGCCCTGTAGCAGGAGGTGACCACACTGTGTTAATGCATTGGGGGTGTATGTATGCGCCGTGAGGGACATCAAGAAACAGGGCAGAACGAGAGAAAGCAGATGAAAGACAAGTTGTCCGGGGTAAATGTGGCACAGGCTAATCCTGGAGGTGAAGCTCACTCCCATCTCTATCTCCCCCCACCTGAGAAGCATATCCTCTCTACAATGCACCCTGACCTGCTATATGACCTGTCTGTTCTAGGTAAAGTCAATATAAGTTCACATAAGAAACTATAGTTCTCAATTTTATTATTCATTTTGTAATCCACTTACGTCACACTGTTCCGGCCCACAGATGTGAACATTTCTCACATTTCTCATTTTCACATTTCCCACAATTTTCCCCATCATTTACATTATTACACTAATCTTTATTCGCTTTTTAAACAGTTCTCATTCTAAGTGCAGTGACAGCATCTTCAGGGTTAGGAATAACATCTACATTGACAGGGAATGGCCAAACGCATCTCCACCACATAACAAGGCATGTGGCCAGACGCATCCACACCACATAAACAAGTAAACCATACACATGTAGATCATGCTATCGTAAACCATTGTATTGTATATTTTAATGTTAGACACATCAACATTTATATGATTGTATCATTTGATTCATGTATCTTTCATTGTTAAGCCGTAGACTTCTAATAGGGTATTTTATATCAGATCATGTCATATTTTTTTTTAATGTCCCGTTTTGCCTGCTATCTGCCAAATGACACTTCCTCCTGTTCTTCTGCAACCAGCCAAGGGGTGGATTGGCCACGCATAATAAATGGATGGCAGAGACTGGTTACTCTTTAGCAATAGCATTTGCAATACATATATCCATATTTCTCCCTCAGTTAGTGCCTGGAAATGTATTTAAATTGTTGTAAAAGTTGTCAGCGTCCCCTTTATCATCATATATCACCTTTATATGACTAAATGCATCCTTTCATTTTTCTGTTGCATAATATATATACAGCTCAGTTGGACTGCCAGGGCAGGACCTGAGACGCATCCTAAGGTAGGGTGAGTGTGGAAACAGCTGGGTCAGACCTACTGGGAGACACAACAACAGCAAGTGGGTATGGGTGGGTTACACTATGAGAATATGCGACTTCTGATCAGGAGGTAAAACAGATGTTTGGTTTTGACATCACAGAGCTGGATCAGTGGTGTTACAGGATTGTTCCAAAGTCTATCATCCATCATTAACTCAATGCGGTCCAACCTCTCTGTAGGAAGTTGGCTCTGTATGTACTATTTCAAAGTAAGAAATAGCATGCACAGAGTCCAAGGGTTCCCCTTAGAGGTAAGATAGTGGCAAAAAGAGATAATTCTAATGCTCTTTTTTGTGGTAGTGTGGTCGAGCAGTAGGCTTATTAGAGGGTAGTGCTAAGCATTTGTTGTACACACACAGGCAATAAATGGGGAACACACACTCAAAGACAATTCCAGGCCAATAGGTTTTTATATAGAAAAATATATTTTCTTAGTTTATTTTAAGAACCACAGGTTCAAGATTTACAAACAATACTTTAAATGAAAGGTATTCCAGTTAGGAACTTTAGGAACTTTGAATTAGAAAAATAACATATATAGGGCCTGATTCTAACTTTGGAGGACGGTGTTAAACCGTCCCAAAAGTGGCGGATATACCACCTACCGTATTACGAGTCCATTATATCCTATGGAACTCGTAATACGGTAGGTGGTATATCCGCCACTTTTGGGACGGTTTAACACCGTCCTCCAAAGTTAGAATCAGGCCCATAGTTTTCACACAAATGGCAATAAGCTATTTTAAAACTAGACAGTGCAATTTTCAACAGTTCCTGGGGGAGGTAAGTGTTTGTTAGTTTTGCAGGTAAGTAAACCACCTACAGGGTTCAAAGTTGGGTCCAAGGTAGCCCACCGTTGGGGGTTCAGAGCAACCCCAAAGTTACCACACCAGCAGCTCAGGGCCGGTCAGGTGCAGAGGTCAAAGTGGTGCCCAAAACGCAAAGGCTTCAATGGAGAAGGGGGTGCCCCGGTTCCAGTCTGCCAGCAGGTAAGTACCCGCGTCTTCGGAGGGCAGACCAGGGGGGTTTTGTTGGGCACCGGGGGGGACACAAGTCAGCACAAAAAGTACACCCTCAGCGGCATGGGGGCGGCCGGGTGCAGTGTGCAAACAGGCATCGGGTTTGCAATAGGATTCAATGGGAGACCCAGAGGTCTCTTCAGCGAAGCAGGCAGGCAAGCGGCGGGGGGGGCTCCTTGGCGAAGCCACGACCTGGGCAAGGGAGAGGGCCACCTGGGGGTCGCTTCTGCACTGGAGGTCGGATCCTTCAGGTCCTGGGGGCTGTGGGTGCAGTGTCTTTACCAGGCATCGGGTTCTTTGAAACAGGCAGTCGCGGTCAGGGGGAGCCTCAGGATTCCCTCTGCAGGCGTCGCTGTGGGGGATCAGGGAGGTCAAGTCTGGCTACTCATGGGCTCACAGTCACCGGGGAGTCCTCCCTGTAGCGTTGTTTCTCCCCAAGTCGAGCTGGGGGCGTCGGGTGTAGAGTGCAAAGTCTCACGCTTCCGGCGGGAAACGTGTGTTCTTTAAAAGTTGCTTCTTTGTTGCAAAGATGTTTCTTCTTTGGAGCAGAGCTGTCCTCAGGAGTTCTTGGTCCTTTTAGATGCAGGATAGTCCTCTGAGGCTTCAGAGGTCACTGGACCCTGTGGAATGCGTCACCCGTTGCAGCTTTTCTTGAAGTGGGGAGACAGGCCGGTATAGCTGGGGCCAAAGCAGTTGGTGTCTCCATCTTCTCTGCAGGGCTTTCAGGTCAGCAGTCCTTCTTCGTCTTAGTTTGCAGGAATCTAGTTACCTAGGTTCTGGGAGCCCCTAAATACTCGATTTAGGGGTGGGTTTAGGTCTGGGGGTTAGTAGCCAATGGCTACTAGCCCTGAGGGTGGCTACACCCTCTTTGTGCCTCCTCCCTGAGGGGAGGGGGCACATCCCTAATCCTATTGGGGGAATCCTCCATCTGCAAGATGGAGGATTTCTAAAAGTCATAATCACCTCAGCTCAGGGCACCTTAGGGGCTGTCCTGACTGGCCAGTGACTCCTCCTTGTTTTTCTCATTATCGCCTCCGGCCTTGCTGCCAAAAGTGGGGCCGTGGCCGGAGGGGGCGGGCAACTACACTAGCTGGAGTGCCCTGGGGTGCTGTAACAAAGGGGGTGAGCCTTTGAGGCTTACTGCCAGGTGTTACAGTTCCTGCAGGGGGAGGTGAGAAGCACCTCCACCCAGTACAGGCTTTGTTACTAGCCACAGAGTGACAAAGGCACTCTCCCCATGTGGCCAGCAACATGTCTGGTGAGTGGCAGGCTGCTAAAACTAGTCAGCCCACACTGGAAGTCGGGTATGGTTTCAGGGGGCATCTCTAAGATGCCCTCTGGGGTGTATTTCACAATAAAATGTACACTGGCATCAGTGTGCATTTATTGTGCTGAGAAGTTTGATATCAAACTTCCCAGTTTTTAGTGTAGCCATTATGGTGCTGTGGAGTTCATGTTTGACAGACTCCCAGACCATATACTCTTATGGCTACCCTGCACTTACAATGTCTAAGGATTTGCTTAGACACTGTAGGGGCATAGTGCTCATGCACCTATGCCCTCACCTATGGTATAGCGCACCCTGCCTTAGGGCTGTAAGGTCTGCTAGAGGGGTGACTTATCTATACCTATAGGCAGTGTGAGGTTGGCATGGCACCCTGAGGGGAGTGCCATGTTGACTTAGTCATTTTCTCCCCACCAGCACACACAAGCTGGCAAGCAGTGTGTCTGTGTGAGGGTTCTCCAGGGTGGCATAAGACATGCTGCATCCCTTAGAGACCTTCCCTGGCATCAGGGCACTTGGTACCAGGGGTACCAGTTACAAGGGACTTACCTGGATGCCAGGGTGTGCCAATTGTGGAAACAAAGGTACAGGTTAGGGAAAGAACACTGGTACTGGGGCCTGGTTAGCAGGCCTCAGCACACTTTCAAATCATAACTTGCCATCAGCAAAGGCAAAAAGTCAGGGGGTAACCATGCCAAGGAGGCATTTCCTTACACCCCCCCCCAAACGAAAGAGGATGAGACTAACCTTTCCCAGGAGAGTCTTCATTTTCTAAGTGGAAGAACCTGGAAAGGCCATCTGCATTGGCATGGGTAGTCCCAGGTCTGTGTTCCACTATAAACTCCATTCCCTGTAGGGAGATGGACCACCTCAACAGTTTTGGATTTTCACCATTCATTTGCATTAGCCATCTGAGAGGTCTGTGGTCAGTCTGAACTACAAAGTGAGTACCAAAGAGGTATGGTCTCAGCTTCTTCAGGGACCAAACCACAGCAAAGGCCTCCCTCTCAATGGCACTCCAACGCTGCTCCCTGGAGAGTAACCTCCTGCTAATGGAAGCAACAGGCTGGTCAGGGCCATCATCATTTGTTTGGGACAAAACTGCCCCTATCCCATGTTCAGAGGCATCAGTCTGCACAATGAACTGCTTGGAGTAATCTGGAGCTTTGAGAACTGGTACTGTGCACATTGCTTGTTTCAGGGTGTCAAAGACCTGTTGGCATTCTACAGTCCAGTTTACCTTCTTGGGCATTTTCTTGGAGGTAAGTTCTGTGAGGGGTGTCACTATGGATCCATATCCCTTCACAAACCTCCTGTAGTACCCAGTCAAGCCAAGGAATGCCCTGACTTGAGTCTGGGTTTTTGGAGCTGCCCAGTCCAGAATAGTCTGGATCTTGGGCTGGAGTGGCTGAACTTGGCCTCCACCTACAAGGTGTCCCAAGTAAACCATAGTTCCCTGCCCTATCTGACATTTGGATGCCTTGATAGAGAGGCTTGCTGCTTGCAGGACCTTCAAAACCTTCTTCAGGTGGACCAGGTGATCCTGCCAGCTGGAGCTAAAGACAGCAATATCGTCAAGATAAGCTGCACTAAAGGACTCCAAGCCAGCAAGGACTTGATTCACCAACCTTTGGAAGGTGGCAGGGGCATTCTTTAAACCAAAGGGCATCACAGTGAACTGATAGTGCCCATCAGGTGTGGAGAATGCTGTCTTTTCTTTTGCTCCTGGTGCCATTTTGATTTGCCAGTACCATGCTGTCAAGTCAAAGGTACTTCAGTATCTGACAGCACCTAGCGTATCAATCAATTCATCTGGCCTTGGAATGGGATAGGCATCTGTCTTGGTGACAGAATTAAGGCCCGTATTTATACTTTTTGACGCTAAACTGCGCTAACGCAGTTTAGTGTCAAAAAAATTAGCGCCGTCTAACGCCATTCTGAAGCGCCATGCGGGCGCCGTATTTATAGAATGGCGTTAGCCGGCGTTAGCCGACCGGCGCTGCCTGGTGTGCGTAAAAAAAAAACACGGCCCGTATTTATACTTTTTGACGCTAAACTGCGCTAACGCAGTTTAGTGTCCAAAAAATTAGCGCCGTCTAACGCCATTCTGAAGCGCCATGCGGGCGCCGTATTTATAGAATGGCGTTAGCCGACCGGCGCTGCCTGGTGTGCGTGAAAAAAACCACGTACACCAGGCAGCGCCGGCGTAGGGGAAAATGGCGTATGGGTGTCTCAAAATGGGGCAAGTCAGGTTGAGTCAAAAAAATCGCCTCAACCCGATTTGCGCCATTTTTTTACGACGCCCATCCCCCATTAACATGACTCCTGTCTTAGCAAAGACAGGAGTCATGCCCCCTTGCCCAATGGCCATGCCCAGGGGACTTCTGTCCCCTGGGCATGGTCATTGGGCATAGTGGCATGTAGGGGGGCACAAATCAGGCCCCCCTATGCCACAATTTTTTTAAAAAAAAAATACTTACCGGAACTTACCTTAATGTCCCTGGGGTGGGTCCCTCCATCCTTGGGTGTCCTCCTGGGGTGGGCAAGGGTGGCAGGGGTTGTCCCTGGGGGCAGGGGAGGGCACCTCTGGGCTCATTCTGAGCCCACAGGTCCCTTAACGCCTGCCCTGACCCAGGCGTTAAATTCAGGCGCAAATGCGGGGTTTTTTGCCCCGCCCACTCCCGGGCGTCATTTTTGCCCGGGAGTATAAATACCACGCACATGCCTGGGAGTCATTTTTTTAGACGGGAACGCCTACCTTGCATATCATTAACGCAAGGAAGGTGTTCACGCCAAAAAATGACGCTAACTCCATGAACTTTGGCGCTAGACGCGTCTAACGCCAAAGTATAAATATGGGGTTAGTTTTGCGTCAAATTTGCGTAAAAAAAACGACGCAAATTCGGCGCAAACGGAGTATAAATATGCCCCCAAGTCCTCTGTAGTCCACACAAAACCTCATCTCTCTCTTTCCATCTTTGTTGTAAGGTTTGGGGACTAAGACCACTGGGCTAGCCCAGGGGCTGTCAGAGTGCTCAATGACTCCCAATTCCAGCATCTTGCAGACTTCCACCTTGATGCTTTCCTTAACTTGGTCAGACTTTCTGAAAATATTGTTTTTGACAGGCATGCTGTCTCCTGTGTCCACATCATGGGTACACAGGTGTGTCTGACCAGGAGTTAGGGAAAAGAGCTCAGCAAACTGTTGCCTGACCTTCCTACAGTCAGATTGCTGTTGGCCAGAGAGGGTGTCTGAATAGATCACTCCATCTACTGAACCATCTTTAGGGTCTGTGGAGAGGAGATCAGGGAGAGGTTCACTCTCAGCTTCCTGGTCCTCATCTGTTACCATCAACAGATTCACATCTGCCCTGTCATGGAAGAGTTTGAGGCGGTTCACATGGATCACCCTTTTGGGGGTGCTGCTAGTGCCTAGGTCTACCAGGTAGGTGACCTGACTCTTCCTCTCTAGCACTGGGTAAGGGCCACTCCATCTGTCCTGAAGTGCCCTGGGAGCCACAGGCTCCAGAACCCAGACTTTCTGCCCTGGCTGAAACTCAACCATAGCAGCCTTTTGGTCATACCACATCTTCTGAAGTTGTTGGCTGGCCTCAAGGTTTTTACTTGCCTTTTCCATGTACTCTGCTATCCTTGAACGTAGGCCTAGTACATAGTCCACTATATCTTGTTTAGGCTCATGAAGAGGTCTCTCCCAGCCTTCTTTTACAAGAGCTAGTGGTCCCCTTACAGGATGGCCAAACAGAAGTTCAAAGAGGGAAAACCCTACTCCCTTCTGAGGCACCTCTCTATAGGCGAAAAGCAGACATGGCAAGAGGACATCCCATCTCCTTTTGAGTTTTTTAGGGAGCCCCATGATCATGCCTTTCAATGTCTTGTTAAATCTTCCTACAAGACCATTGGTTTGTGGATGGTATGGTGTGGTGAATTTGTAAGTCACCCCACACTCATTCCACATATGCTTCAGGTATGCTGATATGAAGTTGGCACCTCTGTCAGACACCACCTCCTTAGGAAATCCCACTCTGGTAAAAATACCAATGAGTACTTTGGCTACCGCAGGGGCAGTAGTCGACCTAGGGGGAATTACTTCAGGGTATCTAGTAGCATGATCCACTACTACTAGTATGTATTGGTTCCCTAAGGCTGTGGGAGGCTCAAGTGGACCCACTAGGTCCACACCCACTCTTTCAAAGGGGACCCCCACAACTGGAAGTTGAATGAGGGGGGCTTCTGGGTGTCCATCTGTCTTACCACTGGCTTGACAGGTGGCACAGGAGACACAAAACTCCTTTACCTTCTGGGACATGTTGGGCCAATAGAAATGGTTGACTAATCTCTCCCAAGTCTTGGTCTGTCCCAAATGCCCAGCAAGAGGAATATCATGAGCTAAGGTCAGAATGAACTCCCTAAACTCCTGAGGCACTACCACTCTCCTAGTGGCACCAGGTTTGGGATCTCTTGCCTCAGTGTAAAGGAGTCCATCTTCCCAATAGACTCTATGGCCCTCATTCTGACCCTGGCGGTCTTTGACCGCCAGGGCGGAGGACCGCGGGAGCACCGCCGACAAGCCGGCGGTGCTCCAATGGGGATTCCGACCGCGGCGGTAAAGCCGCGGTCGGACCGGCACCACTGGCGGGGTCCCGCCAGTGTACCGCGGCCCCATTGAATCCTCCGCGGCGGCGCAGCTTCCTGCACCGCCGCGGGGATTCTGACCCCCCCTACCGCCATCCAGATCCCGGCGGTCGGACCGCCGAGATCCGGATGGCGGTAGGGGGGGTCGCGGGGCCCCTGGGGGCCCCTGCAGTGCCCATGCCACTGGCATGGGCATTGCAGGGGCCCCCGTAAGAGGGCCCCTACATGTATTTCACTGTCTGCTGCGCAGACAGTGAAATACGCGACGGGTGCAACTGCACCCGTCGCACAGCTTCCACTCCGCCGGCTCGATTCCGAGCCGGCTTCATCGTGGAAGCCTCTTTCCCGCTGGGCTGGCTGGCGGTCTGAAGGAGACCGCCCGCCAGCCCAGCGGGAAAGTCAGAATTACCGCCGCGGTCTTTCGACCGCGGAACGGTAACCTGACGGCGGGACTTTGGCGGGCGGCCTCCGCCGCCCGCCAAGGTCAGAATGAGGGCCTATGTGTTCCTGTTATTTTTCCTTTGGACTCTTCAGCAGCTTGCTGCCTAAGGCCTTCAAGAGAGGGACAGGTTTCTTGCCCCTTACACAACTGTTCCCTTGAGGGTCCCCTGGGCCTAGGAGCTCAACCTGATAAGGTTCTAACTCCATGGGCTCAGTTCCCTCAGAGGGCAGAACTTCTTCCTGGGAAGAGAGGTTCTCTTTCTCCTTTTCTCTTGGAGAGTTGGGCCCTCTTTCCAGGCTCCAATACCACTTTTTCACCCTGAGCCTTGCACTGTGCCCTTGTATTGACACACACCAGTTCAGGGATACCCAGCATGGCTGCATGGGTTTTTAGTTCTACCTCAGCCCATGCTGAGGACTCCAGGTCATTTCCAAGCAAACAGTCTACAGGGATATTTGAGGAGACCACCACCTGTTTCAGGCCATTGACCCCTCCCCACTCTAAAGTTACCATAGCCATGGGATGTACTTTAGTCTGATTGTCAGCGTTGGTGACTGGATAAGTTTGTTCAGCCAGGTATTGACCAGGGGAAACCAGTTTCTCTGTCACCATGGTGACACTGGCACCTGTATCCCTCAAACCTTCTACACTTGTCCCATTAATTAAGAGTTGCTGCCTGTATTTTTGCATATTAGGGGGCCAGGCAGCCAGTGTGGCTAAATCCACCCCACCCTCAGAGACTAATGTAGCTTCAGTGTGAACCCTGATTTGCTCTGGGCACACTGTTGATCCCACTTGGAGACTGGCCATTCCACTGTTAGCTGGAGTAGAGTTAGAAGAGGAACCTTTCTTGGGACAGGCCTTGTCTCCAGTTTGGTGTCCTTGCTGATTACAGCTGCGACACCAGGCCTTTTTGGGATCAAAGTTTTTACCCTTGTACCCAAAATTGGATTGTGAAGAGGCTCTGGGCCCTCCCTCCTGAGCAGGTTTTTGGGGCCCTATAGAAGACTCTTTACTTTTTCCCTTGGATGTCTCAACACTCTTCCCCTGGGGAGTCTTTGTGACCCCTTTCTTTTGGTCACCCCCTGTGGAAGTCTTGCTCACACTAGTCTTGACCCAATGGTCCGCCTTCTTTCCCAATTCTTGGGGAGAAATTGGTCCTAGGTCTACCAGATGTTGATGCAGTTTATCATTGAAACAATTACTTAACAGGTGTTCTTTCACAAATAAATTGTACAGCCCATCATAATCATTTACACCACTGCCATGAATCTAACCATCCAGTGTTTTTACTGAGTAGTCAACAAAATCAACCCAGGTCTGGCTCGAGGATTTTTGAGCCCCCCTGAACCTAATCTTGTACTCCTCAGTTGAGAATCCAAAGCCCTCAATCAGGGTAGCCTTCATGAGGTCATAGGATTCTGCATCTTTTCCAGAGAGTGTGAGGAGTCTATCCCTACACTTTCCAGTAAACATTTCCCAAAGGAGAGCACCCCAGTGAGATCTGTTTACTTTTCTGGTTGCACAAGCCCTCTCAAAGGCTGTGAACCATTTGGTGATGTCATCACCATCTTCATATTTAGTTACAATCCCTTTTGGGATTTTCAACATGTGAGGAGAAACTCTAGCTAGCAGGAGGTCCTCTTCATTGAGGCTGCCCTCAATGCTTCCAGAGTTGCTGGACTCTCCTGTGAGAGAAGCAGCATCTCTGCCTATCACTTGTGGAGACAGGGTTGGAGAAACCCTGCTCTCCCTAACTAGGACTGGAGGTGGGCATTCCTCCACATCACTAGCTTCCCCCTCTGGGAAGGTATCATCAGAGGGGTTGTTTTTAGCAAACTCTGCCAAAAGCTCCTGGAGCTGTACTTTGGTAGGGTTTGAACCAGTTTTAATCTTTTTGATTTTGCAGAGAGACCTTAACTCTGACATCCTAAGATGCAGGTAAGGGGTGAGGTTGAGTTCCATCACAATCACTTCTGCATTAGACATTATGGGGGTCATTCCGACCCTGGCGGTCCATGACCGCCAGGGCCGGGACCGCGGAAGCACCGCCAACAGGCTGGCGGTGCTTCCTGGGCCATTCTGACCGCGGCGGTAAAGCCGCGGTCAGAAAAGGGGAACCAGCGGTTTCCCGCCGGTTTACCCCTGGCCCAGGGAATCCTCAGCAGCGCCGCCATGGGGATTCCGACCCCCTTCCCGCCATCCTGTTCCTGGCGGTGTTTACCGCCAGGAACAGAATGGCGGGAACGGGTGTTGTGGGGCCCCTGGGGGCCCCATTAGGATTTTCAGTGTCTGCTTTGCAGACACTGAAAATCGCGACGGGTGCCACTGCACCCGTCACACCCCTACAACTCCGCCGGCTCCATTCGGAGCTGGCTTCATTGTTGCAGGGGGTTTCCCTCTGGGCCGGCGGGCGGCCTTCTGGCGGTCGCCCGCCGGCCCAGCGGGAAAGCCAGAATGGCTTCCGCGGTCTTTTGACTGCGGTGCGGTCATTCTGCGGTTCCCTCCAGGCGGGCGGCTCCTGCTGCCCGCCGGGGTCAGAATGACCCCCTATGTTTCTAAAAGTTGGAATACTTTTTAAGAATCTAAAACTATCTCTAGAACTTAATTCATACTTTTACAAAACCTTTAAACTCTAAAAGAAATGCTAACAGGGACTAACACAAGGCCCTAGCAGGACTTTTAAAAATTTAGAAAAATAGCTCAAATTTCAAAAATCAGTTTCTAATGGCAATTTTGGGATTTAGTCGTGTGATCAGGTATTGGCTAAGTAGTCCAGCAAATGCAAAGTCTTGTTACCCACCGCTGATCCACCAATGTAGGAAGTTAGCTCTGTATGTACTATTTCAAAGTAAGAAATAGCATGCACAGAGTCCAAGGGTTCCCCCTAGAGGTAAGATAGTGGCAAAAACAGATAATTCTAATGCTCTATTTTGTGGTAGTGTGGTCGAGCAGTAGGCTTATCAGAGGGTAGTGTTAAGCATTTGTTGTACACACACAGGCAATAAATGGGGAACACACACTCTATTTAGCAAAATAGCATATATAGCTTTCACACAAATGGCAATAAGCTATTTTAAAACTAGACACTGTGCAATTTTCAACAGTTCCTGGGGGAGGTAAGTGTTTGTTAGTTTTGCAGGTAAGTAAACCACCTACAAGGTTCAAAGTTGGGTCCAAGGTAGCCCACCGTTGGGGGTTCAGAGCAACCCCAAAGTTACCACACCAGCAGCTCAGGGCCGATCAGGTGCAGAGGTCAAAGTGGTGCCCAAAACGCAAAGGCTTCAATGGAGAAGGGGGTGCCCCGGTTCCAGTCTGCCAGCAGGTAAGTACCCGCGTCTTCAGAGGGCAGACCAGGGGGGTTTGTAAGGCACTGGGGGGGACACAAGTCAGCACAAAAAGTACACCCTCAGCGGCACGGGGGCGGCCGGGTGCAGAGTGCAAACAGGCGTCGGGTTTGCAATAGGATTCATTGGGAGACCCAGGGGTCTCTTCAGCGAAGCAGGCAGGCAAGTGGGGGCTCCTCGGGGAAGCCACCACCTAGGCAAAGGAGATGGACATCTGGGGGTTGCTTCTGCACTGGAGGTCGGATCCTTCAGGTCCTGGGGGCTGCGGGTGCAGTGTCTTTACCAGGCGTCGGGTTCTTTGAAACAGGCAGTCGCGGTCAGGGGGAGCCTCTGGATTCCCTCTGCAGGCTTCGCTGTGGGGGCTCAGGGGGGTCAACTCTGGCTACTCACGGGCTTGCAGTCGCCGGGGAGTCCTCCCTGTAGCGTTGTTTCTCCACAAGTCGAGCCGGGGGCGTCGGGTGCAGAGTGCAAAGTGTCACGCTTCCGGCGGGAAACATGTGTTCTTTAAAAGTTGCTTCTTTGTTGCAAAGATGTTTCTTCTTTGGAGCAGAGCCGCTGTCCTCCGGAGTTATTGGTCCTTTTAGATGCAGGGTAGTCCTCTGAGGCTTCAGAGGTCGCTGGACCCTGTGGAACGCGTCGCGGTTGCAGTTTTTCTTGAAGTGGGGAGACAGGCCGGTAGAGCTGGGGCCAAAGCAGTTGGTGTCTCCGTCTTCTCTGCAGGGCTTTCAGGTCAGCAGTCCTTCTTCGTCTTAGGTTGCAGGAATCTAGTTACCTAGGTTCTGGGAGCCCCTAAATACTCGATTTAGGGGTGCGTTTAGTTCTGGGGGGTTAGTAGCCAATGGCTGCTAGCCCTGAGGGAGGCTACACCCTCTTTGTGCCTTCTCCCTGAGGGGAGGGGGCATATCCCTGATCCTATTGGGGGAATCCTCCATCTGCAAGATGGAGGATTCCTAAAAGTCAGAGTCACCTCAGCTCAGGGCACCTTAGGGGCTGTCCTGACTGGCCAGTGACTCCTCCTTGTTTTTCTCATTATCTCCTCCGGCCTTGCCGCCAAAAGTGTGGCCGTGGCTGGAGGGGGCAGGCAACTCCACTAGCTGGAGTGCCCTGTGGTGCTGTAACAAAGGGGGTGAGCCTTTGAGGCTCACCGCCAGGTGTTACAGTTCCTGCAGGGGGAGGTGAGAAGCACCTCCACCCAGTACAGGCTTTGTTACTAGCCACAGAGTGACAAAGGCACTCTCCCCATGTGGCCAGCAACATGTCTGGTGTGTGGCAGGCTTCACCGTTAAATCTCATTGTTTGTTGATTTCAATCTAATGTTATGTGCTAAAGTGCTCTAATAACACTGGGTGAACAAGCACTATCAATAAATGCTAATTTAAAAAATTAAGAAAGGTCGCAATTAAAATAGTGGGAAACGTGCAAAAAAGTCGATTAGTGATCAATAATGGTATTTGACAGCCCACTGAATATTGTTGACCTACACATTTTTAACAATGTTTAGAAGTACTGCCATACACACTATTGATAAGGCATGTAAATATTTCATCCTGGATTTCAAATGAGCCTGTCGCCAAATTAAACAAAGATTTCTGATCTTCAACTGTTTTTCCTTGTCAAGCAGTATCAATTAAAGGATGGAATGGCTACAGTATAGGAGCGGTGAATTTTGAAAGAAGGTTCCAAGGGGCATAATTATACTCTGTTTGCGCTGAATTAGCATAATTTTTTTACACAAATTCAGCACAAACTTAATTCCATATTTATATTTTGACGCTAGACCCGTCTAAGGTCAAAATATTGGAAGTAAGGTCATTTTTTGGATGCGTGAAACCACCTTGCATCAATGAGATGCAAGGTAGGCGTTTCTGTCCAAAAAATGTCTCAAAGCTCCTATCGCCTTATTTATCCTCCTGTGCAAAAAAAGTTGCATGTGTGGGAGGTGGGCCTAAATATTGGTGCTAAGCCTGCTTAGCGCCATTATTTAACGCCTGGGTCAGAGCAGGCGTTAGGCGACCTGTTGACCCATTTCCATGGTCAAACACCATGGAAAGGGCCCACAGGTGCCAACCCAAAGCCCCAGGAACACCCACACCAAAGGGACACCAGAGGAAGGGGTACCCCATCACAGGTAAGTAGGGTAAGTAGAGGTATTTACAAATATTTTATAAGTGCTATTGGGGGCCCTGAAATGGACCCCCTACAAGGCACTGGGTGCAGTGGCCATGCCCAGGGGACACTGGTCCCCTGTCCTGGCCATTGGGGTGGTGGGCATGACTCCTGTCTTTTATAAGACAGGAGTCATGTGGTATGGATGGTTTCGATCAGGAAATGACCCTAGGCTGGTTAACAGCATTTTTTTTGCCTCTGACCGGCCTAGTGCCATTTCCCCCGTACCGCCTCCCATCATTTTACCAAACGCTAGCCCACCATTAGTGCAGGCTTGCGGTATTCCATAAATCTGGTGCCCGGCTGGTGCTCTGGAATGACGCAAACCAGCGCTATACTTTTTGGCGCAAAACTGCATTTGAACAGTTTTGTGTCACCATCAGCAGGCAGATCCTTTGTTACCGATGCGGACCCTCAGAAAAAATGGGTCAGGCTTCTTGCATGCCTAGAAGGATCCCAGCACACACAAGCCTGCTGCACCGCACCATGCAGCGGAGCCAGCTGTGTTGTCAGCTCCCGTCAAGGTCAGGTAAACCCACAGTGGGTCCCTGCCTGGCCCTGTCATCACCATTAGCTATAAGGCTTCTCTGTCACTGCCTCACAGAGCACCCAAGTTGGCTTCACCACTCGCCCTCCAGGATCACGGCCTATTCAGGCCCATCACTGCACTCCTTGCAGCAGCTGCTCACAGGTACTCTCGGGGCTCCCGCTGGTTCATCAACAGCAGGGAATGCCGTACTTCAAAAGAGAGCGCCATTATGGCATGTTTGGGTCAGGATACCAAAGGACTTTGAGCTACGTAGCGGAAGCCAGCAAGAAAAGTGTCTACGTGGCCATCTTGTCAGGCCATGCCCCCCAGTGATGGTTACTATTACTGTGCATGTGTAAATGGAAGGAGTACTTCAGACAGCCCCACTATATTGAGAACGCAAACTACCATCACACAGTAATTCACAGATTAACACAGTTTCATGTCAGAAGCAGTGTGAAGGATATTGTCATTGCAAGAAAATGAAGTGAAAATGTTCATTCAATTAGGATATATCTTAATACTAGTTTGTTCTATGCTCTTTCTGCTGTGGAGCTATGCCTTATTTATGGCCAGGTCACTGGAATTCTGTGGCTCTGGAAAACTAAATTACGTTGTTGGGTTGACTAAATTATGTGGCAAGAAAAGGAAAACTGCACAGTGTAATGGCCACATTTTGAGACAACATTATTTCACTACCTTTACATGTTAACACTATCTTGGCCAAGGTTACACTTCGTTAGTATCAGTTTAACACCAAAATGCAGCAACTGAAAGGTGACCAGTCAACCTTGATGAAGGGTCTCCACTGCTCAGCAACACGTGTCACTGCGTTTTCAGTAACTTTTTGTCCATTTGAGCCAGAAACTTTTTTTTTTTCTTTAAATCTTACAAATTATGCAGCAGATGATGGATTATGTGACAAATGTGGCAAATCCATAATCATGCAGAATACGGTGCAGCCGTAGAATCATATAATTCCAGTGGCTCTTTTTATGGCACTATATTAACCAAAAAAATCCTGATAATGGCAAAGTTTTGACTCTTCTTAAGTGAAAAGACTTGTCAAATTTCACTAATACAACACAGGTACAGAATGGTAAGGAGCAGTGCAAGTGCTTATTATACAAAGAGAAGCACTGGCCACAATTCCATGGCAGTACTGGCAACATGTGCAGCCACTGTTCTGCCCACTCTCAATCTCCAATAGTACTCGCGGAAGGCAGAGCTCACCTATATAAACAGAAGGAACTTAAAGCACATACACCCCACTTTGGGGCACCAGTGACTATGCATTTACTCTTTCCCAGCAAATTCTCTCATTTTTTCACATGATTAGACCAACATGTATTATTGTCAGGACCGCTGGCGTAATGCGATTCTGCAGCCTCAGCGTTTTGCTCGTATTTGTGGATTATCAAGGTTTGCCACATACTCCATCATCTACTGCATAACTTGCAGATTTTAACAAAAGCTATCTTAAACGGTTCAAACGTTACTAAAAATGCAGTGGCGTGTTGCTTCACAGTGGAAGGCCCTTCACAATGGTTTATTCATCACTTTCAGCTGCTCATTGCTGTAGGTGGATTTGTAACCCTTTTCCAGACAGTATTAACGTGATAAAATGGCAAAATAATAAAGTAATACAACCACACATTACAATGCATTATTTAATCAACCCTGCTGCACAATATGGTCCTCCCCTATTGCATAATTCCAGAAGGCCTGATTATAGTGCACCTGCTCTTCATGTCCTATGCTGATAAGGAAGAAAAGAGTGAGATGGAGAACGGGGAAGGTGAAGCAGAAAGACAGCAGAGTAATAGGGAGGAGTTTAAGACAGAAGGGAAAACAGTGAGAAGAAAAGGAGGATAGTGATAGGGAGAGAAGGAGGATACGCTGGAAAGACAGAGGAGGGTAATCACAAGTGAGAGGAAGAAAAGTAACAGAAAAAAGCACGAAGACGCGAAAGTTGGGTGAGGTGGAGAGAGAAGGGTGAAGTGGAAATAGAAGGTTAAATTGTAGTGAGAGTATGTTGACTCACAGCGAGACGATGGCGAGGTCAGGAGAGAGAGAACGCAGGATTAGGTGTAAAGAAAGGAGGGTGAGGTCAGATAAATATGAGGGTAAAGTGGATAAAGTGAAGGGCTACATGGAAACAGGTAGATAAGGTGGAGATAGACTAGGATGATGTAAAGAGAGAAGAGAATGAGATGGGAGGAGGTAGAGGGCGAAGTGAGGGGCACAGCAGGGTGAAGTGGAGAGAAAGGAGGGTGAAGTCAAAGAGAAGGGCGACACAGAGAGAAAGGAGAGTGAGGTGGAGAGAGCAGAAGCGATCAAGCCTATATGTTTAACCCTCTGAAAGTACACAGTTAAACCTAGTAGACAGAACCCATCAGTAGTTATGGCATGCATCTCACACCAGTACAAGACCACCCAGCATGCACAGACACAGCTCTGGACAACCCCTTTCATCTTTATGGCTCTACCCAAACTTGTTCATGACCCTCCCAGATCTCAAATCTTGAAGCCAGCCTTGTGCAGAAGCATTGAGGAAGCTATTTATTTTTGTGTTTGGATCCAGACTTTTCGACTTGCAGCAACATTATGTTACTTCTCCTTTCGTTACAGGAATCATACAATAAGGGTGACTTGGAGGATGTTTCAGTGTATAGTGCATAATATTAAAATAAGACATAGCCACATACAGCTATAAATTGTAGCTTTAATTGCTACATATTCCAAAGCAGGTATAACATCCCCCCATGACAATCAAAAACTGCCCTTAGGATTTTCACCAATATTTTGAATGTAAACTGAGAAGTTTCTCCTTAATTCACATCCACTGACGTGTCTCTCCTCTCTCATTCATGTGCATTTTATTGCCTTGACAATATTGACAATGACCTTTGACTGCTAAGTAAGAGAAAATGGAAAAGGGGGGAGAAAGGAGACAGAGAGGTAAAAATAAATGTGTATAAGAGATATGAAGTAAAGGTAGAAGGAATGCAAAGATAGCAATGTGGTACGGAGATGGGTGTGGTAGGTAGAGATGTAGGGTGAAGAGTGAAAGGTGAGTTAGCCAGAAAGAAAGAAGGCAGAGAGCTATCAAGAGGTAGAGGTAGGTGGAGAAAGAGAGGTATAGAGATAGGTAAGGGTTTAGAGTAAGGGATAGTGGTGAAAAGAAATAGCGGGACGAAAATGAAAATAGTGGGAGAGAGGGATTATAGAACAAGTGGAGAGCAGGACTGAGAGCTAAAGTAGGAAATTATGTAAGTGAGCGGGAGGTTTAGGTAGAGGCAATGAGAGAAGTGTAGAGAGATGCAAAGCAGAGAGAGATCAGTGAAGTAGAGAATGAACATAATGAGATGAGCTATAGAAAGACAGGCCAGAGGGTAGTGAGGCAGAGAGAATGGCAGGTAAAGAGGGGTGAAGGGTAGAATGGGATGAGGTGGACAGAGGAAAGAAGGCATCTAGAAGGACAATGCTGCATTACAGAGAGAGAGAGGTGAGCTTGATATGAGAGATTGGTAGAGAGTGATGTTGGAGGCTGACGGAGAACAAGAGAGAGGAAGTGAGGTATAAAGACGCATAAAGTGATAAAGATATATAGAGAGATGTGAGGTACAGACTGAATTGAAATAGAGAAGGTGCAGAGAGATATGAGAGAGATAAAATGACAGGCAGAGTAAAATAGCTATAGAAAGAGGAAGAGAAGCAGTTGCAGTTGCAAAGGAGTACCCCAGTGAGAGAAGGAAGGTGGACAAGGACAGTAGAAAATGATTGATGAGGTAAATGGAGAGGTTAGACAGTGAGTGAGGGATAGTCGAGAAAGATGAGGTAATAAAAGAAACGTTAAATAGAGAACAAAATGGGATAGGGAGAGGTGAGGTACAGAGTGATAAGGTAGAGGGAGTGCAGTGACAAACAGGCTGAGATGCAGAGAACATGAAAGAGCGGTGAGGCAAAGAGAGAGAGAGATGAAACTGAGAGAGTTAACATTGAAGTAGATGAGATATGTGAAGGTGAGATAGAAACAGAGTGGTGTGGAGAGACAGGAGAAAGGCACATATGAAGATGCAGGCACACAGTTTGGAACAGAGTAAGTGAGCTCATGAGTGAGGGGTAGAGAGTGGAGGGCTGTGCATGGTGTACTGAGAAACAGGCAAAGAAGATAAAGGTGAGATAAAGTTGCAAGAAAGAGAGGCAGTAAGAGGAAGAGATAAGGTAGTAACATAGGGCCAGATGTAGCAAAGGTTTTTACACATTCTGTGTCTATGGGAAAAAGTGTTCGTACATATGGCCCATAGTGATGTAGAAAAGGTGAGGTGAATTAAGAAAAGTGAGTTGAGAGGGGGTTATTTTTTAATGCAATTGCCACAACTGCCTGAGTCTGTGAAGTTTGAGGATGACCTGGCTGGGTGTGCACACTAACAGGCATATTTATGAAAAGTGGCACATCATGTCATGATGCGCCACTTTTCTTGTGTCCCACTGCACCCCGTACCGCCACCATGTGTGTGCCGTATTTAGATACAGTGCACCATTGCGCACGTAAGGGAACAATCATCAAACTTTTGACGATAGTTTGGCGCTTTGCAGGATTAGTGCCAAAAATGTTGACGCAAATCCTGCAAAGTGAAAAGAGGCCCTTTGAAAACAATGGGAGCGTCATTTTAACACCTGCCTTAGGCAGGCATTAAAAATTGCACAGTGGAATCTCATAGATTCCACTGCGCCATTTTTCTGGGCCTCTTAACACCAAATGCCCCCTTGCATACATTATGCCTGGCGCAGGCATAATGTGGCGCAAGGGTTTACAAAGTGGCGCCATGCGTGCATGGTGCCACTTTGTAAATGTGGCACAGGGTTTTTGCCAACCTAACTCCACAACAGCATTAAAAAAATTACACTAATTTGGCGCAAGGTGCCGCAAAGGTCACATAAATATGCCCCAAATATTTTGCGAAGCAACTATGCCCAGTTGTCAGTATAAAAAATAACTTGTTTTATGTACACCTATGATGGTCAACATTCTGACTGCCAAGATCACTTCCTGGGGGACGCCTACCGGGTACGGAATGGGCAATTACCCACTTCGTCCGTGCCCTAAAATAGTTTCGAACTTGCCAAAGTGGTTTTGCGACCCATTAAGGATCATAAGGGGTGTGAAAGGAGCACCCCCTTCCAATACAGCAGTTGCAATTGTATACATCAATATTTTGTGGCCACCCATCAAATGCTGATACCTGACTTGGGGTGGGAAATGCTTTGCAAAGAACGAAACGTTCTTGTGGGGCGGTTTTCCCTTCGAGAATCGTCAGTGCCGGTCTCGTGGGAGGAGAACAGTGGTCCAGGGAACACCCAATGTCATTTTAGACTGGAAATCTTTTTTTCTAATAGCAGCAACAGTTCTCTAAATGGACATAGTCTGCTTTAAAGGGGAGGCGCCGCTCTCCTATTTGGTAGGTGTAATAGTTTATAAGAATGTGTTGCAACCACAACCGCAATTTGACATTACTAGTCAGATAATGATACCTGGTTTAGCATGGTAGCTGATTTAAAGAGAGGAAGCTATCTCTATGGGGGGTGGGGAGGGTGGTTCTCTTTGCAAATCTTCAGAGCCGGCTTCGGGGGAGCAAACAGTGGTCTATGTAACCCCTCATGTTATTTTGGGTGGGGATGATTTTTTGCCAAATAGCAGCACCTGTCTTTTTATGGACGGGATCTGCTTTCAGAAATCTTTTCTGTCAAGAATGCAAACACAAGAATTAAAATGTGCTGTCCCCTTGAGGCTTACATTCCTGCACCTGCAGGCATTTGCAGGGTTCACAATTAATATTCATTAGGGATGGTGTTTGCAATCTCTTGCTACTACACTATTTGTGAAGCAACTCATCAGTACATTAGGCTGGGTGGTCAAAAAAGTGGGCTTTTTGCACCCACTGTTTGCTACCTACCAAATAATACATTAGGCCCACAGAGAGTAACTAGCCACGAACTTGATGAAAAAAAAAATTCCGACAGTAGCTGTGTTTATCTCTAGGCCATGGGACTCTGTCCTTTTCTGTAATAACATAAGAGCTACTCATGTTCAATAAAAATCCTCCCAATTATACTAATATTAATATAGCATTGTAACCAGGAGTGATCACCTCGTTGGATCAGTCAGGGTTGCTAGTAGTAATGTAAAATAACACTTTATCAATTTGCAATGTCTATCGATGGGTAAGACATAAAGCTAAAATGCCCCTGGCACCAAGGTAATAATATAAGTGATAAGTATCTGCATCAAACATGATTTATGGTCAATTATCAGCTTTACATTTTGAAAATTAATTTTTCTCTAAACTTTAGCTTATGAATTCCGAAACAACACATATTTGTATCTGGAATACATGTTTTTTTATTTTGGGATACATATATTAATTCAACCCAACAAAAGCTTCTAATTTAGTATGTTGGGCTGCAGACAGAAGAGCTACCAGTTCACCAGCTACTCATTGGAAACGCCTGATTGAAGGCTTGCTTAATATGGATTATGGATTCCTCCACTCTTGAAGACAGTTGTCTTCTGAGTCCCCCGGAGCCAGCGAACGACCGTGTAGGAGGGTTCAGAAAGTGTGTGAAACTGCCTGCACGGCACATGGTTTGAAAGGCCCATCTAAGCTTATTAATTATCTTCTCTTTTCAGTCAAGAGCTGGGATTAGCCTTTAATTCAACCGTGGCTGGACAAAGCGTAAAATATTAAACCTTGCATAGCTGTGCGCCAAATTGCATTTTGTAAGAGACACAGGGGCATATTTATACTCCGTTTGCGCCGAATTTGCGTCGTTTTTTTCCACGCAAATTCGACGCAAAACGAACTCCATATTTATACTTTGGCGTTAGACGCGTCTAGCGCCAAAGTTCATGGAGTTAGCGTCATTTTTTTGCGTGAACACCTTCCTTGCGTTAATGATATGCAAGGTAGGCGTTCCCGTCTTAAAAAATGACTCCGATGCATATGCGTCGTATTTATACTCCCGGGCCAAAATGACGCCCGGGAGTGGGCGGGTCTAAAAAACCCACATTAGCGCCGGATTTTAACGCCTGGGTCAGGGCAGGCGTTAAGGGACCTGTGGGCTCAGGGTGAGCCCAGAGGTGCCCTCCCCTGCCCCCAGGGACACCCCCTGCCACCCTTGCCCACCCCAGGAGGACACCCAAGGATGGAGGGACCCACCCCAGGGACATTAAGGTAAGTTCAGGTAAGTATTTTTTAAAAATCTTTTATGTGGCATAGGGGGGCCTGATTTGTGCCCCCCTACATGCCACTATGCCCAATGACCATGCCCAGGGGACAGAAGTCCCCTGGGCATGGCCATTGGGCAAGGGGGCATGACTCCTGTCTTTGCTAAGACAGGAGTCATTTCAATGGGGGTTGGGAGTGAAAAAAAATGGCGCAAATCGGGTTGAGGCGATTTTTTTGCCTCAGCCTGACTTGCACCATTTTAGGACGCCCATACTCCATTTTCCCCCTACGCCGGTGCTGCCTGGTGTACGTCGTTTTTTTTAACGCACACCAGACGGCGCCGGCGGCTAACGCCGGCTAACGTCATTCAATAAATACGGCGCCCGCATGGCGCTTCAGAATGGCGTTAGCCGGCGCTAATTTTTTTGACGCAAAACTGCGTTAGCGCAGTTTTGCGTCAAAAAGTATAAATATGGGCCACGGTGCTCCAGACATGACCTATGTGGTTTCTGTATGGTACACACAGGCCATATGAGTGATGTCGAGTCTAGGGAAAAATTATAATTCTCCGCAACCACAGTTTAGCATATATAAAAATGGAGCAGCGTGGCTTGGAGTTCTACAGTTTTAAGGTGCTGGTTATTTCTTAACATAATCGTGGAATGCATGTAAACCTTTATATGTGCGCCAGGCTTAACCCAGCTCTTCGAATCCCCATTAATTTGCTCAGTGCTGTGCTCTACTTGTCTCTCACCATTCCGCCCTGAGTCCTTCATTCGGCCTTAATCTTCTTAAATTTAGTTGTTCTTAATTTTGGTTGTGTATTGTGTGAGATAAAATGTTGCTACGCGCTATACCAGAGGCAACAAAAAGCAAGCAGTCTCTCTCCTCTATGCGTCTGCATTCGGAATTAACAGGATTTTAAACTGAATCCAGATTAAAACTAGTAACACATTTAGTTGGATTAGTACTGGAGTGCTTTCGGTTTCATTTTCATTTTAAATGTAGACCTGAAAGGCCAAAGTCCGCACTACAAAAGCCTTGCAATTGCAAAAACCAATACACCTGTACACAGTGAGTTTATGCAGACAACGCTCTGACAGTGGTATAACGCAAAATGATAGGACCCAGTGCAGAATGTGGTGATGGCCCTTGAGTCTCCTGCATCTCAAGGATCTTGAGCTGCATGGTGCCCCCTTTAAGGTAGGGTTGGGGCGCCCTGCTGAGTTGGGGCCATCCTGCACCGTATGGGCCTCCATTACACCACTGCGCTATGAACCAAATAAAGGAGACATGCATTAGTGAGCCACAAGAGGTAGATGCAGACCTTCTTAACTTTGACACCTGCTTTTTGGAGCTACATCATAACTGTTCCAAAACGCAAGATTTCTGACCAGTGGCTGTGGTCCTAGAAATGTTGGGTATTCGAATAACAAGAGTTGATTAAATTGATGTCCCAAATTATTATTTCATTGTCATTTTTTTCTGAGGCATTCACCTGGTGGTTCATCTTCACCATACAAGAAGACAAATACCTATATACATAAAGAAAACTACCTTAGCCTTTGAACAATTAAGAACCAGCCTACTCTGTGTCTGTTCCTTCTCTGTCCTATCTGGCTTTAGATTTTGGAGAGATGCATAGAGAAGGTGCCTCAAACACTGCACACAAACCGGCTTTGGTAGTTGGAAACGTTCCGGGCTGACTAGCGAGGTTGTTTCTGAACTGTATCGGGACTCTACAGCTCCTCATCTCTCCATGTTCCTCATTTCGCTTTGTTACTGTGTCAGGACTGAACATTTTTATTTCAAGATAGAGGGGATTTTTACAAAGGGCTTTGCAATTCGTACATTGGACTTTAAGCTTGACTCTTTCCTTCCTAGGGACCTGTAAAAAGTATTTTATTGTGGGGAAGAGTTGCATGACCTTTCTTCTTGATGGTTCTTCTTGATGTTGCATCACGGTTCCATTGCATGGTTAAATAATCTCTAGTTTCAGAATCTACTCCTTTGTAGTCCTGTTTAGACAATCCTGTGACAGTCTCCACAAAGGAGAGACCAGAGACCCTGGTGAGGTCTTTCCAGTTATTTCAATTGAGTAACCAGACGATAATCCTGTGCAGGTTCAAGAAATGCTTCACTCAGTTTACCATCTCATTTCCTTTGAGGGAGGGGAAAAGGCTGGCATCAATGTTAATTGCAAGATTCCTTCCTTTTTGTGTTACCACCTGAATGTTTGCCTATCAATTGGCGCCAGGCAAATTATAGTTCATTTGATTTGACTCTGAAGAGTTTGAGTCTTGGTAAGCACAAGCATTCAAAATAGATGTTCCAAAATCATAGACATATGATGAACTCTTTGAAAAGAAGCAGTCCAGTCTTTGTGTTATCTTCATGTATTTGAAAACAGAGCAAACTTTGTCCAAGACCTGGGACAAATGAAGTATGAATGCATGGGACAGCAGGGGAAGGGACAAGTTCAATCCTGGTCTGTGACATGCTTATCCAAACCTGTTGGTTTCAATTAATGATCAACCATATGCCTGTTTAAATGCAGGACTGATCCCCATTCATTAATTATCCATTATTGCAGAATAATGAATGGAGCCACACACCTCTGATGGTTCTGAAAGGAATGGAGCCATTGGCAGATCATTTGTGAAAAAGTGCAAGTCCTTGTAAAAACCTACAAAATTCATTTAGTTTTTCTAGAATGTCTGAAAGTGTGAAGAATCCAAATCACCAGTAATTGAGCAGAGGATTCTGTTTCATTATGCTGTCTCCATCATCTGGTAGAGCCCACTGGTGTAGAGGATGCAAATAAAGCTTTGGTAGCTGTGTAGGAAAGTATTTGTTTATGAGTTTCTAATGATAATGTTCCAATTTGGTTCAGTTTTTATATTTAAGAAGTTCATGAAGTTCTTGCAGTGCTCGAACAGGCTTTTCAGGATTATTTTTGTTTTGCTGTTTCAACAGAAATATTGAACAATTCTGATGTTAAACAAGCTGCTTCTATGATTCTGTTTGTGTGAAGTGTTTTCTTAGCTCATCTTACGGCCCATTGTACCTATGCTTTTCTGAGTAGGATTTCAACTGTCTTTCTTCCATATTGCAATTTTTGTATTTGCCAATATTTTGTTTTGTCATTTTGTTTTCGGATTCTCTATTTTTTCAATATATTATAGCAACAATATCCAGTTCTGCAGTGAAGTTTAGGTGGAGTGTAATTAGAAGTTATCCAGAGATGGCTTTATTTTAAGTATCAGGTTTGGGTCTATTCATAAACATCTTTCAATCCTGCAGGGTCAGGTTTTTGGTGCTCCACAATAATTGTGTCCGCTCTCTCACTACATCAAAATGTTTGGTTGTGTGAAGAGGCAATTCGAAGACAGATGAGTTTGGATTGCCTAATGATCAGCCCAAGAATAACTTTGATGTCAGCAAAACTCAGATCATAGACCATTACTTTACAAGTAACAAATGTTGTTAAAAACTAAGTATGGACATTCTCTGTTCAAATTCGAATGATTGCTTATTGCTTTTGGTCATCCACTAGAAACTGAAATTTCATGTTGAGCTAATTTCAGAAATGTGTTAGAAGATGAAGAATCAAAGCCTGGTTTCCAGCGTGGACCACAGTCTAGTTGAGGTTAGATGAACATCATGGGATGCAGCACTATAATGATCCAGTGACGGGTCAAATGATCCAGTGACGGGTCATACTGTGACAGAAAACAGGCCCAGGCACCAAAACAATAATCGCTTAATTAACTAATTAGACAGCTAAGAAAGTGGGCAATGTTTAGAAATTGTGGCTGTTTAGAACTTGTAAAGGAATGCAGTATAAATGTTTTGCAAGGTATGGAAAACTGCATGGGTTTGAGTCTGCTGAAGGAAATATTTGTTTGTTTGTTTTAATATCTTGGAACCGACCAGCAGACCGTTAAACAGCCCCAAAAACAGTCAAAACACTGACCCACACTCTGACCAGTCAGACCAGCCCAGATGGCCCTGCTTGATTGCTCTATTTAAGACCAATAGGCATCCTGAAAAGTCAAGCACAATGAAAAGACAATGGTTCATAGTGGACCAGGACCTAAGCGCAAGTTTAGAAAAACCACAATGTAGCGGAGTGCAGATGGGGTGTCCTGATCAAAGTTTTTAAAGTGAGATTAGGGCTTGATTTATAAATTGGCGGAGAGGGTATTCCATCGCAACAGCAAAATTTATGCAACATACGAAATTTAGTTTATGCAAAAACTTTCAAATCCAGTTACGATGGGAGAGCGACCACAATCCTCAAGTCACTTCTCTCAATTTTGTATCTTTTTTTCCTAAAGCAACTCTAAACAAATAATGGTTTACTTACTATAATAAATAGCGAACAACTTAAATTAAATTCTGTCTTTCTGTATAAATTATAGGACCTGCGAGAAGCAGACCTCAACGTAAACAGGTTGAATGGCTTGTTTTCTGAACCGAATCAAAAAGAAAGTATATTACTTTGGGAATTCAAGTCTTTTCAAGGAAACAAACAACAACACAATTACTAATGAAAAGAAAATTTATTGAAAAGAACTAAAATCTCTACCGAAAAAACTTATTCTGCTGAACGTAAAATTGATTAAATCAGCTAACTAATAATGAAGCCAAGGATAAAATGCTCAGTCAAAAGAATACAGAAAGATGCTTGGACAGAATTAGTGATGGCTATAAAAGCTAGGGACGCCAAACAATTTTGGAGAGTGATTGGCTAGGGGACGGGATCCTATAGAAATGGTAATGATTAATTAATCAATAATGACACCTAGGTATCTTACATAAATACTTTATACTCATGCTCTAAAATGCTTTCAAATTTAAGGTCCAGGTACATAAACACACTGCTTCAAATCAGTGAAGAAGAAATCTCTATGTTAATTAAATCAACTAGATCCTCAAGAGTGTCAGGTACGCATGGCCTGCCAGTGGACATTATAAAAGGGTTCCTTGTTTGTAAAGTGCTATATTATATAAACTCTTTTCACAAGTGCTTTTAGAGGGCCTAATACCTGAGTCAGGGAAAGGCTCAATCATGCCTCCTATCTACAGCAAAATCTGAACCCCCAAACTTCCAGCTGGTTGTTTAGGTCACCAGCTTCCCCTCCCAAAGGCACAGGGACTGGATTTGGCACTACTTGGCAAGTCAGGACTCTCAGCAGAAGAGCCCAGGCACTGGCAGATGATGTCTTTGATGTCCCTGATACTTCTTAACAGGAGGCAAGCTCAGTTCAAGTCTTTAGAGAACCTTGGAAAGCAGGATTTAGAAAGCAAAGTCCAGTCCTTTCACTCCCAGGGCAGAAGTAGCAGCAGCAGGTCAGCACATCAAAGCAAGAGGCAGAGTGGCAGGTCCTCCTGAAGCATCAAGCTCTTCTTCCTGGCAGAATTTCCTCAGTCCAGAAGTGTTTTGAAGTTGTGGGGTCAGCAGTCCAATACTTATGCTCATTTCTGCCTTTGAAGAAGGCAAACCTCAAAGGAATGTCTTTGTAGTGGACAAGACTCATCCTCTCTCCGACCTGGCCCCTGACACACTCCAGGGGGTTGGAGACTGCTTTGTGCAAATACAGGCACAGCCCTATTCAGGTACAAGTGTCAGCTCCTCCCTCCACTCTAGCCCAGGATGACCTATCAGGATATGTAGGACACACCTCAGCTCCCTTTGTTCGACTGTCTACAGTGAATTCACAAACAGCCCAAATGTCAGTCTGACACAGACGTGTATTCCACAGCCGGGCAGAGGCACAGATAGTTTAAACAAAAAAAATGCCCATTTTCTAAAAGTGACATTTCTAAACTTAAAATCTAAAAACAACTTCACAAAAAATGTATTTTTAAATTGTGAGTTCAGAGACCCCAACCTCCATCTCTATCTGCTCCCAATGGGAAACTGAACTTTTGCACATATATATATATATAGTAGTAGTACAAAATCTTTATTCGACTTTCAACAAGTCATAAAAGACATAACAGTCATTAAAGATCTCCAATTATGATGCATACATACAATTCAATGATAAGAAAAAGTCGAGGAGATAAGATAAAATAGTAAGAATAATAAAAAGAAGATGTAAAAGCATGCAACTAAAAATCAGTCTAATATATCAATGAATAAAATAAAAACCCTATCACAATGAGTTACAATTCGGTCACCTCTTCCATAGATTTCCTTATCTTTAATACAGAACATAAGAAATTTGCTACGATTCCGCACATCTCCAAAGAAGATAGTGACTGGAGACAGACATAGGATGTACGACACTGGGGGAGATTAATTGACCTTAGGAGCGGAACAACTAGACGCTTCCTCTGGTAGGCGTAGAATTTACAAAATAAAACCACATGAATTGTAGATTGAAGTGTTTTTGCATCACAGGGACATGGTTTTAACACAGTGGTCCAATCGTTCATACTTGGAAATGAAACTAGACGGTGGAATGTGTCTAGTCTAAATCTTGTGAGAACGTAACGGTGGCGAGGAAGTGCCATGTTTGCCAAGTACGGCTGCATACCCTCAGCCGTCAAAATTAATTGATTATAAATGACTGAGTTTTTTTTTTATTCCACCTCCCATCGTATGTCTTCTAGATAGTTTAGTGCCAAGATACTCAGGTCCTTCCTGGATAACTTCTGCAAAGAGACTGGGTTTGTATAGTAGTCTTGTTGCCCATTTTTTCGAAGAAGGTCATGATGTATTTTAACCATGGTACCCTTGATGTATATAATGATTTCGTACAGTCGGTCAGGATAGCCTTATTGAAACTGCTGTGTTCCGAAGACCAGACTTTATGCCAAAGTAATAGTAGCTGGATCTTTATCACTCCAGGGGGTTGGAGACTGCTTTGTGCAAATACAGGCACAGCCCTATTCAGGTACAAGTGTCAGCTCCTCCCTCCACTCTAGCCCAGGATGACCTATCAGGATATGTAGGACACACCTCAGCTCCCTTTGTTCGACTGTCTACAGTGAATTCACAAACAGCCCAAATGTCAGTCTGACACAGACGTGTGTTCCACAGCCGGGCAGAGGCACAGATAGTTTAAACAAAAAAAATGCCCATTTTCTAAAAGTGACATTTCTAAACTTAAAATCTAAAAACAACTTCACAAAAAATTTATTTTTAAATTGTGAGTTCAGAGACCCCAACCTCCACATCTCTATCTGCTCCCAATGGGAAACTGAACTTTTGCACATATATATATATATATATATATATATATATATATATATATATATATATATATATATCTGTTCTAACTTATTAGGTCTTTGTAAACGATATTTCTGAAGACATGATCCACTAGAGAAGGCCTCAATCACTGCTTCAAAAACCAATCCCCATTTTTTTATTAGTGGGCCAATAACATTTTTGGACTTTGCTTATACTAGCCAGGGTTCTTAAGTTACGTGACATATTTCTCTTTTAAATATTTTATGTGCTTCTTGTTTTAATGATGAATTGCTTATAATGTGTATCAAAAGTGGTGAATTTACGTGCATTTTTATTTTTCATTCTAAAAACTATCATATCTTTTGTAATACGATTTGATAAATACAATAAACTCACCTACCTACCACTGTAGCCCACATAAGATATCTGACTTTCAAAGCCATAGGCACAATTAGGCATCATTTACTGTGAACGTATAGGGAAGTTAACTAGGCCAAATAGGGGGTAGCAATGCAGATCATATCTTTTAGAGGGAAAGTACAGGCACTTTCCTACTGTTTGCCAGTGCTATAGTGCATACAGCACTAAATCCAGAAAAAATAGGATCTAGAAAAAGTCAAACAATTTGGATTGACAATGCAGAAAAGGTAGATTTGCAACCCAGAGCATATATTCAATGAAGGCTAGGAAGCTCTTTGGATGCAGACATTTCCAAAAATGTAGGACGCTCTCAACAAATAACATATGGACATAGTATTTGCAGCTCACTTTTTAATCTTAAAGATGTTAAATGGCTTGAATAATAAAACAAATCATGCACTATGATGTCCTTAAACCTACCTTGCATGGGATCCTAAACTGGGATTAAGAGTTTTAAACAACTCCAGCTTTCTGCATGGATAGAATGTTTCTCAAACCATTTAAGGGAAGATGAATATAAAGATGTTTCTGTTGCACTCCGGATGTTGTAGGCCTCAGTCAGATACTAAATAGTCTAAAAAGAGCTTCATTCCCTGGGCCTAAAATGAATGGACACTGGGATGGAAGTTTTACAAATAGTGGCTGTTTTGTTTTTTACAAAACGCAATGTAAGACTCTTTCCTGCAAGTTCTTACTGGTGACTTTAAAACAACAGAAAACATGCTATGACTCACAAGGTATGCAATCGATGAAGAGTACATTGGTGTTGTTCAGAATTTTAAAATACAAAATCTGTTACAGTAGAATACCTTGTTTGCTAAAATCTGTGTGTTTAAAGCTTACTGAATGTTACTTATCCAACCAGCCAACAAGCCAAGCATCAATGCAGCCGTGTTTGTTCTAATTAACTTTTTAATTGTCTTATTGGTCAGTAGAAAACGAAACAGCAAAGTGGTCTATGAAAAGAGGGTAGATCCAGGCTGCACTCATTCTTGTGCAATTGGGCCTTAAAACCCTATCCCTCTTCCTGCCTAGCACAGTATTTCACTTCCCTTTGGACCATACTAAGATGTTTGTTTCCTCCATAATTACTACTTAGCGGTTGTCAGCACACCCCCTTTGTTACAACCACTAGTTGCTGTTATATTGAAGTCTGGAAACAAAGGATAACAGCGGACGTGTGAGTGATGTGCTTTACTCTTGATAAATCTTTCTTCTTTATTCATGTTTTGGATGTTTGTTTTATATTTTATAAAAGTACGCATCGGCCAAAGCGATCAAATGTAGTAGTTGTGGCTTATATACAAGCCCCTTGCGCCGGCGGTGCATCACTTTTTCCCATATAAAAAGTGACGCACCTGCGGCGCAAGGGGCTGTAAATAAGTAGGCCTGGGCATGGAAGTCCGCTCCGCCGGCGGAGATTGTGGAATTGGGGCACTTTGCACTGCACGAAGTGGCACAGAGTTCCTGAATTATGCACTCTGGCACAGAGCGGAGTTTGTTTGCGCTCGCAAGATTGGGTTTTGGCACTCTCCTGAGATGATACGCCTGGACCACTAACGCATGCGCGTGAAACTTTGCGTTCTCTCGTGTTGCTTCCAGCCATGCCGGCAGCCATAACAGTGCCGCTCCCGAGCACAAACTCACTTCTGAAGTGGATTTTCTATTCCAGAGCCACTAAATCTAGTCAAACACAGATTTTGACTACATCTTCTTCTCCAATGGACCATGCAATTTGTTTTTCAGATTGAGAAGTCTTTTATTTTTCAAACAGGAAGGAAGTATGCCAGAGACTCCAACTTCCTGTTCCTGTACAGCAGGCTCCTCCCAGTGCTTTGTTCATCTCCTGGTCACTTCTCACTTGGATTTCAAGGTGGAAGGAGCACTCTCTTTGTCTCCTGGATATACCTTTGGATAAGGACTTTTTTTAGTAACTATTGTATAAGGGTGTTGTGTTTGTTTGCTTGGGCATGCACCAGTATTTCTTTTTACTTTAATTTGATTTTAAACGTTTATAGTGTTGTGTTCTTTGTTTGCCATGCCTCCTTACTGCTTGTTGTTGTTGTTTGATCATGTGGCTGACTGGCAGCCATTTTGTGTATGCAGCCAGTGTCCCTCCCTTTCCCATAAGCTTGCATGTGTTCTTTGCTTGCCATGCCCCCTTGTTGTTGTTGTTTAACCATGGGCAGGCTGACAACCATTTTGTCTTTCCAGGCAGTGTCCCTAGCAAAAGATTTGTATGTGTTCTTTGTTTGCCATGCCTCCTTGCTCCTTGTTGTTTTTGTTTGACCATGTGGCTAGCTGGCAGCCATTTTGTCCATCCAGTGTTCCTTGCCATAGGCTTGCATGTGTTGTTTGCCATGCCTCCTAGCTCCTTGGTATTGTTGTCTGACCATGTGTCCAGCTGGCAGACATTTTGTCCATCCAGCCAGTGTCTCTTACCATAGGCTTGCATGTGTTCTTTGTTTCCCATGCCTCCTCCTTACTCCTTGTTGTTGTATTTAGATCATTTGGCTGACCGCCATTGTGTGCATGCAGCCAGTGTCCCTCTCTTTGCCATAGGGCTGTATGTGTTCTTTGTTTGCCATGCCTCCATGCTCCTTGTTGTTGTTGTTTGACCGTGTGGCTGGATGGCAGCCATTTTGTCCATCCAGCCAATGTCCCTTGACATAGGCTTGCATGTGTTATTTGTTTGCCATGCCTCCTTGCTCCTTGTTTTTGTTGTTTTACCATGTGGCTGGTTGGCAGCCATTTTGTCCATCCAGTGAGTGTCCCTTGCCATAGGCTTGCATGCGTTCTTTGTTTGCCATGCCTCCTTGCTCCTTGTTGTTGTCTGACCAAGTGGCTGGCTGGCGGCCATTTTGTCCATCCAGTTAGTGTCCCTTGCCATAGACTTGCATGCGTTCTTTGTTTGCCATGCTTCCTTGCTCCCTGTTTTGTTGTTTGACCATTTGGCTGGCTGGGAACCATTTTGTCCATCCAACCAGTGACTCTTGCCAACGGCCTGAATATGTTCTTTGTTCTCCATGACTCCTTCTTGTTCCTTGTTGTTGTAACTTGTTCTTTGATGATGGGGCCGGCTGCAGCCAATTTGTGTGTGCAGCCAATGTGTCTTTGACGCAGACTTACATACAAACATCGTAGTTATTGGTTATTTGTTTTTTAAGTTGTAATAATTTTTTTCTATTTTAAAATGTTTTATTTTGTTATTTTTTTGACTTTTCTTTTTTATTGTAATTTTTATATATATTTTAAATGTTTTAATTTTTATTTTATTCTGCATTTTGCCTTGCCCCATCCATCCACATCCATCTGATCCGATTCTATTCCTCTACCCATCCACCAAAGATGCACAGCTGCACTACAGCATTCAGTTTCTTAGATGTAATTCCATTTCCTCCAGGACACCCTGGCTGTGGAGCACGGCAGACAAATCCCCAGCATAATTCATTTTGTTAATGATTATTCTATTTCCCCAGGACCACCCTGCCGCCATAGGTTACGTAAAGGATTATTCCCTATGTACTTCTCTCTGACTACCCCAGGTGTCTCATTTAAAACAGATGGATATAAAGCAAAGAGCTAGATTTTTTTTATGGTGTGGTGGCGTGGTTTGCCTTTACAATGTTTGATTAAATAGGTATATTACATAAGTAACCAACCGCAATAAGATTGCATTTCTCTGTATTATTTTCAACCTGCAACAATGCCACGTTTTACTAACTACATTTTTTTTTGCTTGGTTGTTTTTAGGAGCATAAAAGCCACATCACCCGCAGTACTGCCAGAGAAGGCCTTACAGTTACTTCGGTCCATAGGCACCAAACTCTTTCCCTTGTGCATCTTAGTGCCGCTGCCAACCTAGAGCTTAAGATGGCCACAAAGAAAGCTGCTCCCAAGAAAGTGGTCAATGAAAATTAGCAGCTTTACGCCAGTGGCTCGCCAACCGCAACCTTTTTCGGGAGACGTGTACCTCAGAATCATGGAAGGGGATGATGAGGATAATGACAATGAGCCAATCATTGTGGAAGCTGGAACAGAGAAGTCCGACAAAACTAGCCAACCAGCTCCAAAGGATGTGGCACAGGGAGCACCGCCAGCTCTCATATTTGTAAGGCCCCAGCAAAGACCTGCACCAACCCATACCTCAGTAGAACAGTTGAAGTATGCACTGCAGAGAGGCAATCAACACACCCACTACCACCTACATTCTGTTCTTCTTCAGGCATTGGCCCAATTAGAAAGTACTCCTCCCCAGTTTGAGGGCTCAATTAGCAAACAGGAGGAGAACATTGTCATATGCTCCATTTGCCACGTGAGTGTTCTTCGAGTTAAGCCTGGTTCACATTATGGTACTGGAGGCCAGATGACCCATATGAAAAACATCACTCAATCCGGTGGGAGGAGCACCTTAAAAAAACAGCTCAACGTGGTTCCGGTGGTGAAGGTAAGGAGAGCCAGGAAACATCAGCTACAGCTGGTCAAATCATGGTGGAAGGTGAGAAAGAAGAGGGTGGCATCCTTATGCAAAGGAGCTCTGTCCCCAGCAGTGCCCCAGAATCACCAGCCGCAGCGACCTCACGATGACACAGGAAGACTCAGAGTCGGATGGAGACACCACAGCGTACGGTGACTGCACCACCATGGCGCACATTGAGTTTACCACCACCTACATCTCAAGAGTCATCTGTATCAATGGCAAACCAGAAAAGAAGAAAATCCAGGCTACAATACGGGGATGTTTAGGCGGAAGGGGCCCTACAACCGAAACCACCCAATGGCCTTTGTGTACAAAGGGAAGCTGGCAAAAATGTTAGCGCTGGACCTGCTCACTTTTTCTTTTGTGGAAGGGCTGGGATTCGTATAGTTTGTGGCAGCCGTCTGCCTGAAATAAAAGGTTTCAAGCAGGACCTACTTTGCCAGAGTTTCTGTTCCAGTGCTGCATCACAATGTACTGCCATTGGCTGGACAAGCTTTGCAGCAAAGTGTTGTCCACACTATTCACCTAACAGCAGGCATGGGGACCAGTTGTCAGGCAACTGATTATGTGTGCATCACTGCACAGTAGAGCTCTTATCTGGGGGTAAAGCAAAAGCTATCTACAGGTCTTGGCCCTAAAGAATAATTTTTTTTGCGAAAGTAGCCTGGTTCGCCATGGAGAAATCACACACAGCTGCAAACATCTTGGAGGAATTTAATAGTAAGGTGTCTGAATAGCTGTGACCCAGAGGTCTTTGACTTGGATTTGTTGCCATGGACAATAGCAGTAACATAGTCAAGGCCATGGCAGGCAGTGGCTATTTCAGGTCCTGTGTTTGGTGTACTGCATCAACCTGGTTGTGCAAAACTTCCTTTAAAAAGAAGACATAATCAGCAACATACTGACCACCTGCCGACACATCGGCAGTAAATTTGGTCATTCTTTTCAAGCCCGGAAAATTGCAGCATTTAATACCACCTGATTACACCGTTCCTGAAACACCACAGGAGGAGGAAAAAGATAATTGGTCTGCCCAACGTCTCTGGATAACCACCAATGTGTGAGGACAAACTCTACTTCCCAGATTGAATATGCCAGTGACACCACAGAACTTTTTAATTATTTCTAGTTCAGTTTTTTTCTCTTTCTTTGAATGCAAAAAAAGAAAAATATTCTAGTGCAACATTATGATTGTGTCGGATTTATGCTCTCTCACTATTGATTTTATAGTCTCATACAAGCCTAGATTGGAACTGGACCCATGTGCAGTGAAGAAGCCCCCACATACTCTTCAGGTCGCTGGAGGGTATAGCTGCGTCCTTCACATGCCAATGCCTATCCTATTGTTACATCACCTAACAGGGCTGCCCTAGAAGATCATCAATTAAAAGATTGCCAGTGCCAATACCTAATTCCAAAGTTGTGATACCATCAAAAAGGAGGTATTTTGTTCAACCACCATGCTTGGATTGGAAGAAGTAACTAAGTGACTATTGCACCAATGAGGGGTGATATATTGATTGATTGTGATTGTGAATTTGTGAGTGATGAATTATGTATGTGGTGGCTGAACGTGAGGGAGGAAGTTCAACAAATCTGTCATTTGTTCCCAATGATTTGCAATGTTTGGGGGCTGATGGGTGATCATTTTTTCCTGAAAGTGAATGGCCTTTCAAAAGTAATAACATGTACCTGCAGGGTCTACTCCTTTTTTTCTGGTTCCTCATTACAAACCAACCACTTTAGTTACCAAACACAAACGTACACAAAAAGTACTCCAGTTCTGTTTCTTTATTTGTTCTTCAATAGCAGTGCACTTCACAGGTCTTCCTTAATCGGTTTGGGACTGGGACGGAGATACTCTGAATCTGGAGGAGGAAGATGGAAGGACTCAGGGCAGGACTACCTCAACAGCTAGAAAGGAAAAGGTTTTCGACTTCAAAGAGAACCCATGATGATGGCGAAGGCTCTGAGGCCTAGACCTCACTGAGATCTGTGAATTGGAGAGAGGTACATTGATTTGGAAATGCTGCTGAGTATGTGTTTGCTGCATTGCTAGCTCAAACCTGAAACTCCTCTTATGTTCTTGCTCTACCTCCTTCTTGGTACACTCCTGACTCCTCATGAAGCTTACCTTGCTTTATTTTGTCCCTTTCTTTTAGTCTCTAATACAGCTATTATTTTAGCATACACAGGCTTTCTTCTAGTCCTCTCCTGCACAAACAAAACTTGGTACCTACTGGACAGGTTCAGACAGGCACCAGAGTGACACACATTCCAAGAAGAATGGAGATGTATCCCCCAATTTGGCAAAACAGTATCATTTTCCTTTTATGTTTGCAATGCATTTCACTGAACTGTGTCATGCCTACCCCTTCCTTTCCTTCCACAACAGATTGATGGTGGTGTGCTGCACAACGCCCCAATGAATATTGCTGTGGTTTATTTTGTGTAGTGCTTGTCTTTGTCACACCTTCCTCAAATCCCCTTTCCCATTCATTCATCGAGTCCCGGGCTGTGTGACTTATTGAGATGTGACATCATTTTACACCATAAATGAATCACACACTTGCTGGGGCGGATGTGGTGAAAGTGACACCAACTCACTGCATGCCCTTCTAACCTTTACTACCTGAGCAATATTCCCCACCAGCCCAATCAAATAATCATTCATGCCTTGTGTGTTTGTTCAGTAAATGCTTAACCTGGTCCAACCACTTGAATCTGAGCACACTTCTCCTGACTCCATGATTTAATTTCCTAAGTTTAGTTTTATAGCTTCCCACCATTGCTCAGAAGAAATTGATACTGCTAGATTTTATTATCAGATCAGGTCTTTTTTGCTGTGTGTCAACTAATGTCATTGTGGTAGTCTAGTCTCAGTCTTCCTAAAGGTATGATAACATGATGACCCACTAACTCTCTGTTTTACTTTTCTTGCAATCGAGATGACAGTGATGGATAAACCTTTGATTAATCCTATAGTTGGAGTTTGCATAGGTAGGAGTGGTACCTTCTGTGAAGTTCTATCTTCCCTGTTAGCACGCTAGCCTGCTACTACTACTACCTACCACCCCTTAAGATTCCATCTTGGGAAAAGCGCTAAAGTAAGAAGAAGACTCCCTGGCTTCATCTATTCAGGTAAGAGAAGGAGTTGAAGTTAACTTCTTTGTAATTAACTTTTACTAAAGAGGATGCTGTCTTGTCTGTGTATTTCGGTTTTTATAGGTAAAACAGGCAATCATCCACTAGTGGTCAATATAGCTCAGTTGCAGAGGGCAATAGAGCAATGGTAACCGTATAAGTAAATTACTCTACTTTATTCTTAGGAGATTTAAAAAACAGGCTACACTAAAAGACAGTAATGCAAACTAAAGAACCAAAATAAACATTTGAGACATGAATCCCCTTTTATTTTTACAAATAGAACACCCACCCTTTCCTCCCACAACAGGCCTACCCCTCTACCCCAATTAAATAGCCCTGTCCCCAAAAAGTCAACGAAAAGCCCAAGTAACAAACCCAGTCCCAATTCCCTCCCCATCCTCTCCACCCACAAGTGTCCCTCCTACCAAAACAAAAAATGTAAAAAAGAGTCAGAAGAGGGAACGTTATTCACAGTCAGGTCCAGATATCATTGAGGGTTGCCTCAATACGTGCAACCCAGGCGTCCAAGGTTTTGCAGGACACTGCATTGAAACATGTGGCCCTGGCGTGAGGAGGGGGGCAGCAGTTGTGGAACTGGGACAGGGTGATGCCAGCTGCCGGCTGTGATGGTGGCGCCACTGGGAGGCTGGAGGCGCTGGCGGCTGGCTGGAGGAGCTTGGGCAGGCAGCCCTGAGTGCTGCCTCGGCCTCCTCCTCCTCCTCTTGGAGGGCTACCAGTCACTGATATTCATTTCAAATGCCTTCCACCCTCTGCTCCTGGAGCCAGGCTGTTATCTCTTGGCAGGTTGGATGATGTTCACCAGGAGTAGCTATAGCAGGAAAGAAAAAGGAAAATGACAAAATATAAACCGTGCTCTGTTAAAAAAAAATTAAGAAGTGCAGTGGCACAGTAGCAGTAAACTGCTTGTCCTTTAGGTCCATTGGAATTTGGTGTGGCTGATTACAGCAAGTCACAGTGCCATTTTTTTACCCACACATGCCTCTCTGTAGTTGACAATTGTCAAAAGGGTAAAATTTGAACTGGCATGAATCCATTCTGGAAGCCACGAAATATTAAATTATACATAAATGTGGCACATGCCAAAGGGGATTTAATTTTTTTTTTAGGTGGCTAGGACAGAACTTTGAAAAGAATAAAGGACTGAAGTACTAAGACGTGACAGAGTGGGCACTGTAGTGGAAGGAAAACACCTTTTTAAGTTTGCAGTGCATTGACAACTTTTGTAAATGCTGCATTAACTGAAGCAGATGCACACATTGAACAGAAAACACTATTGTGCACTGCTGTGCTGCAGTTACGTCATAGTAGCATTGGTGACTAATAGGAAGAAGACATGATGATGGGTGGGAGGATACATATCTGCCTTGCTTCACCTACAGGGAGTTAAGGGAGAAGACAGAAAATTAAAGTACCCCCACTTTGAACTAAAGCTTTGATAAACATGCAAACAGCTCCCTTATTTCTTCTTGATCCAAGCAATTATACATTCATCTTTTCATTCATCTATTCTATTCACCCTTTGATACCCACCATTTGATTTAAGCTTACACTCTCTCATCCAATCTTTCACTTTTGAAATCCAGCCATCCATATTTATCTACCCTTTACCTATCCAGTATCCACCCTTTCAAACACCCTGCTTTCACCTATCCATCCATGTACCCATGTATCATACGTTAACATCCACCCATTCCTCAATCCATACACCCTTCACCCACTGAGGCATCCTGTCACCCCTTTCATCTATCTTTTCCCCCACCCATGCATCTCCTATCACTCACCTACACATCTTTTCCTTTCACCCACACATCCTTTCACTCATATAACATTTTGCCAATTGTTTCCTTCAGCCGTCCATCCTTTGTCTGCTTTTCGACAAACCATCATTTGTAGCGTCCATTCAATCATTATGAGATTTTGTCTGCTGATTTGCAGAGAGAAGAGGGCATTAAGATTAAGAACTCAATCCCCACTGCAGCTATTAAACCGGGGGCTTCACAAGCAACGCCTTTGCAGTGAGAGAGCAATATGACTTACCAGCACCCGTCCCTGCTGCTACCGGTTCTCCCCCTCTGATCACTGCCGCATATGGCTCACTGGTGCTGCCCCTGGCCCCAGCACTGGTGGTTGGTGCGGCTGGAAAAAAAACATTACACAATTTAGTTCCAACAAAATAAATACCACCACAATAGATCATTACAGTTCTATCTTCTTCTAACATTCACTTTAGGAATTTTGTCGGTTGTTGGAAAAGCAAGATAGACAAATCAACCACAAAAGTTCTGTAATGGAGGGGCAGAGCTCAGCTAAGTCACAAATGCAATCAAGGGGTGGAATACTCTAGTCAATCCAGGTGAACCTATGGTGAGGTCTTGGGGCATGAGCAAGGCAAGAAAACCCTGACAAACGTGCAGAAAAGCTGACTTGGGCGTGCAATCTTGTTGGTAGAGTACCTGTCCTAAAAGTCTGTGTTCTTAGTATTAAGTACTAGTAAGCAAGATATATAAGGTGAGAAGGGAAAGCTAAGCTTAGTAACAAGGCAGAAGAAAGCTAGTACAGACCAGAGGAAGTCAGGTACAGAAGAAGCATGTAAAATAGATAAATGCAGGGATAACAAGAATTTAACAAAGTTTACATAGATTGAAGATAAGTACAAAAAAAAGGTAGACAGGCACAGTAAAACTAAAAGAAAAATTATTTGAAATGAGGAGAGGTGAAAAATAAAAATAAAAGAGGGGAAATAAAAATAATATAACAGAAAGACTTACTGGGGTCAGCAGATACCTCAGCATCCGTACTAGTGGTCGCACTAGTATATGCACCCTCTCCTCCTGGACCTGCTGCCGATGTTGCCCTCTTCTTCTCCTTGGGTGCTGAGGTAAGAAATAAAGAAGAAGATAAAAAAAGATTAGTGGTACAGTTAATCTCACCCCCCAAATGTTTTGACAAGCAGAGGCAAACACAGTAACATTGTATTTTTCTAAATCAGATTAACTAGTATGATGGACTCAACTCAATTTGACCTATTACTTTTACTTTCCTAATTCCTACACCTAAGCCCTACTCCAAATTTCCTAAACTAAGGGCATATTTACAAACCTTTGATGCAGAGCAGCGCCACAAGTCTTCTTTCAGCACTGCCCTGCGTCAAAAGGAGAGGGCAGGTATGTGCTGTACCTACAACAGATATGGCACATTCCTGTCCTTTTCCCCTACATTGGTTCACAATGGGCTGCCATCAGCCAATGCAGGCATCCCTGCACCCTGCTGCAAAGGGTGCCTGCATTGAGTGGATGATTGTTTTTGTGCAGGAAGTGACACCTTTCGGCAAAAACAATCAGAAGAAGGGTTTTCCTTTTTCTATGTGTGGTTTAGATTGCACTACAATTAGAAAAAGGAAAAAACAAGGAGAAATAAAGGTATTTCTCCTCATTGCGTCTCCCTTACACCTCCCCTGCGGAGGCATAGACGATACATTCCCAGGTTTACAAAACCTTATGAATCTGGGAATGTGTCAAGTGCCATGTGTGTTTATGAAGGAACACCCATTGTAACACCAATGGCACGCCTCCCTGTAGCGGGGTGAGTCAACGCAGCAACATGCATTGTGGAACAACAGCACACACAACAGTAAGTAAATAAATTAATAACTATTACTCACCAATCCCCCACATCTAGACGCCCAGCAGGTTGAGCAGGTCCTGTTCCCGGTTGATGATGTCAGCCCAATGGTACATCAACTGCTGCTGGGTGTGCTGGCTCTTAGTATGCTGACAAACCAGCCGGCGCACCCTCCCCCACAACAGTTGACCCTCCCAAAGGGTGTAACCACTCCCACGAATGCAGCCTACTGACAGCATGGGGGGAGGTGGTGCTGCACATAAAGAACTAGTGCTGCCACCTCCTCCTCGGTGAATATGGGGCGAGGCTGTATTCTTTGGTGGCGCTGCCGCCCACAAGGTAGGCTGCTGCTGCGTACCTGTCTCTGATCAGCGATGGTGCTGGGTTGGGTGGCGTGAAGAAGAGAAGAAAAAGAGAATGAAGGAAGGAATAAGGTAAAAATATTCAAAAATACAAAAAGCCACAAAAAAATGAATTTTCTTTAAAAAAGAGTAAATATAAAGATTCAGTAATAGAGATGCCAATAAAATAAATAGAAATGAGGAGTAGATTAATTAGGAGGGTGGAGGTTTACAAAGATAGAAAGGGATGGGAAAAAGAGGCCCAGTACGATAAACAGAGTGAAAAACAGGATGGCAGTGCCCTTGCAAACCTCGTGGTACTCTTCCTGCATGATTTTCAATGCGAGTATGTACTCTGCATTGCGTTTGATGTCAAACACAATGCGAACGGGTGCCACAGAGAACTCCGCCTGCTCGCAAAACTTTGCATAGTACAGAAGAGTTTTTTTACAGTTACGCCGAGTGCTGCATAGCGCGACTCCATGCACTCCGCCCAACCCTATAAATAAGCCCCTTAATTTGTTAATGAAAGAATGCTGGTTCCCCAAGCTTCTGGTTCGAAGTCCTCGAAGGTGATACGATTAAATTTCAACCTTTTTAAATTCACTTCCAGGTACTCCCTGAGATTTTTTCTGACTGTTGCATGTTCCTGCTTTCTCCCTTTTGGCAAGAGCTGTCTCTCGACATGTTGTGAACTACATCTGTGGGCTTGCACCACGCCCATTTCACGCCAATTTTATTTGTTCCTTAGCCTGACTTTCAGAATTCCCTTGATTTCATAGGTAAATACTTTACGTTTGTCTCACCTTGAGGCTGCTGTGTTATTGCCTTGGAGACTGACCCTGTTACCTGGATTATTGCACGATCGGCTATTTACCTTAGTGGAGCACACTACTTTTTCCCTTTACCCCACTGTTTCACACTGTGTGCCCGTGTGTTGTTTCTTCCTTGTTTTGAGCATGCCGCTGTTTCTTTGAGGCATCTGTACATAAAGGCTGCAAGCTGGAAGGGGGTTATTTTTTTTATTTAAAAGGTTCATATAGTGCAAACTCGATCAGAGGAGCGCTTCATACGAGGGCGTGAAGTTTCATATAGCACAAACTATATTGTAGGAGTGCTTTACATGACTACGTGAAGTTTCATATAGCGTAATCTCGATGTGAGGAGCGCTTTACACGAGTACCAGTTACGTACAAGTTTAGCAGTTGAAAAATATACAAACTAGAGCATTTAAAACAGAAAAAACACAGAAATCCAAAAAGCAGCTCTCCCGATACTACAACATTCACTGTACTCATGAAACTCGCCCCATAATGGATTGCGGGGCATTTCTATTTAAAAACTATTTTGCCCATAAGTCAGTCCATGATGGTCCAATGACAATAGGACCAGCACCAAACTGTTCAGCACAGCGTGCTCTTTCTGTCTAGGTCCCTGGTTCCTAACCTGTGGTCCAGGTACCCCTGGGGGTCCACAAAGTCTACCCAGGGGGTCCGCGACAGCTTAGAAAATTGAATAATATTAACAGATTAATAAAGTGTATGTGAATTTAAGTGGCTAAATGTACAATTGAAATTTTTACAACATACTGTAAATGTCAAAGATTTTTAAAATAGAGGCTAAAAATGGAATTAGTATCCTCAGATTAATTTGTGGGAGCAGTGCAAGTGCATCAAACAGTATATAGTATGTACAATGTATGGCTTCAATTGAATTAGAAAAGGTCCAAACTTCCTATTAAAATAACATTTTCTATTTGTTTTATTTATATTTGTTTGCAAATTAAATAAAATGTATTATCATTTCTGTATGTGCTTGATGAATGCTTATTTTTTGTATTTTTGTGTATTGCTTTGCCCTTCAAATCATCAACAATGTTTAGTCCGGGGTCCCCGGCTTCCAGTAATTACTCAGTGGGTGGCTGCTGGATTCCAATAATGATTCAGTGGGGGGTCCCTGGGTTCCAGTAATGATAAAGAGAGGGTCAACAGAAGACAAAAGGTCGAGAACCACTAGTCTAGGTCATCTCTGGGTCTCCACACTAGGTTGGGAGAACCCCAAATTAGTAACCTCTCCCACTGTTCAATGTCTTTTTAAGCTCTATTATGGCTGGAACTTTTGTTTAACAGCTGAGAGTAATTTGTGTTTTAAGGGTCTTGTTTGTAATAGTATTGCCATAAGTCTGAAAATGTGTAAGGTACTATGCCCTCTAGGGGTTACATGTATGGTTACACTGCTTTACTTTTTGCTGTCATGTCTTTATGCCCTCTAGGAGCTGACTATATGGTTACAAGACCATGTTTCTTACAAATGATATTTTTACTATGGTGTTCTTTAGGGGCTGTTCTGAACATTAAAATCAAGATACTACAATATTCACTGCACTAGGTCCTAGAACAATGAGACCACCATCAAAATGTTAATCACGAAGCACTGTTTCTGTCTAGGTCATTTCTGGGTACCCACACTAGGTTGGGGGGACCCCAAAATAGTAACCTCTCTCACCATTCAATATCTTTTTAAGCTCTCTCATGGTTGGACCTTTTGTTTTACAGCTGGGAGCAGTTTGTGTTTTAAGGTCCTTGTTTTTAACAGTATTGCAGTAGGCCTGCTGGGCCTGAAAATGTGTAAGGCCCTATGCTTTGTAAAGGCTACATATATGGTTACACTGCATTTCTGCCATTCTGTTTTCAAGTCATTGTGCGCTCTAGGGGTTGACTGTAAGGTTACGTGATAATGTTTCTTACAAATGCTATTTTTATAATGGTGTTCTCTAGAGGCTGTTCTGAGCATTACAGCCAAGATACTACAATATTCGCAGCACTCGCAAAATTCGCCCCATAATGCACTGTGGGGTATTCCTTTTATTAAACATTTTTGCCCATAGCTCAGCGTGTGGTGGTCATAGGACAATTAGACCACCATCGTAATGTTAAACACAATGCACTTTTTCTGTCTAAGGCATTTCTGGGTCTCCACAGTAGGTTGGGGGGGCCCCAAAATAATAAGCCTCCCACCAGTCAGTGTCATTTTATGTTCTTTCATGGCTGGAACTTTTGTGTGTTACAGCTGGGAGTAACTTGGCCTGAAAATGTGCAAGACACTATGGCCCTCATTATGACATTGACAGTAAATGCTGCTTTCCGCGTTGGAGATTGGCACCAACATACTGCCGCAGTGGTGAATATCCTTTTGCAATATTACAACACATACACACCAAACTGACAGAATACTGCCACATACACAAATACTCCAGCCCAAAGGTCAGTGCTAAAGTGCAGTACAAACACCCATACCATTATGTCAACAAAACAATGGCCACCACATTATGACCCACGAATCACCACGCCGGACATTCAGTGGCGGTAAACCATTGGAAGTACACACCAGCGCGCTCAGAATGGCCACCCAAATACAAAACAACACAACATTGGCCAAAAATAACCTCACACACCTGACACTCATACACACACCCACCCATAGCACTATAAAACACACACCCACATTACACACATCCCTTTACGAATACCAATAAGTGCCAAGACTGACACGAAGACCACTGAGGCAACTACACACACACAGATGTGGAGTTGGGGGTTATGGTGGAGCTCTTTGGAGCACAGGTACAGCAAATATCAATTGCCAGGAAGATGGAGCTTTGGTGGAGAATCATGGACAGGGTGAATGCCGTGGGACAGCATCCAAGAACACGGGTGGACATCAGGAAGAGGTGGAACGACCTACGGGGAAGGTACATTCTGTGGCAGCAAGGCCGCAGCTCGCCATCCAAAGGACTGGCGGTGGATCCCCACCTCCTCCACCACAGCTCAGAGCATGGGAGGAGCAAGTCTTGGCAATCCTGGATCCTGAGGGACTCACTGGAGTAGCCAGAGGACTGGATACTGGTGAGTCAATATTCAATACTTATCACCCCCTGTACCTGCATGCCATCCCACCCCCCACCCTCACTCCCATCATTCCACTCCATCCCACACACTGCAACCACACATCTGACTAACCCCAATGCCAAGCCCTACATGCAATACCAATGCATGGACAGCCCTCCCAGCCCTGCATTGACACCCATCTCCAAAGCATGCACAGCATGAAGAACTAACATTCACACAATACATCACCATACACAAACAAAGGTGGCAGGGCAACAGTAACAATAGAGGGGAAGCAAGGGATGTACAATATGTCACAGACATGAAGTATAACACATCACTTACATCCCCACAGGTGCCCCAGCCAATCTCGGCGGCGAGGAGCTGCCACGACTAACCAGTCCCCCAACAGAAGATGCCCCCAGTGATGACAGTGACTCTGGACTCCTGGATCTGGATGACTACCTGGCGCATCAGGGACCACTGGTCAGTCGAACTCCCCAGCCCACTCACAGTCTACCGCAGAGCCTCCCCCATCAGTATCCAACACCACAGCACCCACCCAACTTCCCCACACCCCTGTCCCCAGGACACATCAATCAGCAATGTGTCCACCTATATAGGGACCCCAGTCCACACCTCACCTCCAAGACAATTAGGGACCTGGGGTATGTGGCAGTGGGCACACCATTCAGGGGACAGGGGCACAGCGGAACAGGGACACTGGGATGACCACTGTGTGCCGGCGGGAGGACAGGAACCAACTCTCTAGGAGGCACTCACTAACGTCCTGGGGGCTTACCAACAATCCCAGGACAAGAAGGGCCAGATCCTTACAAACATGCAGGAGAACAAGCCCTCTGCAGGAGGTACACCATCAGGAGATCAGGGAGGATTTTCAGGCCCTAACCACCACCATGGACTCCATAGCAGGGGTGCTGGCAGATATGGCCAACATCATGAGGGAATGGACAGCACACCAGCAGGCCCCTATCACTAGCCAGTCTACTAACCAGCCCACCACTTCTGCTGCAGCTGTGGGCAGGAAGCCCTGCCGCAGGACCCAGATGTCACCAGTACCCCTCCTCCTGCAGAAGGTGAACCACCCGCAAACGTTCCCTGTGACCCAGACAGAAGCCAGAGACACCTGCCAAAACCAAGACCACCGCCAGGAAATTAGACCCTCCTGAATGTCCCCCTTGTGTCCCATTCTGTCACCTTGTCTGGTTTGAACTGCCTTTGCTCCCCTTCCTATGGCCCCTTGGACACTGGACCTGTGCTACAAACAGACTGGAACTATACCCTGGACTAACCTCTACCATCACCCCATTCCATTGCACTATTCCATATATGAATTTCACTACAATAAACACCCTTGAACACAACTTAACTGAGTGCTTTATGTGAAGAAAATGTGCAATTATGGTAACAGTTACATCTTGTGCAAATGACCTGAACTCTGTGATGGCTTACAAATAATGACCTGTAGCTGTCTGTAGTCATCACTCAGTACACAGATGTCATATCACCAACAACTGCAAAATGAGAAGCCATAGGTGACAGTAAGTAGAGATGCAAGGGAAGTGAATGCCATCCTGATGCAACCACACAGAACACATCGATAATCAGAGGAATGGTGAGCTACACTGTCTCACCTGTGTGTCATTGGAAGTATAGACCTATAACTGATGTTTTGTTGTCCACATCCTCATCATCTGCCTCCTCATCCTCACTGTCCTCAGGGTCCACTGCTGCCACAGGGGCATTTCCAATCTCCTCCTCCTCCTGCAGATAAGGCACATGTCGTCTGAGGGCCAGGTTGTACAACATGCAGCATGCCATTACTATCTGGCAGACCTTCTCGGGTGAGTAGCACAGGTATCCACCGGTTAGATGCAGGCATCTGAACCTGCCCTTCAGGAGGCCGAAGGTCCTCTCAATAATTCTCCTGGTCCGCCCATGTGCATCATTTTAACGATTCTTAGCTCCTGTCCTGACATTCCTCACAGTGGTCAGGAGCCACGATAGGTTTGGGTCGCCAGAGTCACCTGCAAGTGTTGAGAGACAAACATTAGCCTTACACAATGGTATAGGGTTAACACCAGAAGGCATCCACTGACATACATTGGGTGGGGAGTCAGGCTCACCAATTAGCCACACCCTGTGCCTCTGTAGTTGTGCCATCACATTTGGAATGCTGCTATTTCTCAGGACGAAGGTGTCATGCACTGACCCATAATACTTGGCAGTGACGTGGGAGATGTATTAGTCAGCCAGGCACACCATTTGCACATTGAGTGGAAACTCTTCCGATTCCTAAACACCTGTTCATTCTGGCAGGGGGGGACAAACGCAACATGTGTACCGTCAATCGCCCCAGTAATGTTGGGTATATGTCCCATTGCATAGAATCCTGCCTTCACAGTGGCCAAATCTTCCACCTGGAGAAAAGCAATGCAGCTGCACATGTGTTTCACCAGGGCAGACAAAACCCTTGCCAGCACGATTGAGAACATTGGCTGTGACATTCCTGCTGCCAAGCCCACTGTCACTTGGAAAGAACCAGTTGCCAGGGAATGGAGCACAGATAGAACCTGTACTAGAGGGGGGATCCCAGTGGGATGACAGATATCTGATATCAGATCAGGCTCCAACTGAGCACATAGCTCTGTGATTGTGGCACTGTCCATTCTATAGGTGAGTATTATATGCCTCTCCTCCAGTGTAGCCAAGTCCACAAGGGGTCTGTACATTGGGCTTGTCTCGTCCTACGTTTCATCAGCAGTGGTAGGTATCTAAGGGACACAAGAGTGAGTAGGGTGTCACAATTTAAACAATGGAACTACCACTTCTGTGTACATAGAGCAGTAACATGATGGGACATTCGGAATGGCAATGTATGTGCAAAATTTGGAAATTACGCAGTTCTCGATTATCTGAATTTTGAGCACCACCATAAAATGGTGACCGCATGTCCTGTATGTAGGGACAGGTGGAAGTGAGGTAACTCCGCCGGCGTTGCGCATCATGGTGGAAGGCTATTCCTCATTGGATAACATGGGGCTCTATGGAGTACAGTGGCCAATGGGGATCACCGGCGGCGGTGACGGTGTACACCGCCGTGGACGTGACTGCCATTTCTGTCCATAATCTCACTTGATTCCTGAATTTCCACAGGACAACACCTACACTGTGTGTGCTGCTGTGATCTGTGTCTGGATCCTGCCATGGCCCATGTGATGAGGGAAAAGGCCCCTGCCTTTACTTCGGAGGAGTTGGAGCGTTTGGTGGATGGGGTCCTACCCCAGTATGGGCATCTGAATGGGCCTCCAGGCCAACAGGTTAGTACACAATGGGCATTAGGCATGTGACAGGGTTGCATGGAGATGTGTGTGCAAGCATCGTGCCATTTGGGGGGGTCGTATGTCTGGTGGTAGTGTACATGGTGGCTGCTGAGTAATATATGCGCCAATGATGATGGAAGGGGATTTGTGGGCCATATGTGTGACATGCTGGATTGTATGTGTAATGGTGTCCTCCTGTCTGTGTTTCCTCTGCAGGTCAGCGCTCATCAGAAGAAGGGATTGTGCTGTGCCATCGCCAAGGACGTGCGGACCCTGGGAGTCTACAGCAGGCGGAGCACCCACTGTAGGAAGAGGTGGGAGGACTGGACCCGGAAGACCACGGAGGCCCAGCTGGGGATCGCCTCCCAATGTTGGCGGGGTGCCTGTCGGAACCTGACCCCCCCCGGATGGCCCACATACTGGCGGTGGCCTACCCAGAGCTTGTTGGGCGCTAGAGGGCATCACAGCAGCCACATGGGGGTGAGTACAGTGTGCGTTACAGCTATGATTAGGAGGTGTGATGGGATCCTGGTGGTGGGTGTCAGTTAGTGGGTACCCCTTAATGCCAGCTCAGACATTGCAGGGTGATCCAGCTCAAGGGAAATGAGTTTATTGCTAAATCGTTTCACATAACGAGGTTGCATACCATGTCAGACAGGGCGTAGGGGGTCCCAGGAGGGGTGCAGTAGGCAGTGTTCGGCTCTCATCTTGCTGTGGTTCCTAGCCAATGGAATGCCAGTGCGGTGCATGGAACACAATCCAGATCCCTGTATGTGACGGTAATGTGTATGCCATCTGTGGTGTTGGTGCTGTAATTGACCCCAGTGCTCCCTTTCTCTCTACCCCCTCCTTTTTCTTCTGTGATCCTGTCCATGTGTGCATTAGCATCATCTGGCGGAGAAGCAGGGGCACCAGCGACAGAGGGAGCTGCATCCCATAGGACCCGGGAGGCAGAGTCCACTGGGTGAGGGGAGCACCACGGCGGAGACAGGAGGTGACAACACTGACTCTGATACCTCCTCTGATGGAAGCTCCCTGGTGGTGGCGGACACCTCTGGGACCACCCCACCTGTAGGTACAGCCGACACCCCCAAACCAGCACCGCCTTCCCAGTAGCCCCTCATTGAGTTGCCCGTGCCCGTTCACCCAGGAGGGTGGGCATCTCCTTTGCCCTGCTGCCCTCAGTGAGGAGGCTATTGACCTCCTGAGATCCATCTCTATTGGACAGTCAACCATTGTGAATGACATTCAGGGGCTGGCATGCCAGATGCCGATGCAGCAATGTAATGCATACCTGGAGGGTATTCACGGTGTATTGGCGGTCCAACAGACATCGTTCCAGGCTCTGGCCTCCCCTCTGTTGGCAGCCATTGTCCCTGTTCCTACCGTCCCCCCTCCAACTACCACTTCCCAGTCCCAATCTCCTCTACCCCAACCCATCCCATGCACACATACAGACAAGCATGCACACAAACCATCACCCAAGAGTGGCAAAGACAAACACACGTCAGGCCACAAGCTCTCACAAAAACAACAGACAGTTGCACACACAACAACATCCAGTGCCTCCACTGTCTCCTCCCTCACTGTCACATCCGCACTCACCCCTGCATGCACTGCATCAACAGCCACCACCAACATCACCACACCAAGCAGCACACACACCTCACTTGCAGACACCTCCACAACATACATCCATGTGTCCCCTGTGTCCTCTCCCACCCTGTCTGCACCCGACCTCCTAAGAGACACAAACGCATGCACATAGATACCCAACAGCCATTCACCTCACATCAGCACTCTGCCCATGCACCTGCACCCAAGTCCAGCAGATGTACACCTCCGATAACCACTTCCTCAACCTCCACTCCCATTCCTCCTCCCACATCCCCCACCAACGCCCCTAAGAAACTTTTCCTTGCAAGTCTTGACCTCTTCCGTCCCCCCCCCTACCCCACTGTCCTGCCCGTTAGAGCAGGGTCCCAATGACCCAGCCCAGGACCTCAGCCAATCAGTCCACGAGGACAGTGGAGGCACCTCCTAGTCGCGGAGGCAAGAGAGGGAAGGATCCCACTCCACCACCCAGGATAGGGAAGGTTCCCACTCCACCAACTAAGAGGGGCAAGAGCCCCCTCCCCCAACAGCAGTAGTCAAGGTGCCCTCTCCTCCGGCTGAGACACAGCAGCCCTCACCTCCGGCTGGGACACAGCAGCTCTAACCTCAGGCTGGGACACAGCAGCCCTCACCTCAGGCTGGGACACAGCAGCCCTCACCTGCGGCTGGGACACATCAGCCCTCACCTCTGGCTGGGACGCAGCAGCCCTCACCTCAGGCTGGGACACAGCAGCCCTCACCTCCAGCAGAGGGCATGTAGGCCACTCCCAGAGACTGTTGTTGCCCCTCCAGAACCAGTGGGCAAGTTCCCCACCTCAGCGACGGTGACCTTGCACTCCCCAGCAAAGAGAAATGGACATATAGCCCCCTCCAGAACCAGTGGGCAAGTTCCCCACCCCAGAGACTATGACCTTGCACTTACCAGCAAAGAGAAATGGGCATGGAGCCCCCTCCAGAACCAGTGGGCAAGTTCCCCACTTCAGTTCCCCTTTCCCCTGAGATGCCTGGCCATTCCCACCATGATGCCCCTGCACAGTGTAGTGCAGATTACATCAGGGAAAGAGTTGGGGCTTGGACTGCGCCCTGTGGCCATTTGGGCCTTTTGTACTTTGGACTGGCTATTGGCCCTTTCTGCACAGTGACTCATGTGTATCTTGTCACATGGACATTATGGTGGCTGTTTTCACCCAATTAAACAATCAGTTACGTAATGCTGTAGTCCTTGCATTATTATGACGTGTGTCCTGTGACATTGTTTTTCCTCTGCAGCTGGTTGTGTGTATGGTGTGTGTGTGTCTGGTGTGTGTTGTGCGTGTGTGTGTCACTCCCCTTTTCCTCCCTCCCTCCCTTGTGTGCTAGGTGGCTGTACTCTCCGTTGTCGTCTTCCTCCGTGCTGGTGTTCCAGGTGGAGCATGGCGTAGAAGAGCATCGGGAAAACTTGAAGTTCCGGTTCCATGGTGGCCTTGATCTTCTCTGTGTCTTTTGTCTTCTGTGTTCTGTTTCCGCCAGGCTTTTGATGGTGTTAGTACCACCCCGGAAATCATGGTGGTGTGCTGTGTCATAATATGGTGGGGGGTACCTTGTCTTCCGCCTGGCTGTTGATGGCTACCGCCGTGGACAGTGGTGTTTACACCCTGGCGGTTGGTGTGGTACACTGGATGTCTATGGAAGTTATCACCACCATGGTCATAATATGGCGGTAGTTACCGCCAGCCTGTTGGCGGTATTACCGCCACTTTATGACTCACAGCCAATTTCATAATGACCACCTATGTCCCTCAGGGGCTACATATACAGTTACACTGCATTACCTTCTGCCATTCTGTTTTCTTGTTATTATGCCCTATAGAAGCTGACTATATGGTTACATGACCATGTTTCTTACTAATGGCATTTTGTTTATGGTGTCCTCTGGGGGTGTTCTGAGCATTACAATCAAGATACTACAATATTCGCTGCATACGGAAAATCGCCCCATAATGCATTGTGGGGCATTCCTTTTACAAAATATGTTTGCCCATAACTCACCATATGGTCGTCCTAGGACAATGGGACCACCATCAAAATGTTCAGCATGATGCACTCTTTCTAGTAAGGTCATCTTTGGGTCCCAACACCAGGTTGGGGGGAATAGTAACTTCTCCCACCATTCAATGTCTTTTTAAGCTCTCGCATGGCTGGAACTTTTGTTTTACAGCGGAGAGTTATTTGTGTTTTGAGGGCCTTATTGAAATAGTATTGCAGTAGGCCTGTTAGGCCTGACAATATGTAAGGCACTACGCATTCTAGAGGCTACATTTAAGGTTACATTACATTACTTTCTGCCATTCTGTTTTCATGTCGTTATGCCCTCTTTGGGTTGACTTGAAGGCTACATGACCATGTTTCTTACATATGCTATTTTTATTAGAGTGTTCTCTAGGGGCTGTTGTGAGCATTACAGTCAAGATACTACAATATTCATGGCACTCGGAAAATCGCCCCATAATGCATTTCAGGGCATTCTTTTTGCAAAACATTTTTGCCCATAACTCACCGTGTGGTGGTCCTAAGACAAGGGGACCACCATCAAAATATTCTGTACGGCACACTCTTTCTGTCTTTTCTGTCTAAGCCATCTCTGGAACCCCACACTAGGATGAAGGGGCCCCCAAAATAAAAACCCCTCCCACCAGTCTGTGTATTTTTAAACTTCTCTCATGGCTGGAACTTTTGTTTTAAAGCTGGAAGTAGTTTGTGTTTTAAGGTCCTTGTTTGTAATAATTTGGCACTAGGCCTGCTATGCCTGAAAATGTATAAGGCATTATGGCTTTTGTGGGCTACGTAAATGGTTACACTGTATTACTTTCTGCCATTCTGTTTTCATATTCGTATGCTCTCTAGGGGCTGACTGTAAGGTTACATGACCATGTTTCTATGGTGTTCTCTACAAGCTGTTCTGAAGCATTGTGGCCAAGATACTATAATATTTGCGGCACTTGCAAAATTTCCCCATAATGCTTTGCGGGCCTTGCTTTTACAAAACATTTTTGCCTATAACTCCCTGTTTGGTGGTCCTAGGTCAATGGGACTAACATCAATCTGTTCAGCACGACGCACTCTTTCGGTGTAAGGCATCTTTGGCTCCCCACACTAGGTTGGAGGGGACCTCAAAATAACAACCCCTCCCACCAGTCCGTGTCTTTTTAAGTTCTCTCATGGTTAGAGCTTTTGTTTTACAGCTGGGAGTAGGTTGTGTTTTGAAGATTTTGTTTGTAATATGATTCTATTAGGTCTGCTAGTTGGCCTGCTAGTCTTGAAAATATGTAAAGCACTACATTCTCTAAGAGTTAAATATGTGGTAACACTCCATTATGTTCTACCTTTCTTTTTTCTTGCAGTTATGCTTTTTAGGGGCTGACTATATGATTACCTGACCATGTGACTTACAAATGTTATTTTAATAGTGGTGACCTTTAGGGGCTGTTGTGAGCATTACAGTCAAGATACTACAGCCCGCTTTGTGCGGTGTTCCTTTTACAAACATTTTTGCCCACAGCTCATTGCATGATATGCTTTCTGTCTAGGTCATCTCTGGGTCCCCATACTGAGTTGGAGGGGACCCCTAAATAATAATATAACAGTATATAATAAATAATGGTAATATTTCCATTGTTTGCAGTAGATAGAGGAAGAAGGTAAATGGACGTTCTTTAGTTATATGCAGGACCACTGGTATTATGTGGCAGAGAGGATCAAATTATGCGGCTGGGTTGACCAAATGATGTGGCAAGAAAAGTCCAGGTATGCATTTACAACACCAATAGCTCTAACTCAAGCAAATGTGAGACCTATTGCATTGCGAATGCTTGTTCTGTCTTTGTCTTCCGCTGTTTTTTTTTATTTGTGTGTTTTTTTTCTTGTTCTCTGGAAATATCTGATGGGGGAAAATAATTGCTGGTCCCCAGATATAAGTGCCGGGGTCCCACCGACAATTACCAGCTCAAATTAAGCACTGGTCAAATGCAAAATTCACAAAAATAATTAAAACAACTCACAACCTATACTGCTATACTGGATGCCTTCATCAATCGCCATATCAACCCACCATCGACTGCTTTTACATAGATTTCACACTCTACAATCAATCATGGTACTAATGACATCAAAATGCAACACAACATAGTATTTATTTTTGTAAAATGGATTCTTGGCATGTGTGTCATCGGTTAATTTCTAAAATAACTACTTTGAAATTAAACATTTATTTTAGCCATCTTTTTTATGGCTTAACTTTCCAAATGAATGAATTAATGTTATAGACTAAACTGCTATAATGTGCCAATGGACTATGGGCCTGATTTAGCGTTTGGCAGAAGAGGTTACTCCGTCACAAACGTGTCAGATATCCCGTCCGCAGTATTATGATTCCATTATATGGTATGGACATCGTAATATGGCGGAGGGGATATCCGTCACGTCTGTGATGGGGAACCTGTCTGCCGAACTCTGAATCAGGCCCTGAGACCTTATTTATTCAACATTACAGGAGTGATAATACGACACTTTCTTACAAGGATAATGTGTAAATACAATATGGAAATCAGCTTGCATGTAATACCTTTTTGTTATCATGTGGCGGATTGGGCAATGTGTTCCATTGGCAACTTTTCAAGATAAGAATTGAGTAACTAAGCAACTGATGAGAAAAAAACACTTGAATAGCTATGAAATACTGCTCCCTTGAGGAAAATGAAGAAATGGAATTGGCAAGTTCTGAGCAGATAAACTTTATGCTGTAGAATGAACACATCAACAAAATAAATGGATTTTCACTGCTTTAAGCCTTTTCTGAGTCTCATAAATTAATAGCTGACTAGACAGCATACCCTGGCCAGCGCAAAGACAATATTATTTAAAGCCCAGCTCAGATTACAGCTCCCACTAGAGGCATACCTTTGTCCAGCGCTTTTTGATTTTCAATGTTCATTGTAGCAAGTTTGCCACTCAGGGTAACTTTTGCAAGGCCATGGACTTTGATTTTAGGGCATGCATCCTCTTTTACAGTAGTTCGGATGTTTAGTAAAATTAAAATAAGTTCCTCCCTCACAATTATGGTATAAAGCAGATTGTGCAATTGTTAATCCCCCTGGAGCAGAGGTCTTCAAACTTTTTTGTTTTAACCCTCCCAAAAAAATGTTTTGAAGTTAGGGTCGCCTCTCAAAACCTTCTTGGCTAGGATGAGGGGGGGCATGGCTGAGCTCAGGGCGCATGTCTTATGGGATCATTTCAGGGAGACTTTTTCTATACTGTATAATCCACAAAAAATGTGAGATTTATAAAATAGCAAATTAATGTAACAAAAGCATAAATTAACCAAAAAAATCTGCTCCCCATAATTGCAGTGTTGTGAGCTTGTCACACTCCTCAGCCCCAGTGCAACTGCACCTGCTGCACTAATGATAACCGTGGCCCTGAGTAGCAGGACATCTGCTTCAATTACATTACACAAAGTAAGATTGTTTTAAAGTTCAGGAAAATTAAGTGATTTGCCAAGAAGCACACAGTGCTGGGTGAACGCTGGGCCTTGAACCTGGTTCCCCAGTTCCAAAGTAAGCAGCTCTCATTATTAGGTCACATTTCCTCCCTTTCAGATATAGATGACCTCCCATGTGTTGCCCCCTTTTTTGCAGAAAAGGTTCCTCAGCCCTAATGCTAGCAAGGAAAATGAGCCCCCTTACCTTTTTTTTCCGAAAGACATAACTGTAATGCAGTGGGGGCCTCAGACCCTAGACTCCTAGTGCCACTGCTCCTGCTTCACTGATGATAGGTATTTCCTTTCCACATGGGATGTCTCCCCCACCTCTTGCTAAAAAACATGAGCTCCTATTTTGCCCCATCCCAATCACTGTCATCTATCTGATGTCCAAAGTAAGGTGTATTCTCTGCGTCAATTTTTCCCACTCCTGGACCACAGGCACAAACCAAATCTGCCAGAGCAAGTGGCCACTGGGCCAAAATGCAAATCAGAAAGAATAGGAAAACAGACACGGGGTTTAGCTGGCTCCACATAACACTGGGACCTGGTGCGACACCACCGGTCACACCAATCCTACCTACAGCTCTGCAAAGCAGGCTGTCTGTTCGGCCAACTTCACTGGGCCATCACTCCTAGGCCTGAGACACAAAGCAGGCTTTCTGCCCCTTTGTGTAAAACAAACAATCTGATGTCTGCTACCTGAAAGGTAAATTTGTGCAATTGGTTAATCACCACATATTAAGAGTGCTCGGAAGTAAGTACATACTTTAACTGGTGGAGTTACATGGAGCTCCACTGTGAAAAATATTTATTCTTCGTGAGAGGTAATGTAATGGTTTTACCAGGTGAGTTCTGCAGTCTGTCATTTTAATGGACAGTTATAAAAACGTGCTGAGGTATAGTCTGATTACGTATTACTAATATACATATAGGTAAAAATAATGATTGACTTTGACAGTGCTTTCTGTTACTGACTGGGACTTCACAGCACTAGAAATACACAATGCACAGCTGCTATCTCCCACTGCGCAAGTAGGATTACGTTCTGTGACTGTCTTGTCACACACTGCAGCCCGTATTTATACTTTTTGACGCTAAACTGCGCTAACGCAGTTTAGCGTCAAAAAGTTTAGCGCCGGCTAACGCCATTCTGAAGCGCCATGCGGGCGCCGTATTTATTGAATGACGTTAGCCGGCGCTAGCAGACCGGCGCTGTCTGGTGTGCGTGGAAAAAAACCACTACACCAGGCAGCGCCGGCGTTGGGGAAAATGGCGTTAGGGCGTCTTAAAATTGTGCAAGTCAGGTTGACGCAAAAAAATCGCCTCCACCCGATTTGCGCCATTTTTAACGACGCCCAGACGCCATTTACATGATTCCTGTCTTAGTAAAGACAGGAGTCATGCCCCCTTGCCCAATGGCCATGCCCAGGGGACTTATGTCCCCTGGGCATGGTCATTGGGCATTGAGGCATGTAGGGGGGCACAAATCAGGCCCCCCTATGCCAAAAAAAAAAAAAAAAAAATTATACTTACCTGAACTTACCTGAATGTCCCTGGGATGGGTCCCTCCATCCTTGGGTGTCCTCCTGGGGTGGGCAAGGGTGGCAGGGGGGGGTCCCTGGGGGCATGGGAGGGCAGCTGTGGGCTCATTTTGAGCCCACAGGTCCCTTAACGCCTGCCCTGACCCAGACGTTAAAAAGAGGCGCATATGCGGGTTTTTTTGACCCGCCCACTCCCGGGCGTCATTTTTGCCCGGGAGTATAAATACGACGCATTTGTGTCGCAGTCATTTTTTTGGACGGGAACGCCTACCTTGCATCTCATTAACGCAAGGAAGGCGTTCACGCAAAAAAATGACGCTCTTTCCTCATACTTTGGCGCTAGACGCGTCTAACGCCAAAGTATAAATATGGCGTTAGTTTTGCGCCGAATTTGCGTCGAAAAAAACGACGCAAATTTGGCGCAAACGGAGTATAAATATGCCCCTGCGACTCTTCAGTGAACACATTAGCCAAACGAGGTTTGACAACCTAAAATAGTAAATTTCGTACCCATTAATTTAACTTGTGTTTATTTTTAATTTTATATGTGCTACATGTGAAAGAATAACAAAATTACAGAATATGTTGATCTTTCAGCCACCTCTTTGACCCTGTGACCCCACTTATTGATCCTGCCCCATGGGTTCCAGGATCGAAGTTCACACACTGTGGATGAAGATAGCCTGTAAGTGCGCCAAATAAACAAAATTGCGCTTCTGGCGATAGTGGCGATTGGCGATAGGGGGCGCAATGGGGCGCAAGAAAAGTGGCGCTCAATGTAATGTAGTACAACTTTTCTTAAATATGGGCCACAGAATGAGGAAAAAGCCTCGAAAATAGTTTTGTGCAGGAAGGAGCGCCTTTCTGGACAAAAACAATCCAGCATTCAGCGCAGGCACCCTTGCACTGTGATGCAAGGGTGCCGGAGTTGGCGCTAGGCAGCCAAAAGTGCGCCAGCGCAGAAGGAAAAGATCGGAACGTGCCGTATTGGGTAAATACGACGCCTTCCTGCCCTTTCCCTTTGACGCAGGGCAGCATAGCAAGATGCGCCAAAACTCATACATATGTCTTTAATTACGTAAGACATGTTTTTTGAAATAATGTTTTCTTACATTGCAAAAAAACCCTGAAAAATATAGCATTCTGTCGCCGTTCTACATGAGAACTTCTCCAAATGTCATCAGAGCCGATATTCAAAGAAATGCACAGCGGCTGCATCTTCCAGACCCATAATTGCCTTCCCATGTTTGACGTGACTTGTTTATACTGGCATGTTAAACCTTTAAAACAGACACCGTTTCAAGAGCTATTTAACAACAGCCAAAACAAATAGGCCTGGAATAAATCTGTACTAAATACTAGGGGTACTCACATCGGGTTCTATTTTGATGAGCGCGATGTCTAGTTTCTGGTCGATGTCCTTGACCTTGGCGTCGTAGTGGGCCCCGTTCTTGACTTCGACTTTAATTCGTTGTTTATTCGTAAGGACGTGTGCATTGGTAACTATCAGGCCGTCTTCAGACACAATGAAGCCTGAACCGCTGGACACAGCAATGTCCTGGCCTGTGAAGGGTAGTCTGTCCAACACAAAGGGGGTAGCAGACAACATTTCAGGGTTCAATTAGCATTGATTCATTAAAAATTGTAATTGTTTTGAATAGTCCAGACAATAATATAGGCATAGAATTTCCATTTAAAGTACAGTTTGAAGATTTAAGGGGACGATTGAAAGAACATTTGAAAACCTCCATTTACAGTACAGCACTGAGATGTGTAGACATGTGTCTAGTTATGTATATGCATACAAACAAATGTTTAGAAATATAATATGAAGGGATATATAATACACAACATTACAGAAAACGGGATCAATGCAACCATAGATTTCTGGAATTACTTAAACAATCATAAATAGAGGACTGGGCAGGCCTTCTATTTCACCAGGGCATTTCCCCCGTGGGCTGGACTCCTGGTGCCTTTGTCCCCAGCTTTCAACTGCAGCAGCAGGCAAGGGGAGGCTGGCCTGCAATCCTGATGACTGGCACTTTCCCCAGCTCCCTGAGAGTAAGTGCAGCAGAAGGCAAGGGAAGGCTTCAAGAGGAAAGTAAAAAGAGGGAGGGAGTGGGAAGGTAGAGAGAAAACAATGAGAGAAGAGAGTGAGATGGAAAATGGATAGATGGAAAGAGAGAGATTGTACAAGGAGACGAAGAGAGAGGGGCTGGCTTAAACATTTTTGCCAGGGCTACTTTTGGTTCCCAGCCCTGTGTAAATGAGATTAGACCAACTGTCCTACAGACTGGCTAGAGAGCATTTAAGGCTTTTCATCTATGCACTCAGGATCTGAAACAACATCCTGGCATCCATCAGGAGCAACCCTTCACTGCTCCAGTTTCAGAACGAGCTGAATACTCACCTCTTTAAAGAACACTACTTCACAGTGCAGTTCCAACCCAATAATTAGCAACCACTCCCAGCACTTGTTTTCTATATGCTTGCCTTTGACCCTGTACAGTGCCTAGCTACCCTTTAGACTAGTTTTGCACTATACAAGTGCCACATTTATACATTTAATTGCATTGCAGGGGCATTACCAAGAGTCTTGAAAATCTATTATGTTCAGAGTTAAAAAGGTAAAAATGAGGTTATGCAATGATGATGTCAACTTTCAAAGTGATGTGTGTGGTGCAAATTATATACACATGGGAGTAGGCCAGGTGAAAGCAAGTACTGTCAAAGCCAGTATGTCTGGCTTGCATTTTCTGTGATAAGTCAGATGTTTTACTTTGCCAAACTACCCAGGCATGCTGAATTAATATTTCCTCAGCAGCAGTAGCAGAGGCGTTGCTGGGTGCGCTGAACCTTATCAGCAGTACACTGGCCCAGTTAATTTGCTGTAAAGTCAACCAATGTGTCTTGCAGTGAATCAAATATTGTTTTTGCACACAATTTGTGTATTATTACATAAATAATTGCATATAAAAAAACGTCTGATGACTGAATGTACATTTCAGATGTAAAAGGAGTTCTTTTTGTATTGCAACCAATTCCTACTCTGGTGTGGCTGGCCTTTTTTGGTAACTCATAAATCAGAGATAGAAGACATGAGTGAGCGTATGCAATTCTTAATTATAGACTGTGGTGTGTTGCTGGGCAGGTTCCTAACTGGGGTTCTAGTAATGCCAGAGATATGCCCCAGCCTCTAAGATTAAGAATATTCCATTAGAAGCCCCCAGCATTGGTAGGGGAGGAGAAAGTTACAGAAGAAGAAATTCGGATCACCTAGATAGATTTATTATTATTGTTATCTACCAGACATGAGTAGAATGCATGCTTGCTGATGTGAGCTTGTGGGAGAACTAGGTGCACTTTTTTGTAACTTCTAGGCTGTCTCGAGTGTGTACAGGAAGTGCACATGCAACTCAGGGGGCTTTCAGTGAACAAATAGGACTATAAATGTTTCATAAGGATTGTTGGTGATCCAGTTTAGGGAGGAGGATGTTTTAATTAGGAAGCTGAAATGGAAGCCTGATACCCACTTTTGGTCAGAGCATTGAGGCCATTTGCTCCACATAGTTAAATGCCTTTATTCCCTGGATTTAATTCATCCACCCAATCCTCACTCATTGAGCTAGTGATTCATTCACATGGATACACAGCTATGTCTCCAATCTCCGTTCATTGACTGACTGGACAAGATTCCATAATGAAAAATTGCGGTGGTCGGGCTCGCTCACTGCACTTGCTAGGTGCAGTTTGAGGCTAGCCTGACAAAATATGCCATGGCTGCTTTTGGTTCTGAGTCTGACCGTGATCAGGCCAGGAAATAACTGATTTCTTGGTAATTCCTAATTTCTCAGGGGAACCTCAAGTTCCGCCTATAATTCCTATGGACTCTACCCCCTGTCAAGAGCAGATCTTGGAAACCTATGAAGGGCCTTTTTAGTGTGCAGGTATGGCCTATGGTTTCCAGAAGCAGCAGAAGATGCCAGAATTACACCTGATGTCTGGATTACTCCAGAGACAGTCTGCAGCAGGAAGAAAGAACACTGGCATTCAGAAAAAAACATTCCTATTGCCCAGGGCAAGCGGAAAGGCGAAGAGCTAGAAGAGGAATGAAGGGACACAAGGAACATAGAAATTTCAGCTCAGTCCAGGGAGCGAGCAACTCAGCAAAGCACAAATATGGCAAAACTATACTCCAAATGGATTCCCCTTAAAAAGTGGTGGAACTGGATGTGTCACAGGAAAGAACAAGGAAATGGACTGCTCCAATTTGGTTTGAGGAATATTCCATAATTATAATGCATTATGAGCATTTCAAAATATAAATATATATTTGTATTCAAAGCGAGAATAACATGAAAAAGATGCTGAAATACCTTATGTCAAAAAGCTGAAGACTAAGGTTTCTTGACAAATGGTGTTTAAGCGACCCCACAGGTCAGGCTGGATTTCCCTTTGCAAGTGGTGTTACAGAGCCACCTGCATGCAAGGAAAACCTGACTCTCCCTAGAATTCCACGTGAGAGAGAATCCAGGATGCAAGGACACCCCTACAGCCCTTGTCCCTGCCTGACACAGAGGGCACATTGAGATGAGATGATGCAGCAAGTGGAGCCCTCTTGTGAGAGGCTGCTGCTGCTCTCGTCCCTGCCTCAAGGAGAAACAGAATGTAAGAGGGAACTCCTTGCACCCAGTGAAATTACCAGTATCACTGGTATTGGTAACCTTGGTGGGAGACTTAACAAGGAGATATCAGGAGCACTTGTCACTCTTATTTTTAGATTAACCAGAGGTCTGTGACTTCAGTGGGTATCCTCTGGGTGGCCAGCAAACCCTCCATCAGAGGCCTAGTGAAAGGGTATAACTGGGGCAAGGACAGTGGCATAAGGAAAATTGAGGGGGCGCCCTAGCAAGGTACATGGGGGAGACCCCTTCTGGACTCAGTCAGGAGCTCTCAAACCAGAGTACTGTGCTGAGGGGGCCTCCTGGAGCTCGGATCCCCCTCCCACACAACGGGGGCTGTGGGGGCATATGTTACACCTCTAGGCAGGGAGAACGTGAAATTGCCACAAATCACAACCTTGGAGCCCTGAATCCTCTTCTTGGAGCATCAGGCTCACACTAAGACATCAGCAGAGCTACACTGCCAGCTGGCAGTGGAAACAGCATCGTTGAGGCAAATGTCACTGGAAGAGGCACGGCAATGTTGGAAGTCATCAACCTTACAGGTGTACAACCCTAAGTTCAAGAAGCTCCTTTACTGGCTGGCCACTAGAGAGAGTTACAGAGGTTGAGGATCAATTTAGGGTCTGCATATTTGACACTGTACAGATGTTTGCCAACTAATACTGAGAATTATAAGCCCATAGGTCAAGGCCCATGCAAAAAGTGGTGTACCCACTGCTGGCAGAGATCCTACTGCCCTTGACCTGGGCTAGCCAATTACAGCTGACAAACTTAACACAACGCTATTGGACTTGCCTTCAGGTAAAACTCCAGGCCTGGATGCATTTCTCGTTCAGCATTACCGAACATTTTGCAGTATGCTGGTCCCCAATCTACTGGCCATGTATATAGAAGCAACGGCGGCAGGCACCTTTCCCCCAGAGATTGGCGTGGTCACAAAATGTGGGGACCCCTAAAGCAGGTCAGCCCTTGGACAGATGCACCTCATATAGGCGCATCTCCTTTATCAACTGTGGAATAAAAGTGTTCACGAAGATCCTGGCCAATCAGCTATGACAGACTTTGTCCAACTTGATCCACCCCAATCAATGTGGTTTTATGCCAGCTTGCAGTACCTGACACTGCATCCTCAAAGTCCAGATGGCTCTTTCCCATGTGCACTGCCTTCATGTCTCCTCAGCTCTTAACAGACTTTGAGAAAGCCTTCAACCTGGTAGACTGGCCCTTCCTGAGTACGGTCCTAGATTGTGCAGGCTTATTTCCGCAAGCTCACCAAGCTTTTGTACTCCCAACCATCGGCACAAGTTCAAATAAACGCATCACTCTCCTCACCCTGCCCAATCGCAGAAGTACCTGGCAAGGTTGCCCTCTCTCCCCTCTCCTCTTCACCCGGACTACTGAACCTTGGGCACGGCCCAAACACTGCAACGCTCAAGTACAGGGATGGTCATGGGATGATGGCCCCAAGGAAAGAATTGTGCTATACGCAGATGATGTCTTTCTCTTTTCAGCTAACTCACAGCCCTCGGGCCCTCACTGTCTGGTTTTACTAGTCATAAACGAGGAGGCGTAGGGCCTCCAAGCCAACAAAGTGAAATTGTTTCTGGTCCAGATGATGGGTGATTAGTGTCTGCTTCTGGCAGTCCGTAATCCCCATAACCTTCCAGTATTTGGGAATACTCATTTCTTTGCTTCCACACGTGACATGGAGCCTCAATTTGACACACTTAGTGACCAAAATGATAAAAGATCTTCTGAAATGGGCGCCCTCTCCTTTACGTCCTTAGGCAGGTAGCCCTCTTCAAGATGATGGTGCTGCCTCGCTTCCTACATGTATTCAAAAGTTTTCTTCTTCCAAAATCAGAACCGTGGTTGAAAACCCTTAATTCTATCATTTATCCCTTCCACATGTCTGGTGGGCACCCCCAGATCACTTATGTTAATTGCTGGCAGTCCCCCTATGATGGAGGAATGGGAACGTCAGACTTACAATGATATTATATTGACTCAAAGGTGACCATGATTAAAGACTGGCTGAAATGGGGATGGGACGATCCAACCTACCAAGCAGAGCTGACCATGTTGGGACTGAATAGCACAATGGGTGCTCTATCCAGAGCTCCAATCCCTCCTGGAATGACTTGAGTGGTCTTCCGGAACTAGAGGGGGCCACTCCAACCTATGGGATAGGACCACAGGCTGATGCGCATGACTACCCCCTGGCAGAGGATGTGGCTGTACCATACAGCAAGAATAGAAGGGTTCACTCAGTGGGACAGGATAGGAATCATCCATCTCAGGGATATATGTTCAGGGAACCACATTCAGATGTTTCAGGAGAAACAGGAGCAGTTTTAACTTTCCCACACCCAATTTCACAAGCACCTACGCCTATGATATGCTTTCACAGTCAACATCCCCTTGGACACCAACATTCCTGAATTTTAGGCGTTTTGAGGCTAAGCTACTGACTGGGAATTTCACCAAAGGTGCAATTTCACAAGTGTATTGCTCCCTGATCATCAATGCCATACTAGTTCCAGAGGCTGAAACATAGGTGGGAGCAGTGGGTCGGAGAACTAGATGACGCAGAAAGGAGGGATACCAGGAGGGCCCGTCAGGAATTAGCAATCTTCACACCCCTCAGGCTGGCCCAGCTTGATTATCTTCAATAACATATAGGACCCCCTGGAGCTTCATCAGGCGGGCAAGATTCCCCAAGCCAACTGCTTTCGCTTTTCCTCACTGGGGGTAGACTTTTTCCCAGAGGTCTGGTCCTGTTCTGTCTTGGTCCGGTATAGGCAGAATAAAGAACGGGAACTTCCATCAGTCCTGGACCGGCCACTATAATTCTCATCTAGAGTCACCCTCTTAGGGCCTAATGGAGATTTTGGGGGGTCCAAGCCTGGAACATATGTTGACTGGAGTCACTACGTTGAATGTCAAGTGGGACCTTGCTCAGAAATGGAACTCCAAAAATCCTCCCACAGTGGCTGTATGGCGCACAGGGTTGGACTGAGTGTGCTCAACAAGAAAAGTCCCTTTGGGTCTGGGGCAAATGGTGGGAAAACTATGCTTTGTTTCCAGATGATTGATCAATTTATGCATGTGAAAAGTGGTGATATCTCTGACACATTAGCTTTGACTGTATTGTCATCCGTGTTTTATAATGAAACAATAAACTTGTTTATCCAAAAAGGGCACACATAGAATGATGTTTAGTTCAGTTCATACTTAGCACTTTCGGATAGATACCTGTAATCACCAACACCCTATCATATCAGATACTATGCTTTAAACTGTCTCATTCTAAAAAGTAACCCTTGAGATGTACTGCTCCAGGTTCTGTTAGGTCATGTGCAGTAATGCAATAAAACATACAGTATTTTAGCACAAAGGGCTTATTTACATGTACCCCGATCCATGGTGAAAAGAAATGCAGTTATATTTTAGGATCTGTGTTTTTCCATCAAGTGATGTCATCAATCTATATTAATTTGAGAGAGGAAGCCTTTCGAATAGGAGGGTTTTGGACCTACTTTTTTAATCTTACTGTTTTGCTTTGTGATTCTCCTTGACCTTCCATATTTGTTAATGGCACATGATCCCTTTTACCTTTCACTTAAAAAATGTTCTTGACAGGTTTGCAGACTTTCCCTGGTTTATTTGCTGTACTCATTCAACCAAAGTTAACTACTCATTTATGAAAACTCTATTTTTAAAGGTCTTAGACATGGTGATGATAAGATAAAAAATTCCATGCATAAAGACAAAACATTACTATAAGTAAATAAACCATTGCCTGCATTTGAAGAAATCAGAAATGTTAGTAATCTTTCTGTGATTAGATATGTTTAATATGTATGATTTGGCATGATCAAGTATAAATTTAAGTATGGGAACATGGTTTCTAGTACTATTAAAGTTATAACTACATTTAACTTAATATGAACAAAAGAGTTAATACGGGAATTGAAAAGAATTTCCCTTTACGTTTATTGCAGTGAAATAAATTGAACACTATAAAGTTATGCTGGTTACTATAAACCTTGACTCATTGAAAATATTATGAACTAATTTGCTTAAAACCCTTCCTAAATATATTTAGAAGCTACTGTACAAATGCTTGTTAAATCACAAACAAGCAAGAAATAATTTGTTAAAGTTGAACTACTTTAAAGAAATTGTGGGGGGGTTGTCATTTAGCAGTTTGTTCTCTCAGACAAGCAAGGGATTGGTTAAGGCGTGAACTTGGCACAGAAATTACGTTACATTTCAAGAGGTCAGACAGGCTTGTTTTTTTCTCTTCCTTTTTAAAAATAACTCTCATAAACACGTAACTTATTTTAGGATTTGTTTCAGAAAAACGTGCAATTATTTCTTCTTCTAATCGACATAATTGAGATCCAAAAATAATACTAAGATTTGAAAATGGAGTGTGAGAAGTATTATTTGGGTTTATCATTTGTTTAAAAACATGAATGAACTCCCCTTGGCCGCCCTTGCCATCTTCAAAGCAAACAGCATCATTTACATAACTAACACGACCAATACCCCCACTTAGCTTGCAGACCAGCTCACCATCTCTGGTGGTTCTAAGCACACGCCCAGCCAAGATGGTATCAGACTGCACACCAAGAAGTATAAAAAAGGAAAAATAAGATAGTGTGCCTTTTCCATCTATGCACCAAAAATCTGCAACAACATCCCCCTAGCCATCCGGATAGTCCTAGTGCTGCTCCAATTTAAGAAACAGTTCAAGACTCACCTCTTTAAAGAACACTGCATCACAATGTAATAACTATCCATAACCCAGCTTCCTCTCCTATTACTCGTTGACTTTTAAACTTTTATTTGGCAATGTAAAGTGCTTCACTGATTTTTGGCTAAGTTCACACTATGGATGGCCCATATACATACATACATAAATACATACATATACACACTCATAATATTTTGATCTATATTCCCCAGTTACAAAAGAAAGTTTATCTTCCCAATTCATTTATTTCAGTTTGATAACCAAAAAAAGTTTGAGGAAGTATATTTAATTAAATGACATGATAAATTCTGGTGAGAACAAAATTATATTCTTTTTGTAGAGTATTAAACCTCCAAAAGCTTATAAGATGTATACTCTTTCAAATTCAATGAGCTTGTATAGCAATACATCTAAAAAATAGATTGTGTGGGAATGAGATCTACAGTTAACATTGACTGTAGAAATGTGGGATAACACTTGTAATAGGATTCTTTTTTTTTCTCACAGGCAGCAAGTCCAACCTAAACTATATATATATTTTTCAATACCACATTATTTTTTACACTGAGTTTGAATCGTATGTTTAAAAAACTCTCAACTCCGTACTGGTCTTGTTTTTCTTCCTTGGTTACCTTTGCTTATTTGAAATATGGTTCTTCTGGTTAGAACGTTTTGATTACAGGTTTAAAAGCAAATTAAGAATGTTCCTAAAATAACATGTATTTAAACTTTCAATATATTTTTATAGAGAGGTTATTGGATGCCTTGCACAGTCTTACCTTAGGTGGTAAAATTATTGGTTTATTAAGAAACATTGCATGTCAGCAAATACTCTAAAATGACACAAACTATTCTTTAATCCTTTAAGGACCAATGGAATGGGGATTGTTCTAATGAGAAAAGCAACAGTAGCACCAGCCTTACATTTGATCACATTTTTATGAGTGAAATGTTTTGAGCCCTGTTAACAACATATCTTTCTAAGTATTCAAGAGCTATTTTTTAAAATTCAACAGCAGTGGTTCTTAATCTTTTTAATCTGTGAACCCCCACTTCTTCAATACTTGAATTCGGGGACCTCTACTGAATCATTATTGGAATGTGGGGACTCCATCTGAGTCATTACTGGAAGCTGGGGAGCCCAGCTTAAACAGTTTTGATTATTTGAACTTCATAATTAAACCCAAAAATCTATAAATATGTAAATTAAGTAAATACACAAATAGTGGAATATTTTAATTCACAAATAAAAAAATTATCATCATCATATTAATGGGAGAGTTAGGGTTTTCCTGTATTCAACTGAGCCCACACATCATTCATACTGTATTCTGTTTGATGTGTATGTACTGCTCCCACAAATCAATCTGAGGACGCCAGTTGTGGGGCATATTTATCATGTTTATTTGCGATGCCCCTGCACCGTGAAAGGGGGCTCAAGTGTGACGCGAAACCTAGAATGTGTCATTTACCAAGACATGACAGGCCACCTTGTGTGGCCCTGCATGGCTTGGTAAATGTAGAGTAACGCAAGCCAGTGCAAGTCCTTGCTTTGCATTACTCAGCCCTAGGGAGGCATTCCATGTGTGGAGCATAGGTGTTCCCCAACATTCAGCCATGGAATTTGGCACTGCTTGGTCTGGCATCCTCAGCGTGGTTTCCACTAACTTTTTACCTTCTGACCTCCTCTTTTTCTGTCTTCCTTTTTGCTGGCTTTAGGATTCTATGCATTTTACTGCTGCTAACCAGTGCTAAAGTGCAGGTGCCCTGTAGTCATATATGGTGATATTGGCTTCTCCACAACTGGCATATTTAATTTACTTATAAGTCCCTAGAAAAGTGCACTATCTGTGCCCAGGGCCTGTACATTAAATGCTACTAGTGGGCCTGCAGCACTGATTGTGCCATCCATTACAGTAGCCCGGTAAACATGTCTCAGGCCTGTCACTGCAGAGTCTGTGAGTGCAGTTTTAAACTGCCATTTCAACCTGGCAAGTGCACCCACTTTCCAGGCCCGAACCTTCCTTTTTTATTAAATGCAAGTCACCCATAGGGTAGGACCTAATTAACCCCAAGGTCAGGGTGTAATCTGTTACCAAGAGTTGGGCATGTACTTTTAAGTTTAACATGTCCTGCTAGTGAACAACGATCAGATTAATTTTTCACTACTGCAAGGCTTATCTCTCCCATAGGGTAACATTGGGATTGCCCTAAAACATCTTTTAAGTGTAATTTCCAATTGGGACAAGATAGAAATATGGAGTTTGGTGCCTCTGGGCTCACAATTTAAAATCATAACTTATGATGAAGTTGGATTTTAAAATGTATGTTCTTACTTTAACCATTCTGTGGCTGTGTCTTTCTCTGAATACACGTCTGCGGTGGATTAGAGCTAGGCTTTGTGCATTCCCTCTAGATAGTCACAGACAAAGAGAGCTGGGGTGTGACATTTGCATCTTGATGGCATATCACCAGTCTTATGGGTGTCCTGGGCTAGATGGGTGGGAGGAGCTGACAGTTAAACCTGAATAGGGCTGTGCCTCTCCTCACACCAAGGGCTGCATACTCCCCTGTAGAATGTCTGCGGCCAGGAAAGGAAGGGCAAGGCCCTCGTGCACTTCAAATGCCTCTTGTTGATGTCTCCCCCACGTCAAAGGCTCAACTGGGTATGCGTGCTAGACCCAAAACCCCACCAAATCAATACACTTTGGGATCGAAGGGCATTCTGTCAGAAAGAAGGCTGCTGTGCTGCCAGGAGGAACTGCCACTCTGCTCATCTACATTGCTGTGTTGGCATGCTGCCTCTTACCTGGGGACTGGACTTTGCTCTCTACATCCTCTACCAGACCATGTGACTCCAAGAGCTTGCCTCTAGTTCTGAAAGTCTCAGGGCCATCAAATACTTGTTCTAGACTGTCCGTCTGCGATACACGACGGCTCTTCGCACTGGCAAAACCAAACTGAGAAGGTAAAACTTCCGCTGGACTTACCTGGAACTGTATATGACACGCCCACCATGTCAATGAGCCTGAACTTTTGGATTTCACCTGGTCTAGCACGACCAGATAGCCCTGGTTGGAGATTTATGATTCTAAGCACTACATTGTAATCTTTAAAAAGTCATATCTTGGGTTCTACTTATTGGATTTTTGATGTTTGGTCTTGTTTTACTCAGATAAACCTTCTCTATGTTCCTAAACTGGAGACTTTTTGTGGTGTCTTTCGCTGCCTTACCGTAATTAAGTGCTGCACAAATACTTTACACATTGCTCTGTGCCAAGCTACCAGAGGGTGAGCACGGGTTAATACGGGGTGTGTATCTTACTTACCTTGACTAGGATTGTGGTCCCTAATTGGACAGGACGCATATCTCTGCCAACTAGAGACCCAATTTCTAACACTGGTGATCAGCAGTGGGGATAGGACTTGGGTTTAAGAAGTGCTTTACAGTAATTTGGTCTACACTACTACTCACATCTAGACCAATTTGAATCAATTGTCTCTGATCCCTGATTGGCATTTCGTTTCTGTTTAACTCATGTCTCTGAGTGGAGGTCCCATATCTGCACCTGCAAGCATGGATTTTGAGTTGGCTAAGTTGGAAAAACACACAATGCAACAAATCAAAGATTTTTGCAAAGCATTTGGAGTTACTACAAAAGGCTTCACCAAGAAGGTGGAGCTACAAAAGGAGCAGATGGCTGTAGTTTTTGGACTCTTGCTCTAGACAAGACTGCTGGTTTAGGGATGACAGCACTTTTGTTTGTAGGCGACTAGGCCAATCCTACAACAAGTCGCAACTGGGGGCCCAACCCTCCTGGCTCACAAGCAGTACCTCACCAAAATCCTGAATTGTAAAAGGTGATTTATGGCAGCCTTAATGCATGGACTCTAGAAAGCGACATCTAAGGGGAGTCATGGCTAAACGGAGATTACCCTTTTCTCACAGGAGCAATAAGTCACAGTCACACGCAGGCAATTAAGAAAATGCAGTAACGTTTTCAATAGGTTTTATTAACAAGACTGCAATCTATTATAAAATGCATGAGCTGCAATGATTAGGATAATGAACAATGCAAGAAACAGAATTGTAAAATCAAGATTCATTAATATAAAGACCCCCACCATCTTGCAATAACATGAGATATGAAATAGGCCTTAATACCCTAGCATGGAGAACCTAATCTCTAACCTAATGAGAGCTAGGTGTGATAAACCTAATCTGCCAGTACCATGTCCATGAGAAGAGCCCCCCCAACGCTTGTCACCTTGGAATGAGATCTCTAGATGAGACTCCGTGGGGACAAGAAGGCTAGGTCTGCATCAAGGCGATGTGTAACATAGATAGCATTGATGGTATCTGGTAGGAATCCCTCTGATGACCTTGTCTGCGTGAGATGTATTTTTACAGATCTTGTGGGACCCCTGACACAGGTATGTTCCCAATCAATAGATAAGAGGGCATGCTTGGGGTGGTAATTACATAAACAATTCCCTCCAAAAGTACATTATGTTCCTGTCACACGTAAGTGGGAAAGGGCCATGAGGTGAATACCTACGTATATCACTTGTCTTTGACACTGATAGTGACTCCTTCACAGAGTGGCAATGATAACGTAAAATCAAAACATCGTTCTAACTATAAACATAGCAGCCATCCGGTTAAAAGTCACTAGGTGACGAGGGCACAGATCAGCAAGCCTGAAGGCTAAGCGAACTCCTGATTCGCAATAAAACTACATGGCCCGGATGGAAACTAGGGATGCAGCACACGAGACCCCTGAGGAGGATGATGTGAAAATTGAGGATGATGAGGAGCTGAACCAGGATTCAGTGGAGAATCTGGGACTGACTGTGGGCCAGGGCTAACCAGTCTGCAAGGAGAGATGGACCCCCCCACCAGGGCAAGAAGCAGTGTATCATCTAAAGGCCTGACCCAGAGGAGATGGAGGGCAGGAGGGATGAAAGAAAATTCTGATTGGAACTAGCCAAGCTCAGATTTGAGGAGAAACAAAAACAAATGGCCTTTGAGGAAAAGAAAATGATGTTGGCTCAGGAGTTGAGCTAGAGAGAGTTGGACATCAAAGCCAGGAGAGCTGAGTACAACAGTGATGGTGGCAGCAATTCTTCTGTGCCTTCTGACAGGAGGGTCCCCATACCCATGGGCTTGGCGTCTGACTTTCTGGTGGGAGACAACACTGACAAATGATTTGAGGCCTATGAAATTGCTCTACAGATGCACAGGGTCCCTGAAGAGGATCAGGGAGCTAGTCTATGGAGGCATATTTCCAGTGAGGGGAGGGACACTCTACTGGCCCTAGAAGGGAGAGGCAGGAAGAGCTATCCCCCCATGAAGGAGGCCATAATGAGGAAGTTTGGTCTGACCCCCAGAAAAGTACAGAAAGAAGTTTTAGGGCCAGTCAGAAGCTTTCCCAACCGACTTTGATGGATTGTGTGGATTTCTTTTGCAAGGCACAGGATCTTTGGGTGAAGGGCAGTGATGTAAAGGGATACCAGGGGCTGCACAATTTATTTGCAACAAAGCACCTTTTCAGTCTTTGTTTTACAGAACTGCGCCAACACCTTGTTGATAGTAAGCTCACTGACCCCAGAGAGCTTGCTAAGGAGGTGGAATACTAGGTCAGCACCAGGGTCCATAAGAAGGTATCTGGAGGGATCACCACAAGGGTGGACTGGGTCCTCACCAGAAGAAAGAGGGAGGGGGAGAATGTTTAAGGAGTTCTCTAAAGGGCCTCAAGTTAGTTCTGTGGGACCGGGTTCCCTTTCCCCTCTGAGAAAAAAGATAAATGATCCCCTGAGAACATGTCTGTATGGAAGGCTCCCATGAAATGCTATTAGTGTCAGCAAGAAGGGCACTACAAGGGAGATGCCAAGTATCCCAAGCGAGCACAGCCCCCCACTGGCGGGCAGTCACCAGGGTTGGCAAGTGTAGCGTTTGAAGAGGAGATTACTCCAGATAGTTTTAGGGGGAGTGTAGAATTGACCCTAGTGTCCCTGGGTGATGGACAGATGGTACAGAAAACCCACATGCATAACAATACAAAGAAGTACAGTCAGTGGGTATCCATCAATGGGCAGAGGGTGGAGGCTCTGAGAGACACAGGAAGCAGCATGACTACCTTCAGGTGTCAACTGGTGTCTTCAGAGCAGATAGTCCCTAACATGCTCTACTAAGTTGTTTCTGCTGACAATCGTGAGAGCCACTACCCAGTTGCTCTGGTTCCCTTTGAGTGGGAGAGTGGTCTCAGGTCTGCTGAAGGTAGCTGTGAGTCCATCACTGCCTGTGGATTTTCTGCTGGGCAATGACCTGGAGCACACCATCTGGTAGGTGGTGGGGCTGAGGTCACACTTAGAGATGATGGGGTTACCTGAGTGGGTGTGCCGGACTACAGGGTCCATGGCAGCTCAAGAGGGTGGTCAGAAGTACCTGGAGCATGGAAAAATGGCCCTGCCAAAAAGAGAAAGGGCAGAGGGAACTAGAAACCTGCTCCTGAGATTCCCACGGTCTGGGAGGAGGCTGAACCTGTGTGGATGCCCCGGTACCTACAGGGCAAGATATAACCGAACTGGGGAACCTACCTGAGCTGTCCAACTGGCAGCAGGAAGAAGGTCCCACAGTGAGCAGTTCTGCAGGATGCAGAGAGAGTGTCCTACTCTTGTGGGTCTTCAGCAGCAGGCTGATGCCCAGGCAGCTGGTAATGCCCATGGCAAGCACCTGATATACAGGGAGAATGATCACCTCTATATGAAGCAGAAAGGTTCCTGAGCCTGGTGCAACACATGTGTTGGTGGTCCTACAGCACTACAGGACCTTCCTAAGGGGTCTGGCTCATGATGTGCCACTAGCAGGTCATTTGGGGGCAAGACAAGGCGTTTGACAGACTTGTTACCTACTTTTATTAGCCTCAAATGAGGAAGACCTCAGCTGCATGCTGTAAGTCCTGTCCTACCTGCCAGGCAGTGGCAAGTCAGGGGAAGTGCAAGGCCCCCCTGCAACCATTACCTGGCATTAGCACCCCTTTGAAGCGGGTTGGCAGTAACATTGTGGGGTTTCTGGATCCCAAGGCAGCCATGGGCAACAGATTTGATCTGGGCTTGGAGGACCATGCCACATGGTACTCTGAGGCTATTCCTCTGAGGACAGTGACTGCACCCACCATGGTCAGGGAACTTATGAGAATCTTTACCTGTGTGGGTTTCCCCAAGGAGGTGGTATTTGACTGAGGTACCAACTTCATGTCCAACTACATGAAGGCCTTGTGAAAGGAGTGTGTGGTATAATACAAGTTCTCCACTCCTTACCACCCCCAAGGCATGATTCTGGGTCTACCTAAACCCATGAGCCGTAATTGGGACATTCTCCTGCCATGCTTGTTGTGCGACTACAGGGAGGTGCTGCAGAAGAGGACTGGCTACAGCCCCTTGGAACATCTGCATGGGCATCCTGTGAGAGGGCCTCTCACTCTGGTGGAGGAGGGCTAGAAGCAAACTCCCAGGAGAGCCCCCCCAAGATGTTGTCAGCTGTATGCTGATCCTCTGCAACTAGACAGTGCGCTTCAGGGAGTTCACTCAAGAGAACCTAGAAACCAGTCAGGAGGAAATAAAACACTGGTATGACCAGAATGCCACTTTGGTGGTGTTTCAGCCTGGTCAAAAAGTGTGGGTCATGGAGCCCTTGGATTCTTGTGCTCTGTGGTCTGGGCCTCATGAGGTCCAGGAGCATAAGAGCGATGCCGCCTTCCTTGTGGACCTCAAAATTTACAGGAACCCCTTGAGGTTCCTATATGTGAACTGCCTTGAGCCCTACTTTGAGAGGTCTTAGATTATCATACTGTTGGTAAATGATGATGGGGGAAGAGGACAGTGAACCTTTCCCCCGACCTCCTATCTTCCACATAGCAGGATGGGTCAGTGGAGGGGTCAGCCTTTCCCCTACACTGACCCTAGATCAACAGAGAGATTGACACTAGTTGTTGGGGCAGTTTGCCTCTCTAGTCTCACTTACCCCAGGACTTACTACATGGTTCACCCATGATATTGACACTAGGGACAGCCCACCAGTGAAGAATAAAATGTACAAGTTGTCTGGCAAAGTGAGGGCTAACATTAAGGAGGAAGTCTTCGCAATGTTGGCATTTGGGGTTATTGAGCCCTCCAACAGCCCTTAGTCCAACCTGTTGTGCTTGTCCCCAAGGCTTACCCATCATGTGTCACACCAGAACTCCAGTTCTATGCCAACTACCATGGGCTCAATACAGTCACGCAAGACTGATACACACACCCCACCCCCAGAGCTGGTGAGCTCATAGAGCAACTTGGAGATACTAAATTCCTCAGCACGTTTGACCTAACGTCTGGGTACTGGCAGATTGCCTCGACCGATGGGGCCAAAGAGTGGTCTGCATTCCCTACAGCAGAAGGGCACTTCCAGTTCTAGGCCATGTCCATCGGGTTGAAGAATGCCCCTGCCACCTTCTAGAGGTTGGTAAATCAGTTGTCTGGTTTTCTGAGCAGTTGCTAACTAGTAGGCTTCGCAGAACCACAGCAGCCCCTGGAAAACAGGTTAAGAACATCTCTTTTATAGCAGTTGATAACATTTCTAGGTTACCTTGATTATTTTTTACTCTTAGCAATTTACATGTGTGTTATTTTTAAATTATCTTTTTTTGTTACTACACTTTTGGTTTTGCAGTGAGCCTTGCTTCGTTTTGATGTTGTAAAACATGACTTAAATTATTGACTTCATGATAGTCTTCCCTTCCATTTCATCCTTTCTTCTTTGTTTTAGTACAACGTTCAAGTTTACCTGGCTGTGTTAGGGATAGAAAAAGCACTAAAACAGTTTAGAAATATTTTTTGTGTTATGCTTTGCATTAATATTTTCAATATGTTTATTGTTAAGACTGTGTGAAAAATGTTTAAACCTAAAAAAGATTGAAATGTACAAAGGGAGGTCGTATAACTTGATCACACAGGTGGGTCGGGAAAGGGAGGATGGTGGGAAGATAAGACAGAGGGTGAAAGATTACAGTTTCAACATGTCACAGTTATCAGGTGAAATACACTTGGGAGAGTTATTAAGTAGACATGTAAAACATAAATAAGTTTTATTTAACTGCAATAAAGTATCCACATTGCAGTTCTGTTGCAAAACGAGCTGGCTGTAGATGACAGTAAGACTAGCAGTGGTGGAACTGTGTTCTCACGTTGTAACAAAAGGCAGAGGTGCACCTTCAGTATTGTCCAAGAAAGCTCACAAAGAAGGGTGACTGACATGACGATCACCTTTTGCCATTAACTATATGCCTTATTTTTGTGTGTGATTACTTTTACTGACCCATTTCACTTTTGAAGAAAAGAATCCCTGGCTATGCTCCCACATCCTATTTTTAAGGCAGTACTTCAAACCACCCGTAGAATATTTAAAGATTCTTCCACTTGATAGTGAATATTTACAAAGCCAAATACATGCAAACTGAAACAATTACTCAAAGCATTTCCAGTAGGTGCCATTACCTGCGAAACAATTCAAGATGTACAACAGCAGGAGCAATCTTCTGCACAACATCTGCGATGAAATTAAACTTCAGCCTCAAGCTGTCTGGACGATGGGAACCTACAAGTGAATGTTTGCATTACAAAGATGTTTTGCAGTGTGCAACGTAATCAAAATCCTCATATGAAGGGTACAACATTTATATCAGCCTATTTTTCATACAGATACCCATGACCAACTTTACAAAGATAAGTTTAGTGGGAATGGAAGACGGGTTTAGAGAGAACAACATTAGCAGTGTCCAAAAGGGTGGAAGCTGAAAACTGGAGCAACAGGTAAATGCAAATTGTGAAAGGCATAATGACGGCGGTTACTGGAGTTGTTGTTTGTGAAGCAACAGGTGAGTCCTTTAAATATATCTCTTTAATATTTTAGAGAAGAATACAATGAGTAAAAAAAGATTGTAGGTGCAAGATATGGCAGGATCAGCTGCTGATTTCTCCAATTTAGGTTTGATGTTTTCAGTTTTGAAACATGGACTATTGCAGCCTGATAGAAATTACTGGGTAAATAGGTTTTATAAACACCTTTGCGAGAAAGGGTAAATCGCTGTCATGATTTGTGGTGCGAATAGGCCAGGGACTGTGGAGTTAGTTGGTACATATGGTGTTCACTGTACTGCATCCCCATCTATAAAGTGCAGTCAAAGTGCCAGCACTTAATAAGGTGTCCTGCAATATCTTTGTGAAGGGGTGGACCACATCAATGACAAGCCTTTGCACACGCGTGCTACCATGTATTTTCATAGACACCCTTCAGAGTGCTGATCTGCATTTGTCCAAGAGTAGTTGCCTGTTAGAAATTGGGTCTCCAGTTGGCAGAGGTATGCACCTAATCCAACTAGGGGCCACAATCCTAGCCAAGGTAAGTCACAACACAACCTAAATTATCATGTGCTCACCCTCCTGTAACTTGATACAGAGCAGGCAGGCTTTACTTAGAAGGCAATTTGCAAAGTATTTGTGCATTAACTCATACAGTAACACGGTAACACCATCAAAAGAACTCCACACCAGATTAGGAAAATACATAGGGGGTTATTACAACTTTGGAGGAGGTGTTAATCCGTCCCAAAAGTGACGGTAATGTGACGGAAATACCACCAGCCGTATTACGAGTCCATTATATCCTATGGAACTCGTAATACGGCTGGTGGTATATCCGTCACTTTACCGTCACTTTTGGGACACATTAACACCTCCTCCAAAGTTGTAATAACCCCCATGGTATTTATCTGAATAAAAAAAGACCAAAACTAAACAAATCCAATATGCACAAGTCAATATATCAAATTTTAAAGGTTAAAATGACTCCCAATCCTTAAAAATCAGTGGTTGTATCCTTTTAACATGCAGTACCTGTGATGCGTCAAAGAAAATTATGCAAAGGGGGCGCAGAAGAGGAGATGCATTGAAAAGTAAGGCGATATGTTGGATTTTCTGGCACAGCAATGAAAATGCGTTGTTTATTTCCACGCTGCAAGGTAATGCGGCAATTTTCAGGAGTGCAGCCTTGGTTCTTTTGACACCCAGGGACGATGCGTTGCAAATCCAGGATGTGCTGGTGGGAAGGAGCGGGCACTGCATCCATCCGGTATGCGATGCTGCAATTTTCCAGCCGGCGGTATTCCAGTTGTGAGGCAGGTGCTGCCTCAATTTCTGCAGGCTTTGCATCGATTTTACAACACACAGGGATTTTCTTTTCTTTGGTGAAGTCTTTGTTGGCCCTGAAACTTCTGAACAGGAGGCAATCTCAATCTAAGCCCTTGGAGAGTACTTGTGGAGGAAGGTAGAGTGCTTCCAATGAGGTCTGGGGCCAGAAGGCCGCAGGGCCACAAGCAGGAGAGCAGTCCTTTCAGCAAAGCAGTCCAGATGAGTCCTTTGGGCCACCAGGAAGTCCCACTGACAGAGTCCAGTTGCAGGTCCAGAAGTGTCTGATTTGTTGGGGTCAGAGACCCAGTATATATACTCAAAAGTGCCTTTGAAGTGGAGGAAACTTCAAAGAGTGGTTTTGAAGTGCACAAGTCCCCTTTCAACCAAGACCTGTCTGCCAAGAGCCCTGTGGAGGGTTATCCGTCCTTTGTGTGAGGGCAGGTCACTGGCCTTTGAAGTATAAGAGAGAGTCCTTCCACCCTTCCTGCCCAGAGAAACCCATCTGTATGCAGATAAATGAAGATAAACGCAGATACAGCTGAGTGTCCTGGGTGTATGGCTGTCTGGGTGAAATGCACAAGGGAAGCTGTCAACCAGCACAGACCAGACATGGATTGGAGAAAGGCTGTAAGGCACAGTCAGGTCAGAGAAATGCCTACTATCTAAAAATGGCATTTCTAAAACAGTAATATAAAACCCAACTGCACCGGTAAGTAAGATTTCTCACTATCATTCCAACCATAACAAATATGATAAGGCTACTCCTCCTGGAACATAAATTACCACTTAAAAGCATATAAGGGAATTTCTAATGCTAGCCTATGAGAGGAGCAGGCTTCACAGTAGTGAAAAACGACTTTGGGAGTTTTTCACTACAAGGACATGTAAAACGTATAAGTACATGTCCTGACTTTTACTTACATGGCACCCTGCCTAATGGATTGACTAGGACCTACCTTAGGGGTTCCTTATGTGTAAAAAAAGAGAATTAAAGGCTTAGCAAGTAGTTTTAAATGCCAAGTTGAAGTGGCAATGAATCTCCACACACAGGCCGTTCAATGGCAGACCAAAAACATGGTTAAGGGGCTACTTTTGTGGGTGACCCAATCAGAGCTGCATGCCTGCTAGTAGCATTTAATTTACAAGCCCTGGGCACAAGTAGTGCACTTTACTAGGGACTTACAAGTACATAAAATATGCCAGTTGGGTATGAGCCAATGTTACCATGTTTTTAGGGAGAGAGTACATGGACTTTAGCACTGGTTAGCAGTGGTAAAGTGCCAAGAGTCCTAAGGCCAATAAAAACGAGGTCAGAAAAAGAGGAGGAGGAAGCCAAAACGTTTGAGGTGACCATTCAGAGAGGGCCATTTTCCAACATCCCCCATTCACACATTTCTTCACATAAGGGTAGTCAGTTGTTCTGGGGTGCCTTTGCACAGTTTAGACTGTTATATTATTCTATATTTGTATATGGGTGGTCCACTCCACCGAGATTCCTTTGACTTGACCAAGGTACTCAAAGTAGGTTACTGGGAAGGCGAAATGGGTCCTTAGAAAATGTAAGACCCAATTTATGATACGTTTAATGGGTTGTTAAAAGTACCAATTGATTACGGTGCGAAGGTTATCAGGAGATAATTGAGCTGACTGATAATAAGGATGATCCCTCCAACCACTGAATCCATCTCCAACCTATGGTATTTGGCATGAATACTCAATACAGATGCCTGGAGAGGGCTGACAAAGTTAAAGTTCAACGTACGGAAATATTGCCTGTGCTGGTGGGGGTTTGGGGCTGTTCAAGCCCAAATAGAATTCAGCACCATTTATTATTTATTTATTCATTTGTTACTATGGTATAATAGGAAACCACTGACATGTATTCTGGATCCCTTACACTCTAACCTGAACTCTGAAGACCTTGAGGCAGAAGTTCATAATGCGACATGAGAGCAGCATGAGAAGAGCAAGAGATTGTGGCAAAGAGGGAGGAAAAGCATCAAACACTGCAACATGAAGGGATAAAAGAGAGAGAGAGCAAAATAACAACAGAGGGAAGTTCAAAGGAAAGATATGAAGATGGAAAAATAAAGGACGTAAGTAATAAACTACAGCAATAAAGACAAATAGGATAGGTATGGAATGAATTGAAAAAGATAATAACGGAAAAGTAAAAGATAGAAGTTTAGAGGGTGGTCTGAAAAAAGTTTGTATCAGACATATGAAGGGACGAGAAGTTAAGGAAAGAAACTGATGGGGGAAAAGCAAGATGGAAATGGAAAAGAGAATGAGTGAAAGAGAGAAAGAAAGGCAACTGAAAATGAAACATCGGGAAGCAAAAACAAACAAGCATATGGAATGCAATGGATCTTGCTTTTACTCGAGTTAAAGCTATTAGCGTTGTACACTCCTAGCTGGACCTTTCTTGCCATATAAACTGAAAAGTAAAACAGTTTCACATAAGTGAGCCGACGGCCACTATGAGCGCAAAGCAAACACACAAAAGGAAACAGAAGACCGCTCGCAGTGAAACTTATCGGCAAAAGTGCAACTATCCATGTAACCGCAAAAGTGCAAATATCCATGTAACCAGCAAAAGTGCAAATATCCATGTAACAGGGTCGATGTCATGGAAACACATTTTTAGTGTTCTACTGAAAAAAACGCAAAGAGTGGAACAAAGCAACATCTACTAAAATATCAAAGGGGCTGGTCCACCTAAAACTGCTAGCATGCCTGTGTACATGGACAAAGAACAGGGAAATACTCAATAAAAATCCTGAATGCTGGACTTGTTACAGGGTACAAAATATTATTTTACGAAAATTAAAGCGTGTCTTTGCCTGGGCACAGAATGGTTTAACATATGAATGGATGCAGGGAAATGAAGCGCTTGGTGTGACTTCCACTTGAGAATGCTAGTCATGTCTATGCCTGGGCCTGGGTGGGACTAATGGACAGGGCAGGCCCATGCATTGTAAAGACCAATAAACCCACCATGGGACAGAGTGGAAGAGTCCTGGTTCTCCAAAATATGTACTGGTGGGCCCACTAGCACCCCCCGGCGCAACTGGGTTAAGGAGAGGGCACTGTATGGCCATAAAGATAGGGTGGTGGGTAGTTATAAAGTAAGGTTTCATTTTACGGTGTAGGTTAGTATGGGGTCAATACACTTACTCTTGAATCTATTTTACTCAATGTAGTGGTAATCTCAGAAGTGGTAACCTCAACAGTGGTATTCCCTACAGTGGTAATCTCAGAGGTAGTAATCACAGTAGTGGTAATATCAGTAGTGGTAATCTCAGTGGTAATAATCACATCAGTGGTAATCTCAGCAGTGGTAATCACTGAAGTGGTAATCTCAGAGGTAGTAATCACAGCAGTGGTAATATCAGCAGGGGTAATCTCAGAGTTAGTAATCACAGTAGTGATAATCTCAACAGTGGTACTTTCAGAGGTAATAATCACAGTAGTGGTAATCTCAGCAGTGGTTATCCCTGCAGTGGTAATCTCAGCAGTAGTAATCACAGTAGTGGTAATCTCAACGGTGGTAATCTCTGAAGTGGTAATCTCAGAGGTAGTAATCACAGTAGTGGTAATAGCAGCAGTGGTAATCTCAGAGTTGGTAATCACAGTAGTGGTAATCTCAGCAGCGGTAATCCCTGCAGTGGTACTTTCAGCAGTAGTAATCACAGTAGTGATAACCTCAGCAGTGGTAGCCCCTGCAGGGGTAATCTCAGAGATAGTAATCACAGTAGTGGTAATATCATCAGTGGTAATATAAACAGTGGTAATCTCAGAGGTAGTAATCACAATAGTGGTAATATCAGGAGTGGTAATTTCAGAGTTAGTCATCACAGTAGTGGTAATCCCTGCAGTGGTACTCTCAGAGGTAGTAATCACAGTAGTGGTAATTCAGCAGTGGTAATCCCTGCAGTGGTAATCTTAGAGGCAGTAATCACAGTAGAGGTAATCTCTGCAGTGGTCATTCCTGCAGGGGTAATCTAAGAGCTAGTAATCACAGCAGTGGTAATCTCAGCAATGGTAATCCCTGCAGTGGTACTCTCAGAGGTAGTAATAACAATAGTGGTTGTTCAGCAGTGGTAATCCCTGCAGTGGTAATATCAGAGATGGTAATCACAGTAGTGGTAATCTTAGCAGTGGTAATTTCAAAGGTGGTAATCTCAGCCGAGGTAATTTTTGCACTGGTCATTTCAGAGGTAGTAATCACAGTAGTGGTAACCTCAGGAGTGGTAATCCCTGCAGTGGTAATCTCAGAGGGGCTCATTTTAATGTAGTAGATTTTACGTAGCGATATATGGACTCCGTTATATTTTAGGTGGTGACATACAACCCTTCGTGCTGGGTCCTTGGTCTGATATAAACTGCGACATAAACTGAAAAGTAAAACAGTTTCACATAAGCAAGCCAACGGCCACCATGAGCACAAAGCAAACACACAAAAGGGAACAGAAGTCCGCTTGCAGTGAAATTTATCGGCAAAAGTGCCATTATCAATGTAACCACAAAAGTGCAATTATCCATGTAAACGGCAAAAGTGCTAATATCCACGTACCAGGGTCGATGTCATGCAAAGCGCTCGACTTCTGCCCAGCCAGATTGTGCTGCCTATGAAATAAAGTGAAAAGATAGTGCAGAAACCATACGGAAAACATGGAGCCTCGTATGTTTTCAGTAGTTGGCCGGTGCGCTCGAGGCAGGCTAAGCACCGGAAGAGGCATGACGTATGCATTCCTTCCGCTAATGAAATCAAGCTAATTTTAAAAGGCAAGCCGACAAGCCAACCAAATGGATGGGCTTGACATGGGCATGGTTAAAAGCCCACAAAGAGATAACACCGGGGATGAAGCGCTTTGCGCTCGACCCTAAGAATATGAGTTGACTGAATGGATATAGACATAGGGGGTTATTCCAACTTTGGAGGAGGTGTTAATCCGTCCCAAAAGTGACGGTAAAGTGACGGATATACCACCAGCCGTATTACGAGTTCCATAGGATATAATGGACTCCTAATACGGCTGGTGGTAAATCCGTCACTTTTCCGTCACTTTTGGGACCGATTAACACCTCCTCCAAAGTTGGAATAACCCCCATAATCTTGGAAAAAGCACAGTAAACGAGAAGGGAAAAGCAAGATGGAAAGAAACATGGTTTTCAAAAGACGAATGAGTGCGATAGAAGTGAAAAAAGACAGGAATAAACAAAACAGAAATTTAGCAAAAAGAAGAAAGACATAAAATGGGAGAAAGAAAAGTTGAGGGAAAAGAAGAAAAAGTGACAAGGGAAGAAAATGGAATGAGATTGGAAGAAATAAAGGCAGCAGAAGAAAGAACGACAGAAGGCAAGATAAATAAAGGAAGAAAGATGAGGCAGATAGAAAGAAATAAAGACAGAGTTACAATAAAATGGAATGCATCGTAAAAATAGCAATATTAAAAGATCAAAACCAAAGAGTGAAAGAAACAATAAAACATAGGATAAATGAAGAAAGTAATAATAGAACAGAAGTAATGAGGCATGAAGGAAAAAAGAAAGCAACTAAAGCAAAAACAAATGAAAATTAGATGGAAGTGAAAAGAAACTGATGACGAGGTGACAGAGGGTTGGATTGAGACAGAAAAGAATAGGAGGAAAAAGAAGGATGGGAGTCGTAGAAAGCAGATGACAGTGAAACAGAAGCAGAAAAATCAGTAAAAAGGGAAGGAAATGGAACAGTGAAGAACAGAAGGAAAGAAGAATACTAAAATAAGGCGATGATCAAGGACAGGAACAGCATATTGAGGGTGATAAGAGGGAATCTTTGAGTGACTGATGTAAGAGGGAAACCAAAAGGAGACTGGCAGAGGAAGCGTTATAAAAGAGAGACTATGGGAGAAATGGAGATAATAGATTGCAAGAGAAGTGGAAATGAGAGAGAAACTGACAGAGATTGAGGTGACAGCAAGACAGGTAGAAACAGAGGCAAAGGGGAATTTGAAAGAGATAGAGGTGAGTGAACGGGAAAGCTGTAGATAATGGTAGGAAAGAAAGTGAGAATAATCAGAGGAGAGGTAATTAGAAAGGAAAAAAAACTGAAGTAACAGGAGGAACTGGGAATAACCAACCCGAGAACATTTAAGTTAATTCTGGAGGTCAGAATGATACTGCAAGTGGCAAACTACAGACTGTGTGATGGTGGAGGACGTAACAATGGAATGCTCAGAGAAAGCAATGAAGCACATTGATTGAAAGTCACGGAGGTTAGAGGGAACCTTGAAGCAATGGATGTAAGATGGAAGCTAGTGTGAAAAAATATTAATGGAAGGTAAGTCAGGAACTAAAAGTAATTTAAGTTAGAATGAGGTAAAACTGGGAGATAAAATAGGCAAAGATGAAGATAAAGATGAAGGTGATAGTTACACTGCGTGAGATGGATATGAGAGAATGTATGAAGTGGAGTGATAGCAGATAGAACATGTAAGTCATACACATGTGTTGGACCTGGATTTTTGACAGGGTCATTCCCAAACATTTTGCCTCCTTCCTCCTATTTTTCTGACCTGTTGTTGTTGGTTTTTTACCTCTAGGCACTTTACCACTGCTAACCAGTGCTAAAGTGCATAAGCGCTCTGTGTAAATTGTACTATTGATTGGTTTATCCATGATTGGCTATTTGATTTACTTGTAAGACCCTAGTAGAATGCACTATATGTGCCTAGGGCCTATAGATTAAATGCTACTAGTGGGCCTGCAGCACTGGTTGTGCCACCCACTTCAGTAGCCCCTTAAACCTAGTCTCAGGCCTGCCATTGCAAGGCCTGTGTGTGCAGTTTCACTGCCACTTCGACTTGGCATTTAAAATTACTTGCCAAGCCTAAAACTCCCCTTTTTCTACATATGTCACCCCTAATGTGTGCCCTAGGTAACCCCTAGAACAGGGTGCTGTGTGGGTAAAAGGCAGGACATTTACCTGTGTAGTTTATATGTCCTGGTAGTATAAAACTCCTAAATTTGGTTTTACACTACTGTGAGGCCTGCTCCCTTCATAGGCTAACATTGGGGCTGCCCTCATACATTGTTGAAGTGGCAGCTGCTGATCTGAAAGGAGCAGGAAGGTCATATTTAGTATGGCCAGAATGGTAATACAAAATCCTGCTGACTGGTGAAGTCGGATTTAATATTACTATTCTAGAAATGCCACTTTTAGAAAGTGAGCATTTCTTTGCACTTAAATCTTTCTGTGCCTTACAATCCACGTCTGGCTAGGTTTAGTTGACAGCTCCTTGTGCATTCACTCAGACACACCCCAAACACAGGATACTCAGCCTCACTTACATACATCTGCATTTTGAATGGGTCTTCCTGGGCTGGGAGGGTGGAGGGCCTGCCCTCACACAAAGGACTGCCACACCACCTATTGGGACCCTGGCAGACAGGATTGAACTGAAAGGGTACCTGGTGCATTTCTTAGCCACTCTTTGAAGTCACCCCCACTTCAAAGGCACAATTTAGTATAAAACAGGGCCTCTGCCCTACCTCATCAGACACTTGCTGGAGAAGAAACTTGAACCAGAAACTACATCATGCCAAGAAGAACTGCCTTGCTGCTCAAAGGACTCACCTATCTGCTTTCTCCAAAGGACTGCCGACTTGCTGTTGGCCTGCTGCCTTGCTGAACTCTTGTCTGGCTGTAAAAGTGCTCTCCAAGGGCTTGGATAGAGCTTGCTTCCTGTTCCCTGAAGTCTCAGGACCAAAAAGACTTCTCTTTTTCATTTGGACGCTTCGTGCGCTGAAAATTTTGACGCACAGCTTGTTCCGTGGTGAGAAAAATGCCGCACACCGATGCTGATCGATGCGACGCCTTCGGGGCGACCGGAACTTCGACGCACGGCCTCACAAGGACAACGCCCCCCGACTTCCAGAGAGGAAAACGATGCAAAGCCTTCCGTGAGAGCAAAACTTCGACGCACAGCCCCGCAGAACAACGCGCAGCCAGAAAACAAGCAGGGGAATCCACGCACAGACCCCGGGACATCTGGTAATCCCCGCGACCCACAGAAAGAGACTGTCTGCGTGCCGGAAAACGACACACGAATTCCCTGCGTGAAAAATAACGACGCAAGTCCGTGTGTGCTGGGGAGAAATCGACGCACACACCATTTTTCCACGTATCTCTTCTTCTGCAGCCCTTTGCGGAGATTTTCCACTCCAAACCAGGTACTTTGTGCTTGAAAGAGACTTTGTTTGCTTTTTTTAAAGACCTAAGACACTTTATATCACTTTTCAGTGATATCTTTACAAATTCATATTGCATCTTTGATCGTTTTGACCTGCAAATACCCAGATAAATATTATATATTTTTCTAAACACTGTGTGGTGTATTTTTGTGGTGCTATATTATGGTATTGTATGATTTATTGCACAAATGCTTTACACATTGCCTTCTAAGTTAAGCCTGACTGCTCGTGCCAAGCTACCAGAGGGTGGGCACAGGCTAATTTTGGATTGTGTGTGACTGACCCTGACTAGAGTGAGGGTTCTTGCTTGGACAGAGGGTAACCTGACTGCCAATCAAAAACCCCATTTCTAACAACATGTTTTTAGAGGGAAATTTATGGAGATAGCAGTGAAAACACGAGATAATGGTAGAGGTGGGTAGGACCCCAGGATTAATGGTGGTCAGAAAATAAGCGAGGAAGAAGAGGGGGAAGAAAGAAACTGGAATGGGTAGAGTGGAATCACTCGGAAAGAGACAGATAAGGGCAGAACTCAAACTTAGATGGAGGTGTGAAAAAGTTTGAGATGGGTTGAACAAGGAATTGAAAATCACAGTGAGGGAAATTGGAGCAATGGGTGAAAGGAAGAGGGACAAGATGGAGGTGAGATGGAGAATTGAAGACATGGAGTAAAAAGAATTAGATATAGCGATGACATGACATGAAAAGAAGGTATATTAGAAAAAAACCTTTGGGGCAGATTTATACGCTGCGCTGAATTTGCTCTATTTTTTTAATGCAAATTTGGCGCAAACCTAATTCCATATTTATATTTTGATGTTAGACACGTCTAACATCAAAATATAGGAGTTTGCACAATTTTTTCGATGCGTGCACCTACCTTCTGTAAATGAGATGCAAGGTAGGCGGTCCCATCTAAAAAATGGCGCTATCCCCATAGCCCCATATGTATCCCCCAGTGCTAAAATGATGCACGGGTGGGAGGAGGGGCCGAATAATGGTGCAAAGCTTGTTTTGCACCATTATTTAACACCTGGGTCAGAACAGAAGCCTTCTTTAGTGTTTTATTAGCCCTCCAACGTTTCACGTGGGTCTATGTCCCATGCCTTTATACTGGAGGAAAGAATGAGCAGCTATCATGAGCAGTTCAGCTGCTTAACAGCAGTCCTTACTGCTCCATGTATTCTCTTCTTAATTACTTTACATGCAAATTTAGCAATCCACAGACAAATATACTATTTTTATATGTATCACATTTTGCTTAGTTTTAATTATGATTACAATACAGAGTAGTAATCAAAATAATTGGGTGATATCTACACATCTGCATGAAAAACAAAGCTGTCTACAGTTAGCATTTTAAAACTGGAACTAGTTGAAAAGGGTGGGGCAGAAGCATATTGAAGACAAACGTATTACAAACACTTCTAATCAACACTCACTTATTCACTTAAGCCTGATAGCCTGTCGTCTTAAAAACTCTGGCCCTCATTCTGACCTTGGCGGTCGGCGGAGAGACGGCGGTCGGACCGCGAACAGACCGGCGGTATTAAAAATGGCATTCTGACCGCGGCGGTCACCGCCGCGACCGACCGCCACTTCCCCACTCCGACAGCCACGGCGGTCATGACCGACGGGCTGGAGTCTGCGCACTCCGGTCCGGCGGTCGACCCAAGACCGCCAACGGTATCATGACCCTGCTTACCGCCGCGGTTTCTGGCAGTCGGGAACCGCCATGCGAACCATGGCGGTAGGCACTATCGGGGCCAGGGAATTCCTTCCCTGGCACTGATAGGGGTCTCCTCCACCCCCCACTGCCCCCCCGAGTCCTCCCCCCACACCCTCCACCCCCCTGCCACCCCCCAGAGGTGGTACGAACCCCCTCCTCACCCCCACCCCGACATGCACATACACGCACCCCGACATGCACACACCCCCAACATGCACATATACACACCCCCTACACACACACATACACAACGGGGACACATACCCGCACACATACATGCCGACATGCGCACCCGCCGAACTACACACATTGCCCATAGGCACAGCAGCACTCCCCGCCCGCATGCACGCACTCACACACCCCCTCTACACACTCCCACGCACACCCCCATGCACGCACACATCACACAACACCCCCCACCCCCTCCCCTCACGGACGATCAACTTACCTTGTGCGTTGGTCCTCCGGGAGGTGACAGGAGCCATGGGGAGGTGACCGCCAACAGAAGACCGCCAACAGAAGACCGCCACACAGAAATGTGGGTCGTAATTCTGTGGGCGGTGTTCTGCTGGCGTGGCGCTGGAGGTTGACCAGTCTCCACTTTCCCGCCGACCGCGAGTGTGGCTGCTGGCGGTTTTCCGGCGGTACGCTCCCAGCGGTCAGAATGCGCACAGCGGCATACCGCCGCGGTCGGCGGTCTTCACCGCGGCGGTAACTCGGCGGTCTTGCGAAAAGACCGCCAAGGTCAGAATGAGGGCCTCTGTCTAAGACATTAGGAAAAAGGTATAAAATGATTTATGATATGTATTGAGCTTTCGTACTACTTGCACAGTTCGAAGAGCTTAAATAATCACCTTAGACTTACAAATCAGCAGTCAACTAAGAAAAACTAGAACTTGTCTTGTGTGGGGTGCCTCCTGAAAATCAAAACCACAATAATGATGGGAAATAATATTGAGGACAGAATACCGAAAAGAAAACATCAAGTTAAGTTAGTCTAGATTTCCTATACCTAGCTCCACATAAATGTATGGACGAGATACATATACCTTCAAGGTAAGTATATGTGGAGTTAGTAATAGAAATCTGTACTTTTCCTACATGCACTTACCTTTCAATAGTTTGTTCCTTGATATTTTATCCTTGATCTCCTTGTACCACAATACGGTTGGTGTCGATATTTAGTAGGTCTGGGTGCACCGGCTCCTCAGTGGCCTTGATTTGAGTAAGGGTAATTTATTGTGTCTCTAATACACAGTGTGACAAACTGAGGCTTGAGCCTCAAGTCTTCCATGTCTGCAAATTGTTAATACAGAGACAGGAACAACAGTTACATCTTCTGTGATATTCTGGGGCTCAGAATAGCATTATATGTCAACTCCATCCTGTAGGAATTTGCCTATCTTAAAATATCATGCCTGAGTTTCCACTTTTAGATCACCACCACCTTTCGTTGTCAGCAGTGCACTTCTCTTTGTTTCCAACCTCTGCGTTTTCTCTTACGATACCACTCACTAAAATACAAATTTTTCCTCAATATAAGAAGCTGGAGCAGAAAGCCTCCATTTAATCCTTCAGGACATTCCCTTCTTGCATTCTGGGAAATCCCATAGCCATCTTGGGTTATATGACTACTCAGGCCTGAATAATGAATCCACCTGTGCAGTTCTGAAACTTACTGTGTCTTCTCAAGCGTCGCCCCCCTTGTGGAGACAATAATGCCCCAGGGGACCGCCACCCCCAAGGGCTGGCTCCTGCTATGGCCGGGAGGGCCCTCCTCTGGGACATAGCTGTTTGCTTTAGTTTGGTGGGAGCTAACCGCCCCCACCAAGCAAAAGCAAACAAAGTCCACTTTCTGGCAGCCGGAGCTGTCAAACAGCTTGAGTTGGCAGGAAGCGGAGTTTTCCTCTGTTTCCCTGCATGCAAATATGCAGGCAGGGAAATAGATTAAAACATTGCTCCCACAAGCAGGTTAAGGTCGCAGACCCTTGCACTGCACTGCTAATTATCCCACAAATTACAGCACTCATGACATCTTTGATAACATCATTGATAATATCAATAAAATATTTGCAGTAACATTTTTTACGAAAAAATTGTGCATGGCCAGGGCGCGAGTTAGAGTTACCTCAGGGCACGAGCTATAGTTACTTGAGATAACTCTAACTATAATAGGTGAATTTATATGGTTTTGCAATTTTAAAATGTGAGCCTAACTATAAAATCCCTGTAACCTTTGTTTTTTTAAGTGAATATATATATAGGTATATATGCATATACACACAAACACACATATATATATATATATATATATATATATACATAAAATATTCACTGAAAAAAACAAAGATTAAGGTTAGAAAACTTTATTCCTTCTATACATCTATACAAACCCAATTTAAACTACAAACATTAGAAATTTTAAAGATGTAGTTACAGCTTAAATTGATAATTTACGTACCACCAGTTTTAATATAACTGTATAATTTACGCACCACCTTCAATTTCCTAAAAGTCATGCACCTCCATGCACAATCTTGTCACCTCACTCTCCACACTATATTAACTATAACTCGCACCATCTCCATGCACTGGGTATGGCCCTGCATACACCAAAGGAAAACCTCTGTCTTACATAATATATTCATCTATTTAAGTCAAAAAACTACTTATGCTCATAAAAGTTCATTCTTAACATATCCATTTTATTTAGTATTTTTTTAACTTATGTATCAAAGTGTTGCACAATTAATCTCAAAATATACTCCAATGTATAATGAATAGTAATCTGCAGATCACATTACAACAAACATGTCCCCCAAACACCACTCTTCTGGAAGCATGCAAACCTTAAAGTGTGTATAGGTCCCGTCACCTACCATGTCACCATACCGTGCCATTAATATGGTTTATGCACCAATCATGGTCCCCACGTGTCACACTCCTCCTCTATCTCATCTAGTCACATTTCCTACCAGAAGTTCATAAACTGGACCCACAATTACAACCTGTGGAAATATGGCACCCTTTGCCTTATCTGTCTTAACAGAAAGATGTCTCATGTGTCTCAGCTGTTCACGCCAACAGGATACATTCTGCAGCACTTCCCCTCACACGCCGTGCCAGTGGGAAGACAAGGAAAAAGTTGAAAGCTCCCCTGAATCCCTTACCTGTCTTTGGTGCCCCCCTATGAAAGAGGGGGCATTGACATTGTAGGGCCCCTGGACCCTAAGACAGCCTCTGGCAACAGGTTTATCCTGGTCTTGTTGAACCAAGCCACAAGATACCTAGAGGCCATACCTCAGAGGACTGCAACTGCACCTGCAGTCGATAGGGCCCTGATGGGGATTTTTACCAGAGTGAGTTTCCTCAAGAAAGTACTGACTGGCCGGGCACCAACTTTATGTCTGCATATATGCAGTCAATGTGGAAGGAGTGTGGAGTTACTTACAAGTATTCCACGCCCTGTCATTCACAAACAAATGTGCTTGTTGAGATTCAGCAAGACCTTGAAAAGAATGATCATGGACCCGCCTGAGCCCATGAGGCAGAAGTGGGAAGTCCTCTTACAATGCCTGCTCTTTGCTCACAGGGAAGTGTACAGAAGGGAATGGTATTTAGCCCCTTTGAGCTTCTGTATTGTCACTCTGTAAGAGGACCTCTCAGCCTGGTTAGGGAGGCATGGGTGCAAGCTTCCAAGAGGCCTCCTCAGGATGTGGTTAACTACATGCTAGCCCTCGGGAACCAGATGGCCAAGTTCTGGAAAAAGGCTTCTGAGAACTTGGAGGCCAGCCAGGAGGTAATGACCAGACAGCTATCTCTTTGAAACTCCAGCCTGGGAAGAAAGTGTGGGTGATGGAGCCAGTGGAGCACAGGGCCCCTTGAGACCATTGGACTGGGCCTTATGAGATAGTTGAGAGAAAGGGGGAGACCATCTACTTAGTGGATCTCAAGACCCTCAGACATGCTTTAAGGATCCTCTGTATCAACTGTCTCAAGACCAATTTGACAGGTCTGAGGTCACCAGGCAGCTGGTGACAAATGATGGGGAGGAGGAGAGTGAACCTCTGCCTGACATCCTGTCATCAAAAGAGAAAGATGGGTAAGTGGAGGGTATTAACCTCCCCCTTGTTCTGACCCCAGAGCAGCAGAGGGATTGTCTCCAACTGTTGGGACAGTTTGCCTCTCGGTTTTCCCTTACTCCTAGGCTTACACATCTGTGTACCAATGACATTGATACCGGAGACAGCCTCCCTGTCAAAAACAAAATTTACAGGCTAACTGACAATGTGAGGGCCAGCAACAAAGAGGAAGTCTCCAAGATGTTTGAGAAAGGGATGATTGAGCCCTCCTGTAGCCTCTGGTTCAGCCCTGTGGTGCTGGTATTAAAATCTGCCCCACTGGGCGCCACCCCAGAGCTCCGGTTCGGTGTGTGCTACAGGGAGATCAACTCAGACACTAAGGGGCATATTTATACTCTGTTTGCACCGAATTAGCGTCATTTTTTTTTAATTCTAATTCGGTGCAAAACTAACTCCATATTTATACTTTGGTGCTAGACTCATCTAGCGCCAAATTTATGAAGTTAAAGTCATTTTTTGGAAGTGGAGACCTACCTTGCCTTAATGAGATACAAGGTAGGCGTTCCAGTGAAAAAAATTAATCTATGGCCTTAATGCCATATTTAGGGGAATAGTTATACTCTGCGGCATATTTATACTCTGTTTGCACGGAATTAGAGTCATTTTTTTTACTCTAATTCGGTGCAAAACTAACTCCATATTTATACTTTGGTGCTAGACCCGTCTAGCACCAAGGCCCTAATTTATACTTTTTTTTGCACCGCATTAACATCATTTTTTGACTCAAAAGTGGTGCAAACTTACAAAATATTGGCCCTTATTTATACTTTTTGCTGCAAAACTGCACTAACTCAGTTTTGCACCAAAAGGTTTAGCACCGGCTTGCACCATTTCTGTGCACCAGCCGAGCATCATATTTATGGAATGGTGTAAGCCGGTGCAAAGGGTTGGCTGGAGTAAAAAAAAATGACTTTAGTCAGGTAGGGCTGGCAGTATAGAAGAAGAGGGTTTAGCACCAAAAAATGACTTTAGGCAGGTAAGAGTAAAAAAAAATTACTCTAACTAGATTAGCATCATTTTATGGTGCTAAACCTACCATGCCACATGACTCCTGCCTTAGAAAAGGCAGGAGTCATGCAGATCACCACAATGGCCAGCACAGAGGACAAGGGTCCCTTGGGCATGGCCATTGCACCCTGTGCTATGTATGGGGGCCCATTTCAGGGGTCCCTATGGCACTTTCAAAAATAAAATGCAATCTTACCTGTTCTTCCCTGGGATGGGGTCCCCCATCCTCCGCAGTCCCTCTGGTGTGGGTGGGAGTGCCCATGGGGCCTGGGGAGGGCATCTCTGGGCTTATTCCATGGTGTTCCACCATGGAAATAGGCCCACAGGTCCCCTAACGCCTGCCCTGACCCAGGCTTTAAAAAATGGGGCATAGCAAGCTTTGCCCCATTTTTTGACCCCTCCTCACTTCCTTGCACCATTTTTGCATGGGAGTATAAATATGGCGTTAAGGCCACAGTGTCATTTTTTCCAAGGGAACGCCTACCTTGCATCTCATTAAGGCAAGGTAGGTTTCCACTTCCAAAAATGACTTTAACTCCATAAGTTTGGTGCTTGATGGGTCTAGCACCAAAGTATAAATACGGAGTTAGTTTTGCACCGAATTAGAGTAAAAATAAACTACGCTAATTCAGTGCAAACAGAGTATAAATATGCCCCTTACCGTCAAAAAATGACGCTAATCTGGTTAGAGTAATTTATTTTGACTCTAACCGGCCTAACGTCATTTTTTTTTATGCTAGCCTACCCTTTGCACCAGCTTGCACCATTCCATAAATATGGTGCCCAGCTGGTGCTAAAAAATGGTGCAAGACGGTGCAAAACATTTTGGTGCAAAACTGCATTAGTGCAGTTTTGCACCAAAAAGTATAAATAAAGCCCTGAGACTGATGCTCGCCCCATCACCAGAACTGATGAACTAATTGATAGGTAAGGGGCTGCAAAGTTGCTAAGCACTTTTGACTTAACGTCAGGATATTGGCTGACTGCCCGAACTGAAGAGGCTAAGGAGAGGTCAGCCTTCTCCCCTCCAGAGGACCACTTTCAGTTTAAAGTGATGTCCTTAGGATTAAAAAGTGCCCCTGCGACCTTCTAGAGGGTGGTCAGCTAAGTTGTGTCTGGGATCAAGGCCTTCAGTGCTGCGTATCTGAATGGCACAGCTGTCTTCAGTAGTAGCTGAAAGGACCACCTGTTGCAGTCCCTGCAAGTGCTTCAGGCCCTGAAGAAAGCAGGCCTGACTATCAATGCCATTAAGTGCCAGATAGGGCAAGGGTAGGTGGTGTATTTAGGACACCTGGTAGGGGGGCTAAGGTACAGACCCTCCAGGCTAAAATTCTGACCTGGGCGCCCCCAAAACCTAAACTGAGGTGAGTCCTTCCTGGGCATAAGAGGTTATTACAGTACATTTGTCAAAGGATATGGCACAGTTGTTGCCCCCTTGGCTAAGCTGACTTCCAAGAAGCAGCCAAGAAAGGTAATCTGGACAGAAAGCCTCTGCCTCCCTAAAACAGGCCAGGTGTACATCCCCTGTGCTCAAGGTCCCTGACGTTTACAAGGAATTCATAGTACAAACAAAGGCCTCAGAGCAAGGCATAAGCACAGTCCTTTCACAGCTTAATGATGACCAAAATGTAGCTTTCATTTCTAGGAAGTTACTACCAGGGAACAGAGGTGAAGTGCTATTGAGAGAGAAGCATTTGCTGTGGTCTGGGCACAGAAGAAGATGAGACCATACTTGTTTGGGACTCACTTTCAGATTCAGACAGACCACAGCCCCCTACGGTGAATAATGCAAATGAGGTGTAAGAATCCAAAATTGCTGAGATGGTCCATCCATTTTTATACTGTTGGACTTAGGACTCTGTGCACTTTCCCACTGCTAACCAGTGCTAAAGTGTTTGTGCTCAATCCCCAAAACATGTTTGACAGGAATATACATAACTGGCGTATTTAATGTATTTGTTAGTCCCTTGTAGAGTGGTATACCATATACCCAGGGCCTGCAAATTAACTGCTACTAGTGGGCCTGAAGCACTTATTGTGCTACCCAAGTAAGTAGCACTCGAAAGGGTTCCCCAGGCCTGCCATTGCAGCCTGAAGGGAGTGTATCGCTTCCATTTCAACTTGGCATTTAAAACCCTCTTCCAGGCCTTAAACTCTCCTTTCATTAAATATAAGTCACCCTTAAGGTAGGCCCTGGGTAGCACATACGGCAGACTGTTGTGTATTGTTAGGTTTTACATGTCCTGGTACTGAAAAACGACTTAATTTGTTTTTCACTACTGTGAGGCCTACCCATCTTATAGGACAACATTGGGGATTCCTTATTACATTTAATATGCTGTAATTCCTAACTGAATATGGAATTGTAATGACACCCTCTCTAATGGTAAAGTTGGATTTTTCATTACAATTTTGGAAATGCCACCTTTAGAAAGTTGGCATTTTCTTGCCCTTAACCCTTTGTTCATGCAGCCTGTCTTGCATCACATGACTGGGTGTAACTGTCAGGCTTTGTGAATTCCTCCATGACAGTCACACAATAGTGGGATTAGCTTAGCCTCATGGGCCATTAACTGGCAGGATGAGGGCAGAGCACAGCCCCAGTTGCACCTGAATAGGCTGTGTCCTGTCTCCTCACAATAGGTCTAACAACCCTGTATTGTCACTGCAGACAGTTTGTCACCAGGGCAGGGGTGTCAGGTAGCTCCCAGAACTTCAAAGAACTTTTCCAGAAACGTCTCCCACCTTCTAGGAGCAGGGCAACGGGGTATAAAATAGGGTCCCAACCCCCACTTCAGTTCATTACTGGACCTCCGGAACACTTCTCAGGGGACTGCCTGCTGCTGTGACCTGCTGTGCACTCTGTCAGACTGCTGCTATACCTGAGAAGACTACCATAAGTGACACCAAGGGCTAGTTTCCTCACCTCCTATTCAGAGCCACAGGGACATAACAGGCTCCCACCATCTTGAACCTGCACCTGGACCAAGCCTGAGTTAGTCATGAACCTCCAAGAGGTCTCCATCCACTCCTGGACCCTTGGTTGTGGTGCCAAAGGTGCCCAGATGACCACTTTCAAAAACAGAGGACTTAGACAAAATTTGGCCAAAAAGTGCCCTGAAAACCTGGATGAGATTGGGATCAACCTGCTCTTCTATACGCCGCAGCAGCAAATGCGTTTCAGTGATCCTTCACCAAAGGGGTATCTGACCTCGTGGAACTGTCTTCGGCTACAACTTTCTCCTTCATCTCGATGGAGATTTTTGATTACCATTTCGATGATTTAATCTGAAGGTAAAAATCTTCATGCCGGCTTCATTCCACATCCATCCGTCGATGAAACTTACTCCTCGAACACTCCTGCAGGTTTGCCCCTCTGAACTTCTACCTTCTCTGACATTTTCCCTTCAAAATCTTTCTACCTCCGAAGGTAAGTGCCGACCGAGCACAATCGTCTCCTTGTATCCAAACTATGCTCCATCGTGGTAGTCCTTAACTTTCGACTTTGTTTCATGGTGGCACTTTTATCTTTAAGCACTTTTTTGAGCCTTAAAATTTGAAAAATCATAACTCCCACTCTACTGATTGGATTTTTGTTGCTTTGGTATCAAGTAATTTGTTACACTTTACTCTATGTTGCTAAATTGGTTTGGGATTTTTCTTGTGTTTTGTTTTCACTTTATTACTGTTTCTGTGCTGCATAAATACTTTACACATTGCCTCTAAGTTAAGCCTGACTGCCTTTGGTGCCAAGCTACCCGGGGTTAAGCACAGTTTAATTTAGTGATTTTTGTGATTCACGATGCAAGGGATTGTGGCTCTTGCTCGACCAGTGCTCACATCCCAGTCAACCAACAGCCTAATTTCTCATGGAATCACAACAAACCTTTGCATCCTCTGCCATTGTAGAAAAAGAAATATGTCTTGGAAGTTTTTGTGGAGATTGGGCATGTGGAGGTAAAGTAATTAGCAAGCACAAATATTATTAATTCCTAGCTTTAGCAACCCAAATTATAACTGCAGAGTGGCTACCTATGTGAATATATATAAATATGTATATACTCACAGACCATATGTTCATGTACATACAATATATACATATATGGCTACACCACTTTGGTCTGGATGCACACGTTATTTTTATGGAACCATAGAGGTTTGTTTGGTATATCTGATACAATTTCTGTATACTCTGGAAGAGCAGCACACAATACTGTTACTACGGGTAACGACTTTATTTAAAACAAGTGCTACACAACACAAAACTGCCAGAAGTTGAAAAATGTAGGAGGTTTTTTGTACATACTGCACTTGTCTTTAATAAAATCTGTGCCCTTGGTAACCATTTTTTACGCCGCTCCTCCATGATAACAGGAAATTCATATATTTATTCATACAGACATGCATATATTCATGCATTCATACATATACGGTCTTTCTGTCGTCCATATTCATTCAATGGTCTGTTCAATTGTCAATAACGTTTTGCTCTACCGACCACAGCATGGGGCAGTGGGGGAGCCCACTGTTCACTGTGAGTGATGGCATTTTTGTTCCACCCATGTGCACAGGTACCTAAAACGTTGTTCAAGTGCCAGGATTTGTAGCTAATATCTGCCTCCATTTCTTCTACCATTTCAAGTGTTTTTATAAAATTATTTTTGTGTTTTTTTAATTTATTTTTTGGCAAACATATGCCTTTCACTTTTATTTCGGGACACTTTAACTTTAATTACTTTTTAATGCCTATTCAGTTTGCCTATAAAATAAACAAATAAATAAATAATAAACATCTTAAGATTGCGAAGATCATACCTTCTGACTTTTTCAATGCTTATTTCCTAAATTGCGGAAGCGCTTCCTCTTGAGGAGCTAGAGGAAATTCAGCCCATCAACTAACCCACGAAGCTAATTATTTAAACACAAAGTAAGACCTATTGGCTCAATCAGTGTATGTATGTGTATATGTATATAAGTACTCTGTTTTTATATACAGCGTCCAATCCCCCAAAAGCCACAGTAGTTGACTGTAGTGACACATAAAAGCCTGTGATTTATGTTCACTCAATTACTCACATTGTTTTGCTTGGAAGTGACCACTGCCGGGCAGATTGTGTCCTGCCAGATTATGCAAAATTTGAGCAGCTGATGAGTGGGTTGTGGCTACGCTGCCCTACCTAACAAGGACATTACATATCAGTAAATTACTGCTTTGAGCGTGCTATGTGTGTTTGTCAACTGTCCGAATGGTTTATTTGGCAGTATTTAAGTTTTCCTTTCCTTCGGTAACGAACATTTCCATGACTTGCCGGAAAAGCCAGACGAGGGCTCATGGCCCAACTAAAGCCATGCCACCCACTAGCCATAATATGTCTTAATAATTATATTTAGCGAAGTAATTTCTTTAAAAAATATAATGTGAGCGCCACAGAGAAGGGAAATGGTTTACTCAACGCCTTGACATTCCAAATATTTTATTAGGTAGATACATCTGAACTGAACCGCGCAAGACGTATTCATCACTTTGCTTATGTACACCCTGAGGGGACAATATTTCTTCCAAACAGGGACAGGAGCTGAAAGGTCGCAGAAAATCACACTGCAAAATGACAGCTTGCAAATGTGTAATGGAAACTCAACGGCATTCTAAGTGTGCAAACGTTACCCAGAGCTTGCCGAGACAAGGCACCTTTACACTGAGAAGCTGTTTAACGAGCTACGTACGCATTCCGCCTTCATCTGCGCTCCGAGGAAACAGAAGAAGACGTAATGGCCTAGTGGGACTGCAAAATATCCCTGTGAAGAAAAGGAAATATCCGGCACTAGGTCAAAGGAAATAAATAGTGCTAAAGTAACATTACTGATAGGAAACGTGCGCCCAGATTTACAGAGAAATCATGAAGGCAGCGCAGCACAGGAAGCTAAGATACTGCACTGGGTATTTTTTTTTTTTACAGAATGCCCTACCACCCTGGAATTTTCAGGCGGTGGTAGGGGCCAGAAACAAGGGGCAGTGCTATTAGTTGATGTTAGACTTGGCATCTTTGGCGTGGTCTCTCCAAACGTTTTGCCTCTGCTTCCCAGATTGTTGCTGTGTGCTGGACTCTGTGTTTGCTGTTTTTGTTACTCTGGGCACTTTACCACTGCTGACCAGTGCTAACGTGCAAGTGCTCCCTGTGTGAAAATGTATGTGTTAATTGCTTTCCGTGATTGGTATATTTGATTTACTAGTAAGTCCCTATTTAAGTGTACTAGAGGTGCCCAGGGCTGGTAAATCAAATGCTAGTAGTGGGCCTGTAGCACTGGTTGTGCCACCCACATGAGTTGCCCTGTAAACACAGCTCAGACCTGCCACTGCAGTGTATGTGTGGGCATTTTTAAAACCCACTTTCCAGGTCCAAACCTTCCCTTTTCATACATGCAAGGCACCCTTAAGGTAGGTCATATATAGCTCCATGTGCAGTATATGTTAAAGGTGGGACATGCACTGATGTGTCTCACATGTCCTAACAGTGAAATACTGCCAAATTTGGTTTTCACTGTTGTAAGTACTATCTCGCTCATATGTTAACATGCGGGCTGCCTTTAAATATCTTTAAAGTGCAGTTTCCCTTTGAGAGCAGGTAGAAATTGGGAGCTTGGGGTCTCTGAACTCACAATTTAAAAATACATCTTTTCGTGAAGTTGTTTTTTAGATTGTTAGTTTGAATATGCCACTTTAAGGAAGTGGGCATTTTCTTGCTTAAACCATTCTGTGACTCCGCCTGTTGTGAATTCCCTGTCTGGGTCACACTGACAGTTGGGCCGTTTGTGAATCTCCTCTAGACAGTGACACAAAGGGAACTGGGGTGTAGCCTGCATATCCTGAGGAGCCATCTGGGCTAAAGTGGAGGGAGGAGTGGTCACTTACACCTGAATGGGCTGTGCTTGTCCTCACACAATGCAGTCTCCAACCCCCAGGCGTGTGTCTGGGGCCTGGCCTGGGGAAGGCAGGATCTTGTGAACAACAGAGACTTTCCTTTGATGTTTGCCTACTTCAAAGGCAGAATGGGGTATACATAGTGGACCCAAAACCCCAGACTTTTAGATCACTTCTGGAACCAAAAAGAACCTCTGCTAACGAGAAGAGCTGGGAGAGGAGTACTGCCCCTTTGCCTGTGACTGTGCTTTCCTGGGTTGGGCTGCAGTTGCTGCTTTCGCCTGAAAGATGACAAAGACTGGACTTTGTGGTATTTTTCTGCTTGTGAAAAAACGCCAAGGGCTTGAACTGAGCCTGTCTCCTGTTTTGAAGTCTCAGGGCCATCAAAGACTTCCTCTGCCTGCACCTGGACTCTCTGCTGAGACTCCTACCCTCCCAAGTGGTGCCCCAACATGTCCCTGGGTCCTTGAAAGGTGAAGTTGGCAGAACAAGGACTGAAATCCACGCACAGAACACCATGTGGGGAAATGTTTGATGCACCACCTGCAATGTGGCTGAAAAACAAGACGCCACCCGCTTTGCGGCTAAAATTGACACTCGTCCTGCAGCGCGGCTGGAAGATCGATGCATCACGGCTGGAGAAATGATGCAACACCCACTTGCAGCTGCTGATAACAATGAAACCCCCCAGCAGCACGGTTGTCTAACACCGTGCTACCGGATTTCTCACACATCATCACTGGGTGTCAAAGTCATCATGAACCTGCGTGGATCCGAGTTGCCCTATCAGGAAATCGACATATCGCTCTCTTTCGGGGGAGAAAGTCTACGCATCGCCTACCCGACTGGAGAAGAAATGACGCACGGCCTCACTTGCGAATAAGGAATCAACGCACTGCTGACTTTACCGACACCCGCTCACCGGTGCTGCTTTATTTTTAACGCTAACCAGGTATTTTCGTTTCCACTGTTTTCCATGGAGTAAGACTCTTTTTACTTTGAAAATTCTTATCTTGACTTGTGTATGTTGGACTTTTGTAGCCTTGGTCATGTTTGATTTAGATAAATATTACATATTCTCCTAAACTGGTGTGGTGTCCATTCTGTAGTGTTTTCACTGTATTACTCTGTGTTGGTACAAATACTCCCTTAACTCCCTTACCCTGACTAGAGTGAGGGTCCCTGCTTGGACAAAGTGAAAACTGACTGCCAACCAGAATCCCCATTTCTAACAGTTGAGGAGCATGGGGGCATGGTACCAAGGTCCTCTTAGGGTGTGGGGACATGTGTCCCAGGTGCCATTCTATGTATCCTCACTGGCAGGCAAGTGCAATGCAGGAAAGTTTTTGCATAAAACTCGTGCATGTGTTTTGGCATTACTAAGGAGCTTAACAAGCGTCTGAGGCAAGCACAACTTACCTTGGAGGCAGCAGGCAAGGATGATTTGTTGGCTTAAGAGGCCCGCACAGGCAGCTTTGCCTCTTGAGACGAGGCCTAGATGGTGAGCAGCGGGGGTGTATGTGGTGGAGAGTGGCTGCAGTGGTGATGGTCTGCTCCACAATGGCCTTGAGAGTAGGTGAGCAAGGGGCCGGGGAGGTGTGCACATGGTGGATTGGCCATTGCAGGCCGATGTGCCTCGCTGCACTGCAGCTGGGACAGGAAATAGGTGGGGTGAGTGCCAGAGGTGGTGGCGCCTGCCCAGGACAGTGAGCTGTCATGGGCAGGCCCGGGCAGGACAGAGCAGCATCTCTGTTGTCCCAGTAGAGGGGGGCACAGTGAGAGCGGAATCAGCACAAGGAGAGCTTATGCTGTTGAATGGGGAAGCACCTGTATCAGGCTAGAGAGTGCGGTGGTGCCTCTTGGACACACAGGGTTGGCGTCATTTTTTATGCTGGTGGGCAGGGGTTGTGAGTTTCAGGGCCTGCCACAGGACTTGTCTAGTCCATGCAGGCAGGCCCTGGTTGACGTGCAGTTGGTGCTGGAGGAGCATCATGATATCCAGCGCTTGTTTGTGGGAATGTAGCTGGTGAGCACAGTGGGAGGGTGTGGGTGTGGGTGGAATCCGGTTATATGATATTGCCCCCCCCCATTGGCAGTGAGACAGTGTGGGCAGGGAGTCAAGGGCCTTTGGGGATGGTCATATAGGGGCAGGGAAACCTCCATGTTAGTACCAGGAGGTTTTATACAGAGTTTTATGAGCCTAGGAGGACCAGGTCTCTAGAAGGCTGTGGCAGCCAGGTGTGGCCCCCGGTTCTTCAGGTTAGTGCCATAGTCTGACTGGGAACCGAGGAGTTTCAGGATGGGGGGCCAAGGAGGTGGATATGGTGTCATGACAGGCATGTTAGTGGAAGCAGCCAAGTGGTTCAGGGTCAGTCTAGCACCAGCCAGGTAGACAGAGCTCACATCTTTACGGCTGGCTCTAGGATAACGCTGGACCAGATTTCTGATCGGCAAGCATCTGCCTTGCCTGAGACAAATGCTTATCAGGACCTTTACTATGCACAATTTGGAGATGGCAGTGTGGGTGACGTGAAGTACCTGGTTCAAGTGGGGGTCATGGTGGAGCGAATGAGGATGTTGAAGATGAGTTGGATTACGATGAGGAGGAACTGGAAAAGGGGGAAATTGTGTAAGATGAAGTGTAGAGGCTAATTGATAGCGGGGCCTCATGATCTATGTCATGGCATAATGCCTCTAACCTAAGGGGGAGTGTTCATGTCTTACAGCAGCCATCACAGGTTTCGGTGACAGCACCAGCAGTGTCCATTCAAACGGAGGTGAGGCCAGCATCGGGGCAGACAGCTCTGGTGCGGGCCGTGACCTTGAGGCCAGGTAAGAAGCCTTGTGCGCTGGTGGCATTGAAGTGGGGATGCAGGCTGTGGCGGGGGTGGAGTTGGTCAAGGACAGTATGGGTTTAATTTAATGAAGGGTATGTATGTGCAGGAACAGGGCACACAAATGGAGGCAGAGGGAAAGATAGAGGCAAGTAAAGAAAAGAGAAATGCTGGACTCTGGGGCTTAGGTAGCTGTTGAAGGGGCAGATGATAAGTTGGAGAGTAAAGAAGTAAAACAAAAGAAGCTTCCATACATGTGGATTACTAAGCCGCTTGGGGCCCACTCGATGATGGCTACAAAATATCTAATTTGGAAAGGGGAGTACATCAAAATATTTAAACTTCTACATAGAGAAATCTAGGTGAAGGAGGGATCTAAGGAAGAAGAACATGAGCTGTCTCATCATCCTCAAGTTCCAATTAGTATTGAAAATTGGACAGTGGCATTCCTTATTTATTTGACTGTATTGTGATAAGTATCCGGAATGGTGCATGGCACTGTTCAAGTACCTGGATTTTGTGCGGAAGGCGCAAGTGACATTTAGAGGTTAAGGGTGCGTGAGATATGACAAAGAGTTTTGTGCATAGTTAGTGGAGGATGCGGACGGTGTTTGGGGTCAATTGGATAATGTGCTTTTCTTGCAGACAATGACCCCCCTAGGTGGGCCTCCATGACTTACACAGAAAGTGGTTGGTCGGTGATATATTTAAGTCCTTTAAAGGGCGTCCTACCCAAACAGGGGTGGATAAGGCAGGGAAAGCACAAGGTCCTTCAATCAGAGGCAATGTCTACTGGAGTATTGTAAATAAAAGCACAAATGTTCCAAGTACGGTGGAAGGCATATGCTCACACAGTGTGAGCTACAAGGGGGCGGTTTGGGATAGACAGGAGGTGCTGGAGGACAGTGGCAGGGCTCCAGTGACAGGGGCAGGGGTTGAGGGGGGAAATAATCCAATTGGCAAGGGCACATACACCAGTTAAGGTGGAGAGGTGAGATACTGGCCCAGATTGGTGGGGTTGGATACCAAGAGGGATTTGTTGTTGCATGGATTTGAATCTGGGTTTTGTTTGTACTATGAAGGTTCCAGGGTGCGAAGATGGGCGGACAGCTTGCAGTTGGTGAAGGGGCATGAGGAATTGGTGTGGGGCAAATTTTTCAAGAAGGTGAGTGAGGGGAGGATGGAAGGCCCCTTTGACGACTTGTCGTGGCCAAATTTGCGGGTGTTACCGACTGGGTTGGTCCCTAAGAAGGAGCCTAGGGAGTTCATGCTGCTTCAGCATTTGTCACGGCTGGAAGGCCTGTCGGTCAATGATTTCATCATGGAGGCATACAGTCGACTGCATTATACTTCGGTTGACATGGCTATACAGTTGGTGAACAAGTTTGGTCATGGTGCTTTGATGGCTAAACGTGATGTCAAGTTGGCTTCCTGTTTGTTACCCATTCACGCTGAGGATTGTGACCTGTTGGGTATGTGTTTTGGAGGGAAGTTCTTTGTGGACAAATCATTGCCCATGGGGTGCTCGATTTCTTGTTCATTGTTTCAGGCTTTTAGTTTGTTTCTCCAGAAGTTCTTTACACATGTGGCATACAGAGAAGATATTATGCTTTATTTGGAAGATTTCTTCTTGGTGGGGTCCCCAGAATTGAGAGACTTTCAGGAAGCTTTGTTGCTGTTTCACTAATTGATGAGGGATGTGGTTGTTCCTTTGGCACCAGAAAAGACAGTGAGGCCGGTTTCGGTGATTACTTTCCAGGGTATTGAGTTGAAGTCTTCAAACATGGAGATTCAACTGCCTACAAAGAAGAAGCAGAAGTACATGGAGTAGCTGGATAGGATGTTGGAAAGGGGCAAAGTTGAGGTGAAGGGCATTCAAGTTTTGCTCGGTCATTTGATTTTTGTGTGCTGAGCAGTGAGGGCTGGCAGAACATTTTGTCAAAGATTTGGGATGATTGTTGCCCCATCCCCAACTGACCACGCATGCAACCCCTGCATCATTCTTGACTCCTCACTGCCTATGGCCTGCCAAGTCAATGTTTTATCCTCATGCTTCCAAACTCTCTGCTTGTTCCGGAAGATCTTCAAGTGGATCCCCACTGACAGGAGAAGAACAGTCACCCAGGCACTCGTCAGCAGTAAACTCGACTATGGCAATGCACTCTATGCGGGAATCAACAAGAAACTCCAAACAAGACTCCAGAGAATACAGAATGATGTGGCCAGATGGATCCTGAACATCCCCCGCCACAGCCACATCTCCGCCCACCTGAGAGACCTACACTTGCTTCCTGCCAACAAACGCATCACTTTCAAACTTCTGACACAGGCACATGAGGCCCTTCACAACATCGGACCTGCCTACCTTAACCACCACCTCTCCGTCTACACACCCTCCAGGCAACGCCGCTTTGCTTAACTGGCCCTCGCTATGATCCCCAGAATCTGGAAGAACACAGCTGGAGGAAGATCCTTCTCCTACCTCACTGCGCATACCTGGAACACAATACTGCTCCACCTCAGGCAGACCCCCTCGCTGGTTCAGTTTAGGAAGGACCTCAAGATCTGGCTTTTCATCTGACCGCGTCTCCTTTCTAGTACCTTGAGACCCCTTGGGTGATAAGTCATGCTCTATAAATATTTGATTGCTTGATTGATGTTACTTCCACACCACTGCATGGGCCTAAAGGCGTGGGTGAAGGAGGATTTAAGAGTGTGGAGAGTTTTCTTGAGCACATGCAATGGTATTCCCATGGCTGGAGTGGGAGAACAGGTGGAGTGGTCAATCAAGCTGTTTTCTGGCGTATCTGGAGGCCACTGTTTTTGGAACTTTGTGGGAAGGTCAGTGGTGTGCGAAGGAGCGTCCCTAAGCGTGGAGGAGCGAGGGCGAGAGCATTGCATTCCCGGAGTTCTTTCCCTTGGTAGTGACAGGTTGTTTGTAGGGGCACTACTTTGCTAGCAAAACTGTGATATTTAACGTGGGCAATATGGCTGTGGTTAACATTGTGAACCGCCAATCGACCTGTGACCAGAAGATGTGGCAGCTGCTGCACATTTTTGTGTTGGAATGCCTGCCTTTGAAGGTGACCTATAAGGACAGACACATAGCAGGAGTGAACAATGAAATCGCTGATGCTCTTTCTCATTTTCAGTGGTTTAGGTTCCGTGGACTTGCACCACTGGCCGAGGAGGAGAAGACAGTGATCCCAGTTCAGTTGTCGCTGATCGGCGAGACCATGTGAGGCAGCTTATCCTCGTTTCCTTAGCAGACTCCACTAACAGGGCGTAGGGCTTGCAGGAGATGAGTTTCTTTAGTCTGGGGTGGTGTGATGGTGCAGGGATCTCAGGGCACATGCCCGTAAGGATGGCATGGTAAAATTAATGATGTCTTTGATTGGAAAAGGTTTGTCGGTGGTCACCATAGTGGGTAAGATGGTAGGTATTGCGTTCCTCAGAAAGATGTTGTGGAGTTATGATCTATCATGGGAGAAATGGGAGGTGGATTCTGAAGGGTTGGGTGTGGGTGAGGGGCAGTGTTGCAGCAGTACAGCACCTTATCAATTTGAAAATATTGAAACAGGTCATAAGCATGCTGCTGAGCATTTGCAGGGATGAATTTAGGACTCTTTGTGTCTTGGTGATTATGCTGCGATTGTTTTTAAAGGCTTTCTGGGTTACAGAGGTCATGGGTTCAAAATTCAGGTTGAGGCTTTGATGGTGTGATGTGCGGATATTTCTCGGGGTGGTCCAAGTGTGTCTTTCAAGATCAAAAAAATATCAATCAGGCTGAGGCACTTGCATCAAGTTGAGAACTTGTCCATGTGCGTGGTGGTTGGTTTTGTGGGGGTTAGGGTGGGAATGGGAGAGGTCTTCTGGCACACAGATGGGACCCGATTCACAGAGTCGCAGGTATTAGGGATTCTGACGAAGGTGTTGGGTGAGCTGGGCTATTAAGTGCTGGATTTTGGTTTGCATTCATTCAGGACTGGGATGGCCACAGAAGCAGAGGGGAGGGGGTTGGTCAGCAGCAAAGATCAGGCGTGTTGGGAGATGTTGGTCTAACTATTACCAGCACTATATGTGATGGGGATGGGTTTGCCACAATTTGCATTAATGTTTTTTTCTTCATGGGTTGCATTGCAGGCCTGGAGAGAGGGCACACTGAGGTCTGGATTTGTGAGCATTCTTTTGTGAAATCGGCAGCCCTGCATGCCGAAACCAGGCATGGAGGAAAGCAGCTTGGATTTTTGGACACTATGGTGCAGCTTAACTCAAATGATGTGGAAAGGGGGGGACATGCAATGGCACAAGTTATTGCTTAAATTGAACTTGCTGATCCAGGGAGACCCATGTCCAGATGTGCTGCTTTCACACCTAGGGGAAAATGATTCAGTACAAATGAAGGGGTTGACACTAGCAAAGTGTATAAAGGAGGATTTGCTGGAGACCAAAAGTTTTTGGTCAGGTACAGCCATGGTGTTGTACGAATTTATACCACGGAGGTCCTGACGGGGGGGCGAGGAAACCTGGCAATTGACAGGGCACAAAGGAAGGGGAATGGGGAATTCAGAAACTTTTGTAAGTCTGAAGGACTGTTTTTTCTAGAGCTCAGTGATATGACATATGAAGGAGTAGACTTTTTCAGTGATAATGGGGTGCACCTGTCAGTCTTTGGAGTCAAACTGTATTTGATGCAGGTCATGAATGTGCTGACGGGACTGCTGCATCTACAAGTGGGGATGTAAACCCTTTGTACAGGGGCAGAACAACGTTCTGTTTTTTTATAGTGGTGGTGGGTTACACAAGTTCAAAGTTATACCAAGAAACGTTGGTCATGTTGAGACACAGTTGAGAATTCCCGTGGAGGGAGTTTATGAATGGCAACAGTGGTGTATGCACAATGGTAGTACGCAGGGACTTTGATTGCGGAAAGTTTGATTGCACAGTTGGGTTGTATTGGGTTACTGAGGGGTGGGAGAAGGAGGATAGATAGCTATTAAGATGTATAGTGAGGCCGGGTTTGATGGTTAGCATTGTAAAGCGTAGAGACAAGGTTTTGTATGAAAACTTGTGCACCTGTTTTATTAAAGCAGCCTTTTCCACACTATCAGGCGGTTCGTTACGAAAAGGAGACACCAGAAGAGTGTCATATCTAACAAGATGTGATGCTGTTCTGCTCTCGCTGCACTGGAGCACTTCATGCTACCATATGCCAACGCAGGAACCCATGAGCCATAGTGAAAAGGTGTCTGTGTGGAAGGAAACATGGGAAACAAGGGGTCACTTCCTCTACAAACACAATGCTTTAAGGCATTTTCTTCTTTGTATGTGTGCTGTAGAATGCAGCAAACATGCAAAGAGGGAAAAATGAAGGCAAATGAAAATATTTCTGAATTAACTCAATTGTCATAGCTACCACCCAGGCATGGAGGATCCACTGTCTAAGAAAGCTCTCTCAATCTCGAGGCTACTGTGGACGTGAATATTTCCCATTCCTATGAGCATGGTGGGAGCCAATTTGGGGCAGCGGATGGAAACGCTATGGCCCCAATTATAAGTGCTGGTGAAACAGCATTTTTTTCATGATTTCATGAGTTAATTAGACTTCGCCGATTACAAGCATCTCTGTGTGCAGAGGATTCACATGCAGAAAAAAATGATTCGTAATTTCACATAGGAAATTTCTGCATGCAAAAAACACCATCCAATACCAACTAGAAAGCCAGCATATCGAAAACTGCTCTTACAAGAACCTTGGGAATCAGTTCCATATGAGGGTATATAAAAGTAGTCCACAACAATAGACTCATTATTCACTTGCAACCAAACAATAAATCAAGCAACCTTTGATAAATCCTTTGGCCTACATGAAATCCATTTCCAGATGCAAGAGATCCTCATCTATGTGCAAGAGGAGAAAGTTGCCTAGGCCTAAACTGCCTGAATAGATGCCTTTTTAAAACTTTATCATATTACAATGAAATATATCTCAATACAGGAAACATATATACAGTCAGACCAAGTGCCACCACTTCTTACAGAATGATTAGGATGTAGGTACAGAAGGAATAGAGTATTCATGCTAACGCTATTTTAGTTGTGTCTATCTACCTCAGCATCATCTTCCGCTCACTGGATCTAGTCCATAACTATATCAAATAGGTATCACTGGAGGCATTACAGTTCTTTAGTCCTGCTCACATTGTCTCCTCCTGCTAACCCACGATCACTGAATGTGGATTTCGACACATGCCAGGTTGCTTTATCTTGTCTATTTAGTAGATATAATCGTAGTTTACTCCAAAGGTGTTCTGGCTTTGACCTCAGAGCTATCCTCAGGCTGTCTCAAGTCTCCTGCATAATTTTAGCACTTCACCAAAATATGCCAGCAATACTACTAAAGTAGCTAGCTCAAGTTGTTTGCCAATCATTTTTGAGATTTCTAATCCTACTGCAGTCCCGTACCCTTTTATACTTAGACATTGCCATGCCAAAAGTAAAAAATCTGCCCTGGGGAAGTTACATCTTTTACATTTCATTTGAAACTCCAAACCTCTATCCTTTAGATCTTGCCATGTGTAACAGCTTCTATGGAAGAATTTATACTGTAGTAATCTATGGCCCTCATTTATACTTTTTTAGCGCTGCATTTGCATAATTTGTTTACACAAAAGCAGCGCAAACTTCCAAAATACAATTGTATTTTGTAAGTATGTGCCGATTTTGCGTCAAAAACGATGCAAATGCAGCACTAAAAAAGTATAAATATGGGCCTATGTCTCCCTTTGAGTGATATTATTTTGGTTTGTGAGCCACAGAAGGTTCACTAGCTGTATCAAACTGTGGTACCTATGTCCCCTTTTCATTGACCTCGGGTCTTTTCCCACTCCATCATCAGTGTCCCTATGTTATGGTTGGGACACACATGAACCCAATCATGTGGAAGAGGAAGTCAAATATTTATGGACCAGAGTGCCTCTCAGCTGGGTCTGTCTGGAATGTCTGAGGTAATGTCAGGAGGACATGTCTCAACCTGTAATAAAGAAATATGTCTAGTAGGGTACAATTAGCCTTATCTCTGAAGTTTTGCAATTGCATCAATGTACCCTCATTGAGCATGCACCCAATCGTGTACAGCTGCAGTTTGCCAAACTAACTGATCATTTGTTGTTTATCAGTGGGAGTTACAGCAGAATTGTGTATGTGTGTGTGTGTGTCATGTATTTGCCATTTTGTCAGTTCCAGGCCCAGGAGTGCAATTAAGGAGTGGTCTTGCTTCTGTGTGACTTCCAGGTGTCTTCATCTATCTGGAGATGCCCTGATCTACGCTTCTGATGATTTGATACAGAGGGAAACTGGCATGACAATGAAAAAGAGACAGAGACTCATTTTGGCAGCAGACTGTTAATGTTGCTTGTATTAGGGACCGTTTCATTCACACGTTATTAAATCATGTAACTGCACCTGACAAAGTCATATTAAATAGCACTTCCACATAATACGATTGAATAGTGATTTTTATTTTAGTAACACACCATCAAAGTCCTAATTTGTACTGCTTGTTGAATACACCTAAAGTACATCCCTGACAGATTCACAAAATGAACACCTAGGCCCTCATTATGACTCGGCGGATGGAAAAGCCCGTCTGCCAAAGTTGTGCGGTCAGAAAACCACGAGTGTGATGACTTGACCGTGAGGGCTATTACGAGTTTCCCACCGGCCCAGCGGGAAACAACCCACATCGTTGACGCTGGCTCATAAAGGAGCCGGTGGCCATGTTGCGGTGCATAGGGTGCAGCAACACCAGTTGTGCTTTTCACTGTCTGCCAAGCAGACAGTGAAAAACGCGACAGGGCTGTCCATGGGGGTCCCTGCACTGCCCATGCCAAGTGCTTGGGTAGTGCAGGGACCCCCATGGGGCCCCGGCACCCTGTCTCTGCCAGCTTTTACATAGCAGAGGGCACTCTAATCCCCAGGACAGCGCTGCTTGCAGCGCCGCACTGGCGGATTGAGACAGCCGGCACTGGCAGGCCATTGGCCGGTGAAAAAATTGGTGGTGCCGGTAGTCTGACCATGGCACGTTTGCCATGGTCATAATGTGGAGGCAGACCACCGCACTGGCGGCGGTCCGACCGCCACTGTGAGTCTGGCAGTCAGACTTGTAATGAGGGCCCTAGTGTCTATCCCACTTGGAGGAAATCATCCGGGTAGAGCCACAGCTATTTGGATCACAGGTGCAGCAGACGTCCATTGCTAGGAAGATGGAGCTATGGCGGAGAGTCGTGGACAGGGTCAACCTCGTGGGACAGAAGCCCAGAACAAGGGATGACATTAGGAAGAGGTGGAACGACCTATGGGGAAAGGTGCATTCAGTGGTTGCAAGACACCAGATAGCTGTACAGAGGACTGGTGGTGGACCCCCACCTCCTCCCCCACAACTAACAACATGGGAGGAGCAAGTCTTGGCAATCATGCATCCTGAGGGCCTGGAAGGAGTAGCAGGAGGACTGGAATCTGGTAAGTCAAATCTTTATTGCTTTCACCCCCCTACCTGCATGCCATCACATATCCTCACCCCTACCTTCACCCCATCACCCCACCACCTCACATATACCCCACCATCACAACACACCCATCCCAGCAACCAGCACTGCATGCACCACCAATGCATGGACACCACTCACAGCCCTGCATGGACACCTATCACCACAGCATGCACACTAGCGACAATCACTTAGCCAACCAAATCACAACTCACACAAGCCAAAGCTGCCTTGGTAATAACAACCATAGGGGGAAACATACCCATGCACAAGATGTCACATGCAGTAACAATAACACTGCTTGCACATACCCACAGGACCCCCCACAACGTCACCGGAGAGGAGGTGCCAGCAACACCCATTCCCTCCCCGAAGAGGCCCCCAGTGATGACAGCAGCTCTGCACGTCTGGATCAGGATGACCCAGGCACAGTCCCATGCCACCACAGAGCCTCCTCCCCTCAGGAAACACCACCACAGCACCCACCCAGTGGGCACATACTTCTGTCCTCCAGACATGTCAATCAATCAATTAATCAATCAAATTATTTCTTAAGCGCACTACTCACCCGGTAGGGTCTCAAGGCGCTGGGGGGGGGGGGGGCGGTTACTGCTCAAAAAGCCTGTTTTTAGGTGCCTTCTGAAGGTTAGGAGGTCCTGGGTCTTGCGTAGGTTGGTGGGGAGGGAGTTCCAGGTCTTTGCGGCGAGGTGGGAGAAGGATCTGCCGCCGGAGGTGGTGCGTTGGATGCGGGGGACTGTAGCGAGGACTGTAGCGAGGACCACTAGCCCACTAGCTGTTCCCTCTGAGGCTGCTACAAAGTCACCCAAGTGGGAAAGAGGTCCCATGGAGACCCCTTCCCCTTTGCAAATCATTTACTCCCACATTTGAGATGCTGGTAACTGCACCAGTAGGTAATATATATATATATATATATATATATATATATATATATATATATATATATATATATATAATGGCAACAATTTCGGAACTAATGTTTAGTACTTCTGCAAGAGTCCTTGCTTTTGATGTCTTTTTTGATGCAGGTTTAAAGAAAGATGGCAGGACATGTGTGATACTGTTGTGTATTGCAGCAAATGTAGAGTATTATCTAAATTAGATAACATGTTCACAGTTTATTGCCACTATTATTGCCTTTACTGGGTTTATTATAGCATTGAGAAATATGATTGTAACTACCTAAACCTGAATCAGATCATTTAAAGACAAAAAGGTTTGGATACACTAACAGCCTACAAAAACTTAAAAATTACACTATGAAGTGATATATAAGTCCTTCAAAAAGCATTGTTTCCTTGTATTCAACAAACAACAGGAACAGAACTGGGTGTGGGTTTGCATAGATAATTGATTTAAAATGTCATCTTTGCCTGATAGTCTGATGTTTAGAAAATGGGGTTTTGCTGCCTCATGTAGTAATATACTAGTCACAACAAATGGTGGCAAAATGTGCATACCAGTGTCTGATTTTTTAAATTCACCTATGTTCTATTAGTTTACCCTACAAAATCACCATTTACAGGTGGTCGCAGAATGACCTGTCTAGTAAACATTAGTTAGGCAGGCCACAATTTGCAACCCTTGGGGATTGGTTTCTAGGACAGGGATGGTACCCTGCAAGAGATAGCAGATCGCCTCCCCAGTCATTACATTTACAAATTTAAAAATGTTTTTTATGGCAGCCCAGAAATATTTTCCATTTTGAAAAAACATCGGGGTCTCCTGGACCACTAGCTGTTCCCTCTGAGGCTGCTACAAAGTCACCCATGGGGACCCCTTCCCCTTTGCAAATCATTTACTCCCACATTTGAGATGCTGGTAACTGCACAGTTTTGGGACCCTATCTGTGGATGCCAACTATTGATGCATTCCATACTTTGGAATGAATGGCCATTGTAAACCTCTTGAAAACTGCGATTTGGAATGGGTGGCAAAACCCATTTTAAGAGTCTCATAAACTTTTCCAAGGGGTTTTGCACTGCAGTCACAAAAACATTCTTTTGCAATACGAGTGAAAAAGGGTTTTCAATCACAACATTCTCTAGTACATATGGCCCTTGAATATGATAGGCAGACAATGGTGGAGGATTCCTACAATGGCGGGTGGCGGTCACCGCCCGCCAAGCGGGAACCGCCAGAAGACCGTACCGCGGTCAAAAGACCGCGGCGGTCATTCTGAGTTTCCCGCTGGGCTGGCGGGCGACCGCCAGAAGTCCGCCCGCCCGCCCAGCGGGAAACCCCCTTCCACGAGGATGCCGGCACCCGTCGCGATTTTCAGTGTCTGCCAAGCAGACACTGAAAATCAATGTGGGGCCCTGTTAGGGCATGGGCACTGCAGGGGCCCCCAGGGGCCCCACGACACCCGTTACCGCCATCCTGTTCCTGGCGGTGAAAACCACCAGGAACAGGATGGCGGTAAGGGGGTCGGAATCCCCATGGCGGCGCTGCTGGAAGATTCCCTGGGGCAGCGGGAAACCGGCGGGACACCGCCGGTTTCCCGTTTCTGACCGCGGCTTTACCGCCGCGGTCAGAATGCCCCCGGAAGCACCGCCAGCCTGTTGGCGGTGCTTCCTCCGTCACCTACCCTGGCGGTTCATGACCGCCAGGGTAGGAATGACCCCCAATCTGTTGCATGATAATGTCTGATGTACTGTACATGGTAAACACTGAACATCACTCTTTCCATGAAGCACTTCCATATCCAAGTGCAGTGTTCACACTAGAAAAAAGACAGAAATAAAATACAGAAGGTAACAGGGGCGGCTCCTCCATTAGGGCGGAGCAGCATCACCCCCGCCAGCAGCAGAAGCTGCAAAACTTTCACAACGAGGAGATAATAAACTATGTTTATTATCCCCTCGTTGTGAAAGGGGCGGGGCATCTGGGGTGAGGAGCTGTGAGGGGGAGTGCTCAACACTCCCCCTCACGTTGCATGTATGCTTGGCTGGCCGGCTCGAGCCGGCCAAACACACGTGCGCGGTAGGCTCTCCCCAGTCTGCCTGGGACTGGCACCAGCCGGAGGCGCTCCCAGCCAATCCTGATGCTGCTTTGAGCAGTGTCAGGATTGGCTGCACGGCAGGCTGGGAACCTGTGCCTGCGTGCAGCCATTAGGGAACAGGAGCGCGGTGCGGGACTGCACCAAAAGGATGTTTTAAAAAAAATTATTTTAATTACATTTTAGGTGCCCCCCCTCGCACGCCGCACCCACTCCTGTCAAGCAAAGCGAGCCGCAACTGGAACATAAATACAAATGTTAACTTTGCACCCGCTTTAACCTTTCTGTTTCATGCAAATGCAGACACCATAAATGAGTGTTTACCAACTGCATGAAGACAATAAAAGGATATTAGTTCATCTGCAATGTCTGCTATCATTATCATATTGGAGTAAAGTGAACAATTGTGTGATTCATAGAGTAAATGGAAGACTTCTACTTCAGCACAAATATTACAGTGGTACAGAACTCGAACATTAAACCTTTCTTCAGAAGGGGGCGTGGTGTGGACGGCGTGATAAATGACAGCTTGACCCATTTGCTCTTGAGTCATAAGCTTTTTCCCATAAACTTGGCGGTCCCAGGTGCGCCTCCTGCGTGGGAACAACGGTGCAATCATAAATAACTCTTATTTCCAGAAAAAGTATTATATGCCTCCATAGAATGCCTTGGAGTTTGCAACCCTGGCTCAGCCATCATCGATTTCCAAAATCCCTGCCAGGAACGAATAAAGTCAGACTTAATTGCTGTGGTATATCACTCTACTGAGCACCCTTTCTTTATAATAACCACATGGCTGCGAGAACCTGAATTTGTTTCACCACCTGTACCCCGCTGTGCCTCTTAACAACACCAGACTGCAAACACCCATTATTCAGCTTACCAGACCCTAAAATGGTGGCGCACCTCATGTTCCAGGACTTTTCCTTTGCTCTATAAACGTTGCTCTAGTGCCACTAATTACACAAGAACATATGACACAGGTTTCCCTGCACCTCCTGGCGAAGGCCTGAAGCCCTACAGCACCTCTGATCTCTGAGGTGGCATTAGCACTTCATAAAGCCAAATAGAGCCTTATATTCTTTAGAAGGTCATAAAGGCTCCTCTAATACAGGCGTAGGCAATATTGCTGCAAGGCTCCATAATCATTGTGATCTCCTTCAGGACACAGGATATGCCAACTGATATGCCTAGCGCCATACTTGATCGCTTATTATTGTCCTGAAACACCCAGCAGTCTATTGAGACCAACGAAGACAGCAGCAGGGCGTTTCCCATAAGGACCGCAAAGCAGTTTCACCACCATTTGTGAGTCGTTCCAATAATACTCAGACTAATCAGAGGCCTGATATACTATGTAAAAGAATGTGCACATATGAGTCTGGACACGCGCCACCAATCTACACAATAATCAGATGCTCGCCAAGATGGAAGTGTGACTGAGCACGTGTATGACTGGGCAGGCTCTGACAAGATATTGAGCCGTGCTGCGTGTTTATAAGATTTCCAAAGGCCCAAACCAGACCTTTTCAAAGTACCTTCTAATTTCAATGTGCTGCCTTGAATCTCTTGTGTGAGACCTCGTAGGCTTACTCTGCTTGTTCTGTTCTGGCGCCAAAGAGCGCTGCTCATCACACCTCTGCTCTTCACTACTCTAATCAGTAAATAATTTGTGCAATGTGTCCCGCTAACAGCTTTGACCCTCCCCGCGTCTCAACTTCTGAGTGCTCGCAACGTTCATTGAGTATAATCAATCACCGAACAGAGGCAACAAACTACAATAGTACCCACACTTAAATCATTTGAGACACCTAGACGTTTCCCCGGCAGAACAAAAATGGCTGAAAAAGAAACAAAGACAAGTCTGAAATGCTCAAATGCAGAACCCTGGCCCCAGACTCTCCCATCAAGGCAAAGGTGAACATCACCAATACTATGGACATGATCCTAAAGAAACTTACAGAAGTTCATAACCTTGCTAAATCCACCAAGTCCAATATAGACATGATGCAACTAGAACTTTGCGCAACCAGGTGGGAAATCAACGCCATCAACAACAAAGTGGGTGAAGTTGAATCAAAGATCAGCACGGTGGAAGATGTTCTGGCCAACTCAAATAAAGCCATTCAGAGACTACACATTTCCTCCAAGATCCTCTAAAGAGAAATGGCAGAACTAGAAGATTGGAACTGTAGAGACATTTTTGTAATGCCTGAGAGTACATAAGAATCATCAGACTTGTGCATTGGCTTAATGAAAAGTGAATTCCACAAGCACTTAAAAAAGATCTGGTGCTAGAACAAGCACATCTAGGCCCATATTTATACTTTTTTAGAGCTGCGTTTGCGTAATATTTTGACACAAAAGTGGTGCAAATTTACAAAACATAATTGAATTTTGTAAGTTTGCGCCACTTTACAGTTAAAGAATGCCTCAAATGCAGCACTAGAAAAGTATAAATATGGGCCCTAGTCTCCTCACACAAACCTAACAACAAATCCATCACACGTCAGATAATGTGCCGTATTCTACACAATCAAAACTCCAAGATGATTTTGACCAATATGCGCAAAAATAACCATATCATATAGAATGGTGACAAAAATATTAATTTCGCAGGACTTCTCAAAAACAATGGTGGATGTCAGAAAAGGCTTCTTGGCATTCAGGCCCCAACTGAAGAACCCTAACCTCCAATTCTCCTTTGTTGGCCCTACAAAGTTTAGAGCCTTTGCTGACAGGAAACACCACATCTTCAATAATCACAAAGACTTACAGTCTTTCTTGGATGAAAGAGATGGGGTTTCTTTGGCTGTCCGACATGTATCTGTCACCAAGAAGAGAGCCTGAGACTTGTCTACAAATGCTTAATGCTAACCTTAATTGATCAGCTCCGTATTTACTGTACTGTCTTTTTTATACAGTTCTTGCAATCTCTCTAATAGTAATGCAGATAAGTGACTCTATATGTGTTTTGTACATTCAATGTTGTGTCAATATGATGATGTAGCTCATTACCTTTTTGCCCAGAGTGTCAGTTCTATAGAAGGGGCATCCCAATAACACAGACCAAGCCTATATCTCTCTTAAAACTCTTGTACTTGCACTGATACAACAGACTGGCAAGACCTCACACACCAACTTACCATCCTACCAACACTCCGCTGACCTTGCAAACATGTAAATGCATCACTCCAGACATCATATTACATATTACCCTGACAACCCAGTGATTACCCCATCATAGCAGTCTCACAGATCATCAAGTTATGAGCAAGTTCTGACACTATATTTAACACTCTGCTGTATGTTTCAGTTGTACTTACCTGCCTTACTCTACTACTACATACAGCTATGCTATACTGTCATTTTATGCACATGCACGTCTTTTAGGTAATGTGCAAATAGAACTGCCCTTTACAGTTGGCCTACCTAATTCAGGATGGTTCATATCCCCAGACTGTCAGTTGTTTCTTAAGCATTTTACTTATAATCTAAGTTAGATTATAAATGTTAGATGTGTTGCTAGAAGAAAAGTTCATGTTGTTGACTCATACTCAAAAAACATAGATTATACCATTCACGCTGATTTCCATCATGCACAACTAGGAACACTCCCTAACTCATTAAACGAGTCCCACTGACTTGTCATGATCCGGTGTGCCTATTGCACCTATGTTGTTATACTCTCAGCATTAAGTTCTTGTTAACAATACAGCCTCTACATATGTCCACATTAGTTCCCCCACCCCGCGATGGCTTGGATGTGACCCAGCTGTCATCTCCCCCACATTCAGAGTTAAAAGTGGTATGGGTGGGTGGGGGGATGGGGTGAGGTTTTCCATTGGATGGGTTTTCTTTCTTTGATTGTATTAAAATTGACTTTAGTGTTCTTTTTTATTTTGCATTGTTTAACCACACTTGCAAAAAGAATAGATGATGGATGGAATGGGGAAAAAATCAAACATTCACCCCCAGTCACAAATCTAGGTTTAATCCAACAGTATTTTTGCTTGCCAGGCCATTCCAGTTTGGACCCAGCAATATGCAAATCAGTTGGGGATCCTGCTCCCCATGGGAACAGTCCAGCCCGAATGGCCAGGCCAAGTCCTCCTTGGACCACATACAAACATCCTGGGACTGGTTTCGTGGATCACCCCTCATCCCAGATGTGTGCCCAATGCTCACTGTGCCACTGTATTCAACCTAGCCTGGTTGATGAGGGCTTATACCACAATACCGGTCCCAGGATGCTTGTTTACTGTGGCATGGTGGGCAACAGAACTGTGGATTAAACCCAGATCTGTCAATGGAGGTGAATTCCACCCATCACCTATTCTTTTTTCCTTTTGTTTAACCACACTGGCATGACAAATCAGCTCTTTGAGCACCCAATGCCCACTTACTAGCAATACTTCCTCTGCTCACAGTTCCTTCAATGGATAACAGAAATGCACCCTTTCCCAAAGGCATTGTCTCCACAGACACTATAACTGCCAGATATTTTAAAATTTTTGTTCTTCCAATTGCATATATGGTCAAGCCACTACCACTGCCCATGAGTTTAACAACCAAACATACTCCTCTACAACATGGCTAGGTCTCCCATCGACAAGAACCTAAAGGTGATCTCACTAAGGCCCATATTTATACTTTTTGATGCAAACCAGCGCTTTAAAGTTTAATTTAAAATTCAATCTAGGAAAGAATTTCACATTTTTACGTGGCCTGGGGTTAAATACTATGCAGCCGTCATTTCACTTACTTCTCCTCGTGACCAGATGAAGCTGCTACTGCACCGCCACAAAGTAAGTTTCTTCCTTGTTAAACAGTAGCAGATGTTGAGGTGAGTGGGTTATAGATTTGCTCTTCCCCAAATGTGACGTTGGATAACTCACAGGAGCAAGTAGGTATTTCGGGATGTCCTGTTTATTTGATATACACCCCCACCATGACCGCCTTGCTTCACTCGTTCCGCCTTTCTCAACTGTCTCTCACGGTTTCCCACATTCCAGAATACCCCAGCTCCATCTATCTTGTGACATACGAGACGCATGTACACAAGAACACCACAGATTTCGTTGTAGGAAACAAGGATGTTTGCTCAACTCTACTGAGGCACAGTTACCTCCTTTTCTTGTCTGAGGTACTACTACCTTTGAGGTGAACATTAAGATGCTAATCTCTAATAGAAGTGAGATCTGCAGTAGTGCATTAGGTGTACTTCATACAGTCTCCTTCTAACAATGGTGTGATATTCAAAACAGCCTTGCTTCAGAAGTCTGTCAGTCCTTGACACTAAATATTATAAACATGTGACCTAGATCTGTGCTGGGGGGTTAAGGTTTTTCCTAAAACCTATACTGCATTTACAGTGCTGTGCGAAACCTGTTTGCCTCTGTACCAGAAAAGATTGAGATTTCTTTTCACCAGTTTAGGATTTTGGCCCAAGCAGTGATCGCAGGGGACAGAAATGACCAACTTTCCCAGTTGTCAGTAGCATTCAGCTGCACTTCTATCATACATTATCCAAGGTTGATATGGAGTATAGAAGAACTAATGAGCTGCATGTATATTGTGCTGGCAGTTTGTGTATCTTATTGTACACAGTTTTGGTGTGTAGAGTAGTAGTGTTTTTATATTTAGCCTGTGATAGTATTGGACTGGTTTCTCTCTTTGATAAAATATGTTGCTGTTGGAAGGGATATTCAGCTGCTATGTATAGCACTTGCCAACACAGAGCCTTGGAGAAGTTCTTCTCTCTGCTTGTTCCAGCTGCTTCCAAATAATTGTTGAGATGCCCATCCATTACGGCGCAGACTGCTACTGCTGAACTAAATCCAGTGTGCATGGAGATGCAGAGATGTAAGGACAGGAAATTATGCCTGAGCACTTAAGTCTCCTGTAGGTTGCATTATACTGATATCTAAACACAGTAGTTACTCTCTTTGTAATTTAAAGGGCATGATTTTGTAGTTCTTTTCATGAAATGTCAACTGACATCATTCCTTTAGCCTCTAGTCTTGCCATTCTGTAGTCGTAAAACCTGGAACCAAGGCGTAACCGATTCATCAGTATTGCCTAGTAAGCCCATGCATTAGTGTTTCCTTGGGGAATTTATATGAATATCTTGTAACGTTCAGTTTTTGTGTTCTTGGTGTAGAATCTTTCTTACTCAAGGTTTGACAGTGCGGCATTAACTTGACGCCTATTGTGTTCTCTGATAAACCGCAAAAAAGATGCTTCAGAAATGAGACCGCAAGCACTGTGTACCTACAGTGGTCAGAAATTATTTTGATGCAATTTGTACAACACCCCTGTACTGACTGATGCAAGTCATCCATTTGACCCCCAGATATTGCATGGTAGCACTCTGCAGTTTGGGGACTCCAGCTTACCCCGCCAACATCACTTTGCAGTGCCAACAGCTTCTGGAAAGGACAAGCCACCCTAACTCTTGGGCTTGGCAAAGATAAAGCAAGGCTGTGCGCTCAGAGATCCCATAGCAGAAAAGATCTAGAATCCATCCTGGAGGTGAACTGATGATGTACTGGAGTGTAATCTGTATCTGACTGTGACGCGCGGGTTCTATCTTCCTCTGCTGGAGACACAGAGTAGAAGGTTCTCCCTTTATAAAGCACCTGTAAGCTCCGCCCGCTGAGCCACGCCCCGTCCACCCTCGAAGTAGGTAAAGGAATTCCCGCCTTTTACCAGGATGATGGACAGCTTTCCAAAACGACCCCAATGCGTTTACCGCCGATTCCGGTGGTGCGTTGTTGATGCTCAGAAGCACGAGGACATCTCCACAAAGACGCACTAGTAACAATAACATTGCCAAAGGCACACAAGGTTGCTGGAGACGTTTACCCCGTGGCCCATCACGTACCCCTAGTGTACAATATAAACAGGGCGTATAAAACATGATAGGTAACGATTACTGACATACTCGTAGAAAATACTCCGGTTGGGTAGACCACGATGCTCATTTTACAGAAACTAAACCGCAACAGGAAGCACTTAGAAATATAAACGTAGCAGGTGCCGCAGTTGAAGATCAGCCTCTGGAAAGGACAAGCCACCCTAACTCTTGGGCTTGGCAAAGATAAAGCAAGGCTGTACGCTCAGAGATCCCATAGCAGAAAAGATCTAGAATCCTTCCTGGAGGTGAACTGATGATGTACTGGAGCGTAATCTGTATCTGACTGTGACGCTCGGGTTCTATCTTCCTCTGCTGGAGACACAGAGTAGAAGGTTCTCCCTTTATAAAGCACCTGTAAGCTCCGCCCGCTGAGCCAAGCCCCATCCACCCTCGAAGTAGGTAAAGGAATTCCCGCCTTTTACCAGGATGATGGACAGCTTTCCAAAACGACCCCAATGCGTTTACCGCCGATTCCGGTGGTGCGTTGTTGATGCTCAGAAGCACAAGGACATCTCCACAAAGACGCACTAGTAACAATCACATTGCCAAAGGCACACAAGGTTGCTGGAGACGCTTACCCCGTGGCCCATCACGTACCCTTAGTGTACAATATAAACGGGGCATATAAAACATGCTAGGTAACGCTTACTGACATACTCGTAGAAAATACTCCGGTTGGGTAGGCCACAATGCTCATTTTACAGAAACTAAACCAATAACAATAAAATACACACACACTCTTTTAAACCTGTCTGACTAAGTATTTTTTACCCATGATTCTAATTATGTATTGTATGTGCATATGTGTGTATTCGTGTGTGTGTGTATAAATATATATATATATATATATGTGTATGTATGTGTATATGTTGTTTCTGTGTCTGGCATGTTTGTGGATCATTGCATGGGTTGTTATACTAGATATCTATGAATTTCTGCTCTCTTTTTATCTCACTTATCTACTCATCACTCTTATGTCATGTCTCTATCAAACTATCCTCCATTCTCACTCGGACTCATCCCAAATCCCTTCGACCACTTTCATCTCCTAAATATCTCTGCCTAAGCTCTTCCCTCCACCTCCACATCTAACTCACCAAACCTCACTCTACCTCTGTGACCTCCCACACAACCCTACTAAATTCTCCTGCATTCATCTCACCCTGCTACTATGCTCTCCCTAACCCTTCCACATCCTCTTTCTCCTCCGCTCCCCTTTTATTCATCTCAAGCCTTTGGATTGAGTAAATGAAGGATAAACTCCCAACTAACACTTCTGGATTTCTTTCCTCCTCCACCCCTCCATTACTCCAGTCAATCTAACTAACAAACTCTCATATCCGCAACTCAAATTAACTCATAATAATACTAAAACTGTACTCCTTATTTAAATTATACTAATCCATCACTAATTCTTGTTGGGTACCGGAGTAGCGTGCTACTCATCGAAAAGCGCTTCGACGCCTCGTCAGGGGTAGTAAGCGCTATATAAATACGATTACAATTACAATTACAATTACAAAGATCATAAAGGCTTTACACAGTGATCCTTGCACCAAAGTCTGAGCCCCAGGTCTCCTATCCCCGACCTTTGCTGTAGAAAGGGAAACAAAGCAGGGTTGCCCTCTCTCCCCCTCTCTTTTCATCTTGGCCCTTGAACTGTTGCTCCATAATATCCAATCAAGCCACTTCATCTCCGGTATCACCTCTAATAAAACCACTGTTAAAGTGGCCGCCTAAGCCAACAATATTTTAATTATGACCAAAACCACACGACACACAATTGCAGTGTTAATACAAACAAATGATGACTGTATACTAGTTGCAGGATCTATACTTAATAATGATAAATCAGAAGTAAAAGGATTAAACAAGCTATGTAGTCATGACGTCTTAGATAAATCTAGACTGGTGTGGCTACCTCAATTTTTTTAAATATCTAGGAATAGAATTTGGAGTACGATTGATTGAAATCCTACAACATAATGAAAAACTAACATTAAAGAAAACAGAAGATTTGCTAGACGGGCGGAACCCCAAATTCATCACCTAGTGGAGTTGCACAGAAATAATGAAAACAATGGTGACCCCAATGGTTAATTACCTCATAAGTTTGTTACCACTTCCTTTGTCTGAAGACTTTCACCAAAAACTAGATAAGATACAAGTGATTTTTTTTGGCGAAACAAACGTCCCAGAATAGTCATCAAAAAATGATGACTGCCCACAAACCTAGGTGGAGTTAGCCTAGCTGATTTGAGGAACTACCAAATTGCATTCTCAGCCAGACATGGCTCCCTATGGTACTCTCACTGTCCAGACTACACCCCTGCATGGCTCCTCATTGCAAAAAAAGAGATCCTTTGTGATCTCCATCTTGTTATGCTTTTATCCACCAAGACCAAACCCCATTCAGCCAACAATATATTCAACAATACAAAAAGAGCTCTTACAAAATTTTATAAATTCCTGGAAACCCCAATTAGCCAGTCTAACATCTTCATTACGGATTAACCTCAAAATTAGGATGCATGACACAATCGTATATTGGCCCTCCTAGTCATCCAAAAGCATCCACTTATTAAAACAAATAGGTTCGAGACAGATTCCTCTCTCCTTTAAAGAAATCCAACAACAGTATGATCTACTGGACTTGGACTTCTTCGACTTCCTTAAACTCAAAACCAGCATATCTAAAGCAAACTGTTCCAATGCTGACCCCTCAATGCTCACACGTATCCCCGTCTTTATCAAAACTATCCAACAAACCTCCAAATTTTAGCAACTCCTGAAACCTAAGACTACACACATAACTTCCACTTTACTGACAAAATGGGACCCATCTGATTCAATCCCTTCATATAATTGGGACCTGATCTGGAAATCAGTCATTTCACAAAAAAATGGCCCGCTCTGTCACAAACTAAATACTGGCTCATGCATAGGACATTTCGGGGTCCCTCACAACACCATAAAATGTCCCTAAGAGATGATCCATTATGTTGGAACTGCAATAAAGATATTGGGGACCTACCACATCTACGGCCTCATTTAGAAGTTGGCGGATGGATTACTCAATCACAAACGTGACGGATATCCCATGCACAGTATTATGATCCCCACAGTCTATAATGGGATTGTAATACAGCAGAATGGATAGCCGTCACATTTGTCACCGTCTGCCAAATTCTAAATCAGGCCCCTACTCTTTTACTGTTGCTCCATGTCTCACTTATGGTTCCGGTTTTCGATTTTATCTGGCTCCTATTCTGGAATAGCCTGAAATGTGACTTCACATCCCTCAACCACGGTTTCCTAGACCCTCAGGTCCAGTCTGTTATTGATAGTCTGTTGATAGATATCATGCTGACAGCAGCCTGAAAATCTGTACTTAACAACTGGAAAATCACTGCTGCCACAGCCTTCAAATCTTGGCTGAACTGGATCTATCAGTTAAGAGGTGCTGATAACATTGCCCTTCTGCATTCCCCTTGGAGACCACAATCCAGACCTGTATGGATAGCAATGGATAACTATTTCACCAGCTCCAGACCCCCATGCATGACCACATGAACACCCTCATCCCTTTATATCACATGCAAAGATGCTTTCTGCTCCCTGCCTGATCCACCTGGTGTCGCTTCCCCCCACATATTGCCTATCAATGATCACCTTCTGTGCTCTCTCACACCTGTTCATCACAACACCTGGTATCCATTGGAATGATGAACAAGAATGTCCGGAGTAGAGCCATGCCATATATTGTTATGCCTTTTATAGTTTTGCTTTCCTGTTATTATGCTTTTTTTGTTGGACCTGGCCTTTTTTACAGGGTCATCCCCAAACCTTTTGCCTCCTTCCTCCTATTTTTCCTGACCTGTTTTTGTTGGCTTTTGAACTCTGAGCACTTTACCACTGCTAACCAGTGCTAAAGTGCATATGCTCTCCGTGTAAATTGTACTGTTGATTGGTTTATCCATGATTGGCATCTTTTATTTACTAGTAAGTCCCTAGTAAAGAGCACTAGAGGTGCCCAGGGCCTGTAAATCAAATGCTACTAGTGGGCTTGCAGCACTGATTGTGCCACCCACATAAGTAGCACTGTAATCATGTCTCAGAGTGCCACTGCAGTGTCTGTCTGTGCTATTTTAAACTGTAAATTCAACTTGGCAAGTGTCCCCACTTGCCAAGCCTAACCCTTCCCTTTTCCTACATGTAAGACACCCCTAAGGTAGGCCCTAACTAGCCCCATGGGCAGGGTGCAGTGTATGGTTAGGGTGGGACATATAATAATGTGTTTTATATGTCCTGACAGTGAAATCCTGCCAAATTCGGTTTTCACTGTTGCAAGGCCTATCTCTCTCATAGGTTAACCTGGGGGCTGCCTTTAAACATGATTAAAGCGTAGTTTCCCTTTGAGAGTAGATAGACATGTGGAGTTTGGGACCTCTGAACTCACAATTTAAAAATACTTCTTTTAGTAAGTGGTCATTTTCTTGCTTGAACCATTTTTGTGACTCTGCCTGTTTGTGGATTCCCTGTCTGGGTTAGTTTGACAGTTGGGCTGTTTGCATCTCTCTCCAGACAGTGACACAAAGGGGGCTGGGGTGTAGCCTGCATATTCCAATGAGCCATCTGTGCTAGGAGGGAGGGGAGGAGTGGTCACTCGCACCTGAAAGGGCTGTGCCTGCCCAAACACAATGCAGACTCCAACCCCCTGGTATGTGTCTGGGGCCTTGCCTGGGCAAGGCAGGATTTCACAATCAAGTGAGACTTTCCCTTGATGTAAGCCTACTTCAAATGGCAAAACAGGTATAAGAAGAGGACCCAAAAACACAGACTTTAGACACTTCTTGGGATAGACACTCTGCCTCACAGACACTTCTGGACAAGAAATCTGCTGGTGAAGAATCCCTGAACCAGACCTGCCAAGAGGAACTGCCTGGCTGGCCAAAGGACTCACTGGGACTGCTTTTCTGACAAGGACTGCTGCCTTGCTGTTGCCCTGCTGCTTTGCTGCTCCCTGGCTGTGCTGAGAAGTGCTCTCCAAGGGCATGGCTAGAGCTTGACTCCTGTTCTCTGAAGTCTCAGGACCAAAAAGACTTCACTTCTGCAACTGGACTCCTTTTGTGGCAAAAATTTGACACACAGCCCGCCCCGCGGTGAGAAATTCACTGCACGCCGAACTGGGATGACGCAGCGCGACTTTGCAAGGAGAAGACTGATGCAGCGCCTGCGTTGCAACCGGAACTTCGACGCAGGGCCCACCGGATCGATGCACAGCCGACCCGGGACGACACAGCCCGACTTCAGAGAGAAGATTGACGCAGCGCCTGCCGTGCAGGAGAAATTTCCCCACCACACCCACTGGATCGATGCAGCGCTTGTGGCTTCGCTCCGCAAGCCCAAGATTCCGTGCACGGACCCCGGGGCATCAGAAAACCCTGCAACCCGAAGAGGAACCAAGTCCACGTGCCGGAAGTCGATGGACAGCCTTTCCCTGAATGGAAAATAATGACGCACGTCCATGTGCGAAGGGGCAAAACTGACGCACACCTCTCCGTCTTCCACGCATTGCCCCCTCTGCGGTCCCTTGCGAAGATTTTGCATGCGAACCAGGTACTTTGTGCTTGCAAGAGACCTTTATTATTTTTAAGAGACATTTACTTGTTTTTGAAAGACCTAAGACACTTTATGTCACTTTTACAGTGATATCTCAACATCTACTTATTGCATTTTAATCGTTTTGACTTGCTTCTTATCAGATACATATTATATATATTTCTAAGCAATGTGTGGTGTATATTTGTAGTGCTATATGGTGTTATTGTATGATTTATTGTACAAATACTTTACACATTGCCTTCTAAGTTAAGCCTGACTGCTCAGTGGCAAGCTACCAGAGGGTGGGCAAAGGATAATTTGGATTGTGTGTGACTTACCCTGACTAGAGTGAGGGTCCTTGCTTGGACAGGAGGTAACCTGACTGCCAACCAAAGACCCCATTTCTAACACTTTTGTTGTTCCTGAATTACCTTAAACTTAATTTGCAATTCTGTATGTTTTCTTTATAGAGTATGATATACTGTATCAACTCACATTACGTGAATTGTTCTAGTGTATCATAACTGCCATTTTCTTTTCTATGAAAACAAAGCTCTTTAAACTAAAAAAACTTTCTTCAGTAGTAACTGAATATAAATACAATCTTACTACAAGCAGAAAACATCATTTGCATGAACCATGGTTCAACATCAAAGTGTAAAGTTTGAATCTAAAGTATGTATCTTCCTTTTAATCACTTTATTGTATTGTTCTGCTTTTACTGTGCTCATCTGATGTGAGTTAACACAAGGTTGTGAATGAGGTGATGGAAGTTGTTAACTGCCTAAAAGCGCTTTAGGGCTGTTAAATTAAGAAAGAACATTTTACAAAAACATACTCGAGGGTAACTGCGAAGCAGGGGATGTAACTTATATGTTTGTTGTTTATTTCAAAAAGCATACTGCACTTTGAATGATTCCAACACTTCCTATCATTATACTAATCTGTATGGTACGGTATACCCTTCATGGTACATTGTTTTCCCTTCATCTCCAGTACAAAAACAATGGGCCATTCAATGGTATACTATGCTGAAATGTGCCATGGCCAAAATTGCTTTCAATGCTTGTGTATTTCAGGTGCTACTAGTGGCAGAAAAGGCTAGCAAGTTGAGTCGCACTGGCTAGGCCATGGTATGGATTTCAAACTGCGATGGCTTTAAAGACTTGAGGGGCAGATTCCCTAAGTTTCGGAGCCAAAGTTGCTGTGCTGTGTTGCGTCAATACTATTAAGATGTGATGTTGTTTTTTTCCCTCCACCAGCACTGGGCCTCTTTAGGTAGCCATGTGCCAATGCACAGACCCTTGCATAATGGTTCAAGGGTATGTCTATTCTGTCAAGCATACGTTTTATACCGGAAGGGGAGCCTTCCAGTGCAAAACCTATGCTTTATTACGTTTCCATTTTGCATTTGTGCTGAACAGTTGGTTATCAAGTGCAAAATCTCAAACACCACAATATCGAGGAAGTAAGTGCGTATACATACATACAGATTGGGCTTTTTCAGTCCATTTCTCATTTTGATCAGACCTTGTTGAAAGTGACTTTGGCCATAAAATGTTTTTATTTATGTTTTCCATGTTGCTTTATTTATACTCATCACAGATTCGTTCATAGTGTGATCTAATCAATGATTGTGTGTGTGTGTGTGTGTGCGGGTGTGTGTGTGTCTCAGAGAGGGTGAGGGAGAAAGAGAGAGAGAGTATGGTGGGAATTTACCGATCTATGTTTGTATGTTGGAAAATATATATTATGATAGTTGTTTGTATGAATGTATGTGTGAACGTGTTAGTTTGGCAGACTGAGGGCTAACATTTGTTTACTTTATAAATAGTGTTTTTGGAGGAAATCTGTAGCTCATGGTATGTTGGGTTCTTGTAGTAAAGGATGATGCTAAAGCAGATTTGGATATACTTGTATACAGAAACAAAGGTCCGTAAAGGACACATCTGAATAAATATTATCATTACCCAGGCAAAAGGATTACCTAAACATCATCGTAATGTAAAACAATTGAATATCCCTTGTAAGAAATTAGGCTATTGACTGAGGGGAGTGCAAACCCTACTCATAAACCAACCACGATCCTTGTCAGGTTGAATCACAAAAGTCTCTAAATTTACCTGTGCTTAAACATCTGGTAGTTTGCCCAAAGCAGTCAGGCTAAACTTAAAGGCAAAGTGTAAAGTATTTATGCACAACAAAAACAGTAATAAAGTGAAAAGACAGCATATGAAAAATCCCAACACAATTTCGAAAAATAGAGTAAATGTTCATTTAAAATGAGAACAAAACAACAAAAATCCGATCAAGAGAACCAGAATTAATAAATTTTAAAGGTTTAAGTACAAATAGCTTCAAGAAGCAGAAAGCCCTAACTGTGGGTATTGGTCATGTTAGACTGGGACAAAGTCATAGGCCGAATGTAGTGGAATGTGGCCAGGATACAGGGACCTACTTAGTCCGACTGAAAAAATACTTTCTCAAAGTCTGGTTCACAGAATTCAAAACTTCAGGATTTCGCAGGAGGAGCTCAACTGATGGCAGCCAACAGTCCAGAACCTAGAGAGGCATCTATTGGGGTTCAGGAACTCACTCTAGCAGAGGCCAGCAGGGTTCAGCCAGGTCCAGATTCTGGTCTAGGCAGGTAGAGTTGCAGGTCCTGGCAGGGCCAGTTGCCGAGGATCCGCTGGGCAGTTGCAGGGAGGCCTCTGAAGCTTGTCGTGTCCCTGTAGCTTAAAACAGGTCAGCCAACTGACTCTTGAAGTCACTCTGGTAGCCCTGGGATTAAGCTGCAATGCAGGGCTCAAGCAGCAGGGCAGTCCTCTAAGGGTAAAAGGCAGGCCTCAAGCAGCAGGGTAGTTCTCTGGTACCAGCAGGACAGTGCTGTGAGGAATAAAGAAGGTCTGAAGCAACAAGGCAGTCCTCTGAAGTACAAGGCAGTCCTTCTGGGGTCCCCACAGGTCCATTAATTAACTTATGAGTGGTTCAGGAGGTCCAATATTTATACCTGGTGCCTTCCTTTGAAGTGGGAAAAACTTCTAGACCACCCACACATCTGTTACTGAAAAGTTCCTTCTTTGCCCGTTTTTTCCCTGCCCATGCTCCAAGAGATCAAGAGGATGACAAACTTCTGGTGCTGAGTTTGCTTTTAAGTGTGCTGGAGGAGCCCTTTGAAATGTAAATGGGGCAGGGCACAGTTCCACCCCTCCCATCCTGTCAGGATGGCCCTCTCCAAGCTACACCCAGGTTCTATTGGGCCCAATATGTATTTCTGCTGGGGGAGCAATTATAAAAGACCAGGCAACACAAAACTCCTTGAAGGCCTCAGAGCATTTAGGGTGTGAAAATGGCAACTTTTTAAACGTGTAATCTATAATCAGACCTTATCATTGAGGTTTTTAGTTTATAATTCATTCAAATTCAAACATGATATTTCTACCTGCTCCCAATCAAAAGTTGCCACTTGTTAAATGTACCGTGTTCTATGGGCTGCTCAGTGCCTACTTTAGGGGTAGCTTATATGTATTTAAAAGGAAGGTTTAGACCTGACAAAAGGTTTATTTTTCCAGGTCGAATTGGCCATCTAAAACTGTACTACAGACTGTACTTGAAGGCCTGAGATATGTTTAAAAAGGCTATTTTTAGTGGATGGTTCACTAGTAGCATTTAATGTACAGGCCCTGGGTAGCTAAGGTACTGTATATGAGGGAATTACAAGTAAATTAATTGTTCCAATGAGGTGTCAGACAGTTGTACCATGGTTTACGGGGAGAGCATAAACACTTTAGTACTGCATAGAAGTGGTCAAGTGCATACAGTCCTTATAGCCAACAAAAACAAGTTCAGGAAAAACTATAGGTGAAGGCAAAAATTTAGGGGGTATCCCTACAGGGTAGGCCAAGTGCAACAGCGCTTATGCAAAGCTGAAGGAAATTGATTCTAACAATAACACAGTTTGTACATCTCATAAGTGATTACACAGTGAAAACAGGGTAGCTTGGTCAGGAAACAGGGGTGGTGAGCTTCGGATTCCCCACAATCACCCTGGGATATCTTGTCGAAAAAGATTATATCACAAACAAGACTTAGGGGGGCCCATGGGGCAGTGTAAATAGAGAGATATTGGTGGATTTTAAGGGGCACCTCAAACAAAAAAATTCAAACTAATCAAGATTTTAAGGCCTTCCAAACAAGGAAGAGAAAGAGAGAGGGAAAGAAAGAAGTGAGTTTGTGTGTGTGTGTGTTTTTATCAGTGTGGGCATGCAAAACTCCCAGGTGAAAACTAACAGACACTTCACCCTGCCCAACTGAAAGCACTTGTAATCAATAATTTACTAGAGAATACAATTTGTAGGGCGGGTGTAACATCTCAAACACCCCCCCTCCAAAAGATATGCCCTTGAATGAAAAATGTGCAAAAGTGAAACAGTGTGCTTGGACAATATATACAATTAATCTTGAAGCAACATCAAAAAGAAGCCACTGCAATTTTTAAATGCACAATCCAGTCATTAATATTCCCTTAATATCCCCTGATATGGCTGTATATGTGAACGATTTAGAAGGCCATCAAAAGAACCATGGAAAAGTTCGGGCACTTCTGCCCGTTCCCGCAGGTTTTGCTTCTGTCTTACCCAAATTAAGGAAATGTGAAATGCAGGCAGAATGCCCTGAAGTAGAAGGATTCCTTGTGCTGGCCCATGAAGAATACAAGGAACGATGGACTCCTGTGCCGCCCAACACTGTGAAGGCCCGGACAATGTAATTATCTTAATGGCAATTACATTAAATTAATCAACGGTGGTTCCTTTCCTTGGGTGCGGGGGCTGCAAACACCCTATTACCGGCTTCCGCATTTCTTTTAAATGCTAAGTAACATCAGTGCCAATGTTACTTAGCATTTTAAAACAAATGTGGAAGCCTTGCACCAGTCCTTCTGCTGCCTGCCTGATGGATGACGCTCCGACTCCGACATGGGCATCAGACAGGGGAGGCAGGGTGTAAGGAACGTTTCTAGGGACACACATGCCATTACGCATGTGTCACGTTAAGCTCAGTAAACCAGGCTAAAATAGTGCCAGTCCTGTAGCCACAGTTTAGGGCCCTTGAAACCTCCCCCAAATTATGACAGGCAGCGTCATTTGATCAAGCAGCCCTGGGCGGATACAGTATAAGCCCTGTACCTCCCGAGGATGCTACTGCCTAAAGCTGTGGCATGATGACTCCACCCTTTCCCAAGCTGTCACTAGATGGAATGGGATCATCAAGCATAGCTGACCCGACCAATCCCTGCGATGAGATGGGAAAGTTAGGGTTTCTTTTTTATACTGCCTAAGCAAGTTACTGCAATATTCACTGCACTTTGTATTGTGTTGTGATTTCCGTAGTAACACTGCATTTTATTTTTAAAAATGCTTTCAATCTAATTTGACATCACAGAGTCATGAGAATCAACTCAGGACTCCGTGAGGTCAAGTCAAATGCTGCATGCTGTGAACAGAATACACTGCACATGCTTCTGCTAAGTGTATTTCTGTTTAGAGCATTTCAGCTGGATTCAGAGAGAAGAGCTTTCACTTTAAGCTCCTCTGTGACCTGTGGCTTAGACTCAAACACCTCGCTCTGCGGAAGCAAAAGGTAGCACTCCAAACCTGGCCTCAACTCATCAACCTGCAGGACTCACTGAGGATGAAACTACCTCATAAGGTATGTTTAAAATATTTAACTTTTTAATTTAGTTTGTAAGCACATTACATTGCCAGACATAAGTTTAGAAGATCTATCATGAGTATATTTGAGCGCTTTACAAGTTTTTGCGATGGGGTGGTGCCTAAAATAGTAATGCAACCCTAATGCAAAATTTGGACCTCAATTTCCACATTTATTTTTTAGAGCTCAGCCATACAGAAATTGGCAACAAGAAGAAACATGGCTTTAATTCTATTCTGCTCAATTGTTTGCAAAGTCTGCATTTTAAGATTTCGTATGGGGTTAAGGCACCTATTGTAGAGATCTTTGTGTGCCCAGAATATCTCAGTGAATAATAATAATGGAAAGATAACTCTCTGTTTTATTTAGCCCTACTTTTCAATCAAAGTAGCATAGAGAGAGGGTGAATATGTCTCCTGTAAAGCACATCATTTAACATGCAGATTATTTTATGTAGCTAGGTAAGTGGGTTACTGATTTTAACACATAGATCCTCTTATTATTTGCAGTTCATAAATTGTAGTCCTAATATAGCACAGCAAGCTATGAAGGACATGCAACTCTTACACTGTGTACCCTTCACTGACTTATGTAACACATCCTATACACTGACTTGCACACACATGATTTATTGTCAATATATAATGTGTATATGTGCTCTAGAGTGCACTGACACCCTACATACAGATGAATAGCACTATAAAAGAAATGAAAAACAAAATAGTGTCTAACCAGCACATCTGACATTATTATAGTGCATACATATGACTTATATACAGGGATGAACAAAGTCAAAAGCATGCCTCTCTTAAGTACCTGTGAAGTGGTAACGAGCTGTGAGTCTTTCTTTCCCCTCCATTGCATTTGTATCTAGGTGTCATCCTCTAGATGGCTCCCAGCTAGGATACTGGAAAAAAGGAAGACAGATAGCCCCTTAACTTTGGCTGTAATGGACATAGCTGAAACCTGAAAAGCCTTCTCCCAACCTGAATTTTGCTGCTTGGAATGAAAGCAGACAATGTGGAGGTGCTGCTCAATGTGTCCTGGTGCCTTAGAATGACACCGGGATGAGTTCAGTATATTTCCGTGGGGCCCATGCTCTTGGCAGGGTAGACATCGTCCACCCTGTGAAAATAGTGGGTAGCCACCGTCCACCCACATGTTCCCTCAACTTATGCCCTGGGTATCAGAATCTCACCCACATAGAGTCTACATGACAGCTGTCTTGCCTCTTAGTGCACTAATGGCACTGTCACCAGGGTGGGGACAAGGACAGAATGATTCTAAGTTCATGTTTAAGCACCATTACTTTCAATAAAGACTTCTCAGTGTGGTGCTGTAATGTGACCTGATAATGTCAAAGCTTCCAAATGTTAATGAGATACACTTTTTTGAATTCTGAAGAGAGTGCACTTTACAAATTTGGAGTCTTGTCAAGTACCACGCTTCAGGGGCCAGACTAGCCCTGGTGTCCACGTCACCACACTAGAATGCATTATTCATTGAGGTTATAGCACCCCAGGGCCTTGACTACCCTGCGCGCTGTATGAATAGCTAAATATACACAGCCAGCGCACTGGCAATAAGTGCACTGTGGAAAGCATGCATTCTGCCCAATTTATTTCCTTGGCACAATCAAATTTGGGCACTTGCTGGAAAAATATAATCACCCATCCCTTGCCACTTCATCACAAAAATAGTGCTGCGAATTTCACCAAAATACACCAATTCAAAAAACACCCCCAACACTAATTTTCAATGCTAGACTCGCTCGTTTGACTCTCTTGCTAGCATTCATTGATTTATTCATCTTACACCCAAAACTTTCTAATTCCGCCACTGAAATTAATAAGACTGTTTGGCCCCTAACTGCTCTAAGACATGCGTCCCAGCAGGACAGCCTGTGTGTGGTGTATGCAGCATAAAGAACGAGGAAGCATTGTGAGCTCCCCTGATGAGGAATTAGCTTTCAAGAGCATTGAAAGTGTCCTGGCAATGTGCTTATCTGCATGCTACTATCGTTAATTTCAATAAACTGCATAGCCCCCCTCACCCCGTGACCCCTTAAATTCAACTGTGTTGGGCCCTTTTTCGCAGACAGAAAAAAAATTCACCTGAACTTTTTTGCTCACCCTGATTGACAATATGTGAAGCCAGTGGCTGAAAAAAGCAGAGTGCAATTAATCAGTGGTTGAGGTGGGATGACCCAAAGCCCATTGTCTATGCATATGTTTTGGAGCAATAGGCATATTAGCAGGTAAAGCTGACTACAGCAAGACATCAAAGACTTCATGGTCTGTTGCAGTGAGCTAACTCCTTTACCTTCCAGATCTCAGGGCATTCTCCATTAAGGTTCCCCATTACAACCCTGGCGGTCAAAGACCACCAGGGTTGTTTTGGCGATCGTACCGCCACAAGGCTGGCGGTACAAATCGCCATATTTTGGCAGCGGCGGTCATATTTTGACCGGCTGATTTCCACCATTGTTGCCCCGGCGGTTATAATCCACCAGGGCAGCACTGCTTGCAGCGCTGCCCTGGGGATTATGTCTCCCCTTCCTGCCAGCCTGTCCATGGCGGTAGAGACGGCCATTGAAGGGCTGGTGGGAAGGGGAGTCGCACTGCCCCTGGGGGCCCCTGCACTGCCCATGCACTTGGCATGGGCAGTGCAGGGGCCCCCAGGCACAGCCCCACCCTGCTTTTTACTGTCTGCACAGCAGACAGTGAAAAGCGCTACTGGTGAAGCTGCACCCATCACACGGCCGCAGCACCGCTGGCTCCATCAGGAGCCGGCTGCACTGTTACGGCTGACATCCCCGCTGGGCCGGCAGGCGGAAACTCTGCTTCCGCAAACTGGCCCAGTGGGGATGTTGTAATGCGGCCGGTGGGTTTGCGGCCGCATAGGCGGCTGCTCGGCAGATCAACCTTGGCGGGCGGGCGGTTGTAATGAGGGCCTCAATGTAGAGAATAACAACAAAAGCAATGATCTTCCTTTCTTGTTTGCTTTCACTTATGCTGGCCCAATGTGTGCACCACACATTTTTCAAGTCAGACTAAATGCCTATAAGGCACAATAAACCTATAATTAGACAGCAGATAGCATCTCAAACCCACCTGAAAAGGTATCAGGTTGAAACAGCAGGTCACCTGTTAGGTGACCCAATTAAACAGTATTTCACTAAGACTTTGCTAAAGACCGGCTGCAAAAGACATTTAGGATGTTCACCCTAGAAAAGGTTTCAATCAAGCAAGTGCATTGTTGTCCAACGCAGTAAATAGTTGTAGGAGGCTGGCCTGGTTTGTAGTGGTTAGCTTGGGTACTTACACCTCATACCAGGTCCAGTTATCCCTTATTAGTGAAATGTAGTAGTGTTTTAGCAGCTTAGGCTGATAGAGGTAGCTATAGCAGAGCAGCTTAGGCTGAGCTAGGAGACATGCAAAGTTCATGCAATATTACGTATAGTTACACAGTACTTGTACACAAGTAAAGACAATACTCAGTGTTACCAAAAATAAAGGTATTTATTTGGGTGACACAGCGCCCAAAATATCTTAGAGACAATGCTCCTTCTGGAGGTAAGTATTATACACAATATATACACTGGACAACAAAATGAGACAAGTAAATAGTCATAGAACAATGCAAACACTAGGAAATGCTATAGAATGCAATGAGAGAAAATATGTCTAAGGGCAACAAAAACCATATACTACGAAAGTGGAATGCGAACCACGAATTCCCCCTAGACAAGTGTAGCGTGTACAGAGTCACTAGGAGAGTAAGAATATGGTAAAGGTAAGTAAATTATCCCACCCCAGAGCCCAGAAAAGCAGGAGCAAAGTACTATAAGTTTCCTTAGGATACACTACACCTCATGATTGGGATTATGCAGTAACCAACCAAGTCTGCAAACAACAACTGCTGGATCCCTGGACCTGAAGACCTGCAAAGGAAGGGGACCAAGTCTAGAAGTCAAAAGAAGTTCTAGGAAGGACAGGAGCCCCTGCCAAACCAGAAGGGGTGCAAAAGAAGAGTCCCCGGTTAGTCGAAGACTGCAGGAATGCACCCTAGGAAGATGCCAGCGGGTTACTGCATGATGCAAAGTATGTCCCACAATGTGAAGATTGTTGCAGATGTGATTTTGTGTTGGAAGTTGCCAACATGTTTTGGTTACAACAAAAGTGCGTTTTGCATCAAAATTGAGCTGGATGGACCCAGGAAGGACATGGGGGCCACAACTCTGTGTGAGGAGGATGAGGGTCTCTCAGCACTTTAGAGAGCCCTCAGGATGCCAGCCAGCACTCCCGGAAATCCCAGGACACAGGGACAAAGAAGGTGCAAAACGCAGTTGATACAGCACAACAAAGGAAGGTCCCATGCCGCCGGAGAACAACTCAGTGAGTTGAACTTCGCAGGATGGAGTGCTGGGGGCCTGGGCCAGGCTGTGAACGAAGGAATTTAGCAAATAGTGCACAGAGGCCTCAGGAGGTGAAGAAGACGCAGTACATAGGGGTACTGTCACTCTCTGGGAAGGCAAGGTCTTACCTCCTCCAAATTGCGTCAGCAGGACCTCAGGACAGTCTATGTTGATGATGTTCACCCTCAGTGTCCTTAGGAGCACGCTTGTCGCTGTGAGAGGAGTCCAAGGGTAGCGGTCGTCGTCTTGGAAGGTGCCTGCTGGAGAAGTGGAGTGACTCCGTCACCCCACAGGAGATTTCTTCGGGCTTTCTGGTGCACGATGAAGACAGGGAGTCCCCAGAGCGTGCACACCGTGGAAACATTTGCAGTTGCTGACTTGGAGCTGAGGTTGCAGAAGAAAAGTATCCCTTGTGGATACTTTGTTGCAGTTATAGCGGTTCCTGGAGCAGGTTTCGGTTGATCTGAGGTCAGAGGATGAAGAAGTAGTTGCAGAGGATTCCTGAAGGAAACTTGCAAGCAGAGTCTGAAGAGAACCCACAGGAGAGACCCTAAAAAGCCCTCAGAGGGGGATTGGCTACCTTATCAAGTATGGACCTATCAGGAGGGGTCTCTTACGTCACCTGCTGGCACTGGCCACTCAGAGGACTCCAGAGTACCCCAGCACCTTGCAAAGTAAGATGGCTGAAGTCTGGGACACACTGGAGGAGCTCTGGGCCCACCCCTAGAGTGGTGATGAAATGGGGAATAGTCACTCCCCTTTCCTTTGTCCAGTTTCGCACCAGAGCAGAGGACAAGTGGTCCAGGAACCGGTGTAGACTGGCTTATGCAAAGAGGGCACCATCTGTGCCCTTTAAAGCATTTCCAGAGGCTGGGGAGGCTACCCCTCCCCAGCCTGTAACACCTATTTCCAAAGGAGAGGGTGTAACACCCTGCACTCAGAGGAAATGCTTTGTTCTGCCTTCCTGGGTCTGGGCTGGGTCTGGGCTGCCCATACACCAGGAGGGCAGAACCCTGTCTGTGAGGTGGCAGCAGCTGTAGCTGCAGTGCACGCCTCAGAGAGCTGGTTTGGCAGTACTGAGGGTCCATGGTGGAGCCCCCAGGAAGCAAGGAATTGGCTCCCCAATACCAGATTTGGAATGGGGGGACAATTCCATGATCATAATCATGTTACATAGCCATATTTGGAGTTACCATTGTGAAGCTACATATAGGTATTGACCTATTTGTAGTGCACGCGTGTAATGGTGTCCCCACACTCACAAATTCTGGGGAAATAGCCCTGAACTATGTGGGGGCACCTTTGCTAATGTAAGGGTGCCCTCACTCTTTGTAACTTTGCACCTAACCTTCAGCAAGTGAAGGTTAGACATATAGATGACTTATAAGTTACTTTAGTGCAGTGAAAATGGCTGTGAAATAACGTGCATTATTTCACGCAGGCTGCAATGGCAGGCCTGTGCAAGGGGTTGTCTGAGCTCCCTGTGGGTGGCAAAATAAATGATGCAGACCATATGGATCTCCTGGAACCCCAAGGCCCTGGGTACCTAGGTACCATATACTAGGGACTTATAAGGGGGGGTCCAGTGTGCTAATTGAAATTGGTAAATTAAGTCACTAGCCTACAGTGACAAATTTAAAAGTAGAGAGAGCATACACACACTAGGCCATAAACTATGAGCACTGGGGTCCTGACTAGCAGGATCTCAGTCAGACAGGCAAAAACATACTGACACAGAGGTAAAAATGGGGGTAACATGCCAAGGAAGATGGTACTTTCCTACAGTAGTGGACTAATTAAGGTCTGACACGAAACTAGGTTTTTCCATGCAGTTGATTCTTTTACCGATATGACCAAACTAAAGGGGTTTCTAGAAATGAACAAATATTTATTTTGAAGACAGAAATTTATAATTCCTTGGATTTCACACAAAGCTTACAAATTAAAAGGGTTTCTAATGTACGCATACAACAAAACGTGAAACAATGCTCATGTAGTATAGATAACACAGAAGGACCGGTAATTAACAAGAATGTGCAATGCAATAGGTCTCGCATTTTTAGAACAAGTTAATTGTCATCTTTTGACGACTGCGCCCAGGAGCAGAAACATAAGAAAACATGTAGGGAAACTGAGAAAAGACGACTTGGCAAAATAAAAAAGTTAGCTTTAAAAATTCAGCTTAGCAATTTTGTTTGTCCTACTGGGCACGTTTTTGCCAGTCACAAACCTATTTGTGGGGCACCAGAAGTTAAAAAGAACAAATAGTAACTTGATCACGTCGGGAGCAGCGGATTGGCATTAATTAAGTTGAATCAATTAGTGCTTGATCCCTGCTCCACACACTCGTGCCTTGACGAATTACGAGGCTGTAAGGACGAGTGCCATGCAAACCAACAAATGGTGAGCGACAGGCAGGCTCCGAGCCTTTTACTGAACACAACATAGTATTGCAAGTGGGCTAGCGCATGCACTCGCAGGCTGGACCCTAAAAAGCAAATGCTTTTCAATAAACAGTACATAAACATTGAGTTTTAAGGTTCTCATATGTGCTGAAATATACACACATATGATCAAGAAATATACTGTGGAATATATAATTTTGAACACCCAAAATGCAGAGTATTCTGTCAGTAAAAGGCAGAGAGGAATAATTGTTTGGCCTTTCTAGAAGTCATGACCTTTTCAAGTAAGTTTTGTGCAACACCTCAAGCTGTGTCTGTATAAAATATCTGTGTTTCAGGCTGTGCTTTACAGCCTTCATTGTAACCTATCGGGCACCAGTTACTATTTATATAATTATGTATGTTCAATTTATGGGGCACAGTGGAAAGATGTATGCTCTGAGTTAATATTTGGAAGTAACAGCGTAGTGGAGTAAGTGGGTGGGTTACAAATAAGCAGAACAGGCCCATTAATTAAGGTGGTGGAATAACCAGGAGATAAAAAATTGTCAGGCTTAAAACCCAAGGCTGTGACTGTGCCTATTTTGAAATAAATCCTGCTTATTTACTGTTGGCTCTCTGCCACATGCAAATAGGACAAAGACTTGCTGCTTCTGTGAGATGCCAAAAATAACACTTGTCACACCAGAAAACATTTTATTGATTTATCTGATTGATTTTCCCAATTGTTTTCTCTGTCAGTTGCAATCAATATGTTTCTGTTTGAAATGAATGGTATCACTTCTTCTGAGACTATGTAAAAAATTAACTATTTACAACTTGTTTGAGAGGATTTTTGGCACAATTAAAATTAAATAAAGATGCGAGCCGAAACTGTGTTGTGTTACCCTGTGCCATGTCTAATAAAGGGTCAATCTACTTCTATTTAAAGCAGTTACCAGATAAACAGCAGATAATTATCTACTAGAAAATGTAAAATACCTAAATAAACGTGCATTAATGAGTTGGTTATATTTAGTTTAAGAATTGACAATTTTGATTTGGGATGCAATTTCATCTTTTCCAGATCAGGCTTTGAACTGTGTTTGTCCCATTTTAGTCTGCAGGCAGCAAGAGTCTATTCTAAAGGGGTACCGAATACTGATAAAAAATGTAATATCTACTTGTTGTCATTGCTATCCACCTACTGGTCTGGAAACGTTATATCATACAGAGCTAATCCCTCAAGAAAGCTAGGCTCTTATTGTATAATGCCACAAGCCACCAACCAGGCCCTTAACTCGACCAGACTTTTCTGTTCTCTGACCAGGCCCATCTTTCCCACTGTCCCAGCCTACTGTGCAACTATTTCTCGAATCCTTCTGTCTTTTATCACTCTGGCCTTTAAAGAGGCAGCAACATTTGGCCGAATGAAAAATCTTAAATTATATCGATAAACGGATAAGAAGATATAGGGGTTTGTGACACTGCATGGGTGGGTGAGTGCGTGAACTAATGGGTGGATTAATGAGTATGTGTATGGATAGTTAAATGGAAGGGTATATTCACGGATGTTGGATACATGAGTGGGTGTGTGCATGGATGAGTAGATAGGTGTGTGCAGAGATGGAATTAGTGAGTGTGTGTGGCTTTTAAAGACATGCAAGGGAAGGTTCCTCAAGTAGACGAAAGACAAAAGGTATTTAGAGCATTTTCAAATTATTAGAAGTCATAAGTGCGCTTGTGCAAAAGTCTTCAGTGAGCCTTCTCTAAAGTTGTCCATCCAAAAATGATCTAGGGGAGGGGTTGGTCTCTGCCAGATTTACTGTCTGGCTATCCAGATAATATGCTGTGCATCAGTCCCCACCTCTTCCCCCATAACACCACGTTGGACCAACTCTACTACAGACAAGCTGGCTTCTCTTGACAATAGCAGACAGCAAAAGCTTTACCTTGGTGGATCTGTACATGCTAAATAATACCACAGCATCATGGTCAGGCTAGCCTATAGGGTAATCTAGAAGTGCCAGAAGTGCTGATCTGACAGGTCAGTGGATCTGTTTTATGGTTGGGACAGTGCTCAATTGGAGCTGGTGGTTGCTGGTGGGGGCCATGGGCACTTATTTTTGGGGACGAGCACTTATTTTTCCTCATCAGACAGTTTCCGGGTGCAAGAGAGGGAAGCACATACAAACGGGAAAGAGGGAGAAAGAGAAAATTGGAAAAACCTTCACGAAAGGAGAAAGTAGGAACATGCAAAAGTGAGATAAACAGGCAGTGTCTCGTAGTCAATTAAAGAGGACTGAGATAGTTTCCAAACTATGCAGACTTGGTGTTCGCAGTGCAACATTTAATAGTACCGGCAGTGGGCTTCTGACAGCTCTTTTGGTATCAGCACTCATTATTTTATAATTTAAGCACTCATTTGAGTAGGCCAATTTTTTACTGTTGATTTCCCTGATATTCATAAAAACATTGCGTTCAGCAAACACAAATTCATGCAGGCTCTGATACCTTGCAAAACACCTATACCGCATGCTTTCTCAAGTTAAAAAATAGACGATTTACAAACGTGGGCCACTTTTTTAGCTAATTCATTCACTAATGGACGGCACTTTTATTTAGGTACCTGAGCCTATTATCTGTCCCAGTTCAACCCTCCACTGAGTTCCCTTATGGGGCTTAAAGCAAGAGCTAGGCCTTGTTGTGGCAAGCACATGATTCGTCATCTAACAAGCATGCAGGCGCCTTCAGCACAAATTGCTAAGTCCCCTGCAGAAAGTAAATCAATCTTGGAATGTCATACATAACTGCCCCCGAAAAATTGAATCACTCATTGCAAATGTTGCACATATTTACATTGGGAGGAGACTCTCTTCAAGACAAACCTATTTCTATGTTTGTCAGCCTAAAAGCTTTTCAGTTATTAAAAAGAATTTCGCCAGGTGTATAAAACCCAACGTGAATGAGCCTAACACATCATTCACACCACTTCCTCAAAGTGTCAAGGGAAGGTGAATTTATGGACATATGTAGTGGGTGACTAATGTTTGTCGAGAAATAGGCCTTATTTGTTTGCATGATGTGCATTTGTGCACACCATTCAGTTCTGTTATTAATATCTGCCACAGGAAACAAACGTGAATGGACGTTATGCTCTAGGTAAAGGCGTAGTGAAGACGTCTGAGGACGCAGTAATGATGGAAACAAGTACTTATTTAGTCAAGAACCCAAGCATGGTTTCCTGGCATCAGTCAGCTTATCATCTCACCAAAGTAGAATACTCGGACAGAGAACACTTTCATGGAACATTGATAATACGGGATTGCAAGATGCCTTAAAGGCATAACAGTTAACAATACATTTCATACTTGGCTTGGAGGATCATATAAGGCACATAGGGTGAAAGAATGGGTTATATGTTAGATCCACAGCCGTCCACTATCATGAACAGGCTTTTTTAACACAAAGTTGATCAATGTAATTAGCAGTGAGAAACAAAGATTGATTGTTCAATCCTGGAAGGAGAGCCTGGATCCTTCATACACTATATATTTATATGTTTAAAATGACAATATTTGAAAAGCTTCTTCATAATAGAGGACCAGTTTGGAACCCATATACAACAAAAAATTGTAGATGGATAACTGTGAATAAACTAGATGTTTTTCGCCTTGAGGGTTGGAGTGACATTATAAAAACCTCAATCTTTGCTGTCTTGTTGACTATTTCATGTCACTCCAAACCCCTTGCTGAAAAACAGTCCTATTATTCAACGCTACCCATCTACAATTCCCTATATCTTATCCTACAGCGTTATGTAGGCCTTGCATCCATTTTCTGGTTATTTCTTTATTTTTTTAAAGTGCCCTTTTGTTGACTAAATAATTAATAGGTAGTTGGCAAGGCGTGACTGCTCCTTCCCAGGAGTTTATAAACCTCCAAGGTGAAAATGTCCATTGTCAACTGCAACACAACCAAGTAAAGGAGTGTCCAGTTGACTGGACAAGGGACACTAGTTTGGGTCTGGCCTGGAAAGGCTTATTGGGCTACAGGATAAAAGGTCCTGATATAGCTAAGGCAGAAGGAGTACAATTTGGAGGAAAACAGACAGAAGGAGAGCAGAAAAAGGGTACATGAGAGATACAGAGATCATAAAAGGCCTAAGGGCTGCAATTCACCCAACTGGCATTACTGGGTATTATACCAGATCAATGGGAGGAGCTGAGATGGTATGGCTAAGGGGGGCCACCTTCTTCAAGTCAGTAAAGAAACTGGGACTCATTCACAAGGGCTGTGGCGCAGGGCGGTGCAGCAAATGCGGTGCTTTGCCGCCCTGCGCCACTGGGATTGGGCAGACATGAGTTGTATCTACAAGATACAGCGCATTCCTGTCCTCTCCCCCTGCGCTGGCACACATATTGGTGCCTAGCAACAATACAGGCACCATTGCACCATGGTGAAGGATGCCTGCGTTGCGGGGATGATTGTTTTTGTGCAGGAAAGGACTCCTTCCTGCACAAAAACAATCAAAAGAGGTGGTTTCCTCTTTCTATGTGTGCTGCAGAATGCAGCACACATAGAAAGAGGAAAAACGGGGAGAAATAAAGATATGACTTGTAAATCTGGGAATGCATCAGATTCCTTCCAGTTCCATGGATGTTGCGTGGTAATACCCCAAGCAACACCCTTGAAACGTTGCTTTCACGAGGTGGTCTGCGTGAAAGGGGTTGATAGAGATCAAGTTTTATTAATAAATTAGTGGCAAAGAAGTTAGCATACGGGGACACATTAACTTACATTTAAAAGACTAACAGAGAAGGTAACGAGTTGTAAAATGTGCATGGTTGAATTATGGTGAACCATGTGGTCACCATTCTTATTGTGCACCATGTTTTAACATGAGAGATTTGCATTCATATTACATGAAAGTATTAAAATGAGCAAACATTAAAAATAAAATGTTTATTAATATGAAGACTAATAATTGAAGTGTTAAAATGAATATGAATTAATCGTACCTATATTTGAATAACAGAATTTCATTAATATTAATTACATGTATGCAGAAAAATAAATTCATGTTTAAATTTGTTCTAACATGTTTTGAATAATGTTTGCAATTAAGATAATTTGCTTTGCATATATGAATTGCAAGGTGCACAATAGTTTTATTAATGTATAAAAATTAATAAAGTGTACTAAGGCTTCCTTGGCCAGAATAGGCCCATTCATTTTGCTGCAGTAATGGCAAATCACTTGTTTATTCTGTCCCCTCTGTCCTGAATTCTTTCCCTGGGCTGCTAATAGGAATGTTGAATGTCCTTTTGTATTGTAGACAAGAGACATGTTTTAGAAACAATCATGTAACACTATTTGTTCTAGCTGTGGAACAGGAGAGGAAATCTGCAGTTCTCATGTGAAATTAATTGGTTTAGTTTATTCTGTGCCATGAGAAAAGATCTCAAGTAAAATAATTAGAGAATGTAATATTTTGTTAATCACACATGAAGTCACCACTAAGCAATGCACATTTGCTGAGAAGATTCAGGAAAGTAACAGAATTTGATGGTGCCATCTACAGTAGATGGATGCTGAATCGGACGACCTGAAGGACCAATCAAATGGATTTTGGATATTCTAATTAGTGAGAGACTTTGAAACGCTGAGATAGTTCTCCTCCTGCCTCGAGGCGATCCACTTCTGTATTAGGTCTGCTGTCATAGTCTCTTCTCTAAGTTTCCTGATGAGTTTTCTCATCATACTTTTAACTGCCATATTCTGTTACGTGGTTCAGTACCACATAACTAAGGGCAACTAATTCTGAACTACTGATTCTGTGCTACGTGCCACTCGTGTTCTGCACTGTCCTAATGCTGCTGTCAACTGATGCCAGACGAAAGTGACCTTTCAGACTGATGAACTGTTCCGGTCTGCTGTCCCATGAGGAGAGGTATAACTAAATGTGGTTTCATGTTTTCTTTAGTTAGCGACTTGCACCAGGATATTTTTAGTAAATTGCCCTAGTTAGATGTTTTTCAAAATTATTTTATTTTGCTTTTGTCCATGTGTCTTAGCCTGTTTTCTACACATGCAAGTCCCAATTCTGGTTAGTGTTATGAATGGCTCAGCTTTGTAATCTGAAATTGAATGTCAAATTTTATTTTGATGATTTACTGATGTCACAATGAAGTGCTTTGAATGTTTTAATCATGTACATATTGTATTGTTGCTAACCTATATTACCCTTTTGGAGTGTCTAACAGTAGTGATGTTTAGTAGCTTGAATCTTTTCAGATGTTTTGGTCAGCCTATGGTTTTCATGTACGGTATAACTTAGTTTTGTGCATCATTTATGTGACATTGAATTGGGGATTGTAATAAAGCTTTGACATTTTTTCTCAGTTTGGAGTTTGCTTTAGTGTTAAATTGCTTATGGTGTTCAATATTGTTTATGGTATAATGCCAGTGATTTTTTATTGAATGATTCTGACTACTACACTCTTTGGCAAGTCCGAAGTTTCAGTCGACCGCATTAGGTGAAAAAGGGGATAGTGTCTCACCCGCGCAATGGTGATTGTTGAACCGGAATCAGGGAGTAAATTCTTCCAGACTATCTGTGCTCCAACAGGGTACATATTTACAGGGCCATGAAAAGCCACACAAGGTGGCTTTGCGTGACTTGTAAATATGGGCTGACACACTGCACCACCAGATCATCAAAAAAACTGATGATCCAGTGGTACAGTGTGCCACCAGGGCCTCATTAATGAGGCCCACTGTTTCTAGTTCTGGACTTTTGTGTGATAGCATAGTGTACTCTGAATGCTGTAGTGATGCTTTGCTTCAGTTGAATTAATGAGAACAACACACTTGAAGTCAATAATTTCTAGGTGAAATGTTTGACTCGTGCCAGTGTCTTTAAATATCTGGCTGGAGGTAGGTGGACATCCTAGGTATAGCAGAGTAGAGAGGCAGTGAGCAAGAGACACGGCTATGGTTTTACATGTTTTTTATGTTTCATCAAAAGCAAAGAAATGTCCTCTTTAAAGGATGGTGTTGAAAGACCCAGGAAGCTCAAGCTGGGTGAAGTGTAAGAGTAAGAGTATTCAGGGATGCATAAATGATTTCTATCACTTCATCAGATGAAAGGAAATCTCCTGTTATGGAGTGATAGTCATGAACCTCAGAGCATGCAATGGGCAGTGGGTCCTTGAGGCTACAGTGCACAGACCATGAGCACCTCTGTTGTCACCTAAGCCTCCAGTGGGGAGCATTGTTGGGAGGACTCAACAGGCATCCAGAGTACTGACCGAGGGAAGGAAGAAGTACTGACGGACAGAAGGAAGAAACCAGTTGAATTAGATTTGTCTTTTTAACTAAAAGAAAGATAATTCAAGGGAGCAAACCTCTCAACATCCCTTCTTTCTCCCTTCCCAGCAATGTCTCTTTCTTCTCCCTCACACCTGAAGAACTCAACCCTATATGCCTGGAGGTCAATCCTTCTAGCACACTGTTGTTGGAGAGGAAATGAAATGTGAAGAAATTACTCTACATCAGACATCAGTAGAAAATGTTGCAAAATTATACGTGGTGAAAGAGCAGTGTAGGTCTAAAATTTGTGGTGAGGCCAGAGAGGTGAAGATTCCATTTGAAAATAGAATGCATGACCAGCAAGGTCTTAGTTAAAGGAAAACCCCAGTTTTCAAGCTTGAAGGAGTTTATAGTTTCATGCACACAGGCATGAATTCTGTTGTCCCAGTAAATTAAAACCATGATTGAAGAATGGGAGCCAAGGGTACACAAAATCTGATAAGAGATCTTGGGAGCAAAGTGATAAAACACAAAAGCAAACAAACATTTATTCAGAAGTGTTTAATAGTTAGTTTGTTAAGCATTGTTAGAACTGTAATAACGAATGTGTCAGACACAGGTGATGCGATGTTTTGCAACAAACATGTAACTGCTAAGTAACATTATTTGACCTTTTGTGACAAGCATTGATCATGTTGCTATATAACTGTCTGCCTGTGAAGCAGCAAATTGAGACCAGCTGCTTACCTGTATGGAGATAGCTACTCTCCCTGCCACAACAGTAAAAAGCTGTGTTTGCCTTGACAAGAGAGGTCTTGTCTTTTTTATCTGAAGTTTCCCGGCAGCACTGTCTACCACCTTCATCCACCAAATTATCTTGCCCCTACTTTTCCTACACAACTACACAAGACTTTTCAGTTATCAACTTTTACTGGCTCCACCACCCCTGGTTGAATACCACAGTATTGTTTCAGCTCCTGCCTTCTGCCAGCTTTGCCTTCCTCACAAACTAATGTGTAGTCTCCATTCTTCTGACGCACAACGGTCCTGAAACACCTTGTGTTTTAAAGGCTTACATATTTGCTCTGCCATCTGTTACCTTAACTGTTTTGCCATGGGGACTGTCCTCACCAAGTTCTTGAACTTCTTGCCACTGGTGTAGCACATCCAGCTTTCCACTGAGTGATCACTTTGATCTCTCTGGCACCTTCAGTTGAGCACTACTGATGACAATGTATACAACCAGCATGTTTGTCACACAACTTGAATGGTTTACCTTCTCCTACCAAAACAGCTGCATATACTCTGTCTTCTGCCACTATGCCAATTTCTCAACAACCTACAGACTGATGGGATTCCTCGTCATTCTTTCCTCTGTCCCTCTCTACATAAAATGTCTTGGCAGTCTCTAATGCTTCTTTTGGCTTATAACAGATTTTTTTCCACAAAGGAACACTAATCTTTTTCTTCGTCAGCTCACTCTTTTAAGAATCAGGATGCGAAAATATAGATAAAATTAGTTTATTTATGTTGAGAACAACAAACCCCATGCACATCCTCTCTGTGTCTCCTCTTCCTGCAACTGCCAGCAGCTGTCCTGGAGTAACAATCTAGAACCCAGCAGGCGAGCATAAGTTGCTAGGATACAACATATCTCTCTTTTCTACAAATTTTACTAGAAACTGCATGTATTACATTTCTCAACATTCCATTGTAGAAATAAGTTGAAATTACATGCCTATAAATCTAATGTACAATATTAAATAATTTCTTAAATAGAAACAGTTACAAGTCAATTAATACATTTAAACACCTCCATAATCCTTGCACCAGACAGGTTTTTGTCTTTCCTCTTCCCAATTTGACTTCAGACAGAGGCTTGACATCAGTTTCCTTATTCAACCAAACATCATTCTAATTCATTGCACAAAGTGACCTTTCTCACATTCCATTTCTGGACGTTGTTCAACCATACACAATTGCCCAAGATCTCCTTACCCTCCTTGGGCTTAGACCACTTGGTAAGACCATGCTTCTGGTTACCTACTATGGCAGTCCTCACCCAATCCCCCACAACAAATTTGCGGATGCTTTTTTTCAACTTAACATTATGTCTATGCACATATTTCTCTTGATACCTGGTCACTCCCTGCTACGAACTCTCTTTATTGCACACTCTGTTAGAAGATTTATATATCCAGGCAGGTGTTGCCACAGTACATGCCGGCCTGCCCTTCAACAAAGAGAATGGAGTTTCTCTAGTAGCCATTTGAGGGGTATTGCGGTAACTCCACAACATCTCTTTGACAGCATCCATCACATTCTTGCCACATTCCTCTACCAATTGTACACATTCTTTCAGTACATGATTAAATCTCTTCACAAGACCATTTCCCCAGGAAGATAAACTGCTGCCCTTTCCCTGGGATGGTAAACTGCTATCCTATGATGCGTTACCCCAGTTTTTTAAAAAGAATTGTTGAAATTCTCCAGCAACAAATTGTGGACCATTGTCAGTGACAATGCATTCATGATTTCCCTCTCTCCTAAATACTTCCTCACAGAAATTTGTTATGCATCCTACTCTTGTCTCCTTCACAAATGCCACGTCCAGCCACTTAGAGAAGTAGTCCACAAGATCTATGGCCCACTTTCCCTCTACATCCGTACTGCTGAATGGACCACAGATATTAATGTCAAGTTTGTGCCAGGCTTCCTTGGGAATTGAGTAGACGCAATGGTTGCCTCTTCTGATTTGTGACTCACATGCAAAGCACCCCCCACAAATCTTTCAATCTCCTTATCCGTACTCAGCCACCAAAAATCAACGTGTGCTTTTCTTTTCATGCTGGACATGCCCCTGTGACCCTCATGTAATAGTGTGAGTAACCTGTCATGCAAACTTCCAGGAACTACAAGTCTTTCATTTCTCCTCAAGGTGCCATCCAACACTGATAATTCTGACCAAATCCTTTTATAGTTTCCACATTCCTTCTTCACACTTTCTACTCGACTATTTGTACTGGCCAAACATGCACTGAGTTGCTTCAACACATCGTCATCCCAGGTGGCCTTTCTCCACTCCTCCTCTGTTACTGCTCCACCACATAAGAGGTCCTTGACACTTGCCACTAACCACTCTTCACAATCCTCCACAGCTTCCTCTCTTTCTTTTTCTAGGGGTAATCTAGATAAACAGTCTGCATTTCGAGTTTTGTTGCCAGGAACATATCTCAAATTGAAATTATATTCTTGTAAGCGATAAAGTCATTTGGCAACCCTATGTGGTGGCCTTTCCTGCCCCTTTTTTGTGAACACATCAATTAACGGTTTGTGGTTAGTCCTCAATTTAAATGAGGTTCCCCACACAAAGGTTTTAAAATGATTCACGCCCAACCGGAATGCTAGTGCTTCCCTTTCAATTTTTGAATACGTTGCCTCCGCCCCCTTAAGGGTACGTGAAGCGAAGACAATAACTCTTTCATGTCCATGCTTCTTTTGCAACAACGCAGCCCCCAGACTAAAAGCACTAGCATCCACCATAACAATAGATTCATCCTGAGGATTGAATGGTGTTAGTTCTACAGCCTTTCCAATATCAGATTTTATCTTTACAAATGCTTGTTGACACTCTTGTGTCCACACATGCTGTACAGGCTTTTTCATTATTCACCTTAGTACATGTATTTTTTCTGCATAATGTTTCACAAATCTAGAATACTTGGCTAGTCCGAAAAACGAACACAGTTGCTTTTTGTTTGTTGGGGAAGGTGCAGATTCAATTGCTTCTATGAGTTTCATTTCGGGTTTCACACTTACTACCAACAATGTATGTCCCAGATAATCTACTCGTTGCACTCCAAATTTGCACTTGTTTATGCACATGGTTAGGCCCGCATCTTGCAACTTAGGTAGTAAACTATCTAATTTATGATTGTGATCCTCCATATTTGCCCCCATACCAAAATATCATCTTGAAAAACTAGAACGCTCGACATCCCCCCCAATATTTTGCTCATGAGCCTTGGGAATACAGAAGAAACTTAAGCCAGACTGAAGGGCATCCGTAAAAACTGAAATGTGCCCACTGGCATTATGAAGAATGTTAGGTGTTTTGACACAGAGAGTAACCGAAACTGATGATATGCACTTGACAGATCAATAGACGAAAAGTATTTAACATCCTTAATGCTTGATATCATAATATTTGTATGTGGCAAGGGGTGGCGGTCAACCCATGTGCTCTGGTTGAGATCTATCAAATCCGCACACATATGCACCTTTCTGTTAGCTTTGTGAGGCAAAACTATGGAACTAAGCCAATCGGAAGACTATTGGCTCTAGTACACTGCAACGCATAAGCAATCAAGCTTCTCCTTAAGTTGAGCTCTTAAGGCAAGGGGAACATTTCTCCTTTTGTCTACTTTGGGCACGCATTCTGATTTCACAATTATGCGATGCTCAAATTTCTACAGGCAACCTAGTTCTTTTGCAAATAACTTAGGATATTTATCCTGCCAAATGTTGCCTTGCGCACCATCAGTTAGCAATACCTGCTCACATTGATTGGGATCTAGGACTATGCCAAGTGCCCTTTGTTCTCTCCATCCCAAAAGTGCTCTGTCGCGTTCCACCACATACACTCTTTTTTTGGCTCATCTATTCTTGTATGCCAATTGACAATTAACATAACCAACCATTAGCAGCTTTACACCACAATAACCTTCTGGTTCTACATCAGGTGGCATTAATTTACACTCTCACAAACCTTTCCACACGTCTGTCAATTATAGTATAGGGAGAACATGAATCTGCCCAAAAAGTAACTTTGTTTTCATTGATTTCCATGGTGCACTTGGTAAGATGGTATTGTTCTTTTATCTCTCCTTTCAGCATCTATTTCTTCCCTCATAGTTTCAGATTCAATTCTACTTTCGTCCACATCATCATCCGAATCATCATCACAATTGTGATTCACCAAGTTCACCCTATGTCTGTTTCAAATTGACACTCTGCTTTACACATGCAAAAAAAATGTCCTAATCTTTTACATTTAAAACATTTCGCATTTGTCACTGGACATGTTTCTGCATCTGCCATATGTTTTTTGCTGCCAAATCTATAACACAACCATATCTCCTTTGCAACAAAACCCTTCTCCATTGCTGTAGGGCCCTTTCTACCTTTGTGCACTACATTCACTTTGCCATTGTCATTTATTTCTTGGTATTGGTCCCCTTTAAGTTCCATGAAGTATCTGAAAATGTATTCTCTATGCGTCTAGCTATATTAATAGTTTACTGTAAAGAAGGATCTTTTAGTTCTAACAACTTTTCCTGAATCTTATTATTGTTAGTTCCATTTATGAATTGATCTTGTATAATCTCCACTTGTAAATCATTGAATTTACAGGTTACAGCTAGGTTTCTCAATGCAGACACATATTCACCTGGTAATTGAGAGTTTGAAAATAACCTATGCCTCTCCACAACAATACTAGTCTTCTTCCTTCCATGCCCAAGCAGTGTTTCAACAATGGTAATTTACATGACGCTTCAAAAGTTATCCCTTCAACAGCATCTAAGTAAGTCTCAAAAGGTTCACGCCAATCTTCCCATTTCATTGCTGGGGTCCCTGGACTTTGTAAAAACTTTGGGGGAACTAAAATTGATGTATTCATAGCAAGTTTGGCGTTAATAGATTTTTAAGAAAATTAATTAATCCTTGAACACCCTAACTTTAATATGCCCCAAGGTTACATTGCATTAATTTACCATTCAAGTCACCAAAAGAGCATGTGTTAACTTCCTAATAACGTTTGTCAAGCATTCCTGCCGCACTGTTTCACAGTAATATTTGTTTACTTTTTGTAAGTCCTTTGGAATGAAAGAGAAGAAACCAAAAAAACTTAAAAAACAAGGGTAGTTACAGTTGTCACTTAGCGTTTCTCAGTAAGGCGCTCAGCATTACTATCATTAATCCAGTGAAGACTCTGCTCATGAACTTTAGGTTTTGAAAGGATTCCTCTGAAGATGCCACCTATCTCCTGAATGGACTCGCTCCAAAGGAGACTTGCTTTACATTGCATGTTGCACAGGGCTCTTGTGCATGCCCTGCGTCAGATCCGGCATCCGTTTGATGTTACTTTTAGCTCAAACACATGCAGGACGTGACGCACACCTAGCATGGAATTCTGACCCTCTGCACTGGAGAAGCTCTGCACGGAACGTACGGTAGTGGTTGAACATATACATGTGCATGCATGTGTTTTCAAACATACACATAACGCACATGTGCACTTAACCCCCCCAACTCCACCCTCAGGCATCAATACCAATGTCCAAAATGTTGGAAAAAAATGGCACCTCCTCCTAAAATAGGTCAGTGTAGATGCTGGTATACCGCTGGGCAGCAAATCACACTTACTCTCGGTCCACGATACGACTCACCAGACCCTCCTTAAACGTGCAATGTGTAACACTAAGTATCCCACGCAGGGACAAGTAGGAAGAAGACCAGGGGTTTTCTCAGGTTGCTCCTTGCATAACAGCCTTCTGGACACAGCACCCATGCGCATCCCATCCTCGTCGCCATTTTTAAGAATCACGACGAGTAAATATAGATAAAATTAGTTTACTTATGTTCAGGGCAACAAACCCCGAACACGTCCTCTCTGCTGCCCCTCTTACTGCAACTGCCAGCTGCTTTCCTGGAGTCACAATCTAGAACTCAGCAGGGCACCATAAGTTGCTAGGAAACAACACACTGTCTTACAGCTATCAGGCACTGGATACTTATGAAATGGCATATGTCACAGCCAGCCAAATCTTGCATTATACTCTTCCCTTATCCGGTAAGGGCTGGACTCGAAAACAAACATGCTTCTGGAAAATGTTATAATACCAGATCCATATTACAGTAGTAAGTGTTGTGAGGTTATAAAGTAGTAAGTGTTGTGAGGTTTGGGGAGTCAAACAGAACACCTTATGACACGATTTCCTAAATAAATTGGCTAAAATATCAAATATGTTATGGACAGTTGTGAAGTGGAACCAAATAAATATTACAGTAATTTGTTATGTGATACAGTACCCATGAACAATATTTACTGCTATCAGCAAATAAAGTTTGTATATAAGGAAATAGCATGCCAAATACAAATAATGGACACAAAAGCCAAATATTTGGACCAGAGGAAAAGCAGTGCCTGATACATTGTGTGCCCCATTCAAGAAAATGCCAGTTTGAATTACTGTGCTAGTCCATAATGCTCATCACTGCTCTTTTGCCAAGAAATTAAAATAGAATCAGGCAAGAGGAAGAGTGTGATTGATAGTCAATCCACCAAGTGGGTAAGAGCTATTGAAGCTTTAGGTTAAGTTTTTAGAGCTCATGGATAAGTATAGTGGGAGGAGATTTTAATGATGGCTATTTACTTGGTATGTGTGTGAAACTTTAGTTAAACATACGAAACATGAGTTCATCATGTTGAAAATTAATAATAATTACTGTATTTATGTTGACTGCACATATGATTTGTGCCTATGGATTTTATTCACATACTTAAATCTCACCACCCAGGGGAAGCAAAGCTATAGTAATGCTCACAAAATGAGAGGATCTGCGATAGAATGGATGTTTGGACTTTCAAAAAGCAGTTTAACAGTGGTGGGGCACTGCAAGGCAGCTCTAAGACTAGTTCTAAAATTAGAGCTACATGTTCTATGTTGCATAATATAGCAACAAGAAAAGGACTACCCACAGTTCTTGCGGACTTAGGGCCTGATTACGATCTTGGTGGACAGGGTTACTCGGCCACAAACGTGACAGATAGCCTGTCCGCCGTATTACAATCCTATTGTATCATATGGAGATCGGAATACGGCAGACAAAATGTATCCGTCGCGTTTGTGACAGAGTATTCCATCCGCCAAGATAGTAATCAGGCCTTTAGAGTCTGAAGATGAAGGACCCAATCCAGAACCACTTCAGCCACAAAATACATCAAGGGCAGCAGAAGGCAGAGGCAGAGCTCAGCATACAGGCATTATGAATCATTTTTGTAAAGGTAAGTATTGTGATAATTGTTTCACTCAGGAATAGGCAAAACATAATTTGGGATGCTTTTAACAATATACATTGAAACAGTGACATTGTTAATATTTTTGCTTACCTCTACCAAAACTGTCACTTTCAGACATTTCCGAATCTGCACTTCTTGCCACATCCTCAACCCCTCCCCTAGTATGACTGCAACACACATTCATATCTTCACTCACAGAATCACCACTTACACCTGCAACCTCTTCACTTTCTCCAGCCCCCTACATGAACTCCACTTGGTACTTAACTTTAATGCACGTTTTCTACTTTATAAGTCACCTACAAAAGCCCACAGGCAACATCCCCACTGCAGTGGCTTATTTCAGTTTGTAAATTCACTGTGCGCCTAGATAAAGTGGTAGAAGCAAGATGAACTGTGAATTTGCGCAAAAAGGTTTTGGAATCTTTGTGACAAACTTTCCTGCTGTATGTGAGCACATACATTTGTGACAATCTCAGTCATATTATCTAATGTGTCACAACTGACCTTTGGCTCTTTTCAATAATGTGTACCAGTTGTTCAAAGGAATTTTTATCGTTTTTTTTATGGCCACCAATTAATTGTTTATGTCCTTAATGTTTTTTAGTTGTAGACACTGGGTGTTCAACATGGAAGGCTCTAAGCCGCCAAATGTTTGCTATCCCCACTATTCCCAGAAGCAACAGTTGCTGAAGATCGTGCCCTCAAAACAGTGTTATGCCTTGCAATATTCCTCCTGCGCATTTCCCTGGCCCTCACAGCTGGTTCGTCGGTTTTGGAAGACTGAAAATTATGGTTTGTAATAGGGAAATGAATTTATGTATAGGCTTAGAGACATCAGCTTTATTGATTTTAAGATTTTAAGCAAAGGTATTTAGCCTATGACAAATGATTAATTTATCTATGAGCTGCCTCTGTTAGATGAACTCGTGGGCTCGGATATCCTTTGTTATTGGTCAGGCTTCCAGAACTAAGGGCCATATGTACAAAAACTTTTTCCCATAGACACAGAATGGGTAAAAACCTTTGCTACATCTGGCCCTAAATTGCTTCATACATTCGACAAAGTGATCTAAGTGGTTGCACAGCCTATCTCAATAAATTAGGGCCTGTTTGTGCAGGGGTCAGAATTACAAGTTTAGTTATATTTAACGGATTTGATAATTTAACAGGGAAAAAACATATAGGTGGTCATTCTGACCTCGGCGGTAAAAGGCGCATACCGCCGGTCAGAAATCCTCCATAATCCCGCCGCGGTCGCGGAAACCCGCCACGGTCATTCTGACCCGCAGAAGGCAAACCTCCGAAAATCCGACCGCCACAACAGACCGCCAGACCAGCGGTCGGCGGAAAGGTGGAGGTGACAAAACCTCCACCGCCACGCCAACAGAAATACGCCCATCCCATTACGACCCACGAATCCACGCGGCGGTCATTCAAACGCGGTATTCCATTGGCGGGACACACCGGCGCGGTCAGAATACCCACCAACGAACAAAACTCACCCACATTGGACGATTTGAATCCCACACACCTGATACACATACACACACCACTCCCACACACACAATACAATATAAAACACCCACCCACATCACCCACAAACCCCTACGCTTACAAAATCGTAAAGAAGGCAAGAGAGAGACACCAGGATCCAAAACATAACAGCCACAGCCACTCAACACCATCACCCACACACTATCCACACACAAAACAACACACACCACCACACTCAACTCACTTAAATACACATACTCCACCCCACACATCATACACACCACCCCATGGCACCCCAAAGACAACCCCGCTTCACAGACGAAGAACTCAGGGTTATGGTGGAGGAAATCGTTCGTGTAGAGCCCCAGCTGTTCGGCACACAGGTCCAATACACCAGCATTGCCCGGAGGACGGAGCTATGGCAGAGGATTGTCGACAGGGTGAACGCAGTGGGACAGCACCCCAGAAATCGGGAAGACATCAGGAAGCGATGGAACGACCTACGGGGGAAGGTGCGTTCCATGGTATCCAGGCACAACATCGCCGTGCAGAAGACTGGCGGAGGACCCCCACCTCAACCCCCACAATTCACATCATGGGAGGAGGAAGTCTTGAACATCCTGCATCCTGACGGCCTCGCAGGAGTCGGCGGAGGAATGGATACTGGTAAGTTGAAGCTTCAATACTGCTTCCCCCCCACCTGCATGCCAAATCAGACCCCAACCCTCACCCCCATCCTCGAACCCCACCCTCACCCCCACCCCCATCCTCACCCCCACCCTCACCCCCACCACCATCCTCACCCCCACCACCATCCTCACCCCCACCACCATCCTCACCCCCACCACCATCCTCACCCCCACCCCCAGCACACCTATTCCCCGCCAATGTCTCACCATCACAACCCACACATCCCAAAACCTAGGCCTGCATGCGTCCACTAAGCATGGACACCCATCACCAAAGCATGCCCAATGCATATACACATCCCCCCCACAAGCCACCCTCACCAAAGCCCCCACACACACATGCCAGCACTTGGGGACACGGGAACCCACAGATACACCCATATGCCACACATTGAAACTATAACCATACCTCTATACCCCTGCAGGACCCGACCGTCAACACACCGCGGCGGAGGGGCCAGAATTATCCACACCCCCCACCCAAGAGGCCGTCAGCGATGACAGCAGCTCTGTCGATCTGGACACCGATGACCAGCCCGGACCATCGGGGACCTCTGGACAGTCGGTTCCCCTCACACAGGCACAGGCCACTATAGACCCTAACCCCTCTGGGAACACCAGCACAGCTCCCACCCAGCGGGCCCATGCCTCTGTCTCCAGGGCGCGTCAATCTGCGGTGTGTCTACCACTACAGGGCACCCAGGATAACCCACCACCCCAACAACAACAGGGACCTGGGGGCAGTGGTAGTGGGCACACCGGCCAGGGGGCAGAGGCCCAGGGAAACAGGCCAACTCGGCGGGCAGCTGTGCGACAGGGGGGGGAGGAGAGGCCCAGGGAACCCACTCTCCACGAGGTCCTCACCACCATCATGGGAGCATACAACCGCTCCCAGGAGACGATGGCGACGGTACTGGCCCGGTTCCAGGAGATCCAGGTGCTGCAGGAGGAACACTATCGGGGGTACAGGGAGGACATCCGAGCCATCAACACCACCCTGGTTACCATGGTAGGGCTGCTGCAGGACCTCGTAAACAGCAGGGCGGACACTGAACAACACCCAAGGGCCCCTGCCACTAGCCGGGACCAAGAACAGCCATCCACCTCCGCCGGCGCTAGTGGACAGGAGGCCCCCGCACAGCAGCAGCCCACCAGACCCCCACCTCCTGCAGGAGAAGAACCACCCCGCAAGAGGGCCCTGAGATCTCGCAAGACAGAGTAGGATGTCAAGACCCCCGCCAGCAATGGATACCACCTGATGTCATCCCACTGTCCCACATTGTCACCCTGTCCATCCTCGAACTGCCCATGCTCCATCTCTCCACAGGCCTCTGGACAATGCACCTGTGTGACTGTTACTCTGGACTCGGCCATGGACATTCCTTCACCATAGCCCCCACCCACTTGAAACCACCCATCCCATTTTGAGCACTTCAATAAACACCTATTTTGCACCAAAATATCAGGAGTCTGGCTGTGATTTCAATAGATTGTAATTGACATGACAGTGCAAATATGTCCTTGTACATGGTGAAGTCAACAAACAGCTGCCACAAAGCTGTAGTCCATGGGGAAACGAAGCACAGGACTCGTAGTGGGGACCCCAGATCTGAAATAGGGAGGGAAAAGCCAAAACTCAGTCATCATACACTGGGGCAAATAGACAGGCAGCAGAGATGCTGCAGAGTAGTTAACTTTTACTAAATTATCTTTGAAATGTTACCTGTGTCCTATTGGAAGTACTGTTCAATGATTCTGTCCCTGTTGTCTGTTTCAGCCCCGTCGTCTTCCTCCTCGTCACTCTCCTCAGGTTCCACCGCTGCCACAACACCACCGTCTCGACCATCCTCCTGCAGGAAAGGCACCTGGCGGCGCAAAGCCAGGTTGTGAAGCATGCAGCAGGCCACGATGATGTGACACACCTTCTTAGGTGAGTACATTAGGGATCCCCCGGTCATATGCAGGCAGCGAAACCTGGCCTTTAGGAGGCCAAAGGTGCGTTCGATCACCCTCCTAGTACGCCCATGGGCCTCATTGTACCGTTCCTCTGCCCTGGTCCGGGGATTCCTTACTGGGGTCAGTAGCCACGACAGGTTGGGGTACCCAGAGTCCCCCACTAGCCATACACGGTGTCTCTGTAGCTGTTCCATCACGTAAGGGATGCTGCTATTCCGCATGATGTAGGCGTCATGCACTGACCCTGGGAATTTGGCATTTACATGCGAGATGTACTGGTCAGCCAAACACACCACCTGGATGTTCATTGAATGGTAACTTTTTCTGTTCCTGTACACCTGCTCCCTGTCTCTTGGGGGAACCAAAGCCACATGGGTCCCATCAATGGCACCAATTACGTTGGGAATATGTCCAAGGGCGTAGAAATCACCCTTCACTGTAGCCAGTTCGCCCACCTCAGGGAAAATGATGTAGTTCCTCACGGATTTCATCAGGGCAGACAACACTCGGGATAACACCTTTGAAAACATGGGCTGAGACATCCCAGAAGCAATTCCCACTGTTGTCTGAAATGACCCACTTGCCAAGAAATGGAGTACTGACATGACCTGCACCAGAGGGGGAATCCCTGTGGGTTGGCGGATGGGGGACATCAGGTCGGGCTCCAGCCGGGCACTCAGTTCATGGATAGTGGCACGGTTAAGACGGTAGGTCAGGATAATGTGGCGTTCTTCCATTGTCGACAGGTCCACCAGCGGTCGGTACACGGGAGGATTCATCCGTCTCCTCGCCCAACCCAGCGGACGGTGCCTAGGAAGGACAACATGGAGCACACAGTCAGGCAACCCACAGGTACGTACTCACAGCTAGCACAGTATACGATTCTCTATGCAGTGAATGGCGTGTATGAGTGGCTATGCAAGGCCTAGGCCTGTGTGACGCAGTTGAAATTGAGCCATGTGGGCCCTGGAAATGGCGGCTGCCTGACCTGTGAAGTGTGACAATGGGATGTGAGGTCAATGCGCTGGCGTGGCACACCGCGGCGGGCGGCGGGCCAAGACCGCGGCGCGAAGCCGCATTGGTTAACATTGAAGCCTATGGGTTTCAGGAGCCAATGGCGAAGGGCGCCGGCGGTGGCGGGACGCACCGCCGCGGTACGCACCGCCGCGGACGTGACCGCCATTTTCTATCTACTTATCCACTTGCGACTTGAACTTTCACAGGAGAGGACCTATACTGCAAGTGTTGCTGTGACCTCGGTCTGGAAGGGACAATGGCTGCTGCGACTGGGGAAAGGGCCCCTGCCTTCACTGGAGAGGAGTTGGAGAAACTTGTGGATGGGGTCCTCCCCCAGTATGCGCAACTCTACGGTCCTCCAGACCAACAAGTGAGTTTAATTCTATCTGGATTTGGGGCCACGGGCTGGCTTGGGGGCCTGGCGGGGATGGGGTGCATGTTGGGGCTGGCGGGGGGCCTGGCGGGGATGGGGTGCATGTTGTGGGTTGGAGGGGGGCCTGGCGGGGATGGGGTGCATGTTGGGGCTGGCGGGGGGCCTGGCGGGGATGGGGTGCATGTTGTGGGTTGGAGGGGGGCCTGGCGGGGATGGGGGGCATGTTGGGGCTGGCGGGGGGCCTGGCGGGGATGGGGTGCATGTTGGGGCTGGAGGGGGGCCTGGCGGGGATGGGGGGCATGTTGGGGCTGGCGGGGGGCCTGGCGGGGATGGGGTGCATGTTGGGCATGGCGGGGGGCCTGGCGGGGGCCTGGCGGGGATGGGGGGCATGTTGGGGCTGGCGGGGGGCCTGGCGGGGAGGGGGGGCATGTTGGGCATGGCGGGGGGCCTGGCGGGGGGCCTGGCGGGGATGGGGGGCATGTTGGGCATGGCGGGGGGCCTGGCGGGGGGCCTGGCGGGGATGGGGGGCATGTTGGGCATGGCGGGGGGCCTGGCGGGGGGCCTGGCGGGGATGGGGGGCGTTGGGCATGGCGGGGGGCCTGGCGGGGGGCCTGGCGGGGATGGGGGACGTTGGGCCACTGGAAAGGAAAATGCTGAGTAACTTGAACGTGGTATTTCTCCCTCCCTGTACGTGTCACATAGGTCCGCGCCCATGAGAAGATTGGGATTTGGCGTGCCATCGCCAAGGAAGTCCGGGGCCTGGGGGTCCACCATCGACGGGGCACCCACTGCCGCAAGAGGTGGGAGGACATCCGCCGCGGGACAAAGAAGACCGCCGAGTCTCTGCTGGGGATGGCCTCCCAACGTAGGCGGGGTGCCTGCCGTCAACTGAGCCCCCTGATGTTCCGGATCCTGGCGGTGGCCTACCCTGATTTGGATGGGCGCGTGAGGGCAGCACAGCAGACACAAGGGGGTGAGTAGAAGCATCATCTACTCTGTTGTCGTGCAGTGGAGGTGTCTGGGTGGGGGAGGAGGGCTGTGGGTCCCCCTAGGCCAGGGCGATATCTGTAGGCTGGGCACCCCCGTAAGCCCCTGTGTCCCCAGCCACCACCCTCAGTAGTGTGTCAGTACAGCCATCCCTGGGCCGTGTCATCCATGGGTGCAGTTGACAACTCTAGGCGTGTAGGGCATGTTCCACGGAATGCGTAGCAGACCACAAGTGCGCAACTTAGTGCAGGGGGCATCTGTGTCTGTCATGTCCGCTAACTGTACCGGAGATCCATGTACTCAATATCCCTTTATTTCTCTCTCCCCCCCCTTTTTGTTTGTCTTTCTGTGCTTGTGTGCATCAGCATCATCAGGCGGAGGAGAAGTGGCATCGGGGCAGGAGGGAGCTGCATCTCACATGGCCCAGGAGGGCCATGCCACAGAGTCAGACTGGACCAGTGAGACGGAGGGCGAGGGGAGCTCCACGACGGGGACGACTGGAGCCTGCAGCGACACGGACACGTCCTCGGAAGGGGGCTCCCTTGCGGGGGTGGCACCATCCGTGCCCCCCGCCATTACAGGTACAGCCGCCACCCAGCGCACCATCTCCGCCCTCCCTGCAGCCCCTCCGCGTTCGCCCCGTGCCCGCTCTGCCAGGAAGCCGGGCATCTCCTTCGCCCCAGGCACCTCAGGCCCTGCCCCTGTTACCCCCGCTGCCCTCAGTGCGGAGCTCATTGACCTCGTGAGGACGCTCATTGTTGGGCAGACTACCCTTTTGAATGCCATCCAGGGGGTGGAGAGGGAGGTTCATCGCAGCAATGCGTACCTGGAGGGCATTCATTCGGGTCAGGCTGCCCATCAGCGATCGTTCCAGGCTCTGGCCTCAGCACTGACGGCAGCCATTGTCCCTGTCTCCTGCCTGCCTCTACTAACTCCCTCCTCCCAGTCTCCTGTTCCTCTGCCTGTCCCACCCACACCATCAGACCAGCCTGCACACACCTCAACACCCAAGAGAAGCTCATCCAAACATAAGCACCACAGATCACGCAGACATTCACACACGCAACATTCCGATGCAGACATGCCAACAGTCACTACCACCTCTGTGACCCCCACCTCCTCGTCTCCCTCCTCCCTCCCTGTGACGTCTACACTCACACCTCCATTCACCTCACCATCAGCCAGTGTTTCCATCACCAGCACACCCTCCACTCCAGTCCGCACACGTGCAGTCACCACCCCCACTGCCATTTACACGTCCCCTGTGTCCTCTCCCACTGTGTCTGTCACCCCCTCTTCCACACCACACAAACGCAGCCACCCACCCACCCAACAGCCATCCACCTCACGACAGCCTATCCCTCCTGCACCTGCACCCAAAGACAGCAAACGTGACTCACCTACAACCACATCCTCTCCCTCCACTCCCATTCCCACTGTACCTACCACTCTCCATTGTCCCAAGAAGCTCTTCCTCGCCACTACTAACTTCTTTCCTGACCCTGAGCCCCCCCCTCCTTCTCGTCGGGGTAAGAAGAGCACCTCAGCCACCACCAGCCCTGCAGCCCCCTTGACAAGGGTGCAGGGGTATTGGAGCCCGCCAGCCCGCATGTCTGGATCTTCACCCAGCAGCAAGGGGACAGCCAGCCCACCCCCTGGGAAGAGGAGCAGAAGGCGGAAGGGGCGCCGCAGGAGCCCGCCTTCTACATCCCCCCCGGACACCACCCAGAGACAGTCACCAGCCACAGCTCCAAAGGGAGGCAAGGGCCACAGGCCGACGACTAAGGAGGGCAAGGGCAGCAAGTTGGAGAGGTCAGGCAGCAGGCCTGCTGCCCAGGAGGAGCCCACAACCCCCATAGCCGCTGCCCCGGGAGAGCCCACCACCCCCATATCCGCTGCCCATGGAGGACCCAGCCCAGCTGGCCAGGAGGGCCCCACCACCCACAGCCCAGGTGGGCAGTGAAGGAGCACCATCCCCGCTGCCCAGGAGGGCACCACCATGCAATTAGCAGTTGGCCATAGACCGTCCGCCGTCTCAAGAACCGCTGAACTGGGCCCCGCCGTCTCAAGAACCGCTGAACTGGGCCCCGCCGTCTCAAGAACCGCTGAACTGGGCCCCGCCGTCTCAAGAACCGCTGAACTGGGCCCCGCCGTCTCAAGAACCGCTGAACTGGGCCCCGCCGTCTCAAGAACCGCTGAACTGGGCCCCGCCGTCTCAAGAACCGCTGAACTGGGCCCCGCCGTCTCAAGAACCGCTGAACTGGGCCCCGCCGTCTCAAGAACCGCTGAACTGGGCCCTTCAAGGCAAGAACCGCTGAACTGGGCCCCGCCGTCTCAAGAACCGCTGAACTGGGCCCTTCAAGGCAAGAACCGCTGACCTGGGCCCTTCAAGGCAAGAACCGCTGAACTGGGCCCTTCAAGGCAAGAACCGCTGAACTGGGCCCCGCCGTCTTAAGAACCGCTGAACTGGGCCCTTCAAGGCAAGAACCGCTGAACTGGGCCCCGCCGTCTCAAGAACCGCTGAACTGGGCCCTTCAAGGCAAGAACCGCTGACCTGGGCCCTTCAAGGCAAGAACCGCTGAACTGGGCCCTTCAAGGCAAGAACCGCTGAACTGGGCCCCGCTGTCTCAAGAACCGCTGAACTGGGCCCTTCAAGGCAAGAACCGCTGAACTGGGCCCCGCCGTCTCAAGAACCGCTGACCTGGGCCCTTCAAGGCAAGAACCGCTGAACTGGGCCCTTCAAGGCAAGAACCGCTGAACTGGGCCCCGCCGTCTCAAGAACCGCTGACCTGGGCCCTTCAAGGCAAGAACCGCTGAACTGGGCCCTTCAAGGCAAGAACCGCTGAACTGGGCCCTTCAAGGCAAGAACCGCTGAACTGGGCCCCGCCGTCTCAAGAACCGCTGAACTGGGCCCTTCAAGGCAAGAACCGCTGAACTGGGCCCCGCCGTCTCAAGAACCGCTGAACTGGGCCCTTCAAGGCAAGAACCGCTGAACTGGGCCCTTCAAGGCAAGAACCGCTGAACTGGGCCCCGCCGTCTCAAGAACCGCTGACCTGGGCCCTTCAAGGCAAGAACCGCTGAACTGGGCCCTTCAAGGCAAGAACCGCTGAACTGGGCCCCGCCGTCTCAAGAACCGCTGACCTGGGCCCTTCAAGGCAAGAACCGCTGAACTGGGCCCTTCAAGGCAAGAACCGCTGAACTGGGCCCCGCCGTCTCAAGAACCGCTGAACTGGGCCCTTCAAGGCAAGAACCGCTGAACTGGGCCCCGCCGTCTCAAGAACCGCTGGACTGGGCCCTTCAAGGCAAGAACCGCTGGCCCTTTGGCAGACGTGGCAGGGCAGGATCTATCTTGCGCAGGGCTGCAGGATGTCCTCTGGCCAACTTGCCTCCTCCAGTGGCAGTGGGGTCTGTTATGGACTGTTTGGACTGTGGCTTTGCTCTCCCCAGGATGGCCCAGTGGGCAGGCCACCCACTGTATGGACTGTATGGACTGTGGCTTTGCTCTCCCCAGGATGGCCCAGTGGGCAGGCCACCCACTGTATGGACTGTATGGACTGTGGCTTTGCTCTCCCCAGGATGGCCCAGTGGGCAGGCCACCCACTGTATGGACTGTATGGACTGTGGCTTTGCTCTCCCCAGGATGGCCCAGTGGGCAGGCCACCCACTGTATGGACTGTATGGACTGTGGCTTTGCTCTCCCCAGGATGGCCCAGTGGGCAGGCCACCCACTGTATGGACTGTATGGACTGTGGCTTTGCTCTCCCCAGGATGGCCCAGTGGGCAGGCCACCCACTGTATGGACTGTATGGACTGTGGCTTTGCTCTCCCCAGGATGGCCCAGTGGTCATGGAGTCCCCTCGTGGATCTGGCGTCGTGTACTCAAGTGGCTGAGGTGCCCCCCCTTCCCTTCCCCCTGAGGTGCCTGTCCTATTTTCTTTCTGATGCCCCTGCAGTGTTCTCTCCGTGGAGTTCTTGTCGTGGGACTGGGCCTTGCCCCTTTGCACAGGACCCCTGTGATCCACGGACAGTGGTTGGACTACATTTAGTAGCTGTATATATTTTGTACATAGTTTATTTCAATATATCTGGCCGTTTATGATCTCTTCTTTTGGTCTTTGCATTATTTCGGAGGGGGGTGGTTTGTGGGTTGTGACAGTGATCTGTGGGAATGCATTGATGTGTGTGTTGTAGTGGGTGTGGGTGGGTGGGTGTGTGCCGGTAATCTTTTCCCTCCCCTGTGTCGTAGGTGCAGTACTCACCGATGTCTTCCGCGCCGCCGGGCGTGCTCCTGGTATATGAGGAGGAATAGGAGTGCGGGGATGACCTGCAACTCTGGCTCCATACTGCCGGAATCTCCCGTGGAGTGCGTAGAGGTGAGCGTTTTCCCGTTCGTAGTCTGTTTCCGCCGTGTTCTTATCGGCGGTGCTCCCGCCCCGGAAAAGGTGGCAGATTGGTGGGTCGTAATAGGGTGGGCGGTACTTTGTCTGCCGCCGGGCTGTTGGCGGGAACCGCCGCGCTGTTTGTTTGTACCGCTGTGGCGGTCGGAGTGTTAAGTTGGCGGGCTGTGTTGGCGGTTCCCGCCAGGGTCAGAATGCCATTTTTAATACCGCCGGTCTGTTCGCGGTCCGACCGCCGCCTCTCCGCCGACCGCCAGGGTCAGAATGAGGGCCATAGTATTTACCGTATCATTCATATTTTGGTGCATTAAACAACAACATTTGCATGTACCTTATAATAGGTGCTATTTATCGGACCCAATAAAAAACGTACTTTGTGGTATTGTTATTTATCAGGTGCAATAAATAGCACATATACTTGCAATCAGAGCCCAAGTGTTTTGACACATGATTTTTTTTTTTTTAAATAAGAATAACTCTCAAATGTGCCTGCAAATAATAACTTTGTAGGACATTTACCCAAGTATATAGTGATACCCAAGCTCACAAGGTACTGCTGGGTGGATCTTTGTTCACTGTGGTGACGTCTGGCAGAGACTGTGTGCTTGTGGTTTTTTTTGTAACACGTGCTTGTAATGCTAGTTTGTGTGCACATATGTTTGATGTGTGTATATAGTATTGTTTAACTGTATGTGCCCTATAACCAGGGTCGGAGTGGTACAGGAAATCATCCCAGGTACCAACATAAAAGTGGTCCTCATTAGAGAATCAGACAGCAAGAGAATTGGTTCCTATTTGCAAACTGTGACAGTTTTGACATTGTGAAGACATGCTTTATATGTAGTTTACAAGGTATGTGCGATTTCATACTTTTGTACTTGCTGTGGGTAATTTTGGGGGTAATATCGGAACTCAATAGTAAAAACTGGCCCACCAAACCATAAAACAGGCCTACAAAAAAACGCCAAGAAAACTGGCCTGCACACTGACTTGACAGACTAACGCTCTGGGCACTGACAGGCTGCCCCATAGGCCATTTCGTCCTTGCCTATGACCAAGCCAGGCCTTTTGACTTTTTTCAATGCTTGATTTAATTTAGTTTTCAATTTTGTTCAGCCACCGAAATAGGTAGTGAATATACAGCCTTATGTAGAGAAACAAACGAGAATAATAACATATTTAAAAAAGTAAATTTTATACCCATACACTAAAAATAACTCCTGCAGTTATTGATAAAAGACAGAATATATGTAACTAGTAAAAAACAAAAACAAAGATGCTTGCCGGTACATCATTAAATACTGCATAACAAGAATGTTCAGAGCGAAGGCAAACTAATCATATGTTGCTGGTTCGGCAGTAGTCCACTAGCTTAACAACTAATGTATTTTGCAAATTTTAAAGAGAGGACAACAAAATTAATGCTCACAGAGAAGTAATCTTTACAGCTGAATAACCCTAGGCGAGCCTTGAGAAAATGGAAAAGCACACGTGTTTCAGCAGGCAAGCCAAAGTGATTTCTCAGAAACGACTTCAGATATTTCTCATTAAAAGTCAAATAATCACTGAGCTGTCATTGGGGTCACATTTCTTTGGGATTTGACGAAAAAACGATTTGGGAGCATCTTTTCCTCAGAATATATCGTATGCTTTTTCAACTGCAATTCTCATTACTACTTGTAGCTCAATGACGCTCTGTCAGAAGCGGACAGCACGTTTTTGCCTCAGTGGATGAAGGTCTCTTTTCCCTTTTCTGACGTTCGACAAAAACAGAACAAGGATACAATAATTTTGTGACTCCTAGAGAAAAACATACCTTTGTTGGTGGCTACTTTAAGAGAGTGGTCTTAAAGAAACATGCGGTAAATAATATTACAGTAGGTCTGGAAAGGAACATTTTAGAACACCTATTGTTGGCAAATTAATAGGGATGTTTGAATGGGCGAAGAAAACTTTTTTTTGTACCCTGGATAAAATCGTTGAGTGGTCATTTGAGTTGGTCAGATCATGGATTAGATTGTATTTGGAAATAATTAAAAAATAAATAGGATGCTCATGATTTACATTTTAGAGATTTGTGATTGGCAATAGCATAGATAAACTGTGCCTGCCCCTTCAATTTAAGAGCCTAATTGAACAACCCATAATTGTTGGGATTTTCTTTTGAAGTATATTTGGCCGACTCAGCTCTATTATGTTAGATCTTCTAAGGTGGATTTGATCATGATTCACACTGGTAGTGATTCCCTGCTACCTCTGCACTACATGGTTTGTATACCTTATTGGCCCTTTCCCATTGCTTATGAACAAAATCTATGGCCCTGATGTAAGACTCTCATTTCAAACCAATGATGTTTAGTTTGCACACTGACTGGTTTGTGAATGGGAATGTAGACTTGATAACAGCATAATCCCTAGAAAGATCTGACACAGCAGGAAAAAGGAAGACTTATTATTGGAGAGTTTGGAGGGCTGGTTATCGGAGGCTGAGGTGCAAAAAATATTTGCGAGTCACTTAGGTCAGAAGTGATAAGGGATCAATTGCAACAGAGCCGCAAAGAAAGAGGGATGAGAAGAAGTTGTGGAGTGATGGCTATTGCGACGCTGAGGTTTGAATCTCAGCATTGATTCAACATCTTATGATTCTGGGCAAATCACTTAGGGTCTCATTACAAGACTGGCGGTCTTATGAATGCCAGACTCGCAAGGGTGGTGGTCAGGACTGCCCCCGCTGTGGCGGTCCGACAGCCACATTAAGGCCCATATTTATACTTTTTTAGCGCTGCATTTGCATCATTTTTTTACGCAATAGCGGCGCAAACTTGCAAAATAAAATTGTATTTTGTAAGTTTGCGCCGTTTTTGTGTAAAAAAACGGCACAAATGCGGCGCTAAAAAAGTCTAAATATGGGCCTAAGACCCTTGTGGTCTGACCACCAGGGTTCCAACATCTCTGCTGGGATTGGTGGTGGGTGGAGGTCACAATTCATCAAAGCACCACTGCATGCAGCGCTGCCCTGAGGATTACGACCTTGTTCACTGCCAATCTCCCCGTACATAATAAAAAGCAATACAAATAATCTGTAGTTTAAATGGTTCTCATGCTCAGGTCGAGTTTGTGCTGTCTAAACTGAAAAAAAACACAAGAACTTTAAGCTGAATTTAAAAACTAGCTGTAGCAATGTCCAGCTGCGACTGCTTACTTACTTTGCTTTGCTCCTTTTTCATAGCTCGACTACTGTTAATTCTTGCCTGCATATTTGTTATGTTTGCTTGTTCCTTCTTTATTTCCACTGCCTTTGCAGTTCCATTATGTTTTAAGACTTCCTGCATTCTGAGGCTTACTGACTGCAGTGACCCCGTTCAGCTGTAGTACAAATTTGCCATTATCTTCATCTGGCATTCCCCAGTCTTTGCATTCCTGTGGCTTTGTAAGATACACACACCGGGATATGATTTGACTCAGTCTTCATGATCTCCAGGTAGCACGAGGTAGACTGGTGCTCCTTGGCTCGTTACCAACATACCCTTATCAAGAGCCTTGTAAACACTGACTGGAGTACTTTGTTTTGTGTGGATCTGAAGTACAATTGTCTTTATTACCAATGTATCCCATACATCATCCAATTAAACAATATTGTGGTGAAGTGTATACACTTGATGTCCATGCCTGCTGACATTCACATCCCTACCACACCAGATTACTTCACTAAGAAGCAGTCTACTGTGTTTCCCTCTCACTCTCACGCTTAAACCCTTACCCACATTTTCCCCAATAGAGATCACAGTCTCCAAGTCCATAATCAGCTCACAGCCACACATCTGCTTGCTCCCCCTAAGGTTGCCATCATGCTTTACAAAGTGGAAGATGTCCCAAAGAGGCAGCTTTCCCTTAATGAAGCAGATACCATGCTCTATGAGGTTTTAATATCTGATTAATGGTTTGTAACTGCAGTTGTGGTCACATACTATTGGTACATTCCTGTCTGGATCACAAGTACGAGGGGGGTGTCCCTTTCAGGCCCCCTCCTATTTTTAATTCAGACTGGGATGCAAAAGCCCTGTCATGAGTTTGAAAGACTTTTATCAACTCATAAAAGGGCTTTTGTAACGGAAAGCCATCCATGACCACTATTAAAGCTGCAGATCCTGAGTATGGCTGAAAGACATTGGCTGACACCCTCTTTTTTGTATTTTCTTCTTCAAACCTCAGCATGCTACCATTGTGATATAAATATCCAAATTCATACTTCCTTGACTAATTCAATATGCAGATTGTGAGAAGTTACAACTATTCGTAAAGATGGTGTTACCCCGTATTCCTATTGCTGAACCTTTTCCTCAACCAGCATATTTTCCTCCACACTTTCCTTAGTGTAGCCATCTGGTTAAGCAAACCGCAACTCTCATTTCAAATCTATAACACCAGGAACACAGGTTTTGGAACAGAGTCCCCATTATAAGTACTTACATTTGTTCCTTGTTTCTTCCCTACAAACAGAATCCATTTTACTGCTTCATAAGACATTCTGAAGTTGACCCACTGCCAGCACCTTCTGCCTGAATGTGATTCTAAGCTAATTCAGTGGTACCCTTGAGGTCATATTATGCAACACCAGCTTGTCAAGGACTTCCATTGGAACAAATACAATAACACAACCTTGCTTGCTGATGACAGATAATTTGTCCCAATATTTTACAAGAGTTTCTAAAGTTAGTGCATTCTAATATCACATTTCCTCAATTCTTTTGCTGAACAGTAATCTAAGATAACGAAATGGAGCACTGTAAAATTCAGTGTAAATCCTGTGATGTGCACATTTTTCTCCCACTGCATACATTTTAGATCTGGCTAGAACCGATTTGGCTCAAACATTCCTAAAACATGAACTCATCCTAATAGCCTTCACTGTCTTAGCCATCCAGAGGAAAGTGTTCAGGTGGTTGGACCTTTACAGCAGAATATTACCAGCACAAATAGTCAAGAACAGTGAACCCTTGGCCCTGAAGCATTTTCTTCAATATCCAGGCCAAGGTTCCCATAAGAATTACAATAATCAGACAAGATGATGGGCATTCATATGTCTTGCATTACGGCAACTCCCACCTACCAGAAAGTCCCTTATTGCTTCTTATCCTAGCCAGCAGAAATGTATATCAGCTTCACCATTTCCTGTATTCTAGTCTCTAACAATGTTTTTCAGCACTTTAAACATATTTTTCCAGACCCAATTATCGAAAGCATTCTCAGTGACTAAACTGACAACACTATATTCACCCTCTTTCAACTTATCAACTCTCAGTGCAAATACTGATATACTGGGTGCTCCTAAAGAGCACAAAAATAGCCACATCTTCATTTATTTCCCCCCCTCATAATTTTTACAGTGAATTTCTATTTTTTTTAACATTTAGGAATTGTAATTACTATATGTTAATCCAGCCACTGCCGTGCATTGCCTTTGGCTCTGCGTGGAAGTGGTTGGTCACAGACGCCAACCCCCAAAAAGCACCAAACCTTACACCGTGCATGGCCTTCACCCATGCTCTACGGAGGTTGCCCGAAAGACCTGGCCTGCACTCAGACCCTGCAGCCAATCCGTCGGAGTTGCCCGCGGCCTCTCTGGGTGTGAGAATAGGTGTGAGAGGGTGTATCTGGGGGTGAGAGTGACTGTCAGTGTCTGTCTGTATGTGAGATTGCGTACATCAGTGATGAGGGTCTGAGTGCGTATATTAGAGACAAGGGTCCGAGTGGGTCTGTAAGTAGGTGCCTGAGTGTTTAAGTGGGTCTGTGAGTGTGTGCGGAACTGTCTAAGTGGGTGTCTGAGTAGAAGAAAGAGAATGAAAGAGAGAGAGAGAGAAAGAATGTGAGAGAGAGAGATAGTTTTTTAGGCTTTGATGTACGATATAGTTAGAATTAGATATTTCTGCACAATTTAAAAAGGAAAATGTAGTTGTCATTTTTTTAAAGTAAAATTCCTTTTTATGTGACCCTTAAACATTTTTAGTTTAAAAAAAAAATTAACCCAGAAACAAGACAAGCTGGACACAAACCCTCAATGCTCAGCATGAAGGTCTGTGACCTTCACACTGAGCTATTTGTTTTTTTGGTGACATGTTTTTAGCCCTTTATGGGCTATCTTGGACTGCGAGGGAAGCCTCAAGGGCTCTCCTGCGGTCCCTACATCTTTATTTATTTATAAATTTTTTAAATTTTTGACAAAATGCCCTTTATGGGCTATCTGGGACCGCAAGAAAAGCTTAAAAGCCTCTCCTGCAGTCCCATTGCTTCAACAACCAAGGAGGTGCTTTTAACAGCAACTCCGTGATTGCTGAAGTAAACTTTTAATTGCTCTTTGCTGCACACATGCAGGGGACAGAGATAAAAGGTCCTCTTTCAGACAGCGGGACCAGCTTGACAGGTCCCACTGTTTGAAACTGGAGTGCTTGATGGACACGTCTCAATGTGACATGTATATTACAACGTGGCAGGGAAAGGTGTTGAGTAGTATTACAGCAGATTACCATGCCATATATTTATCATTTTATTAACTAAGTGTTTTTGTACGTCTCGGTTAGAGAAACCCGATATGTAGTTGTGTATCCGTGTGTCATGAATTTCCATGTGCTACATGCCATTAGGCTGAGTGTGTGTCATTAGGCTCAGTGCCATGTGAGATCTCACTAGTAAATTTGAGATATGACAAGTATGCTTCTTGTTGCTAACCTGGGGGAATGGGGTCCCCACAGTCTACCAATGCTTGGTGAGGGGGCCATGCACCCCCTACACTTTAAAATAAATGAGGCTCTGGGGGATGGGGTCCACTGATGTCGTCAGTGATGTTTTTAGTGATGTCATTTGAGATGTCATCAGTGATGTCATGAGTTATGTCACTGACCATGTCATGAGTGATTAAATATTTGAGGTCATAAGCATATATATATATATATTCACTGAAAAAAACAGGTTTCAGGGATGTTATAGATAGGTTCTGAATTTACTTGTACAAAACCATAGAAATATAAATTCTACTTAAAAATATAGTTATTACTAGCATGTTATTAATGTGTAATTCTACAACCCACAGGTATAATGTAGGAAAGAGTGACATATCGCACCTAAAAAAGACAAACAGTTATTGAGTCACAGGTGATAAACTGAAAGTCCATATAGCACAACCACATATGCATTTCAGACAATATGCACTGAAAATGTTGAAGGCATTATTTAGATGCATGTTATGCCGGTTACGACTAGAAACAAAGTTATAAAAAATATTAGAGATTATAACCATCCGCCAAATGTTACCAAAATCACTGTTAAAAATGTATTGAAAGAGGTAAGGGAAGCTAGCACTACTTCATAAGAAACTGCATTAAATATTAAAAAAAAGATCATGTCATAAGTTCCTGACTACACTACAGGACAAGTCCTAGGTATCCTAAACTTGAAAAGACTCGTAGCCAGAACCAGAAAAGCCACAACTGAAACCACTGCTGCCACTAAAAAAAATAGAAGACTATGGCCCTCATTACGAGTCTTGAGTTATGGATAAGATGACTGCCAGAATCGCGGTGAGGAAACTGCTGCGGAGCTGGCAGTCTCCCCATCAGACCCATTACAAGGTTTCCACTGGGCTGACCGGGTGAAAATAAGGTTTCCGCCAGTCAGACCTGAGCGGCGGCATTGGTCTCGGCTCCACATGCTGTTGCACAGGGGAGTCCCCCAGCACCCAGGGAAAGCACACAGTCTGCGAAGCAGACAGTGCGCATTCCAAAGGGGCTGGGCAGGGGGGCCCTTGCACTGCCCATGCCATGACCTCCCTGTGGCCCCCGGCACTGACTTTCTGCCAGACTTTCCATTGTGTGTTCCCTGCCATGGAATGGCTGGTAGAAAGCTGAGTTGTAATCAGCCTGGCGGTGTTTAGTTCAGCGCTGCCCTGGCTGCGTACAACTCTGTCTGCCGTCACCCCATCGGAGACGATGTTCCTTGTTGGGATGACAGTCCCTTGGTGGGTTCGCCCGCTGGCTGTAATGTGGCAGTCAGACTGCCACAGTTGTAGCGGTCCGACCATCACCGCTTGGGTGGTGGTCTTTAGACCGCCAGCCTCGTAATAAGGTCCTAAAATCCTTGATGATTTAACTACAACACATAGTAAGCAACCATTTGTTATGTATAACAATACTAAAAGAGTGAAAATAGTAAAACTTTATGCTACAAAAAACATCCAAAGATTTACATAAAGAAGCATGTGAATGATCGAATGCACAAATTCAAATCATGCATTCACCACTCACATAAATATACACAATCTACAGTGAATATCACAACACAAACAACCCTCTAGAGTATGCCACTTTGCCAAAGTGCAGCATACCACAAATTGCTAACCCAAATAAATCCAAAAGTGACAACTACTATCACAAAATAAAACACTGACTTCAAATAAGTAATAACTAGTTCTATACCCACATACAGGGCTCTTACTCCCATTTTAAGCAAAGTACATGGGAGACACCTGAAAGCAGCAACAGGATACCATCCCAGGTGATAGTGCTCTCTACAAATCTGCCTACAATAGTACAACCAAAAATCTGCACTAATTTGGAGTCCTCAGAGAAGACACAATTTGTCTACAAAATAAAAAACTTAATTGCCCTAGCATGCCTCTCAGTAATAAACATAATAAACCACTATTGAATCACATTACTACCAAACACACCAAAATAAACTTAGGGCCTGATTACAAGTTTGGCGGTCTTGTCACTGCTGTCACTCTGGCAGCGGAAACCCCAACTAGGCAGTCAGCCAGCCGAATTACAATGTTGCCGGTTTGATGAACTAGAGACAGCCGGAGTCCCGCTGATACCGCCAACCATCGATCGCCTTGACGGTGGCTGAGGAAAAGCAGCTGTCAGAGGGTGGTATAGACAAGGGTACCGCCATCTACATTATGATGTGCTTTTCCATCGAGCCGACTGGACGGGGAGACCGCTTGCTTTGAGATAGTGGAATTGAAGGAATTGGGGTGCTCCTCTACTTCCTCTTTTTTTGATTCCACCTGCACTCACATTCAACTTGACGGACATTAAGGGCGTGAAAGATGTTAAGCCAAGTTCAGCTGAGCGCTTAGAGCGCTGGGAGCTGAGGCGCTGAGCGCAGAGCGCTGTTCCCCTACTGCCACTGTGGAACGCTGACAGGTGTGGCGCCAGTTGCCGCAGTGGACCACTGGTCCCGGATCATCCCACCTGATTGCTGGTCAGTTGGGGGATTTACGGAGAGCAGTGGTCACGGTCACTGACACGGCTCTGCCCTACTCTGCCTGACCGCATTGGATGCGCCGCTCCTCACCTCGCCCCCACCTTGCCCCCACATTGCCCCCTCTCAAATGTGCCCCCTCTTGGATTCTGGAGAGCAGGCCTCAGGTTCTGTGGAGCAAATAGGGGGGAGGGTGTCTTCTGCGCCCTGACGGTCAGCCTACCAACTGCCTGCTGACTGACTGCTTAGGAGGACCTTGGAGGACAAGGAAAGCCTCAGACAGTAACCTAACAGCAACCTAACAGCCTAACAGACTAACAGTCATCCAGCCAGCCTGCTTAACAGGCGAAGGGCACATAGAAGGAAGCGAAGACCACAAGCGCAGTGCCCTAGCAGTTTGAAGCCTGAGGTAAGGGCCCACGGTAAGGGCAAACCACCTTGCAAGACCAAAACTGTGAGATTGCAAGTTTGGTGGTCTTAGACATCTACTGCTGAGTGTGTGCCCCGACTCCCTCACAGAAGCGACCCAGCTATGTCTGGGTGCAGCCTGTTGGGGAGGACGGTGAGACCCGCTCACCCCGCAACTACACCATACCACGCTAAGCATGCAGCAAGCATGATAAATATAACAACTGACCGCATTTGTCAACCGCTACTCATAATTTTCACCAGAATCACACCAGAATCCCAAGTGTTCCTATGGTCTGTGGTCCTGTGGCCTATTTTGAAGTGGTGTATTAGAGGAGGAAGCATTGTGGAAAAGAGCTGCTTCTCCTCTGAACATTGTGGGTTCTTCTTGGTTCCTGGACTTTTCCAGGAAGTACTGAGACATTTTTTAAATCTAAATTTCGTGGCCACATTGAATGCTGATTATTGAGAATGAGGTCAGGCAAAACAAGAGGCAAGATTTCAACCTTAAATATGAGGAAAATAAAGGAGGAGTCAGTACTAATTGAAACACAGCCGTAAAGGAGAGCTAACAGCACACTTCAGAATGCTGAACCACCTAACGACACCAGCACAAGCTGCTTGTTCAACTGGAGCCCGTCAAGGCAAAACCTTGGGAAGGATTTGGAAAAGACAAAAGCAATGGATGTGGCAACAATTGTTAATTTAGAGTTTGGGGAAGAGGACACCCATAGCAGGGAAGATCAATATACTGGCCAACCCTCAGCTCCAATAAAGTGCCACAAAATAACAAACTATTTTGGGGCAATGAGCAGGATAACCGACAAAAGAATTCTGTCTGACATTGAGCATCAAACACTCAACCAGGCCCTTGATCGCACAGGGGGGTTGGTGGGTGAAGAGAGCCTCTCCCCCACCTGTACCACTCTCCCCATTATCAGTATCCTGGAAAGTAGAGACATACATGCTAGGCCCATGGTGGGATTACTGGTGGAGCTCCCCCAGGAAGCCAGTTACTGTGGCGCAGAGGGATAGAAGGGGGGCTCGCTACTCCCCATGTATAAGTGCCCCCTGAGGTCAATCAGCATGGACTGTCCGTATCTCCAGTTAGAAGAACAGGTAATAAAGAGGGAAGTGCCACTAGACTAACATCTAGGGAGTTGCCCAAGAAAGTGCCATGGAACATTCTTTTTCATTAGCAGATAATAGGGAAGCAGAAGGGCATCCCCACCAACACTTAACTAAGAGAGAGCGGAAACGTGCAAGGAAGGGCAGGAAGAATAACCGTGTGGTTCCTAGAGGCGTTACAAAAGTAATAAGCTGCACAACACAGAATGACAATGTGGGGATGGAAGCCCCAGGACCTTCACAAAAGGCAATAGGCACTTGGAGGTCCTCCCCTCCCGCCCCAGTAATGGGAGGAAAAAAATCAGAAGGCACTGTCAGGCCCATCCAGGATCGGCAAGTAATCATCCCAATGCAGGCCTTAGAAGCTAACCAGGAGGAGATTATCTGCCTCCTGGGAAGGCAACAAGAGATGGGTTCCGGGAGTCCACAGTCAAGAGGGGAAGACTCCACACCGTGGAACCGCCGATCTAGGCCAACCCAAATAGGCACTTCTATACAGCAGTTAAGCCATGTAAATAATCTAAACCAGATCATTCTGGCCCAAGACCCTAGTTGCTCTGGATTCCAGAATTTTAATCTAGAGGTCCCCAAGATGTGCTTAATCGTTCTACTGTTCTTAAACTAATAAATACTCTCCCGGACCTGGAGCTTCTGTCCTCAGATATTTTTGTCATTAAATGTATACAAGCCTAGGAAAGTAAACAAATGGACCCCACTTTAGTGGTATTTGCGTCATCGGACCTCCCCACAGAAATCATGTAAAGGAAACAAATAATAAAAGACTGGGGAATTGAGGTTACCTTTTATCAAGGAGAAAGATCCCGCACCCGCTACTGCAGGTTTGTTTGTCGAAAAAGAATAAAGTAATGCCCCGGTCCATTTTACGAGGGGCAAACAGGAAGCCCATTACTGAAGGTTCTGTTAAAAAAGAGGCAGTTCAGCAAATCTAAAAATCTAAGTATGGAAAGAGGAGGGCCAAAGAAGAATCTGAGCCAGACCATCTCCGACAAAAGGTTACCCCCAGGATAAATGGACCTGGCTCCTAACGGCGCTATTCTCTAAAATATCTCCAAAAAGCTGAATGGTAGTCCATCGGTCACCTCATTTGCAAGGATCATTGAGTATTTGCTCTTGGAACATAGGGGGTTTGCAGGCAAAGCTGGAAGATCCAGCGGTTGTCCAATTTTCGAGCTCCTTTGATATTGTAGTGTTGCAGGAAACATGGGCACTCCTGAGTCTCCCTTTAATGGGACACGAGGAATTTAACAAGCCAGCAGTGAAACACAACATGTTTGGAAGGTCAAAAGGAGGTTTAGTAACCTACATCAGCAATAGCCTCATGGCTAAGACGTCAGGACCCCAGAGGGAAGATCAGTCGTTCCTGTTGGTTCGTTTGGACGGTTAGGCAAAAAATATATGTGATCCACTGATTCTAATTAATCTTTATATCAATCCTAAAAGAAAAATGACGGAAGCTACATAACTTTTATAACATCTGATTCACATAAAAAATTCTTCCAACTCTGCCTATTGGCTTGTCTCTGGTGATTTTAATCTTAATCTATTTCACTAACCAAGCGAGGACCATGTGCAAATAGCAGTCCCGCTGCCCACCCAAAATTTGCCACCTCAGAGAAAGAAAGATAAAATCGGAGATAAGTTAATTAAGAACTGTGAGTTAGCAGGCCTTTATGCACTGAAAGGTCGTTCACCGGCAGACATTCCGCCTGCTTGGACAAGAGCCTCGTCTATACCCTGGTATATGCTCCCTTATTTAAGGTTGTCAATGGTTTTAGGATTCAAGATCGTCCAGAAAGCGATTACAATCCCCAAATAGTTACAGTATGGAGCAAAGCACACATCCAGGTTGAAACCAGACTCCTAAATCGGGAGATCTGTACTGAAAACTTGAAGCGACTGAAATGGACTGATCACAAACCTGGAAAACATGGCCAAAGAATCAACAAATACAGTTTCATTATAGGAGTCATTCTCAAAAAAACGTATCAATCAACGTTCTGCAAATGGAAGGTAGAGGGGTACATACTTGGGGCACAGCAACAGTATATTTATGCCACGAGAACTACGGTTGAGGAAATCAGAGGTGAACAAGCTCTTGAGGCAATTGCGGAAACATCCCGAAGATAGAATACTTCTAAAAACCTTTTGGAAGGAAAGGAAACTTCTAAAAAGGGACATCTGGCTCTCTAAAAAATCAAAGCAGGAAAAGCTATGGGCACAATTGCATCATGCATCGGCATCTACAAACTCAAATTGTTTTTGGAGATTGGTCAACAACATTGAAAAAGGTCCCAGGGCTGCCAACAATGCAAATATAAATGAAGAACCATGGGTGGGATATTTGAAATCCCACTTTAAGGAATCATCTTCGGCTGATACTGGTCTGGCTCAATGGGAGATGGGCGCTTGTGGATCTAAGGTACAGGAGTCCATTAGGTTTACTTCACTGTAAATAACCAAGATAATTAAAAAATCACGCTCAGATTGCGCACCTGGCTCTAATGGGTTACCCCAGGCCCTGTTCAAACAACTAACAATAAGATGGGCTGCCTTTTTTACTGTAATGTCCAATTATATCTTGGCAACAGGCACTGTTCAAGGCAGCTGGAAGGGCTCAATAACCCATCCTATCTATAAGGGAAGGAAGGCCTCCCTTCCAGCTAACCATCGTCTAATCGCCCTTTTGGATGTAGACATCAAATACTTTTCTATAGGAATCCTGCAGCATTTAGGCCACGGACAACGGCAGGCTTCCCATTAACCAAACCATCTTTACTAAGAAGCAGGGCACCTTAACCAATCTCATGGCATTGAGCAAAGGCCTTTGACTGTGTGCCTCAAAATACGGTGTGGGTAAAATTGCAGCAATGGGGGATGCCGTCAAACCTACTGAATGCCATCATTATGCTTTACTCTAATACCTGGGTAAAAATAAAGCTTGGGGACAATTCCTACTTATCCAGGCCCAATAGGACTACAACCGGCCTGAAGCAGGGTAGCTCCACTTCTTTTCAATCTGTATATAGCAGATTTATCTTCAGTTTTAGATAATCAGCCAGCCCGCCCTCCAACTCTTGGTGATCACCAAATATCTAACCTACTTTATGCAGACGATCTGCTAATGTTTAGCAACTCTAGGTTAGGCTTACAGAAACTTCTGAATAGCTTAGGAGGGTATGTGCAGGCCAATGACCTGGAAATAAATGAAAGTAAATCTAAAATAATTACCCTTCATCAAAAACCCACAATACATCATAAATGGCATCTGAATGGACAGTGTATTGAGGAAGTGGCAACATACACATACCTGGGGGTTAGGATTGATTTAAAAGGTACGTTTGCAGGCCATAGAGAGGTGATAAGGGACAAGCCACAAGCTCTAAATTGTGTCTTTGGAAATCTAGAAAAGTCAATCCTTGGGCACCCTCTTAAGCCAATGACCATGGTAATGAGAACTAAATTACTTCCAACACTTTCTTATGGTATGAAAATAATGAGGGGGCCAGAGAAGGTTTTGTTAGATAAGCTAATAGTCAAATCGTCAAATCGTATAAACTAGTTTTCCGGTTACCCAGATTGGCCTCTCCAGCCCAAGTCAGACTAGAATTCTCCTTAGAAAAGCAATCACTGGCCAGGCCAGCAGCATTTATCAAGGGCTGTTATAAACTAAGTCTTGCCACTAAAGGGACTCTAGCCAACTTAGTATGGCAGGAAATCAACCTTGAGAGGGATAACAGCAGCTTTAAGGAGTACCTGGAAAAAAGCATAGCACACCTGGAGCTGGGTGAACTGTGGGGAAATACATTGCCTGTCCCAGCCTTTAGGAAAACAGTAAATATAGCAGTTAAAATCCTAAACTGGTTAGAAGATATGGAAGAGTTATCCAAACGGTCTCATGGTTGGTTTTAAATTCATATAAAGTAGGTAAGGCATCACCCATCTTGTCTGCTCCTTTGTCCTTGAAAGCTAAGCAGAGCCTTTGAAGGCCATATTGGGAGACACTCCAAACCTGATTTTCTACCTAAATGGAAAAAAGATGCTGTGATAAGAGTCCCAGAAATGCAGGCTATGCCATCAGACTAGGGAGACGCTGACCCATGTGGTCTGTATATATCCAGTTCTGGCCAGTCAGAGCAGGGAACTGCTGAGAAGGGAATTCAGTGCCCTAGGGGTCCGATCCTGTAGATCAGCCATCATGACAGCTTGACCCAAGCAATGGAATGTTAAACACTAGACTAGTCCAGTTCCTGAGAATGTTTGACTCCTTAGTTGCTCCATCCCGCTGCCATTAATGAAGAAGAGGAAGGGGTTGTTCAGCTAGATATCTTCATCTCAGTTTTTAAGGTCAATGGAATAGGAGATGTTTTTCTGCCCGACAAACCAGCTATATGTTTAGGGAAGCTAGGGCCATAAATGCTTTCTTAAGATAAAAGGGGATAAAGTTGGGTAATCTTACTATCTAACGTTCCGCCAGCCCTTCAGGTACCATGAAGTAACAAAGTGATGGCCGGATGTATTTTATATTAGTGCTGTCCATGGGCACTGGGCAGTTTTATGATGATTGTGTTTTATTATAATGGGGATTTATTGTTTTAGCATTGGGTGTTTGCTTGACATCTTCGTACTGCATTTGAATAATGTCTGTATAACAGTCTTCTATGTCAATTGTTAGGATCTAAAATACCCCGCTGGTCCACCGCGGTTAGGAACACAGCCGATGGGCCACCGTTAACATTGTAATATGGCGGGCGGGAGATCAGACCATCGTCCCAGCTGTCGTTTTGGGCCTGCCGCCTTGACGGTATTGTAGTCTGACTGCCAAACTCATAATAGGCTCCTAACTATTTTGAAGATACTGAATATGGCAAACTGCACAGTACTGGTTACAAATGCCAACCAAAGTATCACACACTATGGTGTAATGTTTACAAGAGTAGCATGGCACAACAAGACAAAACAAACACCACAGTGGAAAGGTGACACAATGCCTTCAAAGGCACACTAAGGGCCTGATTACGACCATGGCGGTCTTAGGACTACAGTACTGTCTTTGGTGGTCCAACTGCTACCTCCTTGGCAGTCCGACAGCCCGATTACAATATGTGCGGTCAGACAGTCAAAAGACCACTGCACAACTGACATTTGAGCTACCGCAGCTGCGGTGGTAGGGACAGCAGCAGTCAATGTTGACGGAGCCAGCATTGGCACCAACGTGTGTAATATGAGCTGCCTTTCCGCCAGCCTTTTTATGGTGGGGACAACACCATGAAAGGTCGGTGGAAAGGCAGGTAAAGGGCCGCAAAAAAAGGGTCCCAGGGTGAATAAGCCCATGTAGATTCTTCTGGGGACCCATGTTGTTCCTCCTATGCCTGCAATGTCGGTGCTCACACTGATTACCATGCATGATATGGTGCATGAAACAGTGTGCTCAACTTGATAGAGGTGCAGGAGTGTAGCCAGCACTGGCTTCAGTCTCTTTCCTTGAGCAGAAGCATGCTGCCACCTTGACTGCGCCGCTGACACACCGACAGCCCCGCGGGAATGTTGTAATGCAGTGGTCAGGATGATGTCAGCTTGGCACGTTCTCCCGTCCGCTGCCGTAGCGGATTGGCGGTCCAACTGCCAAAGTCGTATGTTCAGGCCCCAAGCCAACAAACATTCTACCAATTCCTAGAAATATTGAAAAAAGAGAAAAGGAACCACTAACTAGCTATAATATCTATAACCCAACAAAAACCTAAAGTATCAAACAAAACAAAAGCAATGTAGGAAATATTACACTGGAAAGCTTCCACATTTGCTAGTTACCAAGGCCTAGCATAGCAAGGATACTGCTCTAAAAAATCCAAATATTCTGACTAAAACGAATACAGAACTGTACATAACAAAAATGAATAAAAAACAGATTTATTTATGAACATTTTAATTATTTTTACTAATCAGCCAAACAACTGCATTTTGTTAAGAACAAAATCCAGTCAGATTGAAAAGTAAAAATACTAAAATGAATATTAAAATAAATTAATGCAGTGAGCCAAACAATACCGCCTAAATGCACACACTTAAAATCAATCAGCAGTAAATGACTAAATACACATTAAAATACTTAATAAAATCATTTTAATAAGAAAAATATCTTTAAAAGAAATCAAGATTTTTCACCTATAAAAAATGAAACACAATGTATGGCTTAGTTGCTGATGTCAATGACCTCAAAGTAAGCCACAAGAAGCAACATTCACATACATAGAATAGACAGTAAACAGAAAGTATCCACAGGTAAAAATCATAGAACTTGGATGCCATCCAAAACCCAAAACATAAAGTATAAAACCCCCAAAAAGAAAAACAAAAAAATAAAAGAAATTAAAACTAATATTGGTTAACATATAATAAATCTTATTTGCCTTATGAAAAACACATTCAAACCTATGGAAAAATCACGAGTTCAACAAATAACCTGTAAAAACAGAAAATACCAACCCACAAACACAAAAACCCTATATAAAAAACATCAAACAACATTAATTGTAAATAACACACATATAATATACCTTGGGAAAACATTACATTAAAACATACATAATATCTTTAGACCTACCCCAGTGCACGACCACAACTAAAACTATATCTCAACACTGAACCACTAAACAACAATAACAAACTAAGCTATACTGACTATATTACCCCTAAATACATCCTCCAACTACAAAATCCACAAAAAATAATTTAAAACTACTCTTACCTGAGCAATAGATAAACTACAGGGAACCGTACAAAGAAGTAATGACCCAAATTTTAAAAAATATTATAAAAATTGTGGAAACAACAAAATTTAGTGATAGATGTAATGGTAGCATTTGACTGTAAAATTATTGTAAATTTTTTTTTTGCTAAAAGTATTTCTTGTTTGATGAAAGAGTATGGTAAACAAATTGTTGAAAAATGCTACAATATGTAAAATGTAAAACATATATTTAACATGTTTTGTTTAAAAAGTACAGACATTAAACAGTAACAAAAATATAACATGAAATGCAAACGTATATTTATAACAATAATTGTTAAAATGTTATGAAAATGTAATGGAGATAGAAAAAAGTAAAAAAATTAAAAAATGTAATAGTGTTAGTAAACAATTACTGCTCATGTACAAATGAAGTAAAAAACAATGCTTTACAATTATTTTTGAATATACAATAACACTACACAATAACCTATATGGGGAAAAGCTGTATGCTACAAGGAGGGTTCATTTACTATTTCAATCCAATCTAAGGTACATTGGGGAAAGTGATGGACATCGAAAGGGTTAGATTTATTATTCCTACTCCAATGAAAGCTGCTTTGGAGAAGGTGTTGTACTTTGAAGGGGATACATTTAATACTTATATATATTCCAGTCTAAGGGCCTGATTACGAGTTTGGTGGTCCATGAACCGCTGTGGCGGTGGCCCGACCGCCATCGGCTTGGCAGTTAGACCACCATATTAAGATGCTAGCAGTCCCATAGAGGAAAGAACGATGTGGTCCCGCTGGCACCACCAGGCAGCTTAGACCGCCCCGGTGGCCAGACAGGCCAAACAAGGTGACAGAGCCAGTGTTTCCACCAAACTCATTATGATGTTGCCTACCGCCAATGTGACCGCGGCGGTCCAACCACTGTGTCCCAGCAGGCAGAAACAGAGAGTACAAAGGAAGCAACTCACCGGCAGGCAGCGTTACGCATCCTGTGCTGCCATGGAGCCCATCACACACGTCATGCCTCTGATGCTGCTTATAGATAGAGACCAAAATTCACGCCGTCATGGACGCAACCGATGGTAAGAACACACACCTACTTTTGTCATTAAGCTCAACAACAGATCGTCCCACTGTTACCTACATGATATGTGGCTCACACTACATGCACCAAGTACACTTGACATTGTGTCCCAGGTCAGACTCATTCACAAAGAATGACACATTCACAGCTATTAAACACCCTCTTTGGGCAGGTCACTAACACTACGCTGCCAGACTCCACAGTAGCACACATCTGCTCATCTTAGGCACAGGGACAATGAACTTACAGAACATTGTGTCACACAACAGCAACATTACATCTACCAACTCAACTGACACCCTCACATTGCTCACATGCCATGGACTGTCGTAAGATTGAAGACACATATGTATAGATGTGTCATGGAACACAAATAACTCCACCCATGAAACATCCCTGTAATTGACCCACACATCACCCACATACCAACACAATGGAAGGTCAATGGGATGCCCAATATTTTGTGAGACAAATATCCAAAGCTCACAATGCAAACAATACCTGCAGAATAGGGACGGGGGCATCAGGAGCACTCCTGAAATGATGCTGCCTTGGGACACAGTTCACTTTGCACATGCCCTAAAACACCATTTATACAGAAACTGTCCCTTCACGTATCTCAAGGGCAAATAATATTTGAGCCAAGTGACATGCCTATCTGCAGAATCTGTCAGCAACAGCATGAGCCATACATCTAGATGAAATAGATGCAAGGTATACACATCAAAATGGACACCTGGTCAGTCAGATGGAAAGGAAGGTAGCACAACTGAACATCCTCCATGTGTGGACAAACAAAACTCTAGCTTCCACACATGAGAAGAATGTACAATCTATATCTGGGAGGTAATTCTAACACCATACATGCTAACATTGGCCAACACAAGATGAAATACTTACCAAAGCAAACATAACACAATGCAATGAGACCCCAATTGGATTTCCACCCATATCCATACAGTGAACATCTACCCTTGTTTTAGCTACTACATTGCTGCTGCATCGTCCCCTTGACTGTCAGAAAGATTTACAGCCAGGTTCACAAATTCCTTGTAGTAGAATTAATGCTGTAACAGAAAGGGAAAATTCACATTTGTGCTAATACTAAGATGAGATGCTGGCCATAGGATTAATAAGACCCTGTAGGTCCCCAGCTTCATCGCCACTATTTTTCATTCAAGAGAAGGGAGGGGAACTTAGGGCTTGCATTGATTATAAAGCCCTAAATAAGATTATGATCAAAAACAGATATCAGTTACCTTTGATTTCAACCCTTATAGACCAGGTCAAAAATGCACACATATATCTGAAATTGGATTTGCGAGAAGCATATCATCTTGTGAGAGTCCTGGAGGGTGAAGAGTGGAAAACAGCTTTCCAGACCAAATTTGGTTTATATGCATACCTCGTCATGCCTTTCAGACTCTGCAATTCCCCTGCGGCCTTCAAATATTTCATCTACGAGGCACTACAGGATTTTATTGATCAGTGTGCGATGTTTCCAACTCAATATTTCTGTAAAACGCCAATGCTCATGATACTATGTTCCAGGCATTCAGTTCAAGAAATAAAATCCTCTTGTAAAGAGACACTCTGATAAATTCACAAAAACAAATAAACAATTCACAAAAAATCTGAGGACCAGGAAAATCAACCAAAGAAAGCAGTCTGAGAATTGTGGGTATCCCTGGGGGTTGTTATGCAGCACAAGCCCCTTACTGATATCTAAACAGAGTTTCTCTACAAGTATATGATTTGAGATGCAGGTAGGGAACAAATAGAATTAACTGTCCACTAGTAAAGTATGCCTGGCTCAATCTCTGAACCTGCAGCCAACACGCAGACTATACTCATGGTCTTTTTTCACTTCGAATGGAATCGGCTGTAAACTCTACCAGGACCATGGCCTTGAAACTGCTTGGCATTAGAAAGAATTTGAATTACACAAGATGGCACAAGAATATAAAAATACAGAAACTAAATCATAGAGTTTATGACTGCTAAATGGCTCTTTGCAATGTATTAAACCCATTTTATGATTTGATAAATGGTTATCAAATAGCAAAATAGGTTTGGAACGGATCACAATTTGAAAGGGGGATGTTTAGGGAATCCTGTCATAACTGAAATTTGCAATACAATGCATCAATGATTTTCAACCACAATTTCAATCACAACCCATTGAAAAGTTATCTATTTCTCAAATTAAGTATTAATCCATCCCCAAAGTGGAAAGAGGTCCCCCATGGGAGCTCTTCCCATTTGTGAATGCAATTTTTTTTATTGGGGAATAGTTAGTGATCCTGAGAACCACTGTCAATTCTCAAATAAATCTTTTTTTTTAAGTATTTTTTTTTTCTTTAAACTCAGCCCAGTTACCTACAAGAAAATGGGCTGCAATACAAAGTTTACTTTATTTGAATGCTATCACAGTCATGGTGGCCTCCTGATCCCAGCAACCCACCACTGCTGTGAGTGCAACAAATCAGCGTACATTGCAATTGGGACCTCCCTGATTTATATTCATGAGACAGGTCGGATTGCAACCCATCTCTGAATGGTGATTTTGGAAACCAACCTAATAATACATAGGCTGGTTCACAAATCTCATAAGATTCACAAAACATCTGTGTGTAATTTGCAACCAATTTCTGCAAATCCACTGTTAGTACATCATGACCTGAATTATTTCACATTATAGATTCTCTTACGTGTATCAAGGCTACAATAATTCTATTGTTCTCTCACAGAGTCCCTTATTGTGATTGACTGCGTTAGGACATTTTTTAACAACCCATGTAGGTGGGTTGACTAGGTCTCATTTACTAAAGAATGCTGTGCTTAAATCAAACAATTTGTTGATTTAATGATATAACCGCTTAGGATGATGTGGTTTGGGGAGATTTATATCTTTTTCAAGGGAATTCTTAAAGATTCTGGACACTAAAAGTGTAAGTCTGAAGTTTTAGAATTATGGGTGGGTGTTTCCACGCTCAGTTAGGTATGTATTAATCAGGCACTTGTTGCATCAGCTGTTGAAATAAGAATTGAAGGTAGTTAGAGAGATTCAAAAAGATTTAAAAAATTGACTTCAAGGCAAATATTGAATATTCAAACTCTAAATTTAATAACATCTGAAGCGAACAATACAACTGAACTATTTTTAGCATGAAAACGACAACAGGAGTAGAAAGCTTATCTTACTGAAAAGATCTGGGGCCATGGAGTGGGCAGGAGAGTGGAGACCCTAAGGTCAAAGCTGGACAGGTTTTCTATTCCACCGAGAATTTCCCCAGTGGGCTGGGGCCCTGGGAGACTAGTTTTGAAAGCCCAGAACAGCCCCTAGTGCCTCTGACACGTCCCCAGGCAACCTAGGTGCGGGAAGCCTTCAAGTGGGAGTGAAAGAAAGTGAAGGGGAAGATAGAGAGAGAAAGAGAGGGAAGAGAGCGAGAGAGAGGAGAGAAGGAGCGAGAGAGAATGGATGGATGAAAAGAGGGAGGTAACATTAGGAGATGAAGGCAGTGGGACAAGTTTGAGCATTTTTGCCAGGGACGCTTTTAGTTCCCAATTCTGGCCTTGCCTAAGGGAATCGCTCCGGTTTCCTTACAGTTATATCACAGTTTGTCTTGTGAAACTATGTCCAGAACTAAGTGATATATATGAATTGTAACAGAAGCTGGGCAGCAATTAGGCCTTCTGTCATGACTCTTCCACCTGGACAATCACTAAAGGATAATTGTCTCTCTAATGAGGTCTACAAACGTTGCAGGATTGTCTGATTCAAATGTGAACTTCTTTCTCTACAAATTCATAGCCCACCACTGCCCTGTGATTTATAAGGAGTAATCTGGCTGGTTGGTTGTCTTTGCGAAACCCTGGAATAACCCCCCATTGAGCATGGGTATTGATAAGGGGATACATCCTAACCAGGCTCATTTTATTGGAGGCCAATTATTTACTTCCAATACGCACTGCGTGTGAAGAAATACTTTGCTGAGACGTCCACCCACCTAAAAAGGGTCATTAGCAAAACTGATGGCCTGAACTCAAACTATGTACTCTGTATGTAGAAAGAAGATGGCTGAATCGTAGCCCTTCTTCCACATGCAGTGTACATGTAAATAAATACCTACAGATTTCATTGAGCAAAGGTCAAATTACCAGCCATTGATCAGGCAAAGTCCTTCTCTGATCCCTCCCTCCTCTGCTGATTGGCAAAGCAATAGAAAAAGCCAAGAGCGATTATATTTAACAATATTTGTTAGGCATGACAACATTATAGAACCATCTACATCTTCAGGTTGTTGCCAGACAAACACATATTAGTAAATGAGACCAACAATACCGATAATTAAAAATACACATGTCTCTGCCAAGTAAACACTGCAGCAAACCTTGAGCACAACAGGGGAGAACAAAACGAATATAGTATAGAAAAGGCAGCCATGAACTTGTAAACAAAGGTCACACTTCCCCACCTGCTCCCCCCGAGACACCACTCCCAGACCCACACTGCCCAGGGTGCCAGTCACACCTGCCACGCTCCCACCTCTCTAAATCAATGAGTCAATTAGCCAGTCATCATTTAAATCGAACTGCCTTGTAGCTGGGTGGTTTGGAAATATCTTTAGGCAAGCTAATAAAAGGAAAATTGATGATTTAACACTCACACACTTAATAGGGACATCAATGATCAGAGACATTTTAGGGCATGGGCAAAGTGGGCAATTGCACAGTGCCCCCACCTTCCAAGGGTCCCCGGAATAGTGAACTTTCGCTTTATTTGATCTCCGTCCATTAAATCCCTCTATAGAAACCTCTCTCACTCTCTGCCTACATCTACCCCTGTCTCTCTACCCTGTGTCATTTTAACGATTTTTTAGATCCGGGCAAGACATATTTCAACAGTTTTCTGTGATCCTGTTAAAGTTTAACATATCATTTAGTATTATTTGGCATCATGCAGGCTTGAATGAACAGGTAATGAGGAATAAAATTTGAATTCATCCCCTACAGGGGCCATCAAAGTAAGTCTTGCTCAAGACCAACAAAATCTTTAAAATTACACTGTCAATGACAACCTCAATATATGGTGAGGCAAAGAAGAAAGAACGATGTAAAACATCACAAGTTTAAACCTGAAAAATTCCAACAACAAATTTAGTCACAATATCGACTCAACACACATTTCCCTTAAGGGCAATGGTAACCTAAGCACAAGGGTTTTTGTAAACCAACTGATACGAACAATTTACTGTATTTCCAGAGTTTTCATCGCAACTCTCTGAAAAACATCTTCCACATTCACAACTGATCCAATTGAAAAGAACTGCCTCAGATGAAAACTCAGTTAAAAAGAAGTTCAGATAATGTTTCTAAAAAGAGAGTACCTGAATGACATAATAAAGAAGCCACAGAATACACTGAATTGGGAGTGAATTATCAAACAAAATCCGAAAAAGTAACACATGATTAACTTTTGCCTCCAGATTTTACACTATGGGCAAAATATAAGCAAAAACTTCAAGAAAACCATCAATACAAGACAGAAGATACTGCAAGCTGAAACAGTTTTCAAGGACTATACAAACATGGACAGATATCTGCTTATCAGCAATCAATGGCTTTCTAAGCGATAGCACCACAAGAAAGTACAACAGCCCAATTAACCATAAGAACTACTCTGAGAACTGTTCCTAGTTTAAACTGCATACACTGTTATAGTATCATCAAAGAAAGTGTGGCTTACACCCACACAATGGGAAACAAATCATGTTGAAATACTAAGCTTACTGTGACATCAGAAACTGTATACAATATTTCATGTTATGGATTTGTTGGCAAAATGAAGGGCAGGGTCTCAGAACATAAAAGTAACAATTCACATAAGAATCCCAAGTCTAGAGTGATCCCACAATTCAATGAAAAGAGATACGATGACAGCCAATTAAAATGTCAAATTCTAAAAATCCATGATTCTTTATCAAGACATGGGCAGAACCAAATATTCTTTACAAAGGGAGATTGCAGGGATGAAATTATTTCAGCGCTATTCAGTCAACCGACGGAACAACAGGATTGAGACATTGACTGAAATCCAGAGCCCAGGAGCCACTGGACTTCCAGTTGGGAAGAGTGGCTATCAAGGATGCTAATTCAATTTTGATGCCCCTTAAGATGAAAATCAGAATAGCAGGTTATAGATTTGGTAGACGGTGTAAACAGTCAATGGCTTGTTGAGCAGGAACTGAATTGCCAATCAGGTGATTTGGGAGGGACAACGTAAGGCCAGTTACAATAGATCAAGCAGAAGGGTGAATAGACAGAAGTGAAGATTTTGACAGTTAGAAGATATTCAGTGAAGAGGTACACAGTAAGAGGGACTGAAAGCAAATAAAAGATGTAGTAAAAATGTGTTTGCTTGACAATGTTAGGGCACCACAATTATTTCATGGAGGACAAAGAGAGAGCTTGGAAAGTATGGGGAGAATAAATGTAAATTAGAAGGTATGTGCCCATATGGTGGTAGTAATTTTGCAGAGGGTTTGGGTTACTGGACAGATAAATCACATTGGGGACAAATGGGGTGTGCAGAAACAGTAGGGCTTAAGTGCAAACACCACTCTCCACAGTAAAACTTCCATTACTTGGCCCATAACTCATACTGGTGTGGTAATACCACACCCAGTAATTCCCACATGCAGTATGGAAATTCTACAGATGGTACTGCGGCATTGAAAGCTATGAGGACTTCAGCACTGAACATGTCATTGTTGTGCCACCACTCCCAATATGTAAATGTAGACATCTTACACAATGCCACAAGCATGGTCAGTAAAGTTCATTATATTTGAAGCTAAAAACTACGGCCCAGATTTACTAAGGGCTAGCATTGTCCTTGAGTGACACAAGTCACTGCAAGACAATGTACGAACAACGCAATCCCTTGTCTGGGATCTACTAATCCATGCAAAGCCACTTTGGATGGCTTAGTACAAAGTACCGCAAAGCAGTGCATAGTGCTCCCTTGTGTTACTGTGCGTCAAGGAGGCCTTTCATGGGTGGAGCATGGGTGTTCCTGTGCATACACCCATGGATTTTGATGCAATCCCAGATTCCCTAAGGTCAGTAAACCTGGGATTGCGCCAAAATGATACAACTTCCAGACCCAGGTGTAATGAGGGTAAATTTCTTAATTTCTCCTTGTTACTTCCTTTTTCCATGTGTGATGCACTCTGTATCACACATAGAAAAAGAAAATGCCTTTAAAGATTATTTTTGTGTAGGAAGGTCTCCCTTCATGCACAAAATCAACCTTGCTTGTAACACAGGCAACTTTTGCACAATAGTGCAAGAGTGCCTGCGTTGGCTGTAGGCAGCCTCAAGTGTGGCAAAGCAATGAGAAAGCAAAAGTGTCACATATCTTAGTAGATACAGTGCATTTCTGCTCTATCTGTTTCACGCTATGCAGCACAGCAACTTTGCTTGCTGCCCTAGGTTGTGTGAAGTATTGGTAAATATGCCCCTATGTTTGTGCAGCATTCAGGACATATGAAGGCCTTGTGAACATTACTTTTATTATTTTAGCCACTGTTCTCAATGTACAGGGCCAGATGTCTTAAATCCTTTCGTGGTTGCAAACCCTGCGATTCACAAAATCACTAAGTTGCAACCGCAACATAGTAAACCCATTTTTCATTGGGTAAAGTCTTTTCTGAATCACAAAATGGGTTATTCAACTCATTCTGAATTGTAAATAGGAGAAGCATGAAAAGGGTGTCACCTCCTATTTTTAATTCACAATGAGATGCGTCAATGATTTTCGACTGCAATTGTAGTTGCAAACTACTGAAATCTTATCAACTCCTCAAAAGAGGTGGTAACAGATTGATAAAGAAACAGGGAATCATGTTGGGCGGCCTCAGTGGAAGCAGATAGTGGTCTTGAGGTCACTACCTGCATTCCCTGATATGATCTGATACAGAATTTGTTTATAGCAGGACGGGTTCCTTTAAGGAAAATGGGTAGTATTAAAAAAAAGTTTTTCTGTTTAGGAATGCAATCACATGGGTGGTGGCATACTGTTGCTTGCAGGTTTGTAAACAATCAATATTAATATCCAAATGGTAGGTCATTGGTAGGTCATTCTGCAACCCTGTGCGACTGGAAATTTTGTGACACCACCGACCAGTACACAGATTGTAGCGCAAAATTAAAGACTGGTTGCGAAGAGTCAGTGCACAATTTGCAACCACTTTTTGGGACCAGCACTTTAGTACATCAGGGGCCACCTGTACGTACCTTTTTTTATCGTCAAACGGCCCGATTCACAGAATCTGGCAGTTTGCAAAGAGAAAAAAGCATTTTGGTATGTAAAGACCCATTTTTGCGATTCGATAATCTATTTACTGAATCTCAAAAAGGGTTTGCGAGTCACAATTAGGAAGTGGTGTTCCCTTCCTAATTGCGAGTTGCAGTGCAATGTATGATTGTTTTGTGACGGTGAATGCGGTCACAAAACAATTGCAGTTAGCACTAGTTTCAAAATGGTGCTAACCCATTCGCATTTTTGAATGGAAACAAAAATATTTTTCGGAGCAGGCAGTGGCCCCACGGACCACTGCCTGCTCTTAAAAAATGAAAAGAAAACTTTTAATTTTTGTTTTTGAAATGCATCCTATTTCCCTTTAAGGAAAACGGTCTGCATTTAAAAAAAAAAAAAAAAAACTTTTTATTTAAAAGCAGTCACAGACATGGTAGTCTGCAGTCCCGAGCAGGCCACCATCCCTGTCAGGGCGGCCATTCCCAATGGGGTCGCAAATTGCAGCCTACCGCATGAATATTTATGTATGAGGTAGGTCAATTGCGACCCCCTTGGGAATAGCAAACAGTGTCATTGACACTGTTGTACCTCAGTTTTTGCGACTCGTAAATTGCGAGTCGCTATGACTCGCAATTTGCGCGTCACAAAACCTAACATTCGTACATGTGGCCTTTGGTTCTTAAACTTTAACCCTACTGAAGGCACCCAGGAAATATGTTCAATTAATCACCAAACAGAACTCTCTTCAGCACTGACCAGTGTGTCTTCTGAGCAGCATCATATTTAGGCAGCAGCAAACACTAAAGGCAAGCCCAGGGAATGTGCTACAAGCTGGGACAGAAGTGTGTTGACAAAGCTTTGTTGGAAAGCTTACACTATTTCTCAAATTCAGAAGCGTGAAATTCCACCGTGTTTGCCGAGTTAAAAATAATGACGAAGTTGCTGTATTCTGATCTACAGCTGTCCAAGCAACACCCGCAACCTCCTCACACTGTCCATCATGCAAATTAGCACTGGTTTTGCAACACTCATCAAAAATAAGAAATATTCACAGCTCGGCCTGGGAATTCGTCATTTTCACCAGCTGCCATGTTTACTCTGTTTAGGTTCCAATCGAGCTGGAAACAGATATTAACATTTTTCTTTTTACAAAATTGCTCTCCAAGAAATCACACATCATCTTCCATTAATTTCCGATTATAAAATGAGATAATCCTACTAATGATAAACGTGCCAAAGCAAGCACCAACCCTAAAATGTACTTCAACAAATAAACCCTTTAGAGAACCACACAGCAGCCATTTCCTAATTACAACATATTCTTGAGTTATCATCTATGACACACATTAAAACAATTTCCCCTTGAGAATCCACTAAACATGTCATTGCAATATTTGCCTTTCACAGCACTTAATTTAAAATATTCTTTTAGCAAATAATGCCCACTTTTCCACGAATCTAAATAGATGAAAAAATCACAGATACACTTCAAGGAGTCAGTAAATCGTGGTAGGATTCAACAGTAAAATATTTCCTTTATGGGTATGGTTGGTGTGTTAGAAGTGAGGAATGACCTCCGACATGGGTGAAAACTTGGCTTGTCTCTAGTCATTTATATACAATGGTTGCACGGTGCTCCTTATAGCCATTCTGGCACATCAAATGCTGAGAGCAGTGGTTCCCAACTTGTGTTCCGGGGACCCCTGGGGGTCTGCAAAGTCCCCCAGGGAGGGAGATCGGGGTTGGCAGGTATGGGGTCCATGACTGCTTAGAAAATTAACTAATATAAACAGATCTAAAAAGTGTATATAAATGAAGTGGCTAAATGTACAATTGAACATTTTAAAACGCACTATAAATGCCAAGGAATTTGAAATTGGAGGCTAAAAATTAAATTAGTATCCTCAGATTGATTTGTGGGAACAGTGCTTAAAAAAGAAAACAGAATGGACAATGTGTGGCTTCAATTGAATGTAGAAAAGCTCCAACATTCCTGCTACAATTTATTTTTCAATTTATTTGCAAATTCAATAAAATGTGTTATCATTTGTGTATGTGTTTAATGGAACGCTATTTTTCTGTATTTTGTGTGTGCTGTTTTGCGGTTCAAATTGGAAATGTTTCAGCCTGGGTCCCCGGTTTCCAGTAATGATTCAGTGGGTGGTTCCCGGATTAAAAATACTGATTCAGTGGGGGGTGCCCGGGTTCCAGCAATGATAAAGTGGGGGTCCAGAGAAGTCAAAAGGTTGGGAACCACTAGCTTAGAGCATGAGGCACCCTGAGGAAGGGCAATATGACCAGCTGAGGGCTGGAGCAACCAGAGAACCAATCATGAGTAGTAAATAGTGTGGCTGTCCAGTCTACCAGAATGTCAGTTTGTGTATAATTATGTAAGATGGTACAGCCTTGATGGGCACTACAAAACTGTCCAAATTATTTTTAATTATTATAATTACTCTATTTGAAAATAATTGTGTCAATAAATTGCTGCACTTGTTTAAAAGAGATTTTACACACATTTTAATAATCTTAGGTTTGAGTCATAAAGAAGACCATTGTGAAAGCTCCATACCCTCTGTCGTGGACTCAAAGGAATGTAAATATCAGCTAATGTAGGAGAACCGAGGGGAGACAGCAAAATGACACTACAGGACTGGCACCAGATAGGCAGTCGCATTCTAAAATGAACTGCATGTAGGGTAGCATTCAAAAGAGAAATATCAGCAAGAATGTTATTAGGATTTCTTCTTCCTATGACCGAGTGGTGAAGTAAATAACCTGCTGTTTATCATCCCATTCATATGCGCTAAGGTTGGATGTGATGCAGCATATATCCTAATGAAAGTCCTCAGTTAAGTGCATACGAAGAAACTTACTGACACTTATAGGAGAAAGGGAACCGTAGTTTTAATAGACAAACTATTTAGACTTTATCAAGAAAAATTAATTTGGAAAGAATGCCTCCTGTCTGTTGCGTAAGTTACAAAACCCCAAAGCCATAAGAACAGTTTATGTTTTTTTACGTGTAACTCGAGAAACTCAAAATATGAAACCAGTTTTTCCTTATCCATTTCAGAAGTGCTGTGAAGGAATTTATGGGCCCAGATTCACAACTGATTTGCATCATGTTCACGTTACTCTTCTAATGGAAACTTGACTCTTAGGCCCATATTTATACTTTTTTGGCGCAGTATTTGCGTAATATTTTTACGCAAAAGCAGCACAAACTTGCAAAATGCAATTGTATTTTGTTAGTTTGCGACATTTTCCATCAAAAAGCGGTGCAAATGCGGCACTAAAAAAGTATAAATATGGCCCTTTGATGTTTAAATGGGATTTACTATCCTACACAAATTGGAATTTGCATTCTATAGTAACCTAAAGTAACACAAAGTTGCGCAATGTACTGCCTTTGTTTCTTTGCGCCAAGGGGGAATTCCATAGGTGGTATATGGACCTTCCGATGCAACTACTCATAGGGTTTGACATTAATCTCTATCTACAACGAACTGCAAACAGGAATTTGCACCAAAATCCTATGCCTCCTCAAGGCAGGCACAGCAAGGAGAAATGTGTTTTTGTGTGTATTGTGGGAAAAGCCTTAAAGCATAGGTTTAGTTTTGGAAGGGACTACTTCCAGTACAAAACCTATGCTTCAAACAAAGCAGACACCATTGCACTATGGTGAATGGGTGTCTGTGTTGGTGGATGGCTGCCTAAAGTGTGACAGTGCAGTAGGATAGTGGGTATGATGCTGTTCCGCCCCCTCCCTTTCATGCAACACAGTGCAGCTACTTTACTTGCCACCCTGCACTGTGGGACTTCGTGATAAATCTGGGTGCTGCAATTTTGTTCTTAAGTACCAGTCACGAGATGTTAGCTGAGAAGGGTATGAGAAAATACCAAGACAAGGTACACAACACAATTCCAGGAAAGCTGGATCCATTCCTGATGTTCAGGATGTCCACTAACACAAATTTGCATACAGTGACTCTAAGTTGAATTAAAGTGCACAGTCTGTGGTGATCCGTCTGTGGTGATCTTTATATGTCTGGCATGGTTCTTATCTAGACATCCGTGTTATTCTTTCGATGCACCCTCCTCACTAAAAACAATAGTGTCATTCACTGGCTACTCATAGGAAATCAAGGGGATACCACGAATGAACTTATTCATGGAAATTAGAAATACTCTCCTTTACTATTTTAGTTTCAGGCCAGTTTTCCAGATCTTGGATTCAGAGGTGCTCAGCAATATTTGTGCAAGTATTGGCTGTTACCTCTCAACCTCATGGGCTGGATACTACTGCACAGCTCTATGAAATGTGAAAAAAGTTATTTCTGGGTTATTACTCAGCTGGTTAAGAGATAGCACAGTAAATGCTTGCCACGTGAGTCTGATGTAGATTTAGAAACAAAGATACAGATAACACATGCATAATCCACAACATTTGGTTTATGAAGTCCGTGCTTTGTCTTTAGAAAAGAGAAGGTATTTTAGCTTATGATTTAACCGTTGATAGTTATTGGGTAGTGTTTAGTGTTTAGCAAACACCTGTGATGCAATAGTTTTTTTTTTAGCTATGTTCATGTAATAAGGCCAAACACACTCCGTTTCTACTAAGGAGGATATGTAATTTGCTTGTGGAGCAACCAAAGTACAGTCAAAGGATGTGGATGCCATGGAAGCTGATGACAACAGAAAAAGGCCTTGAATGATCGTTTGTGATTCAGACATCTAAAAGGATGTAGGAATCGCAGTAAAGCCAACAAATAAGAGTATCTACAGGAAGGGGAAACCATAATTCTTGAAAAATGTTCAGAGTTAAAGGAGGACTAAGCTGCAAGAGGCTGTTCAGGATTCTGTCATCCAGCCACTATGTAGCACTCATGTAGGCCCTATAAGGGCCTGCCTTAGACCTACCCAGGGCAGTACACTCTCTTGCATATGGCACAACTTGCTCCACATTAAGTTCCAATTCTGGTTTTCACCTAACCATTCTGGTTCATTGTGCATCGTGGTTAAGTAGTTCTTTCGGTTGTCAAACCTTGCCAGATCTTATCCAAGAGGTGTACATCTATCCGGCATGTTTGTTAATAGCTTCTATAGTTATACTGATGGCGTCAGACTTCCTTACTCAACTTTTCACAATCTCAACCCCATTTTGCACTCCGTTTCTGGGTTCCATGTCCCCTGCTTGTACCTGGTGCCTTCCACAGTCTTCTCTTCTCCTGATTCCTCTGCAGCTTTTCCTACATTTGTAGTTCCCTGATTCCCTGCATCTGTTTGATGACTCACACATGGCTCCACCTCCTTTGCCTTCAGCTATTTCTACCCTAGAATCTCTGTGCGCAACGGCGTGCAACATCTCTTCTGATGAAACCCCACTTTTATCAGTTTTGTCTAGCTGCTCTGATTCCAGGCCTGTTTTTTGATTCACTGTGCCTTGATTCCCTCTATATACTTGTTCCCTACTCCCTGTTTTATTACTCTGCTTTCCTTGTCTCTGTTCCTTGTTGTTGCTACCCCTCTGTCCCACCTTACCTGTGATTCTTGCTGTTTGCACACTCACTGTCCTTCCCTAGTTGGTGTGCATGTGCCTTGTGCCAGTGTTTCCAAGGGCCAGATGTAGGAAAGGTTTTGCATGGCGCAAACTGCGAAATTCGCAGTTTACGGCATGCAAAACGCGCATCGCGATGCACATTCCCATTTTGAGAGTCAGTAACTTGGTTACCCACTCACAAAATGGGAATGCGACTCGCAAATAGGAAGGGGTGTTCTCCTTCCTATTTGCGATTTGCATCGCAATGCAGAATTGCTTTGTGACCGCGGTCTCAAAGTAATTCGCAGTTAGCACCCATGTGAAGTGGGTGCTAACCCATTCGCCAATGGGAAGGGGTCCCCATGGGACCCCTTCCCCTTTGTGAATGGCTCCAAAAATATTTTTTCAGAGCAGGAAGTGGTCCTATGGACCACTGCCTGCTCTGAAAAAATGAAACCAAATGGTTTCATTTTCTCAAGTGTATTGAAACTTGTTTTCCTTTAAGGAAAGCGGGCTGCAATACCAAAAAAAAAAAAAACTGCTTTATTAACAAAGCAGTCACAGACATGGAGGTCTGCTGTCTACAGCAGGCCTCCATCCCTGTGAGTGCAGGGAATCGCAAGGGGGTCGCAAATTGTGACCCACCTCATTAATATTAATGAGGTGGGTCTTTGCGACCCCCTTGCAATTCGCAGACGGTGTCAGGGACACCATCCTGCATATGGGACTGCGAGTCGCAAATTGCGAGTCGCTCCGACTTGTAATTTGCGAGTCACAATCCCATTTCTTCCTACATCTCGCCCCAAGTTTTCTTTTTGTTTGTAACTTCCTTTTCTTGGGTTTCAGTGTTCCTATTTCCACAAATTCTGAGCTGACTCCTGCCCTTATTCCTGAATCCAGTCATGCTTTTCCTTGAGCTTAGGAAAGCTTTAATGACACCAATCTGAGGATACTGCAGTGGAAAGTATTCTCAACAACTCACAATGGTCCCATAAACATGTCCTATTTTTAACAATACTGATAGTGACCGTATTATCAGAATCTAGGGCCAGATGTAGGAAAAAAACATTTTGCGAGTTGCAAATTGCGAGTAATAGCGACTTGCAATTTGCAACTCGCAAAATGTAATGCAGAAAGGTGTCTCAGACACCTTCTGCGACTCGCTATGGGGTCGCAAAGACCCACCTCATGAATATTAATGAGGTGGGTCGCAGTTTGCGACCCCATAGCGAGTCCAGGCACTCACAGGGATGGCGGCCTGCTGGAGACAGCAGACCACCATGTCCGTGACTGCTTTTTGAATAAAGCAGTTGTTTTTTTTCTTTTTGCAGCCTGTTTTCGAGCTGCAAAAAGAAAAAATTCCGAAACCATTTGGTTTCGTTTTTTTCAGAGTAGGCAGTGGTCCATAGGACCACTGCCTGCTCTGAAAAAATATTTTTATTGTCATTCACGAAGGGGTCCCATGGGGACCCCTTCCCTTTTGCGAATGAGTTACCATCCACTTCAAGTGGATGGTAACTGTGAGTTGGTTTGCGACCGCATTCGCGGTCCCAAAGCAACTCAGCATGGCGATGCGGTCGCAAATAGGAAGGGAACACCCCTTCCTATTTGCGAGTCGCAGCCTCAAATTGCAAGTCGGTACCGACTCGCAATTTGCGGTTGTGCATCGCGTTTTGTCTTTTGCGCCTCCCAAACTGCGATTTTCGCAGTTTGCAAGGCGCAAAAGGCTTCCTACATCTGGCCCCTAGTATCTCAGCAGAGGAAATACAATATGATATAGCTGCAGTGGTATGGTACCAGAATATTGTGGTGTAAATATAGGCAAAAAGATTTTTGTGTCCTAAATGTTGTGCTAAAATAATGCTCCACTGGAGTTATTAATAGAAATACATTTGGCAATAGTTGGCAATACTTTAGTGAATGAAATTTCCATCAAAGTTATTCTACCATAAAACCTGCTGCCCTACCCCTGAGAAGGCACACATGCAGTATAACAACTCTAAATAGATCAAAATTCATCTAGCACCATTCAGAGTAATCTACGCACTATATCTATCTGAAGAAAATTGCGTGTGGGGTTCTAAAGCTGCAAATTGGCACTCATATATCCTCTATTGGGGGCGATACATTGATGATTGTCTTATGTTATGGACAGGGGATGCAGTAGTGTTGGAGAGTTTTTGCGATTACCTTAATGGAAATGATGCGAATATCAGATTCACATACAAATACAGTGAGTCCAAAATAGAATTCTTAGATGTAGAATTATTTGTGGAGAACAATAGAATAGAAAGTAGACTTTTTCGGAAAACACTATATTGCATGCGTCAAGCTCACACCCTCAACACCAAATAGAGGCTATACCGTTGGGTGAGATGATCAAAGCGAGAAGGGTTTGTAGTAGAGATTGCGATTTTTATGATACCATTGTGGATATGGAACATAGATTTAGAGCTAGAGGCTATTCGGTTAACAATATAGTCAAATCTCGAAATAAGGCTCTTAAGACCTCCCGTTCACAGACACTGTGACTAACGACTCAAAAAAATGAGGAGGTCAAGAAGAATAGTTCTCGAGATTGAGGATTGTTTTAGATTATACGGATGTTTCTCAGAAACTATTGAAAATAATGAAAAAACATTGGCCAATACTGACTCAAGATGAGGTGCTCAAGAAATACATAGGTATGATACCGGAGGTGTCGTTTAGAAGGGGGAACACCCTCCAAAGTATTTTAAGTCCAAGTTATGTACCAGAGGAAACTAAGGTAAATTTGCTTAGTGTACATAAACGTGTTTTTTTTAAATGCGGTTCATGTGCAATGTGTAAATGGGCATGACAACCTAAGAAAGAGTTTCTTGATAGAAGAGGATGTAAAATACATATAAAGTCACACATAGATTGCAACACAAAATTCGTAGTTTACATGCTTATTTGCAAATGTGAGAAAATATATGTGGGTAGTACGATACGCCCACTCAAGACGAGAATTTCGGAACACTGGAGGGCAATTAGGCAACTAGATGAACGTCACCCGATAGCCTCGCATATGATGATATGTAAAGCGCAAGAGGCACATAAAGGGGGTGATTCTCACCCTGGCAGGGCGGCGGAGGCCGCCCGCCAGAGTTCCCCCCTCCAAAATACCGCTCCGCGGTCGAAAGACCACTGAGGGTATTTTGGGTTTTGCACTGGGCTGGCGGGTGACCGCCAAAAGGCCGCCCGCCAGCCCAGTGCAAAGCACCCTTCCCACGAGGACGCCGGGTCAGAATTGAGCCGGCGGAGTGGGAAGGTGCGACGGGTGCAGTGGCACCCGTCGCGTATTTCAGTGTCTGCAAAGCAGACACTGAAATACAAAGTGGGGCCCTCTTACGGGGGCCCCTGCAGTGCCCATGCCCTTGGCATGGGCACTGCAGGGGCCCCCAGGGGCCCCACGACAACCCATACCGCCATCCTGTTCCTGGCGGGCGAACCGCCAGGAACAGGATGGCGGTATGGGCTGTCAGAATCCCCATGGCGGGGCAGCGAGCTGCGCCGCCATGGAGGATTCTTAAGGGCAGCGGAAAACCAGCGGGAGACCGCCGGTTTTCCACTTCTGACCGCGGCAAAACTGCCGCGGTCAGAACGCCCTGCGGGGCACCGCCAGCCTGTTGGCGGTGCTCCCGCCAACCCTGGCCGCCGGGGTCAGAATGACCCCCAAAGACTTTACATTTTTTGGCTTTGAACAATGTGAAAAGAACGCACGGGGAGGCAATAGAGAATTGGCCTTAAGAAGAAGGGAATTGTTATGGATCATTAAGTTAGGAGTGGTGGAACAAGGATTAAATACAGATCATGAGATTGAGTATTTTCTCGGTGAGAAGTAATAAGCAAAGTCTCAGTGAGCAAATTTATATTGAATTAAATAAGATTAAGGATATGTAAAATGTTATTTTTGGGGAATAGTTGTAGTGTTTACTACATATTTATTGTTAATTGGAGGATTAATTCAAGAGAAGTTTGATATAAACAGTTTATGTGGTTTCATAAATCTTCACAAGTTCATTATTGTAAAATAACCATCTGTAAAAGTAATTAAATAATTTTATTTATATAGAATGAGAGACAGGCAATTATAAGCACATAGACATAGAGCTTATAGAGATCAGAACTGGCTCCAATTAGGATATAATGATTGGACCTGTGTGGCTGCTTTCCTTAGTAGACTTATTTGTAGTTATTATAGTCCGTTTTTGATGTTTAGTATCCTTTTGTTACTAACTAGGAAGTGGAAGTCGTAAGATAGAAGTGCATCGTTTATGTTTACAGCAGAGACGGCTAGGTTCGCGATAGTGCGTCTTCTATTTTGCTTTAGCGTCTGAGGCATTTAAATAGGACGCACAATAGTAAACTCGGTTTAATCAATCGGAAGTGTACTCGCTGACATCCAGATACTGCAACAGGTAAATAGTGATTCTGAATTTTCTTTTGGTATGGATAGATCTAATCATACTGGATTTGTAACTAATTGGTGCTAACTTTCACAATAGGTGGAATCGATATAAATACGCAGAGACAGGTTCTAGAATTAATTCAAGCTAACAAGTTAATTGGTAAGCTTACTTGGGAATCACAGGGACATCATAAATATGTTATGAAATGTATAACGATTTAAATATTTATGTATACTTTTATCGTATCTATTTACTACCAGATTTTACTTCGAGAATCAAGAGGTGCTTTGGAGCATTAAAAGAAATTAGGCACAACCGAGTTAGTAAGGTAAAATCCAAATAAACAGGGGGGCACACCTCTTTCTGTGGGGGTTACAATGGAGCACAATCAGGCCCTTCTGAGTGAATGAAGAGCATGGCACTTATTTATAACTGTTTTCGATTCTAATTCGTATTAATTTTATTTTATTTATTTGCAATGTACTATCTTTTTGGCACTTAACATGGTCTGAATTCAAATTATAGTGGGGCTGCACTTACGTGTTCTATGCATCACTACACAGTTTATAGTATGAGAGGGCGAAACACTTATGAAATGATGTATTCACTTTAGATACACATTGAAACATCACTTATTATAACGGTGATGTTGGATATCTGCATGGTTCTCACCTGCTCACATGGTTGGCTTTCAATTTGAAGTTTACAATTAGGGTATGGATGAATAGGAGAATTAGTAACTGACTTGTGTCATATGGCAATATTGTTTTTAGGAAGTATTGGATGGATCTTTATTTGACAAGTAAGTCCTGAGGAAATCCTAGGGGCACTCCCCCGGACGAAACACGTGTTGACGACGGACGAGCAAGTGGGGAGTTTTTGCTTTAGGCAGTTATGTTAATTAGATCAATCATGGGATTGTGAATATGAACAATGAAGTTGACACTGAAATGTATATTTTTTCTTATATTATCTCATGTTCTAATGACTACTTATAGGTTTTGAAATAGAGTGACATTTATGGTTGTATACAGTGTATATAATTTTGTGAATTCCAGAATGTTAAATAGGATTAATAAATTTGTATAAGGATAAACTTTTGGTGCCTTTCCAGATAGATATAGTGCGTAGATTACTCTGAATGGTGTTAGATGAATTTTTATCTACTTAGAGTTGTTATACTGCATGTGTGCCATTACTCTTTATTGTATTGTTAGATATCCCTTTGGGTATATCGTGGAGGTAATATTTAGAGTGTGGTTACCTGAGTTTTGTGCACCGTGTCAATTGAGTTACTCTAAGCTATAATTTTTGGAAGTAGGAGCGCCAATCACTCACTACCTCGCCCTCTTCTTTTGGATTATACTACCCCTGAGAAGGGTTCCTGGGCCTTAAACATTCTCTGTGCTATTTCATAGATCACGTTTTAGCACTTCTGGAACCTCATTTCTCAGAACAGGTTTAGTAACTGATTGCATGGTTAGATCTTTCTTACGCTCTTGACAGTATATCTTACAAACCATTAACCCTCTTAAAAGTGTTGTTCAGATCTAAGCAAAGGATTTATCCCTAAGAGTAAAACAGATTGTCCCAACCTCAATAATCAGGGAACGCCCGTGCTTAATTAGAAGTAGACAAAGAATCAATACTGTTCATTTGATTTTGAATGCCATTAATGTGGCCCCAGTGAGGGCTATCAAACTTACCAAAGTTCTTGCAAAGGCTGCCCTTTGTTGTCATGTGAGTTCACCATTACAACAGAGTTGTTAATGCATGAAATAAAACAAAAGAGGGGGATTGCAAGTGGGTTGGATGTTTCTGTTGAATTTTAATTTGCATTATATCTAGATGTTATGTAGAATATGTAATCTTCTTGCTAAGTAATGCACAATACTCCTTACCAAACCCCTCTAAGGACTTAGACTGACTTTAAACATTTCTCTTTTTTCAACCTGTATTCCTTAAATGTAAACACCTGTATATCCCTGGTACTAATGAAACAAGATCCCACCACATGAAAACCTAAACAGTGAATAGAAAAATAATAATGTATTGAATTGTAATATTTGTATAGTTCTTTATACCTTGCTGTGGGGTGTCAAAATGATTACTGGACAGGTAGCATGCTATACTGTAGAAGGTGTGTGATGGACAGAGGGTGGTATTTGTTGTGATCCTAGGTGGGAAACATTTTTGGATCATGTGTGAGTGGAGAATCAGCTGAACAAAGTCACAACTCATTTTGTCTGTACCACTGCTGTCAACTTATAAGTATTAAGATATAAAAGGGTCCATCTTTGGTCAAACTCTCACTGTGAGAAAACAGGGCTGATTGCAGAGGCCCCATAACTTTTTGCCCCCATTTTCCTCTTTTTGCTGGTGTTTTCCTGACTTTGATGGTGCCCTGGGTACTGCTAACCAGTCCTAGGGCCTGTGCTCTGTGTAAAATGGATATGCAAATTAGGCTAATTATAATTGGCTAAGTTAACCTACCTATAAGTCCCTAGTATATGGTAGGGCATGTAGGTTTAGGGACCACAGCATAGGTGGTGCACACCTAGGTGCACTGCTGAGGTGCCCAGTGTCATTTTAAAAGCAAGCCTGCCTTGCTGGCTGCTTTTAAATTAAAGTTATATGCAAATTCGACTTTGGAATTAAAGGTACTTCCAAAGTCTTAAACTACCTTATTTTTACATATAAATCACCCCTAAGGTGTGCCCTATGTGCCCCTAGGGCTGGGTGCCATGTAACTATAAGCAGGGACTTTATAAAAATAGATTTATAAGCCCTGGTGAGGTAAAAACAGCCAAATTCGTTTTTCCCTCATTGAAGTAAATGGCCTTCATAGGCTAGAATGGGCAGATTTTATTTTAAATTTTAAAGTCTCCTTAAATGTTACATACCAAGAATTTGGTATCAAATTGATTGTTGTAATAAATCCCACAACTTCCAGTTGTGGGATTTAATATAACTAGTTCAGGTAAAAAGTTTAGACTTTACCTAAAAAGTTGCCAATTTCAGCTCTGCATTGTTTTTGCTGCTGTGCTCTGATTGGCCAGCCTGCAGCAGCTTCTGCCAGGCTGCCTTGATGAGGTGTGAAGTGGCCAGGCTTCACACAAAGGAATGTGCTTGGGGGAGAGAATCTCCCCTCAGCAGATGGTGAGGCAGGAAGGGGGAGGGCTGCCAAACTGGTCTTCAAAGGCAGAGAAGGACATTTGGAGCACCCAGCAACACCCCCACATCCTGCAACCCCAGACAATTAGGTGCCCCCTTGATTAGATTAGGAGAGGGCAGGAGAGGGGTGTGTTTATGATTTTTAGCCACACCAGTGGGTGGGCTCAGCCAGATGTAACCTCCAAAAATCAGATTCATCCATGTTGGATTTTTAGAGACTGTTGCCTTCTGGGATGGATTTTTGCCACACTTCCCAGGAAGTGGTCATCACAGGGGGACGACCCTGTCCCTGATTGGAGAACCAGGGCCCCCCTGCTTTTCACCCAGGAGCAAGGATAAAACTGGCAGACCTGCACCCACGCCTCAGATCCCCTCCAGAATTCAACAAGAAAGGAACTAAAGAAGAAGAAGGACTGCCCTGCTGGACCCCTGGCCTGCACCTGGACCCTGCACTCAGAAGGACTGCACCAGCTGCACACTTGGGCTTCACCACAAGAAGGACTTTGCCTGGCTTCAACTGGTTCAAGGAGGGACTCCCTGTTTGCTAAAGGTGAAAAATTGCTAAACCAGAGTCCCCTGCTCCAACTCCTGAAGAAAGCGACCAGCTGACCACTGTCCAGTGGCCAAAAAGGAGTTTGCGCCAGGTGCATTCTGGGAGTTGAAGTCCGCACCCCCCAAGGACCATCACAGAACTTCTGGACCCTTGGGGTGAGCTGTGGACCCCAAAAGAACCTTAAAAGAACATCTGGGTGAAGCCCCAGAAGTTTGGAAAAGATTTGAGAATTTTGGGAAAAAAGCTCCAGAGAGGGACCGACCCGCCGCGGAAATTCTAGCCGGCTTGCCTCAACCGCGACCCGGCCTGACTTCGTGGTTCGTCCCGGTAAAGAAAAACATCCAAAAAAGAGACTAAGTCCGAACGTAAAAAGTTGACCGGGACCTCCCAGCCATCGTATCCGAGAAGGGCTCCATGGACGTCGGATCAAGATCCAGGTTTACCCCGGTCGAAGGATTTTCATCTCGAAAAAACGACTAAGTCCGAAGGTAAAAGTCTCCACCGAGGAAACCCACATCGCGTATCCGGACAAGGGCTCCAGGAGGTCGGATTCAACCGGCAGGTTCGTCCCGGTGAAGAAAAACTTCAAAATAAAGACTAAGTCAGAAGGTAACTTTTTAACCGAGGCCTCCCGCGACCTGTAGCCGAGCAGGGCTTCATCGCGGTCGGCCTGAAAGTTTGACTTTGCCCCGGTCGAGGTGCAACCAGATGACCCGATTGGCGCTTTTTGTTTCTAAGCGCTAGAAAAGTAATAATTCTTTAAAAATTCATATCTCCGGTTCCCCTGAACCGATTTTAATCGTTTTTGTGTCATTTTAAAGATAAAAATATAAACTATTTTTATAAATTGGTTTTGGATTTTTAAACTGTTTCCTGTGTTTTATTTAATTACTGTTTTGTGATATTTGAATGCTTTACACTTTGTCTCCTAAATTAAGCCTTGACGCTCGTTGCCAAGCTACCAAGGGTTGAGCTGGGATTAATTTACTGAGACCTAACTGTACCTAGGTGGAGGTTAGTGGCTTGTTGCTAGGTGTAGGTACCTACCTGCCCTACCAATAACCCATTTTTCAACATAATTGGAAGCAGCGACGGGATCCTGTACTTGTGTTCAATATCACGTAACAGTTTTAGGTAAAACAAATTAAAAATCCTTTAAATTGTCCTAGTGCAAAAATTGTTTTTAATTTTTAATTTGGATTAATTTCTATTATTGAATTTTTGCAATTTTTCTAAATTCTTGTTTCCAATTTTTGCAAAACGTTTTTGTTGACACAAAACTAGGGAACCATGGAGCTTGATCTGGCTAGCCTACCCACACTGACAGTAGTCCAGCTTAGGGGGTTGTGTATTGAAAGAGGGTTGCCTGCAACCACTGATCTCAGGAAGCAAATCCTGATCACATCCCTGACCGCATGGGCTGAGGCCCAAGAGGTAGAGTCAGAAGAAGCTCCAGAGGAGGGAGAAAGAAGGGAGGATGCAAGCTCTAACCACTCAGGGGAGGGAAGGCATCTGAGCCCAAGTGAGGATGAGGAAGAACGGTCCTCAGTAAATACAGTCACTAGGGGCAGATCCAAAGCTAGTGGTGGGAAGGGGGTCCTTTCAGGAGGAGAGAACCCATCCATCAGAGAAAGAGAGCTGGAGGCCCAGCTAGCATACATAGCTTTGGAAGCAGAGAAGCTGGCCCTAGAAAAGAAAAAGTGGGCATACAAGGAGAAAAGAGATGGAGGCAGCGATAAAGAAGCTGAGGTGTCCATGGGTGGGGGAGTTTGCCCCAGATTACCCAAGGGGGTAGTTCCTGCTTATGTAGAGGGGATGACATAGATAAGTGGCTGGGGGCCTTTGAGAGGGCCCTCCAGATGAGGAGAGTCAAGCCTCAGTACTGGGGTTCACTTCTTTGGGAGTTAGTTCCCAACTCAGGGAGGGATAGGCTTCTGACCTTAAGGGGGGGAGGAGGCAGATTCATACCCTAGTATGAAGAGGTGCTTAGCCAAGAAGTTTGGTCTGACCCCAGAGCAATATAGAATGAAGTTCAGGGACACCCAGAAGGTCAGTACCCAGTCTTGGGTTGACTTTGTGGACATTTCACTAAAGGCACTAGAGGGCTGGATTATTGGTAACAAAGTAGATACTTATGAGGGGTTATACAATCTGATCATGAGAGAGCACATCTTGACCAATTGTACCCAAGAAAGGTTACGCCAGCATCTAGTGGACTCTAAGCAGACCAACCCTAGAGAGCTAGGGGAGGCAGCTGATGAGTGGTTGAGAACCAGGGTGGTTGTCAAGTCCCAGGGGGGAGACTCCAAGAAGGGGGGGACAGGTCCCCAAAAACCTAAGGAGGGAGGTGGTAAGCCCACCACAGAGACTCCCTCTGTACCCCAGAACCCTAAGAAGGAGGAGAGTAAATCCCACTCCCACTCTGACAAGCAGAGACAGGGAGACCCAGGGTTAAAAAAACTCTTGGACAGTAGGGCTTGCTTTGACTGTCAGCAGACAGGTCACTTCAGAGGAGATGCAGCCTGTCCAAAGAAAGTGGTTAGCATTGGGCTGTCCAGTGTAGCCATGGAGGAGGACTCCTCAGATGATGAAGTCCTCCTAGCATTGAGCTGGGAGACAGGACCAGATGGTAAGCTGGTGATCCCTGAGGGTGGAAGTAGGCACTTCCACCCCATTCAGGTGAATGGGATCCCTACCACTGGCCTGAGAGACACCTGTGCCAGTCACACTATAGTGAGTGACCGGTTAGTGACCCCAGACATGTATGTCCCAGGAAAGACAAAGAAAGTCAGGATAACCACAGGGGAGGTCACCTCCAAACCTGTAGCCATAGTGCCCCTAGAGAGGGAGGGTATCCTTGACTGGATTAGGGTGGTAGTCAGTGCTGACCTCCCCCTAGATTGTATCCTGGGCAATGACCTCCCAGAGGTGAGTCTGGTCCCAGATGGGGTGGTCGCCCAGGGCGCCCCCCCAACCCAAAGTCCTGGGGAGTCAGTCCCTACAGTTAGGAGACAGGGGTCCCCAAGAAAAGGAAAGAAGAAAAGGAAGGGTAGGCCACTCTTAAAGAGAGTTCCAGGGAGCCAAAGGCCTTCTGCCCCAGTAGGGGGGGAGCCCAGAGTTGGCACTGGTGAGGCCTCCCCTGACCCCAAGGAAGTCCTGAGTAGTCAGGCAGCTGTCCAGATGCAAGGTGTTGCCCCTGCACTGACAGAAGGAAGAGTGGAAGGAGGGTGTCTGCCACAGGAGGTGGTAGCCCCCCACTCTAGACAGCAAGAGGGGTGCCAGGACCCCAAAGTTGCCCCTAAAGCAGCTCAGCCACCTGTCAGTGGAGAGCTTAGGGTGTGGTTCTGGGTACTGACAGCTGTCAGTAGCCTCTGCTGGGTGCTAGCCTTCCTGGCAGCAATGTACTTGGCCTGGGAGGCAGACCCCAGGGCCAATAGCAAAGTAAACCCCCTGACCCTATTGGTCATGGTGGGGTTGCTCAAGTGTTGGGTGACCTCTTTGGGTAAGCTAGGTGTTGCCCTAGCAAAGTTAGGAGTAGGGGAGGTGGGCACCTCACTACCCAAGTTGGCAGAGAGAGAGGAGGAAGACCCCCCTAGAGGGAAGTTTCAGTTTGAGTTGGGTCCTTTTACTGTTGGGATGGCTTCACTACCCAGAGGGAGTGACCCTGACAGGAGGATATAAGGCAGAGTAGGCCCTGCAAAGGGACAGCCAGTTTTCTTCACTGTCTTCCTCGCCTAACAAGCCAGGAAGACTCTCCCAGGGGTGGGCTGAGTCTCCTGGGCGTGTGGGCTGGGGGGGGGTTGTGTGAGAAAACAGGGCTGATTGCAGAGGCCCCATAACTTTTTGCCCCCATTTTCCTCTTTTTGCTGGTGTTTTCCTGACTTTGATGGTGCCCTGGGTACTGCTAACCAGTCCCAGGGCCTGTGCTCTGTGTAAAATGGATATGCAAATTAGGCTAATTATAATTGGCTAAGTTAACCTACCTATAAGTCCCTAGTATATGGTAGGGCATGTAGGTTTAGGGACCACAGCATAGGTGGTGCACACCTAGGTGCACTGCTGAGGTGCCCAGTGTCATTTTAAAAGCAAGCCTGCCTTGCTGGCTGCTTTTAAATTAAAGTTATATGCAAATTCGACTTTGGAATTAAAGGTACTTCCAAAGTCTTAAATTACCTTATTTTTACATATAAGTCACCCCTAAGGTGTGCCCTATGTGCCCCTAGGGTTGGGTGCCATGTAACTATAAGCAGGGACTTTATAAAAATAGATTTATAAGCCCTGGTGAGGTAAAAACAGCCAAATTCGTTTTTCCCTCATTGAAGTAAATGGCCTTCATAGGCTAGAATGGGCAGATTTTATTTTAAATTTTAAAGTCTCCTTAAATGTTACATACCAAGAATTTGGTATCAAATTGATTGTTGTAATAAATCCCACAACTTCCAGTTGTTGGATTTAATATAACTAGTTCAGGTAAAAAGTTTAGACTTTACCTAAAAAGTTGCCAATTTCAGCTCTGCATTGTTTTTGCTGCTGTGCTCTGATTGGCCAGCCTGCAGCAGCTTCTGCCAGGCTGCCTTGATGAGGTGTGAAGTGGCCAGGCTTCACACAAAGGAATGTGCTTGGGGGAGAGAATCTCCCCTCAGCAGATGGTGAGGCAGGAAGGGGGAGGGCTGCCAAACTGGTCTTCAAAGGCAGAGAAGGACATTTGGAGCACCCAGCAACACCCCCACATCCTGCAACCCCAGACAATTAGGTGCCCCCTTGATTAGATTAGGAGAGGGCAGGAGAGGGGTGTGTTTATGATTTTTAGCCACACCAGTGGGTGGGCTCAGCCAGATGTAACCTCCAAAAATCAGATTCATCCATGTTGGATTTTTAGAGACTGTTGCCTTCTGGGATGGATTTTTGCCACACTTCCCAGGAAGTGGTCATCACAGGGGGACGACCCTGTCCCTGATTGGAGAACCAGGGCCCCCCTGCTTTTCACCCAGGAGCAAGGATAAAACTGGCAGACCTGCACCCACGCCTCAGATCCCCTCCAGAATTCAACAAGAAAGGAACTAAAGAAGAAGAAGGACTGCCCTGCTGGACCCCTGGCCTGCACCTGGACCCTGCACTCAGAAGGACTGCACCAGCTGCACACTTGGGCTTCACCACAAGAAGGACTTTGCCTGGCTTCAACTGGTTCAAGGAGGGACTCCCTGTTTGCTACAGGTGAAAAATTGCTAAACCAGAGTCCCCTGCACCAACTCCTGAAGAAAGCGACCAGCTGACCACTGTCCAGTGGCCAAAAAGGAGTTTGCGCCAGGTGCATTCTGGGAGTTGAAGTCCGCACCCCCCAAGGACCATCACAGAACTTCTGGACCCTTGGGGTGAGCTGTGGACCCCAAAAGAACCTTAAAAGTAATAATTCTTTAAAAATTCATATCTCCGGTTCCCCTGAACCGATTTTAATAGTTTTTGTGTCATTTTAAAGATAAAAATATAAACTATTTTTATAAATTGGTTTTGGATTTTTAAACTGTTTCCTGTGTTTTATTTAATTACTGTTTTGTGATATTTGAATGCTTTACACTTTGTCTCCTAAGTTAAGCCTTGACGCTCGTTGCCAAGCTACCAAGGGTTGAGCTGGGATTAATTTACTGAGACCTAACTGTACCTAGGTGGAGGTTAGTGGCTTGTTGCTAGGTGTAGGTACCTACCTGCCCTACCAATAACCCATTTTCCAACATAATTGGAAGCAGCGACGGGATCCTGTACTTGTGTTCAATATCACGTAACAGTTTTAGGTAAAACAAATTAAAAATCCTTTAAATTGTCCTAGTGCAAAAATTGTTTTTAATTTTTAATTTGGATTAATTTCTATTATTGAATTTTTGCAATTTTTCTAAATTCTTGTTTCCAATTTTTGCAAAACGTTTTTGTTGACACAAAACTAGGGAACCATGGAGCTTGATCTGGCTAGCCTACCCACACTGACAGTAGTCCAGCTTAGGGGGTTGTGTATTGAAAGAGGGTTGCCTGCAACCACTGATCTCAGGAAGCAAATCCTGATCACATCCCTGACCGCATGGGCTGAGGCCCAAGAGGTAGAGTCAGAAGAAGCTCCAGAGGAGGGAGAAAGAAGGGAGGATGCAAGCTCTAACCACTCAGGGGAGGGAAGGCATCTGAGCCCAAGTGAGGATGAGGAAGAACGGTCCTCAGTAAATACAGTCACTAGGGGCAGATCCAAAGCTAGTGGTGGGAAGGGGGTCCTTTCAGGAGGAGAGAACCCATCCATCAGAGAAAGAGAGCTGGAGGCCCAGCTAGCATACATAGCTTTGGAAGCAGAGAAGCTGGCCCTAGAAAAGAAAAAGTGGGCATACAAGGAGAAAAAAGATAGAGGCAGCGATAAAGAAGCTGAGGTGTCCATGGGTGGGGGAGTTTGCCCCAGATTACCCAAGGGGGTAGTTCCTGCTTATGTAGAGGGGGATGACATAGATAAGTGGCTGGGGGCCTTTGAGAGGGCCCTCCAGATGAGGAGAGTCAAGCCTCAGTACTGGGGTTCACTTCTTTGGGAGTTATTTCCCAACTCAGGGAGGGATAGGCTTCTGACCTTAAGGGGGGGAGGAGGCAGATTCATACCCTAGTATGAAGAGGTGCTTAGCCAAGAAGTTTGGTCTGACCCCAGAGCAATATAGAATGAAGTTCAGGGACACCCAGAAGGTCAGTACCCAGTCTTGGGTTGACTTTGTGGACATTTCACTAAAGGCACTAGAGGGCTGGATTATTGGTAACAAAGTAGATACTTATGAGGGGTTATACAATCTGATCATGAGAGAGCACATCTTGACCAATTGTACCCAAGAAAGGTTACGCCAGCATCTAGTGGACTCTAAGCAGACCAACCCTAGAGAGCTAGGGGAGGCAGCTGATGAGTGGTTGAGAACCAGGGTGGTTGTCAAGTCCCAGGGGGGAGACTCCAAGAAGGGGGGGACAGGTCCCCAAAAACCTAAGGAGGGAGGTGGTAAGCCCACCACAGAGACTCCCTCTGTACCCCAGAACCCTAAGAAGGAGGAGAGTAAATCCCACTCCCACTCTGACAAGCAGAGACAGGGAGACCCAGGGTTAAAAAAACTCTTGGACAGTAGGGCTTGCTTTGACTGTCAGCAGACAGGTCACTTCAGAGGAGATGCAGCCTGTCCAAAGAAAGTGGTTAGCATTGGGCTGTCCAGTGTAGCCATGGAGGAGGACTCCTCAGATGATGAAGTCCTCCTAGCATTGAGCTGGGAGACAGGACCAGATGGTAAGCTGGTGATCCCTGAGGGTGGAAGTAGGCACTTCCACCCCATTCAGGTGAATGGGATCCCTACCACTGGCCTGAGAGACACCTGTGCCAGTCACACTATAGTGAGTGACCGGTTAGTGACCCCAGACATGTATGTCCCAGGAAAGACAAAGAAAGTCAGGATAACCACAGGGGAGGTCACCTCCAAACCTGTAGCCATAGTGCCCCTAGAGAGGGAGGGTATCCTTGACTGGATTAGGGTGGTAGTCAGTGCTGACCTCCCCTAGATTGTATCCTGGGCAATGACCTCCCAGAGGTGAGTCTGGTCCCAGATGGGGTGGTCGCCCAGGGCGCCCCCCCAACCCAAAGTCCTGGGGAGTCAGTCCCTACAGTTAGGAGACAGGGGTCCCCAAGAAAAGGAAAGAAGAAAAGGAAGGGTAGGCCACTCTTAAAGAGAGTTCCAGGGAGCCAAAGGCCTTCTGCCCCAGTAGGGGGGGAGCCCAGAGTTGGCACTGGTGAGGCCTCCCCTGACCCCAAGGAAGTCCTGAGTAGTCAGGCAGCTGTCCAGATGCAAGGTGTTGCCCCTGCACTGACAGAAGGGAGAGTGGAAGGAGGGTGTCTGCCACAGGAGGTGGTAGCCCCCCACTCTAGACAGCAAGAGGGGTGCCAGGACCCCAAAGTTGCCACAAAAGCAGCTCAGCCACCTGTCAGTGGAGAGCTTAGGGTGTGGTTCTGGGTACTGACAGCTGTCAGTAGCCTCTGCTGGGTGCTAGCCTTCCTGGCAGCAATGTACTTGGCCTGGGAGGCAGACCCCAGGGCCAATAGCAAAGTAAACCCCCTGACCCTATTGGTCATGGTGGGGTTGCTCAAGTGTTGGGTGACCTCTTTGGGTAAGCTAGGTGTTGCCCTAGCAAAGTTAGGAGTAGGGGAGGTGGGCACCTCACTACCCAAGTTGGCAGAGAGAGAGGAGGAAGACCCCCCTAGAGGGAAGTTTCAGTTTGAGTTGGGTCCTTTTACTGTTGGGATGGCTTCACTACCCAGAGGGAGTGACCCTGACAGGAGGATATAAGGCAGAGTAGGCCCTGCAAAGGGACAGCCAGTTTTCTTCACTGTCTTCCTCGCCTAACAAGCCAGGAAGACTCTCCCAGGGGTGGGCTGAGTCTCCTGGGCGTGTGGGCTGGGGGGGGGGTTGTGTGAGAAAACAGGGCTGATTGCAGAGGCCCCATAACTTTTTGCCCCCATTTTCCTCTTTTTGCTGGTGTTTTCCTGACTTTGATGGTGCCCTGGGTACTGCTAACCAGTCCCAGGGCCTGTGCTCTGTGTAAAATGGATATGCAAATTAGGCTAATTATAATTGGCTAAGTTAACCTACCTATAAGTCCCTAGTATATGGTAGGGCATGTAGGTTTAGGGACCACAGCATAGGTGGTGCACACCTAGGTGCACTGCTGAGGTGCCCAGTGTCATTTTAAAAGCAAGCCTGCCTTGCTGGCTGCTTTTAAATTAAAGTTATATGCAAATTCGACTTTGGAATTAAAGGTACTTCCAAAGTCTTAAATTACCTTATTTTTACATATAAGTCACCCCTAAGGTGTGCCCTATGTGCCCCTAGGGTTGGGTGCCATGTAACTATAAGCAGGGACTTTATAAAAATAGATTTATAAGCCCTGGTGAGGTAAAAACAGCCAAATTCGTTTTTCCCTCATTGAAGTAAATGGCCTTCATAGGCTAGAATGGGCAGATTTTATTTTAAATTTTAAAGTCTCCTTAAATGTTACATACCAAGAATTTGGTATCAAATTGATTGTTGTAATAAATCCCACAACTTCCAGTTGTTGGATTTAATATAACTAGTTCAGGTAAAAAGTTTAGACTTTACCTAAAAAGTTGCCAATTTCAGCTCTGCATTGTTTTTGCTGCTGTGCTCTGATTGGCCAGCCTGCAGCAGCTTCTGCCAGGCTGCCTTGATGAGGTGTGAAGTGGCCAGGCTTCACACAAAGGAATGTGCTTGGGGGAGAGAATCTCCCCTCAGCAGATGGTGAGGCAGGAAGGGGGAGGGCTGCCAAACTGGTCTTCAAAGGCAGAGAAGGACATTTGGAGCACCCAGCAACACCCCCACATCCTGCAACCCCAGACAATTAGGTGCCCCCTTGATTAGATTAGGAGAGGGCAGGAGAGGGGTGTGTTTATGATTTTTAGCCACACCAGTGGGTGGGCTCAGCCAGATGTAACCTCCAAAAATCAGATTCATCCATGTTGGATTTTTAGAGACTGTTGCCTTCTGGGATGGATTTTTGCCACACTTCCCAGGAAGTGGTCATCACAGGGGGACGACCCTGTCCCTGATTGGAGAACCAGGGCCCCCCTGCTTTTCACCCAGGAGCAAGGATAAAACTGGCAGACCTGCACCCACGCCTCAGATCCCATCCAGAATTCAACAAGAAAGGAACTAAAGAAGAAGAAGGACTGCCCTGCTGGACCCCTGGCCTGCACCTGGACCCTGCACTCAGAAGGACTGCACCAGCTGCACACTTGGGCTTCACCACAAGAAGGACTTTGCCTGGCTTCAACTGGTTCAAGGAGGGACTCCCTGTTTGCTACAGGTGAAAAATTGCTAAACCAGAGTCCCCTGCACCAACTCCTGAAGAAAGCGACCAGCTGACCACTGTCCAGTGGCCAAAAAGGAGTTTGCGCCAGGTGCATTCTGGGAGTTGAAGTCCGCACCCCCCAAGGACCATCACAGAACTTCTGGACCCTTGGGGTGAGCTGTGGACCCCAAAAGAACCTTAAAAGTAATAATTCTTTAAAAATTCATATCTCCGGTTCCCCTGAACCGATTTTAATAGTTTTTGTGTCATTTTAAAGATAAAAATATAAACTATTTTTATAAATTGGTTTTGGATTTTTAAACTGTTTCCTGTGTTTTATTTAATTACTGTTTTGTGATATTTGAATGCTTTACACTTTGTCTCCTAAGTTAAGCCTTGACGCTCGTTGCCAAGCTACCAAGGGTTGAGCTGGGATTAATTTACTGAGACCTAACTGTACCTAGGTGGAGGTTAGTGGCTTGTTGCTAGGTGTAGGTACCTACCTGCCCTACCAATAACCCATTTTCCAACATAATTGGAAGCAGCGACGGGATCCTGTACTTGTGTTCAATATCACGTAACAGTTTTAGGTAAAACAAATTAAAAATCCTTTAAATTGTCCTAGTGCAAAAATTGTTTTTAATTTTTAATTTGGATTAATTTCTATTATTGAATTTTTGCAATTTTTCTAAATTCTTGTTTCCAATTTTTGCAAAACGTTTTTGTTGACACAAAACTAGGGAACCATGGAGCTTGATCTGACTAGCCTACCCACACTGACAGTAGTCCAGCTTAGGGGGTTGTGTATTGAAAGAGGGTTGCCTGCAACCACTGATCTCAGGAAGCAAATCCTGATCACATCCCTGACCGCATGGGCTGAGGCCCAAGAGGTAGAGTCAGAAGAAGCTCCAGAGGAGGGAGAAAGAAGGGAGGATGCAAGCTCTAACCACTCAGGGGAGGGAAGGCATCTGAGCCCAAGTGAGGATGAGGAAGAACGGTCCTCAGTAAATACAGTCACTAGGGGCAGATCCAAAGCTAGTGGTGGGAAGGGGGTCCTTTCAGGAGGAGAGAACCCATCCATCAGAGAAAGAGAGCTGGAGGCCCAGCTAGCATACATAGCTTTGGAAGCAGAGAAGCTGGCCCTAGAAAAGAAAAAGTGGGCATACAAGGAGAAAAGAGATGGAGGCAGCGATAAAGAAGCTGAGGTGTCCATGGGTGGGGGAGTTTGCCCCAGATTACCCAAGGGGGTAGTTCCTGCTTATGTAGAGGGGGATGACATAGATAAGTGGCTGGGGGCCTTTGAGAGGGCCCTCCAGATGAGGAGAGTCAAGCCTCAGTACTGGGGTTCACTTCTTTGGGAGTTAGTTCCCAACTCAGGGAGGGATAGGCTTCTGACCTTAAGGGGGGGAGGAGGCAGATTCATACCCTAGTATGAAGAGGTGCTTAGCCAAGAAGTTTGGTCTGACCCCAGAGCAATATAGAATGAAGTTCAGGGACACCCAGAAGGTCAGTACCCAGTCTTGGGTTGACTTTGTGGACATTTCACTAAAGGCACTAGAGGGCTGGATTATTGGTAACAAAGTAGATACTTATGAGGGGTTATACAATCTGATCATGAGAGAGCACATCTTGACCAATTGTACCCAAGAAAGGTTACGCCAGCATCTAGTGGACTCTAAGCAGACCAACCCTAGAGCTAGGGGAGGCAGCTGATGAGTGGTTGAGAACCAGGGTGGTTGTCAAGTCCCAGGGGGGAGACTCCAAGAAGGGGGGGACAGGTCCCCAAAAACCTAAGGAGGGAGGTGGTAAGCCCACCACAGAGACTCCCTCTGTACCCCAGAACCCTAAGAAGGAGGAGAGTAAATCCCACTCCCACTCTGACAAGCAGAGACAGGGAGACCCAGGGTTAAAAAAACTCTTGGACAGTAGGGCTTGCTTTGACTGTCAGCAGACAGGTCACTTCAGAGGAGATGCAGCCTGTCCAAAGAAAGTGGTTAGCATTGGGCTGTCCAGTGTAGCCATGGAGGAGGACTCCTCAGATGATGAAGTCCTCCTAGCATTGAGCTGGGAGACAGGACCAGATGGTAAGCTGGTGATCCCTGAGGGTGGAAGTAGGCACTTCCACCCCATTCAGGTGAATGGGATCCCTACCACTGGCCTGAGAGACACCTGTGCCAGTCACACTATAGTGAGTGACCGGTTAGTGACCCCAGACATGTATGTCCCAGGAAAGACAAAGAAAGTCAGGATAACCACAGGGGAGGTCACCTCCAAACCTGTAGCCATAGTGCCCCTAGAGAGGGAGGGTATCCTTGACTGGATTAGGGTGGTAGTCAGTGCTGACCTCCCCCTAGATTGTATCCTGGGCAATGACCTCCCAGAGGTGAGTCTGGTCCCAGATGGGGTGGTCGCCCAGGGCGCCCCCCCAACCCAAAGTCCTGGGGAGTCAGTCCCTACAGTTAGGAGACAGGGGTCCCCAAGAAAAGGAAAGAAGAAAAGGAAGGGTAGGCCACTCTTAAAGAGAGTTCCAGGGAGCCAAAGGCCTTCTGCCCCAGTAGGGGGGGAGCCCAGAGTTGGCACTGGTGAGGCCTCCCCTGACCCCAAGGAAGTCCTGAGTAGACAGGCAGCTGTCCAGATGCAAGGTGTTGCCCCTGCACTGACAGAAGGGAGAGTGGAAGGAGGGTGTCTGCCACAGGAGGTGGTAGCCCCCCACTCTAGACAGCAAGAGGGGTGCCAGGACCCCAAAGTTGCCACGAAAGCAGCTCAGCCACCTGTCAGTGGAGAGCTTAGGGTGTGGTTCTGGGTACTGACAGCTGTCAGTAGCCTCTGCTGGGTGCTAGCCTTCCTGGCAGCAATGTACTTGGCCTGGGAGGCAGACCCCAGGGCCAATAGCAAAGTAAACCCCCTGACCCTATTGGTCATGGTGGGGTTGCTCAAGTGTTGGGTGACCTCTTTGGGTAAGCTAGGTGTTGCCCTAGCAAAGTTAGGAGTAGGGGAGGTGGGCACCTCACTACCCAAGTTGGCAGAGAGAGAGGAGGAAGACCCCCCTAGAGGGAAGTTTCAGTTTGAGTTGGGTCCTTTTACTGTTGGGATGGCTTCACTACCCAGAGGGAGTGACCCTGACAGGAGGATATAAGGCAGAGTAGGCCCTGCAAAGGGACAGCCAGTTTTCTTCACTGTCTTCCTCGCCTAACAAGCCAGGAAGACTCTCCCAGGGGTGGGCTGAGTCTCCTGGGCGTGTGGGCTGGGGGGGGGGTTGTGTGAGAAAACAGGGCTGATTGCAGAGGCCCCATAACTTTTTGCCCCCATTTTCCTCTTTTTGCTGGTGTTTTCCTGACTTTGATGGTGCCCTGGGTACTGCTAACCAGTCCCAGGGCCTGTGCTCTGTGTAAAATGGATATGCAAATTAGGCTAATTATAATTGGCTAAGTTAACCTACCTACAGGGAGTGCAGAATTATTAGGCAAGTTGTATTTTTGAGGATTAATTATATTATTGAACAACAACCATGTTCTCAATGAACCCAAAAAACTCATAAATATCAAAGCTGAATATTTTTGGAAGTAGTTTTTAGTTTGTTTTTAGTTTTAGCTATGTTAGGGGGATATCTGTGTGTGCAGGTGACTATTACTGTGCATAATTATTAGGCAACTTAACAAAAAACAAATATATACCCATTTCAATTATTTATTATTACCAGTGAAACCAATATAACATCTCAACATTCACAAATATACATTTCTGACATTCAAAAACAAAACAAAAACAAATCAGTGACCAATATAGCCACCTTTCTTTGCAAGGACACTCAAAAGCCTGCCATCCATGGATTTTGTCAGTGTTTTGATCTGTTCACCATCAACATTGCGTGCAGCAGCAACCACAGCCTCCCAGACACTGTTCAGAGAGGTGTACTGTTTTCCCTCCTTGTAAATCTCACATTTGATGATGGACCACAGGTTCTCAATGGGGTTCAGATCAGGTGAACAAGGAGGCCATGTCATTAGATTTCCTTCTTTTATACCCTTTCTTGCCAGCCACTCTGTGGAGTACTTGGACGCGTGTGATGGAGCATTGTCCTGCATGAAAATCATGTTTTTCTTGAAGGATGCAGACTTCTTCCTGTACCACTGCTTGAAGAAGGTGTCTTCCAGGAACTGGCAGTAGGACTGGGAGTTGAGCTTGACTCCATCCTCAACCCGAAAAGGCCCCACAAGCTCATCTTTGATGATACCAGCCCAAACCAGTACTCCACCTCCACCTTGCTGGCGTCTGAGTCGGACTGGAGCTCTCTGCCCTTTACCAATCCAGCCACGGGCCCATCCATCTGGCCCATCAAGACTCACTCTCATTTCAACAGTCCATAAAACCTTAGAAAAATCAGTCTTGAGATATTTCTTGGCCCAGTCTTGACGTTTCAGCTTGAGTGTCTTGTTCAGTGGTGGTCGTCTTTCAGCCTTTCTTACCTTGGCCATGTCTCTGAGTATTGCACACCTTGTGCTTTTGGGCACTCCAGTGATGTTGCAGCTCTGAAATATGGCCAAACTGGTGGCAAGTGGCATCGTGGCAGCTGCACGCTTGACTTTTCTCAGTTCATGGGCAGTTATTTTGCGCCTTGGTTTTTCCACACGCTTCTTGCGACCCTGTTGACTATTTTGAATGAAACGCTTGATTGTTCGATGATCACGCTTCAGAAGCTTTGCAATTTTAAGAGTGCTGCATCCCTCTGCAAGATATCTCTCTATTTTTGACTTTTCTGAGCCTGTCAAGTCCTTCTTTTGACCCATTTTGCCAAAGGAAAGGAAGTTGCCTAATAATTATGCACACCTGATATAGGGTGTTGATGTCATTAGACCACACCCCTTCTCATTACAGAGATGCACATCACCTAATATGCTTAATTGGTAGTAGGCTTTCGAGCCTATACAGCTTGGAGTAAGACAACATGCATGAAGAGGATGATGTGGTCAAAATACTAATTTGCCTAATAATTCTGCACTCCCTGTATAAGTCCCTAGTATATGGTAGGGCATGTAGGTTTAGGGACCACAGCATAGGTGGTGCACACCTAGGTGCACTGCTGAGGTGCCCAGTGTCATTTTAAAAGCAAGCCTGCCTTGCTGGCTGCTTTTAAATTAAAGTTATATGCAAATTCGACTTTGGAATTAAAGGTACTTCCAAAGTCTTAAATTACCTTATTTTTACATATAAGTCACCCCTAAGGTGTGCCCTATGTGCCCCTAGGGTTGGGTGCCATGTAACTATAAGCAGGGACTTTATAAAAATAGATTTATAAGCCCTGGTGAGGTAAAAACAGCCAAATTTGTTTTTCCCTCATTGAAGTAAATGGCCTTCATAGGCTAGAATGGGCAGATTTTATTTTAAATTTTAAAGTCTCCTTAAATGTTACATACCAAGAATTTGGTATCAAATTGATTGTTGTAATAAATCCCACAACTTCCAGTTGTTGGATTTAATATAACTAGTTCAGGTAAAAAGTTTAGACTTTACCTAAAAAGTTGCCAATTTCAGCTCTGCATTGTTTTTGCTGCTGTGCTCTGATTGGCCAGCCTGCAGCAGCTTCTGCCAGGCTGCCTTGATGAGGTGTGAAGTGGCCAGGCTTCACACAAAGGAATGTGCTTGGGGGAGAGAATCTCCCCTCAGCAGATGGTGAGGCAGGAAGGGGGAGGGCTGCCAAACTGGTCTTCAAAGGCAGAGAAGGACATTTGGAGCACCCAGCAACACCCCCACATCCTGCAACCCCAGACAATTAGGTGCCCCCTTGATTAGATTAGGAGAGGGCAGGAGAGGGGTGTGTTTATGATTTTTAGCCACACCAGTGGGTGGGCTCAGCCAGATGTAACCTCCAAAAATCAGATTCATCCATGTTGGATTTTTAGAGACTGTTGCCTTCTGGGATGGATTTTTGCCACACTTCCCAGGAAGTGGTCATCACAGGGGGACGACCCTGTCCCTGATTGGAGAACCAGGGCCCCCCTGCTTTTCACCCAGGAGCAAGGATAAAACTGGCAGACCTGCACCCACGCCTCAGATCCCCTCCAGAATTCAACAAGAAAGGAACTAAAGAAGAAGAAGGACTGCCCTGCTGGACCCCTGGCCTGCACCTGGACCCTGCACTCAGAAGGACTGCACCAGCTGCACACTTGGGCTTCACCACAAGAAGGACTTTGCCTGGCTTCAACTGGTTCAAGGAGGGACTCCCTGTTTGCTACAGGTGAAAAATTGCTAAACCAGAGTCCCCTGCACCAACTCCTGAAGAAAGCGACCAGCTGACCACTGTCCAGTGGCCAAAAAGGAGTTTGCGCCAGGTGCATTCTGGGAGTTGAAGTCCGCACCCCCCAAGGACCATCACAGAACTTCTGGACCCTTGGGGTGAGCTGTGGACCCCAAAAGAACCTTAAAAGTAATAATTCTTTAAAAATTCATATCTCCGGTTCCCCTGAACCGATTTCAATAGTTTTTGTGTCATTTTAAAGATAAAAATATAAACTATTTTTATAAATTGGTTTTGGATTTTTAAACTGTTTCCTGTGTTTTATTTAATTACTGTTTTGTGATATTTGAATGCTTTACACTTTGTCTCCTAAGTTAAGCCTTGACGCTCGTTGCCAAGCTACCAAGGGTTGAGCTGGGATTAATTTACTGAGACCTAACTGTACCTAGGTGGAGGTAAGTGGCTCGTTGCTAGGTGTAGGTACCTACCTGCCCTACCAATAACCCATTTTCCAACACTCACCCACAATTTTATGGCATGTTTCATCATTGGGCCCTTTCCCATCCCACTTACATCTCATTGGAATGGGCTCAACACTTCCCAGGATCTCTTCAGAAAATATGTAGGGATTCTATAAGGTAGCAACCAAGTTAAGATTATTTAGAGGATTCTGTTACTTATTTTGCAGGTACCTATAGTGCGATTTTGAAATAAAAAGCTGATGGCAAGGGACACTTATAATCCCCAATCCCTTTAGTTGATATGTTTTGGCTGTATGATGTATGATCAAGCCACTATGTTTCAGTGGCCTTAGTCAGGATTATAAATACTTTGTCCAGAAAGTACATATCTGGTACTATTTAGTCTACGAAGGATGGAGGTGTTAATACAAACACACAACAAACACCACATAGAAAAATGTTGTGCTCACTTACACAGTAAGTGTTCCTGACAAAAGCAAAATTGTACAAAGAGCATCCATTATGTCATTACTGTCTTATTTAAGAAAATTATTAATAGAAGTGACTAATGAAACCCTCACAACATACAGCAAAACTCCGTCAAAATATACTGCAAACTGTGTGAAAGAGAACACATTTATGAATTCACACCTAATGAGGATATGAACTTAGGCACTGCTGGTGAATGCATATCCAAAAATCACTCATCCTACATTTCTGGGAATAGTACCCACTGTAAAAGGGGAGCAGACAACACCTGACTGACAAACACTAAAAAGTAATGGTAATTATTTGAGTATTAGTAACTTTATGGACAACCAGCCCCAGCGCCATTGTTGTACTTTTCAGTCAGATTCATCATAAGGAGCAAAAAAGTTATTACTAAAACAAAAGAAACTGCAATAAACACTTTGATCTAACCAACATTCCAAAAAAATCTGATCTGTGGTTTGCAACAATCATACTGATTCATCAAAGGAAAGGGAAGTGGGGGTCATAAAAATAACTTTTCACATTTTGACTCTCCTAGGATTCTTTGCTTTCCTCTACAGCTGCTGAATAGAACTGGACCATTTATTACACGAAAGTAAAACTTTACTCAAGGAAGGGCCTTTGCCTGGTTGGTATAAATCCATTTGTAGTTTTTGAGAAATGTGTTAGTTTGGCTTCAAAGGGGTAAAAAGTTAGAGATATCTGGACTGTTAGTCTGCGAACCTGGGTTTCCAGACAATTTGTGGAGCCAATTTTTTAAAATTAAATAAATCTGGACAAGAAAGCTTTTCCTCCTGCTGTCTATTTCGGGCTCACAGACTCCAAACAAAAATAGCAGAACCAAGGCTCTGGTTGGATGGCTGTAAGAGAAAAAGTTTGCATGTGGCCACCATTGCAGGATGGAGTACAAAAACACTGTGCCCTGAAAATGAAAACAAAAGGCCACATTAGGGAGCAGTGTGAGCATAACCTGACCCCTAGGCTTTCATGCAGGGACCCCCAAGGCATTGTCAAGTTTGAAACAAAAATGCTGTTTTTAACATGGGGTCTGTAAACAGTGAGAGCCTGATTTAGATCTTGGCGGAGGGGAATACTATGTTACCAACATGACAGATATCTCGTCTGCCTTATTACAATCCCATTATATCCTATGGGGATCACAATACGGCCGACATGTTATTCGTCATGTTTGTGATGGAGTATTCCCCTCTGACAAGATCTAAATCAAGCCCTAAGTTAGGTTCTCAAACCCTGACAGGTGATGGACCCCTGCAATCGCACTGCACAGTCCGTGGTCACTGTACCATACCATAGACTATGGCAGGAAGCAACAGCAAGGGTCTAGAGGTTTTAAAGTACACAGTCTTGCTATCAAAGCTCTGGACTATGGCTGCCATTTTGGATGTCTTGATCCCAGAATCTTAATAGGGAGGCTTCAGACTATGAAACTTGTGGAACTGCTTTGTGCCACCTTCCATAATCTGCCATCCCAGTGACAACATGAAGGACTACACAAGGTGGGCCCAACGCAAGTCCCAAAGTTTCATAGTCTATACTCCTGTTGTTAAAATTGCTGAATATTTAAGTTGTTTTGGATACGTTGAGTTGACAGTCTTGGAAATTAGTTGGTGGATACATTTGAGCACCATTAAAAATTTTAAAAAACTAAAAATTATCTTTAGAAAAATGTCCACTTAGATGTGGATTGCCATCAGAGTCTATGTGAGGGGGAATGACTACAGTGGATTCAACTTTTTTGTGCAGAATCTATAGTCTTCATTGCAAGACGATGGACTTGGCCTATGTTGATCCTCTCTGCAGGGTCATCCCCAAACATTTTGCCTTAATCCTCCTGTTTTCCAAACCCATTTTGATTGGCCTTTAGGACTCTGCGCCCCTTACCACTGCTAATCGGTACTAAGGTGCTTAAATGTTTGTGCTCTTTCCTATAAACATGGTGAAACTGGATCCAATTTGGTATATAGGATTTACTTGTAAGTCCCTATTAAAGTGGTACTAGATGTACCCAGGGCCTGGTAATTAAATGCTTCTAGTGGTCTTGGATCACTTATGGTGCCTACTACTTAAGTAGTCTTTTAAAACATGCCTCAGGCCTGCCATTGCAGCCTGTGTGTTGTGAGCGTGTCTTACCTTATTTGATGTTTTCAGTTTAATTGATAAGGGGACGAGTTGGAGGTTTGATAGACCTTTTGACTACGTTTAGAGTGATGCCACCATAAGCCATAATTTCAACAACAATACAACATAATCACTAAACACCATCCAATGCTTTTAGAGTCAATATTCTTTACACACCATGACCCATTTGGCCATGAATAACTACACCTTTTAGTAAAGTTAAAATGTTTATTTCCATACATTAACAATGAAAATATAACATAGATTAGTCTCAAAACCAAATGATAAACATGCACAAAAAACACGGCTGACCAAAGCGTCTAAAGAATCTCAATTTAGCTTAAACATTTATAAACACTCGAGGGTTACAGTACAAATCAATTACAGTAATAACTGAAAAGCAGAGATAGTATAAATATAGACTTAACAGAAGAACAGAATCAATTCTTTGGTAATGACAATGTTCAACATTTGGGCATACCAACTCACCTGTCAATTAAAATAGCATGTTTGGGCCTCATGCAAAACAATTTAGTCAAAGTTAATTTGGAAACATATACAACTAAGGCTCTAACAAACTGGCAGTTGGTGCCTAAAAGATAACATTAATATAGCACGGAAAGATTAGCATTTTGTTGTACTTCTCCTCAATGAGTCAGCAAAAGGTGGTTTCTTTGCCAGGTGGACAACCGTCTGGTCAGCCTCAGCAATGGGACAGTGAAAAGGGATGGCTCAGCCATGGCTGGGCTCTAAGTTAACTGAATCAACTTAGGGACATTAAGCTAAAGAATCTGCATTAACACAAATTAACAGAATACATGGGACTGAGGTGCGCCACGCACAGGACTGTTAGCAAGGGTAGAAAGAATGGATCGAACACAGCAGAAAAATGAACTAGCTTTTCTAAGTGAAAGCAGGCTATGTTAAATTCCCACAAAGTATCTTCTCACGCTGTCATTGGTCAGAAAATCGTACATTTACAGTAGGACCAACAGGCTATAAACTATAAATCTAAAATATACCTAAACAGTATTTCATACATCGCTGATTGGCTCATATTCTCCTGTCCCCATCGTCTGGTTCGTCAGGTAACTCTTTTCGTTGCAATCCTAGCTGTAGTCAGTGCATCCATTGTTGGCTCCTGGGAACGTCTCTTTCTCACGTATCAAGAAAACGTTTGTAACGTTTTCTAGTGCAAGACTTTTCGACCAGCAGTTCTCATGAGATAGTTTAAGACATTTACAAATCTATTGGGTAGCGCCATGTGAAAATAGACAATATTAATTTTCGTCTTTTCTGCTGTGAAACTTAATATGAGGCCCAGTCAACTAGGCCCAAATTACTTGATGAATCAATGCATTATATTATTTAAGTACATACATAATACTAACATGTTAATGTGATCCACTAATACATTTTATTATACATGTGCACATCATTTAGACTATAGTCATAATCACTTTTCGTACGTCTCATGGTGGCCACATTTTCCATGACACACAACATTCTCTACGTTAACCTACTGCATGTACATTTTTAACAGTTAATCAATGCAAATGTATTACCAATTAATTCTGCTTTCACAATCCATCCTCTGAAGACTAAATGTCATCACTCTTTACTTCATACATCACACATTTTTTGTTTATCCTAACATTTAGCTTCATTATAATGTCTCACATTTCTTTCTTTTCCAATTTTCATTGAAGTATTTATTCTTCTTCAGTTCTAATTTAATTTCTTCACGAATTCTCCACATGTCAATGATACAAATTACAATAATTAATATTATCTGTATTATTTTCATGATTATACCTTTCCCCAGGTTGCCCAGGAAATTTCTCACAGAAGCAACACCTTTGCCAACCTTTTCCCAAACTCTAGGTTCTTCCAAGACTTTTAGATCAGTGTTAACGATAGTCAGATTCTTAATAAAGCTTCTAATTTCTTTACTATTGTTAGGGATAAATGTGCAACAATGTTGCAGTTTCAGCAATTTACAGACTCCGCCCTCTTCTGCTAAAAGGATGTCTAACGTAAGGCGGTTCTGAAGAGTCATAGATCTTATTGCAGCCATTTCAGTGTCCATCAGGACCATGGCTCCTGAAAAACTAGTCAGCATGTTATCCACAATAGTAGACAACTATCGAATCTTCAGGGAATTTAGAATAAATCCTACTGAGGGAATTAAAGCCCCAAATACATCTCCAGTTATGCCAAAATAAGACTCTCTCTTTGGTCTAGAAAGATATAATTCATTCAGTTTAGGTGTCTCATTTAAGTTTTCAAGTTGATAAATCTTGGGGAAAACTATTCCGAAGTAAGATGTGCCATACCATCCTCTTGGAAGACGGTAGTAAGCATTTGGTCCACATATGTAATAAACCTCTGGTATAGCTGGATCTTGTCCATTTAACTTGAACGTCCATTTACTCTGGAATAGAAACACATGTCTGCATTCACCCGTTCCCACAAACAATGTATCTGTTCTAGATTGCGGTCTATATATACAAAGCTTCCCTATGTGTTGTGCATCTAAAGCTAATTTTCCTTGAATCTTGATTTCACTATATGCATGATCATTTCTAAATGTCCTTTTCTATAAGCCCTTCTCTAATTTCTCCTTTAATGACTTCCTCCTGTCATCAGTTTAATCTAAGAAGCTCTTTTCTATCGGTGTGCGCAAGCATGTCAGGTTATTCCTGTGTGTGTAAGCTGTGCCAAATGTCAATGTAGGTTCAAAGAAACTTCTCATTAATTCTATATTATTATCTTTCACTACTCTACTCATGTATTTAATTATAGGAACAAACGAAAATACCAAATCACGATTTCAGTAAAAATACTGGATGTATTCTTGGTTATAAATTCTTGTTAGTAAAAGACTGAAACGTATTCCATATGATAGTGGCAAAATATGGTAAGTAATTCCTTTGTCTACTGATGAAGGAATTTGAGTGCAAACATAACAGTCTCTCGCATTCATCATCTCCACATACTCATGCAATAAGTAATAGAAAACGTTAGAGAAAAGATCTTCTTATGAAGTGTCTATGTGCAAATACTTCTCATCTCTTCTAAACTTGTCTAACTCTGTAAGTGTATTGATAGATTCTAAAGCAGAGGTATGGTTTGCTACAACTTTATCAAGAAAAGTCATACTCACAATCAATATCAAGCATACTATCATGCACACAATTGCCATAACCAATACCTATGTATTTGCAGAACCTATTCTTTCTAACCTGTTGGTTGTGGCTACTCATGATCTGTAAAGAATCAGAAAGTAGAAGAAAAAATTGTAACTATGCAACAAACCAAACACAAAACCCTTCAATCTTCTTTGCAGTTATTAACAGCTTTCCGTCTCGCTTCCATAACTTTTGTCAAAATCAGCAATTTGTCAAAATCGGTTTAGCAGCTTGTCAAATCACGTTATTTAAAAAGTCTTTTCAGGTTTTTTTCAATATCTCTTTTCTCTCTTAATTGCACAGAATTGTTCTCAAAGTTCAGTTCATTGACCAATTTTATGTGCCAAAATATTGACCTGGAATTTCTCGATCAAAACAAAAGGACGAGAATTCTCTTTGCCATTCGCTAGTTGTCTCCTACGCCCATTCAGGACCGGCGTACCTTTGATTTGCAATTTGCTTTCTCTTTAGCCTTCGATCTCCACTTAATTCTCCATCACTCAAGTCTTCCTGTCTTGTGGTGTCTACTTCTTCTTCGATTAATGACAACATGCTTGAGTCTTTTCCCTTCTTTTGTGCTTTTGGCCACTTTTCTTTCCGTATTTCTTTGGTCAGTACTCGTTTCAGTGCTGGATCTGTAACTTCTCTCTGTTCTGCAGGATTTTGGCTTGATGTACCTGCAACTGGCTCAGGAGGAGTCAAATGTTTTGACTTTGACCTAACTCAAACCCTTCCACTGAGTATATAGGTTGCTCTGTCTGAGTCTTAAGATCGTCTGCTTCTGCAAGAGCCTCTCCTGCTGTCTCAGTCAAGACTTGCCCAACATCGACCTCCTGTATTTCTTCCTTTTCTTCTCTTACCGGGATATCTGGATTTTCTTCTGTCTGTTCAGAGTCTGTTTCTGATTCTCCAGTTTCCCTTTCTGCTTCTGGAGTTTGTCTGGACGTTGTTGGCACTCTCAAAAACTCTTCCTCATTGTCAAAGGGACCAGGTACTTTTCGAGTATGGCTGACATGAATCCCGTTCAGAACTCCAGCACACTTCATGGCAGTGGTAGTAACCAGTACTAATTGTTTAGGACCTTTCCACCTGGGTTCCAGACAAATCTTCCTCACATGTTTTCTGATCACAACCGAATCTCCAGCCCTCAGGTTGTGACTCTGATCTTGGGATGGCTGCACAGTGGTTGCCTCCACCTGATGAGAGAAAGAGCGACACCCTTACAGTAATCCAACACCATATCATCTGTTATGTTCACCACAGCATTTGCGGGGACCATCGGCAACCTTGTTGCTCTGCCCATGAGGATTTCATGCAGTGACAGTCCAGTCTTCATGTCAGGTGTGTTTCTCTTACTTATCAGAACCAATGTCAGGTGTGTTTCATTTACTCATCAGAACCAATGTCAGGTGTGTTTCTCCTACTCATCAGAACCTCCAGCTCTTCAAATGTGACTCATATTAACCACAGTTCTTTTACCCACGTTCATCTGCTGACAGATGACACAATGGTGACAAACTGCTTTGGCAACCTATCTAAACTTAGAATTAAGCCGTCTGCCGGAGAGTGTGAATCATTGCATCCCTCCCAAAATGTGCTTGTCCATGATAGTATCTAGACACTTGAGTTAGCAGGCAGTTTGGGAGAACCACTTGTCCCTCCACAAGACATCCATACCTCATCCTCCCTTCGTATACATTTCAGTTTAACCCACTCTTTCTTTTCCTCTGCTTTAACATTTTCCTGCAAAAGTCATCTCAAGTATCTATGGCATGTAGCACATAATTTGTGTACATTTCTTCTTCAGATAACAGTTCCCATTTGTCTTTGAAAGATATACAGTTCAATGCACAAAACCTTGCGACTTTTTTAGCATATCCATTTCCCATTGAAACAAAATCTTGCGATCGCTGGTGGGCACTGCATTTCTTCACAGCAATCTTTTTGGGTATTTGTAAAGCTTGTACCAAATCATGAATTCTGTCACTGTTTCTAACTGGCATATCAGAAGAGGTCATGAAACCACTCGGTGACCACAGCTGGCCAAAGTTGTGATCTATTCCAGATCCGTACTGGCTGTCCGTATAAATGGTAACTTTAAGGTGTGCAGAGACATGGCATGCTCTAGTAAGAGCTACCAACTCCGTCACTTGGCAAGATTATACTCCCCGAAGCCAGGAAGCTTTGAGTATACCAGAAATTGTGCACATTGCATATTCTGCCTTCAATGCTCCCATGTTATCTCTTAAGCAGGAACCATCAACAAAAATGATTTGTTTATTTTTTTCCAATCGGGTATCTCGAATGTCAGGTCTAGGTTTTGTGCACAAATCAGTAACCTCCAGACAGTCATGTGCAACATCTTTTAATTTGTCAGTTTCAATATTTTCTTTTGGAAGCAAAGTTGTCGGGTTAAGCACTGTACACCTTTTCAGAGTAACATTTGGCGAACCCAAAATAATAGTCTCGTATCTGGTCAGTCTTGCATTGGTTAGAAATTGGGTCTTGGTTTAGAGTGCTGTCAATCTTAGTGAGGCTCAAACTAACCGCTGCCACAGTTCACAAATAGCCAGGTAAAGCTGCTATGACCGGGTCCAAAGTAGCTGAAAAAATATGCTACTGGGCGGTTTACACTACCACGTACCTGCGTCAAAACGAATGAGGAACATGCACCACGCTCATGAGAAAACAACATAAAAGGTTTTATGTAGTCAGGCATTACCAAAGCCGGAGCTTTGCACAAACTTTCTCTCAGTTCAGTAAACGCTTTCACACAAGCTTGATCTAACTCTAGGGGATCAGTTACTTCCTTGTGTGACAATTTTTGTAGTAGTTTTGAAATGACTGAAAAATTGGGAATCCACTGTCGACAATAGCTCACCATTTCCAGAAACATTCTGACATCTCTTTGTGTAGTTGGGGGATTCATCAGTAATATTGCAGTGACCCTCTCTCTGGAAATCTTCCTAACTCCCTTCTCGGTTAAAGTGTCCCAAGTATTTCACCTCTGTCGGACAATACAGCAATTTTGTGGGGGACACCTTGTGTCCGTTCCTTCCCAAATGGTTTAATGAGGCAATAGTATCTTGCCTGCACTCTCCCTTTGTCTTTGAAGCAACCAACAGATCATCAATGTATTGGACCAGCGTCGATTGGAAAGACATTTCCAATGACTCCAGGTTCTTTTTCAGTATCTGGTTTAAAATGGACGGTGCCTCTAAAAACCCTTGAGGAATTCTGCACCAACAATATACACAGTTGATGAATTTAAAACAGGAGGGAACTTGGCTATCCTCGTGAAGAGGTACAGAAAAGAATGCTTGTGATAGGTCCACTACGGTAAACAAGCTGGATTGGGCACCACTGGACAACATTTAATAACAATATTGTTGATTTCCCATCAAATCCTGAACTATTTGAAATTTGCCACATGGCTTTCGCAATCCGATTATAGGTGAGTTACATGGGCTTCTCAATACTTCTTTTAAGATGCCTTGCTTTACCAATTCTTCCATTACAGGTGCACTCCCTTCAATAGTATCCTGGGTCATGTGGTATTGTGGAATCTGGGGAAAAATCACAGTTGGCTTAACTGGGACTGTAGCTGGCTCAACCCCTCTAATTAGACTAAAGTCTGTTCCGGAAAAATCCCATGCCTTGCACTGTAAAAAAGGAAAGAAACTTACATATTCTTCATTTATTAGTTTCCAGTCTGTCATCTCAAGCTGGTCATCTTCATCATCACTATTTGTCTGAATGGCAATTCCATCATTTGAAAACGCAATCAAACATTTCGTTTTGCATTGCATGTCCCTTCCCAGTAAGGAAACCGGACTTGAGTCAAAAACTACAAACTTGTGTAGTCCTCTGAAGTTTCCAATTTTAACTGAAACTGGTTCAGTAACTGGGGTGGTCAAATATTGATTTGCAACTCCTACAATCTGTACTGTTTTCCCTGAAAGGGATAAGTTGGGGACTTCTGCACTTCTCACAGTAGAGCGTGTGGCTCTTGTGTCAACAAGGAATGACACTTTGTGACCCTTTACCTTTCCTTTCACGTGTGGACCCTTCTGATCCACTTCTAATGAGGCTGCTAGCACACATTCTTCTTCATATGAACTCTCACTCACCCAGTCATCATTCGTTCCGTCCTCACTGTGTAATGGGAATTGGTGTACTGCGTGATTACTGAGGTTAAACCTTTGACCTGTGCCCTGCTGAGGAACCATCATCTGTTGCTCATCCATTGGGGCTTGAGGCATCAGTACTTGTTGCCTAGATGCTATTTGAACATGGGGTTGCATTTGCTGTGACCACACCATCTGCAAACGTGGCAGTTGCATCTGTTGCATGGGTTGAGGACCTTGCACCGGATTCACATTATTTTGGAAAACAACATTTTGTCCTCTCACCCTTTGTCCTCTCATGTTGAGTAAAGAATTGATTCCATTCATCTGTGGGGCGACACCTTCCTGTACTAGCGTCGGACACTCCTGCTTCCAAAGTCCAAGGTGTCTGCAAGCGTAACAAGGCAACAATCTTTTCATTCACTGGACGTCAACCTGATTGATTACAATTTTCAAATAGGGACCACGATTCATATTTCCATTTCCACCATGACCTCTATCTCTGGCCTGATTCTGAAACAACATGTTTCCGTGTTGTGATTGCTGCGGAAAACTTCCTTGCATTCCTGTTTGTGCCGCTTTAATCTGCATCACCATTGCTTTCTCTTTCAACTTTATCTGTTTCAATTCAATCTCGTCACTACAGTACTTAGTATATTGCAATACTTCATCAATCGATTTTGCTTGCCAACAAATCAAATGACTCTTAATCATCTGGCTAATTTAAGGTCTCAGTCCTTCAACAAATCTGAACACAAAATGAATCATGTCTTTTGGCTCAACTGTTTCTGTACCACTGTAACACTTAAACGCCTACAAAAATCTCTCATATTACGTATGCATGGACTTCTTTCCTTCCTGAGCTGTCCTGTCTATCCTCTGCCAATCAATATTTTTTTGAGAAATCCTTGTTTTCAAGAATTTTATCACTTTAAGTCAGGAGATGGTGCACCTGTGGACTGGTCTCATGGAGTTTCTCTCACTGGTCAATCTATACTCCTATTACATTCCACCCACATATCTCCTGGAGCCACTATTCCCAATAGTGTATTTAAATCCTCCCACAGGTTTTGCAAGTTTAACAAACCTATTTGTTTGCTGGTACCATTCAACTGGTTTCTCTCTTAATCTGGGGTAGTCATTTGTACATGACAAAATGTCACTTCTGCTCCAAGGGACTAGGACAAAAATCCCTCCAGGAATTTCTCTCATTAGTAATATTTTTACTGGATCACCAGTCTGCTGCACATTAACAGTTAGATTGGCAGACTCCCTTTTCCTTTTGTCTTGTTTCTTTACCCATCTGCCTTCCCATTTCTCTAATGCACCCCATGTTTAAATGCTCTGTAATAATTCCCTAATGTGGATTTTCATTCCCGGGCTGCAAGGACATATTTTGTTGTAAAATAAAGGTCTGAATGGCAATTTAGAATTTTGCATCATTAAGTGTAATTTCACTTTTTTCCAGAAATGTTGCATAGTTGGCCAAAAGCAAAATGGGTGAATATCATACATTCCTAACAGTAGTAAAGGCTGGTTGGGTGCTGCTGGCCAATCGTGCCCCTCTTTCCCTCCCTGTCTAGGACCCTGCTCGCACACACACTCTACGATAGAGGTATCCCACCAATTTCTATACTTTTGCAATTTGAGAGACAGTAGGCCCCAAGTGAATGTGCGACCACAGTACAGCCTGGAATAATAAAGAGCATTTACAACAGTAATCAGGCTGCTGAACGAGAGTGTGGACATGAGGTGTAGCCCCAGGTGGCAGAAGAAAAGCTTTAGAATAGCATTGATATGTACCTCTAAATGGAAGTATGAAAGGGATGTAGTGTAGAGATTTTTGGCCTTAGTAAAAGGGTTGCGAGAGAAGCTCAGCACGGCCAATCAGGGTTTACATAGGAGTTGCCTGGTAACTCAACGCCAGCATGATACCATGTTTTTAGTCCTGGACATTCATTTTTACAAATCACTATGTTCAGGTTTGTTGGTCTAAGTAATTCACCTAAAGGCAACTAACGCTGAAGCTGTACGAACACTTTGGGCCTGAACACAAAACATCTTTAGGTCTCCTCTATGCATCATGTGCGCGCTCTCTTCGAGACAAGCTGTATCTTCGAGACAAGCTGTATCTACTCTATGGGCTTACAGCCCACCCATTGCTTTTCACTGGTTTCATCGCATGTCCTTCCCAAATGCTTTCTTCTATGTGGGTAATGTGTCTTTTTGTCCCTCCTTGTGGTGTTTTTCTCACTTCCATGGAGAAGGGGCCTATTACTTGTATCCTTTCCCTTTGCTGCATGTCGGTTTGTTTCTGCACACTACTTTTTCATTGATTTCCTCTAGTGTTTCAGGGAAGTACCTCTGTTTTCTTCCTCTGTCATGTTACATAGTGCAAACTCGACACATATCGGAGTACTCGACACAAGCACAAGTTGCATTACAAATGGACACATTCACAGGCACACAGAGATTAAGTGATATACCCAGAATGATGAGATGTTGAGCCTCCCACTGAGACTCAAAACTGGTTCCCCAGCTTAAAGGTCGGCCACTCCAGCCCTTACACCACATCCTCTTCCCTCAAGATATAAAATGGCTGGAACTCTTTTGGAACCCACAATTAAAATGCATTCCCATTATGCGTTCCAAAGCAGTACCCGCCTTCTTTAAAAAAAAACATTTTTTAGGACCAAGCACAAAAGCAAGAAATACACAAATGCACATCTATGTCTGCGCCATCAGCAAGGCTTCTGCCTGAGCTGTTGCCATTTTAAGATCAGGCATAAAGTCACACCCTCGTACATATTAGGTCATGGAGTCTGTCTGAAAATTAAAGGTTCAGCCTGACCCAAAAATGGCTGTTTCCTGTAGTCACTTGGAGGCAGAGGGAATGTGGTGGGGGACATCACACAAACAGCTTCCACACAAGAGGATTGATGCATTTCTTTATTTTTTGATAACCAACACTCAAACCTGGTTCCCGAGCTTCAAGTTTGGCTGCTCTAGCCCTTATTACACATCCTCTTCCCTCAAGATATAAGATGTCTGGCACTCCTTCGGAACCCACAATTAAAATGCATGCCGATTATGCCTTCCAAAACTGCGCCAGTTGTCATTTTTGTTGTTTTTAGGACCCATCACAGAAGCAAGAAATACACCACTGCTCATCTATGACTGCGCATCAGCAAGGCTTCCACCCGAGCTGGGGCCATTTTAGGATCAGGATAATGGGACACCCTCATACATATTAGGTCAAGGAGTCTGCCTGAAATTAAAAGGTTCAGCCTGACCCAAAGTGGTTGTCTGTTGTAGTCACTTGGAGAAGGAAGGAATGTAGTGGGGGACATCGCACAAACAGCTTCCACACCAGAGAATTGATGCTTTTCTTTCTTTTTTGGTAACAGAGGGCAGCCGGGTGGAGAATAAGGGAAGATGCACAATGATGTTGTATGGCGAGGGGTGGTTGCCAGCTGGCTCATCCAGGAGAGGTAGACGGGCTGGTCTTACAGGTGCATGTTTTAAAAGAAGGCTGCACTCAGGAGTTGTCTACACCCCTCCCCCGGAGTCTGTGCTGCACCCCACCTGTTGAGTCCTGCTGGTGTTGCCTGTGCTCTTGTTTGTTCTGGAGAGGGCAGGAGCTTTAGAGTAAGTTGGGAGATCCCGCACTGTTACTGTGTCAGCAGCCAGGCCTCTAGATGCTGACAGTCACCGCTTGTATTTGAAAACCGAAGCTGTGTACTCTCCAACATAAAGGGTAGTTGAAGGAAAACTTGTCGGCCTATTTGCAATTTTGTCTTGTGGAAGTTTATCAGCTGTGTGTCTATGAGGAAGGAGAGCACTGCACTGTACATGCTGTAGCACCCTGCACAGTGTGTAAATTTGGAGGCCATACTCTTCTTGTGTCTCACCTCATGCCTCACTCTAATCAGTCATTCTGTTCTGAGCTCTCCAGTCTAGGCCACCAATACACATAGGCCCTCATTCTGAGCCTGGCGGGCGGCGGGTGCCGCCCGCCGGAAGACCGCACCGCGGTCAATAGACCGCGGGGGTCATTTTGACTTTCCCGCTGGGCCGGCGGGCGATCACCAGAAGATCACCCGCCGGCCCAGCGGGAAAGCCCCTGCAACGAGGTAGCTGGCTCCGAATGGAGCCGGCGGAGTTGCAGGGGTGCGACGGGTGCAGTAGCACCCGTCGCGATTTTCACTGTCTGCATAGCAGACAGTGAAAATCTTTGTGGGGCCCAGTGGCATGGGCAGTGCAGGGGCCCCCAGGGGCCCCACGACACCCGTTCCCGCCATCCTGTTCCTGGCGGGTTTTACCGCCAGGAACAGGATGGCGGGAAGGGGGTCGGAATCCCCATGCGCGCCACCATGGAGGATTCTCTGGCCCAGGGGAAATCCGGCGGGAAACCGCCAGATCCCCTTTTCTGACCGCAGCTTTACCGCCGCAGTCAGAATGGGCACTGAAGCACCGCCAGCCTGTTGGCGGTGCTTCCGTTGCCCGTGGCCCTGGCGGTTTAGGACCGCCAGGGTCAGAATGAGGGCCATAGTTTTCAACCACTTTCTATCCTGTTACTGTGGCTTCTTGGGAGATAAAGCTTCTCTCACCTGAGGTGTGGCACACTGCATGATAGCGGCGGCGCTGATTAAATGTGGTCATGTTCCCTATTTTACCAGTATGGAAATAGTCTTGTTGTTGCGGGGCATCTAAGGTCATAGTAATTATGAAACTGGAAGTCCAAGTTAGCTGTGTTTCCTGGAGAAATCTAATGCAGCTTTTCAGCTATTTAACAAAATCATTTCTGTAATATCACAAGCCCATCGTGCCATAATCCTGCAATGGACTGCTAATCCATTGCTAACTATATTGGGAAAACCTATTACCCAGAAGGCAACTAAAATTAAGTGCACCTGCTAGCAACCTCATCATTGGGAGACAGCTATATTTTTTGTCTTCATTGATAACATTACTACATTAATGCTTCAGCTGGCTAATATCGACAAAAAACATTAGCAAAAGCAATAGGTCCAACGCGGCAGACAAAACATCCAATATACAACACTTAATCAGCAAAACATTAAAAACTGTTAACACAAACACAATCTACACTTACTAGCCACACAAATTCTTAGAATAGAGGAAACAAAAATAGAACTTCTCGCAAAGGCAAGACCTACTGGCTTTGCTAATGCTTGTTGAATGGTGCTATTGCATGTCCTTCGTGGTAAGGAAGGCATGCTTGGTGCAAACACTTTTTTACCCCATATTATGAAAGCAGGTATGGGGAGATAGTAAAGTGTGGCAAGAATATATGTGCGGGTGTGTGGTAGCAATGTATTTTGTTGGTTTTTTTTGTGTTGCAATCTTGCTTCGTGTTACTATTATGCTGTTGGGCGTTGTTGTGTTGTGTTCTATTTTGAATGTTTTGTTCTCTTCTGTCCTTCTATGTTTAGTTGTGCTGTTATTTTACTTTGTGTCATTTTATTGTATTTTGTTCTGTTGCGCACAATATTTACTTGAAAGATGTCAACCAGGGTTTCTTAATTTCCAGTCAAAAGCATCACGTACCTTTAAAGTTCCACAGAAAAGGAGACAAAATATGGCTGCTCCTCCAATTCAAATATTTTAAGAACTCAATCAGCTCACTTCTGTGGCCAAGACCTGGTTTAAATTAGCATTGTGATTGCTCTCTGTATACAACTGAGCTAATAAGGTTGTCAAATGAGTGCCCTGGACAGGGAACCTGTGAGCTATTCAGAAAGAATAGTCAACCTACAAAAGTATCTGTGCACATAGATTTATATCTACTCCTGAGCGTAAATTTTCACCTAGATGCAACTCACAAACAATATACAGAGATGTACGCCTACTTCATTGTAAGCTGACATGTCTGAGTGTGCACAGGTACAACTGAAATTACTGCCATACAATTACTGGTAAGAACTTCAGAGACGTGCTTTATGCATAAATCAACTAAACGTAGAATTACATTGCACAGGGGGAGATTCCCGCCTAAGTTACAACAAACTACAAGCTGAAAAGAATAATGGAATAGACAACTAGACACAACTGACAATCATCACAAATGGAAACAAATAAAAACAGCTGATTCCGTGGGTCTGCCCTTTTCCTGTTTTGTTGCAAAATATTGGGTACCTAGACATCAGTCACAGGGGTTTTGGGTGGCAGTTTGTGTTGTCTATGTTTGTGTGTGTGTTTTTATATTTATGTGTGTGTGTTTTGGACATACATTGTGTGTCTTTGAGTAGTGTTACATGTGAAATTTCACATTCCTTTTATAAAACACAAACAATTAGCATATCTGTAAATCTACTAATCTGCAACTTTTTTGTTTACATTTTCAAAATGTGATTTTTTTGGGTGACAGAAATGTCTAATGTTATGAGCTTTTAATTTTGTTTTAACATTTCTTTAAATTTTCAAATGTGATTTGTTTAGGTTCCTACATTTTTTAGTTTACATGACAATTCCTTACTTTACGTATTTCCTATTTTATTTAGGCATTGCATTTGTGTTGGAAGTGTTATTCATTATCTATCTTAGTTTGACTGTCATTTCCTTCCAGCACCTTTGAGTGGCAAAGTGCGGCGTGTGAATTAACTTTAAGGCTTGGCTATACAATATTTGAGTCTGTTTGGACTGTAGTACTACTGGAACTGATCAGGGTTTAACTTTAGTGAAAGCTTTTGTAGGTGAGCCCTTTTCATCTCCCATTGTGGTGTAGACATTCCCCATTATCCAGCTACTCCCCTTTTCCACTCTACATTTACACCTAAAATGTAAAACTACCAATATGTAGTTCTACATACTCTTTGTTGGTAACTCTGCACATAAATGATAGGACAGGTGCAGGTGGAGATCTTCACCCACACCTTTGCGAATTGCATTTATAAGTATGTGAAGTAGTACTACATCATATACTCAAAAATGTCATTGTGAAATGCAGGCATTCCTCTTAACGTGGATTAATCTGACATCCAAAGTTACATTGTCATGCAGTCATATCCCATGTATGAGCGCCATTTCTATCTCTACATACAAGGATGGGCAGACCAGAAATTAAATCTGGCTGGGCTGCATTGCGTGCTTTGGTATTGCACCTTTGATGGTTTAGGACCTGTTCTCTGTAGACATACATATTCAAAATAAGTACTACTGAAAACAAATATGTGTTTCTAAAGCTGCGTTTGTATGGAAACTTCTGTATTTCAGTTACTCTGTCTCTTGTACCCTGTACAGGCCACTTAAGGGACATCCAGCTTAGGCCGTTTCAGGAACACCTAACCCTGGCCATTCAAGGCATTCTGTTCCTATCCGCAGCATTCAGTGTCAGCCAACTACTAATATTAATTGATGGATCTCCGTAACAGCACACAGGATGAAATTAGTTCCTACATCATTGTTCTTTCATTAAAACTATTGTAGGAAATAGGCTACATTGGAATGGCAACCTCACCAGGTGAGAGCACAGCCAAGGCCGAGGTAAGTGTTAACATGAGTGAATACAAAGAAAATAGGATAACGGACACCACAGGCAGCACCTGTGAAGTAGAAGACGAATATGATGTGCTAATGTGGAAATTTTTTGAAATACCTCATGCTTAACACTGTCTGATGCAGGATATTGACCTCTCCGCTAGAATCTGTTCTTGTGTTGCCCTTATTTCCATAAGGCATATACAGACATTGGCGTGCTCTACTACCTATAGGTTTACTCACTTTGTATTGCTTACGCCTTATGGAGTACTAGGAGTTCCCACAGGTACTATTCCATACATGTCTCAAATAAGAGAAAAATGAGATGTACCAGTGATGCATGGTACAAAGTTAGTTTGCTGTCATCAGATAGTGTTTTTGGCATGCGTACCCGGTGTGGCTTTACTACAAGAAATGCAGGGCGTTGAGCAGAAATGTACAATGATTTGTACAGGAGTAATTTAGTACCAAAGCTATGGAACAGTGATGGACCCCCCCCCACACATTTTTCACTTGGGAAGGAAACTCATGTACATTGGTATTTAGTAGTCTCATATAATGCAAATCTCTACATGGAATGTGTCTTCAAAGTATTTCAGTATTACCTGCCAACCGGCTATTTAAGGTTGGCATCCATTAACTAGCTGACTAAAAAACAAGCGGTCTGCGAAAATCCTTCCACACCTAAAAATTAACTCTTTGAAATTCCAAACACCACCACCAGAGACCCGAAAATAAAGTCAACATATATCTGAAACATACTTTTAAAGCAAATCAACTGCCAAAAAGAAGGCCTCATGATGTTATTGAAAAGATCTCACACGCATGGCAGGAGATTACATAAAGAGAATGCCCAGCATCTAGCCATGAAATAGTGAGGAGTTTAACATTTTGATACATGTCAGTTGGTTAGGCTGATATTTAAGTGCTAGGGGCAGATAGTTCCATAATTCAATTTTGACTAGTTTGACATTTAGTAACCTTCAAGGCGGGGGGAAGTTGCTGTGTCTGCATTATGGCACTATTGTCACCAGAAATTATCTTTCCAGGGAAACGTGATACCATCCAACAAAAGTTAATTTCTCCTTAAGTCAAGGATACATAACAAACGATATAGCTATTGGATCAAAGACAAACAGTCTGAATTGACAGTTTTTTCTGCTACATGTCCATAACACCTACATCATAAACGTATACTTTGATGTTGACAATCTAACACACACATTCCATTCTTTGATAAAGAGTTAGGATACAAGGAGTGTCATTAGCCCACTTGTTAGAGAGGTCCTTCACCCAGATTATCACGTGAGATTCTGACAGAGATGATCTCAACTACTAACAGCGCATTTCAAACTTCCACATCTCGCCTGAAGCCGAAGGAGCCCATTCCTGGAGGAAGACCGATAGACTGCTGACGCAGTGTGTGGTTGCCCTTTACGAGGATCACTGTCTTCACGTCTCCTCTGATAAAGACAGCTTTTGCTGTCAATAAGGTATGCAGTGTGTCCCTACTTCCTAAGAAATTCTAGATTGTAAGTCTCTTTGCCTTCATGCTGTCAGGATATAGTGTACAGAATTAGGCAACAGGGTTTTAGATTTTAAGATAATATTTTAATGACATTTTAGCAATGCTGGAAATTTTCATTTAATTCTTTGCTGCTTGTAACATGACTCCTGACTATTTTTATGATATTATGGGCCAGATGTAGCAAACCATTTGCGACTCGCAAACGGCGAAAATCGCCGTTTGCGAGTCGCAAACGTGGGTTTGCTATGCAGAAATGCATATTGTGAGTCGTTACCGCCTCGCAATATGCATTTCCGACTCGCAAATAGGAAGGGGTGTTCCCTTCCTATTTGCGAGTCGCAGTGGGATGCAATACCACGCGGTCGCAAATGGCATCGCAGTTACCATCCACTTCAAGTGGATGGTAACCCACTCGCAAATTGGAAGGGGTCCCCATGGGACCCCTTCCAGTTTGTGACTGGACCCAAAAATATTTTTTCAGGGCAGGGAGTGGTCCAAGGGACCACTCCCTGCCCTGAAAAAATACCGAAACTAAAGGTTTCGTTTTTTTTTAAGTGCAGCTCGTTTTCCTGCAAGAAAACGGGCTACACTTAAAAAAAAAAAAAACTGCTTTATTTAAAAGCAGTCACGAACATGGAGGTCTGCTGACGACAGCAGGCCTCCATGTTTGCGAGTGCCTATACTCGCTATGGGGCCGCAATTTGCGACCCACCTCATGAATATTCATGAGGTGGGTCATTACGACCCCATAGCGAGTCGCAGTCGGTGTCCGAGACACCGTACTGCATAGCAATTTGCGACTTGCAAATTGCAAATCGCAGGGACTCGCAATTTGCAAGTCGCAAATTGCCGATTTGCTACATCTGGCCCTATGTGTGGTTGTTTTAGATGTACAGAGAAACTGATTCTTTCTGAAGTAATAAATACTTTTGAACAAAAACGAATATCATTCTTCTTAGTACTATGTGTGTGGAAGCATGATTAATGAAAGTAGGTTGTTTCTATTTCCACAATGTCCCGAATCCCTTTATGGGATTGTTAGTAACCCAAAACCAATACTTCTATGTCAATTACACCCTGATTAGTGTCTTGCGGTGCTACAATGACTTATGCTTCACACTCAATGCTGGTGGGAGGGGACCCCTTGTAGAGTTATGCCAAAATTGTAACTTATGGAACAATTCTTTGCAGTATTAGCAGAGGGGAGGCAGTTAACTAGGCCTTAACTCTGTGGGCTTAACTCTAAACAACTGGCATTCATCTCAGCTTCAGAGCAATGGGCAGCTCACCGCAGGAATCACTGTTCTCACTTTGGATATCAAAAACAAATTGAATTCCATCAGCATACAGCTAAAGGCATGACCTAACAGTTTAAAAGAAGCATAGATAAGGTGGAATGCTGTGCAGCTCCCAAGAAACCAGCTTAGCTAGTGAGTTATAAGCAACAAGCTGGATAACTTGCATAGGGCCTGATATAAAGAAGACAATCCATTTAACAGTCAACTCTTGGATCTTAAAGTTATGGGATCTATGACTTGGAATGTCTGGTCGACAGTGTCAAATGTAGATCTAATAAAATGAGAATGACAACACCTGCAACATCCACAGTGGCACATACTTCTATCGTGACTGTATTGACTACAGTATTGGTTTCCAAATCAGGGTGAAATCTTGCCTGAAAAGCACAGAGGAATTAATTAGTATCCACAGAAGACTGAAGCTGACCAATCATCACTTTCTTTAACAGTTTAGCCAAAACGGTATAAGGGAGAAGGGAATGGACAAGGGGTTATGGGCTCATTTGGGCCTCATTTGGGCTTTTTCAGTAACAGTGGTGCACCAACAAAGTTTAAAAGATCGGGGAGCAGAACAATTATCAAAGAAGAATTTATAATGTTGGCATAAGTAGTCTCATTGTTTCGTTGACTGAAACCAGAGGTTTACAGAGAAAAATGTCAGCAGGATACTGGCCAAAATAATTAGTGAGTAGAGAAACACACAATATAGGCCCTGCCTAATTCCACAGTACACCTGGATGGAACTTACAGAGTTTTACTCTGTGGAATTCCATGGAATTAAAAAAAAAGAGATTCTATGGAATTCCAGGAAGGGGCAGAAATAGGCATGTCAGCATGCCTGCACTGTGATTTAGCTGTGAGAGCTCGTACTGCACTAAAAAATCCGTGCAAATGGCACCACCCGGCACACCAGTATGCGCTGCTTCTTGAGCTGATTTTGCTGCTGCTCGAGTAGATTTTCTACTTGAATGGCAATCTTCTGACCACGAATGGTAGTGACTGTCCACGTTGGTGGAATTGGGCCAGAACTCCGTGTTACAAGCATAACGAGGAGTGGCCAGGATTCTGCGAATACCACAGATGGATCGGAATATACGCCCACCTCTAATCAACAGCTGACTACACTTCCACCAACCTTCCCAACATCTCCCCTCAGCTGACTCTCAGTAGCACATGTACCCCACATACACAAAAATGGAGCGGAAGGTGGGTTTTCTCATACATCTCCCTCAAAACATGAAATGAACACACTCATCACATCAGAGCCACCTCATGGATTCTCAGTTTCGGCAAGAAGCTGAACACCTAGCTCTTTAAATAATCTCACCAGGGAAATAGCTGCCTTACCACCTGCTATCACCTGGATATCCTCACGAGGTGATTGGCATGCTATACAGAAAAGATAACATAACATAACTTAACAGAAAGGGATAACAATTCAATAGAACGGCTCAGCCAAGAACCATCATGAATGGCCACAGTCTCTTGGGGCTTAGAAACTACACTGCTATTATCATCAAGAAATCCCTGTATTTTATTGTTTAAGATGTCTGAAAAGAATCTCTAAATAATGTACTTTATTTTCAGCAGCCCTCAGGGAGACTAAATGATTAATGACCTTAAAAATCTTTCGCAGGCGAATTTTTAGTGCTTGAAAGTTTTGATGAATAATACTTTCTTTGCTATTATCTTTCCAAACACCTAAGACAGGATTACTCTTTCTTTAAAATAGTTTAATTGTTTTCCTAACGATTGTGTTGAATTTGTCCATATATATTTTAGTATTGGCCATCCATTAACCGTCTCAGAAGCAATTAGAGAGGTACATAAAGTATTTTTTTGAATTAAGTGAGCAGAGACAATGTTATTCCAAGAGTTACTAATGCAACCTAATGGTTTACCATGGTTACAACTAGAGATATTACCACAGTGTTTTATTGTAAAAGAAGTAAGGAAATTATTGGACAAAGGAAGAAGAAGAAGAACTCTAGAGCGAAATAAAAATCAAATAAAGGTTAGGCAGGCCCCAACAGCCCCCGGACCACAAGAATTTAAGTTATCCATTAGAGAGAAACATTTGGTATTATTGTGCTCTTCGAAACTAAAATAAAAATTGCTTTTAAGTTTCCACAGACGCTTAAAAACTGAAAAGTCTCTTTTCCACCTGTGGCAAGGACTAATTTCTAACCAGCCTCTGGCCTGGCACATGGCTCTTTATTCTTTTTAAGTGAAATGTTTTCTATAACCCTGCAAGTCCAGTCTGTGATGTACCATCCATTACTTTGAATGTAGCTACATCTTTCGGCAGAGATTCTGCAGTGGTAGCAATGTAGGCTCTGGTTCTCTCCAGCCACAGTGCTGTTGACAAATACATCCTGGGGGGGTTGATGTGTGGCCTACAGGGAGGATTCATTATATGAATGAGCAGCTCTAGAGCCACAGTAGTCTTTTGCCCTGTCGCCAAAGTTTACACACAGGATGAGGGGGTCTTGGACTGTACTTGGCATTAATTTTAAATTTTGGTGCAAAACTAATGGAGTAGGATATCACAAGAAATTGAATACACTGCAGGAGGTATCTGGTTACATAACCTATTGTTGCTTTGCCAAAAGGAAGCATCCTCCACTGTGCAAGGACAGGAAAGAGTCATTTTGGATTAATGGTAGTATATTGGTCCTCCATATGTAAATGCAATTTTCTCTATCTTTGAATGGAAACCATTCATCTGGCTAATAGAGATCATGAAACTCCTTCTTCCTTTCAAGTCCTTTTGTTTGAGGACTCTTTCCAGGGTTAACCAGAAGTGATGCTCCAAGCACTGCATACAGTAATATGCTGTACAAAAGGAAATTATCTTCTGTGATACAACATAAACATAATGTGTATTTGTAAAGCGCAAGTACACCTGTAGGCCTCTTGGCACTGAATAACACATAATTATTGTTAACCAACTCAAGGGTACTCATTTCATCAACCTCAGAACTTGGATGAAAGGCTGAGTGAGCCCATCAGGATTTGAACCTGTGACCATGAGGTCAACCAGAGGCTCCCACACTGGATGCATTAGTCCACTAAGCTACCAGAACCAGCTATATAAACATGAAAGATAAGTAAATGTTTCTTAGTCATGTGCACCCTATGTTGTGACACTACAAACACCCATCCTTTGACTTTGGGATCAGCACACTCTGGGGTATATTTAAGAGATTCTCATGCAGTGCAGCAGAGAGCCGCAAGTCACCTCGCTGCACTCTGTGACAGAAAGAGGAAAGAACAAGGAGAAATTTAAATATTTGTCCTTGTTACGCCTCACCTGAGGAGGGGTAGGTTTTTGGCACATTCCCAGGTCTATCACTTCTGGTAAATCTGGGAACGCATCAAATTCCATGAATGCTGAGTGAGAGCACCCACGCAACACCCATGGAAACACCTCCCTGGTGCAGAGTAATGCAATGTAGCAATTTGCGCCATGTGGCATTACTCAAGATTTATGAAGCCACTCAGGGACAAACAAGGTGGCCTTGTGTGGCTTCATAAATCTATTTTTTTAGTTGAGGTGCTCTTGCATCATGGTGGGTGGTGCAAGAGCGACCTAGAGAGGCTTGTAAATATGCCCATGTGTCTATTGAGAGTGAGGCCTCACCGTCTAACTGACCTTCCACGCACCATGATCTTTGCACATATTTCCTTATTCACTGTGGTTTCTCCGGCTATGTCTTGAATGTTTTTTTACACTTGTGGTGCCTTTCCACTACACAAATGGCAAAATAATCAGTCCCAGCATGCTTGTTTACCCTGCTTGCTTCCAGCTTCCAGAAAGTTCAATTTGCACAGCTCATCATACACAATATATTTCCAGATGGAGTGCGCCATGATGTGCTTATGCCACAACTTATGTATCAAGTCTCGTTTTTGATGAAATGCAATACATCTGTGCATGCGTTCCATGTACTCACGTCAAGACAACCATATAGGAAGCAGGGATCTCGGGCAGCTTGATTTGTGCTGACGTATCCAAGAGGTTGATGCAGATGCTTGTTTATATTACTGCTAGACATTTTATTAGAAAATAGAATCCATTCATTAAATAATGCATATGAAAGAAAACAAGGCCTTACCCGAAGATGCATTTATATGTTCACTTTCCTTTCTAAACTTGGCATGACCTACATTTGCTCAACTTGCTTGATTTGCTTATGTTGACAAATTCTAACATACTTCAGTTCAGCAGAAATGTTTAAATCGTAACCTTTGTATGCCCTATGCATGTCGCTAACTTCTGTCTCAAACAAGGAAAGATATATTATTTTATTCTTTCGATCTGACTGACCTGCATTGGAATTTCAAAGCTTGCTAAACTAATCTGAAGCTTGCTTCTTTGTGAATCAGCGTATGGTGTGAAGATGCTTGCGAATGGAAGTGACAAAATGAGAATAAACCTAAAACATATACAAGTGTCTTGTTTTTCAGAGAGCGAAGTGCATGAGAAAGAATGCATATGCATCCAGACTAATGTTAACAGAAACACGGTGTGTTGCAGGTTTAGACTCCTCTCTGTTCAAAAACTCACATCAACAGAAAGTGTTCCGCACCGAAGAAACAGGGCCTCTTGTTTGGATGTCTAATATCTTGAATGAAACAACCTTGTCAAAATTTATTTTTCACGTTATGTGTATACTTGTACTCTCAGGGAAAGAATAGTGGGGTTTGTTGGCCGTCAGACCCAGACTTTCTCTCTCTCCCTGAGCTCTTGACGCAGTCAGATTTGTTTCCTGCCTACACTATTCTCTCTTTAGAAATCTGTTACAATATTCTTTATGAGTACTGATAGCTTTGCAGAACAGCTACCACTAGAATGTTTCTTTTTACTATTCCTAGACTAAACTGTTTTACTCTCACTGATTTAGAATATTAGAATAGGGACAAATTGCTGGACATGCTTTATACTATTGAGAGAGCGTAGCTTATATAATCTATACTAACATGAAATGTTATGAATTAATGTGTGATAATGCTGCATAGAAACTGTAATAGTAATTTTTGCTTAAACGTGCACCTGAAATGTGACCACGGGGAGTGGCCGCCAATGTATACGTGGACTAATAATGATGACTAAAATGTTTTATGTATTATTAGATTGAATAAGTTTATACTAATTATCAATAATTGCATTATTGAATTTGGGCTGAAATCCTTGTAGGCCTCAAATTAGCATGAGCCAAAGCTTAGCTGCTTGGCTCTCATATTAAATGTATTTTTCCTATCTTGCAGTGTGCTAACTCGCAAAAGGACACAACCTCTTGTTTTTCTTCAAACTAGAAGACGAATGTAACCATGCTAGATCCATTCCCATGCATTTTTCATTGCTTGTAGGGTGATATTAAAACAAAATGAAACAGTGTAGATTAATGTAATGTACAAGGTCATTCAAACCGGAGAAGACAATGGAGCTACTGACCAAAAGATGTGCAAAGAATTACAGAAAGATGAAATCATACCGGACGTGCCACCTCTGAAGACATCGAATAGGAGAACCAATGGGAGACTTGTAAAATAATATGGGGTGAAAGATAGGTGACCTAATGTGTTTTGTGATAGGTTAAAAAAATAATGGGGTATAACAAATGTCCAATAGAATTTTGGGGGAATGTACTACGAAAAAGGATTAAAACCGATGACACGGAGAGCCAGGGAGAATTAGGTAGGGAATGCTATTGATTTTATCCAGAAACTTTGTCACTCTGTTTGGTGACTTATTGGTTCACTTAGAACCATCCTCGTCCTTAGATTGCCCATTTTACACTTTACCTCCTTATGAGGGAAGTGCCCCTTTTCCCCGGAGCTGAGTCCTGACTAATGGCAATTTGACTGATGTCCTGAAGACGAAGACTGAGCCTGTGCGCTGAACTAAACTTTGGAGGGTAACTATGACAATATAATTTTTATTTGTCTGTTTGCTTTTTCTTTCTAAGTACCAACTTCTTACTTTTGACAGAGACCATAGTTAGATGTTTTCCAAATTGGTGTTCTAAATCATTTTGCCTGAAGCCCAAGATGCCAATGCTAATCAGTGGTTAGGACAGGTGTTCACTAAACTGACGCAATTAGACAAACGACCGAAACTATGCTTTGTTGAACTGACGCGTTATTGACACTCTGCTAAATTGATCTATGTTCACGCCGTGTTATGTTCTGATGTTTGTGATTTTCGCCTTAATGAAATCTTACCAAAGTTGCCATATTGTGACTATGCTATTATGTTTCTTGGTTTTGAGATTGACACACCTGCTTTTAGAACTGTAAACAATAGGGAATAAAACTCATAAAATTCTACTAAACTGGTGTGGTTATTCATGACTGCAAGGTCATGGGAGTGTTTTGAATTAATTAATGACTTTGACTAAAGTGAAATGTATTGTTGTGATAAATATTGATGACATTATTGACGTATTGATTGACATATTGTTTAGCTATCTCGTCCTAAGGTGTCTCTCAACTGGGTCAAAAGATTCATTGGCCTAAAACGTGTCCTGATGTGTAATAAATTATCATAATGGGACGGGTTAACAGTTTGTTCTGTAAATGTTAATTGAATAATAAAGAGAGGCTCAAAACGTATGATAAAATTAATATTTTAAAACTGTAATCAACTCTCGTTATTGACTCCTGAAGAAAGGGAAGTTGTGATGTATTTATATTGAAAACTGCAGCTTGCATATATACTCATTCTCAAGATCCTCCTCTTGGGTCTTAAAAGGTGTGGAGTATTTTAGAATTTTAGGATTCTCTGCTCTCCCAAAAGGTTGGCAGCAGAGTTGAGATTACTATGATTAGGGAAACAAGCTACAATAATTAAAAAGTGCCCCAAATTAGGTAAAAATGGTATGTCCAGAAACCAACTGCGAGGAGCAATGAGGTGCATTTGCAGAAGCGGTTCAGATTGCAGTTGAAGAACTGGTGAAGTATCGACAGGTGTGAGTATCAATAGGGTTGATGCATTGAATTGTGTACATTGTAATTTTTGATGATTTTATGAAGTTTTGATTCACAATTGCTATTGTTTATGTTTTATGTGCGTTATCACAGAGTTAAAGAGGTTATCTGACTAAGAAGTAGTCGATAATCCTGAGATCGATACAGAGACAAATAAGGTATTCTTATCTTTTAGGAGAAGTGTAAGTTGTGAGACGTCGTTGACTTTGCACACAGAGAGGAACACAGTAATCTCTTGTGAATGTACTAATTTTGTTTAGTGTTTGTTAAACCTGATGCACAAAGGATACACAACAATGATTAGGTTATTTCCCATAGGTCGAGAACCCATTGTGAGTGAAAAAAAAAATTGATTGAGAATATGAAGGGGTAAAACCTAGTTTCTGGTTGTTGAATTGTGCTTTTAATTTCCTTTAGAAGAAGCAGACAAAGATTGATGTCTTTAAATGTTGCTTAGTTATTAGGTTTGTCATTCATTTAGATGAGAAAGTTGTAAAGGTGGGTGAACCACTGCAAGGAACAAATTGTTGCCTCATATTGTACCACACTGGTAATGGTTGGTTGGTGTGACGTCGTGCTGTGATTGGCTGAAACATGGCAAGAGTTGCAGGATCACTGGTTGACTGAATTACTAAGCTGCATTATGATTTGATAAAGGGGTTCGGTATTCTGACGTATATGGAACAATTTCAAAATATTTAGAACATTCTAAATTTGATTATTGAAATGTTGAATCTAATTTGAAATGATGATGTTTTTCAGAACTTTACGGAGTCCTATGAGATGTGATGTAATGATTCCAGTTAGGGAGGGTGAAGAAGCACCTCCAGAGAATGGGCCTGCATATCAAATGATGACTGAAGAAGGGTTACATACATGTGTTTGGCTTTGTCAATAGTGCAAGATCACTGAAAAAGGTAATTGAGTTTTCCTAGATGGGGAAAATTTCATTTAGGAATTAATGGCAGATTAGGAGAAGTATTACATGAATTAAGGCCAGCTGCTAGACCTACACATTTTGAAGCACTTAGTGAGTGGGAATACATTGCACGAAAAAAAGGATAGAGAAGTATTTAAAAAACAAACTAAAAGATCAATGAGAAATTATACAGATGCAGCTTGGGGTAAGCGAGCAGTTATGGAGGAAAAGTATGTGGAAGGGACTAACCTATATCCAGTACGTACAAAAGATGATAGCCCAAAAATCAAAGATTCAGAAAAACCTGTAAGGAAAAAGATTAAAGGAGATAAAGAAACAGGGACAAAATTTGATTCAGATTCTGATTCAAGTGACGATATATTAGATAAAATATTGACTACAAATCCGCCACCCTATGTGGGACCTATGCCAAATGATGGATCTCAATTCGTTAATAATGTGACTATAGCTACAGCTCCAACAGATGAAATATTTCACAAATTACTAGCTCAATGCAAGCAGTACAGCCTGCATATATACATCCTGTATTGACTCAGCCAATTGTACCACAACCAGTAATAATTCAGCCGATTGTTGCACAGTCTATTATTGCACAGCCTGTCGCTCAGCAAGCAGTTGCAAGTTCTTTGACACCATTGAGTACAGCTCAACCAATAACCTTAACAGATGTTCCAGTCACTATGGGTACAGCTCCAGCAGAGGTTACTAAATTGATTCCACCACAAACAGTTCCTGCACAGCTTATTCAAACTCCAGCTATAGTAGGTCAGCAACCAACTGGGGGTACATCAGTAAATGGGTTTATCCTGATTTTACAGAATTCACTGATTTTGGTATGGACACCACCTCAGACCATTCAAGCATTAGGAGAAGGGAGGTGATTTGTGTTTACAATTAAACTGTATCAGGAGAATGTGATCTAGAAGGTTGTTTGCTTACTCCTTGGTTTGAAGAAGCAGCTAGAAACTGTGTGAAAGTTGAGAATGCAGAAAGATTGAGTACTAGTTCGGGTTCAGAAACCAGCCCATTTCCTGAAAGGGAGAGACCTTTAAATGTGCCCAAATTGAAAGTTGGATTAGAAGAAATTATTACAGGATGTCTGGATCTTGATCATATTAATCAATATCAAGAAACAGAATTGATTTACTTATGTAAAGATATTACAAATAAAGCCTCAACCTTTCATGGCAGATTAACTAAATTGGCAAATAAATATGAGGTTGATATTTCTAAAAGTTTACCAACACATAGAAGTTTTAGGGTGCAATTAGATGATGAAACAATTGAAAACAAGCGTTCTCCAGGAATGAGAATTCATCTCACTGAATTAATCAAATGCAAATGCAATGGAGTGAATGAGACAAATTTGAAAATAACTAGTCTCAGAAACATGAAAAAAAAATGCAAAAGGAAAAAGAGGCCGCGGAGAAAACAAAACAAGCATGACATTTAGAAAAGCAAGAGATAACTGCAGCATATCCTTTAAGGGAGATACCAGGTGGAGGGTATATACATTTCTCTTGGAGTAGGGGAGATCTTGCCGCATTCATGAACAATTTTCCAAAGTTGAGAGAAAGTCCAGTGCATTGGTATACACAAGTTGAGAGGTTGGTCAAGATCTTGAAGATACTGTGGGAATATTTAAATACGTTCTTTTATTGAGATTTTGAAAGCAAATCTGGAATCATTGAGTTTGCCCTGAAGTTCAGTCTTGGAGCAATATATAGATGGCTTACTCGTCTCATCAAGAACAAAAGACTCTTGCACAGTTGACACCATTGCCTCGTTGAATCATTTGGCAGATAATGGACATTAAGGCCCTCGTTATGACATTGGCAGTAAATCCCACTTACCGTCACACTAACGGCCACCAACTTACCGCCGCGGATATCCGTTCATCATATTATGACACACACACACCAATCCGTCAGTATTCAGCCACATACACAAATCCACCAGCCCAAAGGTCAGTGATAAACTGTCAGTATCAAAACCCACACCGTTACGCCAACAGAGCAACGCCCATCACATCATGACCCACAAATCACCATGGCGGACATTCAATGGCGGTAAACCACAGGCGGTACATACAGCCCCCCTCAAAATGGACACCCGCAAACAAAATACACCACATTGGACAATTCAAACAACAGACACCTGACAACCATATACACACCACACCACTATAAAACACACATCCATATTACCCACAACCCCTTACGAACACAAACCATTGCCAGCAGAGAGACACCAAGACCACTGATACAACTACACCCACACAATTCACACCTATACACCACTCAAGCACTCCACATCCCACACCCCAACACATTACCCAACACACCCTCACCAACACACCTCACACAACACCCATGGCACCACAAAGACACCCCCATTTCACAGAGGAGTAGCTAAGGGTCATGGTGGAGGAAATTGTCAGGGTAGAGCCACAGCTATTTGGAGCACAGGTGCAGCAGATATCTATATCTAGGAAGATGGAGCTATGGCGGAGAATCGTGGGCAGGGTAAACGCCGTGGGACAGCACCCAAGAACTAGGGATGACATCAGGAAGAGGTGGAACGATCTACAGGGGAAGGTACATTCCATAGCAGCAAGACACCAGCTCGTTATTCAGAGGACTGGCGGTGGACCCCTCCACCTCCTCCTCCACAACTCACAGCATGGGAGGAGCAAGTCTTGGCAATAGTGCATCCTGAGAGACTGGCCGGAGTCGGAGGAGGACTGGACTCTGGTAAGTCACCTCTCAACTACTATCACCCCCCTACCTGCATGCCATCACATACCCTCACCCCATCACTCCACTACATCCCACACACCCGACAATCACAACCCACTTATCCCAATGCCAAGCCCTGCATTCTGTACCAATGAATGGCCCTGCATGGGCACTCATCACTAAAGCATGCACACCATAGAGAATTAACTATCCCACCATATACTAACAGACACAAGTGAAACCTGACAGGGCAAACCCAACCATAGAGGGGAAGCCACAGATGTACAATATGTCAGACACAGAAACCATAACACATCATTTACATCCCCACAGGTACCCCAGCCAATGTCACCCGAGAGGAGGTGCCAGCACTAGCCAGTCCCCCAACAGAAGAGGCCCCTAATGATGACAGCAACTCTGGTCTTCAGGATCTGAACGACTTACCTGACCCATCAGGGACTACTGGACAGCTGGTTACCCAGGCCCAGTCACATACCACCACAGAGCCTCTCCCATCAGGAAACACCACCACAGCACCCACCCAGCGTACCCATACCTCTGTCCCCAGAACACATCAATCAGCAGTATGTCCACCTCTACAGGGACCCCAGGGCACACCTCGCCCACAAGACAATGAGGGACCTGGGGTTAGTGGCAGTGGGCACATTGCTCAGGGGACAGAGGCAAAGGCCACCAGGCACACTGGGAGGACAGGCCCAGGGAACCGACTCTACAGGAGGCACTCGCCGAGATCATGGGAGCCTATTAACATTCCCAGGACACGATGAGCCAGATCCTGGACAATGTGCAGGAGAACAGGTGGCTGCAGGTGGGACAGTACCAGGAGATCAGGGAGGACTTGCAGGCCATTAAAAACACCCTGATCTCCAAAGCAGGGTTGCTGGCAGACATGGGCAACATTATGAGGGAGGCAGTTTCACACCAGCGGGCCCCTGCCACTAGCCAGACATCTGAACAGCCTTCCACCTCTGCTGCCGCCAGTGGCCAGCAGGCACCGCCACAGGACTCACAGGCCACCAATACCCCACCCCCTGCAGAAGGTGAACCACCCCTCAAATGTTCCCTGCGATCCAGACAGAAGCCAGAGACAATTGCCAAGACCGCTGCCAGGAAATGAGACTTTCCTGATTGTCACCCTCGTGTCCCACTCTGTCACCCTGTCCACCTTGAACTGCCATTGCTCCCCTTCCTATGTCCCCTTGGACAATGCACCTGTGCTACAAACAGACTGGAACAATACCCTGGACATTCATCCATCATCACCCCATCCCAATGCACTTGCCCGTCTATATATTAGCACTTCAATAAACACCCTTTGAAAAAAAACATTTGGAGTATGTCATGTGTATCAAATATGTATTCATTGGAACAGGTACAAACATTACAAATCAACTGTACAGAGAATGACCATATATTGATGACCTGTAGCTGGTTGTAGTGATTACACCAGGAATATTTGTCACATCACCAACATCTGCAAAATGAATTGCCAGAGGGAATAGTAAGTGAGCATAGAAGTGGGATATATCAGCATGCCATTGCAACACCAATTACAACCAAAGTCATTGAAATGTGAAGTAACACTGTCCTATCTGTGTGTCATTGGAAGTCTTGTCGGATCACATTTGTTCTGTTGTCCTCATCCTCTGCCTCCTCATCCTCACTGTCCATAGGGTCTACTGCTGCCACACGGGCATCGCCAGCCTCCTCCTCCTCCAGAAATGGGACATGGCGTCTGGGGGCCAGGTTAAGCAACATGCAGCATGCCACCACTACCTTTCAGACCTTCCTTGGTGAGTAGCACAGGGAACCACCTGTTAGATGGAGGCCTTCAGGAAGCCAAAGGTTCTCTCAATCCTCCTGGTTCGCCCATATGCCTCATTATGACGTTATTCTGCCCTTGTCCTGGCATTCTTCACAGGGGTCAGCAGCCATGAAGGGTTTAGGTAACCAGAGTCACCTGCAAATATTGAGGGACAACATTTAGCCACACACTATCCTAAATGGCCCACACCATACCCGTACACCAACATCTACTGTGTGGGAACCCAGGACTCACCTATTAGCCGTACTCTGTACCTCTGTAGTTGGCCCATCACATTCGGGATGCTGCTATTCCTTAGGACAAAGGCATCATGCACTGACCCAGGATACTTGGCATTGACATTAGAGATGTACTGGTCCACCAAGCCCACCATCTGAACATTCATGGAGTGGAAACCCTTACGATTCCTGAACACCTGTTCATTCTGCCCAGGGGCGAGGGGGACAAATGCTATATGTGTACCATCAATTGCCCCAATGATATTGGGGCTATGTCCCATTGCATAAAACTCCGCCTTCACTGTAGCCAAATCCTCAACCTGGGGGAAAGCAATGTAGCTGCATATGTGTTTTATCAGGGCAGACAATACTTTTGTCAGCACGTTTGAGAACGTTGGCTGTGACATTCCTGCTGCCAAGCCCACTGTCACTTGGAAAGAACCAGTGGCCAGGAAATGGAGTACTGATAGCACTTGCACAAGAGGGGGGATCCCGGTGGGGTGACAGATAGCAGATATCAGGCCAGACTCCAATTGGGCACACAGCTCTGTGATTGTGGCCCTGTCCAGTCTATAGGTGAGGATAATGTGTCTGTCCTCCAGCGCTGCCAAGTCCACCAGGGGTCTGTACACGGGGGTATGTCTCCATCTCCTATTCATCCACAGCGGTAACAATCTAAGGGACAAAAGAGTGAGGATCCGGTCACAAACTGAACAATGGAGCTACAACAGTAGTTTGCATCCTGTTAACATGTAATGGGTCAGTGTTATTTGTCAAGTGTGTGCTACTTTCTCTTGTGACGCAGCATTATTCCAGGGCCTGGCCCCACCCCTGAAATGGAGTCAGACTGTCCTGTGTGGAAGGCAATTCCGCTGACATTGTGCGCCGTTGCGGTAGGCAGTCCGGAACCGCTGTGCAAATCCTCATTGGTTAACATTGGGCCCTATGGGGTACAGTGTCCAATGGTGATGTACGCTGGGGGTGACGGTATGCACCGCCGCCGATGCTACTGCCATTTTCTGTCTGATTCCTCACTTGCTACCTGACCTACCATAGGAGAGGACCTACACTGCATGTGCTGTTGTGACCTGTGTCTGGAACCTACCATGGCCCATGTGACCAGGGAAAGGGCCCCCGCCTTCACTTCAGAGGAGTTGGAGAGACTGGTGGCTGGGGTCCTGCCCCAATACGGACTGCTGTATGGGCCTCCAGACCAACAGGTGAGTACCCTTTGAGCATGATCCATGTGGCATGAATGCATGGAGTTGTGTGTGTGTAGGCCTTGTGTAAGGGGGGTGGGTGGATGTCCTCTTGGTGGCGTACAGGTTGTGAGCTGGGCCATGTGTGTGCAAATGGTGATGGGAACTGGTATGGTGGGCTACATGTGTAACTGGCAGGACTGTTTGTCTAATGTTATTTTCCTGTGTGTATTGCCTTTGCAGGTCAGCGCCCATCAAAACAAAGGTATAGGGTGTGCCATCACCAATGAGGTGCAGAACCTGGGGGTCTATGGAAGACGGAGCACCCACTGTTGCAAACAGTGGGAGGACCTGTGGCACTGGGCACGGAAGACGGCGGAGGCCCAGCTGGGGATGGCCTCCCAACGAGGAAGGGGTGCCCGTCGAACCCTGACCCCCATAAAGGGCTGCATACTGGCGGTGGCATATCCAGAGCTGAATGGGCGCTTGAGGGCATCACAGCAGCCACAAGGGGATGAGTACAGTGTCCATCATTACAACTTATGCATGGTAGGGTGGTATCTGTGTGGTGGATAGGTGTCAGTGGGTGCCCCTAGGCCAGGCCTGACATTGCACCGTAGGTTCCCTGGTGGATAGGGTTCTGAAGGGATAATCCTGCTGCCTAGCTTGTAGGCATCCACTACTGGGCATGGCTGTGTGGGTCCCAGATGTGCTGCATTTGCCCCTCCCCATGCCTTAGTGGCTAGCAATATCACTGGCAGTGCAATGCATAGTGCATAGGCCTGTTCCCTGTGTGTAAGTCTGCTGTGTATGCCAACGGTGGTGTTGGTGCAGCCATTGACCCAGTGTATCCTTTGTCTCTCTTTCCCCATTTCTTGTTTTGTCATACTGTCCTTATGTGCATTAGCATCATCTGGTGATAGAGCAGAGGCACCGGCGACGGAGGGATCTGCATCCCACAGGACCCAGGAGGCAGAGTCCACCGACGGTGCGGGCATCAGTGGGACGGACGGCGAGGGGAGCACCACAGCAGAGACTGGAGGGGACACTTCAGACACAGATTCCTCCTCTGATGGAAGCTCCCTGCACCAGCACCACCCTCCCAGCAGACCCTCATCGAGTTGTCCGTGATCACACACCCAGGAGGGTGGGCATCTCCTTTGCCCCAGGCACCTCAGGCCCTGCCCCAGTGAGCCCTGTTGCCCTGAGTGAGGAGGCTATTGACCTCCTGAGATCCATCTCTGTAGGGCAGTCGACCATTGTGAATGCCATCCAGGGGGTGGCAGCCCAGATTCAACAGTCTAATGCATTCCTGGAGGGCATTCACAATGGATTGGCGGCCCAACAGAGATCGATTCAGGCTCTGGCCTCCTCTCTGATGGCAGCCATTGTCCCTGTTTCTACCGTCAGTCCTCCAACTTCCACTGCCCGGTCGCAACCCCAACCTATCCCAGGCACACATAGAGATGAGCATGCACACAAGACAACACCCAAGAGTTTCACAGGTAAACACAAGCACCACACTTCATCCTACAGGCACTCACACAAACACCATCCAGTTGCAGACACAACAACATCCACTATTTCCACTGTCTCCCCCTCCTCCCCCTCCACCACCTCCACCACCTCCCAGCCACGTCCCCACTCACACCTGCATGCACTACATCATCATCCACAACCTGCATCATCACCACACCAAGCAGAACACACACCTCACTGGCAGACACCTCCACAACATCCATGCACACGTCCCCTGTGTCCTCTCCCACTGTGTCTGTCCCACCTCCTAAAGTACACACATGCAAGCACTCAGACATCCAACAGCCATCCATCTCACCACAGCATACAGCCCATGCACCTGCACCCACATCCAGCAGACAGACACCTCCAACAACCACTCCCTCATCCTCCACTCTCATTCCTTCTTCTACTTCCTGCCCCAATGTCCCTACAAAACCGTTCCTATCCACCATTGACCTCTTCCTTACCCCCGTCCTGCACGTATGTCCAGGGTATCACGAACCCAGCAAAGCACCTCAGCCACACAGTCTACGGGCCCAGTCCTAACCGTACCTACTTGTAGTGGAAAGGGATCCAGGCCACATGTACTGAAGGGGAAGGAGCCTGCAACAGTCAGCCTAAAGGAGAAGGAGCCTGCCCCAGTAGGCAAGAAGGGCAAGGAGCCTTCACCTGCCACCAGAAAGCCCAAAGACCCTGAACCTGCCACCAGAAAGGTCAGAGAGCCTGCACCAGCAGACAGGAAGGGCAAGGAGCCTGCACCAGCAGGCAAAAGGCCAGGGAGCCTGGGCCAGCAGCTGTGATAGAGCCCCCACCACCAACCATGGTTGTGCATCTGTCCAAGGTTGCAGGGGATGTGCAGGAGATTCCCCCCACCAGCAGCACCACTACTGTGCATCCGTCCGAGGGTGCAGGGGATGTGCAGGAGCCTCCCCCCACCAGCAGCACTACCACTGTGCATCTGTCCGAAGGTGCAGGGGATGTGCAGGAGCCTCCCCCCACCAGCAGCACTACCACTGTGCAGCTGTCTGAGGGTGCAGGGGATGTGCAGGAGCTTCTCCCCACCAGCAGCACCACCACTGTGCATCCGTCCAAGGGTGCACAGGATTGCAGGAGCCTCACCCCACCAGCAGCACGACAACTGTGCAGCCGTCACCACCAGCGGACGCTAAGTAATCCTGCCTCCATGGACTGCTGTGCGGAATGCTCCCTCCAGAACCAGTGGGCAAGACATCCACTCCAGAGACTCTGGCCCATCACTCCCCAGGATCAAGCACAGGGCATGTTGCCCCCTCCAGAACCAGAGGGCAAGACACCCACTCGACAGACTTTGGGCCATCACTCCCCAGGCTGAAGCACAGGGCATGTTGCCCCATCTAGAACCAGTGGGCAAGACACCCACTCCAGAGACTGTGGCCCATCACTCCCCAGGATCAAGCACAGGGCATGTTGCCCCATCCAGAACCAGTGGGCAACACACCCACTCCAGAGACTGTGGCCCATCACTCCCCAAGATCAAGGACAGGGTATGTTGCCCCATCCAGAACCAGTGGGCAAGGCACCGACTCCAGAGACTGTGGCCCATCACTCCCCAGGATCAAGCAGAGGGCATGTTGCCCCATCCAGAACCAGTGGTCAAGACACCCACTCTACAGACTTTGGGCCATCACTCCCCAGGCTGAAGCACAGGGCATGTTGCCCCATCCAGAACCAGTGGGCAAGACACCCACTCCAGAGACTGTGGCCCATCACTCCCCAGGATCAAGCAGAGGGCATGTTGCCCCATCCAGAACCAGTGGTCAAGACACCCATTTGAGAGACTGTGGCCCATCACTCCCCAGGATCAGACATAGGGCATGTTGCCCCATCCAGAACCAGTGGTCTTGTTACATCTCCCTGCTGAGATGACCCCTCCCCTCCCCCTGAGGTGCCTGGCTATTTCCCAACCGGTGCCCCTGCAGTGTTCTCTCCATGTTGAAGCAGGTGACAAGTGGGGCCTTGGACTTTGGCCTGTAGCCATGTGGCCCAAGCAAATTGAGGACTGGGCTTTGTCCCTTTTTCTGTACATTTGTATATATCTGTTATATTGCCTAACTTATTATTTCTACTGTGTTGATCTTATTACAAGCACTTTGGGGAAACTGTTTTGTCCTTGCATTATTCAGGTGATTTACGGGGATAAATTGTTTTTGTAATGCATCTGGTTGTGTGTATGGCGTGTGTGTGAGGTGTGTGTTATGCATGTGTGTGTCACTGTCGTTTTTCTCCCCCCCTCCCTTGTGTGCTAGGCGGCTGTACTCACCGTCGTCATCTTCACCCTCGTTGGTGTGCGTGGTAGAGCAGAACATAGAATATCAACGGAAAAACATGCAGTTCGGGCTCCATTGCGGAGTGGTTCTTTCCTGTGTCTCCAAGGTGAGTCCTTTCACTTCTGAGCTCAGTTTCCACCAGGCTTTTGATGTCGTTGGTACCACCCCGGAAAAGGTGGGGGTTTGCAGGGTCATAATATGGTGGGCGGAATATTGACTTCCGCCTGGCTCTAGGCGGCTACGGCCATGGTGGCTGTTGTTCCCGCCCTGGCGGTCGGTGTGGTACATTGGCTGTCTTTCTGAGGTCTTTCTGCATGGTCATTATTTGGCTGTAGTTACCACCAGCCTGTTGGCAGTATTACCTCCACTTTGTCACCGACCGCCAGGGTCGTAATGAGGGCCTAAGTGTCATCGAACAAATTACAATATTGTCAAAAAGTCAGTATTTGGGACATATCGTTGAAATGTTAATGAGAAAAATGTCAAGAGAAAGAGTCAAAGCTATGTTGTGAGTTCACCTAAAACAGAGAGAGAAGTTAGGATGTTTTTGGGAATGGTTGCTACGGTAGACAGTGGATTCCCAACTTTCCCCTGGTGGAACAACCTTTGCTAAGACTGACCCACAAAGATGTACCATATCCAATTCCATGGGACAACGAATGCATGAAAGTGTTCCTAGAGCTGAGAGAAAGTCTCTGTTGAGCCCCGGCATTGGGAATGCCAGGTTATAAAAAAATACTTTATACTGTTCTGCATTGATAGGAATGGCTGTGCTCTCTCTGTGTGAATCCAAATTCATAGAGACTCCAAAAAACCTGTAGCGTACTTTTCAGTAACTCTTGATCCTGTAGCCGCCACTTTACCTGGCTGCCTTAAAGCAGTAGCTGCACTAAGTTTAAGCCTTGAAAAATGTGAGACCATTGTGATGGGATATCCTTTAATTGTCATGGTTCCTCACTCATTTGAGGTGTTTCTAACTGGGACTAAACACAGCACCTTACAATTTCAAGACTGATTAATTATGAGCAGCAAATCTTGCTGGGAAGCAATGTTGTATTGAGAAGATGTCAAGTATTGAATCCTAAGCACATTGTTGCCTATTACCGAACAAGAAGAATCTGATTGTTTTGAACATGATTGCCTTGAGGTCTCAGACTTATGCACCAATCCCAGATCAGACATAAAAGATGAGCCTTTAATAGGTCCAGATTACTTTTTATTTGTGGATGGATCATGTGTAAGAACAAATGAAGGATCTTTGTGAGCAGCCGATGCAGTCTGCACAGTTCAAGAAGTAATAGAATCTTCATGGCTTCAAGGTGTTTCTTTAGCGCAAGTTGCAGAATGAATTGCCCTTACCAGAGCTTGCAGCTTAACAGCACAAATGAGAGTGAGTATATTTACAGACAGTCAGTATGGGTTTGGTGTTGTCCATGATTTTGGACAATTGTGGTCACAGAGAGGGTATATGACCTCTTCCAGGTCACCCTTTAGCAACAAGGAGCATGCCAAAAACCTTCTAGAAGCTCTACAACTCCCCACTAAAAATTGCAGTAGTGAACTTTTCAGTGCACAGGAGCGGCAATGTGCAATTGTGGCCTGACATTCAACAGCTCATTCACAATTAAAAATGAAGGAGAAACCAAAACATGTTTTTGGTAATGTTGAGAATAGCTGATAATTGGGATGAATGCAAGGAAATTCACCAGAGCCAGAAAAGCAGGGAGGGACCAGAGCATGCTGTGGAATAGATTAATATAATGTTCTGGATGGAAGAACAGTATTGCCAGACAGTCTGCTATATCCAATGACAAGACACCTCCATGGCTAACCTCATTTAGGTAGGAATCCAATGATCTGTACCTTTAAGAAATTTTTGTATAATCCGAGATTCAGAGCCCAAGCAGAAAAACTGTGTCATCGATGTGTGACATGTTAACAAACTAATGTAGGCAAACGAACACATGTTAAACTGAGTCACATTGGAAGATCAGGAGGTCCTGTTAACCTGATGCAAATGGATTTTATTATAATGCCCATTTGCAAAGGGTTAAAATATGTTTTGGTAAGTGTCTGCATTTTCTCCAGATATGTAGAAGCTTATCCAACAAGAAGAAATGATACTCTTACTGTAGCGAAGTTACTGGTAAAGGAGCTACTAACAAGGTATGGCTTGCCTGTTTCTCTAGAATCAGATCGAGGTACTCACATTCAGATGATAAAAATGTTATGTGCAATATCACAAGTTAAACAGAAGCTCCATTACAGTTATCGTCCAGAAGCTTCAAGCATAGTGGAACAACTCAACGGGATGATTAAATCAAGAGTGGCAAAAGTTTGTACTTCCATTGCTCTGAAATGGCCTGATGCCTTACCTTTTGTATTGATGAGCCTACAAAGTACACCCGACCGAAAAACTGGTTTATCGTCCATTAACTTCTTATGGGAAGAGCTATGAGGTTACCTGCAGTTCTGGCAAATGCATTTGTTAATATTACAGATTATGTGTTACTCAATTACTGTAAGGATTTGGCTGATATGGTAAGTTTAGTCTCTCAACAGGTTGAAGCTGTTACCACAAATCCAAACCAGGAACAGTGCATGGCCTTAGTCTTGGTGACTGGGTCTTATTCAAAAACCACAAGAGGAAGTCCTGTCTAGAGCCACATTGGAAAGGCCCCTATTAAGTGCTTCTGATCACAAATACAGCAGTCAAATATCCTGGAATCCTGAACTGGGTGCATGTATCTCATACCCCGAGAACAAGAAATCCTTATGAAGAAATAGTGTTCTATGAGCCAGAACCAAGAGCACTGACGTACATACCAGTGCATGTTGTACACGATGAAGCTCAAGAAAGAAGAGACTGTGATCAAAGGCAGCAAGGAGAAGAAAGGGTTGAAAAATCTCTGATAGGTGAAGAGGTCCAATTGCTGGATATCTCATTAAATTTTTAAAAGAATAAGGGCCTCATTATGACGCTGGTGGTGAATGCCGCCTACTGCCACGGAGACGGCCGCCAACATTCCGTCGCCATGGCTACCGACCGTCCATTGAATTATGACAGTAGCCAGAATTCCACCAGAAGGCTGGCAGAATTCTGGCTACGGTCATGGTGGCGGGCAGCGGTAAGGTGGCGCTGCTTCCAACAGCAGCGCCACGCCAGCAAAACACCGCCTACCATATCATTTTCCATGATATGGCCTGGCGGTGATTTGTTGGCAGACGCAGCTGCTGGCAGCAGAGCCGCATCCCGTCTCCTGCCGGAGGACCCCCTGCAAGCAGGTAAGTCGGGTTCTCCGACAGGAGAGGGGGTGGGGGATGCTGTGTGCGTGTGTGGGGGTGTGTGTGACTGTGCTTGAATGCATGCATACGTGTGTACTGCATGAGTGCATGAGTGAGTGTGTGTACGTGCATGTTGTGTTGTGTGATTGCGTGTGTGCCTGGATGTATGTTAGTGAGTGTTGCTGTGAGTGTGTATGAATGTATGCATGCATGGGTGAATGTGTGTATGCATGTGTGTATGGGTGTGTATGTATGTGCGTGTATGTGTCTTTATGTGGGGGGGAGGGTGGGCAAGGACTCTGGGAAGGGGGGAGGGGCGGGACAGGCCCCTATCAGTGCCAGGGAAGGAATTCCCTGGCACTGATAGTGCCTAACGCCATGGTTTCTGTGGCGGTACAGAAACCACGGAAACCATGGCGGTGGACTGGGTCAAAATGCCATAGCCGGCCTAGTGACGGCCACCAGCTGGAGACTGTAGTCTCCAGCCCCGTGATCGTTACCGCACTGAGGTTTGGCTTTGGCCAAACCGACAATGTCATAATAGTGGAGGTATGTACCGCCAGCCTGTTGGCGGTACTACCTCCACTATTACACCGACCGCCCGGGTCATAATGACCCTCTAAATGTCTTAATCCTTAGAAAACAGTGAGAATCCAGTTGTTACACAAAGTACATGATTAGCATCAAACATAAAGCCGCACGGGCGAGTGTGCTTCGGAAAAGTTAGCGAAGTGTTGATTCCTTACTCGCAAATGAGGCCGTGCATCGTTTCTTTCTCCGGTCAGGTAGGCGATGCATTGTTTTTCTTCCTCGCAAGAGAACAATGCGTTGATTTGTGGATGGGCACCTCGGATCCGCGCAGTCGGGTTGACTTTGACACCCAGGGACGATGCGTGGAATATCCGGTCGCATGATATCAGAAAACTGTGCTGCATGGGGTTTGCGTCGTTATCTACCTCCATAAGCGGGTATTGCGCGTCCTTTCTCCAGCCACGTTGCGTCGATCTCCCAGCCGCAATGCAGGTGGAGCGAAGATTTCAGACGCAAAGCCCATGGCGTGTCGTTTATAAGCCGCATTGCGGAAGGTGCATTGAAAGTTTCTCCACACAGCGATCTGTGCATGGATTTTCAGTTCTTGTCTGCCAGCTCCTCACCTCTAAAGGGCCCAGGGGCTGGGTAGGGCAACACTTGGCAGGGCAGGAGTCTCAGCAGAGAGTCTAGGTGCTGGCAGGGTAAGTCTTTGATGGCCCTGAGACTTCAACATCAGGAGGCAAGTTCAGTTCAAGCCCTTGGACAGTATTCTCAAGCAAGAATGCACAACAAAGTCCAGTCTTTGTCCCCTTTCACAGGCAGAAGCAGCAAGTGCAGGATAGTCCAACAAAGCACAGTCACAGGCATGGGCAGCACTTCTCCTCAGCTCTCCTCCTTGGCAGAGGTTCCTCTTGATTCCAGGAGTGATCTGATTTTCAGGGGTTTTGGGTTCACTACTTATACCCCCTTCTGCCTTTGAAGTAGGCAAACTTCAGAGGAAGGTCTCTCTTGTTTGTAAGATCCTGCCTTGCCCAGGCCAAGACCCAGACACACACCAGGGGGATGGGGACTGCATTATGGGAGGACAGGCACAGCCCATTCCTTACTTGCATAAGGAATCTAAGACGTAACTGATTCAATAAATCCTATTGAACCATTTCCTGTCCCTGTTTGTCTTTGCATGTGTGAGATTAAAGTAACTGAGAGAAAAGATTGAGATCTGATCCACCGCAATTTCCCTAATAAGTCATAATGTAACAGACCCGGTTGTGACCAATCATCCCTGCTCTTGGGCAGAGATTAGGCGCTGCTAGCAGGAAGGAAATGGATTAGGCCGACAGTTGTCACATGGTGTGAGATTGAACTCAGTTCCCCATAATTCAGGTGATGCTGCTGCCCAAATGCAGCAGCCTTACTGGTACAATGAGAGCCAACACGACATGCCAATGCTCAAACATTGTTCTTATAAGGTAGCCAGTGTTTCACATGACAAGTCTATAGATGTATTTACTCAGCAGGTACAACATTATTTACAACATATGAAGTTGGTGGTCACAGAAGATGGATTACTAAAGGAAATCCTCGGAAATGCATTGATCTATATATTGATGAGGTAGTGGGAGATGAAAACCTACACTTGCTAGTGGATTTGCGTACCAGAATTATGATTATTCACGACTTATTTGAAATAACAGGTATTGCTTATTGGGGAACAATGTGCTTTTGTGGATCTTATACTTAGATCCCATGGAGTCTCCTCAAATGAGATGGGTGAGGTACAGTGTTTCAAACATCATACTAAGGTAAAGGATAATGCCATTCCAGTGAAGCACAAACTAAAGGCAGTTCTAGTTTGTTTGAGAACAGATGTATAAAAGGAATTAATTAAGTTATTTGACCAGGGTATCATCAAACCTGTAGAGTCAACTTTTTGGGTGTTCCCCTTGGCAATAGCTCACAAACGCAATGGTGAGATGAGGATTTGTGTCGGTCTTCGAAGTCTCAGCAAAGCATTTGAGTGGATGCACATCCTCTCTTCAAAATCAGCAAACTATTATAAATATTGGGTGTTAAGGAGTGGTTTTTGAAAACTGATTTAGCCACTACAAACTACCAGGAAGAACTGGATAGATGTTTACTGTGTTTATTTAGCTATTGGTATCAGTACTGCTGCATGCCCTTTGATACGGAATCAATAGTATCAGTGTTTCATAGAATTATGTTTAATCAAAGTGGAACATGATGTGAATGGTTGTCTTCGAAGGCGATGTTCTGATTTTTGCTAAAGCTCCTAAGAAGCTCGACCTGATTCGGAACAAAGTTCTGAGTGTGTTCTCAGAGTGAGGAGTGGTTGTGAAAAAGTATAAGTGTATGTTTTTGGAAAAGAGAGAGTTCATGTTTTGGACAGGTAGGCCCATATTTATACTTTTTGACGCAAACCTGCGCCAGCGCTGGCTTGCGTCAAAAGTTTTACCGCCAGCTAATGCCATTCCTACGTGCCGTGCGGGCGCCTTATTTAAGGAATGACGTTAGCCGGTGCTGCGAACTGGTCAGAGTAAAAAAAAAAGACTCAAACCAGGCAGCACCGGCGTAGGGGAAAATGGGGGTTGTGCGTCAAAAAATGGTGCAAGTCAGGTTTGACGCACAACCCCCATTTAAATGACTCCTGTCTTAGCAAAGACAGGAGTCATGCCCCCTTGCCCAATGGCCATGCCCAGGTGACTTCTGTCCCCTGGGCATGGTCACGGGGCACAGTGGCATGTAGGGGGGCCCAAATTAGGCCCTCCTATGCCATTTAAAAATAAAATAAAAATACTTACCTCAGCTTACCTGTTCTTACCTGGGATGGGTCCCCCCGTCAATGGGTGTCCTCCAGGGGTGGGCGAGGGTGGCAGGTGATGTGTCTGGGGACAGGGAAGGGCACCTCTGGACTCCTTCCATGGTCAGAGACCATGGAAGTGAGCCCACAGGTCCCTTAACGCCTGCCCTCACCCAGACGTTAAAAAACAGCGCACATCAGGCTGTGCGCCATTTTTTAAGGCCCACCCCCTCTTGTGCGTCAAAATGACGCAGGAGAATAAATAAAGCACACAGGCCTTAAAGTCATTTTTTGGGAGGGAGCGCCTACCTTGCATGTCATTAACGCAAGGCAGTTTCCCGCATCCAAACCATGACGGACACAGAGGAATTTTGACGTCTGCGGGCGTCAACGTTTAAATATGGTGCACGGTTTGCGCCAAATGTGCGTCAAAATTTCTGATGCACATTCGGCGCAAACAGAGTATAAATATGCCCCGTAGTATCTAAAGAAGGCATTAAACCTTGCCTAGGTTTGTTAAAACATTTGTGGAATATTCACCTCATAAGTACAAAGACCTTTGTTGGTATGTTTGAATTCTACTCACAATTTATATCAGACTATACTACGAAAATGAAATGTTGAAGAACTTTGTGCTGTTTATATAGAACAAAAGGTGTCAAGCAACATTTGATTAGGTGAGGAGTGAGATGACTGACGTTAAAGCTATTAAAGCTTATGATGCTAGCTTACACATGTCATAACAGAGGATGCAAACAAATACAGCTTAGGAACTGTGCCTAATCAGATGTCAAGTGATGATCATTATCATTTGTTTTGCTTAAAGGGTGCTGAGAAATCTGGAACTTCACAATTCAGTTATTAAAAAGGAGGTGTTAGCCTGTAACCCTTAGTGTACACTTTGAAGGGTGAAATTGTGAAACATTTCACTTCACGTTATTTCTAGGCTACAAAAATGATTCAGTATTACTTTGATGGTTGCTTTTACCCTTGGTGTAAAAAATGTATGGCAGATTTCTTTCAAGATTTACAATGCATGAGAATATAGTGATTGCCGGAGATAAAGATGTTGAGAAATGTTCTGTGGCAGCCGTGGATTTTGAGCAAGCTAGTGCTCGTTCTTAAACGATGTGGGAAAAGAGTATAAAAAGTAGTGTGCAACCTTTTGTTAAAATTACAGATAAACTCTCTGTTAAATAAAGGTTTGTAATGCAGTATGGCAGGTTAGTGCTATCATATAGAGTTCATCATAGGCTGATCAAGAGTGCATGCGGACAGTACGAGCCACCATAAAAAAGAGTTTATGCAGTGTTTTGGTGGCCAGCTATGGGTAAAGACATTGAAGAGGCAATCAAAGAGAGTGTAAATTATTGTAGCTAGGACACAATGTTAAAGGTGAGCAAGCTGCCACTTCATCCTATAGAATTTCTTTCTAGGCTTTGGGTTAAAGTAGGTATAGATATGGTGGGACCTTTCCTTTCTTTTTCTTCCCAGAATCATTTTGTATTTGTTCTTATGGACTATTTGTCAACACCAGAGCAGTACGTGCTCTTTTGGCAACAAAAATGCAAAAACCCAGCACTCTCAAAACAACGTAATTTATGCATTGTGCTGATATGTTGTGGTTTAACCTTTTGCATTGCAGAGTTCAATCCTGAAAACTTATTTTTAATATGCTTACAAATACTGTTCCTTTGCAATGTATTGCTGCAGGTTTTCAGAGTGTGTTAGGGTGTGGCCCTTTCCAGGGCCTTCCAGAGACTTTCCCTGCAACATGCCTGGGCGTGGTTCTGTGCTGGACCAAGACTCTATAAAAGAGAGCCAGCCCAACTCCCAGTGCTCACTATTCAGAGGTACCGGTGCAGAGCAGCAGCTTCTTCCTGATCTCCTGTCCCGGTGGCCTATTTGGATCTTCCAGTCTTCTGCCCTTCATCCTTCATTGTTCCAGGCGGTAAGATGGTGGTTGGACTGTTCCGACACCGTTATTGAGAATTTTCATATTCTTGGTTTAATTCTTAAACGAGTAACAGATTACTTGCGCGCTACCATTTCTTTACATTTATATGGTAGTTTACAAATAGGCAAGACGCGCGATTTGTTTCATAAAGGTTTGACTTTGTTATTCATTGCGTGCTACCATTTCTTGACATTGGCATGGTGGCTTAAGAATCGGTAAGACGCGCGATTCGTTTTATGGTGTTTAAACATTGTTGTCCATTGCGCGCTACTATTTCTTGACATTTACATGATGTTTTACGAATTTACAAGACGCGCAACTCGTTTCATGAGGATTTAACTTTGTTGTTCATTGCGCGCTACCATTTCTTGACATTTACATGGTGGCTTAAGAATCGGCAAAAGAAGCGCGATTCGTTTCATTGTACTTTGATCTTGTTATGTGTTGTGAGCTGTTATTTCTTGACATTTACATTGTGTTTTACGAATCGTCAAGACCCGCGATTTGATTAATGATGATTTGACTTTGATATTCATTGCGTGCTACCATTTCTTGGTATTTTACATGGTGACACTTGAATCGGCAAGACGCACGATTCTCTCCTCGAGTTTATTTCATGTTGTTTATTGTATGCCACTATTCTAAGATATTTATTATGTAATATTCGAGTTGACAAGTTATGTGATTTGTTTCCTGAATCCATATTGTGTTATTCATGGTGCACAATCCTTTTATGGTGTTTACTATATTAATATATATATATATATCTGCAATATGCGCAATTTGTGTTGAAACATTTTAAGAGTACACAGAAGGCCAGAGTTTCTAGATGCAATATTGTATGGTCCTAGTATACTTTCTTAAAACAGGATGTATATGACTGGTTTAAAATTTAGCCACAATGTTTTTTCTGATTCTCATGTAAAGGAAAGTACTTGAATAAGAAAGTTTTCATTTAATTCATTGTGACTCCCTTACAGGTATCCGGCCATCTTGAAACTTAGTCATTTTAAACTTAACTCTTAGATTGTTCATGTTTTCAGAGTGACTAGGCTTAGAATCATAGTCTACTATTGATTTCAGGAGATATCATTTTCATATTGTGTGTTATAACCTTTTTCTTGCTACAGGTCTCCTTCCCCGCTGTTCCCTTCCTAATCCCTTCTTCCCCTCTAGAACTCTCTCAGTCTCTGTGATTTATCTATCTGAGTCTTGGAGCTGTTCAGTGGTGGACGTGTTGGGAACGTGCACAGACCCCGAGGATCTGGTGACTCTGACAGAATAGGGAGCCCACTAATTATTATCCTCCTGGCTTGTGTATGTTCTCAGCATGGCCATGCTAGACGAGTTAGTCAAGGCTATCACCCAGCTCCAAGCAGAGGTGGTGTCATCCAAAGAATTGACAACTAGCTTAGCAGAGAGAGTGAGCCAGTTACAAGATAAGGTAGAGAAGAAGGAACAAAGTCCCACAGGTGTGTCTTGGCCAGGTACTTCTTCTCAGGCTTCTGGATTTAATCCGATTTCCCTAAATGTTCCTTCTGCAATTCCTTTAGCTTCCCCGGAACGTTTCTCAGGTGACCCTTTGAAAGCGCAATCTTTCCTGGTTCAAGTGGAACTACACTTCACCTGCAGACCAAATACTTTCCCAGATACCCAGTCCAAAGTAGCTTTCTTGTTATCAGATCTGTCTGGGGATGCAGCTACTTGGGAAATTCCTCTTGTGCGTAAAAATAGTCCCTTGTTGTACAATTGGAGAAATTTTGTTCATGAATTTGAGAGAGTTTTTGATCGTAGAACTGTAATACAGTCAGCAGATCGTGAATTATTAGATTTACGCCAAGGGAATCAAGACCTAGTGTCGTATTTAGCCAACTTTAACCAGCTGGTTGCCGAGACATCCTGGCCTGAAGAAAAACAAGCGGTCCTGTTTTACAAGGGACTCAAAGAGGATCTAAAAGATATCTTAGCGCAAATCGACCCACAACCTACAGACTGTCAAGAAATAATAAATCTTGTCTTGAGACTTGATCGTTTAGCAGAATGTAAAGGAACGCGCAAAAAGATTGAAAAATATTCATGGTGCGTTCATGATAACAGAGACTCAAGAACTCCGAAAGAAAGAACGCTGGAACCGATGGAAATTGGAACCATCAGAAGACCTTTGACCAAAGATGAAAAGGACCTACGCAGAAAAAATGGACAATGTCTTTATTGTGGGCAAAAAGGTCATTTTGCCAAAGATTGTCCAATCAAACCAAAGAACAAGCAAGGTCCAGTTCAGAAGGTCGCAACCAATGCACCAGTCGAGTTGGAAAACTAAAACACCCAAGATGCAGAGAAGGGTTGCTCTTGGGTGTCACCGTGGACCCTTCACAATCTAGACATCTTAAACTGGAAATAAGAGTTCAGGTCAAGAAAAAGATCTATTTCAAAAAAGTTCTAGTCAATTCTGGGGCTACTGGGAACTTTGTTGATGTCCAATTGGTTCGTGCATGGGGGATCCAATGTATTGAAAAGAAAACCCCAGAAATCATCCAGGCATTCAACGGAAAACTCTTGACTGGAGGTCCGGTAACTCTTCAGACTTTCCCCTTGTCAATGATTTGTGAAGATAAGAATCAAAGAAAGAAACATAAAGAGAAAATCATCCTTGACGTGATCCATGCTCACCAATATGGGATTATCCTCGGCTTGCCATGGTTAACTCATCACAATCCGGAGATCAATTGGGCAGAACGAAAAATCGTGTTCTCATCTGCGCTATGTAACGAGCAATGTCTCCAAAAGATTCAAGTACCAAAAGTTTGCAACTCTTACATAGCTACTGCCGCGGAGAAAGAAATTCAGCTGCCCAAACAGTATTCATCTTACAAAGATGTATTTGATGAGAAAGGAGCAGAGACTCTACCTCCTCATAGATCTTATGACTGTCAAATTGATCTAGCCCCAGGTGTGATACTTCCCAACTGTCATGTATATGCCTTGTCAGAACATGAAAATCAACATTTCCGAAAATACCTAGATACATTTTTGGAGAATGGCTTCATTCGCCCCTCTAAGTCTCCTGCAGCTTCGCCTTTGTTTTTTGTTCCAAAAGCTAATGGAGAACTTCGAATTTGCATCGACTATAGGGGTTTGAACAAAGTCACCATCAAGAATAAATATCCTTTACCCCTAATTCCGGTCTTATTGGAACAAGTAAAGAGAGCAAAAATCTACACGAAGCTTGACCTTCGAGGTGCTTATCATTTGGTCAGAATGAGAGAGGGTGACGAATGGAAAACAGCGTTCAAGACAAGATATGGCCTTTTTGAATACACCACAAAACAAGGAGAGGAGGGACCGGGAGTGTTAATGGTCCAGTGTACAATCTCCCATCATGAGTAATTAAATATAGGTACACTGTTCCAATCAGAGTAATCACACCAGGAGACCTGTGATCTCAGGAGCTGGAACCCTCAAGCATCACATTGGATGACTAGCATCATCATTGGGAAATGCTCCTCACCAGGCTGGCGCTGCAATGCCTAGTGGGCGCCCCAATATGGGGGGCTCTCAGCCGAACTCTTGTGATAGTGACTGGTAAGTTCAACTATCCAATCGTGATGCTTAAAAGTCACCACCAAAAAATGATAAAGAGGTTAAAATTGGTTATTCATCCACTAGACACCGTCATTTAATCAATCCGATATAACAAGGATGAAGACCAAGGTTAAAATCAAAAAGCATGAAAGGAAAATTGAGGATTATGCTCAAAACCTTTCAAAGGTTATGGATATAGTAGAGAGTCCTTAACATTAGAAGAACCTCTATACTCTGGTCGACATGTTTCGCGTCTATTGGTCCAGCCGGATCCATTGACGCTTCATCAGGACCTATATAACTAAATAATCAGACCTCTTCAAAGTGAGTGTCACAGATAAGGATACATAGATACCGGTCACTTACTTAAAGTTAACTGGTTAACACAGGTACCCTAGAAAACAAGAAACAAAAAGACGTGGAACACATCTCGAAATTTCAAAATGTCTAAAATCTGATTATAAATTATCACAACCAAAATTAGGTCGAAAAACGAGACATGGGACTCCACATGTCAAGTCATGCTTACCGACCACTAGTCGAGATCAGGTTCCTTGGGTGGTACGTTTCAAGGACTCAAGGTGACACTAAATATAGTAAATGACAACGAGATACAAGGTCAATATTGTAAAACCGAATGAGAAAAGGTAGATGTAAAATAATGATAACATCTAGTTTTTTAAAAAATGGCTAAAAAGTGAATGGTAGCTGTGGGAGTGAGGAAACATTAAGTAGTAAAAAAGGTGGTGCTGCATATTGCCACAATTACTACTATTATTACTTGTCAAATGGTGTTGTCTAAGTGAGCAAAATACGTGAGGTAGTAGTGCTAGAAATTAACACATATACCATGCTCATAGTTACCAATTAAGAAAAAATGGCTCGTTTTAAGGTAAACAGTGGAGAGAGTGTAATAACTAAGGACGTGCATGTACACAAAGCCGAATTTGCTTCGCTAAAAAAGATCGGTATGAGCCCGTGAGATGTGTAGGGGAAATAAGATTGAAGTAAAATAAATTGCCCCATTCTCAAGTTAATGGCGCCCATCATTTTATCTATATAAGAATAAAGTACTTACATAGTAATCACCCGTCCAGCTTGTTGGACCTAGCCTCAGAAACGAACGACCCAGAAAACAACCGAATCGGACGTTTTCCGAGTTAAAAATAGACGCTGCGGGGCCCGCGTCTGAGCGGGTCTCTTCATAGAAATAGACGTAGGACTAACGAGAGTCCAAAATGTCTAAGAGATAGAAGATGGGCTAAGTGTAGGATCGCACTTGTAGTTCCCATCATTCAGAATAAGACGGCTCGTAGTCTTATTCACTGTATGTTGCTGACCCCCAACTTGAGGGCAACGAAGTGAGGGTAGAAATAATCCTCCTTACTCAAATATAATTTGAGAGGCAGTATAAATATCATTTAGAAAAAGGTGTTAGTGCAAAAGAAATGCTGAGTTAGAGGAATATATGTTATGGTAGCGCGTCATATTAGAAGGATATCCTGATGACAAAAAGCCTAATATAGGCTATGTCTGAAAAGGTGAGGGGAAACCACTTCAGAATAGTGTAAGGAAACCCCAGAGGGCAAAAATGTAATCGAGGCTATATTCAATTCGTTGGTAATGAATCAACTAGGGGTCATGTATTCAGGGTGATAGGGTCCAGGGGATATCATTATTGAGTCCCCGTAGATGCGTCCCTAGTTTAAATACCCATTTTTGTTCAATCCTGAAAAGAGCCCTTGAGTCGTCAGGGCGAATTGTAGGTGCTTCAATTACCACCCACCAAAAATCGTCAGGAGAATGCTGGACCTCCAAAAAGTGAACACTAAGTTTAGTAGTGATCCTTTTACATCTAATATTACTCTTGTGCTCATTAATACGTGTTTTAACGGGTCTAGACGTCATCCCGATGTAACGTAAATCACAAGGACACGATATCATGTAAATACAGTTCTTGGTATTACAGTTGGTATGTTTTTTGAGATACCAAGAACCAATGGAGTCAAAATCCAGATTTGTCAGGTGTCTGGTCAAGCCACATACATTACAGTTCCCACAGGGGTGGTGACCCACAACTGTTGGTAGGCCCCAGAGTGTCTTCTGATTGGAAGAATCACATTGAATTTGTGGACGCGTATGAACAACTAGATCTTTTATATTGGCAGTCCGTTTGAAAGCAAAGAGAGGTCTTGGTAAGTTGTAACCACCACTCATGAGGATAGACCACCTTTTGTTAATCAATTTCTTAACAGAGTTTGATAAAGGAGTATAAGTTGAGACACACGTAAGCCTAGACTGAGGAATTTTTTCTTTTGGGGCCAGTAGGGCCTCTCTGTTGTTATTCCTGGCTCTCTTCCGTGCTTGATTAACAATTTTCAATGGATAATTGCGATCAGAAAGTTTGTTTTGAAGGAAATCCGCTTGACGGTCAAATTCTCTAGGTAGACTACAATTACGTCTCAGACGTAGAAACTGACCAAAAGGTCAATTGTCCCGCAAAGATTTTGGGTGATGGCTTTCATAAAGTAAAAGAGAATTGCGATCCGTAGGCTTATGATACACACTGGTCTGCAATCTACCATTGTTAATGGTAATCATTAAATCCAGAAAAGGTAATTGGCAGTCAGACACAGTGGCTGTAAATTTAAAAAAAGGATCAAGGGTGTTAATCCAGGTTGTGAATTCCTCAGCCTGAATCAGCGACCCTTGCCAAATAATCAAAATATCATCTATATAACAACGCCATAACTTGACGTGATTGATGTGAGGATTAGTTGGCAATAAAATGTGTTTTTTCTCAAAGTTGTACATATAAAGGCAGGCTAGACTAGGAGCGAAAGTGCTCCCCATTGATGTACCTTGAATTTGATGGTAGAATTGATCCTCGAAGAGGAAAAAAAATTCTGTCAAAGCCAACCTAGCACACTGTAGGATGAAAGACACAGGAGACGAGAGAGTTGATGATACTTCTTGCAAAGCAGTCTCTATTACTTGTAAAGTTGCTTCTTGAGGAATGTTAGTGTATAATGCCTCTACGTCTAATGTGATGATCGCCTGTGTGGTATCGGAATCGTTGATGGTTTCGATTAAGTTCAGCACGTCTTTGGTGTCTTTGAGATAGGTAGAGGAATTCCTCACTAGAGGTTGTAAAAAATGGTTGCAAAAAATCGATAGTGGTTCCGAAATAGAGCCCAAGCCTGATACAATAGGACGCCCAGGAGGAGGTCTCCTCCCTTTATGGATTTTTGGTAAACAATAGAAGTAGGGAATACGAGGGTGAAGAGTATCCAAGAATTCTGCTTCTTTTGGTGAGATCCACTCATTATTCTTAGCTTCTTCCATGAGAATTCTAATCTGGGTCAGTAATCTCCCTGTGGGGTCTCGATTGATTTTGGCATAATAGGTGGAATCACTCAAAAGGCGTAGACATTCACTTCTATAATCTGTAGAATTCATTATCACAATAGCTCCTCCCTTATCAGCTGGTTTGATAGTTATCTCAGGGTCTGATGCTAGCGATGTAAGAGCCGTCTTTTCCCTGGTTGGAATGTTGATGTAAGCGTGTTTGGGATGAAGATTGTTTAAGTCAGCTAACACTGCTTTCTCAAAGGTCAAGACTTCGCTTGGCATAACTGTCGGAGAGGGAACAAAGGTTGAAGGTTTTTTGAGACCTGAGTCAGACGTCTGGGGTTCATCCGTTTTGTCTTTAAAGAAAAAATGCAAGCTAATTTTCTGGAAAAATTGGGCTAATTCAACGTGCAAACGGAAAAAGTCATCTTGAGGGGTTGGGACAAAACCTAAACCTCTATTGAGCACCGTAGTCTCCTCTTCAGAAAGTAGTTTAGATGAAAGGTTGACAACTAAGTCTTCATCTGGGGATTTTTCGACTGACTTCTGGTAACCATCTGAGGTTCGTCTCTGGACCATTGGACGTGCCTTCCTCTTCCTCTCCTTCTGCCTCTGCCTCTGCCCCGGCCTCTGCCTAAAAAAGGGGCAAAAGGCACCATCGGTCATGGTTGGAAGAAGGGATAAGGGGGTTGCCATGGCATAGCCTGATGTATAGGGTACGAAGGATAATTGTAAAAAGTTTGTGGTTGATTATCGTCTGCACTCCAACCATCGGATGAGGAACCACTGCTATAGTTACGAGATTTTCTTAAAGGTGCAGAGGACTCATCAGATGACTGGGAGTGGTTATCCCCATCAAAATCATCTTTTATGTAAGGATAGACTTTTTCACAATTAAATTTAGCGATGTCTTTCTGAAGTTTAGAGATCTTCTGCTGTGTCAAGAATTCCTTAGTCTCATTCAGCTCAGCAGAGATTTCAGACAGGCGGCATTTAAATGCGGTTAGTGTGATCGTTGTTTTCAAAGTATTCTCAATAGCGTTAATTTGGATCGTGATGGTATCGGCCAACCGTTTGGAAGTGTTAATGATCAAAACAAGCCAATCTCTAGTACACTTCCAGGCTATTTGAGCCCAGTCTTTTCTGAAGGCTAGATCTTGAAGAAAAATATGTGGTATATTAGACACGAGGAGGCCATTCGGAGCGATGTTAGCACATAAGTATTCGGTCATAATTGTCCCGTGCATCACAGTTTTTATGAGTTCACGTTTCAAGGAGGATAATTTGTCCCATTCGGTTTTCAGACTGCCCGACGGGGCAGAACCATCGTTGTCTAAAATGGAAGGCGTTTGTAAAATGGCTGATACCATTTCATCATCATAACTCAGACCCTGAAAATTATCCATTATACGGGTCACTACCACTATTGTGGGAGAATGGAAAAAAAACGGAGAAAAAAGAGTATGGTCCCACAGCTGAGCAGCTGTACATGAAACACAAAACAAGGAGAGGAGGGACCGAGAGTGTTAATGGTCCAGTGTACAATCTCCCATCATGAGTAATTAAATATAGGTACACTGTTCCAATCAGAGTAATCACACCAGGAGACCTGTGATCTCAGGAGCTGGAACCCTCAGGCATCACATTACTCTCTCCACTGTTTACCTTAAAACGAGCCATTTTTTCTTGATTGGTAACTATGAGCATGGTATATGTGTTAATTTCTAGCACTACTACCTCACGTATTTTGCTCACTTAGACAACACAATTTGACAAGTAATAATAGTAGTAATTGTGGCAATATGCAGCACCACCTTTTTTTACTACTTAATGTCTCCTCACTCCCACAGCTACCATTCACTTTTTAGCCATTTTTGAAAAAACTAGATGTTATCATTATTTTACATCTACCTTTTCTCATTCGGTTTCACAATATTGACCTTGTATCCCGTTGCCATTTACTATATTTAGTGTCACCTTGAGTCCTTGAAACGTACCGCCCAAGGAACCTGATCTCGACTAGGGGTCGGTAAGCATGACTTGACATGTGGTGTCCCATGTCTCGTTTTTCGACCTAATTTTGGTTGTGATAATTTATAATCAGATTTTAGACATTTTGAAATTTCGAGATGTGTTCCACGTCTTTTTGTTTCTTGTTTTCTAGGGTACCTTTGTTAACCAGTTAACTTTAAGTAAGTGACCGGTATCTATGTATCCTTATCTGTGACACTCACTTTGAAGAGGTCTGATTATTTAGTTATATAGGTCCTGATGAAGCGTCAATGGATCCGGCTGGACCAATAGACGTGAAACGTGTCGACCAGAGTATAGAGGTTCTTCTAATGTTAAGGACTCTCTACTATATCCATAACCTTTGAAAGGTTTTGAGCATAATCCTCAATTTTCCTTTCATGCTTTTTGATTTTAACCTTGGTCTTCATCCTTGTTATATCAGATTGATTAAATGACGGTGTCTAGTGGATGAATAACCAATTTTAACCTCTTTATCATTTTTTGGTGGTGACTTTTAAGCATTACGATTGGATAGTTGAACTTACCAGTCACTATCACAAGAGTTCGGCTGAGAGCCCCCCATATTGGGGTGCCCACTAGGCATTGCAGTGCCGGCCTGGTGAGGAGCATTTCCCAATGATGATGCTAGTCATCCAATGTGATGCTTGAGGGTTCCAGCTCCTGAGATCACAGGTCTCCTGGTGTGATTACTCTGATTGGAACAGTGTACCTATATTTAATTACTCTTTTTGAATACACCGTCATGCCTTTTGGTCTGTGTAATGCTCCAGCAGCATTTAAATTTTTCTTAAATGACGTTCTTAGAGAGTACCTCGACATATTTGCCATAGTCTACATCAGTGATATTTTGATCTACTCAGACAATGAAAACGAACATGTCCAACATGTCAAGAAAATTCTTGCAGCCCTTCGAAAACACCATTTATATTGCAAACTAACCAAGTGTGAGTTTCATGTTACCACAGTTGAGTTTTTAGGGGTTATTCTTACCCCTCAAGGTATGGTGATGGCAGTAAAGAAAGTAAAAGTCGTATCTGATTGGCCCACCACAAAGACAGTTCGTGATGTACAATGTTTCCTGGGGTTTGCAAACTTTTATCGGAGGTTCATAAATCATTTCTCCCAGACAGTGGCTCCAATCACTAAGCTACTAAGAAAGAAAGAAAAGTTTGTATGGTTCCCAGAAGCTGATCAAGCCTTCTCGACTTTGAAGGAAGCTTTCTCCACTGCCCCAGTCTTGACTCATCCTGATGAGAATCAACCTTTCATAGTGGAAGCTGATGCTTCAGATGTAGCTATAGGAGCCGTCTTATCACAACGAAATTAAGACACTGGTCAACTTCATCCTGTAGCTTCCATGTCTCGGAAGTTGAACGAAGCCAAACAGAACTATGTCATTGCTGAAAAAGAGCTTCTGGCGATTCTTGACGCCTTTAAAGAATGGAGACATCATTTGTTGGGTGCCAAATACACTGTCACAGTATATACTGATCATCGTAATCTTCAATTCATGAGTTCCAACAGACTTTTGACCCCTCGGCAACTACGCTGCTTTTTTTTGCCGAATTTGATTTTGGAGTAACCTTCCGGCCTGGTAAAGATAATCGCAAGGCTGACGCCTTGTCCCGTCAAGAGTCTACCACGTTGTCTGCTTTTCAAGCCTCCAGAGCTATCATTGCTCATGACAAGGTTCTATGTATCATAAAAACTGAAGATTTCTTTGAAGAAATTCGCAACTCTTTCACTGCTGAAAAATGGCAAACATGGGCCCAAGCAGATCCCAAAAGGTCAATCAAGCAAGGTTTACCCTTACATGACGCTCGTTTGTTTGTACCCACTAACAAACTTCGCAAGTTAGTGTTTCATTGGTTGCATGTTATACCTATGGCAGGTCACTGAGGTACTTTTAAAACTCTTGAACTGATCCAACGCTATTTTTGGTGGCCTACCCTAACAAAAGGTATAAAAGCAATGGTAAACAACTGCGAAGTTTGTGCTCGCATTAAAACAAATCATTCAAAACCAAAAGGGTTGTTACATCCACTTCCAACCCCAAGTCATCCATGGGAGCACATTTCTTTAGACTTTATTACCAGTCTGCCAGTGTTTCAACAGCATTCAGTAATTCTGGTGGTAGTAGATAGTCTCACGAAATATGGACATTTCATCGCCTGTAAAAAATTGCCCACTTCTAGTGAATTGGCAACTATTTTACTGAACAGAGTGGTTCGTTATCATGGACTGCCAAAGGTTATCCTCTCCGATCGGGGTCACAATTTTCCTCCAATTTCTGGAAGACATGGTGTAAAACACTCCAAGTGACATCTACGCTATCTACTAGTCACCATCCTCAAACAGATGGTCAAACGAAGAGACTAGATCAGACTTTGAAACAATACCTACGTGCCTATGCTGAAAAGGCACTTCATTCTTGGACATCTATGCGCTGGTTAGCTGAGTTAGCTTACAATAACTCATTCCACACTTCTATTGGCGTTACACCCTTTTTTGGTTTATTTGGCTATCATCCTGACACCTTGCCCATCACAATTCCTCAAGAAAGTTCTCTTAATCCAGCTGTGTCAGAAACCATTTAGCATTTACATCAAACTCAGAAACTGATTCAACAGCATTTAGAAATAGCCAAACAAAAATATAAAAGGCATTATGACAAGAAACATTGTGAGGGACTGCAATATCAACCAGGTGACAAAGTGTGGCTTTCTACAAAACATATAGACTTCAAGAAGAAGCACTTGTTTAACCCCAAATTCATAGGTCCTTATACTGTCCTTCAGCAAATCAATCTGGGGACCTATAAACTACAATTGCCCAGATCCTTACGGATCCATCCAGTGTTCCACACTTCCCTCTTGATAAAGGCAGTCCAAAAGGTCCACCCTCATCCAGCTCCTGTTCTAGTACAAGGGGAAGAAGAATACGAAGTCAAGAAAGTGTTGGATTCTAAACTGAGAGGGCGTAATCTATGGTGCTTAATCTCATGGAAAGGTTATGGTCCTGAAAGTAACTCATGGGTTTCCGCATCTGATGTTCATGCTCCAGTACTTGTGAGACGCTTTCATTGTCTTAATCCAAGCAAACCAGGCCCTAGAGCGCGTCTGGGAGTACTGTCAACACCAGAGCAGTACGCGCTCTATTGGCGACAAAAATGCAAAAACACAGCACTCTCAAAACAACGTAATTTATGCATTGTGCTGATATGTTGTGGTTTAACCTTTTGCATTGCAGAGTTCAATCCTGAAAACGTATTTTTAATATGCTTACAAATACTGTTCCTATGCAATGTATTGCTGCAGGTTTTCAGAGTGTGTTAGGGTGTGGCCCCTTTCCAGGGCCTTCCAGAGACTTCCCCTGCAACATGCCTGGGCGTGGTTCTGGGCTGGACCAAGACTCTATAAAAGAGAGCCAGCCCAACTCCCAGTGCTCACTATTCAGAGGTCCTGGTGCAGAGCAGCAGCTTCTTCCTGAGCTCCTGTCCCGGCGGCCTATTTGGATCTTCCAGTCTTCTGCCCTTCATCCTTCATTGGTGATCATTGTTCCAGGCAGTAAGACGGTAGTTGGACTTTTCCGACACCGTTATTGAGAATTTTCATATTCTTGGTTTAATTCTTAAATGAGTAACAGATTACTTGCGCGCTAACATTTCTTGAAATGTATATGGTAGTTTACAAATAGGCAAGACGCGCAATTTGTTTCATAAAGGTTTGACTTTGTTATTCATTGCGTGCTACCATTTCTTGACATTGGCATGGTGGATTAAGAATCGGCAAGACGCGCGATTCGTTTTATGGTGTTTAAACATTGTTGTCCATTGCGCGCTACTATTTCTTGACATTTACATGGTGGCTTAAGAATTGCCAAAAGAAGCGCGATTCGTTTCATTGTACTTTGATCTTGTTATTTATTGTGAGCTGTTATTTCTTGACATTTACATTGTGTTTTACGAATCGGCAAGACGTGCGATTCGATTAATGATGATTTGACATTGATATTCATTGCGTGCTACCATTTCTTGGTATTTTACATGGTGACACTCAAATCGGCAAGACGCACGATTCTCTCCTCGAGTTTATTTCATGTTGTTTATTGTATGTCACTATTCTAAGATATTTATTATGTAATATTCGAGTTGACAAGTTATGTGATTTGTTTCCTGAATCCATATTGTGTTATTCATGGTGCACAATCCTTTTATGGTGTTTACTATATATATATATATATATATATATATATATATATATATATATATATATATGCAATATGCGCAATTTGTGTTGAAACATTTTAAGAATACACAGAAGGCCAGAGTTTCTAGATGCAATATTGTATGGTCGTAATATACATTCTCAAAACAGGATTTATATGACTGGTTTAAAATTTAGTCAGAATGTTTTTTCTGATTCTCATGTAAAGGAAAGTACTTGAATAAGAAAGTTTTCATTTAATTCATCTTGATTCCCTTACAGGTATCCGGCCATCTTGAAACTTAGTCATTTTAAACTTAACTCTTAGATTGCTCATGTTTTCAGAGTGACTAGGCTTAGAATCATAGTCTAGTATTGATTTCAGGAGATATCATGTTCATATTGTGTGTTCTAACCTTCTTCTAACTACAGGTCTCCTTCCCAGCTGTTCCCTTCCTAATCCCCTCTTCCCCTCTTGAACTCTCTCAGTCTCTGTGATTTATCTATCAGAGTCTTGGAGATGTTCAGTGTTGGGAACGTGCACAGACTCCGAGGACCTGGTGACTCTGACACTATTATAGTAAATGGCCTGAGTTTAGATTTGTATCTGAACCTAGTTCTAGAAAGGCTGTGTATTTTTTGAGGGAGGTATTCTCTAGAGAAGGCTTTCCAGAATTCCTTGTTTCCAATAATAAGAAGCATATCTATGCTCAGATCTAGTAAAGATTCTTGAGTTTTCTGGACTGAACCATTTAAAGAGCTCTTTGCATCATCCTCAAATCAATGTCTTGGGGGAGTGTATGTATAGAGTCTTCTTGGAATGCTTCTGGTGGGGCAAGAAAAATAATTGTGCTGTTGGTGTGGCTGTGAAGTCTGTGTCATGGTTTTATCGTAGCACTCCTCATTTAGTGACCACATTTTTGCCTATTGAACTGCTGGGAGGAATAAAATCAGTGTCCATGGTTTTTACACCATGGGTTTGCAAATTGCTGAATAATGGTATGTTTTTAGAAGCCTTGGCAGTGATTGTTTGAGAAGGAGTTCCTGAGTCTCACGTTAAAAAAAAAATTGTTTTGGACGAAAACAATTGTTGAATTGTTTGCTGGAGATGTGGTCTCTATTTACAAGACTGGTGTTGTTAAAAAAGGGGACGACTGTTATGGTCATCCGGTCACTGTGGATTAGATATATGGCAACACAGTCAGAGATCAAGGGTGACACAGATGGAATGCTGAAAGAATGGCAAAAATATCCCAAAATATCATGCAGCAAAATAATAAGAAGGATTATATTACAGAAATGCAGAGTGTTCACAGCAGAGTACCTAAAATAATGGTCTATGGTCTTCGGCTTAAAGTACATTTAGGGCCTCATTTTGAGTTTGGCGGATGGGAAAGCCCGTCTGCCAAACTCCCAACAGGACCTATTAGAAGTTTTCCCATAGGCCGGCGGGCCAACCTAGTGGGAAACAGGCTACACATTGTCTCCGGCTGCTAATCGAGCCTGTGGCAATGCTGTAGCCCGCAATGTTCACTGTCTGCAAAACAGACAGTGAATATCGCGACAGTGCTGGGCAGGGGGACCCATGCACTGTCCATTCCAAGTGCATGGGCAGTACAGGTCCCCCCTGTGGCCCCCTGCACCTATTCTTTGCCAGCCTTTTTCATGGTGGTGGTGGAGAATGAGGTCATAATCCGCAGGGCAGCGCTGCATGCCGTCCTTCGTGATCATAGACCCTGTCGGTCGGACCACTGCAGCAGAAGCGGTCCTGACTGCCACCGAGAGGTCTGGAGACCGCCAGCCTCATAATGAGGCCCTTAATGTCTCAGAATGTTTATTTCAGTATTCTCTTGGTGTGTTTTGTTGTGGTTTCTTTTAACTTTGTTTTGGTAGCTTTGGTGGCCTAATGTTTTTTTAAAGCAATAATAATGTTGTGTTTATGCTTCGGTGTTCATGGAACCTTAGTTGTGTGAAGGTTCTCACAACTCTGATTGGGATGTTGGAATGTGGGGGGTATTCTACAAATTGTCAGTTATGGTTTGGCGCTTGAGCTGGCATTACCTTGGTGTCCCTCTTCAGTGATGAAGTAATAAACCTACATTTTCAAATGACAAATGTTGTTTAGCCTCAAAATACTTTATTCATGATACAAACCTTCTTAATTTTGGACATCCAACATTTTTATGGAAAGTAATCAAAGTCTGAGTTGACCTACAACTGTAAAGTTACCTTTCCAGGAAATCTGGGGAGGAAAAGTAGAATGCTTTCTGGACCAGCCTTAATGTGCATTGAAGGTGTGTCTTTGTGCTAATAGAACCCAAAAAGACCAGCTAAAGCATTATATATGTGGCCGATTTTAGAGACATCACAAGACTTGAGCAACAGCATTTTGCATCTGTTGCATGACAATTGTTAGGATTCTCGAACAAACACTGTTGTGGTAGCCAGTACAGGCTTGTGCTAATGATGGTAATGTTTTTTTATCTGACAAAAAACACGTGCTTCAAACTGAGTTTTTATATTGTGTCAGACCTGATCCCATGGAAACTGAGAGTATTCCGAGGTGTTTGGTTACAAGTCCTAGATATCTCACAGAATGGGGCACTCGGGATGGTAAGGGTGCTGCTAGACACCAGGGAGACTCCGCATTGGATTCCTACCTCATTCATAGCACATCTCACCAAGATTGCACTGAGTAAGAACTTTTCCTGATTCATGGATGCCCACTACTTCCAAAGGAAGGGAGTAACAATGGGAGCTGGGTTTTCTCCGGACTTGACAAACCTTTACATGCGCAATTATGAAAGGACACATCTGTTTAGCGACAATACTCCTTAAAGTTTGATCTGAGATGGAAATGATAATTTAGTCATTTGTGACTTGGATTAACTCTTGCTCTTCCGATATTCAATTCACCATGGACCACAATAATACCAGCAAACCATTTCTTGATATGATAATCAAAGTGGAAAGGAGGTCACTACATACCTCACTGTTCAGGAAATCAAACAGAGAGAAATACCTTGATTATGTATTCCAGCCATCACCCGAGGGGCCTACATGTTGATCTTTTCTATGGCCAGTTTCTGAGGATATGTAGCAACAGTATCAAGAAGAGGGATTTGTTTGAAGAATTAGACTTACTCATTAAGCATTTGGCAGACAGCGGCTATCCTACTAGACTTCTCAAAAGAGCAAGAAAGAGCGTCTGGTATGCACAAAGGGAATATTTACTAACAGCTAGGACAGACACCAGCGCAGAGGACTGCATTATATTTGAGAGTACCTTTCACACTGCTAGTAGTGCCCCTAGGAGTGTTATTTACAAACACTGTCATTGGTCAGGGACACTGTTCAACATGAGAATTTGAGACTATGGGGGTCATTCTGACCCTGGCGGTCATCGACCGCCAGGGCCAACGACCACGGAAGCACCGCCAACAGGCTGGCGGTGCTTCCTGGGCTATTCTGACCGCGGCGGTAAAGCCGCTGTCAGAAAAGGGGAACCAGTGGTTTCCCGCCGGTTTACCCCTGGCCCAGGGAATCCTCCATGGCGGCGCTGCTTGCAGCGCCGCCATGGGGATTCCGCCCCCCTTCCCGCCAGGCTGTTCCTGGCGGTTTACACCGCCAGGAAGAGGCTGGCGGGAACAGGTGTCGTGGGGCCCCTGGGGGCCCCTGCACTGCCCATGCCACTGGAATTGGCAGTGCAGGGGCCCCCTAACAGGGCCCCATGAAGATTTTCAGTGTCTGCTTTGCAGACACTGAAAATCGCGACGGGTGCCACTGCACCCGTCGCACCCCTGCAAATCCGCCGGCTCCATTCGGAGCCGGCTTCCTCTTTGCAGGGGCTTTCCCGCTGGGCCGGCGGGAAAGTTGTAATGACCCCCGCGGTCATTTGACCGCGGTGCGGTCTTTTGGCGGCTTCCGCCCGGCGGGCGGCCCCCGCCACCCGCCGGGGTCGGAATGACCCCCTATGTTCTTTTACATGAGGACCAAATGTAAGGGACAAATTGGTGAGAGCTGCCTTGCCACTCCCTATTGCCCCGACATTACGTTCTCAGTGGGGTCTTCCTCCATTCAAGGAACTTTACAACTGTGGGAAATGCTTAGCTTGCCAATACTGTGTTGAGACGAAGGGCCTGACTTCGATCTTGGTGGTATTACTGCTGTCCCGCGGTGGCAGAGGACCCGAGTACTCCAGCAGTTCAGCGGAATTCCACCATATTTAGATGTATTGTGGCTGAGCCACCAACTGCCACGATGGAGTGCTCTTTAAAGCCGTCAGGCTGGAAGGGCTACATACGACCATATTTAGATGTTACAGTTCTGCAGGTGGTGTACTGGTGGCGGATATCTAACCGAGGGAGCCAATTCATAGTGAACAATGGCAGTGTCTATGGTATAGAGATAAGTTCCACACACACACACACTGTACCTTAGCCATAGATGTCCACCTGCACAACACACTAGACAACACACTACATACACACTATTATAATTTGCCATTCCATCACAACACAACATATACTTGCAGAAAACACACATTGCCATACATCCATGACACAACATACACACACTATTGATAGAACACCCACATACAACACAACAACACACTCATCAACACAAAGACAGTCATAGAAGAGCACAAGTACAAACATCACAACAACCACCACACAACAGCACTCATCTGAATGTTGACCACAGCAACACAACACATAACCAAACATACACAACAAACATTAGACCCAAATGGAAGTTGAACACATACTGACAAACCCAAATCACCCTCTCCAGCTCCCTGTGCTTCAACAGGAAAATTCACTCACACGCACATACACGCACAGACTCACACACACAACTGAAAGCACAACATTACAAGTACAGGTCCCATTGCAATGTGTGATATTATTGTGATTTTGGTGCAAGCATTCATTTGGTAATGAATACTTACACCAAAATAACAATTGTGTATGTAATTGATGTGTGTTATATACCAGTGTGTCCCCATCAATGTCTGACACAGATGTTTTCCAGACATATGCATGTAACAAGTTTTTAAAAAAAATTACTGTGAAATGTATATGACTGCAGTGGTCCCGAGCTCATGTGCAATGCCAAACAACGTACACAAGTAGTGTGGAATGCTTACCTTTGAGTCTAGTGATGGTGGGGTCGTATGTCTTTTGTGGTCCAGTGGCAGCAGCAATGGCAGGTCTTGTCCAGTAGTGTCCAGTTGAAAACGGAAGCGGGAATGGGAAAAAGGTACAATTTTACCTCATTTCCCTTCCAATCCACAAACTCAAGTTTGGAGGTAACACCACCACAGTTGCCTTGGCGGGAAGGCAGATCATATACATTTTCAATGCCACCATCAACACAAATGGAGATTCCTGCCAGAGTCGGTGGGACTCAGGCGTTCTTTTGTCTATGGTCCCACCAACATCTTAACAGGGCGGGGGGAACTGCCAAAGCAGCGGACAGGTTTTCCGACAGAAAACCGAAGGTGGGACCATTACTGCCAATCAGGCCCTAAGTTATTTGTACATGGAGACATGAGTATGAACTACGTTCCATTTCCAATTGTACCTCTAACAATGTGATTTTTGCGGTGTGGTGCCCTTGTTCCAAGACCTTTTATTTTATTGAGATTTTTCAGTATATAAAACAGAAACAAACAATATACCATCAGTTACCGCATGAAGCAATCATATCACATTTGTGGTGCATTAGCAGTAGTGCTGGAGTACATACATTCAAACCCCATATCCACCCAATACCGGTCCCCAATTCATACAAGACTTTAGAATGTGTCTGAAGTTGTCATTAAATAAAATGTGATCAGGTTTCAAATGTCTTTTGGGCACTGTCAGTCTCCTGATTGCCACTCTGTCTGCCAGTGATAACAGCATTCTGGACCACCTGGTCACCTGTTCCCCCAGTTTTGATACCGCCCTCCTGTAATTTTCCCAAATCACCAAATCAGGGTCTCTATGAATCCAGACCCCCAAATATTTGACTAAGCCTGTACTCCATTCCAGAATAAACTCCAGTGAGTAAGGTTGTGCGTTCGGTATCATCGGGAATATAACATCTTTTGCCCAATTTATACTGAGGCTGGAGTACCATTCAAAACTGGTATATTCTTAAAGTATGGGAGCTAGGTGTACATTAGGGTCTCGTACGTATAAAACCATGCCGTCCGCATATAGGGAGACACTAATGGGTCTCAGCCTAAAACGCAGGGTGGTGTTCACATATCTCTGATGGAGCCTACATGCCCGGGGTTTGAGGGCAAGTGAAAATTACATTGGGGACATGGGGCAGCCCTGCTGTATACTATGGCACACAAGTAGTGTCTCTGATGTGTGTCTATTGACACACATTTGCACCACTTGTTTAGTGTACAGCAAGTGCACCCATTTGAGAAAGGCCTCAGGCATCCCCGTTCGACCTAGTATGGTGAATATGTATGTCCACTCGAGGGAATCAAAGGCTTTGGCGGAGTCCAACAGTAACATTGCTGCTGCCATGGAAGGGTCTAGTTGGTGCAGCAGCACAAATAATTTTTAAGCTTGAATGGCCTGCTAGGACCAAATTGGTCATCAGCGGTTGTAGCCTAGTGGACAGTATTTTGGCTTATATTTTGGTGTCCGTGCTTTTTCAGTGACAGCGGCTGATAGAATCTTAATTTTCAGGTGGTTTGCTGGGTTTTACAAGTGTGATAATTAAGGATTCTCATAAGGGGGGAGTGCCTGCTTACAATATGCTTCCTCATACACTGCATGACAAAGCGGCTCTAGTAGATCCGCATATTCTTTGTAAAATTTGCCCGTCAGGCCATCCTGTCCCGGTGCTTTGCCTTTGGGAAGCGAGCTAGGGCCTTTTTCACTTCCTCCACTGTTACCAGTTGCACTAAGCAATCTCGCTAACCTTGGGAAAGCCACACCAGGGCCATATCATCTAGGTATTCATCAAGTTCTGCCTTCGTAGCCAAACCCCTGGCAGTATATAGATGCACATAAAAGTCTAAGAAGACAGAATAAATAGCCGGAGTGTCATATCTATCTTCCCCTCCAGGATCAGAACCATGACAATGTGGCTATGTGCCCAGATAGATTTAAATCAATCAGGCAGGCTGCGGCCCTGGCACCCCCCCCCCCCATACGCCCTCACCATATGATGACGGGAGAGGTGATGCAGTTCAATCTCTGCCATATCGTTGTAGTATTTAATTTGCCCCCTAATAGTAGTGAGGGTGCTGGTGTCCTTAGTGTGTTTTCTATCCTATGCTTAGGCAATTGTGTGCTTATGTTGCACAAGTCACCAGCCTACGTACCAATACAAACCCCCCTGATTGTGACCTTAAATGCTTTCCAAAGGATATCTGGTTCATCCACAGACCCAGTGTTTTTTCTAAACATTCCACTATGGCCGAGCACAGCCCTCTTGATACACCTTGTCCTGCAACACTTTTGCCTGAAGTCTCCATGTAAACTGTTTTGAGATATGTGTGAGAAAGACACCATCAGCTCGACCAGCGTATGGTCCGACAGGGTCTTGGCAAGATGTTGGATGTCTACTGCCTAGGTATTCACCTCCAAGGTTGCCAACTAGTAGTCCGGAGGGGACCAAGAGCTATGCACTGAGGAGGCAAATGTGCCTTCCTGCTCATCAGGATTTCTCAACCGCCATACATCCACCAACCCGTATTCTTCCATGCCTTCACACAGAACCCTGGTTGAGTTTCTGCCAGTCCAGTCAGCCCGTGCCGATCAATCTTGGATTGGGTCTAAGTATGTATTAAGATCTCCACCACACAGGACAGCAGATGGTGTTATGGAGTGCAGCCCGTTCCAGAGCTGGGTGTAAAATTTAGCATCATCAGTGTTGGGTCTTTATGCATTCACTAGAGTCACCAATGTTCGGCATAAGCTAACGTGCATTTTTGCATATCTACCTTGGTCATCGATCTCAGTGTGAATAGCAGTAAAGAACACTTTAAGATCATCATGCCCCTAGAGTATGAGGAGAAGAAGAACTAGAGTATGAGGAGAAGGAAGAAGCAAATCATGTCACCATCCAGCAGGCTACCACTGTATGCTCCGTCAGTTGTGTTAAGTGTGTTTCTTGGAGAAAGGCAATTTGTATTTGGTGTCTATCCTGGTAAGTTAGTACCTAGGTCATTTTATGGGGGTTGTTAAGCCCCCGAGGCGTTCCAGGGTAGGAGGGATATATGACCGGGTGGTTGCGGCATGACAATATAGGGCATATGGGATAGATGCTTTACTGAATGCTCAACAGTATGTGGAGGTCTGAATATTGACGGGTAACAGTGGTGTATCTTTGGTTACAAAAAAAAAAAGCAGGAATGTCTCCCCCTCCCACAGAAATGAAAAGCATGTAATCATAAACAGGCAATGACAGTCACCAGCAGGCGCTGGTATAACACAGTAAACATTCATATGGGGTGTTACCTCATAGGGGCGTCCAGAGTTCCAGTAACCATTCCGGTGGGCAGGGGTGTCCTGGAGACACATTGGATACATGCTGCTTAGGTCATCTTTGTTGGAGCACTGAGCCAGGTAGGAGTAGAGATATTTGTAGGGTTCTTAGCCAGGGGAAAATCTGTGTCAGAACGGGCAAGAGGTGATGCAAAATTTGTCTCCAGGGCAAGTGGAGGATCGCAGAGAAGGGGCGTTGAGAAGATTTTCGTGGTCCCACAGTGTTCGATGCGCAGACAGTCTTGCTAACGGATTGCATAAGGAATTTCTTCTTTTGGGAGTTTCTTTTTTAATAAGGAGGACTTCTTTGCGGGCCACCCACATCGCTTCTGTAAAGTCTGGATGGCACTCTAAATAAATGCTGTAAGGTCACACTACACTACTGAGTGGTTTCAGTAAAAAAAAGTGTAAACACGTTTGAAACGTTTAACAATACTATGTATATTGCTCCTAGAATGCTCTCTGATTAGCTGGAAATCTTTGCAAAAGCTTGCAAGCAAGACTGATGATTATTTACTTTCAAAATAAAATGTTCAGAAAAAAATGTAAATCGAAAAAAAAGTTTTGCTAAATTACTGTGAAATTTTAGATATAATTGCTTAGAAGCATCATTTAGTAAAATGTGCTGAGGCATGGTAGTATTCCAAAAAATATTCATAATGGAAAATCATTGTAACCATTTTCAACAAGATTATGGGAAACATGAAAGTAAACAAGCACCGGCAAAGCCAACCGATCCAACATTGGTTGTCAGTCTTTTGAATTTGTCAATGTGTGTCTTGTTTTGACATGGCTTTTGTAGCACTTTTTTGTTGTGGGAGATACCAGGCCCTCACCATTGTAACATACATTGGCAAAAAGCAATAAATGTTTTTTGGTCCCAAAAAGCACACATTGCCACCGTAGTTCCAGGCACTGAACACATCTACTTTGTGTGTCAATAAGCTCCTTGTAGAAGAGCAGAATGCTGTCACTCACAGTAAAGCGAGCTGATAGATGGATAGAGAGAGAAATATAATTTTAATAAAAACAGAATGCCTTGATTAACACCTGACCTAACTTGGGGGCCAAGCTCTTAAAGAAAGTCACAAAAGTGCAGCCATGGTATATGTCTTTGCGTTAGTGGCTTTCATGAATTCACTAGAATTTACAGAAGTAGACCAGAAAATCGTACTCCTAGAAAATATTTGTGAACTGTATTTTAGCACAAGCATATATGCATATAGACTGGCTCATGTGAAAATCTATTGAACGTTTACAAGTTCACTTTCCATCCAACCACTTTGTCCCAACGATGGAAGAACTTCTGCTTCTGTCCTTGTCAGTAGTAAATTTCCAACCTTTCCCAGTATGGAAAAAGATTAGGGAAGAGCTTGTGAAAATCCTTAAAACATGCAAGTTAGTAGGTTTGTAAAGACTCAAAGACATTCAAGTCTTGGAACTATTGCTTATTGTTTCCTCCAACCCAAATATGTAGATCTGTGGAAAGGTGGCAACATAAAGAAATTGCTATAGTAGGATTTGAAATTGCTAGTATTTAAGCCCTATGATAATATTAGCCCTGGTGTAATCACAGAGGCTGTTATGAGAGCTCTTACATAATGAGATTGCTGCCACAATTTGTTGTCATACTACATGGCACCAAAGGGACAACTAGATTTTTACAGAGCAAGTAGATTTGAAAAGCAGCCTGTCCCATGGACAAGTAGATATTTTATTAAATTCCACACTCCTAGCAAACACTCCAGGTATGGATTCCCCCGGGGGATAGCTACAGGGCAGCGGTCGTTACCACTAGGTGCCACCCTCCTCCAGAGCAGGCAACAAGACAGTCTTAGTGGGTGAGTGTTATAGCGTCTTAATAGTGTAGTGCCAGTCTCATGAGATCTTATCATGTTGCCTTGCTCAATGTTTTCAGAATGGTAGGGGACCCTGGCAAGAAGCTGTTCGCAGCTAGTGGCACAATGGGCACCCACAGCAGCTATAGAGGCACTTTAAATATAGAGTGTGGGGAGATGCTTATCAATTTTTTCAATCATGCAGCATCCCCCCTATCCCAGTGCTGGCAGCAGGGCAGTCCGTGGGGGTGCCAGGCGCGATCACCTTCTTTATCTTTATCTGCCCACAATGTTAAGTTCTGTAGCTGGGCTTGCAGTACTTCAGATGTTCCTGCAATCTTGTGCCCCTGTAGTGTCTCTGCTGGCACTATACATATTTGGCATGGGCCCCAGCAATAATGGGGACTAACGTTGACTACCAGCTGATCCGGCTGAGTAGTGCTGCTCTCCTGTGTTCAGCAGGCCCCTCAGATGCAGCCACTCAGTGCTGGGGATCTCGCAACAGCAGCTCTCCTCATGGGGGGGGCAACCCAGCCACAGCATGTCCATCAGGCCTATTTCAGCTCACCAACTTCACTCTCCACTCGACCCCGAGCAACAGCGTCCTCAGCACGAGTAACACCATGGGACTGAGCAGCAATGGCTACTTACCAGGATTTCTGTGGAACCTCATGCGGCCGTCATTTTGAGTGTGGCGGCCACTCGCACAGCTTATCAGGCGCAGGCTATTATGCAGTCTTCACATTGCTCTGAGGGCAAATTGGCCACTCTCAACAATCACAAGGTTTTTCCGTGCCGGGATCTTTATTCGCTGGCGATTTTGTTTATTGCCAGATGGCAGAATAATTGCCGGATTATGGCACTTGGCAGGCTGAGCTTCACTAAAGTGCGGCTATCTTCCTATGGGCTCTCTAGTGCCTTCCTTTGTTCCAAGATCCACATTAGTCAAACAATGCAGAAAGTAAAAACCCAGATTCTGCAACATCGTAGCAGAATCAACTGCAAAATACCGGGAGCACCTCTAATGAAGTATTTTAAACAACACAGGCACATGATGGAGGACATCAGATGGCCGAGTTGTTAATACCTGACTCTTGAGGTGGCAATTCCTGTGTGACAGATTCTCCATATGGCTGGTAAGCTTCTCTGAGTAGATCCCTATGCATGTGTTATTATCTATGGTTGGTTTCACGCACAACACGTTTTTATCACCTCGAGACCTTTGTCTTCACTTCCTCGCTATATTCTATATGTACAGCCAGTTGGACTCATTGGTCATTGGACTGTGTTTTGCAGATTCTTTCGGTCCAAAATAATTATCACATGTGAGAATGAATGTCCTGATCAAGCTAGCTTATGTTTTTTCATAGACACACTATACTGAATTTAATATGTAGAAGGGTATCGACTGATGGTCGTTCTTTACCTTGCAGGTTGCTACCTTTCTACTGTCCTGATGAAGACCCCATATGATTTGTCTTAAGGGGGTTGAAACGGTGGCTTATTAGGGTCCACACATATCCTTAACTGTCTGACAACTGAAACCCAAATGCTCATATCATCTGGTCTCCTATGAGAAATTCGGTGGCATGTTGGTAGGGACTACTTGTACATATTGTAAATATCGTCATTATATTTTTTGATTGTTGGGGGGCGTGGCCAACATGGCAACCGGGACGGACGCATAAATTGCAGCTCCGATCCAGGCCCAAACTAAATATCCTGACCCAGGTGCCTGTACCCTCCGGAGAGATGGATGCCGTCCGCTCCGTGAAAGGGGACACCGGCGCTACATGAAGTACTGCACTGGGAGCTGCTTCAAACAAGGAAACGCAATTATCAATTTGGGAGCAGTACGTGCAGCGTGGGAGACGGCCTACCTTGATCCGGCTCGAGCTTCCGGTGCGTACAGAGAACGACGCCCATCCCCATGAGGCTGATCTCGGCGGAGCAGGTAAGAAACTGCGCTGCCGCTCTTGCACCGAAGCCCTGTTCCGACTGGGCTGCGCCCGCCCATAGGTGGGGCCTGCACTCCGATGCGGCGTGCGTGAACCCCGCAGATTCCTCGCCCCCCACTGAGGGGCGCGGAGTGCCTGAGGCGCCCATCGTGGGAGCCGCGGGGCATCATGAACGATTCCCGTGGCTCAGCTGTTGACCCCGCTCGGGACGCTGAGCTGAAGCACCGCAAATCCCTCACAGCAGAGAACGGGCGGTCGCGTTGACAAGCAACAAATAGCAACAATGGAGACACAAGGGGTTTTTGCACCCCAAGCACAACATAACAGCTGAAAAGTTATAAATAGTGGCACATTCAACGCGCTTAACCAGCAACACCAATCGAGTCACAGCGCACACAAAGGACAAAGACTCCTCCATTAAGGTACACCAGTGCAGACAGCAAATTAAATCCCAGCTGAAAACAGCCCTCCCAAATCAGGTAAAATACAAACGTTTGAATAATTGGGGATCACATGTAACCAACATGCATCAATCACACCCCAAAAAAAAAATATTTTTAAACGTAAGCACTGGTGTGATACGTATTGCGCAATCAGCGGACTGCCCTAATGTGCATCCCTACTCAGAACTGTTTGCTTCAAAGGCTTCAATATATGCACAAAACTCAGAGGAACCACGTAACGTACTTACAAAGATCGAACTCCTGTTACAATACTTAATCCAGCTGACCATTGCACTCAAGAACTGGAACACTCTAAAGCTTTCTCATACCAAGCTAAACAAGGTGCCCACATAAAAACGTCAAATTAATGCAATATCAATCAACAAACACAGTGTAAAACTCAGCTGTCAGCAATAACAACAACGACAGCCAACCAATGGGCAAACCAAAGACCCTACGAGCGCCCCAGGTGACGTGGGCCCAGGCGCATCGCCACCCGCAGGGGCCTCCGTCACATACCAGGCGCTACAAAAGATGGAAGCAACATTACAAACGCATACTGCACAATTTGAAAAGGTATTGCAGGCTATACTAGACACTAAAACCACTTTGGAAGAAAAAATTGGCTCAGTAATCGAGGATGTTAACCTGCTGCGTTAAGACCAGCAGGCGCTATCTGAAAAGGTTGCAGAGCTGAAAAAAGACTCTTCACACTATCTATACTCGAACTCCAGTCACGGATGGGAGCCATAACAGCGGAGGTGGAAGCACTAAAGTGCAGAGCCAAAGACGCTGAAGGCAGATCACGCCGCAACAACATCCGTTTTGTGGGTTTTCCCGAGCGAGCCGAAGGCCCCAGGGCAGAATTGTTCATCGAACAATGGCTAACGGAGACGGTTTTAAAGAGCAATGTCCCAAAGTTCTTCACCATAGAACGCGCCCACAGGGCCCCCGGAAGGCCCTTCCCTCCCCTAATAGCAAGACTCTTAACTATCGCAATAGAGACCTTATTTTACAACTATTCCGTAAGTCAGGCCCTATACGCTTCGAAAGTGCAGGAATCTCAGCCTACCCAGACTTCACCGTGGAGGTGCAGAAAAAGCGCAACTAATTTTTCCGAGTCAAAGAACGTCTGAGAGACCACAACATCAAATAATCACTGTTGTTCCCTGCCAAACTCCGAATACAAGATAACACCAGTACTCTCTTTTTCACTACTCCGGAAGATGCATGGACATGGCTACATGCAAAAGGCCTCGCTGACCCGGTATCCACGAGAAACCCCACGGACAGAAATCCCCCTCCGAAGAATAAACGCAGACCCCGCAGAAAACAAGACACCAAGCCCACCCCTGAGCAGTCACGTGAGGAACATTCACTACTGTTACAGACTACATCATGATTTGTCATTGCATCTCCAACATCCACGTCTGCGCAATCGGAAGTAGACCCTGACCTGGAGGTAAATTCTGACTCTGCGGATTCCGCCCGAGGTCCCAACCTCACTCCACGGGCGGCAGATGATATCTGTTAGCTTCCCCCCATCCTTCCTTTCCTTTAATACCATAATACATTGGTTTCTGTTTAGACGCCACTGAGGCATACCATTGTGTCATCATCTCTCCCAGCTATACCACCTTGTTGACTGGCACTCCCGGACAGTAGCAACACCACCAATAGCAAAATGGGCCAGGATCATCGCTACTTCGGACCCATTAATCTGAAGCACCCGCGCTCCATATGGACTGTTACACCAGGTTGGCAAGTTCTGTATCAACCCTGTTCTTGCCACAACCACAGTTAATGTTCAGTAAAGTAAATATTATTGTTATAACTAAATGGGACGTTTCCCTGTTATACGAGTTGGTCTACGTCAACAGCAAGATGATCCATCACAATGTAAACTTAAGGAATATGCTAGGTAATTCTAATGTAAAATGGCTAGGCACAATAGGCACGCAGTACTTCATCAACATACGTGGAGTTAGGTCAGCGAAATCGGTACGCACCTGGGCACAATCGCATACACCCCATGGCTTCTCAAAACCAACGACACATCCCACATTATAAAATACTCACATGGAACATAAGAGGCATGGCATCTGTGAGTAAACAGCAACGGATCCATGCATATCTCAAGAGACACCAAGACCCATATTTATACTTTTTGACGCAAAACTGCGCTAACGCAGTTTTGCGTCAAAAGAATTAGCGCAGGCTAACGCCATTCTGAAGCGTCATGCGGGCGCCGTATTTAATCAATTACGTTAGCCGGCGTTAGCCGCCGGCGCTGCCTGGTGTGCGTGGAAAAAAACGACATACACCAGGCAGCGCCGGCGTAGGGGGATATGGGGCTTGGGCGTCAAGAAATGGGGCAAGTCAGGGTGAGGCAAATTTTTCGCCACAACCCGATTTGCGCCATTTTGTTTCACTCCCAACCCCCATAGAAATGACTCCTGTCTTAACAAAGACAGGAGTCATGCCCCCTTGCCCAATGGCCATGCCCAGGGGACTTATGTCCCCTGGGCATGGTCATTGGGCATAGTGGCATGTAGGGAGGCACAAATCAGGCACCCCTATGCCACAAAAAAAAAAAAACACTTACCTGAACTTACCTTAATGTCCCTGGAATGGGTCCCTCCAGCCTTGGGTGTCCTCCTGGGGTGGGCAAGGGTGACAGGGGGGGTCCCTGGGGGCATGGGAGGGCACCTCTGGGCTCCTTCAGAGCCCACAGGTCCCTTAACGCCTGCCTTTTGCAGGCACTAAAAAACGGCGCAAAAGCGGCCGTACGTCATTTTTTTGGACCCGCCCACTCCCGGGCGTGAATTTTGCCCGGGAGTATAAATCCGACGCACATGCCTCGGAGTCGATTTTTTAGACGTGAACGCCTACCTTGCATCTCATTAACGCAAAGTAGGTGTCCACGCTAAAAAATTACGCAAACTCCATGGACTTTGGCGCTAGACGCGTCTAACGCCAAAGTATAAATATGGAGTTAGTTTTGCGTCGAAATTGCGTCAAAAAAACGACGCAATTCCGGCGCGAACGGAGTATAAATATGCCCCCAAATACATATCGCCATGCTGCAAGAAACACACTTGGCCACGCCCTCGCTCGAAAATATAAAAACAAAATGGAAGGGACAATTATATGGCACCAACTTTTCAACATATGCCCGAGGAGTGGCAATTTGGATAGCCCCCGGGGTCCCATATGTTATGATCCACGTACAAAGTGACCCAAATGGACGGTACGTGATACTAGAAGGAGCATTAGACAGTAACCCAATAGCACTGACAGCACTATATACTCCCAATGTGAATCAGCGGGAATTCCTTTGGTCACTGAACAATAGTAAGCTTGGGGACCCTGCAACAGACGCTGTATGAGGAGGCGATTTTAATTGCGTCTTAGACACTCAGATAGACCGCTCAATCCCTCCACTAGCCAGTGCCCCAGCTAAACGAGCGTCGCTCGACCTGGCAGATTGGCCTTCCAACAATGGGTTAAGTGAAATTTGGAGAACCGGCCACCCTACATTACGTGAATATTCTTTCTACTCACCAGTACACACACTTTACACCAGAATAAATATGTTTTTCGCATCGACCAGCATAATTCCAAAGATAAGCACATCAGGTTTTCTGGCCCGCACCATATCAGACCATAATCCACATTATGCTACCTTCTTATGGGGCCACAAACACACTCGCAACCCAACATGGCGCTTACAGCCAGATGCCCTAACTGACCCTCCTTTCAATGCTGAGATAACCAAGTGCCTGTCGGACTATTTCTCTCTAAACAAAAACTCAACATCAACACGCACAACCCGAATGGGATGCCCATAAAGTTGTAGTTAGGGGACACTGCTTGGCAGCCTCTGTGGTGGTCAAAAAAACGCTTACTAAGGAGCTACTAACACTGGATGCCAGTATACATAGGGCAGAGATCGAAGCCTCAACAAGTGACACCGCATTAGCAACGCTAAATTCACTGAAGACGAAATATAGAGAGGATGATAATAGACTTAGAATGCACGACTACAAACACTTTAAAGCGAGGCAGCATGCAGAAGGAGACAGATCAGGCAACCAGACTCCATGCGTGAAGCACTAATAGTGGTCCTACCAAAACCGGGCCGTGACCCACTGGATTTCAGATCCTACAGACCACTCTCCCTTCTGAACTCTGACTGCAAACTTTTAGGGAAGGTCTTAGCAAACAGATTACTCCCCCATCTACCAAACCTCATACACCCTGACCAATCAGGATTCATTCCGGGAAGGAATACCTTCTTAAATATTCGACGGTTAATCCGCATCATGCACAATACCACATAAACAGAAACTGTGGCCGTGTCTTTAGATATAGAAAAAGCATTTGATACGCTCGGTTGGGAAAATCTCTTCCGTATTCTTAAAGCGTTTGGCTTCCAGAGCGGCTTCATCAGCTGGATTGCAACATTATACTCCAAACCAATAGCCCGTGTCAAAACAGGTCAAGTAATATCGGAGGCATTCTCCATCGGTAGAGGCACCAGACAAGAATGCCAGCTCTCTCCGTTATTATTTGCAATAGCCATGGAACCACTTGCAGTTAAGCTTCGTAGTTATGCTCAAATATGGGGCATCCAAGAATTTACATCATATCATATTATATCTTTATACGCAGATGATGCCCTGATATACCTGCGCAATTACCCTTCCTCCCTAACGGGGGTAATGCAAATCCTGGATACTTTTGCTCTCACCTCTGGTTTACATGTTAATTGGGCTAAATCCTGTATCTTTCCTCTTATACCCATTGAACAGCAAACAACACTCCCTATCCACCAACTACCAGGGGCACACCAGACCTTTAAATACTTGGGCGTTCAGGTATATCACTCTATATCAGACATTAGAGAAGGAAACCTAGACCGTCTACTTCGCACCACTCGAGGCTCCCTATCATTCTGGAGCTCGTTACCTCTATCACCTATGGGCGGGACGGCCATAGCCAAGATGCTAAGACCACCAAGATTCTTATATTACTTCACTGCGTTCCGGATATCCTTGCCACATTCGTTTTTTTACAAAGTACATTCATTGTTGACTGATTTACTCTGGGACAAGGATAGACGCAGAGTAGCACTAGCCATCACACAATACCCACAAGAAGAGGGCGGACTTGGCATGCCGAATCTCGAACTATATTACACAGCAGCCCAACTTTAGTGGGTCACAATGTGGCTCAAAGGACCGTCCACCCCAGAGTGTATAGCAATAACTGCCTACACAGCACCACAAACGATACTGACATCTTTGCTAACAGGACCCCCTACCCAGCAAATAAATCACCTCTACTGGACACGGCCAGACACTGCTGGCGGAGATATGTATAGGGCAGAACACCGACCCCCCCTTATTCCCCTTTGCTACCACTGTCACAAGTGCCGAGCATATATATGCTTTCTCATCCTATCATGATATACGTGTTACTAGTACTTTGAACCTGGGAGACCTTTACCCGGGCTCCAAAGCAAGCATGTTCGCAGAATTGGTGGCTGCCGATGTAATGCAACCTGGAGCCTTCCTGACATTCAGTGCCATCACCAATCTACTTCACAACCTCTGGGGACGTAGCCCCAACGAGCCAAACGAATCCCCTCTATTTACTTCAATACTCTCCATGGGCAACGCAAAGGGCGTCATCACCAAATTATATAAAATACTCCTATCAAATAGGTGCACTGCCTTAACTCAGGTCAAACACCGCTGGGACTCCGTCCTCAATACACCGACCACCCAGAAATCTTGTGAAGCAGCCCTCGACACGATTAAGTCTGCATCCCGTAATATTAGGCTAAGATATACGCAATTTAATTACATACATCAATCATATCTCTCCCCAGCACGTATCAATAAAAAATACCCCAACTCTACACCAATATGCCCGAGATGCACCACCCCTGCAGCTAATTTCTACCACATGGTTTGTGAATGTCACTCAATAAATACTGGTTGGTGTCATATCATTGAAACCACAGCAGACATAGTAGATCACATGCAAACCCCCACTCCGGAATCCTGCCTGCTGGGCATACGACACCGGGCTAAGGGAGATAAACACATCCACAAGTTTATAGACTTGGCATTTGTGATATACAAGCGCATGATAGCCACACACTGGAAGGCCCCAAATGCCCCTCCTCACTCTGCCGGGCTGAGAGACTTGCACAGCTGCACGATAGCAGAGGCTCAAACACTAAGACAACTGCAATATAAGGGTCAGAAACATGAAGGCACTGAAAGCTGGGATCTTTTCATAGTAAAAATAGAATCCAGAGATGACATGTACCCTCCCTGAGTTGCCCAAAGAAAAAGGACATCCGGAAGAGGATCCCCTGTCTGTCACTCAGTAAACATAGCACCGGACCCCCAATACCTCTCGCATAGTATTGGCAGGATACCGTTATACCCAACCAAAACATAAAAACAATTATCAAATGGAGCCTTACCCAAGGGTGAACCGAAGTGCCGAGCTCGTGCACCACTAACTCGATAGCCCTGTTCTGATATTACTAACTAACCAAATAAGCACACGCAATGTATAGATATCTCTCGTGCCTACATAGCCTAATGCTACCATCACTATTCTCAATACCGATATATATACCTAAGCATAATAATTGATATGACTAGTGTTAAAAGTTACACAATGTTAAGCTGCATGTCAGTATGCTAAAATGTACCCGTATTGTGCAAAAACTACCAATACGCAAAGACATACATGTGTAGAGAAGTTGTGTATTCTCTCACTAAGTTAAGTGGAATGTACTGCTGTTTTTGAATGATGTTTTAAATTATGTTGAATAAACAGATTTAAAAAATATATATATATATTTTTGGATTGTTTATGTATGGTTCAGTTAATTGCACCTACACTGCGCAGTCATTTTGACCACCTCCATTGCAATTAATTTCTGTGATTACATTTCATATGCTATTGTAAAGAACTCGTTCTTGGATACAAATTCATATTTCAGCAGTTTTAATGATCTTTTATTCATTTGTGGCAACCTTGACCATATTTAAAGAATGATCACATGATTCATAGAAAACACTGTTTTTGGCTTACATTAAAATAACAAGGGCAAATAAAGTAAAACATTTGACTTTTTCATTACCTTTTGAATCCACTTCGAACAGAACATTTGCCTGTTTGACTTGCAAAAAACCCTCACCATATGTTTTCAATCACATGCATAAAAAGAAGTGCCAGACCTATGTCAAGTAGTGTCTAACTGCAAATGAGTTTTACACAAGCACAGCATTTAGATGTGTCTTTTAAACACAATAAGGAATGCATCTCAAGTGGCTGATTTGTAGTTATTTGTAGGTATTCTTGAGAACGATATGGCGGTTAGCTCACATAAATCACAAAATAAAGATGCAGATATGGTAATTCATCAGACCCCAAGAAATTGATTGCCTTGGGTCAGCCTTTTTAAGTCATTGCTTTATGAAAGTGTATTTACATGCTGAATCAGCCCACATAAATACTTCCGTTTTAGACCTTGCCTGCATCAGCACAGGTGCGCTAGTGCATTTACTCTCTCTTGTGAGGGCCGTTGTCTTGAACAAGTGGCTTGGAGCCTGCCCATTGATTACCATTTATGGGCTTCATTGTCACTCTCGTTTCCTGCCTTCAAATTGGGCAGCGCAAGCAGTCTTCACTTTCTCTTCTTTCTTTAGGAGAATGGGCCAAGCACTGATTTCTTCTAATTTATTAGGGTTCTTCTGCTGCTGGAGCTGTGAATGAGGTACTATTCTTTTTGGTATCTTTCTTCTCATCCTGTCCATATTGCTTATGTCCCTTCCCACCCGTCCATGTTCCTTCCTTCCCCCCAAACTGTCCATTTTTTTGTTTCTTCGAAACCCCTCCAAACCACCCCAATCCATATGGCTTCTTTCCTACCACACATGTTGCTTCTTATTCCACCCCCTGACCCATCCCTATTTCTTATTCTTCTAGTCCCACCTGCACCATCCCCATTTCTTCTTCACCTCCCACACCGTCCCTGTTTCCTCTCCCCTCAACTGTGCCCGTTTTTTACTATATGTCCAAGTTTCTCCTCCCCCCTCTAAACAGACTGAAGGAAAAAAAGCACTAGGAGACATCCAGCGTTGGCTGCTTAATAGTGTTTATTTATCGCTCTACTCTCCACTCCCATCTGCCCTCCCATTCACCACACCCACCCCATTGTCAAAGCCGACAGCTTGCCCGTAGCCAAGACCCATTGGCTTTGCCTATGCTTGTTACCATCACCCTACTATAGAATTGGTGCCTTTGATAAATGAATGCGCACACCTATGCTGAGCTGCACAGTAGATTATCTATACTTTAAAATTACTGCTATTTTTTTAACAGATTTAGGAACAATATATCTGCCATTCTTGCTCTCCTATACTTTTATACACCCGAAAGAACGTCTCAGTATTTGCACTATTGCTTCTTTTATTCCAGCCATAATCTAGAGAGTGCTAGGCAATGCTTAAGCCTAGCACAAGCAATGATCAGGAAATTAACTGTATACACAACTACTAGGAGAAGGTCATTCACAATAGAAGACTTGGCTACCACAAAAACAGAACACATTTTATGGGCTGTCTCCTTTGTTGTAGAACCTTTACTAAGAACAACAAATGTGAATGCAAATTTGGGGATCCAGTGAAATATTGTCAAAAAGGCAGTTGTTCTAGATATGGAAATCAAATACTCCACCTACCCTAAATCAGTGGAAATAAGAACGAAGAAGAGTGAGGAAACTGACAGATTAGTTACAGATAGCAAACAAAGGCAAAAAAAATCCAGATTACTAGTTGGGAAGTAATACTCCTGAACCCAGACGAAAAGCACGGTGACAGACCATCGGGAGCCCACAGAACACACCGCTGTGTACTCGGCCTAGAAGTCCAATTGAAGAAAGAAAAAGATATGATAACCAAGTAACTACTACTGCTCTACGACCTGCCTGTCTTCCACCGGTTCCCTCTCCCCAAAGCACATACATGCTAAATGAGCGGACACCTGCTTACTTACATATTGATAAAGCCAGAATCACAGCCGAAGACAATATCATGTGCCCTCAATGCTGTTAAGTCATACGTGAACTATGAACAATGCGTAACAGTCAAAAAGCTCATTATGTAAATTCACGTATTGTCAATTATTGTTCAAAATGTTTTAGCAACGATGATGTTACAGGAAAGTAACAAAAGTCCTGACAATAATGTACAACACTAGGAAACATGTTTGTTTTATAAAACTTAATAAACATTTTTTAAAAAGCCTACCAAACCTTATTTGTTTTTATAACCTTCCCTGCATGACAAAGGATTCTGTACACAATCCACTACTACGGGGTGTTTTGAGGCCTGTTGCAATGCTTAATTACAAGGCTGTACTACAACAGGACACTTCTGAATATTCAGTAGATTACAAAGACGAAGTTCTGCGGGCCATAGGTGGAGTTCTGAGCGGCAACACTGGTCAATTTCAAGGGTGCAGTACCACATATTGGCACTAGATGAGCATCTATAGCTTGGAAAATCTGCTGCATTACAGTGGTGGTTGTACTACAAGTTTGTTAGGGCTTGCCATTTGCAAAGCAAGCTTGTGTCATTCAGCTGATACAGCACAGATCCCTACAGTTCGCCAGTATTTTCTTTCCAGCATGTTCTGTTTTATGCATACCTGAGTGGGCATGACGACTTCAGAAAAATACCTATTTTGGTCTCGACCTCTCCTACCCCTAACCTCCTCACTTTCATCAATGCCCCTTACAACAGTTTCACAGCTCCTTCTTTCAGACTTCGGACACTGGATAGAATACTCTGGGCATTAGCCACAAGTTAATCAAAAAAATATCGAACGCAACATCAGTTTTCATTTTTGAGGCACGTGAACACTGTGGGCCTGATTACGAGTGGGCTCGTGTATTCCGACCCATAAGAAAACCCCTGTTTAAGCACGTGTCGGAATCAAAAGCTAGGAGTTATTTATTATTATTGAACGCGTTAAATACCGCGATCTTCGTTAAATTTAAGCAGGTCAGCCTGCCCATATGTAACAGGAAAATGTGTATATTATTTACCGTACCATGCATATTTTGTTGCCTTAAACACCAATCTCCGCAGGTTATTCACCAAAAACTTGTAATAGGCGCTATTTACTGTACCTGATAAATAACGTACCATGGGATATAAGTAGCATCTTCTTTCCCAGCCACTCTTAATGAGGCCTTCTGTTTTTTAAGGTTTGAAAAGATAACTGTCACTAAACTGGATTTGCATCTTTTCTTTCTGACACTTTCTGGATGACTAGAAATGCAGTTCCCTACTGTGTTACTAACTCGTTTTTGCGGCCTGCCACGATTGAGAAATTACAACGATGCATTACAACAGTCTGCTGCTAGGCGGCATTCTGCATTATGGCTGGAACACAAAGTTGAAGTACAGCAGGCCTTTATTCGATGCAATTCTGTCTAATTCATAGCTGAATTTCAAGGGTGCAGTACCACATGCAGTAACTCAGCGACGTTTTACATACTGGAATCAGTACTGGTTTGCAGTGATGGCAATACCACAGTTTTGGTATGAAACAGCGTAAACATATCACAAACGTCTTGCAGCCTGGCAACTTCTCTGGGCTACTATACAGCTCATAAATACTTTGTTGACATGGTAAACCCTATACACACAATCACTGCTTGTTGTTTACAGTATTTATTTTATATATTTTCGAGATAGCATGTATGTATTAAATAAGAAAACAACAATGGACCAAGTTTATTATTTTACGCTATGTATGTATTATCTGAAGTTCTTGCAGCATCTTTTTTCTACATATCCTTGAGCCGCGGATTCCTGACATCTTGTCATTTTAGCAAGCATCTGAGCATTTGGGAGCTTTATAAGTCATCTCATAGTTTAGACCTAAAAGGGTTTGTTATTTTTGTTCATCACTTAGATTTTGCAGATCTGGTATTTCCGTTGCAGAGCCTGACGTTGTGCTTACGTGTTGCTTCATGTTTGGCACAGTGGATAAGTAATTGAGTTTCTCTTCTTCTTTAAGAACAATATTGCATTTCTTACAGATTATTTTACTACGTCTGTCCCTGTATACAGCCAGTGGTATTTGTGAGTCATTTTTGCAGTCACTGCATCGCCATTTGCTTCCAAAAATGCTGCAGAAAGCAAATCGGTGATAGGTGGAATGCTTGAATTGCTCTAGCCAACGATAATTATTCTGTGAAGCAGTCAATCACATTGTGCCCTTCCATCATTTTGCCACTCGATTGAAGACCCACCCTAATTCATATCGGGCTCAGGCCTGCTCCAAGAGAAACAGTCCAAGAAAACTGGCAGGCCAGGCCCCTTCTGAACAGAAAAATAAGGAACCCCACATCAGCTTTGACTGGTTGCACAACCTTACAACACATGCGTTTACCATGCGTTTTTTTAAAATGCATGCCTTTGCCACGCATATGTCTTTCCCATGCATGCCTTTACCAAGCAGGTAGGTATAAATAAGGTAAGTTAAATCAACCCCACTCTCAGACATCAATTAGATCAGTTGGAGTGTATCCCATGTGTGTTCATTACTCCTCGTCCACATTGAGTCCTATTGACATCTTGGTGCCCATCTCAATAATGTAGCGTGACTCTAACTGCCTCAGCTTGCGTACTCTGTCACCCCCCTCTTTCGTCTCTCATTACCCGATCAACACAGAAAAATCTTAAGACCTTCCTGTTACTATTAAGTTCCACCTTGAAGTGCCTGGCCACTGGGTAGGTCACATCTTGATTGCGTATGGCATGTATGTGTTCCAGCATTCTCTTTTTGCCTGGCTTCACGGTGCGCCCTGCGTACTTTTTATCACATGGACAGACTAAGAAATAGGTCACATAGTCTGAATTACAGTTTAAAAAATGTGTAATGGTCTTTTTCCCCCTCTGACCTGAGACCTCATAGTCTTTAACCTTATGGCTTTGTTTACAGCCTTGCAATGCATGCAGGGAAAAAATCCTGTAATTTTAGATCTATCGATTGGGGTGTCTCTATAAGGTCCTTGAGAGAAGTACTCATGTGACTTGTGGGGCTGATGGAAGTCTAGGGCCAATGACATTGTCAGTCTGAAAAATTCTTCAGTTTCTCTTAAGAAGAAAGATGTGTGCCGAGTCATTCGAAAAATTGGTAATTAAGCTTATCATCCTGTCTCATAAATCGGAAAGGGTTTAAAAATCCAGAGAATAGTGTTCACGAGCTTTTTATCTCATCCCCTCGGGTCGAAAGATCAGAAAGGCAAAGTGGACAGGATGGGTTAAATGGCAAGATTTTTGGTGGAATTGTTACCCTCCACTTTATACTAGCCAAACATGGGAGTAGTGCAAGGGGAGTTGAGGATTATGTCCTGGAATGTTGCATGGGCTCAGGGAAAACTTTAAAATCAGGATTGGCTGAACGTGGTCGGTATGAATGATGTGATCTGCATACAAGAGACCTGGATGACAGGACCTATTGACCTGGATGGCCTCTTTTCCATGGCTCAACTGGTCATCCCATTGGTTGTTGGTAGACCCAGGGGTGGCTTGGACACATTTGTTTCACTAGGTTTGGAAAAATTAAACTCATATGTTGTGTGGTCCAAGCCACAGTTCCTGTTTTCTAAGGTTTCTTTTGGGGGCAGGTTGGATTTCTTGCTGGTAAATATTTATAATAATATCTTTAGTAATGAGGTGATTCGAGTTTTAAATGATTTTGAAGAATTTATGGATAGATTTTTATGAAACTTAGGGAAGAAAATAATTGTGTTTTGGGTGAGTGATTTTAACATTCAGTTATGGTATACAGCTAAGAATCATGTTTGTGGTGCTATATGGGACGAGGAGGATATGAGTGTGCCTCATTTTAAACATGGTCCTTTGGGTGATGCTTTGAATAAGTTGTTATGTAATTTTGACCTGGTTCTATTAGAACCCTCAGAAGTTTTTAAGTCAGATGTGATTCCCACTTTTACCGGTGGGATAAAGGGGCAGTATTAGCAATTTTATGATTATTTCAGCTGACATGCGGCATCTAATTTCAGAATATAATATTGTAACAAATTGTATGAGCGAGCATAACCCTGTTTGCATTTTTCTTAACGTTATTTCTAACCTTAACTCCTTTGTTTCAATACCAAATTGGTCCCTTAATAAGAAAAAGGGTTTGAGGATCAAATGGGATCATATTTATCCTCTTAACTTTTCCTCCTTGTGTACTGCAATTAACAACACTCTTTCTTCTCGAAATCTTCCTCGCCCCAACCTACAAAACATTAGTTTAATAAGGCATGTTCTAGGGCCCACAAATGGCTGTTCAACACCCTTAGAGCTACCCCTGGATGTTGGCAGGACATTCGCTCATCGAGCATTGTAGAGGCAAGGAAGGATGAAAGAAGGGCTTCAGTATGGGATGATTTCATGGTAGCAGCTGCTACAAAAAATAATGTAAAGTTCTGGGAGGTGGTCAACCGTCCCTTTTTAAACAATTTTGACAGCACTAAATCTGAATTTTCTACTCCAGAAGTCGCATGGATTGCTCATTATAATGGGGTATTTCAGTTGGAAGCCTTGGCACTCCAGAATGGTGAGACCCAGCCAGTACAACCACCCTGTCTCATTTTATTGCATATTGAGCTAGGGGAAGTGGAAAAGGCTTTAAATCTTGCAGCCTCTGGAAAAGCCCCTTGCCCTAATGGGGTCCTGATAGATTTTTTTAAAAAGATGTAAAATTATGGGCCCTTTTTATAACAAAGATTTTCTGTAGTGCAGTAAAGGGCAAAAATCCTGATTCTTGGTGTCTGGTTACCTCAGTTTGTTCCAGGCCAATATACCTGATTGAAGCAACCGTCAAGCTTTTGGGAAGAGTAATTTAGGCCCATTTAGAAACATGGGTAACTGAACATAAGGTTTTAATACCAGTCCAGTATGACTTTAGGCCGGGTGTTGGCACTATGGGACAAGTCTTAAACTTACAACTCATTACCAGTAAATGTGTTTATGCAAAAACGTTTCTATCCATCTAGCCTTTATAGATGTATCTTGTGCCTTTGACCTGGTAAACTGAGATAAACTTTGGGCTACAATGGAATTTATGGGTTTTGACTGTGATTCGCTTATTTTGATAAAGTGCCTGCATCATGATTTAAAAATAGCTGTTAGATATGGTCCCCAAGAAGAGCTGTCATCCCATACTAGCCAATCCAGAGGAGTTAGACAGGGGTGCATCTCAGCACCTTTCTTATTTTTGGTGTACATTAATGGGATTTTGGAACATTTAAATTGCATGGCTGCGGACGTTCCCAGAACTGTAGGGCACCCTATTCCAATTATTTTATATGCAGATGATGCTGTTTTAATAGCCCACACTGCAAAGAGTTTGCAAGCGCTGATTAACTCTTTTAATGTTGTTATGGAGGGGTTACATTTAAAAATCAATCAAGCTAAAACCTTTGTTATGTCTTGTGACCCAAGGAACCTTACAACAATGACTCATAGGCTAGGGAAGACTGCTTTTCAACAAGCATGTGTTTTAAATTATCTGGGAATCACTTTTAGTTCTAACTCTTTTCGGAGTTCCCATGTGAATTTAAAATCTCAACAGATGAGAAGAATGTTGAGGTAATCTTTCGCTTTGCTAGGACCTTAAAACACAAACCTCACCCTGAAATGATTAACTTGTTTAAGGCAAAATGTATCTCTGCTGCTATTTATGAGGCAAGGGTCTGGAGTTATCAAGACATAGACCCCTTGCAGTGGGTTGAAAATGGTTTTGCCCTTCGTTTATTGGCTTTTCCCAGAAATAGTGTTAACTACATTTTACATGAGGAATTGGGTTTGAATTATGAGGAGGACCAGATTAAAATCACACCCCAGTTTTTGTTGGCTAAATGTTGGTTGAATCCTGATGGGGATTTTACCAGAGTCTGTATTAGGGATTGCCTAGATCTCCAAGAAATGGGAAAGTTACCTTGGCTGATGTACCTGAAATTTTCTTTAGCGAAAATAGGGCTCTTAGAGCTATTTTAGACCAAGAACATATGAGACAGGATGCCAAGTCATTGATAGAGTATAATTGTGCTGATTTTTCCATGTCCCTAAAATTGTGAAAGATTGTACATTCGAAAACAGTGGAGGCATATATTCCAATTATGACAACAGCCACTATAGAGCCCTATCTGACCTGACGTATAAATAATTTTCACCGTACCCTACTAACACATTTTAGGTTGGACAAGATTCATTTTAAGGTGGCTTCCCCTAGGACAGATGGCTGGGAGCGCAACCTTCCTCCATTCCACTGCGACCATTCTACCAAGCAAAGTACAAGCCATTTTACATTGTTTTGTCCTTTGTATGCTATTTCTAGGAAATCTTTTTTAATTTCTTGTTTGAAATTGTCAGACTGTAAAGACTACTGGTCCGCAACAAATTTCTTGAAGATGTATAGGTTGTAGGAAACATGTGTGGAGTCCTGAACTATATTAGATCTGCTCTTAGTATAAGAAAACAATATGAGCTGTTATTACTGTAAAGGCTGTATTGTATTGTTTTTAAACAGTTGTTTTTTATGGATTGTTTATAGGTATTTATTGATTTTTTAAATCTGTATCTTGTGCTTTTATGGCAATTTTTTGCTGAATAAATATTTACTTGACTTGACTTGACAAAATGGTGCATGAACGCTAAAGATTTTGGAAAGAAAGTATGTGATAATTATGTTGTAGTAGGACAGTTTAAAATGGCCCCCACAGTTGTGAACTGGAGCACATGAGATGTTTGTCCACCCTTACTGTAGGAAGTTGGCTCTGTATGTGCTATTTCAAGGTAAGGAATAGCATGCAGAGAGTCCAAGGGTTCCCCTTAGAGGTAAGATAGTGGCAAAAAGAGATAATACTAATGCTCTATTTGGTGGTAGTGTGGTCGAGCAGTAGGCTTATCAAAGGAGTAGTGTTAAGCATTTGTTGTACATACACACAGGCAATAAATGAGGAACACACACTCAGAGACAAATCCAGCCAATACGTTTTGTTATAGAAAAATATATTTTCTTAGTTTATTTTAAGAACCACAGGTTCAAATTCTACATGTAATATCTCATTTGAAAGGTATTGCAGGTAAGTACTTTAGGAACTTTGAATCATTACATTAGCATGTATACTTTTTACATAAAACACAATAAGCTGTTTTAAAAGTGGACACTGCAATTTTCACAGTTCCTGGGGGAGGTAAAGTAATGTTAGTTTTAACAGGTAAGTAAGTCACTTACAGGTTTCAGTTTTGGGTCCAAGGTAGCCCACCGTTGGGGGTTCAGAGCAACCCCAAAGTTATCACACCAGCAGCTCAGGGCCGGTCAGGTGCAAAGGTCAAAAGAGGTGCCCAAACCACATAGGCTATAATGGAGAGAAGGGGGTGCCCCGGTTCCAGTCTGCCAGCAGGTAAGTACCCGAGTCTTCGGAGGGCAGACCAGGGGGGTTTTGTAGGGCACCGGGGGGGACACAAGTCAGCACAAAAAGTACACCCTCAGCAGCGCGGGGGCGGCCGGGTGCAGTGTGCAAACATGCGTCGGGTTTCCAATGGTTTTCAATGAGAGATCAAGGGATCTCTTCAGCGTTGCAGGCAGGCAAGGGGGGGCTCCTCGGGGTAGCCACCACCTGGACAAGGGAGAGGGCCTCCTGGGGGTCACTCCTGCACAGGAGTTCCGTTCCTTTAGGTGCTGGGGGCTGCGGGTGCAGGGTCTTTTCCAGCCGTCAGGAAATGGAGTTCAGGCAGTCGCGGTCAGGGGGAGCTTCGGGATTCCCTCTGCAGGCATCGCTGTGGGGGCTCAGGGGGGACAACTTTGGTTACTCACAGTCTTGGAGTCGCCGGAGGGTCCTCCCTGAGGTGTTGGTTCTCCACCAGTCGAGTCGGGGTCGCCGGGTGCAGTGTTGCAAGTCTCACGCTTCTTGCGGGGATTTGCAGGGGTCTTTAAATCTGCTCCTCTGTAACAAAGTTGCAGTTCTTTTGGAGCAGTGCCGCTGTCCTCGGGAGTTTCTTGTCTTTCTTGAAGCAGGGCAGTCCTCAGAGGATTCAGAGGTCGCTGGTCCCTTGGAAAGCGTCGCTGGAGCAGGTTTCTTTGGAAGGCAGGAGACAGGCCGGTAAGTCTGGGGCCACAGCAGTTGGTGTCTTCTGTTCTTCCTCTGCAGGGGTTTTTCAGCTCAGCAGTCCTCTTCTTCTTGTAGTTTCAGGAATCTAAATTCTTAGGTTCAGGGAAGCCCTTAAATACTAAACTTAAGGGCGTGTTTAGGTCTGGGGGGCTAGTAGCCAATGGCTACTAGCCCTGAGGGTGAGTACACCCTCTTTGTGCCTCCTCCCAAGGGGAGGGGGTCACATCCCTAATCCTATTGGGGGAATCCTCCATCTGCAAGATGGAGGATTTCTAAAAGTTAGAGTCACTTCAGCTCAGGACACCTTAGGGGCTGTCCTGA